>NC_069790.1:59268628-60518628 GCF_027406575.1 Nycticebus coucang
CACTTGTTAGCGCTGCCTTTAAGCCTTTCTAATAATCTTTAATGAATGATAACAAGAATGCTATACAAACTATTACAAAACAGCAGCCTAACTATGGAAATAAAAAGATTACAACAGAGGACTCAAAGACCCTTGGCATAGAGCAGAAGTAGGGCAAATGAAAGCAAACAAGACAAAAGCAACATTTTAAGGATGCTCTGAAGCATATTTTCCAACGTGGCAAAGACACAAACTGTTGGCAGACAACAGTGCCAAACAGACCTGAGGAAATCAGGAATGGAAAAGACCACAGGACGTTACATTAGTGAGCCACTGGTGCTATTTATATTTTATAAACTCATTCAATCCAATGACTTTTTTAAAAAATAAAGGTTTTGGAACACCTTTATGCCTAAGAAGAAAACAAACTACACAATTTAAGGAACCGTCTGAATTTTGCATATTTTAACAAAATTTCATCACCTACCACACAGTGGGCAATGTTTCAACAGTATGGAGATTTCTCAAAGAGCTAAAAGTAGACGTACCATTCGATCCAGCAATCCTACTGCTGGGTATTTATCCAAAGGAAAAGAATTCATTTTATCAAAGAGACACCTGCACTCAAATGTTTATTGCAGCACAATTCACCATTGCAACGAGATGGAATCAATCCAAGTGCCCATCACCTCGTGAGTGTGTTAATAAAATGTGATATGTATACCATGTAGTACTACTCAGCCATAAAAATAATGAATTAATACCATTTGCAACAATTTGGATGGAATTGGAGACTATTCTCTTAAGAATCACAAGAATGGGCTTGGTGCCTGTAGCTCAGCGGCTAGGGTACCAGCCACATACATCGGGGCTGGTGGGTTTGAACCCAGCCTGGGCCTGCCAAACAACGATGACTACAACCAAAAAAAAAGCCGGGAGTTGTAGTGGGCGCCTCTAGTCCCAGCTGCTTGGAAGGGTGAAGCAAGAGAATCGCTTAAGCCCAAGAGTTTGAGGTTGCTGTGAGCTGTTACGCCATAGTTCTCTACCGAGGGCGACACAGTGAGACTCTGTCTCAAAAAAAAAAAAAAAAGAATCGCAAGAATGGAAAACAAACACTACGTACGATCACTATTAAATTGTAACTAACTGATGAACACAAATGTGCACAGAAGGAAGTACAAATCAGTAGAAATCAACTAGGGAGAGAGGGAAGGAGGAGAAAGGAAAAAACTAACCTAATGGGTACTATGAACATTATTTGGGTGATGGGCACACCTATAGCCAGGACTCAAGCATTACAAAAACAATCCAGGTAGCCTAAAACATTTATATCCCCTTAATATTTTGAAATAAAAAATAAAATAATGTTCCAAAAAGAATATGAATTACATATAATAGACTATGGAACTGTTGTGTCTACAGAAACTCTAACACACTTGGTATGTGACACTGCACAAGCCATGCACTCAAGTCTCTCCAACTGTACAAAGAAGATTAGAAGGATCTTTTAAGATTTCTTCCAGTTTTTAGGGGTATGGGGTAGAAATTTTTAACCTTTTCTCCTGTCTGTACACTCAATTATTTAAGGATTAAAGGCTGACGCAGTGGCTCCTAGTACTCTGGAAGGCTAAGCAGGTGGATTGCTTGAGCTCACGAGTTCTAGACCAGCCTGAGCAAAAGAGAGACCCCCGTCTCTACTAAAAAAATAGAAAATTGAGGCAAGAGATCTCTGGAGCCCGAGTTGGAGGTTTCTGAGAGCTATGATGCCCTGGCACTCTACTCAGAGTGACAGCTTGACACTCTGTCTCAAAAAAAAAAAAAATTCTTTTAAGTACATAAAATTATCAAATGCTGTTTTGGGGCTCATATTACTGATTTATGAAGTCATACTATGATTTCAGAATAAAAAAAATAGAAGGCAAGCTCTAACCGGACAGGGATTTTTAATAAAAAACAAAACTATGTACTTTAAGCTTAGAATAGTAGCTCTCAATAAATATTTGTTGAGTGAAAAAAAAGTAATTTCGTTTTTACCGAAAAATAAACCCACTGAACAATAATTTTAGGTATTATTACTTCAAACTTCAGAATACCTGCATAGTTTCTGAAAAAATAAAACAAAACACTGAAGTGATACGAGGTCCATGGTTATATTACTCCATCACCACACATGCAATACCATGTAGCTGCCAAAAGTAATGCTTAAAAAAAAAATGTCAATGTGGGAAAATGCTCTGAATGTAAATTTGGGTAACAAAACACAAAACTGCATACAGAGCATGATTCAAGTAAAGTTTTAAAATATGCACAGAAACAAAGAATAAACAACTGTTTAAAATGGTTACTTGTGGGTTATGAGACCATGGGTGATTGTTTTCTTCTTTGAAAGACATTTGCTGCCTCCCTCACAGAACTATAAAGCTTATTCACTAATAAAATGATTATGGGCTCATAAGCTAATATCACTATTTTTAAAAGGATAAATGACAATAATCTACCTACAAAAAATCTTATTCCCAGAGACAGTGCTGTTCAGATGCCACCTATCTTTGCCTTGCTTTGCTGGAATCTCAGTCACTGCTAGCAAGGAAAAGTGACAATAGTGGTACTTACTCTACCCCTAATATCATCTAGTCTTTGTAGAATTAAGTCTAATCCCTTAAAAATAAACAAAAAATAACAACGTACAGCTCATATAAAAGAAACTCCTTCAAGCAAGGTATATTAGTAATAGACACAGTTAGCTGCATGAAATGCATCTGAGGTTTGATCATTTATAAATCTAGTTATAAATTTTTATTCCCTCTGATACACATATTTTTTCACAGGAAAAAATAAAAGAACTGCTGCATCTGGTCAGTTCCATGGCTCATGATAATGAGTGTTGAATATTCAGTATCCATCAATAGCTCACATAGATATCTGTCAAGAGATCATGTATGTAGTAAAGCCAGGCATATAAAAAACACACAAATATCAGTATACTCTTGAATTCACTCCCTCTTCCTACCCCATTTTTGAACAGTCATGAGTTCCTAAGGACTGAAGAACCTTGAGATCACAACCTCTGCACATCGCTAAGCCTGAGGCAGGTCTGTGCATCAGGAGACAGGAAACATTAACACAATGGCAATATTTATAATAGTAAAACAGCAAATACCTGGAAACTGGATGGATAAATGGATACTGAGGTAAATTCCTCTGATAGACCAGCACACAGGAAAGAACATACTCCATGATTCTCAACAAGAAGCCAATCACTCAAGACTTCATATGGTATGAAGGAAACCAATATATTGCTTATGCGCACATATGGGGTACAGAAAAGCAAGGTATTGATAAACAAATTCAGAATGCAGTGACCTCAGGTGATGAGGGGGTGGAATTAATGTGTAAAAGGTTTCAAATGTATTTGTATGCATACGCTTCTTCAGCTGGCAATATTTACACCTTCGGGTATAAAAGTGTTCTTTTTTTTTTTTTTTAAGGACAGAGTCTCACCCTGTTGCCTAGGCTAGAGTGCTGTGGCACCAGCATAGCTCACAGCAACTTCCAACTTCTGGGTTCAAGTGATTCTTCTGCTTCTTCCTTTCTGAGTAGCTGGGACTATAGGCACCTGCTACCACACCCAGCTAGTTTTTCTATTTTTAGTAGAACCAGAGTCTGGCTCACTGGTCTTGAACTCCTGAGCTGAAGGGATCCTCCCACCTTGGTCTCCCAGAGTGCTAGTATTATAGGTGTGAGCCACTGTGGTCAGCCAGGTGTTCTTTTTGTCATTAATCTTTTTTTTTTTTTTTGAGACAGAGCCTCAAGCTGTCACCCTGGGTAGAGTGCCAAGGCATCACAGTTCACAGCAACCTCTAATTCCTGGGCTTAAGCGATTCTCTTGCCTTAGCCTCCCAAGTAGCTGGGACTACAGGTGCCCACCACAATGCCTGGCTATTTTTTGGTTGTAGTTGTCATTGTTTGGCAGGCCTGGGCTGGATTCAAACCTGCCAGCTCTGGTGTATGTGGCTGGCGCCTTAGCCACTTGAGCTATAGGCACCAAGCCTTTGTCATTAATCTTTATCTTACGTATACACTTTACATATATTTCTATAGACAAAATACTTCAGTATTTGTAAAGCATGTAGAACTCAATTCTGAGGGAACTGGCCAGTGCTCATCCAGGATGGGGAACTTGCGGCCTTCTAGGTCTTCTTTGTTTGCACACCAGGTAACATAGGTGGCTTAGAAGAGGTCACGATGTAGAATCACTCAGTGTCACAGAATCACACAAACTGGCTATGTCAGTGGGTCCTAAACTTTACTACTCATTGAGGACCCTTAAAAAATGGTGAGGCCTGGCTCCGCCCTAGATTTTCTGAGTTTGGTATAGGGTGAGATCTATGCATCAAACAAATTTTAAAGCTCCTCAGGTACTTCTTATACACATCAATATTGAACTACTGACCAAAGCCTTACTCTGTGAGGAGATTTGTTTCCACTATACAATTTTTCATTCCAACTTCTTTTTTCTTTTTCAAGTATACTAAATGTGGGAAACAACTCCATTGGATGGAACAGAAAGAACAGCTTCAGGGATTCATCCCATAACTTTTGGTCATGTGCAAACTGACACGTAGACAAAGAAAGCTGGTCTACAAAGAGAGGAGTATAGATTACTGTGGAAATGAAAGAAGAAATGATGGCAAGAAAGGCCTCAGCTTCTAAGGGCTTTTCAGTTCCCATGTGGCCCAACCTTCCTTTGAAATCTCTGCACCTTTACAAGAACCCTCTCTTTTCTTAACTAATCTCAGATTTGTTTCATTTTGTTGGAACAAAAGAGCCCTACTAGAATTAGATTGCTTACATTTAGCTATTTTAATCACACTTATATTTTACATTAAAAAAACACAAGACAGCTTATGTCTTCATTTACATAGCAATAATATGTAATGCCACCTAGGGGTAGCATACCTACCTGAACATGGGATATATTTTTTAGAAAAGAACTTTTCAGAAATTAAAAATCATGAACACATATTCTTTAACAGTTTTCTACTCCTTTTAGGATAAAAATCCATACTAGTTTATACCCTGTTTCCCCGAAAATAAGACAGTGTCTTATTTTAAGGTGTGCTCCCAAAGATGTGCTAGGTCTTATTTTCAGGGGACATCTTATCTTTCCTGTAAGTAGGTCTTATTTTCAGAGGATGTCTTATTTTCGGGGAAACAGGGTATGACACATATGACTCCTCATCATCTATGCTTTCCATCATCCCAGCCTATGCTTTCCATCTAATTTTCTGCTGTACAGCTTAACCCTCTATGCTCCATTAAGGCAATGATGATCATAAGTGGCTAACACTTCTTGAACTTCTTACGGAACTCCAATATTCTAAGTGCTTTTATATGTACTAGTGAATTCTCACAACATCCCCAAGTACCAACACAGGTACTATTACTGTTCTCTTTTTCCAGATGAAGAACAGAGGCACTACATCCTAGATAATCTGGTCTTGTCCGATCCCATAGCCACTACAATTATACTACCTATCACAACAAAATCTTTGAAAGATCCCACTAATATGTCTCCTAAGGAACTTCTTTTTTTTTTTTTTTTTTTGTAGAGACAGAGTCTCACTTTGCCGCCCGTAGAGTGCCATGATGTCACACGGCTCACAGCAACCTCCAGCTTTTGGGCTTACGCGATTCTCCTGCCTCAGCCTCCCGAGCAGCTGGGACTACAGGCACCCGCCATAACGTCCAGCTATTTTTTGGTTGCAGTTTGGCTGAGGCCGGGTTTGAACCCGCCACCCTTGGTATATGGGGCCGGCGCCCTACTCACTGAGCCACAGGCGCCACCAAATATAAGATATCCCAAGGTGATTTCACAATCTTGCCTACGGTGAACAACTGCAACTGTTCCTCTTCTTTAATTATAGAAAATGTTACTTAGTGGTAACATCAACCTTCATTCCAAGCTAACTGGCCTTTGCCTTGCAGA
Source organism: Nycticebus coucang (assembly GCF_027406575.1). Taxonomy (NCBI): domain Eukaryota; kingdom Metazoa; phylum Chordata; class Mammalia; order Primates; family Lorisidae; genus Nycticebus; species Nycticebus coucang. The sequence goes on from NC_069790.1 coordinate 59,274,597, forward strand.
TCCAACCAATCACCAAGCTCTGCTGACTTTACCTTTTAAATATTTATTTCTGCCAGTTCTGTTCCTACCTGATTATCTCTCATTTGTACTACTTCAATAGCCTCCTAAATGGTTTTGTCTTCCTCAACCTATCTTCAACATAACTATAAAACTGATTTATCTAGAATGCAAATCTATATAGCCATATTAGTCCCAATTAGCTTAAAACGTATCAATAGATCCCTGCAACCTATAGGATAAAATTCCTTCTCCCTAACATGAGATCCAAGGATCTTCAAGATGGAGTCCCGGCCTACTGTTCCAAGACTCATCTCTTGCTACAACTAGCTCATACCTTGAAGCTCCAATAATACCAAACAACACAATACCACATTTCTCCCTAAACAAGTCAACTATTTAACACCTTTACTCTTTCATGGTATCTCATTCTCCAGGAAGCTTCTACTCAAACTCCACTCCCTTCTTACCTGGGTAGTTTCTCCCCATTCTTTAAGGTTTCATTCAGTGTTTATCCGTCCAGAAAGTCTTCCCTAACTGCCAAGATGGAATCAGATATCCCTCCTCTGTGTTTTTCACAGGCTCAGACTTGTACTAGTCATCTTATATTTATAGTTATCTGCTTATGCATCTGTCTACTAACCAGATAAAGCTTATGCTAGGAAGAGTATGTCTCTCATCTCTCTCATATCCAAGTCTAGCACAGTGCCTGGCAAGTTAAAAACACTCAATTATATTTACAAATGAGTAAATAAATGGTTCCCTGTACTTCACTATAAATACTTAGTATATTGTGCCTGACTTTCTGCTCCATTAGAATGTGAAAGTATTACAAGCAGGCCTATGACTTTTTCTCTGAATTCCCAATGATGTTCATAACATAGAGGCTCAAGTGAATATTAAATCAATTAATAAATCTAGGGTTTGATCTGAAAGACTATAGAACATACTGGCAAGGAAACCAGATAGAAGATGAGATGACATGGGTCAGATTTAGAAAGGGAAGGAAAAGATTTCAAATGAGACAATGTTTATATAAAATTTTACATAAAAATGAATGGGATCTGGTTATAAGTGTGCAGAATAAAGGAAAATAATCACAGAATAATTCAAAAGAATATTCAATCAACATGCTTTCTGAATATAGGCATAAAATACTAAGCCTAGAAAATAACATGAGACAGAAAGGAAAACAGATCATTTTTAAAAATCTAAATCCTAGAGAAAAAGAAATATAGAGGCTCTTCTGTCATAGATGAAAATCTTGACACCTATCAAATTTATTTCATCCTTTGAATGTGTGAAAAATATATTCTTCTCAAATAAAAAAACTCAAACTATCTTTTCTTGTTCCTGAACTTTATTATAAAAATTGCTAATCACTGTTTCAAGTAGAAAAGAGAGTTTTCTTGTTAAAAGGATGTCTTTATATGCTCGGGTATGAAATGTTTTCATTATTAAAGGAATTTATGCAAATTAAAATTAAATTTTATTTGGGCAAAAATAAAAGATTTCACACCAAAAATATTACTAATATTTTTTAAGTTGTCTACAAATAGAAAATAGACTTTCTATAACTTTCAGCCAAGACCTATTATCTCATATAACAACACCCAGTAGATAATTTTTAATGCATTATTACACACTTTCTGATACCTTGCTCTTTAGAACATTTACTAATTTATTTCACTCTCAAGAAATTAAGATATACATATATAGTCAACAGAATAAAAATAGTGCAGGAATTAACTGAGAGCACTGCCCCATGACCACTGCAACCCCCCATTTCTCCTTCACACACTTTCCCACATTAAAGTTAATTATTGATATATATGGAGAACTAATATTTTAGTTATAATTAGTTCCTGTCACTATCTTCCCTAGGGAAACAACCAATAAGGCAGTATTAGTACCAATTTGAATAAAAGCAAGACCCCTGTGGAATAACCATAGCCTAGTTACAGATCCCACAATGAACAATCTTTTGTAAACAACAAGGAATTTTGTAGTGTGTTCAGTATCAAAAAATATAAAGAAAACCTAGATTTTATAGCTCATTAGCTTTTCAAAGATCTGTAAATCAGAGAACCTATACAATCAATACAATTTATATATTCCAATCTTTATAGATTAGGACTTTGTAGAGTCAAGTTAATGTAGTTCTAAATAGTCAAAAATAACTTTAGGGCCTTTAAGAAATAATCTCTTAAGAGGGGAAAAAATTGCTTAGATTTACAAAGACACTCTTTGGCCACATGAAAATCTCAGTGAACATGGGCGGCTCCTGTGGCTCAGCGGGTAGGGTGCCGGTCCCATATGCCAGAGGTGGTGGGTTCAAACCCAGCCCCGGCCAAATTAAAAAAAAAACAAAAAAAAAAAAAAAACGAAAATCTCAGTGAACAGTAAAGCACAATGGGAAGCATAACTCTGATAGCAACTGAAAAGACACCCTACATTGTTCATGAACAAAGAGGATAAAGGAATTAAGGAATTTTACATATTACAAAAGAAATCTACAAAAGAAATCTATAGATTTAAATAAATAACCTAGGCAATAGCAGCCTTGTAACAATGCTAAATTATTTAAATAATCCAAATAGTTAACCTTTTTGAATAGCGTTAATCCCATGTGCAAATCAATCAAAGCTTTATGCAGTGTATCTTGAAGGTCATTCAGTATCCTCAGCTATATTTTTGTGATGAATACTACAAAAACGAAAAGAGAGCTGGGCACAGTGGCTCACGCCTGTAATTCTAGCACTCTGGGAGGCCAAGGCAGGTGGACTGCTTAAGTTCAGGAGTTCTAGACCAGCCTGAGCAGAGGGAGACCCAGTCTCTATAAAAAAAAATAATAATAATAGCCGGGCACTGTGGTGGATGCCTTTAGTCCCAGCTACTCAGGAGGCTGAGGCAAGAGGATAACTTGAGCCCATGAGTATGAGCTATGACACCACAGCACTCTGCCAAGGGTGACAAGGCAACAAAGTGAGATGTTGTCTCAAAAAAAAAAAAAAAGCAATCAATATGACAATAAAACATCTTACATTGATGAATTATCTATATTAATCCATCATGTTTGTATATATACATATATGTGTATGACTGGCCTTTTCATTACTGGATGTTATTTTCTCCCCACAATGGAAATGGGCTGGTAATGATCAAGCCACAAAAACAACAGGTGCCCCTCTGACCAACTGCATGTACTTGTAAAACAGTTAACCATGGAAGGGAAGGACTCATTGGCGCAAAAAAAGAAATCAAACTTTAGCATCATGCTCTAATCAACTTACCAAGAACCTATTATTTAAAGGAAACAGCAATTTAATTTTGGCAGAGCCTGGAAGGCCAAAAAAAAAAAAAATCAAGATTTCAGAAGATAACCCCACTGGAGATAATATGTTTCTCTCAGTTCCTCCCTTATGCTTGAGTGCACATGCTCTCCTGACAAATACACAGACAAGATACATAGTATATAAATAAATTATACATACAATTAGTAATTAATATTATATTAAAATGTTGGTAACAATCCAATTAAAAAAATGGGCAAAAAACCTGAACAGTCATGTCGTCAAAGATCTACGAATGGCTAAAAAGCACATAGAACAATGCTGAACATCATTCATTAGTTATTAGGAAAATGCAAATCAAAATCACAACGAAATTCACTTCACATTCACCAGGACGGCTATAATTTAACAAAAAAAAAAAAAAGGAAAACACAACCATTGGGGAGGGTACAGAGGAACTGAAATCATAATACATTGCCGATGGGAATTTAAAATGGTACTTAAATATCATTAAGTTGTCACTATGGCAATAGTTTGGTGATTTGTCAAAAAGTTAAATGCAGAATTACCATATGACCTAGCAGTTTTACTTTAGAGAAGTTAGAGAAGTAAAAACAGGTATACAACTGCCTGTTCACAGCAGTACCATCCACAAAACCCATATGGCCCAAACAACCCAAATGCCCATCAATTAAATGGGCAAACAACCCAAATGCCCATCAATTAAATGGGCAAACAAACACACAATGCAACCATAAAAGGGAATGTAGTACTGATACACGCTACAACATGGATGAACCTCAAGACATTATACACAGTGTGGTGGCCCACACCTATCATCCAAGCACTTTGGGAAGCCCAGGCAGGAGGAACTCTTGAGACTAGGAGTTCACTTGAGACCAGCCTAGCAATACGTTAAGATCCCACCTGTACAAAAATATGGAGAATAGGTAAATCCACAGAAAAGCAAGCAGACTGGTGGTTGCTGGTGGCTGGAGGCAGGAGGCAATGAAGAGTACCTGCTTAATAAGCACAAGGTTTTTATTCTGGGATGATAAAAATGTTTTGGAACTAGGCAGAGATGGTGGTTGAGTAACACGTTAAGCTAATGAACTGTTCACTTTAAGATGGTTAATTTTCATGTGAATTTCACTTCCATTAAAAAAAAGTGTAATCATAGCTTCTCCATATTTAGCAACTGGAAAACTCAAAAAGCTCTCAATCATTATTTTATTTATCCTTCAAAACACCCATTGAGAGCCACATATTATGTTAGGATTATTCTAACAGACAATAATATACCAAATTTGTGATCATTCAAATAAATGCTTAAGTAAAAAAATCCATAGCTGTAGTTGTAATTTAAAAATGTTGATTGAACAAACGAGCAAATAAATGTCTCCAAAGACCTAATGCCTTTTCTACTAAGCCAAATAGCAATATTGTAAATTCTCTTTCTCCCTCTCTTTCACATATACACCAGATGCCAAACAATCTTTAAAAATAAACTTTGAGTCCAGGCACCGTGGCTCACACCTGTATTCTTAGCATTCTGGGAGGCCAATGTGGGTAGATCACCTAAGCTCAGGAGTTGGAGACCAGCCTGAGTAAGAGCGAGACCTTATCTGTACCAAAAAAAAAAAAAAAAACGAGTAGGGTGTTGTGGGGCACCTGTAGTCCCAGCTACTCGGGAGGCTGACACAAGAGACAGCTCAACCCCAGGAGTTTGAGGCTGCAGTGAGCTATGACACCACAGCACTCTACCCAGGGTGACAAAGTAAGAATGTTATCTCAAAATAAATAAATACATGAAATTTTAAAAAAATTAACTTTGAAAAATTCTGTAACTTTTCCAAATTAAAGTTTTTATAGGGATGCTACCAGTAAGGTGCCTAATTTTTAGTGGAATCTTAACGAGAAATGAACACCAATAATGTCCCTTATAATTTAATGTTTAACAATCAAAACATTTTCCAGCTTCCATATTAGAAAAATTCACTTATATTTCAATCAGTAGCCTATAATATGTTGTAGTCACAGTTTAGCTCTCACTACAACTCTTTTTATTTATATAAATAAGAGATGCTTTTGTCTGAAAAACATTTTTGTTCCACTCTTACCCTGTTTCAAATACTTGGATGTATCCTTTTGCACTTCCTCTTTTCCAAGTGCTGTCATTTAACTTTCAGTTTCACTGACAGGACACCACATTCTTTCCTCCATATCATCTCCCTAAACATAACGTTTTGTTTTGTTTCAACAAACCCTGAAGGTCATGAGCTAGTTTTAAGTCATAGGCAACACACCTGTTGAAATGAATGTTGACAAAGGTATAAAATGCTACATCTACTTTGAAAGCTAAGTCTGTCACACGTAAGTATAAAAAAACTAGAAAGTTTAAAAGAAAACAGAGAGCAAGAACAACTTTCTTAGTTACGGAACAGCGTTATCTGAAATATGCAAAGAACGATTTACATCATAACCAAGTTTGTCTATCAAAGGGGAAAATAACTGAAAAGTCTTGCCATCAATAATCTAATACATAGCTTCCAAGAAGCATCATCTTTTTTTGCAAACAATTGGCACTGTTCTTCAAACTGGTGCTTGTTACATAAATAAAAATCATATAATTATACACAACTGGCACTACTCTTCCAACTGAAAATGCTTGTTATGCAATCATATACAGTAGAACCTCTGTAAAGTAGAAAACACAAGAGACTGTAACAAACAGGTCAACAAAAATAACTAGGCCTACTGTACTGATACGTATATGGGGTACATGTCCAGTCTACAAAAATTAGGTCAACTTAAGGAAGTGGTCAATGTAGGGAGGTGGTCAGCTATGGAGGTTCTACGGTAACTACAAATTCTTTCAATAGGCAAGAATTTTAATAATTATTCAACAAATAATATCAATCATGTAAATGCTGAATAGAAATAATTTTATATTAAATACGCAACTCTGTTTAATTTTGTTCACTTAAATTATAGTATTTCCTTTAAATGAGGAATAACAAATAACTTTACTTGGAAAAAATGAAGTCATTTAAAGTGTGGTTAGTATAGTCTGTTTCAACACAAGAACAACCTATACAGAGGTGTCCCACCCAGCACATTGTTAATGGACTTAACCCAGCTCTGAAAATATTTTCTTAACACATAATGTAGTAATGTCTTACATCCCCCAGTCTCAGAAGTCTTGAAACATCAATACCAAGGACACAGCTGAGGATCCAATAAAAGACTAAAAAGGTATCAAATGGCAGAACAACTAAACTGCCATAAAGCCAATGCACCAAGCTCCATGGGTCCTTGGCTGTTTATAAAGTATTCTATCAACCCCAGCTTCTGGATTCTTTATTCACAGCAAGTCTAAACCAGAATATTAGGGAAAGAGGCAAATGAGAAGAAGCAAGGCAAGATGAGTATGTCCATAGCTGTAAGAACTGCCAGTAACAAAAGAATAAGAACAATGAAAATGAAAAGACGATCTATAAATGCCTAATAATATAGAATCTCAACTACAAGCAGCATTGGAGTTAGAATCATAGTTCCAGGACCACACTGAAGTAGAAAACTTAGCTATTCTGTGCCTCATTTTCATGTGATAATTGTCATACAATATAACATATGCTTTAATATACTGCATTTGATAAGCCTTTATTATTTTTAAAAATGGCATTTAAATATTTTTTCCTGGTCACAAAAGAAATATAGAGAATTTGGGAAATACCAAAAGTGAAAAGAAAATTAAAATTACCTATAACTCATCACTCAGAGATAACCAACACTTACATTGCCATGCATTTATTTCTCAAGGGTCTTCATGTATAAATATGTACATATACCTTTTCTAGATAACTTTTTTTTAAGCCTGGCATTACCTTTGGGCATTTTCCCAATTCAAAAAGTCTCTATAGAATTACATATTTTAATGTTAACAAATATTATAATTTATTCTATTATTATGGTTTTGGTTGGTATGAAACATTTTATAAAGTCTCTATGTGCATGACAATCTAGTAAAAATGATCATTTATAAAGTCTACAGAAACTTTAATTGAATAGCTGACCAATAAATTACCCCAGAAAAAGATTACAAAGTTGTGGTTTGTAAAACTAGATTATCAAATACAATACTTAAATAAAATGAATAAAGGAGACATTTGGAGAACCAAGACTCTGAATTTTTGAAAATGATCAATTTAAGTTTCTTCTGATGTCAACAATAAGATACTTCCAATTAAAAGAATTATGGATTCTGTTATAAGTTACAATCATGCTGATAAAGTAGCACCCATTAATGACTTATTAAACATTCTGCTCATTCATTAAGCAAATATTTATTGAGTACCTACTATTTGATATAAAGTGAAGAAACAGTATTTAAAATACTTTAACAAAACGTGGGAAAAAATCCCCCCAAATCCTATTCCCCCTCCTCTTTCTTTGTACTTATCGTCCAGTGTTCATTTTTCCCACTACACTCTGAGCAACTTGAGAAGAGACTGTCACTCACTCCCTCTGTATTTCCAGCTCTTGCCATAAAGTAAGAATTCAATATAGGTTTGCTGAATAAATGTATACATTTTAATCCAGAGTTTTTCAGTCCAATTTAAAAGCACATGTTTATATGAACGAAATAATGTACATACTGTTTTTGATAATGATGATGTTTTCACTCTATTTTCTATGTTCTTAGCAGTCTTCATAATCTTACTGCCTAATATTCCATCACATCTATATAGTTTAGAAAACCATTCTCTTCATATTGCCTCTAAGGGTATTTTTTTATATCGGATAGCTAATGCTTCAGTAAACACACTTTGCCTCACCAAGGTAGTGGTGTAAATAAATCTGTAAGGTGATTTACAGATCTGTAAATAAATCTGTAAGGTGATTTCTTACTGGAAAAACTGGGCTCAACTCTAGAAGAACATAGTCTATGACGAATGTTAATCTTAAAAAGATTTTTACCCTACAGGTAGAATTTTGAAAGACAAAGAAACACACGAAGAAACTTGAATTCTTTTTTGCCAAATCAACTACTCCTAACAAACAATATGTCTATCCAAAGTAACTACGTTTTGTAGGACTGCTTCATATATATCCTATTTAAGGAAGATACTTTTAGAGGCAGGGAGTGAAAATCTTGATGCAACAGACAAATGAGACATCTAAACAGATATTCACTGCTTTACCTTCACTTCCCTGGATGCACAGAGCTTGCTCAAGCCCTCCGGTTGTATGAATGCAAGGAACTTTGAGCTTCTGAAGATATCCTGATTCCCCTTTCCCTCTATTTATAGTTTCTAAATTAAAAATCTACATACAAGCATTTAAGCCCTGTCTTTAGATAGAGGTAGCTTGCGGAGAAACCAACAATATTTTAATAATATGAAGCTAGCTTATATACATATTCATTCAAAAATACTTGTGTTGAGCCTCTATTATACTACCACATCCTCACAGTATAGCCCTTCATTGATAACAAATCATTAACCTGACTTCCTTTGTTTCTGTGGGGGAAGAGGAAAAAAGAGAGGAAAAACAGTTAACTATATTCTAATTTGTGATCCAAGTATGACTGATAACAATTGTCTCTAAAGAAAACATCATAATATAAGGTAAAAAGATAGCTTCATTGTAAGGAGGAAGAGGACCTTTGAGTACAGCCAGAAGATACGTTAAAACATGTAATTTTTAAAATAAATATGTTACTCAATTTATATTTTGTATGTATCAAAATTTTTAAGAAGCCCAATGAATGATACCTGTGTATAATTTTGTATTTTTGCTTCACCGGCTTTTTCATACACACACACACACACACACACACAAAATCAGGACTCGAGAAATAAATACAACTAAATTATTTAAAGCAGGAATTCCATATTGTTTGGAATATGGAACCTTTAGGTTCCCTTAAGTTCCATTCACAGTCTGCGTTAACATTCCTCACAATACAAAAGCGCATGCCATGACAAAGACCTGCAAAGACAAACGTACAAAGACATGCTTCTGAGAACGCCCTAAAGCCAAGTTCACAGCTGGCACTTGTGGCACATTCAAGGGACTGCTGAAGCAGCTGTCACAGGCCAATCACACACCCAAGAGTGCCAGCGTGCCACCTAAAGAAGACAAGCTGATGATCAGCTCACAAATCCCTCACGGAATATAGAGAAGCCCTAAATCCCCACCCTGGAAAGCACAATGCCTCCTGTACCACCCAGAAAAACTCCTCTCTACACACACGCACAAAATTAAAGGTTAGAGATTTAGAAGCAATTAAATACCAGCTTACGGTTTTATAGTAAAAGAGTGTTATGTGGGCATTCACGAGAAAGGAGCCATACTATTCAATTAACACGAAAGTATCATCGGCTACTTAGGGCTTTTCTCCGACTGGAAAAGAGAGGGCGAGAGGAGACGCAGACCCTGCAGCACCTCCCCGCAAGGCAGCGCACCGCGGCCGCCGCCAAGTCCAGCTCCCCGGCCCCTCCCGCCCTGGCCGGCCACCGCCCCCCACCGCAGGCCCGCCGCCTCCGACTCTCTCCTACCTTCGCTTTGCCGGCCTCCAGCTTCTTCTGTCTCTCCTCGTCCTCCATGGCCTCTGCGACCAAGGCGAGGGAAACCCGGGAGGGGCGGGGGTCAGGGGCTGGAAGGAGAGGTCTGTTCAGACGGAGGTGGGACGGAAAGCTCCGCGGCCCCGCAGCAGGGCAGGGATCGGCGCACCCCCACCCCGCCCGGAGAGGAACCAATCTCCCCGCTCACGGGCGGAGCGTCTCCGGCCGCACGGGAAGCGCCGTCACCGCCGCCATCTTCGTCTCCACGTAAACACACGGCGAGGCGGGAGGGGGGTGGAAGGACGGTCCGCGCAGCCGCCGCGAGCCCCGCCGAGTCGGGCAGGTGCGCTCGGCCCCGTCCCGCCAGCCCTGCGCGTCCGGGAGGCGGAGACTCCGCCCAGCCGCGGACACGGGCTCGGACCGGCCAGCCGCGGCGCGGGGACAGCGTGCCCTTCACCGGGATCAGCGGCTCCCAGGTGGCGGCCACGCGGAGTGGGTAGAGGGGGCAGAGTGCGCCCAGGGCTCCTGGCCGGACCCCCACCCTCCGTCCAGTGGATTCAATTCTTTTATAATGCTATGGATGTTTTTCTTTAATCACAAAAATAACAGATGCCTAATAGTGAAACTAGTGAACGCTAAAAAGCCCCCGTGGCAAACATGGAGGCAGGCGAGGGGGAAGTGGACGCACCCGACCCCAGTTTTTTACCTTAGATTGACTCTTCAACACAGGGGTTTAGGACAGCAGCCAGTTGTTGTTAGTACTTCTTTAGCCTAAAGGTCCTTTCCTCTTGCCCACTGGTTCCCGCCCAACCTCTGGTTCATCCTTCACAGGCCTACCTTAGAAGCAGCCTCCCAATATCTTTTCGGACCTCTTGTTCCCTATTCTGCAGCTGGGACTGTCCAGTCAAAACTTATTCCCCTTTCACCCCTCCTTAGGACTTCCCTTTGTTAATGATGTTCTGAAAGGAGCCTGAGCAGAACCTGGGCTGGGGACAAAGGCAGCCTGCAGTAACTTTCTAGCTTAAATGTCCTTAACTAAAATGGCTTAACTATCTTCACTGTGCTTATGTGGAATTTTTGGAAGCGTTGTTAATCACAAGAATGGAAAAAGCATCCAGTGTACTCAATACTAACACGAAACTAGTAGATGAACTACAACACACCCACAAAGGAAAACAAATTCAAGTGGGGGAGGCCGAGGGGAAGAGTTGGTAAGCTCTCACCTAACTGGACTGGTATATGGCGCACGTCCTGGGTGAGGGGCTCAACTACAACTTGGACTTTTAGCTAACAAACGCAAACAATGTAACCTAATCCTTCGTACTCATATATTAATCTGAAATTTAAAAAAAAAGTGCTTATATATAAAATGTGACTACCTCTGGCATATTAAAATATCCTGAATTAATGTCTGCTTTCTTTTTTCCTTGTATTTCCTTTGTGTACTCTACATTATATTTTAATAATTTGTTCTTAGTTCAGCTGGAACTCCTAACTCTTTACTCATCTTGGCATTACTGAAATGATAAGCCCAGAGCTTTGCACTCAATAAACACTAGATGGATTGAATTGAATAGCGTTTCGAAATTTATTATCACTATCTTTCCTTTTATTCTCCTTCTGTTCCCTCAATGTTTCCTTTTTGCTCCCTACCCTCCAACCCTTAAATTCATTCCTAGAGTGAGCTACACATTTTAATGTCTCACGTTAACTGTTTCGCCTTTGTTCTGAGCTAGGGTAGATTGACTCATTGGCAGGTGTGAACTAAAATAAGCTATGTGTTCAATGGTATAAGTGGTGTTAAGTGAAAATGGGTTAAAAAAGAGAGTCCGAAGACCTTAAGTCTACCACAAACTGAAGACTAGTTTTAAATAACTGTGATTTAGAAATTCCCAGATTTAAAAATGATATTTTTTTCTCAAGCTCCACAATGTGTGTAATTGTGTCAACTGGTTAACACCCGAGTACGTATTATCCTGTTATGTATAATCCTGTTATCTCAACCTGAATTGAGAACTGGGTGAGACTAGACATTTTATCATAGGCATAAAAGAATTAAGATGACAGGCGATACATTTACTCAGTCACCCATCAAGCTATAAGTAGAGCTAGGGCTCAGACCAAGTGTTCTACATGGCAGTGGTTTATATACGGCTTACATTAAGGGATTATGTTTGTAAATTCTGATTGCCTAGGTGGAGGAAGCCCAGGACATCTGAGATGCTCCTGTTTGTTAATGGATACTGCTTTCTCAGTGACTGAGGAAACCAGGTATTTGTTTCGGTATGTGCTGAAAATGTTCAAGAACACCTTCTAAAAGCAACCAAGTCATTTCAGCATTTCCCTTTACAGTAAGCCATCAATCTTGCAGATGTCTGTTTTACATATAATGGGAGCTCAACCAATGTCAAAAGTTTTATGTTAAATTAGAAGGGCAAGGGTGTGGCGCTTAGTGCTCTGACACCTCCTGCTGTCGTGTCACATTATGTCATACAAATCATTCATTCATGTCATTATTCATTCAAGGGAGCCCCTGATGATATTTTGGCAAAGACTTGAAAGAGATGAGGGAGTGAGCCATGGAGATAAATGAAGGTATAAGATAATCTAAAAGCCCTACAGCTTGAGTATGACTGGCAATGTCAAAGAAAGAACAGGAGGCGAGAGTAGGTACCATGGAATGAGCAAGGAGGTAGTAGGAGATGAAGTCACGAAGAGTAAAAGAGTAACTGCAGAGTTCTGAAGGTCATTTTAAGGACTACGGCTTTTACTCTGAGATCAGGGGCCATTGGAGAATTTTGAACACATGAGTGACATGATCTGGCTTATGTTATTAATGAACATCTGTTATGAGGAGAAAGGACTGTGGGGGATTAGTTTAGATGCAATAATCCCAGATAATGGGAGTTTAGACCACAGTAGTGGCAATAGAGGTCATAATATGTGAAAGTCTGTGGTGCATATCCAGAGAGGAGATCAGAGAATAGAGAAGTTCAAGCCCAGGTTTAATGGAAAGAACCTATCTGGGCAGAGCCCGAGATGGCATCTGCACTGGCTGGCTGAGATACTGTTGCTTTCATAGGGTCTTTGGTGGGCAGGAAAGGGGGTGCTGAGAATTTGGTTCACGTCAATGCAAATTAGGTACTGATAATCAACCAATTAGGATTGTCCCACCACCCTTTGAGCCAATATGGCCCCTCTCATGTAAATGAGGTATTGAAATCTGACCAATCAGGTGACCTTCCAGGGATATATCCCTCCTCGCAGGCTCAGGGAGTTGGGGGGAGGGTTTGTGTGTAGGCATTATGCCTACCAACATTCCCACTCTTGTTAAAAAAGGTAGAGGGCAATGGTCTATCTTCTGAAATGGATTCTGGATCAGCAGGGTCATAGTTGTCTTTAGTGTCATGAGTCAGTTGCTGGCAAACCAGCACAGGCTTTGGGAGAAAGTTTGGGGAGTGTTAGGAATTGGGCTGCACCTACTGTTGACACCTTTTTTTACCTTGTCTTGAATAAATGAGGACAGGAGTTGGATGACACAGGGGCAATGGTTAACAATAGGATTGTAGTGAGGGAGCCTAAAAGGGGCAAATCCAGTGTCCCCTCTGGCTGTTGAGCCAAGATCTTTCACTTTGAGATTGCAGGTGGGTGGCTTGTTCCCCCTGAATCTGGTGATACTCTTTTAGACCCAGGCCAGACTTGGTGGTGTAAAAACCAGAAGTCCACCTGATTGGTCAGATTTCAATCCTCATTTGCATGAAAGGGGGCGTGGTGGTTCAGAGGGGGGGCATGACAGGACAACGCCTATGGATTGATTTTCAATACCTAATTTGCAGTGATGAGGACCAAATTCTCAGCATCCCCTTTCCTGTCTACCAAGGACCCTATAAAAGCAACCAGCATCTCAGCCAGCTGGCACAAATGCCATCTCATGCTTTGCCTGGACTGGTTCTTTCATTAAACTTGGCCTTGAACTAGTATCCACCACATCCCTTTCAATATGGAGTCAGATTCTGCATGTCTTTTGAATGTAGAACTAATAGTGTCAGAAGAGTTGTAAATTAAATGAGAGATTTGAGACAAAAAGAGGAGTTAAGATTGATTCTAACATTTTTGGCCTGAGTAACTAAGGTGAAGGAGTTGCTGGGAACTGAGATGGAAAAAAGCAAAAAAAAAAAAAGTTCAGTTTTAGACATAAGTTAGACATATACATTAGGCATTCTTAGATACCTGAGTCTGGATATCAGGAGAAAGGTGTAAGCTAGAAATAAAAATGTAACAGTAGTCATAATTTAGCATATTGGTGGTATTTTAAGTTAAGGAGTTGAATGAGATCAGCTAGGCCATGCTGTTACATATAACAGCTGTAAACCACATGTGGCTATTGAGCACATAAAATATGGTTTGTCCGAACTGGGACATGCTATAAGTATAACACATTGGATTTGGAAGACTTAGTTTTAAAATAACTTAAAATATCACATTAATATTTTCATTTTATCAAAATAGTTATATTTGCAGTATATTTGGTTTGATATGATAGATATGCATTTTACCAGTTTCATTTTAGCAGTTTTTTAAAAGTAGTTATTAGAAAATTTCTAATTACACAAGTGGCTTCCACTGGTGGCTCACATTATTTTTCTATTAAACTATACTGCCCTAGAAAATGAGTTTAGATAGAAAATGATATAATGAGTGAGTCTAACTCCAAGAGGGAGAGAAGGTGAGAAGACTCAGCATATAAGACAAAAAACTGGCTAGCTATGTAAAAGGAACCAGTAGACAAGCGAAGAAAGAACAGGATGAAGGAATGATGAACTGTAACAACTCCTGCTAAAGGATCAAGTAAAATAAGGACTGAGAAATGAACATTGGATATAGCAAGGTGAAGGCCTTGGAGGCATCCATGGAATTCACTGTAAATCAATCGTTAATTCTTTTCTCCTGAGTACAAACACTATCTCAGTATTCTTCTCAACAAAGAACCCTCAGAAATCACTTCCAATAGACCAGAATTAAAAGGGGAAAATAAAATCTCATTATTATCCTTCATTGAATACATTATAGTTATTCTGTTTATAACATCTTTAAAATTCGTAATTTAGTTAAGCTACATTTCTTTTAGTGTTGGCTTCCCTTCTCAATCTTAAGAATACTGCATAACATCTGTTTTTCCAGAGAAATTAAATTCAAGATTCTAAAGGCACTTTTTATATTTTCCATTTAATAGTGCTAGTTCTCCATTGGCAAGATAACAAACAGTGTGCATAGTGTACCAATGTAATACGGCAAACAAGGTTGCTCTAATACTGTAGTTAAATACTTTGAGAAGCTTTCTCCACCCCCTCCCCCAGTATATTATGATTGTCATTTCCATGCTATATGATCTTTCATAAATTGGTCAGGTATCAACCATTTCATTTTAGTCACCAATACATATCTCTAGACCTTGACCTCACAAACCTGCAGCAGCAATTGAGCCAATTCCTTAGATTTTGTTAAAAAACAAAACAACAAAAAAAAGTGAGTTCTCTCTGGTATTGCCTGGGACAAACTCATATATCAGAACAAAAGACGTTATAGTATGTCTTTAGCCTTTTCTCTTGTGTATTTAATAACTTTCTTTAGCCATTTCTTATTAGGTCTATTTAAAATATATTTGATCATTTTAGTTGTCAATCCCTGGATCTTTGCCAAATAGTCCATAAATAAATAAATAAAGTGATTTTCATTTAATATTTGATCTATGTTTCACCATAGCATAATTATATTGTTTCCTATATGCTTAATTTCTATTTATATCACATATATCTTAATGACAATGTGATATGACTGAATTATTAACCTCATTTTCATTTTAAATGCAGATACATTTTTCCCTTATAAACTGGCTTTGTCTCCTTTTTTATTTATTTATCTATTTTTGTTCTGTCACCCAGCCTGGGGTGCAATAGTGGGATCTAAACTGTCTTCAGCCTCAATCTCCTAAGGTCAAGTGATTCTTCTGCCTCAGCTTCCCTATTGGGACCGCAAGCACACACCACCACACCCAACTAATTTTATCTCCTCTTAAACATGTGGCTTTCTGGTGTTTTCACATAAGTAAATTATCAAGATTAATACAATTCATGTCATTGTTCACAAATCTTTAAAATGCACATTGGCTTTTAAAATTCTCATCCAGTTCTTCAAGGCACCTCACTCACTGGTGAATTATGTTTCTTGTAATATAAGCCATTAAAAAAAAGTTGTTTTTTTTTTCTTTTTTTTTTTTTTAACAAACACAGGATCACTGTGTTGCCCAAGCTGGAATGCACTGGAGTGCAATCATAGCTTGCTATAACCTCAAACTCCTAGGCTCCCACCGTGACCTATGGAGTAGCTGGGACTATATGCATGTGCCATCACACTTGGCTAATTTTTTCATTTTTTGTAGAGATTTGGGTGGTGGGCCTGGCTAGGCTAGTCTGGAACTCCTGGCCTTAAGGAATTCTCATACCTCAACCTCCCGAAGCCCTTGGATTACAGACATGGGCCACCGCACCAGCCTACAAATCATTTTTAATATGTTGCTGAGTCAAACATCTCACCCATGTTTCTTTACAAACAGGTATTCATCTTTTTCATTTCTCAAAGGACTATTGTATTTATTTTAAAAATTTTTATTGATACATAATACATGTTCCTATATTCAGGGTACATGTGATAACTTAATACATGCATATAATTTGTAAGAGATCAAATCAGTGCAATTGGAATATCCATCACCTTAGATATGTATCTTTTCTTTATGCTAGAAACATTCGAATTATTCTCTCCTAGTAATTTTGAAATATGCAGTATGTAATTGTAAACTATAGTTGCCTTACTGATCTACCCAACAGCAGGTCTTAGCTCCTCTATCAAGCTGTGTATTTGTCTGTACTCATTAATCAACCTCTCTTTGTCTCCCAGGATTTTGCTGATTACTTTTTCAGTTTTTCTAAGTCTAGATTAATACACTGAAGATCCAGATAAATGATCCTATGCTAATAAGACTGTTATCTTATTGTAACCTGGACCAAAATTACTCAGAGAAAATTTTCTTCTATGACTTTTTTCTTGCTAAACCAAGTGGAATAATTATCTACTCAGTTGTTTAACCATTTTGTTCATCTCCCTGGTTTTCCTTGTCTTTAGTAGACCCAGTTAGTTACCTTTTACACTGAGCATTTCCAACCATAACTTGCCATGCCAACTGCCCCAAACTATGTTCATGGTCTTTCCTCCAGTGGCAACACTTCCAAACTTCTTTATTTCAGTTAATGACCTTTTTCCAGTCTCTCTCATCTCTTTTATTCTTTGCTACCTCATTCATCATATCTTATCAGGAACCATGTCCTGTGCTTTCTTTCCCATTGTCTCTTGACTCCTTCCCAGATTTTTCTTTTCTGCTAACACCATAATAGACCATCCTATTTCAAAAATTTCAGAAGAAATTTGCAGTTGCATTCCAGCCCTCATAACTCCTGTCAGATTAGCTTTCTAAAACATAAATTTCACTATATCATTCTATTATGAAATGATTTCCTGCTGCCCACAAAATGAACTTCAAATACCTAAATCTGTCATTCAATGCCCTCCATTACTTGCTCCCAGTTTAACTCCAACTCCACCCTCTTACCAACTTCCCATTCTAGTCAGACAGGTGCATGCTGGACTCCACATGCGTTGATTGATTAATCACATTTTGCACAATACCGCAAATGCATACACAATGTCAGTTTTCACAAGACCATTATTTATGGAACATACAATTGAGTTTACTTTGCAAATGTGACTGGTACTCTTTACAACTAGGGTTAAACTGAAGAAAAGAGAACCTTATGTGCTAAAACCAAAAATGGCTATTTTTACAAATAGAAATAAAAAGTATATAAACAAAGAAAATAGGAGGAAGTATAATGGTGTACCTTCCACATGTGTAGAATAACAAACTGAAGGCTTAAGAGGTGAAATGACTTGCCAGCTTTCCCCAATTGGGTAGTAAAAATCCTGGCTGGTCCTAACCCAGAGCCCCTGATCTAAGTCTTACTGCATTTTGCTAAGATGTGCTTCCAAACTAAATCAGAACTAGAATTCGAAAAATAAATACATATTATAGAATGTGATAAGCAAAATTTAGGACAAGTGTGTTAGTGTTTTAGGTTTCAAGAGATAATGCTTTTGGCTCAGTGCCTGTAGCTCAGTGGCTTGGGCACCAACCACATACACCGGAGCTGGTGGGTTCAAGCCCAGCCCGGGCCTGCCAAACAATGACAACTACAACCAAAAAGTAGCCAGGCATTGTGGCAGGTGCCTGTAGTCCCAGCTACTTGAGAGGCTGAGGCAAGAGAATTGCTTAAGCCCAAGAGTTTGATGTTGCTGTGAGCTGTGACGCCATAGCACTCTACTCAGGGTGACATAGTGAGACTCTGTCTCAAAAAAAAAAAAAAAAAAAGAAAAGAAAAAGAAAAAGATGATGCTTTTGTAATAATGACATATGAAACTAGTACTCGTTAAAAATGGCCTATAATATAATAAAGTGTTAGCAGAAATTTAAGGTGTTACTGTTATCAAAGGGTGTAATTATAAGCCTATGTTCTAGTTGCAATTGATTACTGAATAATAGAATAGACAATATTCATACTGATTTTAGATCTCCAAGGATTTTCATACTGTTAAGCAGTCACTGAGTATAAACTAAATGAGTTCCTGAAAGAGTTGTCAAGAGTCCATGTAGAGTCATCATATATTTAGTTTAAATATGAAAAAAATTTTCAAGTAGTTAGTCTTTCAGTGACTCTTCTGTTTCCTTAATGAGTCCCTGAAATGCTAAATAATCTTACATTTCCCTTTTTTTAGGGAAACTGGCCTGAGATTTTATGGTTTGAGTGAAACTTGCCATCTTTATCCTAGACCACAAATGTCTGGACCAATGTAAAGACTGGACACAAAGAAGGCTATTCATTAGAGCAGCATAAAATGCAAACCAATTTTGGCACTCCATTTTCATTGGTGATATAAAGATCTAAGCATATTTTCTCCCTCTTGGAAAGTAAAATCTCTTGTGAAGTAGGAAATTCAGGACATTAGAGTTTAGGCGTAATCCCAATTTTCCATGACACCTGCCCTGCTATACTTTCCAGTCTTGGAAGTGCCTGGAGTAGCTCTATAACTCAGAAGATAATGTGCTGGGCTACCTCACACCCACTATGGGCTACCCACTATGTCCTTGTGAAAAACCTCCATTGCCAAAGGTAATCTCGATAAAACTTTTCTTTGCATCTTTAAGAAACCTAAACAAATAGGTAGTATGTAAATAAATTGCATGCCATTTTCAAAAAATGGGCAAAATAATACAAAACATCTGAATTCTTTCTATATCCTTGGAATTTTATGTTAATCTTCATTCCCCTCCTTCCTTCATCCAGGAAAACAGGAATAGAAATTACCATTGTGAAGGTATGTAAGGTAATTCTGAATGTGTTTGTACACTCCTCTGTGTATGTGTCCCTGTCTATAAAACCTCACTGAAGGGTCTCATAGAATAAGATATTAGCCAACAATCGTCCTAAGTTTCTTTTTCTAATCGAATGACTGGAGAACCATTTGGATCTCTGCAGCGATGCTTTACTGAAAGCTATCTAAAGGTTTGAAAGAGGTAATATGTTATGAGGGATTAAATCTGACACCTATATTGACGTGATATAGGACCATTTTCTGAAAGAAAATGTTTTGAATTATTCATTGAAAATATTAAATCTCAAAATCTACAGATAGAATTATGATTGAGTTGTCATGTTTGCTGATTTCCCTTTGCAAGGGTATTAACTTTAATCTTTAAACATTTCTAGAGAAGCTTAAAAAAACTAAATATTTGTTAATACTTGGATTATATTTGTTGATTTGTTGATTTCTTATCTTCTACTACAATGGTTCTCAAACTTTAATGTGCATATGAATTACATGGAGTATTAATTAGAAAGGTGAATTTCCCAGTCACATTTAACAAGTAGCCCATGTGACAGTGCCAGGGATGCAGATGGTCTGAAGACAAGCTTTTATTCTATTAATAATGATTTGCCAAGTATGTGCTAACAAACACAGATATGAAATTATTAGTTTCTTTTTTACCATTTTAATTACAGTTTTTTATATAGAATTTAAATTTGAGGCAATATATCTGTTATAATTCCTAACAGAGGAAGCACATCTTTAAATAATGTAGGTTTGAAAAATAGACAAGAGATAATAAAAAGAAATGTGAATAGTAGCTTAACATGAAAAAAATGCTGGAGCTAGCTAAATAGTAAGATAAATACATATTAAAACAACACTTAGATACCATCTCTCTCATGCCAGGTTGGTAAAAATCCCAAAGTTTACAACGTACTCTGTTGGCAAGGCTTTAGGGAAACAGCCACTCTTATATGTTGCTGGGAAGAATCAGAATGGTACAATTCCTGTCAAGGAGAATTTTGCAAAAACTAGCAGGATATGTTGCTGGTTGGATAATTGGCCGATGCACACATGGAGCATTTTACAGCTATGAAAAGGACTCAAGGCAGTCTCTGTGTCCTGATATGACCCAATCTCCAGGGCGTATCATTAGATAACACAAATAGTGCTTATAGTGTGACCAATTTCAGATTTAAAAAGGGTTATATGCATGTGTATATGTATATATTTGAAATAAATGACAAGTATAAACTAAACACTTTACCTATAAAGGAGATAGAGGAAAAAGGATGTTAAGTTAGACTTCTCTGAATGTACATATAATAGATGCAGTATTTTACATAATTAAAGCACAAAATAAAATCAACATGGGAAAAAAATCCCTTTGTTAAATAAAGGGAAAACATGAACTCCACTTATGCCATTGTAGTGGTATAACCACACTGAGAAAAGGTAAATGCAGAATAAATGATAGAATTCAAAAATAACCATTTTGCAAACCCCAAAGAAATAATAGATCTGGGCAATGTTTATTAATGGGTGTTAAAACTATTAGTTGTAAGACTTACTGGAAACTTCATAATGAAAGGTTAGGCTACTATCTGAACCAACTGATCAAACTCATCATCACTCAGGGTGAAATAAGCAGACATCACATGCCCCATAATGTGATGCAACAGAAACTGTAGTAGCACCACCTATGTAGTAGTCTTGCCTAAAAGTAAAAAAGAGTCTAATTAAGCTTTTCGTCTTAACACTAGATTGTAGAAAATCAAATTGGCAAAGAACAAATTAAAGGAACCACAAGAAAGCAATTATCCACAATGTGAGACATGACTAGTTCCCTTCTTGACCTTTTGGCTAAGACTTAAGTATATGTGACTGGTTCTACAAGACTAGCCTGCATGACTGCTTTCTCTTATGCAGGGGAAAAAGAGGACAGTCCTAGAATAAAAGAGACACAGACATACAGTAGAAGAACCTCTGTACTTGACCACCCAATGGACTTTAACAAACAGAGGTGGTCAACAGAAAGAGCTAGGCCTGCTTACTGATATGGAAGGCCTGCTTCCTGACATGTGGTGCATGTCTGGTTTATGAAAATTAGGCCAACTTAAGGAGGTGGTTAATGTAGGGAGGTGCTCAACTATGGAGGTTTTACAGTATAATCAAAAAGGTTTGGGGGTTTCATATGAATTCTACATCTAAGAAATAACTGAAGAAATACATTCTTGAGACAACGCAAGTTGTTTGAACGTGGACTGAGTATTAGATAATATTAAGGAATTATTATTAACTTTGTAACGTGAGGTGGACATGTGAAATGTAAATGTGCTTATCACTACAAAAAACTAACAAAGGTGGTATTCATAGAATTTGTTTTGTAATTCAAAAATTATTTATTTTGCCCATCACAGATGATCATTATCAAACATTTCCAGTTCCCAACCCTTATAATATATAAAAATAGAATGCTTTAGCATGATATTCATTGGTTGTGAAGGTTTTGGTTGAACATGCTGCCAGTCAGTATTATTTTTATTTAATTTAGAAAGACTTTCATGACCTGAATAGCTTTTCAAAAACTAGTAATATAAAATATACACCTCTTTTGTTTAAATGAATTTTTAATGTGTTATACTGTATTGGTATAAGTAATGATTTCACAAAATTTGTCCTTGTTTCTGGGATGTCCATTTGCTTATATAATAGGAAATGTGGATTTACATATCAGTGAAATTGAATCCTGCATAGACTGACCAAGATATTCACTTAAAAAAAAAAAAACAAAACTAAAAATGCTTAGGTGTAAACACATAAAATTAGAAACAGATCTTATACTCTATAATCACTATTACTGTACTTTTCATGATTAGTTTCCTTTCCATTCCTGTTTAGATGATGAAAACATGAATTTGTCTTAAAGAAATGCCTTGTGACAATTTCTGTTCTGTGTATTTTAATCCAAATTATTACAGTAATCATTACAGTCTCTAGGAATTAGAGATGTGACAGTAGTGTAATGAATCCATGGAGCCTGAACACAGTTTTGATCTCTTCTCTTTAATCTCGTATGTTTCCTCTTTGATAATTTATGAAAGTTCTATCTGCATAATGCAAGTTAAACAGGAGAATTAATATGATAATCTAGACTACTCAAGCAGAACAAAATAACTGGATCACCTAGCTAGTGCCTTCAGTGCTTTGCTTTTTTTAAAGACAAAACTGAAACTCAAGAGAACCTTTCACATGCTCTGTAATACAACTTCTCTTTTTGCTTCCTCTCCCTTTTCTCTTTTATCTCTCAAATCCCACCTGTCCAATGGGCCCTTTAGAACTCATGAGTGTAGTTAGCAAAATCCCAAATATCTCAAACCTTCTCTCTGACCTATTCCCTCTTATTTGACCTATTCCTTCTTATTTGAAATTTGGCTCCTCCCCAGCACACAGCTTTCTCTGCAGACCTCGTACATGGGAGCTATTTCTCCCTCAAACCTCTTGTGTTGTTGGGCTCACAGGTGGGGTAGGAATCCTCTTGCCCTTTCTTTGTCCCAGACCATGAGCCGTTTTGAAATTCATCTCATCAGACAGCATTGCCTATCAATCCTCCTTACTGCAGATCTCAGCCCCACATTCTTTGGAGATTTTAGACCTGCCTTCATTAAACTCTCTACTATACTTCTGTCACAATTCTTGGTGACTTAAATATTCATGTAGGCGATACTTCCAGGATCCTGACCTCTCGGTTATTTGACCTTCTATCTCCCAAACATTTTGTCCTTCCTCCTACGTCAGCCATCCTTGCCCACTGTTGCATTGTAGTCTTTGCCATTACCAATGTCTGTACCCCCTTAATGATCTCAATTTAAAGTATCTCACTCTCTAATACCCTCTCTTATTTTTTCACTGATTTCCTTGGGGACCCTAACTCCCCATCATTCTTTCTATTATGATATTTAACCCATTGACCCAAGTATCTTCTTATATTAAATCATGTCCTTCCTTCTTTCTTTACACAACTTTGGGTTATGGACCATAATCATATTCATTTTTTCTGCACACCCTGACTCCCTGCATCTTGTCTCTCTCCTTCCCTACATTTGAATAAAATTCACCCCAGCAGCATAAAACAATGATGCTAAACAGTCTTACTTTAAATTTACTACATTTATATCATCAATTCCTTTATCCATTCATCTTGTTGACTTAATTTATCATATCTTAAACTTTCAATACCTTTTACACAATTTTCATTCTTAGGTAATGAGCTTGATTCTTAATTACTTAAAAAATAGGCACAAGTGGAAGAAAATGTTCACCTTCTCCCACTACCGTATCAGTCAACATACTTGTGTGTTTACCCGCAGTCCACTTACTCGACTAGTTCCTTCCTTCCTGTAACAATGAATGATTACTTAGCTCCTATTTAAGGCAAACCCTTCCACTGGCTGCCTTTCCCTCTTCTGCTCTAGGACACCGTTTCAGTAATTGTCCCCTCTTTCACTTGCAATTTCCTCTTTACTGGCTCATTATCATAAGCACATATAAAAGAGACATAATACTTCCTGTCCGAAGACAAACAAAAACCTCTTAACCACGGATGGCAGGGCATTCTAGCTAAACATTTTAGTGCTTCCTTTTGCAGTAAAATGCCCCAAGGGTTGTCCATATTCACTGTCTCCAGTTTCCTTATTGTCTGTTGAACCTACTTTACCCAGGATTTCATCCTCACCTGTACCCACCTATGCTTGTGAAGGTCACCTATGGCCAACACGTAGCCAAATCCAATGCTCGGTGCTGGTTACATCATATTTTCCTGACCTCTAAATGTTGCAGTGACCAAGACCAGTTGTCAGACTTTTTCTCTATCTCTGCCCACTACTTCGGTGATCTCATCTAGTACATAGCTTAAAATTCTACCTACAATCTTGGTGCCTGTAGCTCAGCGGCTAGGGCTCTAGCCACATACACCAGAGCTGGTGGGTTGGAATCCAGCTTGAGCCCACCAAACAACAATGAGAACTAGAACCAAAAAGTAGCCTGGTGGTGTGGTGGGTGCCTGTAGTCTCAGCTACTTGGGAGGCTGAGGAAAGAGAATCGCTTAAGCCCAGTTGGAGGTTGCTATGAGCTGTGACGCCACAGCACTCTACCCAGGGCAACAGCTTGAGAGTCTGTCTCAAAAAACAAAAAAAATTCTACATACTTATTATTTGTAGCTTGGACCTTTCTCTTGAACTCTAAATTCTTATGTCTAATTACTTAAGTGACAATTCTACTTCAATGAGTAATACAAATTTAAATATGTCTACAACCAGATTTCAAGTTTTTCTCCCCAAACTTTCTCTTCCAATAGTCTGTCCCAGTAAATGGTAGTCCTATTTTAGAGTTTCTCAGGTCAATAATCTTAGAGTCATCCTTGTCTTTTCTCTTTCTCTCATAACCCTTATTCCAACGATAGTAACTTGTATTTAAATATTAATATATCTGTAACTCTGCCACTTGTTCTATTGCTACAAATACCACCCTCGTCCAAGATGCTGTTATCTCTCACTTTGATTTTTGCTAAGGTCCTAACTGATGTCTCTGCTTCTACCCTTGCCACCTCATAGTATATGCTCCACATCGTAGCTAGACAGATCCTTGTAAAACGTAAGTCACATAATGTCACCCTTCCTCTCAAAACACTATCATGGCATTCTCTATCATTCAGAGCAAGCTCCAGATCTGTATAAGGCCTTCTGGTCTCTGACCTTATTCATCTTCTTATTTACTCTGATCCAGAGTAAATGGATTTCTTGGTCTTTCTTCAGAGAGCCAAGCATCTATCTCCTTCAGGGTCTTTGCACTTGCTATTCCCACTGTGTGAACAGTTCTTTGTCCAGATACCCACATGGCTAACTTCCTAATGCCCTTCTGTCCTCTGTATAATTTTCATCTTATCAGAAAGGTCTTTCTTTCTTTTTTCTTTTTCTTGTCCTTTTTTTTTTTTTTTTTTTTGCAGTTTTTGGCCTTGGCTGGGTTTAAACCCGCCACCTCCAGTATATGGGGCTGGTGTCCTACTCCTTTGAGCCACAGGCACTGCCCAGGCCTTTGGATATATTCTTTAAACATGTCCTCCATTCTTTGCCCGTATTTATTTATTTATTTATTTAAGAAATGGGATCTCAGTATGTTTCCCAGGAGGCAGTGGCTACTCACAGGAGTGACTATAGTGAACTACAGCCTCGTAGACTCAGGCAATCCTCCCACCTCAGCTTCCTGAGCAGCTGGGATTATGGTGCATACTGCTGTGCCCAGCTCTGCCTTTTTTTCCACAACACTTGTAACTACCTAGCATCATTTATTTTATATCTTACCCTCATAACAGAAATTCTGCCAAAATAGTGACTTTGTTTATTTTCTCCATTGCAATTCCCCAGAAGTCTCACACATAATAAGTGCTCATTAAATATCTATTGAGAGAATGAATAATATTTTGCTTCTCTCTCTCACTTTACTATTCACTAAATCTTTCTGTATTAAAATTACCCTCTGCTCTTTGATAGTTTCCCAAGACAATTGAAACTACATTCTAATGATTGAATATGATCTTTACCAAAAAAAAGAAAAAGAAATATTAAAAAACTAACCAAAGGCAGTGCCTGTAGCTCAGTGGGTAGGGCTCCGGGCACATACACCAAGGCTGGAGGGTTTGAACTCAGCTAAAACAACAATGATAACTGCAACAACAACAACAAAAAATAGCTGGGCATTGTGGTGGTGCCTGCAGTCCCAGCTACTTGGGAGGCTGAGGCAAGAGAATCTCTTGAGCCCAAGACTTTGAGGTTGCTGTGAGCTGTGACACCACAGCACTCTACCCAGGGTGACAGCTTGAGACTCTGTCTCAAAAAAAAAAAACGTAAGCTTAGCCCAGCCTGAGCAAGAGCAGAGACCCTGTCTCTATAAAACATAGAAAAACTATTTGGGCATTGTGGTGGGCACCTGTAGTCCTAGATACTTGGGAGGCAGAGGTGGGAAGATCACTTGAGCCCAGGAGACTGAGGTTGCTGGGGGCTGTGACGCCATAGCACTCTTCCTATGGTGACAGAGTAAGACTCTGTCTCAAAAAAAAAAAAAAAAAAGATCTTTACTTGTTTCTTTTCTTTCTCTTTCTTGTGCAGTGATGTCCTACAGAACTTTCCACAATGATTAAAGAAACATTCTATATCTACGTGGTAGTCACTAGACACATGCTATTACTGTGTGTTTTGAATGTGGCTAGCACAATTGAGGAACCAAATTTTTAATTTTATTTAACCTTAACTTAAATAGCCACACGGGGCTAGTGGACAGTGCACTTTTGGAAAATATAATTTTTTAGTATTTCAATTATATATTTTATAATTTTATATTTCTATTTAGAAATTTAATTATCATAATTTAAGATTCTTGTCTCAAGTTGTGAGAAAGAATGAAACCTAAATCTCACCATAAAATTTAAAGCTGTTGTATTCATTTGAGCAGATTTTGTTTGGCTGCTCAAAAGACAAACCATTCCCAAACTGATTCTCCTTTGTATGCTCCTGTGGTAAAAGCTACAAAGACAAATACTTCCTTAGCCTTCCTATTAGCAAGGGGTGGCCTAACCCATGAGATGCAAGGGACATGTATAAGGGACATTTCTGTGAAAGCTTTTGGTATTCTGTAAAAAAGGATCAGATAAGGAAATACGACCCAGTAATAAAAAGGTACAATCTAAATAAATGGGACAATCTCAATGTTGAGTGAAAAAATCCAGGCAAGTATACATACTGTATTATATCCTTTTTGTGAAATTTAAGAATAGGCAAAACTAACATTTACTGATAGATCTTAGAAATTAGTTCTCTACAGTTGCTTCTGGAAGGGGTGAGGGGACTGTCTGTAAAGGAACACAGGGAACTTTCAGGACAGATAAAAATGTTCTGTACGTTGACTTGTGCAATCACATTAACATGTATACAATTGTCAACATTCATTGATAGGTGCATTTAAGGTATGTTCTTTTTAATACATGTAAATTATATCATATTTTTTTCAAAAAGAAAAAAAAGAAGATAGTTGGTTCCTGTGCCCTTTAGCCATCCCCCTTTCTTCTCAGATACATTATTGGAGCTGCAGTAGTCATTTGTGTCTTGTAAAATAGCCAAGAGAATTGTAGAGATATTTGTTGTAACATTGCTGTCACTGAACCACTACAGTAATTGCCCACCTCCAGACTTCTTGTTATGTCAGCTACTATTTAAGTTGCTATGGTTGGGTTAATCAAGAAAATGAAAAACAGATTTTACTTGGAATTTTGAATGAGACTAGTGATGTAATGATTTTATATTATGTGTTTTGTTACATTTCACATCTCATCCAGTGGGATTCCACAATGGCCTCAAATAGCTTATGGTCAGAAGCATTGATAAGGGAAACAGGCATATCAAAGAAATTTACCTTGTTATTGACAAAAACTTATAAAACTTAAGTTTTGGTCTTAAAAGTAAATAGGAGGACAAATGAGAATAAAAAACAAGATGTTATATAACTCATTTTAGAAATTTGGTCTCTAAAATAGAATAAAACTATAGTTGCTAAAATAGGAAGAAATAATGCAGGCTGAAAAAGTTCAAACTGCCTATCATAAGAATAACTGTGAGAGCTTAGCTCTTGTTGAGTGCTTTCAAGAACAGGTCAGTCGTGCACTAACCTCTACACACTACCTAAGCATAATTCTAGCAGCTCCATGATAAATGTATTCTCTCCATTTTGGTATGAGGGGTTGCAGAGAGGTTAAGCAAATTTCCCAAGGTTTTTAGGCAATAAAAGGTGGAGGCAGGCCTTAACCCTGGGTCTGTTAGAGTTCCCTTAACCTGGCTATATTCACTTTTCCCCTGCCATAGGCCAATACATCAGAATTTTACCAGGTTTAAGGCAGGGTTTTATCTTTTCCCTAAAAATATATGCAAAGAATCTTGACAATTTCTGACTTCATGAAGTATTCTTATAACTGTAAATCACATACTAGATTTCCTTATAAAAACTCCAGATAAACTTACTTTGAACTGAAGGAAGATACTAGGACCAGTAATTACAGTTCGTGTAGATCACAGTGCAATGCTGTAGCCTTACACATTCCATAATATAGTCTCATTTTAGCATTTCAATACCAATAAAACTTTGCATAAGATATTTGAATAATGTTTACTTGTCAATTATAGCACAATAAAACTGGAGAAAAGGTACTAGAAGAACGATAAATTATAATCTTTTAAAATAATTGCAGAGTCCCAGAGAACTCAAAAAGGTAATGATGTATAATAACTACAGTGAAACCTTCCAAAGATAACTAGAATATTTTCAGTTTTGCAATTTCATCTTTGTATTCTTTAAAAGTGGTATCATAATTGCAAAAACATTAACTAAAACTAGTCAGTGAGAATGTGGTTTCAAAAGTTTAAATAATCTTTCTTCTAAATAAGAAAAAAATCAAAGACTTTTTGAGATAACATTTAGTAAAGTAATAGAAATAGAGACTAGTCTCATCCCCTGCCCCAACCAGTTGCCTAAAGCATCTGGAAAATTCCTATAAAAATATTTTAACTGAATATAGTTCTCATAAGGTCATGAAGTTTCACTATTATACTAAGCTCCTTCATTCTCGAAAAATAGAAACAGCATTTATAGTCTGCTATTTATTTTCCACAAGGTTAAGGAATGGAAAGAGAAAGGAATAAAGAATTGTTGCTCTATTGAATTCTTTCTAATTTCTTTTCTTTTCTTTCTTTTTTTTAAATACAGGGTTTCTGTCATCTACACTGGAGTGCAGTAACATGATTATAGCTCACTGCAGCCTCAAACTCTGGGGCTCAAGCAATCCTCCTGCCTCAGCCTTCCAAGTGGCTAGAGCTACAGGCACACACCTCTGTGACTAGCTAATTTTTCTTTATTCTTTTAGGGACTAGGTCTTGCTAATTTCTTTTCTTTTCTTTCTTTCTTTTTTTTTTTTTTAAATACAGGGTTTCTGTCATCTCCGCTGGAGTGCAGTAACATGATTCTAGCTCACTCCAGCCTCAAACTCTCGGGCTCAAGCAATCCTCCTGCCTCAGCCTTCCAAGTGGCTAGAGCTACAAGAACACACCTCTCTGACTAGCTAATTTTTTTTATTCTTTTAGGGACTAGATCTTGCCATGTTGTGTAGGCTGGTCTCAAACTTTGGTCCTCAAGAGATCCTTCTGCCTCAACCTCCTACAGTGCTAGGATTACAGGTGTAAGCCACCATGCCCAGCCTAATTTTTTATATGTCGAGGTATAGTGGCTCCACCTCAGTTATCTAGGTCATATAAATATTCAAGAATTCAGCAAAACCAGACACTAATGATCAGGACAAAACATAAAATGCATTCAAATTGCTCAGTTATTAAAAAAGTTTCTTAAACCATTTCCAAATTATAAAAGATAGCAGTGATTCCCTTAGGAGAAAACAACCTCATTTTATTTTACAACTTTAATGTGCTTGTTAGTCAGTAAGTCATATGGCTCATTGTAAATTCTCTGGAATTTACCTTTAATTTACCAATCTGCCTTTATGATAAATAGGTAAGGGAAAAGAAATCAAGCTGATATCCAACATTTATTCAAGAGATCAAATACTCAGATAAATCATGGGCAGATATTAGAATAACTCAGAGCACCTGATATCATCTGTCTATAACACAGGACACTAAATAATTGTAATGAAAACCTACATTCATCAAGATTAGAGTATTGCTCAAGCAGGATGTCTTCTTCTCGCAAAGATTCCAACTGGAGTTTAGGAATACCCACAATGCCCTTGACTACCCCATGATCTTTCTCTAAGCTATGACCTTTAGTAGAGTTCTTCTGATAGAGAGACACAGAAAGTAGTGATGAATGGAGGGGAATAGTTTGTTGTGGCAGGACTATATCATATTTCTTCCTCTGGGTCAATAGGATTAGAGAAATGAAGACAAGCATGAGAGCTAGCATTCATTTCATGCTAGCATTCATTCACCACGCACTGTCTATGTGTATGTGCTCATTTAATCCTCACAAGAGCCCCTGTGAGGTGAATATTATTAACAAATACATTTTACAAATGAAGATAGAAAGTGAGAGGGTTAAAATAACTTTTCCATTATCGCATGGAAAATATGTGACAGAGCTGGGATTCAAACCAAGGTCTGAGTCACTATAGCACGTGACTACAACTGCTTCAGAAAAAAAATTGGTAACAGGCAAAGAACACCGAAATGCCCAGAAGCTCAAAACTATCTCAATTTTCAATTAGAGATTCACTTAAAATCAGATCACGATTCCCCCATTAGAACAGCCACCTTAAAAAAAAAAATAGTAGTCTTAAGGAATAAGTAGAGGATGAGTTGTTTGATGGAAGAAAGAGGTTGACATTTTTGTTAGAGTGGCACAGTAGCTCAAGGTAGTTGCCAAAATAATTGAAAAGAGCAAGTAAAATTTAGCAAGAGAAAGAAAGTTTATTAATGACTTGCATAGCAAGCTGGGCACCATCCTAGTGACTGCGAGCCCTATGGAAAGCACAGTTTTGGGTTTCATACACAGCTTCAAAGAGTATAATCTGCTTCTTGGAAGTCTTCCAGGGTCTTAATTAACTCTGTTCTCAAAACAACCAACCTGCAGGATGTCTAGTGTTGAATGACATGGATTTAATATTCATGGCTATCCTTTGGCATTTCTTGACCTATAGATGCATCATTTCAATAACTGCTATTATCTTTACATGGCATTCTCCCTGTGTGTTGTCATGCAATCTTCCCTCATTCATGAAAAGAATGAGGTCCAAATTTCCCTCTTTTATAAGTATGCAGGCATATTGGATTAGAGCTCACTCTAATGACCTCATCTGAAAAGTCCCTATTTCTAAGTAAGGTCTCTTTCACAGGTACTGAGGGTTAGGGCTTTGACATCTTTTGGGAGAACACAATCCAATCCATAACACCAGTCTATATTAATATAGGATTGTCCTTTTCTTGGGATTTCTAATTCCTATTATCTCTCAATATTGGGAGTCTTTTCTACTATGGCGTTAGAGAAGAGCATGGAATACATTTCACCAAAAAGGATGAAGACAAGTTTTAGCTTTTATTTCCCAACCAAACCAAACAACAGCGGCAGTGTTAATATTTTATTTGTTCTTGTGCCTCATCTAGTTGACTACATCTTAGGAAGACTTCTAGTATTGAACAACATAAATTTAATACTTGTAGTCATCCTTTTATCTTCCTGAAACCTTATTAAAATCATAGCAAACCGGTTTTTTAAAAAAGGCATATGCCCAAAAGTATAAAATAAATTTGAAAGCAGATGAACCTTAGGAATTATAAAAATTTTGGAAGATAGAAAGTTGATCTATGAGTGAAAGATTTTGCTGGGCACAGTGGCTCATGCTGGTAGTCCCAACTCTCCAGAGGCTGAGGAAGGAGGATGACTTGAGCCCAGGAGTTTGAGGCCACAGTGAGCTATGATCATACCACTGCACTCCAGCCTGAGAGACAGAGTGAGATCTCATCTTTAAAAAAAAAGATTCAGGCTTGGCACCTATAGAATTTGAGGTTGCTGTGAGCTGTGATGCTACAGCACTCTACCGAGGGTGACATAGTGAGATTCTGTCTCAAAAAAGAAAAAAAAGATTAGAAAGTAAAACAAACAAACAAAAGATTTAGTAGATTTAAAAAAATGTGAACCCCCCCACCGTCTGCAGAAAGGCAAAGTCACCCTGGCAGAAGACAGAAGTCTTCTAGAAGGAGTATATCTAGAAGTTTCGAATCAGAGTGGTTCTGGACTTGGAGATACCAGTTACAGCTGAGGTTGATGTAAGAGGCTTCAGTAAAATACCCTGACCTTGTTTCCCTTCTTGCCTTCCAGAACTTCAGAGGCTAGACAGATAATCTCAGATGGGATATCATGAGAATCCTCTCTGAGGCAGTGGATCAGTCTAAGAGAAGAGGGGCTGATCTTTTAATTCAGTAACCCTGGCAGATCACCATTAGAGGAACCCACTCATCAGCGACAAGCACTGCCAGTATACACACATACCAACAGATCATCAAGAATTACCAGACAATTGAAGAAAACTTTTAACATAAAAAAGGGAGCCAAAATAAATCGAAACAAGAATCTTAGAGAAAACAGAGACAACCTAGGCCCTTCATGCTGTATTACTCAGCCCATGCATCCACGGGTCCTTCTTTGTCCTGGAGACTTCTTCATACTGTCATTTCTCACCAAACTCCAAACCTCTGCAGCTTCCTCGCTTTCACTTAACAACCTTGCTGTCTTTTGCTGAGAAAAGTTGTGAATCTATTAAAAGAGCTCTTATATGAACCCCCACCCTCACAATATCCTCCTGTCTGCATTGTGGGGTCCATGTTCTCTACCTTCTCCCCTGCAGATGAACTACCCTAGCAAAGGCCAACTTCCCACCAGCGAGTTCATTTCATCCCCTCTTTCATGCTCAGGAGAGGTAGCTCCAGCAACTCTCCCCTTTCTCTCCTGTATCACTGAATATTCTCTCCCTACTGGATAATTTTTCATTAGAATATAAGTATTCATCTCTGTCTCTCTCTCCATCTCTGGGAGTGTTTGCGTGCGCTCAGGCACACATGCACCTATGTACAACCAACCTTCTCTCAACCCTACTTCTCCAGTATCTGCTCCATTTTTCTCCTTACCTTTTCAGCAACACTCTGGTCATCTCCAATCTTCTCTATTATTTCTTAAACCCGGTCTAATCATGTCTTCATCCCCATCATGCCATTGAAACTGGTTTGCCCAGAGCCTCTGATGACCTCCACCACATTAAGTCTATGTCTGTCTCACAGGCCTCATCTTCCTCAAGATACTTTTTCATTTCACTTCTAGGATATAACACACTTACCTAGCTTTTTCTCCTTACCTTTTTGGGTGTTCCTTCTCCTTTTTACTGATTTCTTTTCATCTTTTTGACCTCTAACTGTTGGAGTGCCTTGGACGTTTGGATCTTCTTACAGTCTCTGGGTAATCTTTAATAGTCACAGGACTTTAAACACCCTTAATCTGCTGATGAGCCTTAAATTTATATTTTAGCTTTGACTTCTCCCAGGCTATTTGATGTCTCTACTTAGTGTCTCAAATTTAATATGAACATGACTGAACTGCAGATAAATTTCCCATTTTGTTCTTTGCACAGGGTTTTTCATCTCTGTTAAGGGCAATTCTTTTCTTCCTTTTTGCCGGCCAAACCTTTGTCATGCCTGCCTCTTTTTTCCTACACTCCATGTCCTGTAATTCAACATATCTGTAAATATGTCCCAAATTTGACCATTTATCATGTATCCACCACCGTCATTCCGGTTCAAGCCACCATTACCTTTCATCTGTATTATTAGAATAGTCTTCCAAGTGCTCACCCTACCTCTGTCCCTAAGTGATTCCTTATCTATTTGCCAAAAGTCAGACATCTCACATTTCTCTTCAAAGCTCTCCAATAGTCTCTCATCTTCTGTAAAGTAAAAACCCATGTCCTTACATGATCTGGCTCCATCTTGGTGGTCCAACCTCATTGCCTTCTACTTTTCAATTTGTTCGCTTTGCTGGGGCCATACTGGCTTCCTAGCTGTTCCTCACACAAGCCAGACCTATTTATCTCAGGTCCTGGGCACTTAGTGTTTTCCGTGCTCGGGAGGTAGCTCCCTGGATATTGGCGTGGCTGGCTGCCTTACTTCCTCAAGGTCTTTACTCAGAGTTCTCCTCTAAGTAAGGCCTTTCTTACCCAAATTTCTACCCTGATACTACATATTCTCTTTTCTTCTTGAGTACATATCACTATCTCTTATACTGTATATTTTAATATTTTACTTATTTTCCTTGTTTATTATTTGTTTCCCTCACTAGAATGGAAGATCCATTAAGGCAGAGATGTGTCACTTTCCTTCTTCAGTTTTGTAATCCTAGCATTGAAAAAGGAAAGTCATTATACCTCAGCGTAGTAATGCTGTTCAATAAATATTTTATCAAAGAAATAGCCAGATTCAGGAATGCTTCTAACATTGGAATTTGGAAGACAAGAGGTTGATGCCATAAGAAATGTAAGGAAAAATGATTTCCAGATTTCCTGGATTCTGTATCTCGCCAAACTGAACCAAGTCTGAGGGTAAATTAAAGACGCTTTCAGATTTGCAACATTTTAAAAATAGTGTTCTCATGAACTCCTTCTTAGAAGCTATCTGATGCCATAACTACTAACATAGGAGAGAATATCAAGAAATGGGAGGATGTAGTTATAGAAAACAAGGAATTCAACACAGGGGAGTAGCAGAGGGAAAACCTATGATAATAACTGGGGAAAATGTAAGGCTATTTCCACAAAGAAGGTCTAGAGAGAAATCAGTGCACACAGGAGCAGGCGGACCTGGATTATTCCTTTCCAAGAGTCTCCAGGAAAATGAACAAACAAATAAAAATGACTATCAGAGCTGTTAGCTCACCTGATACATTTGTTTATACTGAGAGAATTTTTATAATCCAGTTCATGAAAGAATTCACAATAAAGAAATAGAAAACTAAAAAACACTATGTGGCTTCGTTATGAACAATATTTATATAGTCATAATAATGTAAAAGGGAATACCAATTTGACCCAAAGTGTAAGGGTGGGTAGAAAAGAATGTGGGGAAGTGATGTACAGGAGCCAGTCCAAATTTTTCATAGTTAGAAGCTGAAGAATGAGTACTTAAAATTGAATAATAAAAATAGCACTATAAGCATATTATTTAGAATTATGAATGCAAATAGCTGAAGAAAGAGAGAAAAGAATTGAAGGAAGTTGCCTGTGGAGTCCAGACATGAGAGGTTGAGAGAGAGAGGACCCTCAGAGGCTCCTGTGCTTCATTACCAACTTTATAGTACTATTTGACTTTTGATTTTTTTTTTCAGATTGCTGGGCATTGCATATATAGCATATAACTTCCAAGTCTTCCCACAGCTTCCAGTGAAGATTCCCATTCTCCTCCTCCCTCCACACAAGGCCAAGAGTTCAGGGAGAGCTGGCAAAAAGAACTAATCTGCAGCAGTTTCTCGAGATATGCAAATAACTGAGTCAGATTTCTTGGGAGAAATTGGGGTAGGTTGGGAACAGGACAATCAAAGTTGACTAGAAGAAGTTGGGAGTTGTTGGAAAGAAGGCAGCCATTTAGGGCTATAAGGGCAGGTGGCAGCCTGGAAGTTGGCACAATAGTCCAGAGAAGAAAGAGAAAATCATCAGTCCATTTCACCACCAAAAAATAAAAGTACATAAGTATCATACATTTAAAGTATCATAAGCCCAGATGGAACGGAGACAGTGGTGCTAAATCTTCATCAAGGGTGTTCCCTTCAAAGGCTCCATATCACCTAGATCCCCAGATCAATCCAGTGTTCTATTGTGGTCCCCTCTCTCATTCAATGTGGAATAGTTGTTATCTAATGATTGTGTTTGATCCCATATTGCTCATCTGAATTTCTTCCCGATCAGGTTTCTTATTTGATTTTTGGTTCCGGTCAATGAGAGGGAGAGTGCTATCATCATATGAATGACTACTCTGGCTTCGAGAAGTATTGTTTAGATTCACCTGAAAGTCTGATTTCTTCCACCCTTCTTTTTCCAGCGGCTTCCACAGTTCTTTATATCCCCAGCTGGTCTGTAATACAAGTGCTGCTGCTCCAACTTCTTTTTCTGAGTGGTTCCCTGATTTGTTGATTAACACCAACTTCTCAATACCATGTCTCTCGAAGCTTTTTGGCAGCCTCCAGGTTCTCAGCAATAACCTCATTGATGGTATTCAAAATAGAGACCATTGTGTCCTCAGAGAAATTCCAGGAGGAGTTCTGCTGCCCTCCTGGCAGATTCTTTACCAAGTTAGGAATAGCACGTTTACCAATTAATTCTTTGTCGTGAGCATCCACAGCCAGATTTCTTAGTGCTCCAGATGCAGCTTTGACTACACACTCAAGTTCACTGGTCAGGCAGTTAGCTATGGCAGAAAGAGCCTTCTCTTGACACAGAGCAGAGCGAATGTATCAACCATACGTCCAGCACCCAGCACACAAGTTCTGAATTGCTCCAGCTGAGGCTTCTAGGATGGCAGGAGTCTGCTGTCCTTAAGGACAGAGATGTATATCCGAATCACCTCTGGTTGAACTAAGAGCTCATAGCCTCGAGCAGGACTAATTCTTTTAGGGAAATCCACTGTATCATTTGCTGGATCCTCTAAGAGTTTTTTCCCTTTGCCCTTCTTGGCCCCAAAGCAACTGGCAGCATGTGGCCCAGTATTGTTGGCAACATTGGGAGGTGCCTCTTGGTAACGTTCTGCCTGTGGGATCTCCCGGTGAACTTGATACGATAGGTTCCGAAGGAGGCAAACACAGTTCTCCACAAGCTTGCTGTCTGAATCCTTCTGCCCAATCTCAGCCTGAACAATGAAAATGAGGGCATCAACTAAACCATCACATTCCCGAAGTTTCCAGCGAGCTTCACTCCTCTCAGCTTACATTCCTGAGGCAGCCAGCTGGGTTGGTAAGCAGACTCCCACTCAGTATGACATGGCTTACAGTCTTCATTAGGCTCCCACTCTCAACCAGAATGTGGAATGATCACTTCATCTGTCAAGGCATGCAGTGCATGGACCATAATTTCCATCTTGATTGAGTCATGGGATGAGAGATTCCATGAGTTCCAGTAAATGAGAGATTCCACAGTGTTCCAGTAATGACTTCAGTAAGGTCCATATCACGAGCTTTTTGTAGCAATCGCACAAGGGCAGAAACACCATCACAGTTTTTTATGGCAATCTTGGTCATGCCCCAAAGAGATATTTTTGAGAGCTCCACAGGCTCCAAGGTATACTTCCTTTCTGGGGTGATCTAACAATCCCCACAGTACTGGGATACCCATGAGTTTCTGCACGTCAGTCTTCATCTTGTCATTGCGGTAATGTAGTGTTGCAAACATTCAGCTGCATTAGACTTGACTGCATCCAAGCAGAATCCTAGCATGGCGATCACCTCCAGCAGCTCTGGCTGTCTCCAATTGGGAGGTGGGGGCCCTCCCTTGCACAGGCTATCCAAGCTTGCCAAACTTCCCCATGCATGTTGGGCCAAAGGAGCCCAATAGTACTGATCTGATGACACCTCCTCACCAATCATGTCTTCATAGCTCCTAATAGGGTCAGAGGGTGTCCCAGTCTGATGGGCAGTGCCATAATCAGATGTGGAATGTGGAATGATTGACCATAATCCAGGTCATCATAGCCGATGCTACACTGGTCATCCTCTAGCCCATAAAGCTCTGGATGAAAAGGATGTAGATCCACACTGCTCCCACCTACCCAAACATGGGGCTGGGGTCCATAAACATCCTGTCTACTAGGTGCCCTGTAGCCATCCAGGCTAGGCCTATACTGCTTCTCAATACGGGTCACCTAGGACAGAC
The DNA here is from genome assembly GCF_027406575.1 of Nycticebus coucang. NCBI lineage: Eukaryota > Metazoa > Chordata > Mammalia > Primates > Lorisidae > Nycticebus > Nycticebus coucang. The sequence goes on from NC_069790.1 coordinate 59,312,444, forward strand.
TACCATAGTTGTCACTGCCACCTAGATAACCATCTTCATAGTGGCGGCTATATCCATCAGGTGGGTAGTGGAAGTTCCTGGGAAGGGCAGCAGTGCCTGCTTGCCCTACATAAGGACCAGGTCCCCCATTGCCATTCTTGCAGAAGTCACGATCCAAAGTCTGGACATAGTTGTTAGAAACCGAAGAAGCATCCAGAGGCAGCCTATCTGGTCCCAGAGGGACTGGCTATACAGTCCGTGTTGTCACAGTCTTCACTACTTTCTTAACTGTGGTCTCTGTGCACCGAGTAGTTCCATCGTCTGAGGTCCCACAGAGACTACAGACATGGCTCCCTCAGGGTGGTCCTCTGTGTAGGTCTCCACAATCTGCCCCGACTCCTGCATTCTGGGGATGGTACTATGCAGAAGGTGACTGTGATCCTGGGGTCTGTTGAGTTTCAAATCTGAAAATTTCTGTCTCTCAAGGTCAGCATCGCCCACAAACCAGCCATTCTCAAATGTGGACTTCTAAAAACAAGTCTTTTAAGAAAGAGACCCAAGGCTTCACCAATGTGCTGAGAAAGACAAATCCAGTAAGCCAGTTGATTTTTCGCCACCTCTTCCTCCTTTCAGGATCTTTCTTGCTTTTCTCTCTCTCCCTCTCCTTTTTTTCCCTCAGATGCAACCTGACTTTCGATTTTTAAAGTTATATAAATGTAATTTCAATGAACATAAAAATAGAAATTTCAAAAGTCAATCTAAAATCAAGAAGTAGAATTGTAGAAATGTCATTGAGAATTATGGAAGTAATAAAAGGAACTAAACACAAATGACGGAAGACAATGATTACCTCCAAAAAGTGAGATTGGGAGCTGCCTTTCATGACTGTAGTCATGATTGCTTTATAATAAAAGTAAATTAGAGCAAACTATAGTGTCTGTTGGCCTATGAGACACCTGCGAGAATGGGACAGCACTGAAAGGTAAACATGAATTAGTTTCCTGTCATTGGGGCCAGTTTGGCAGAACACAGCTGCTAAGACAGAGAAACTACCATTTTGAGAAAATGGACGTTTGTACTTTACCATGATGTCACAATGTTTTGTCATTCTAAAACTTGATCTAGAACCTTAATATCAAGGAAAGGTGGCTATTGGCTTAAGAGGAGTTACTCAAATGCTGAAATCCAAATTCAAAGTTGCCCGCCTGAATCAAAATGACCTTCTTGGAGGCATTAATCTCCCTGAGGATTTTGTGCTAATCTTATTTTAGGGGCAGATTTTCTCTAATACCCAAGGAGTCATTTGAGTTCTGGCACAGAAATAGCAAAGGAACAGTAATAACAGTGAAGCCCGCCTTCAGGACTTCTGTGTACGCTGTGGTGACATTCGTCACTCTTATCCATTCATTGTCTTTTGTCATTTGTGTTTAGGATTACCTTGAGGCTACCCAAGGGAAAAGACTACATATATTTTCTAATTTTTAAGTTACTTAGATAAAGATTTCAAAACTTTCCTCAACAATTTATTTCTCTGAAAAAATTTCAAAATATTTTTTGTTACATGCTATTTTAATACATACAGAACCTGTAGCAGATGCAGTGTGGTGTGATACAATGAGCACCAGCGAGCCCACCTTGGATTTAAGAAGGGGGGAATTATCAATTCATCCATTAGCTCACTTAAGTCTTACAATGAACCTGGAACTTAGAGATTGATCAATTAATAATTATCACACCATACTGCATCTTTTATGCTGCGGTATGGTGTGATACAATGAGCACCAGCGAGCCCACCTTGGATTTAAGAAGGGATGAATCATCAATACTTTAAAACTCCCTCAGTGCTCCTTTCCACAGCTCATCCTCATTAATAAAATAGCTTACCTCAATACTCTGTTAATTACAATTTGAATTAATTTCTTCTGGTTTTATTATCTGGAGATGAATATCTATGAAACAGCTTTTACTCACAAATACATGAGCACAGTACTTGGACAATCATACTACCTGTTTAACTGTAGACAAGTTAAATAAGTGTGATGACCCACAATTTCCTCATTTTTAAAGAGAGGATAGTAATCTCTAATTTCCAGGTTCATTGTAAGACTGAAGTGAGCTAATGGATGTAAAGCACTCATTACTCACAGTTATTTTCATAAGTAAAGCATTGTGATCTTATTGGAGATTCTTTTTGCAAAATGCAGAGGAAAGAAAATTGGCTAATTTATTTCTTTAGTAGTATTTGTTTCAAAAATTAACATTATTTGGAAAATAAATATTTTGCCCTGCTTTTATCTGGCAACGTGTATCTATGTAGATAGAGATGTACATGGTAGACGTGTACGTATCTAAATATTTTTAAGATACAGGATGTCACTCTGTCACCCAGGTTGGAGTACAATGGCATGATCACAGCTCACTGCAGCCTCAAAATCCTCAGCTCCAACCATTTTTCTGGATATTTTAATAACTGAATCTAGTCACCTGTACAAATGACTTTTGATTGTTTTGAATTCAAGGGTGGAGAACTTTTGGGCAGCAGTTTCCCTACCCTGGTAGAACTTATATTTAGCTAAGATAGCATCGTAGATAGACAAGAAAAGGGGCAATGATTTGGGAAACATTTCATTTTAGTCCTTCATTTTCTAAAAACCCTTTTTTCTGCTTTAACAGAAAAGAACAAGCTGTTACAATAACACAGTCCAGAAGGTTGCCAGTTCGTGTGTCACCATGGAAGCAGCATCTGGGGAACATTCAAGATGTGTTATTCCAGAAATCCAGAGGTTGACTCCTACATTTGTACAAGGAGACTTGTTTATATAAAGAGATATAAAATAGATTCTCTTTATACTCCTGAATTGCATGTATTCTTAACTCCTTGAGAAGATACTAGGGTGTAAAAGCCTAGAACAACCCAAAGATGACTATATATCATTTGACTGCCAATCAGCCAATCAGCCAATCAGGCAGTGCAGAAATGAAAATAGTGTTGAAAAGACAACAGGATGGAGAATTAACCGTTTAAGCTTAAAAGCTACTTAATGCCTTGACATCACATACAATGCTGATGGTAGAAATGGAAAGATAATAATCATGATGATGGCCAGACACTGTGGCTCTTGCCTATAATGCTTGCACTTTGAGAGGCCAAGGTGGGAGATCATTTGAGGGCAAGCGTTTGAGACCTACCTGAGCAACATAGTGAGACCCAGTCTCTACAAAAAAATGGAAACATTAGCTGGGCTCTGTGGTGTGCACCTGTAGTCCCAGCTACTCAGGAGGCTGAGGCAAGAGGATGGCTTGAGCCCAGGAATTTGAGGTTGCTGTGAGATGTTACCACTGCTTTCCAGCCTGGGTAACAGGGCATGACACTGTCTCAAAAAAGATGATGATGACTATGCTATTGTGAGTGAATAAGAACACTTAAGGTTAGTGTTAAATATAAATGTTCAATCATTTTAGTGCACTTCTCACCCATTCTTCTGAGAGTAGTGCTATTTCATTTTCATGTGATATGTATCCTATACTTCAGTCATATTTTTTGACACGTGCGTTGTGGTGAAATATGATACAGAGTTACATACTTAGATTAATTTTAAAGGACTACTATAAAGAAGTGTGTTTGCCACCTTTTCTCTTTCATCTGAGATCAGGGCTAAGATTATCACATGATATGTATCTGGGTAAAATACAAAAAATTCAGTCAAATGACATTTTATATGATGTCAAAAGATTGGTTTGACTGAATTTATACACTACATATATACCATATATATGTATATACGTGGCATACATATGTACACTGTGTATATATATATACAGTGCCCAGTATGCTCTGGTAACAATGCTGAATACTTTACACACAGCATCTCATTTAACCTTCACAATGACCTCAGGAAGTGGTTACAGGAATCTTTACGCCCATATAGAAATGAGAAAACAGGGTTAGGAGGCTTAGACTATGCTTAAACCGAGGTTGACTAACTTTATGTTTAACTGCCTTAAGGAGTAGTTTTTTGTTTTTTTTTTACCAAATTGTTCAAATTGTTTCTTTAGTATCTTGTTGACCCAATTGAAATATGTGAACTAGCTTTGTGGGACTTTGTCTTTTAAAACTGTTCATTGGGGAGGGGGGGATGGCGGCGAAGGGAGTTTGGTTAATGGGTACAGACATACTCGTACAGTCAGAGCGAAGGAATAAGTTTTAAGGTTCAACAGCAGAGTTGGGTGACTATATAATTAACAACAGTGTATTGTAAATTTCAAAATAGCTAGCGGAGAGGACACAAAATGTTCCTAACACATAGAAACATGATGGAGGTGATAAGTACCCTACACGCCCTGACTTGATTATTACATATTCTCTGCATGTAGCAAATTATTGTCCACACCATATTCAAATATGTACGAATATTATGAATCAATTTTCAAAAACTACTTATTCAGCCACTTTTTATTAGTGAGGTTTTCCACCGAACAATCTAGTCCAATCCCAATAATGTGATCAGAAAAATCCACACAGTGGTATTGACTGTCAGTTGAGCCTGAATTTTGATTGATAGAATGAATTTTGGATAACAAAAAGATGGTTGAGAATTCTTTTTTTTAAAGAGACAGAGTCTCACTTTGTTGTGCTGGTACAGTGCGGTGGCGTCACAGCTCACAGCAACCTCCAGCTCTTGGGGTTAGGTGATTCTCTTGCCTCAGCCTCCTAAGTAGCTGGGACTACAGGCACCTGCCACAACGCCCCGCTATTTTTGTGTTGCAGTTTGCAGGGCCAGCACCCTACTCACTGAGCCACAGGTGCTGCCCTGGTTGAGAATTCTTAATAAAGGGGGCTTGATTTCTGGTTTTTTTTTTTTTTTTTTTAATATTTTGCAATGTTTTCTTTCCAAAGTCTCAAAAAATAGACAACTAACATTTATAAATAAAAATAGAAGATGATTTCAAAAACCAGATCATGCTAGGGCGGCGCCTGTGGCTCAGTGAGTAGGGCGCCGGCCCCATATGCCGAGGGTGGCGGGTTCAAACCCAGCCCCGGCCAAACTGCAACAAAAAAATAGCCGGGCATTGTGGCGGGCGCCTGTAGTCCCAGCTGCTCGGGAGGCTGAGGCAAGAGAATCGCGTAAGCCCAAGAGTTAGAGGTTGCTGTGAGCCGTGTGACGCCACGGCACTCTACCCAAGGGCGGTACAGTGAGACTCTGTCTCTACAAAAAAAAAAAAAAAAAAACCAGATCATGCTAAATCTTATAGAAATAGAAAAAGAAGAAATACTTCAAATTTATTCTACTTCATCTGGATAGACCTGATATTAAAATTGGAAAAATATATTATTATAAAGGGAAATTACAAACATATTTCACTTATAAATGAGGGTGCAATATCCTAAACAACATATTAATGAGTCAAATTAAAAATTATTGTTCAAATAATGTACTTTGGTCAAAATTAAATCCAACTTATGTGAGAATTAGTTGCTATTTTCTTTTCTTTTTTTCTTTTCTTTTCCCCAACCCTCTCTCTCCTTCTCTCCCTGCCTGTTCTCCCTGTCTCCCACCCCACCATGTCATTAATTGTCATTAATTGTCCTCATATCAAAGTTGAATACATAGGATTCATGCTTCTCCATTCCTGTGATGCTTCACTAAGAATAATGTGTTCCACCTCCATCTAGGTTAATACAAATGCTGCAAAAATCTCCATTTCTTAAATGGCTGAATAGTATTTATGGTATACATATACCACAGCTTGCCAATCCATGCCTGGATTGAGGGGCATTTAGGCTGTTTCCACATTTTGGCGATTGTAAATTGAGCTGCAATGAACAGTCTAGTACAAGTGTCTTTATAATAAAAGGGGTTTTTTTTTTCCTTCTGGATAGATGCCCAGTATGGGATTGCAGGATCAAATGGGAGGTCTAGCTTGAGTTCTTTGAGGTTTCTCCATACTTCCTTCCAAAATGGTTGTATTACTTTGTAGTCCCACCAGCAGTGTAAAAGTGTTCCTTTCTCTCCACATCTGTGGCAGCATCTGCAGTTTTGAGATTTTGTGATGTGGGCCATTCTTACTGGGCTTAGATGATATATCAGGGTGACTTTAATTTGCATTTCTCTAACACTTAGGGATGACGAGCATTTTTTCATATGTTTGCTAGTAATTCTTCTGTCTTCTTTAGAGAAGGTTCTGTTCATCTCTCTTCCCCAATGATGTATGGGATTGTTGGTCAAAATTAAATCCAACTTATGTGAGAATTAGTTGCTATTTTCTTTTCTTTTCCCAAACCCCCTCCCTCCTTCTCTCCCTATCTGTTCTCCCCTTCTCCCACCCCCCCACAGTATCATTAATTGTCATTAATTGTCCTCATATCAAAGTTGAATACATAGGATTCATGCTTCTCCATTCCTGTGATGCTTCACTAAGAATAATGTGTTCCACCTCCATCCAGGTTAATACAAATGCTGCAAAATCTCCGTTTTTTAAAAATGGTTGAATAGTATTTCATGGTAGGGATGATGAGCATTTTTCCATGTTTGCTAGTCATTCCTCTGTCTTCTTTAGAGATTGTTGGCTTTTTTCATGTGGATTAATTTCAGTTCTCTATAGATCCTAGTTATTAAGCTTTTGTTTGATTCAAAATATGCAAATATCCTTTCCCATTCGGTGGGTTGTCTATTTGCTTTGGTTGTTGTCTCCTTAGCTGTACAGAAGCTTTTCAGTAAATTAAATCCTATTTGTTTATTTTTGTTGTTGCAATTGCCATGGCAGTCTTTTTCATGAAGTCTTTCCCCAGGGCGATATCTTCCAGTGTTTTTCCTTTGCTTTCTTTGAAGATTTTTATTGTTTCATACCTTAAATTTAAGTCCTTTATCCATCTTGAATCAATTTTTGTGAGTGGAGAAAGGTGTGGGTCCAGTTTCAATCTTTTACATACGGATATCCAGTTCTCCCTTCACCATTTATTGAATAGAGAGTCTTTCTCCCAGTGTACATTCTTGTTTGGTTTATTGAGGGTTGTAAGTTGTTGGTTTCATTTCCTCATTTTCTATTCTATTCCAAATGTCTATGTCTATATTTTTGTGCCAGTACCATGCTATCTTGACCACTGTGGCCTTGTAGTACAGCCTAAAATCTGGTATCGTGATGCCCCCTGCTTTGTTTTTATTACTAAGAACTGCCTTAGCTATACGGGTTTTTTTCTGGTTCCATACAAAATGCAGAATTATTTTTTCCAAGTCTTGAAAATACGATGTTGGTATTTTAATAGGGATGGCATTGAATTGGTAGATTGCTCTGGGAAGTATAGACATTTTAACAATGTTGATCCTTCCCAGCCACGAGCACAATATTTTCTTCCATTTGTTAAAGTCCTCTGCTATTTCCTTTCTTAGGGTTTCATAATTTTCTTTATAGAGGTCCTTCACCTCTTTTGTTAGGTATATTCATAGGTATTTCATTTTCTTTGGAGCTATGGTGAAGGGAGTTGTGTCCTTAATTAGCCTCTCATCTTGGCTGTTATTGGCATATGAAAGGCAACTGACTTGTGGACATTGATTTTATATCCTGAGACATTACTGTATTTTTTGATGGCTTCCAGGAGTCTTGTGGTTGAGTCCTTGGGGTTCTCTACGTATAAGATCATATTGTCAACAAAGAAGGAGAGTTTTATCTCCTTTGCTCCCATTTGGATGCTCTTTATTTTCTTATCTTGCCTAATTGTATTGGCTAGAACTTCAGCACTATGTTGAATAGTAAAGGTGACAGAGGACAACCTTGTCTGGTTCTAGTTCTAAGTGGAAAAGCTTTCATTTTTACTCCTCAGTAAAATATTAGCTGTGGGTTTGTCATAGATAGCTTCAATCAGTTTTAGAAATGTGCCACCTATGCCTATACTCTTCAGTGTTCTAATTAGAAAAGGATGCTGGATTTAATCGAATGCTTTTTCTGCATCTATTGAGAGGATCATATGATCTTTATTTTTGCTTCTGTTAATATGGTGGATAATGTTTATGGACTTGTGTATGTTAAACCAGCCTTGCATCCCTGGGATGAAACCTCCTTGATTATGATGTATGACTTTTTTGATGATAATCTGTAATCTATTGGCTAGGATTTTGTTGAGAATTTTTGCATCTATATTCATGAGTGAAATTGGTCTGAAGTTCTCCTTTTTAGTTGGGTCTTTTCCTGGTTTTGGAATCAGGGTGATGTTTGCTTCATAGAATGTGCTGGGGAAGAGTCCTTCCTCCTCAATTTTTTGAAACAATTTCTGCAATATAGGAATAAGTTGTTTTATGAAGCTTTGATGAATTCTGGGGTGAAGCCATTGGACTAGGGCATTTTTTTTGTTGGGAGATTTTTTATTGTTTCTTTTATCTCAGTGCTTGAGATTGGTCTGTTCAGAAGATCTATTTCATCTGGGTTAAGTCTAGGGAGAAGGTGAGATTCCAAATATTGACCCATTTCCTTCACATTGTCAAATATCTGGGCATAGAGTTTATGGTAGTATTCAGAGATAATCTCTTGTGTCTCTGTGGCATCATTTGTTATTTCCCCTTTCTGATTGAGGTTACTAGAGATTTCACTTTTTTATTTCTAGTTAGTCTGGCCACAGGTTTATCTATTTTATTTACTTTTTCAAAAAAACAACTCCTTGTTTCATTAATTTTCTGAATGATTCTTTTGTTTTCGATTTCATTAATCTCTGATTTAATTTTGGATATCTCTTTTTTTCTGCTGGGTTTAGGCTTAGGTTGTTCTTCTTTTTCCAATTCCATAAGATGGCTTGCGAGTTTGTTGATGTGCTCTCTTTCTGTTTTTCGAATGTAGGCATCTAATGTGATAAATTTTCCTCTCAGGACTGCTTTTGCAGTATCCCACAGGTTTTGGTAGCTTGTGTCTTCCTTGTTGTTATGCTCAAGGAAGTTATTGATTTCCTTTTTCATTTCTTCCTGCACCCAAAGGTCATTCAGCATAAGGTTGTTTAACTTCCATGCCTTTGTGTGAGGTTGAAACTTTTTGTTGGAGTTGAGTTCCACTTTTAGTGCCTTGTGTTCTGAGAAGATGCAAAGTAAAATTTCAATTCTTTTGATTCTGTTGAGGTTTGTTTTGTGTCCTAGGATATGATCAATTTTGGACAATATTCCATGGGGCAATGAGAAGAATGTATATTCTTTATTTTTGGGATGGATTTTTCTATATACTTCTATCAAGCACAGTTGTTCTAGGGTTTCATTTAAATCTCTTATATCTTTGTTTAATTTCTGTGTAGAGGATCTGTCCAGCTCTGAGAAAGGGGTGTTAATGTCCTCTATTATCATGGTGTTATAGGATATCATATTGCTCAGACTGAGTAAGGTCTGTTTCAGGAATCTGGGAGCATTTAAATTGGGTGCATAAATATTTAGAATTTAAATGTCCTCTTGTTGTATTTTTCCCTTGACCAATATGAAGTGACTATCATTGTCTTTTTAAACTTCAGTTGCTTTAAATCCACATGTATCTGAAAATAAGATTGCAACCCCTCTTTTCTTCTGAATTCCGTTTGCCTGAAAAATTGACTTCCAAGTCTTAACTCTGAGTTTTAATTTGTCTTTTGACATGAGGTGTGTTTCCTGCAGATAGCAAATGAATGGCTTCTGTTTTTTAATCCAGTCAGCCAATCTATGCCTCTTCAGTTGGGAATTCAAGCCATTGACACTTATTGAGAAAATTGATAAGTGTGGTAGCGTTCTATTCATCTTATTTTGTGAAAGTCCATTGCTTGGTTTTGGGTGCAGTGAGATTGTGGAGATAAGACTCCAGGGATCTCTGGCTGGTGAGATCTGCCCCGAAACTTCCCTTTGGTGACACAAGGAGTCAGTGAGAGACTTCTGGACCCCACGAGGAGGACAAAAGCTGTGGAGAACTGGCAAGTGTTAGGTGCATTTGTTTCGTTGGAGGCTGCCTGTAGCTGTAACCATAGCAACAGCAAGACTGCAGGCAGGAAAAGCCTTACCTGTGGGCTGTTTTGGTTTTTTGAACTTGGGCACTCAATTGAATTGCCTTGGGAGATCTTGGGCCAGTGTGTGGATGACTTTGGACATTGTCTGGGGCCCTGCACTGAGCTGCTGAGCTGGTAAGAAGCTAATATCCTTCAGCTGTGGGCTGCCCACACCGCCTCTGTGTGGGAGCTGCACCTGCAGGTTGCAGCACAGGGATGGGCTGGGAGACCTTGGGTGAGTAATCTAGTGACTAAGCTGCCCAAAGGTGGGGACTGAGACACTGGGGAAGAGTGGAGATCTAAGTGTTTGGCAGATTACAGCCTTGGCCCTCAGGGGCATAGAGTGAGACTGGTTTTGGCACATTGGGTAAGCGGGCAGCGACATCAGGAGATATCCCAGCAATAAGTTCTTTCCTTGGAAAGCTTCTGCTCAGCCAAGGTTTGCAGTTTGGAGTGTCTTTTAAGTGGGCTGAGGAGATATTTGGGCTTCAGAGCTGGAGGAGTCTGAGAAATCAGCATAGGCCTCCAGTCTCCATCTTGTACAGCTGTACCAGCATTGTGATTAACATCTCATACCTCAGAAGATCACCTTTTGCCCGTACAATATTCAGCAAGATACATATACTGTTTTCGTTTTTGGGGTTTTTTTTCTTAATTTCAACATTTTTCCTCTAGATTTTTTTCCTTTTTTTCTCTTTTCTTTCTTCACTTTTCTAGTTTATTCTTTTTCTTTCTTTTCTTTTTTTTTTGTAGAGACAGAGTCTCACTTTATTGTCCTTTGTAGAGTGCTGTGGTGTCATAGCTCATAGCAAACTCCAACTCCTGGGCTTTGGCGATTCTGTCGCCTCAGCCTCCCAAGTAGCTGGGACTACAGGCACCCACCACAATGCCCCACTATTTTTTTGTTGCAGTTTGGCTGGGGCTGGGTTTGAACCTGCCACTCTCAGGGGGCTGGCATCCTACCCACTGAGCCACAGGTGCTGCCCCACTTTTCTAGTTTAAATACAATCTTCCATTTTTGCCTTCTTTAACAATTATGACTTCATTTTTGCTAGTGTTTCTGCCCCTATTATTTGTTTTTTTTTCCCCAATTTTATCCCACAAGGGTTTTTGTTTGTTTGTTTCAGTTTGATTTATAGAATTTTTGTCTTTCTTCTCTACCTGGTGGAGGTAGGGTACTGTGTCTGATCAGGCAGGCAAAGAGCTGCTGACCTCAAGGGAACCTTCCAACCCAGCACCCCCAGAGGCTGAGGGTTTTTAAGGTTGGGTCAAAGTACCCTCCTATACACCCATATTACTCCTGTCTCCTTCTTTCAGTGCCTCTCTTCTTTTTGCCAATATTTCCTTTTACTCACCTCCTCTCCTTTCTCTTTTTTCTTTCTTTTTAAAATATTTTTTCCCTTCCTGTTCTTCAATCTTCTCATCCTTCTGGTCCTGTACCGAAACGACTCAGTAAAACTTTAGGCCAGAGGCACAGTAACTTAAAGAGCAAGAGAAAGTGAAAGGAAAATTAGGGCGAGGAAACAGATACAAGAAAACACTCATGAAGAAGAAACAGCAGAAAAATCCTGGCAACATGAAATACCAGTTCAGAGCAACCCCTTCAAGGGACCATGAGATAGCTACTGCAGAGGATTCTACCTATAAAGAAATGGTAGAAATAACAGAAGGGGAATTTAAAATACAGATGATGAAAACAATAAAAGAAATTTCTGAGAAAGTGGAAAACAATCAAAAAACAATTTTGAAGGAAATTGCTGAGAAAGTGGAAAATAACAAAAAAGAAATCCAAAAACAGAATCAAATAAGAAATGAATGATATGAAGAATATAGAAAGGCTATAGCAGAGCTAAAGGAACTGAAGCAACTAGGGAACTTAAAGATGCAATAGAAAGTATCAACAACAGATGAGATCATGCAGAAGAAAGAATCTCAGAGGTAGAGGATAAAGCTCTTGAGATAACACAGATAGTTAAAGAAGCGGAAAAGAAGAGAGAAAAAGCAGAACGTTCACTGACAGAATTATGGGACCTTTTGAAGCAAGCGTTCAACCATACAAGTTATAGGTATCCCAGAAGGGGAAGAAGAATGTCTTAGAGGAATGGAAGCCATTCTAGAGAATATTATAAATGAAAATTTCCCCAATATCACCAAAGATTCTGACATACTCCTTTCAGAGAGATATCAGACCCCTGGTCACCTCAACTCAAATAGAGCTTCTCCAAGACACATTGTGATGAACCTATCTAAAGTCAAGACAAAAGAAAAGATTTTGCAAACTGCCAGGAGTAAGCACCAACTGACCTACAGAGGCAAATCCTCCAGGGTGACCACAGACTTTTTTAATGAAACTTTTCAAGCCAGAAGACAATAGTCATCTACCTTTAATCTATTTAACCAGAACAATTTCCAGCCCACAATTCTATATCCTGCTAAGTTAAGCTTTAAAATTGACAGAGAAATCAAACTTTTACTGATATGCAAACATTGAGGAAATTTGCCACCCCAAGACCAGCTCTATAGGAAATATTCAACCTATTCTACACACTGACCATCACAATGGATCTTCAGCAAAGTAAACACCCAGAAATTAAAGGACAGAACCTAGCTTCCACAATGATGCAAAAGACAAAACTAAGCAATGGACTTTCACAAAATAAGGTGAATAGAATGCTACCACACTTATCAATCATCTGTTTTAAAGTTTTAAATTATAATTCAAATTGTTGTTAGGAAATTATATGGAACAGGTCACTGTGATCTTTGTAAATTCTTTATGTAAATATATTTTTATCTGTTAACATCACCAATATCTGGAAGTGACAATCGGAGATTATACCAATGCATACCTTAATTCTCCTTTATGGAATAGTCACTGGGTACTCTTAGAAACCTTATTAAGGGAGGAACTCTTTTTCTTTAATGTTTGTATTCCTTAAGACTCTTACTTCCTGAACTATATACTTACATCTTTCTGCACTATTCTACAAGTTTATAAAACTTTTATCTTTTTATGAAGTAACATAGTATTTGGTTCCCTGGTCAGAACTGGTATAGCTCTATTAAATATATCTTCAAATGTTTCTTTCCCTAAAACAATTAAGATGTACTTTCAGAATAGCTATTCATCAATGTGAGGGCTAATTAGAGTCTTGCAATATTTGATTCCCATTACTAATACAGATTTAAAAGGTCACAGCCTAATTATATACTTAAGCTGTTTCGTGTATCAAAGTTTTATGTATCCCATACAATATTTCTTCTATCATTGTCATTATTATTGGTAATTACTATTACTTTTGGTAATATCACTAATGAAATTGAAAGATTTAACAGACTTCATGGCTTTCAAAAATATAGTTCAAAACCCTTTCTTGTAACATGATAATGATTTTCTTTTCAACAAACTGAATGGTTACCATATATAGTACTGTCAACTTGCTATCTCTTTATATTTTCTATCTTTCAAATACTGGATTTTTCTATTTATAATATGTAAAAAGAATATTTTGTTCTTTTATTCCTCTTGAACACAAATTTGAAATGGCTGCTAACAAAAAATATTATTTCCTGTTTATAAATACTGTTGGGAATGAAAATTGGTATAATGTATAAAGGGTAGTTTGGTTCTATTTATCAAAATTAAAAATGCTCACACTTTTTGACCAACAATTTCAACTCCTAGGTTGAAATTTTTATTTTATTTATTCTAGGGATCACCTATGTGGAGTACAAAATCCAGTAGAATCACCATAGTTGACCACCTCCTCCCTACACTAACCACCTCCTTAAAAGTTGACCTAATTTTCATAGACCAGACATGCACCATGGGTATAGACCCAGCTCCTTGTGTTGACCACCTCTATACATTGACCAGTTCATTACAGTCCCTTTGGTGGTCAACTTACAGAGGTTCTACTACATATACAAATGAAATATCTGTTGCAGATTATTTATAATAGTAAAAGACGGAAAACATCTAACTGGTCATCAAGAGACTGTTAAGATGAATGGCCATGTGTCATACAAAGCTTCACCATGCAGCCACTAGCTTGAGTGACTTTTATATGTACTGACACGGAATAATCTTCAAGACTGAAAAATCAGAGAGCAGAGCAAAGCACACAGCATACTATATTTATATGAAAGGAAAGAGGAGCTAGAGAGGAAGGGAGGAAGAGAGAAAATTTATGCATGCATGTTGGCAAATGCAGAGACTGCCACTGACAAAATCTCCAAGAAAGTGGGTACAGTGTTTGCTTTCAAAGAGGGACCCTGGGTAACTGAGGAAAGGTAGAGATTTCGTTTTTATTTTATATGCTTCTGTATCTTTGTATCATGTGTATGTAAATATGTACATACATAATTCTTAAAAACTAAAAGAAATATGGCCTCATGACCTAGAAGGAATATGCTGACAGTTACTACTTTTCATGTCCTCCTGCCTCCTCTGTCACCTGACAAGGACTGGAGTAATTTTGTTAGTTGACAAAGACTAGCCATTTCTACCTTTACAATCAACCTGAACAAACACTGCAAGTAATAGGAGAAGATTTGGACCTCTCAACTTTAACATTTTAAGAGTGTTTGGCTTTGTAACTATGGCAGTGTAGTTGGGTCTCTCTAATCTAAAGAGAAGTGGAGATTTGATAGTTACAAAGGGAGAAGAAAATGTTGTTTTGGGGTTGGGACTGTTTGAGGTCCAAACTGGTCCAATGTACTATGTACACAGGCTCAGGATGATTATCTAGCATAATATTGTAATTAAATCTCTGAAGATGGATGAGTTTGCACCATCTAAAACGTATAAGATATTACAAAATGGGCAACATGTATGAAAAACATACTTAGGGATTAATAGCAAAAGGTTTGGAATCTTAATTCAAGGTTTTAAAAGAAGGTTTACATTTTAAAACAATGAATTAAAACAGAAAAAAGTGCTAACATTTCAACGTAGAGAAAAGAACAACGTAGAGAAAAGAAGTACAAAGATCCTATAATGTTTTGTAAGATGCTACCTTACTAATAGGTGAAGACTGCTTTAAATTCTATATGTTGTGGCCATTCCATTGACTTTTAATGAGAAACAAGAAAAGTAATTTCCTCCAAAGGAATTTCAAGGGCACTAGGAAAGAAAAATACATGTCCTCATATGCATTCTTACAACACAGGCACAAATGCATGCAGATCAGACCGTGCCAATTAACTAATGTTTTCCCTTCACCATCCCCAGCAATTCATATCCATTTCTCTTCTAAAGATGTTACATGACAGTGTAGTTACACAAATGAACTGGCATTTAATCCCTTCCAATGATTGCAATAGTACGTACCCCCAGGAGAAGGATGCCTTTGTTTCCTGGATCTTGGAGTTGTACAACATATGGTCTGACAGATTTTAAGCTCTAAGTATCTCTTTTTAGACATGATAGTTCTTTACTCTTATCTTTTAATAAAAGAAAAATTATCAATATTCGTTGAGCTGATGCTTGCATTCACGATAGCACTTTAGCTGGAAAGTGGCTTTGTCAGTTTAGAAAGTTTGGCGAGATGAATAATTTAGTCAGTAGGAGTAATATGTCTAGGGAAGAAATTTAAGTAGGGGTTTAGATAATGCAGGCAATTAATTAAATGATCTTAGGATACCTGACTCACAATGGCTAATTTGAATAGGTACTAAAAATACATACACATCATGAATCATGATTGTGATATTCTCAAGGGAGAATATGTACATGTACTTCACTGCATAATAGAGAAAAAATTGTTTTATGTGCTTTAAAACATTTGAATTTCTTTTTGTCTTTTGCTAATGTTCACAGAGTATCTCACTAACTGGTCAAAATAGAGAACAGAATCAAGATTAGTTTTATATTCAATGTCAGGAAAAATGAATATATTTTGGAGCACTTATTCTTTATTAGACAATTATTTGAATTTTAAAAGCTCTTTTCTGAGAACAGTTCTAGGGATTATAATAGGAATTGTGTCTTCTGATTGTCATAGTAAAGTGGGTACAAGAGGTGCTGTGTCATGAGACTCCTTTAGGCACTAGGAAAATCATATATGGCAGATTTTCATGGGCCAAAAAAGAGAGTAAGTCCCTTTAGCTCACTGATGGCTGGAAAGTTACCAATCTTTTTATAAAGAGAATTATATGTGATTAAAATCTGCCCTCATCTTCATTTCTCTCCTTTGGCAAACTTCAGGGACTCTCCCTTCTGACACTGGAAAAGTGTGTTTCTTAGTTAAGAGAGTACCCATCATGGTGCTTGGTATATTTATGCAGTTCCCAATTTACACACGAGTCGAGTTCCAAACCTTGTCTGGTACTGAGTAGAATTTCCAGTTAAAGCAATGTTTCACATCAGTGGTCTCCAACCATTTGGGCACCAGGGACAGGTTTCCTGGAAGACAATTTTCTACAAATAGAAGGGCAGGGGGATGGCTTCAGATGATTCATGCCCATGACATTTATTTTGCACTTTATTTCTATTATTATTACATTGTAGTATATGATGAAATAATTATATAACTTGCCATAATGCAGAACCGGTGAGAGGCCTGAGCTTGTTTTCCTACAATTAGATGGTCCTAGCACTAGCACCACCTCAGCTCCCCCTCAGATCATCAGGCATTAGGGTCTCCTAAGGAGCACACGACCTAGATCCCTCACATGTATCGTTTACAGTAGGGTTCATGCTTCTGTGAGAATCTAATGTCCTGGCTGATCCCTTGTGGGGGAGGCTCAGACAATGATGCAAGTGAGGGGGAGTGGCTATAAATAGAGATGAAGCTTCTCTGCTTGTCCACTGCTCACCTCCTGCTGTGCAACTCAGTTCCTAAAATGCCATGGACTAATCAGTACCGGCCTGTGTGTGTTGTGGGGGTTGGGGACCACAGTTAGACATGGTTCTGAGACTAACCTACAAAATGAAGTATTGTGAAAAATAGTAGAAAAAACAGTAAAAAACAAAACAGTTGCAAAACAAATATCAAAGCAGAAAACAAACTGATTAACATTCGTTATTATGTTGTGTTATTGAATGGTTTCCTGGAATTTTGAAGAGTGTTTGATAGTCCTTTTACAGATTCCAAATGTTATTTATTTTCACGTCAAAATTCTACTTTTAAAAAATGTTGCTTCCCTTTAGTTTCAAGGTATCACTGACATTAGGTTTATGTTTAGGCATGATTATAGTCATGTGTAGGGGAAAAGGTTTATAAAAATTGTTCAAGGAAGAGGAGAAAATTCGGGAATGAACTAGTGCAAGTTCGAAGAGGGAGGAGAAAGGAAAGCAGATTAAAGATGAGTCATCTTTGGGAAAAAGATTATGAAGGTATCATTAATAGAGTTGTTTATAGTGAAATGAAGAGAAATATCTGGCAGCCTGGCCTAGGCCTGGGTGCAGAGATGTGATGTCGGATACTTTTCTAAACCTGCTCGTCACTAAGTGACCCTCACTCAGAACAACTTCATTAAAATGGTTTGAGAAGGAGATGGGGGGCAGAAAGATGTGGGAGGGCGCTAAACAGCTGCTATTGTGCCCACCGGGCAACTGTTCCTCTTTTACCTCTTATGTTCCTTTGGGGTAGGGGCTCAATTACAAAGAACAACAACAGGCTGTAATTACTGGCACTGGGAGTCCAGGCCACAGTGGGATTAAGCTCTGAGTGTTGAGCTGCTGAGCTGATAGCTTCAGAATCCTTGAATTCTCTCTAGGTGGGAACAAACTTGGCCCCATAATCCAGCAGGTGAAAATTAAGTGAGCTGCAGTTCTCAATGCTGCGTCTCCATTAAAATCATCTGCTGGGGATTAAAAAGAAAAACAATGAAAAACAGACCAAAGACTGGGCCTCATGTCAAACCAATTAAATCAGAATCCCTGGGGCTGGGGAGCTGGGTTTCAGCTTGTGTAGTGAGCTCCCTGGGTGACGCCCATCTGCAGCTAGGACTGAGGACTGCAGGAGATGAGGGGCACAGGGGTGAAAAGGTCAAGCATCTTCCTCATGGGTGAAAGCGAAAGAGAAGCTCTACCGGCAGCTCTGGAGTGAGGGACACTTCACGCTTGGCTGGATCTGGAGGACACTAGTTATCTAGAGAACACGGGAGTTAAGGGCGCAGTGAGGAGGGCCAGGTGGCAGCAAGGCGGGGTTTCCTGTTCGTGGTTGCTTTGTCTGGGGGGGAGTCCTCGATTCTCTCCTCAGTGGTTATACAAGCAAGAAGCACCGCCTCCCTTCCCCAAAGTCTGTCGGAGGCCAGAAGTCATCTGAAATTGACCCGAATCTACTCCTTTTGCAGGGATTTGAGTGCTTAGGATGGGAGGAGAATGGGCCATCTTCTTGTGATAATCTATCTATCAATTAGGTACACTGTGAGTGAGCCTCTCACACAGTGGAATCTCAGAATTCTAGATCAGGAAGGGGCCTTTGATATCACATGGCATGGTTCAGCCCTTTTGTTAAGACTTGTCAAAGGCAGAAAGAGTTGCCTATGCTTCACGGTTTCTCTGGGGCCACACGGTGGATGCATAAATATTAAATGACCAGTTAATTAATGAATTTCCAGATGATCACTGAGTTTCAGAGTTAACAAATGAGTAGGTTCATTCATTCGTTCAAACACAAAGGCTTTAGAAATCCAGGAGAATGACATAAAATGTTAGAAATGTCCAGAGGCTAGGCAGTCGACAAGTAACCGGGCGTGGCCTGCAGTCTGCTTTTTCAGGCGGCGAGGAAGACTGAAACGTAGCCGGAGCCTCCCGAGAGCAGCCGATCATCTTTCAAGATAGGAGGAAGGACCTGCTGGGGGAAACTGGCAAGGAGAAGCCCCCGGGGTTCCACAAGAACATCGGTCTGGGCTTCCCGGCTCCCAGGGAGGCCACCGAGGGCACCTACACCGACAAGAAAGGCCGCTTCTCTGGTTGTGCCTGTCTGGCGGGGTTACCAAGGTGCAGATGCCCAGGACCCTTGTCATCCGCCGAGACTGTCTCCACTACATCCCAAAGTACAGTCGCCTTGAGAAGGGCCGCGAGGACTGGTCTGCGCACCTGCCTCCTGCTGCCGGGAGGCGGAGACGGCCTTGCTGCCGCCCAGGGTAACAGCAGGCGAGCAAGACCGTGCACTTCACGGTGCTCAGTGTCCCCCAGGCGCTGGCACCCAGGAGCAGTTAGTTCCAGCAGTTCTGAGACCGCATGTCTGCCCACTCCCTCAAAGGAAATAAAGCTATTTTCTCATAAAAAAAAAAAATAATAAGAGGCTAGAGTATTTCTGATGTTCTTAGAAATGCAAGTAAATTTAATCCAACTAAATTTTTATATTCTTACTAGCAAAGACATTGTGTTAGTGCTATAAAGGTTAGCAGAGTTTAACTATTGAAGGT
This sequence comes from Nycticebus coucang, assembly GCF_027406575.1. NCBI lineage: Eukaryota > Metazoa > Chordata > Mammalia > Primates > Lorisidae > Nycticebus > Nycticebus coucang. The sequence continues at coordinate 59,331,783 of NC_069790.1, forward strand.
CCAACCTCCAGATTTAGGTCGCCTGAGCTTGATTTCTGGTTCCTACTTCCTACCCATGTAGTATGTGGCTATTTATTCAAACTCTTTCTGCCTCCCTTTTCTAACTATAAAATGGGAATAATACAATCAGTTTTACGGGGAAAATAGTACCTTACACATAATGAATACTCAAGAAATGTTAATTATTATTAAGCATAATTTAATACCATCTGCTGTTTTGAACTCTCCCCTACTCTCTAACAAGGGAGGGGCCTTTTCCAGCATAAGACTCAGCAAACTTAATAAATAAAAAACACTTTATTTTGCTGAGCCTTTATTTTGCTGGGTTAAGGGGCGTGGGTGTGGAGATGGGGCTAAATTGGTACAAAATAATGGGGAGAGGAGTCCCAAGTTCTGAGGACCATTCTGAAGTAGGAAAATATAAGTCAGCATTTTCTGTGTGGTTGGTGTGTGACCCCCTTGACAAACCTGCAGTGCAGTCTGCGTCGCTCACTAAGGTTCACAGGTGATGTGATTCCCTTTAGCAGAACTCAAAGTGGTTCTAGGTTCTGGATCCTGCAGGGAATGTGTGTAGCTGGTAGAGCCGGAGGATGGGAGGACAGGTGGTACAGCAGAGGAGGTCCACATGTATGCACTAACTTCATTTCAGTATAAGGGAGAGTGAATTCAGTGTTACAATGGTTGAACAAAATGCCAGAGAAATACCGAAGTGGGAAATATTGATTCTGATTTATTCAGAAGTGGGGAAGGAGGAATGTGGGAGGGATTCAGGGATGAATATTGATATTGAATATGATATTGCCCTCTGTCGGTTAGGTGACTAACAGGGGAAGGAGAGCAGAGGAGCGAATACTGCACCAGAGGCAAGGAAGTGCAATGGTGGGCTTGAGAGACAGTGAGATTGCCTGGTGTCAGAAAACAACGCCAACAACTAACTCCTGTCTCTCCTCTGCAGCACATGCTATCATTGACTGGGGATTCTCTTACTTGCAGCTAAATACAATCCTGATTGTATTTAGTACGATGTAACTATGTGTTGAATGAATAAACAGAAATGAAACGATGGCTAGAAAGGGAAATCAAAGATCCCATCTCCAGTTTAGGCTCTCCAGCTGTCCTAGTGGACAGTAGATAGTTCTGTCTGTTCACCTTCCCTTCCTTCATTCTAGTTACAGAAACCTCCTCTTTTTCTTTTCTTTCTTTCTGGTAGATTGCCTTTTTTTTTTTTTAACTTTTATTTCACATTAATATGAGGGTATAGACGATTAGATTACATTGTTTGCATTTGTTAGGCAAAGTCCAAGTTATAGTTGTGTCCTTCCCCTAGGAGGTGTGTCATATGTCCTTACATTGTGCCTGGGAACACACCAATCCCCTCCCACCTCCCCTCTCCAACCTGCTCCCCCCATTTTCTGCCTCCTCCCCCCCATTTGAGTTTAATTGTGTTTTTCTCTTGGGTGGTGTGTATTTGTTCATCTACTGGTTTCATATTAGTATTGAGTACATTAGATACTTGGTTTTCCATTCTTGTGAACTTTACCAAGGAGATTGTTCTCCAACTCCATCCATAACTTCCCATTTCCTGTTTCTATTACCTTTCTCCAAGTCCAAATGGTTTTTCTGAGACCACAAATTGCATTATATCTTGCCAATTAATTGAATGGCCATATGACAGAAAGAAAACTAATCAGAATCTTTATTTTGGATTTTGTGTTTGAAGAGTAAGAATTTAAATTTCTCTCTTTTCCTTTAAGTTTCCACTTAAAAAGATGCAACTTTAGAGACAGTGACAATCATATACCTTGTCTCATGGAAGAGCCTGAGAAACAAGGCCCACATTCAGAGAGAAGCTGGGATGAGGTGCAGAGACAGCCATGGATTTAATGTAATTTCTGGATTCAGTCATGCCTGGGGAAATCTGTGCCCCTCTTCTTCTCAGAAGGGAAAAAAAATACCATCTCCGATTTGGACTTCAGTTAGTTTTAGTTGCACTGCTGTCACCTGCAGCTGAAATAATCCTGTGCTAAGTCATTAACTAGCAATGTTATTTGTTAAGTAATCATTTTTACTATTTTGGGCTTTGGTTTTCTCATCTATAAACAGGGGTTGGACAAGATACTCAATATTCCTTCAAGTTCTTCAAGCCAAGTTTTAAATTTAAACACTTCTATAAAAACAATAAAGTTCAACTAAATCCTTGCCCTTTATTTTTTAAAGGGAAAAATAGCTATAAAGGAAAATTCTCATAAAACCATAAAACCAGACTGAAATCTGCTTTCCTTTCTTCATAGCAACCCATAAGTCATCATCATAACCTTAAGTAACATCTTCCACAAATGGACTACAATTGTCTAAAAATAATAAAAGATTTCTTTGTTAAAGGCAGCTTTCAGAGCAGCAGGCAAAGAAGGAATTATTTATTAAATGATATTAGGACAATTGATTAGCCACTTAGAAAAAAAAAAAACCCAAATCGAATCTTTCCCTTGTTTCTTACTCCAAAATAAAATCCAGATTAATTTAAAGTAAAACCAAGAAAAATAATAATGAAAAGTACTGGAAGAACATTTGAGTGACTGTTACTTGTAAACTTGAGGTGAAAAGGACTATTTAAGTGTGACAAGTGAGTATAATCTCAAGTGCTTTTCAGGCCAAGGGTTAAGAGCGCAGTTTCTAGAAGCAACATCCTGGGTTCAAATGTCAGTTCCATACACATGTCAGCTTTTTCATCTTGATAAAGGCACTTATTCATCTGCAAAACTATGACCCCTGGTTCACAGAGTTCTATAAAGAAAAGAATTATATGTGTTATGTATAGGAATATTCTGATAGGATTATAAACCAAAAGATTATAAATAAAATGTAAAGAGTGGTTATTTCAAGGTAAGGAAATATGAGTGAAATATTTTTGCCCTTTTCTTCTTCATTTGTATTTTCTAAAGTAAACTAAAGTATCCTGTCTTCCTGATCACCAGCAAAGCATTTCAATTATGGTCATAGACCCTGGAGCCCAACTTGTTAGGTTACAACGCCAGCTCCATTTCTTACTACCTGTGTAAGTAAGCCTGTCACTCAGTCGCCTCACTTGTAAAATGAACATAATATTACTTCCAGCCCAGGAGTTGGAGGTTGCTGTGAACTGTGATGCCACAGCACTCTACCCAGGGTGACAGCTTGAGGCTCTGTCTCAAAAAAAAAAAAAAAAAAAAAAATTACTTCCATTATGTAACAAAATGAGTTAAATAGGTGAAGTTGATACAGGGTTGCCTCATTCAGAGGTGGACATGGAGACCCCATTTTTTAGGCCTGGGTGAGCTCAGAGATCAGTCTCATCATTGCAGATCCTATTTCATATAAGCCAGCCTGAGCAGGATCTCATCTGGGCCGGCCTCCTCCCAGAACAGGGAACGCACCCAAGTGGGACCACATTCCTGCACAAGGGAAGTTTTAAAATTAACTTCTAGCCCCTGGTGCCAAATGGTTGTGACATTCCATCTCCCCAAGGTCCTCCTGCCCACAGGATAGGAAAGCAATATATAACCCCCTAGACAGAAGGCTGAAATAGCTGCCCACTCAGGTCTCCCCTCCATTGCCAGAGGTCCTATTCTCCTCTTTCACTTATGTATGAATAAAATTTGTCCTTTCACTTACTTGTGTGGTCCATGGGTTCACTCTTCATTCTCAGACCAAGGAGCAGAGAGAGAGAGAGAAAAAAAGAGAGACAGCGATTGATTCTAGCTATAAAGTGATTAGAGCAGTGCAGAGAATGTTATATGAATGTTTTCAAATATAATTATTTTTTTCCTTGTCCTTTGACTTAAAATTCCAATTCTTTGGATGCCTTTGATATAGTCAACAAACTAAGCTACAGTTATATGTTAAGTAGCTCGTTATAGTTTAATTATAGGTATAAACAGCCCTTGAGCTAAGAACAGTTTTTACATTTGTAAAGGGTTGTAAAGAAAAGAAGAGTATACAACAGAGACAATATGTGGCCCACAAAGCTAAAACACTAACGAGCCCTTTATAGAAAAAGGTTGCTGACTCTTGGCTTAATGTCTGTTTCCTCTTTCAAATACATTTGCAATTTACAATCACCATGGTATAAATATCTAGGAATAAATTTCTAAAGATGGAATTTAAAGAAATACTGTAAATAGGAAGGGAAATAGTTTTAGATAAGGAAGGTATTATTTAATCTTGTTAATATTTACTCCCTTGCTCTTTGTTCAGGTAAATTTTTCTACCAATGATCACAGATCACTTCACAGAATTGACTGAAGGAAGTCATGGTGCAGTAATATCAAGTAATCCAAAACATACTTAAACTCTTGAGGCTGACTGGGATCTCAAATGATTATCATATTTCTCTTGGCCAACTCTGCCTGCTGAGGTTGCCAATCCAACCACCATGGGAATAAGGCTCATATCGGGTCTGGAGTCAGCATATTTGCCAGGATAAGCATACAGTTCTTTGCCACAGACTCTTGGGGTAATGAGAGAGGGAGCAGAAAAGCTGACTCAGGGAGTATTCCTTCTAGACCTTGTTCAGACACATGTCAGAGAAAGTCAGGTTGCCAGAAGAAAAATATTTAGAAATCTAAAGTTGTTAAAAAGCTATTACGATAGAAGAGAAAATTAACCTTGCTTTTTTGTTTGTTGCCAACAAATAGAGTATTAACCTGAGAATCTCTGGGTACCTTTATCTATTGCTGTGATCAGCCTTGAACTTGGAGACTTTTCATAAGCAAACAAAACAGCTGTGAAAAAGAGAATGGAACAAGAGAATCCTAGAGAGAGATCTGAGGTTCCGCACAGAGCCCTCGGCAAGACTTGTAGGGAGCTAGCATGTCTATCAAGTTGATATGGGGGTCACAGCTGTCTACTGAATCCAGGAGTCTGTGACTTTCGTATCAGCTGGGGGTACAGGAGGAGGAAATGAAAGGAAAGGTCACTTCCTTTGACCTTAATTAGGTCTGCTGGAGATTGAAACATGAGCATTTAACTGAGGGGCTGTGGTTTGCCAGTAGTGTATTTGCATGAAGAATGAAGGACACTTCTGGGCAGAGGGAGTCGCATTTAGGGCACATATGCTTCTGAATATGCACGGATTCTGTATTTGGAATTGACTTTCTGTCCAGCATCTGAGACATCTAAGTCCAATTTGGGAAGGGAGGGCTTTAAAGTCTGTGCTTTTCCTCTGTAACAAATTTTTGTATTTTAAAAAAGAAAGAGGGCAGGAATGTTCCAATACAGACTTGGCAACTTTTGCTTTCCCCCAGTAAGGTTATTTAAAAACAGAAATACTGTCTAATACCACTGTCATTTCAGAGAAACAGACTTGTGAAGGAGATATATGACAATAAAAGTTTGACGTAACACCTAAATCAATTTAGCTGTCATTAAAACACCCAGAAATATGAAGACTTTAGAGCATTCTCTAGGAAAAACTTCCCTCACCATGTTGTTACTACTTCATCTCATCCCTTTTCTCCTTTTTGTTCCTTCATCTTTTACACCCTGCCTTTGGTCATCACCAGTGATTCCCCTGTCCCTAAACCTTCTAATGTTTTAAGGATACTTTCTTTTTCTTGATTACATCAACTTAATAGGGGCTTGGGACAGCCATGGTGTTGGGGAAGGAAGATGTAGGAAGGATGCAGGAGAGCGGACTCTAGAGCCGAGAGTAAGACTTACCACTGGAAACATGGTCTAGGAGAGCAGGAGTTCTGTCTTGGTTCCACTATATACCCAAACCTGAAAACAGGGCCTGGAATGTACAGATGCTCAATAAATGGTCATTGGATAAATAAACAAAACACAGACAAGGTATGTACAGTTTCCATACAAAGCATCATACTACTGATGTAATAGTCATTATTCTTACTGGAGGTAATGACATTTCAGAAATCATTGAAGAAATATGAGGTGAAAAGTGTCCTAATTGATAATACACCATCCTAACCCAACCATTATTACACTTCTATTGCTGTTCCTTCAGTATTTCATAATATGCATGGGAAAGATGGAACTTATTTTCAAAAGAAAGTCTCCTTTACCTACACAAGATCGCTAAAAACAAATTTAGGTGATGTTGCCTAAGAGAAATAACCTGAAATAACCTTGGATAATTCTTGCCAGTACAACAAAGCATGTGTATAAATTACAGAGGACATCTATTCTCTTACTGGCTCCTACTCTAAGAATTTCAGTGTTCTCATCTGTAAAATGAAAGAATTGGGTTCCAAAATCTTAAAGGTTTTCTTAGAGTCTGAAATTTAATGATTCTTACATTTAATTGTTTTACATTCTGATTATAAATCGGTTTGTATATATTTACATATTTATGTATATAAATTTATATATTGCTACATAATAACAAACTTGGACATTGGCGCTCCTTCCATGCAGAAGGAAAACAGATTTTCAAAATTCACATAAAAATGCCATTTCTAATTTTCCAGGACTATATTTTACTTGGAGGAAGTACTTTCCCTTACTAGATAGACCGATTATTAGTAATTTAAATCCCCAAAGATACATCTTTATTGTTCTAAACCAATAAAATAAAAAGTTAATTCAAAACAAAGTGACAACAACAAATCAGCTAGGCATGTTTTAATTTGAGAGGAAGAACTAGGGTAAAATAATTCGGTGCATTGGTACACAAATGTGATAAAGAAAATTCTATCATCAGGCTCCCACATAGGGGAGTTAGTAATACAGAAAATTTTCCTTGTTGTAGAATTAAGGATTAATATCTCCCTTCCCCCACTTTCTGTTTTTCTAAAGACTAAACTATTATTTTCTTCTGAGGATAACTTGACTTACATGATTAATTAATCTAGATATTATCTTTCTTGGAGGTCACAGTAGAATTGACTAGAATTGAAGCTTTATCTCCTGGCTGCCACCATCACAGGCCAAGTGAGGATGACAGGACAGGTTTAAGGACGTGCCCACGGGTGGCGTCCACTGGGGAGATTAAGTTTCGGTGGCTTCCATTCTTTAATTTAAAGAGCCTAAACCAGTTACAATTTCAAAAGAACCAGAATTGAATTGGTGCTGCAGGCAGGGAAGTCGAAGCATACTAGAATTGATTGCAAGCCTGAGGCTGATGCTGCATTCAGAATAGCAGCCACACGCCAGGATTTCCAAGGTAGTTCATGAAAGAAAGAGAATCAGAGACTCTTTACACAACGCGTTTCCAGCACCAAACGTCCAAGTGTTCATCGCACCGCGTTAATCGTGTTAACAGCGGGAATCGCCCTGTCAGACTGCAAAATTCCCATAATTTCCCACTGCTTGTCGCAGGCGACGGTGGAAGCCTTCGGCCATTGGCCCCGGACACAGGGAAGTGCAAGACACGGGCTCCTTGCAAAACCCGCCCCAGGTGTTCGATTCCTGGCGCCCATTGTGGTCTCTTGCCGCCCCCTGCCGGCCCCTGGTGTCGGGCCACGGAGGGCGGAGGGACGACTGACGACCGCAAGGGGGCGTAGTGCCGGCGACGGCGCTTCTGCGCGCGTCCTGAGGCCGGAAGTTAGTCTTGTCCACATCCGCCCCTCGGTGACGCGCCAGACTCTAGAGGCGGAAGTAAAAGGCACTTACGGAGTATAGGTACAGTTCCGGGTGCGGTTGGGAGTTTGTTTTTGCTGTGATTTCTTTTTTCTTTTTTAGAGGACCGTCTGCGCGACTCTGCTGTACAGCGCAGCACCTTGAACAGTTGCTCTTGGAGGAGGAAGAGGGGTGGAAGGAGCCTGCACTGTGGAATTACTTTGGTTTTTAGTTAAGACCCACCTGTTTTCGAAGCCTACGCTTCAGCTAGCTAAGACGAGCTAATAAGGGAGCTCGGCGCTGTTGCAGATTTTCTAATTTTAGGGATAATACCTACCTTTTAAGTTGTTGGGGAGGTTAACTAAGACGATGTATGTGAAGCACTATTCTTTGGTTTTACCAAACATATTCGTGATTCCGCTACCTGTTCAGGCGTGTACTTGGCCGTTTAATTTTCAGTGTGTCTAAGAGATGCTTAGTTTGCAAGAGGTAGTGCATCCCAGGAGAACACGATGCAACGTTTGCTGGGGTCAGGCTCTTTTATCTGTATTATGATGTCCTGACAATGTTTTGTCCTTGTTTCTGTGTGTGTGTGTGTGTGTGAGTGTGTGCACCATCTCTAGAGATAGTTGTTCTCTAGCCTTTCTGGAGGGATGCAAAGTCTTAAGATAAATGAGGTAAGAAGTGCTGTAAATATCTCCAAAAGACCAGCTGGAATGTGGTACCTTAGAGCCAGTGATTAGCCATTTCCATTAAAAGCATCTTTAACAGTCTAGTTGTGGAGCAGAGAGGAATGTAAATCATCCTCATTTGAAGTTTAGGTTACAAGTACAAAGAATTTCAGTATGTTTTTCAGTTTAATCAGTAGCCCTAGAGATAATGGTTTTGATTAATTAATTAATTAAATTAATGGTTTTGAAAGAAAAATTGAAGTCAGTTTTTTTTTTTTTTTTAAAATTCTAGAGATAATGCCATGGTGGGGCGGGGATGATTGCTGGGGAAACCAATCTAGTGCTCTGAGTATTGGAACTCATTGCCCCACCCCCCACCTTTAGGGGAAGGGGCTAAAGGTTGAGTTGGCCACCCACTCCCCCAATGGCCATTGATTTAATCTGTCATTCCTGTGTAGTGAAGCCTCCTTATACTCAGGACTGAGTTTGGGGGGCTTCTTGGAATGTGAGCACCTCTGTGCAGTGGGAGGGTGGCACATTATAATTCCATGCAGAAAGACGCTCTTGCACCCAGGACCCTTCTACAACTTGTCCTGTGTAATTCTCGCTGTTTATTTGTATCCTTTAAAATATTCTTTATAATAACCCAGTATATGTGTTTCCCTGAGTACTTAGAGCTGCTCTGGCAAATTGATCAAAGAGAAGGAGGGTAGCATGGGAATCCCAATTTTTAGCCATGCATCAGAAACATAGGTAAAACAACCTGCAGCTTACAACTGGCCTTGGATGTTGGGGGCAGTTTTGGGGACTGAGCCCTCAACCTATGGGATCTGATTGTGGCCAAGTAAAGTTGTAATTGATTTCAGAGGACACCTAGGTAGTGTTCATTGAAAAATTGATTGCTTGGCGTGGCGCCTGTCTGAAGTCAGTTTTGAAATACTTACTAATTTTGAAACTTTTAGTTGAGGGAATTGATACTTCTTGTATAGGGTATTAAAATTTTTTACCTTTTTTAGATGCTATGGGAGTATTTTGAATTGAAATTAGCTGCTAAGAGTAAAACCTCATTGATATTTTTGAAATTTGACCTTTTTGTGCTCAAATATGAAAAACAGAGTTAATATACAGAGTTTCCATTGTTTTTTACACCTCAGGCTAATTAAATTTGTTTAAAATTTGACAACAAAATAACACATTTGTGGGATGTACCACTCTCCATGAAACAGCCAATATGTTGAGAGACAAGGTATTGAAGAAAGAAAAGTGTCTTTCATTTGTTATGACAGCAAACTGAGAAGATGGTGAACTGATGTCCTAAAGAACCATTCTAAATCAATATGAATTTTAGACTCCTTTCCATGTTAAGGCAAGGGAGGTCCCTTTGCAAAAGGTAACTGAAGATTACAGACATCTGGGCACCAAGAGGGTTCCAAGAGTTTGTAAAACTTTTTAGGTCAGGCAGGTCACAATGTTCCTGTTAATCCTTAACAAAGTATTGTTACTTGTGTGTGTACTTTGCTTATCTCTTCAGGAGTTAGTTTCAGGAAAGGGACAGTTATCTTTCTTCTAGAGTGGAACTATATATAAACTACATTTTTCCTATGGTTTTCCAATTAGCTGGCCCATGTGCAGAGCAAGGCAGAGCTAAAGGATGTTACTTGGAGGTGGTCAGAGCAAAATGTAGCTAGTCATGCTAGACCTCCCTTTCATTGTTATAGTTTTCATTAAATAAAATACCAGTATTTCAGAAGGATATAGCCTCCATTAATCTTTCAGAGATAACTGTTATTCAACTTTTCCCCTGTCTGTATGTATTCATACCTCTCCTTTAATATGAATTATATTATCCTATCCATACCATTATGTAATTTGCCACTTAGGATAGCTTCAATGTATTTATTTATTTTTTTTTGTAGAGACAGAGTCTCACTTCGCTGCCCTCGGTAGAGTGCCGTGGTGTCACACGGCTCACAGCAACCTCCAGCTCTTGGGCTTACGTGATTCTCTTGCCTCAGCCTCCCAAGCAGCTGGGACTACAGGCACCCGCCACAACGCCCGGCTATTTTTTTGGTTGCAGTTTGGCCAGGGCTGGGTTTGAACCCGCCACCCTCGGTATATGGGGCCAGCGCCCTACTCACTGAGCCACAGGCGCCGCCCAATGTATTTTTTTTTTTTTATTAAATCATAGCTGTGTACATTGATATGATCATGGGGCATCATTCACTAGCTTTACCGACCGTTTACCAAGTTTCATATATACCCCTGTAAGATGCACCGCTGGTGTAATCCCACCAATCCCCTTCCCTCTACCCACTTCCCCCTCTCTCCCCTCCCTTTCCCCCTTTCCCCTATTCTTAGGTTGTAACTGGGTTATAGCTTTCATGTGAAAACCCTGAATTAGTTTCATAGTAGGGCTGAGTACATTGGGTACTTTTTCTTCCATTCTTGAGATACTTTACTAAGAAGAATATGTTCCAGCTCCATCCATGTAAACATGAAAGAGGTAAAGTCTCCATCTTTCTTTAAGGCTGCATAATATTCCATGGTGTACATGTACCACAATTTATTAATCCATTCATGGATCGATGGGCACTTGGGCTTCTTCCATGACTTAGCAATTATGAATTGAGCTGCAATAAACATTCTGGTACAAATATCTTTGTTATGATGTGCTTTTTGGTCTTCTGGGTATATGCCCAGTAGAGGGATTATAGGATTGAATGGCAGATCTATTTTTAGATCTCTGAGTGTTCTCCATATCTCTTTCCAAAAGGAATGTATTAATTTGCACTCCCACCAGCAGTGCAAAAGTGTTCCCTTTTCTCCACATCCGCGCCAACATCTCTGGTCTTGGGATTTTGTGATATAGGCTAGTCTCACTGGAGTTAGATGGTATCTCAAAGTAGTTTTGATTTGCATTTCTCTGATGATTAAAGATGATGAGCATTTTTTCATATGACTGAAGGCCGCACGCCTGTCTTCTTCAGAGAAGTTTCTCTTCAAATCCCTTGCCCAGCCTGCGATGGGATCCCTTGTTCTATTCTTGTTAATGCGTTTGAGTTCTCTGTGGATTCTGGTTATTAAACCTTTGTCAGAGACATAACCTGCAAATATCTTCTCCCATTCAGAGGGCTGTTTGCTTGCTTTCCTTACTGTGTTCTTGGCTGTGCAGAAGCTTTTTAGTTTGATCAAGTCCCAGTAGTGTATTTTTGAAGCTGCTTCAATTGCCCGGGGGTCCTCCTCATAAAATACTCGCCCAGCCCGATTTCTTCAAGGGTTTTCCCTGCACTCTCCTCTAGTATTTTTATAGTTTCATGTGTTAAGTTTAAATCTTTGATCCAGTGAGAGTCTATCTTAGTTAATGGTGAAAGGTGTGGGTCCACTTTCAGTCTTCTACAGGTTGCCAGCCAGTTCACCCAGCACCATTTGTTAAATAGGGAATCTTTTCCCCACTGAATGTTTTTAATTGGCTTGTCAAAGATTAAATAACGGTAAGTAGCTGGATTCATCTCTTGGTTCTCTATTCTGTTCCAGACATCTACTTCTCTGTTTTTCTGCCAATACCATGCTGTTTTGATCACTATCGATTTGTAGTATAGTCTGAGGTCTGGTAGCGTAATTCCTCCTGCTTTGTTTTTATTTCTGAGTAATGTTTTGGCTATGTGAGGTTTTTTTCTGATTCCATATAAAACGAACTATTGTTTTCTCAAGATCTTCAAAGTATGACAGTGGAGCTGTAATAGGGATTGCATTGAAATTATATATTGCTTTGGGTAGTATAGACATTTTAACAATATTGATTCTTCCCAGCCATGAACATGGTATGTTTTTCCATTTGTTAATTTAGCTATTTCTTTTCTTAGAGTTTCATAGTTCTCTTTATAGAGATCTTTCACGTCCTTTGTTAGATAAATTCCCAAATATTTCATCTTTGGCACTACTGTGAATGGGATAGAGTCCTTAACTGTTTTTTCAACTTGACTGTTGTTGGTATATATAAAGGCTACCGATTTATGAATGTTGATTTTGTAACCTGAGACGCTGCTGTATTCCTTGATCACTTCTAAGAGTTTTGTAGTAGAGTCCCTAGTGTTTTCCAGATATACTATCATATCGTCTGTGAAGAACGAAATTTGATCTCTTCTGACCCTATATGGATACCCTTGATCGCCTTTTCTTCCCTAATTGCAGTGGCTAAAACTTCCATTACAATATTAAAAAGCAATGGAGACAATGGGCAGCCTTGTCTGGTTCCTGATCTGAGTGGAAATGATTCCAATTTAACTCCATTCAATATGATATTGGCCGTGGGTTTGCTGTAGATGGCCTCTATCAGTTTAAGAAATGTCCCTTCTATACTGATTTTCTTAAGTGTTCTGATCATGAAGGGATGCTGGATATTATCAAAAGCTTTTTCTGCATCGATTGAGAGAATCATATGGTCTTTGTTTTTTAATTTGTTTATGTGCTGGATTACATTTATAGATTTATGTATATTGAACCAGCCTTGAGATCCTGGGATAAAACCGACTTGGTCATGATGTGTAATTTGTTTGATGTGTTGCTGGATTCTGTTTCTTAGGATCTTGTTGAATATTTTTCCATCTATATTTATTAGTGATATCGGTCTATAATTTTCTTTTCTTGCTGGGTCTTTTCCTGGTTTGGGGATCAGGGTGATGTTTGCTTCATAGAACGTTTTGGGTAGTCTTCCTTCTTTTTCTACCTTTTGGAACAGGTTGAGTAATATAGGTACTAATTCCTCTTTAAAGGTTTGGTAGAATTCGGGCGGCGCCTGTGGCTCAGTGAGTAGGGCGCCAGCCCCATATGCCGAGGGTGGCGGGTTCAAACCCAGCCCCGGCCAAACTGCAACAAAAAAATGGCCGGGCGTTGTGGTGGGCGCCTGTAATCCCAGCTGCTCGGGAGGCTGAGGCAAGAGAATCGCGTAAGCCCAGGAGTTAGAGGTTGCTGTGAGCCGTGTGACGTCACAGCACTCTACCCAAGGGCGGTACAGTGAGAATCTGTCTCTACAAAAAAAAAAAAAAAAAAAAAAAAAAACGGTTTGGTAGAATTCAGATGTGAAACCATCTGGTCCCGGGCTTTTCTTTTTATGGAGGTTTTGTATGGTTGATGCTATTTCCGAACTTGATATGGGCCTGTTCAACATTTCCACTTGATTCTGGCTAAGTCTTGGAAGGTGACGTGCTTCCAAGTATTGGTCAATTTCCTTCAGATTTTCATATTTCTGAGAATAAAGTTTCTTGTAATATTCATTAAGGATTTTTTTGATTTCTGAGGAGTCTGTTGTTATTTCATCTTTGTTGTTTCTGATTGATGAGATTAGAGATTTTACTCCTTTTTTCCTGATTAGGTTGGCCAAAGGTTTATCTATTTTATTGACCTTTTTGAAAAACCAGCTTTTTGATTTATTGATCTGTTGTATTCTTTTGTTTTCAGTTTCATTTAGTTCTGCTCTAATTTTGGTTATTTCTTTTCTTCTACTGGGTTTGGGGTTGGAATGTTCTTCCTTTTCCAGTTGCTTGAGATGTCCCATTAAGTTGTTAACTTCCTCTCTTTCCGTTCTCTTGAGGAAGGCTTGCAGTGCTATAAATTTCCCTCCTAGAACTGCCTTTGCGGTGTCCCAGAGATTCTGATAGTTCGTGTCTTCATTGTCATTTTGTTCCAAAAAATTGGCGATTTCTTTCTTAATCTCATCTCTGACCCAGCTATCATTCAGCATAAGGTTATTTAACTTCCATGTTTTTGTATGAGTATGCAGGTTCCTGTTGTTACTCAGCTCAAGTTTTATTCCATGGTGGTCTGAGAAGATGCATGGAATAATTTCTATTCCTTTAAATTTACTAAGGTTAGATTTGTGACCTAAGATGTGATCGATTTTGGAGTAAGTTCCATGGGCTGATGAGAAGTATGTGTATTCAGTTTTGTTGGGATGAAATGTTGTGTAGATGTCTGCTAAATCCAAATGTTGGATGGTTAGGTTTAAATCTAAGATTTCTTTGCTCAGCTTCTTGTTGGAGGATCAATCCAACACTGCCAAAGGAGTGTTGAAATCTCCGACAATTATGGAACTGGAGGAAATCAAGTTGCTCATGTCTGTTAGAGTTTCTCTTATAAATTGAGGTGCATTCTGGTTGGGTGCATAGATATTAATAATTAAGATCTCATCATATTGAGTATTACGCTTAACAAATATGAAGTGACCATTCTTGTCCTTCCTTACTTTTGTTGGTTTAAAGCCTATTGTATCTGCAAATAAAATTGCAACACCTGCTTTTTTCTGATTACCATTTGCCTGAAATATGGACGACCATCCTTTCACCCTGAGTCTGTATTTGTCTTTTAAGATGTGACTCTTGTATGCAACAAATGTCTGGCCTGAGTTTTTGTGTCCAATCAGCCAACCTGTGCCTCTTTAGAGGACAGTTTAAGCCGTTCACATTAATGGAGAATATTGATAAGTCTGGTGAAGTTTTGGGTATCGAGTTTTTCAAAAGTCCAGTGGGCATTTTTAATCCTTTTGCCAGTGTGGAAATTGGAGTTTGATCCGAAGTTTCTGAGTGAGTTTACTTTTGTGGTATAGGATTGGGTTGGTCATTATGGAGGATAGGTCTGAGAATATCCTGAAGAGCTGGTTTTGTTATGGCAAATTTCTTCAACATATGAATGTCATTAAAGTATTTAATTTCTCCATCATATATGAAACTCAGTTTAGCTGGATACAAGATCCGGGGTTGAAAGTTATTTTGCTTTAGGAGATTAAAATTTGGTGACCACCCTCTTCTGGCTTGAAAAGTTTCAGCAGAGAGATCTGCAGTCATTCTAATATTCTTCCCTTTGAAGGTAATGGTTTTCTTTCTCCTGGCAGCTTTGAGGATTTTCTCCTTCATATTAACTTTAGTGAAGTTAATTATGATATGCCTGGGGGATGTCTTATTGGGCTTGAGTCGTGCTGGGGTTCTGAAGCTGTCTGCTATCTGAATTTCAGAATCTCTAGGCAAGTCTGGAAAATTCTCTTTCATAATTTCATGCAGAAGGGCCTCTGTGCCCAGCGAGGCCACTTCATCTGTTTCTGGAACCCCTATGATTTGGATATTCGCCTTCTTCAAATTATCCCAGAGCTCTCGGAGAGAATGATCCGTTTTTGCTCTCCGTTTCTCTTCCTCTTTGAGAGTTTGGGAGCGTTCAAAGGCTTTATCTTCGATGTCAGAAATCCTTTCTTCTGCTTGCTCAATTCTGTTGCTGAGGGATTCTGCTGTATTTTTCATATCTTTGAGGGCTGCAAATTCTTGCTTCAGTGTGTCTAAGTCTTTGGTGGTTTTGTTTTTAAATTCGTTAAATTCTTGAGACAACTTTTGAATTTCTCCTCGAATTCCTAATTCCACTGTGTTAATCTTGTCTGCAGTCCAAATTCTGAATTCGATTTCTGACATCTCAGCCAGTTGTTTATGAATGGGATCTTCAATTGCATCTGCCATATCTTTCCTTGGGGGGGGGTTGATCTATTCTGGTTATTCATGTTACCAGAGTTTTTCCGCTGATTCCGCCCCATGGTTGTTTTACTTCCTCTGATTTTTTCCCCCTGGGGCTTTGCCAAGGGCCTGTACAGTTTTGTGGCCTGAGAAACTGGGGCCCTGTCTGGTGTGGTGGGGCTAAGTGGTTCTGTCTTGTTTTCAGCTGGTTTCTGTTCCACCCTAGTGAAACAGATACTTTGTATTGAAGTCTCAGCTGTGGAGAAATATCAGCAATTAAGTCACCCCACCCCCCATCGGCAAACAATTGGAGTAGAAAAATCAAACCTTCCTACCACTGTGCACCCAGGGCACCATCTGATTTGTCCTCAGGCGATTGGTTCAGTTGAAAAAGGTCCAAATCAGTTGTCTCAGTCTGCACCTGTCTCGGGTGAGAGAGTTTAAGAGGTCTCTGGGAACTGGATCACAGGGGTCTGGTGACTACTCTGGTGTGGCTTGCTCCAGTGCTGCGTGGAGTCAGGAGAAGCCACCCAGCCAATAAATCAGTCTGGGAAGGTTGCTGCCTCCTTCCCCACCTTGCACCACTTCACATCCAGTCACTGATAGCCCTGCAGTTGGCTGACCCAGTTGCCTGTAGTGAATCGGTACTCCAGGAGTTTGTACCTGCCTGAATCACAAGGAAGTCTGCCAGGCCGCTGCGCTCTGCCTCTCTCCAGCAGGAGGAGGTGAGGCCTGACAACCTCGGGTGCTTGATGAAGGTTGAGGGGTTTTCACTCAGGTCCAGTCTCGCCCCTGATTAATGTTACTGACAGAACAGAACAGAACAACTCTGCGGTTCCCCTGCAGAAGAGAGCTGAATTGAGCTCCAAATCAGCTTGTCTTTGCTCCTGTATTGTCTATAGGCTGACGATCCCCTGAGGGCCAGGTGCGTCTTACGGACCTCTGGGTCAGCCCCACCCTGGGAGTTTCCCTGGTTTGCAAGTTGGAGTTGCCTTAGGCAAACTCAGAGTCTCTGGTTGCCCAGGGAGACAGAGAGTGTGGCTTCAGAATATTTGGTAGTGAGCCATATTGCTAGCAAAAGAGGGCTGCTGCTTTATGGCTCAGGCAATGGCTGCTCCAGTGTAGCTCCCCTCCGGTCAACCGTCCTCTCTCCGCTCCCGTACCCCAGAATCTGCACCGACAGGCTGCAGCCCAGCACTGTCTACACCCCTCGAGCAATCGCCCAAGAGTCTGGACCCCTGAGGGACAGGCCTCCAGACCTTGGAGCAACAGCAGAGGGGAGTGTGGGGAGCGCTGGGAGTCTGGGGTTGCAGGCAGAGAACACACAGAGCTTTACACAGTTTTATGCCTGGCCGTATTGTCACCAAAAGATGGCTGTCGCACTGTGCCTCAGGGAACTGCCACTCCGGTGCAGTCCTTTCTCCGCCGACCGACCGGGACTGCCCTCCAGAGTGAGTGAAGGGGAGTGCTGGGAGCTCAGAATTCCAGGTAGAGACTATATACAGTTTATACAGTTTTATGCCTGGCAGGAGGACGCCGTGGCACCCTAGTAGGGGAGGTAGGTCCAGTTTTTAGGGGGTCTCTCCTGTGGAGTGGAGTGCAAGGACCTTTGAACTCTGACTGGTTGTTTGTGGGGCACTCTGAGCCATTCTCATTGGGGAGGGGACTCCCGTCTGCTTGGTGATGGATTTTGTACCTTTTGTTTGTATCCTTGTGGTCGCAGCTCAGCGGGGTTGACGTGCGTTCTACAACCTTCTCTCTTAGTGCAGCTCAAATCCACCAGGTTATTTGCTGAATTTTTGTCCTTTAACTCTCCTTCTGGACGGGAGCCTCTGTGGAAAGCTGGCTTCAGTCAGCCATCTTGTCTCCTCCCCCTTGGATGTATTTTGATTGCATTAGATCTGTCTTTATTTTTAGCACGTGTATAGTATTATATTACATAGATGTACCACAATTTATTAATCATTCTGTTATTGGTGGCCATTTGGAGTGGTTCTTTTTTGCTATACCAAATAATATTATTATCATCCTTTTGTGTTATGGGTGTCATTTTACATAAGAAATATGTATTCATGTCCTTTTATTTCCTTCAGATAATCTCCAAGAAGTGGAAATGCTGGATTAAAGAATATAAGCACTTAAAATTATGATAGATCGTTTTAAATCCTCTTCTAATTACAACATTTAAGAGTTTTTCTTGTTCATATGTTTACTAACAAACAATATTATTATCATTGTTTTTAGGTTTAGATGAAATCGCTTATATTGTTTGTGGGGGTAAATCTAATGCTTCTTAGTATTGTAATCAAGACCAAATTTCATTGCCAGTTCTAAGTCCATTTTAGCGTTTTTTCCCCCCTAAAATACTTAGTTTTAGATTCCTTAGTAACAAATGATTATAAGACAAAAGATTCACTTCAGCAGTATTTTAAGTTAAAGAGTTAAGGGAAAATTGTGTTTGAATGGGACCTTATACTACGCATAGGCATCAGGAAGATGGGCCTTTGTGAAAGAATAACAGCTTAAGAAAAAGGGAGACAGGGCGGTGCCTGTGGCTCAAAGGAGTAGGGCGCCAGGCCCATATATCGGAGGTGGCAGGTTCAAACCTGGCCCTGGGCCAAAAACTGCAAAAAAAAAAAAAAAAAAGGTGGGGGTGGGGGACACAGGAATGGACAAGGATGTTTAGGATCAAAGGTTTGAGAGACAGTGGTGTCAGGTAGTGGGGTAGAATAGGAGAGATAGCTGGAAAAGTAAGTAGAACTAGGTGTTGAGGGTTTGAAGGTCAATCAAACGAAAGATTTTGTGTTATGGGTGTCAATCAAAAGAAAGATTTTGCTTTCTTGGGGAGGGCTACAGGTGGTCTTTAGTCAGAAAGTGAAGGACAATTGTATTTTTTTTTTTTTTTTTTTTTTACAAACAAGTATCAGTATCATGGCAGTTTTGAGTGATGTTAGAGAAGCAAGGAAGGTGTCTGTTACAGGCTGGGTAGGAGAGATTGAAAACCTGTAACAGTGAGAATAACAGAAGAGTTGAGGGACTGGATTTTTAAGCCACTGGAGAAACTGAATCTGGGTGATTTGATGACTCTAGCATTGAAGAAAAGGAAGAAAGCAAAGCTCACTGTTATAACAGATTTTTGTAATAAAGGACTCTTAGGATAGTGATTGTGATAGTGATATCCTTAATCAGAGGAGGGCAAGTTTGTAGGTGGGGAAAGATGCTCAGTTAGGTTTGGGGCATGTTAATTCATATGGAAGATATTTGTATGGAGAATGAGTCATACACAAAGATGTAAAATTTACTGTGACAGATTTAGAAGAAATCTTAATAGATTTTATTACTCTTTTATCACGAATTTTGGCATGTGTTTTCACTTATTTTTAGAGTTCCATTAGTAGAATTTCTTTTGAACATTTTGTACTTGTTCATCCCTGTTTATCATAATATTCACCTCAACAGAATGTGCTCTCTAGAATAGCAGTCTTCAAACTTCTGATTGTGTGTGCTGTTAATTAAACAGTTTATAAATACAGCTCCAATATATGCATATTTATTGATTACTTATATGTATGTCTTACAGTACTATTATATTGTGTACATTATAAAACATGTAAAAAGTAGAAACTTTCAAAGGCTAAGACAAATATAAATAGGAATTTTACTATTTTCCTCTTTACGCCATCTGTTCATGTTGCACCCCTTTTTAGAAAGCCCTGGTCTGCTCTCTGCTTGATAGTATTTTGTCCAGTTACCCAGTAGAGGTCACTCTTGAGCATCTGGAGGCATGAACAGCGGTTGAGCTGTGTAAGGTCAAGCTTTCATTCTTTAGTTTGAAGCAGGATTGTATTTTAAAATTTATAAATTCATGCATTGTTGGAACAGTATTTAATTACAAAGTAGTATGTGGTATTATGGAGAAGTGAAGAATTATAATTTCAGTGGAGTATTTATGAATCAGTCAAAAATGTGCTTTTGTTGTTGGTTGATGTTTACTTTGTGAGTGTGCTGCACTTGGGCTTGAATGTTATTTGATTCTGTAGTTTTAGAATATTTTCCAAGTTTGTTGAGAATCTGTAGATTATATGAGCCACAGGAATGTCCTCAGTCTGTAGGCATAACCAAGTTCTTTTTAAAATTAGAGTAATTGAAAGGACAAACACAGGAGGCTTTCTTTGAAATTGATCTTGAAAGCAGTATCTTAAGCCCAAAAATGTTAGTGGTAGCTTGGAACCATCTATCTGTATTTTCTGTTTTATGCTTAATTAGGAAAAGAGAAATGCCATTTTTAAGTAAGAGTCCTTTGTAAGTAATTAGAAGCTAAGCACTGAGTTTGTCAAAGCTGTATATTCTGAAAAAGAAAAAGTACAGTTTAAAAAAAATATGTGCTGTTGTATGACAGACCATAGTAGCTTTGGAAAAAAATCATTAGATAGGTTTGAATAACAGAAGAACACTTTTTCTTCCTTCTTCATAAAATATTCATAGAGATGTTCATGTTAGTAGGGATCTATGATTATAATCGTATACAAGTTCATGCTTTTTGTGCCCCATTTATAAATGATCAGGGAACTGAGTTACTGAGGTTTTAGTGACTTGCTAGATGTGGAAGTTACACATGTAAGTATTGTGTGGTAGATGCAGACAGCGCTGGTCTTGTGTAATATGGTCATGGGGAGAGGAAGATGGAGTAAGTAGCATTTAAATGTTTATGTGTGCCATCTGTTTGCACAGTTCTACATGTGGTAGACCCGGTGGATTAAATTTCCCAACTAGATCATGAAAATTGGCTTGAAATTATTGGGTTACAACCAAGGGAAAGACAGGGTAAACTGAATGAGATGGAGATCAAGATCAGGAGCTGTTGACTACTGGTCTATAAAGTTGAGAATTAAGGCTGTAATGATAGAATGGATATAAGGGGTATTATGAATGTAGAAAAAGGTATTTAAGATGGAAATTAGATAGTCTGAGGTCTTTTTATCTTTCAGGGCTAGATTTAGAATTTGAAAACTGGGAGGCCAGAGACAAAGAAGTCTGGTATCTGTGGGTAGGACAAGGTCAGAGATGTGAGAAGTTAGAAGAGAAGGCAGAAATGAAGATGTGAGTTATTAGAAATATGCCAAAGGTTTGTAAACCAGGAAGACAAAGTAGAGATGGAGAGGGACCACGGGTTTTGGGTAGCCAAGGCAAACAAGGCCAAATAAAGGAACCAGGTAAAAGCAGAAATAATGCTGGGGTAGAGGTGGTACCATCTTGCTTTTCTTCATGTTAAAAATGGAAGCAGCCCTAGGCCCACACATAGTCAACAGAAACGGTAAGCTAGGAAGTGAGAGTGTGGTGGGGGAATTGTTACCACAGCACCAAGAGCCCTGGAGCTGGAGTTACATTTTTATAGAAATGACCATGGTGCTCATATGACTATAATATGGTTATTTAGCTGTTTAATACATACATTTGTGTAATAGTATATATATTGTTTTACACAGCATTCCACAAGGTTTGGGCTACCTGACCATTATGGCATCAAGAAACCTCTGGTATATGAGAAGTTACTTTGGTTCAAGATGTTGGATGATCCAGTTTTCAGCAGACATCATCTTCAAACCAGTTTCAGTTAGACTTTTTGGTGTGAAGTATGATGACACAAACCATGAACCTTTCGAGAATGAAGAGCTATTAAACAACTTACTTACTATGGGAGTGGATATTGACATGGCAAAGAAAAGACAGCCTGGAGTTTTTAATAGAGTGGTTACGAATGAACAGGACCTAAAGTTGTTCCTTCTGTCCAAAGGAGCTAGTAAAAACGTGATTGCTAGCATCATAACAAGATATCCACGAGCCATAACTCGTACTCCTGAAAGTCTTTCAAAACGTTGGGATCTCTGGAGAAGGGTTATGACATCAGACCTTGAAATTGTAAATATTCTGGAACGTTCTCCTGAATCCTTTTTTCGGTCCAATAACAATCTAAACTTAGAGAATAATATCAAGTTCCTCTACTCAGTTGGATTGACCCGTAAATGCCTTTGCCGGTTGTTGACTAATGCCCCTCGTACTTTCTCCAACAGTCTTAATCTGAACAAAAAGATGGTTGAATTTTTACAGGAAGTCTGTTTGTCATTGGGTCACAATGATCCTGCAGATTTTGTCAGGAAGATAATTTTTAAAAACCCTTTCATCTTAATCCGGAGCACCAAGCGCGTGAAAGCTAACATCGAATTTTTACAGTCAACTTTCAACTTGAACAGTGGGGAATTGCTTGTTCTTATATGTGGTCCAGGTGCTGAAATCTTAGACATTTCCACTGATTATGCCAAAAGAAACTACACAAATATAAAAGAGAAGCTGTTTTCTCTCGGATGTACTGAAGAAGAGGTACAGAAGTTTGTCTTAAGCTATCCAGATGTGATCTTCCTGTCAGAAAAAAAGTTTAATGATAAAATAGACTGCCTCATAGAAGAAAAAATTAACATTTCACAAATAATTGAAAGTCCTCGTGTTCTGGATTCAAGCATAAGTACTTTAAAAAGTCGAATCAAAGAATTGGTAAATGCTGGTTATAACTTGAGTACATCAAACATTGCTCTTCTTTCTTGGAGTCAAAAAAGATATATAGCTAAATTGAAAAAGTTAGGTGGGTAGAACTTTTAAAAAAATCATGATATAGTGATACATTTTTTTGAGTTTGGGCCTTTCAGAAAGGAGAGTTGATTTTTTTAACTACAGATACATACACAGTGATCCTTTGGATTTTTTGCTTTATAGGTTAATAAAAACCGTTGGTATAATCAAGTATTGTACTCCTAGCTGGAATTATTGTCCTATACCATTAGATGGTATGAGCTATGGCTGCTGTACAAAGGTAGTTCCTGAGTGCCATGACAGAACAATGTGTGGAAAGAAAGTAAACATAGTAAAAATCTGACAAAGTAGAACAGAGAGTTTTCATCCCGAGTTTTACCTTCTCCCTTTAAACCATTAGTGTGATTCCTCCACTTCCCCCAGGATTTACTATTGGTGTATCCTAATTTCATTCAGGACAGGGGCAACTGTAGTTAAGCAGAATAATGGCCACCTAAAGACACTGATGTCTTAACTCCCAGGACCTATGGATATGTCATGTTATATTGCAAAAGGAGTTGGCAGGTGTGATTAAATTAAATCTGATTAAATGCCTTGAGATGGGGAGATTATCCTTAAATATTTAAGGGGCCTCATACAATTACGAAGTTCCTTAAAATTGGAAGAGGGAGGGAAAAAAAAGAGGTCAAAGTGATGCAAATAAGAAAGACTTGGGTTGGCACCTCTAACTCAGTGGCTAGGGTGCCAGCCACATACACTGGAGCTGGTGGGTTTGAATCCAGCCCGGGCCTGCCAAACAACAATGACAACTACAACCAAAAAATGGCCCAGCGTTGTGTTGGGTGCTTGTGGTCCCAGCTGCTTGGGAGGCTGAGGCAAGAGAATTGCTTAAGCTCAGGAGTTTGAGGTTGCTGTGAGCTGTGATGCCACCGCATTCTACCAAGAGTGACGGCTTGAGACTGTCTGAAAAAAAGAAAAAGAAAAAGACTTGACCACTTTTGAAGGAGGTCAAAAGGAGGTTTTAAAGGAGGAAGGGTCTGTGAGCCAAGATGTGCAGGTGGCCTATAGAAAGGGTATGGAAATAAGTTTTCCCTTAGAGCCCCCAGAAAGGAATGCAGCCCTTCTGGCACCTTTTCAGCCCAGTGTGTCAGACTCCTGACTTACAGAACCATAGGATAATATATTTGCCATGTTTTAAACCATTGAGCATGGTAATTTGTTACAGCAGTAAATAACATGGGAACTAAAAGGATTAATCACATTATAGGTGAAGTGAAAAAATTCAGTCCTTTTAGCATGGTCTATATTTTTCTCTTACAAGAGTGATTGCATTTTTAATCTACCTACCTTTCTGGTATTGCTAATAAGTTAGTGTTTATAAAGTCCTTTAAATGTGCCCATAAACTAAATGTAAATAATAAAATCTAAATAAAGGAATATTTTTGCCTAATGAATGTAATTTAAAGAAATGGTGATTGTTTCTGTGTATTTATATTTTGTTGGCATTTTATCCAATATAATTAATGAGGAATTTCTAGAGGCATTGACTTAAAAATGACAAGTCAGAAATCTGAATCTTGAAGATACAATCTAGCTGATATAATCAGAACGAGAAGAAACAAATATGACCTTAGTTGCTTTCAATTATTTTCCAGAGGCATTTTTTTTTTCTGGTTGTGGATTTTGAATGAAGTTACATATTTATACTCAACCTTTAAATCTTAATTACTATTGGTAATGCCTCAAAAAACTTATTTCTGCCGTTGATAAAGACAAAATGTCTTCATTTCCAGGGGCATTTATGTGTTCAGTGATACTTCTATAATTTTTGGCAAACTTGTTTAATGGCAAGATGGCGTAGTTTAGATCACATGAGCTTTATTGAGGCATTTCTTTAGTGGTAGATATGGGTGTCCTTATGGAATAGCACTGTAACTTTGTGTACAAAATTTTCTGAACTTATTTGACCATCTATAAGATTAAAAATTGACTTTGCAAAGTTGATAATTATCAAATGAGAAAGAGACTCTAAGGTTTCTTGTACATAGTAATGGTTCCATCAATGGTAGCTGTTGTAAAAATTAAAATAGTATTTTCAAAAGCAGGTTTATTGAAACAATTCATAGATCATAGAGTTTACCTATCTAACATATACAATTCAATTTTATAGAGTTGTACAATTGTCCACTTTCTGTTGCTTATAACAGAACATCTAAAACTGGAAAATTTGTCAATATAAAGAAAATGGGTTTATTTCATAGCATTATGGAACTGAGAGGTCCCAGGGTGAGGGGCTGCATCTGGTGGGAGACGTCTTGCTTGTGGGGACTACCTGAAGAGTCCTGAGGCACCGAAGGCAACCAACTCACTAATCCCACTTTCATGGTAATTAATTAATTCACTAATCTATTGACCCATCAGTCCATTAATACATGAATGGATTAATTCATTCCTAATGGCAGAGCCTTCATGATGTAATCACTTCTTAAAGGCTCCGCTTTCAATACTACACATTGGGGATTAAATTGCCACACGAGTTTTGAAGGGGACAGAGATTTAAACCATAGTAATAACCATCACAGTCTAGTTTTAGATTGTTTGCCCCCCATAAAAGAAACCTTGTACCTAGGAACAGTTAATTCCCTTTATTCTCTTGTCATTGCCTTTCCTCCCAACCCTAAGCAAAAACTTATCTATCTCTAGAAATTTGCTTATTTTCTGGGTGTTTCATGTAAGTGGAATCATGTAATTTGTGGTCCTTTGTGACTGTCTTCTTTTAAAGTTCATCCATATGGCGCATATCAGTATCTCATTTCTTTATAATGCCAAATAATATTCATTGATGGTACTGTCACATTATTAGGAGTAAATTTTATTGTTATAGTTTAGTGTTAATTCCGTAAATCTTCTGAAATGTATGGAGGAAAATTCTGGGGACTGCTTTGGAATCTTAACAAGTTTATAAGGAACTTGGGGAAAGTGGGTGGAGGAGATAAAAGTTTGTTTGCATCAGCAGATCTTGAGGATTATAGCTGGGTTGATGAGAGACAACAGTTGCAAGTGTCCAAAGAGAGTGTGGGATGTGCAGAAGTGTAATACGGCACCTGATAGCTTGGTATCGGCACCCAGAAATATGATCTGCAGCGGTTCTCAACCTGTGGGTCACGACCCCTTTGTAACAATGAAAATACATATGAACACATACGCCACATATATACATTATGTGTATTCGTAGCATATATGTATATACATATGGCGTATATGGACTATTTGAGACTTCACTATGTATTTGATAAATTGTTTATTTTTTAATACTTTTTTCTCCCTCTCACTTCAATAAGCTAACTGTATAAATGATTTAATCTAATAGATCCTGAAACTATTATGTATTTTTCAGTAATTAATTACAGAATCAATGAAATGCTACATGCTTTTTGATGGTTGCCTGGAATTCTGTTTTTGGATAAGTCACATTTTCTCACCATTGGCCAGAGAGTAAATTTTAGCAAATCAGTAATTTTTTGAAAGTTTCACCTAGATTATTTCAGTATTCCATTTTTTTTTTTTTTTTTACCATTTGTATACTATGTAAGTTAAAAATTTGCTGTAGAAAAAATAAATGTTGGCTAAGCGTGGTTGCTCATACCTGTCACTGTGGGAGGCCAGGGTGGGTGGATTGCTTGAGCTGAGGAGTTCGAGACTAGCCTGAGCAAGAGTCAGACCTTATCTGTACTAAATATAGAAAAACTAACCACGTGTTGTGGTGGGTACCTGTAGTCCCAGCTACTCAGGAGGCTGAGGCATGAGGATTGCTAGAGTTTGAGGTTGCTGTGAACTGTGATGGCACGGCACTCTACCCAGGGCAACAGGGTGAGACTCTGTCTTAAAAAATGTTAAAAGTGCTGCATTTTATTGTTGTCTAAAGTATCAGATGGCTCTGCAAAACTTTTTTTTTAAATGAAAACCATGTGGATTCTAAGTTTTTGACATAAATTTTAGAGGTTTCAAATAACATTTAAAAAACTAGGAATTGGGACAGTATCAAATATTATAAAGAAAAAATGAATTTCTTCATAATGAACTTAGGAAGGAATGTAAATTGAGTATTTTTAAAAGGGTTTATTTGGTTATTACACTAGTTATTTCTCTCCTTTAATATCATTTCTAAGGCTGGAGTAGGCACATGGTCTGTGGCTAAAGATCCAGTAATACGGCTTTCACGTAAAGCCTAACTGTTCACTCCTTCCTTGTTAGACTATAATGCTCCCTACTTCATACTCAGAAGTAGGATCTGCAGCTGTTTTCAACCTGTGGGTCGCCACCCCTTTGTAACAATAAACATACATCACGGCATTAGGAAGGTTGAGAACCACTGATCTAGGGGAACTTGAAGAGAATGTGTTGATGGTAGAACCCTAGCCACAAACTTTGATCATAGTCCCCATCTATTGTTTGGTGCAAGCAAGGTAGGATAGCAGGACTATGTTATTATTAGGTTTTGGGAAGAGATCATAGCAAAAGCACAGTTGCCCAACATTGGAGTGGGAAGAGAGGACTCACAGTTGTCATAGTCCAACAGAGATTATCTTTGGAGGAAGGAAGTCCTAAGTCTGGTTGGTTATCAGGTGACTTAGGAGACAGGTGTTCTCCACCTAGCAATTAAACTACATTAATTGCTAGGTGTTCTAAACTAGCCAACAGGTCCTGGACTGTTTATTTACTTCTTAGTTTATTCTTTATTGCTCTAGGAACCTGGTGCAGGACTGAGCTGTGACGGGATCAGTTTAGAGGAGTTGGAGAAGGAATCCACAGTGAATTCACAGCCAGGCCATCAGTATCGTCTGGTATTCCCTCAGTGATGGTCTTGCTGCTTATCTAATGGACTTTTCAGGACAGTCACAACCTAACCTTTTTGGCTTTCACACTTTTTTCCCCTTTCAGTTCACAGAGGTTGGTCAAACAGAAAAAAACAAAATGCATGTAGAATAGTTTTTTTGGTTATAAATTTTAAACCATATTTTTGGCGGGGACTTCAAGCCTTTTGATTAATTTTGGAGTGGAATTTAGTACAGATATAAAAGACATATTGATGGAATCTAGTTTTCTGTCCCAGTTTCACTATTTATCAAATTAGTATCTGAATTTGTTTTTCCTTAATATTGTGTTAAGATTGATGAGCTTACGTACATTAATTGCTTTGTGTTAATTGTGAACAATTTTAATATGATGCTTCATTGTTCTTCTGTCTCCGTTTTGGACATACCAGTGTCACCTTTACCAGCTGTCATGGTATCTTCAATTTGTGTCCACCATGAGTTTTTAAATTTTTCAATGCAAATGAATTTATTCATTAATAATACACAATGCTTGTAAAAGTCTAAACAATTCAAAGAAACAAAGTCTCAGGTAACCTTATTATGATGAGATTGTGGAGATAGCCGTTTATTCTTTGTTCACAAAGAAGTTTGTTTATTTAAATCAGGGATGAATGATGGTTTTTAAAAAATTCTTTTAAAAATAATCTCTTAATCCTTTAATGAATGTCACTGAGTTTCTTCATATCACCCTTTGTTTTACTGA
Source organism: Nycticebus coucang (assembly GCF_027406575.1). Lineage (NCBI taxonomy): Eukaryota > Metazoa > Chordata > Mammalia > Primates > Lorisidae > Nycticebus > Nycticebus coucang. Next base: position 59,359,663 of record NC_069790.1, read on the forward strand.
AATAAAACCTATGCCATATTCAATTAGGGTTTTCATTAGTTTTCACTGGGGGATTGTTCTGCAGATCCCCTCGCCTTTCATTATGCAAGTTTTGGTGCATAGAGTTTTTGTGTTTTTAGGGGAGACCAGTTGTTGCTTTGTCAAGTTTTTGAATCAGGGTCATGCTAGCCTCACATAATTAATTTGGAAGCTCACTGTGTTTTTCCCTATGTTTTGAAACTGCGGAAACTGGGAATTATCATTCCTTTAATGTCTGGCAGAACTTGTCTATTAAATCACCTGGGCCTGGTGCCTTGTTCAGGATAGATACCTGACAACAATGGAAAGTTGTTTTAAAGGCCTATGTAAAGGCTTTGGACCTATATCTTCTGGAATAGCTATAGACAATTCGTGTAAAGCTCACTCTTGTTATACTTAATGAATTTTGTTTTGCGTTCTACATTGATGTTAACATTGCCTTGCTTCGTGTCCATAGCATTTATACATGACAGCTTTTATACATTTGTTCATGACAGCTTTGCTCGGAATAACAAAAAACTAGAAGCAACCCATTGGGATGATACTCTTTGAAAGAATCCAAAGAGTATAATCTGGATGATTCCATTTTTATAAAGTTAATCTAGGCAATGCTAACCAATCGATAGTGACAGAAAGCAGATCATAGGTTAGTGAGGCACGGATGGGTGAATGAGGCCATCAAGGAGAGACGACCAGAAAGGGCAAGGAACCAGGGGAGTGATGTGTATTCATCGTGCTGATTGTGGTGATGGTTTCGTGAGTGTATTCACATGTCAGAACATACTAGATATCAAATTACATGTTTGAAATATGTGAAATAGTGTACTTCAGCTAAAATGGCATCTACATCCCATACTAAATTTCCACATCTGTGTTTCTAGACCCTCTTCAACTCTATTAAAAAAATGTATTTGATTTTATGTTTCTATATTAATCTAAAGAATTAAACATTATCTCTTTTCATTAAAAGTGTTGGGAGAGGTGAGAAGCCATCTGAAAAAAAAATTGATAGATTCATATTCATACACTAAGATAAATTCCAAATGAGCCCTTAGCCACTAAAGTCCCTGTCCTGGCCTTAGCCTTAATGACTAGGCCATAGCATGAATTAGACCCTGGGACTAACATCAGCATCGTGCCATTTTAGAAGGCGTCTTGGAACTTACCTGGAATTTACCAAGACAACAGCTGACCCCTGGTTTGCTCTTCTTAGTCCAGGAGTGAGGAGGATAAGGTTAGATTTCTGGTTGGGTGTGGTGGCTTGTTCCTGATTCTCAGCTACTTGGGAGGCTGAAGCGGGGGTGATTGCTTAAGCCCAGAAGTTTGAGTCAAATCTGGGGAATATAGTGAGACCCCATCTCTTAAAAAAGAAAAAGTTAAACTTTGTCCTTTCTGGCACAAGAAAACAAGGGCTCATATGAAGTCCCAAGCCCAGTTGAGAACGCGTGTTTCTTTAATTAATAAACTGATGATATTTACTCTTTGCAGCCACACACAGCCTCCTTTTCTAAGGAAAATAGGGTGCAACAACCCAGGTTTACATCTTACACATGAACTTATAAGACAATTTATAACAAAATTAGTGCACTTGGGTCAGCATTCTCCTACTCTGTATATTTGAATATATCTCTGTGACCTGCTGAGCTTCTTCAGAAGCAAAGGGTGCTGCCGACGGAAGCTTTGTAAACACAGCACAGGAGGCTGTAGCTTATCGATTTAGCTTAATGCAGTAAACTTTTCACAGAATTAAAGTTTAGTGTGTGATGAATAACTGATAGCATAAATAATTACCTCTATATGTATTATATATAACTGATAAAAAGATTAAAATAAGGCCTAAAGCATCCTGCATTTGTGCACAGAACTTCATTAACTGCCTGGAGAACTGTAGACAGGGGTTTGGCTGTAGAGTTTTCCAAAGTTAGCCAGCTGTAAGTCTGGCTGGTAATTCAAACTAAATAAATACGAAAAGAGTTGGCGGTGGGCTAGTTTATCTGTAGGTTGTGTCAGTCTTAAACTGGAAGAAAATAAGCTGATACTCTTATGTGTAATTTTTGCTGTTTAATGTCTAAAATAATGCAAAGGCTATTTTCTTTTCATGGTTATTCGTTCCTTTTAAATAAATACCACTGCTTAATTGTCTTGGACAGTTCCGGAATAATGTACTTAGGGTGAGTTTTTGCTTTTCTTTAAATGTAGGTTTAATATTCCCTTCTTGTTTGTTATAGAACTTTAATGATTAAAAGTGTATAGCAATATGTTTGTGTTTTCTCAGTTACTACTGCCAGATCTTCTGCTCTTGTTTAATTTTCACCTTCGGACCCATGTGGCATTTTTTGTGTGTCTATACACAAACCCCAACATGAGGTGGCATGTTCTCCACGGCATTGCAACTGATCACATACCTTACTTTTTCATCGTTTGGGGACAAGTTTTATTCTTTTTATATAAAGATCCTAATTCTGACATCTGAGAGGCATTCAGATTTCATTGTGGTAATAAATGTCATATACACATTGTGAACTACCCTTGATCTCTCCATTGTTTAGAAAATGTTGCATACACAAACACGTGTGCTCTTGGGTTCCCCAAGGCGTCCAGCATAGCAGCTTTAATGATGTTGGCCCATTTAACTTGTTTTGGTGAACAGTTTTAGATCTGAGAATTAATATGTAAGGGAAATAATATAAATGCACATGAAAGTAAAATCCCTGCAGTATGAAGCACCATATATGAAGCAGACAATTACCTTCTCAGACTCATCCTGGAGAAAGTGCTGCAGACCTCATTGCTGAAAGCATTAGTCACCAGATGGCCGAGGGGAGTACTTCCTGTCCTTCAAGGCAAAGTTACTACTTAGGTACTTACCTACCTAGGTAAGTTTTGCCTTGTGTTCCTTTATTTTCTTCCCTAAAGTCAGTAGGTAAAGGCGATACCTAGATAATTACACCTTGGCAATGACTTGTTAAACTAGGACCTTCAGGAAACCTAAGCACAATTCCTTTCCCTTTCCTTTCCCAGTCAAACTGATATTTATACAGTGACCACAGTCTGAGTTGCTGCCAAAATTGAGGTCCTTGGGAGCCTAGAAGAGCTCAGTAGTAGCTTTGATAGTTTCTTGGTTTGTTTAAAAAAATAACATTTTTTCCTGTTTGTAAAATGATCACATAATTACACAACAGTGGAAAATAAAGCACACACATACAAAGTACTCGTAATCTCAATACCACAGAGAGGGCACTTGTTCACATTGTGGTATATGACATTCTAGTTTTTTTTTTTTATTATGCATGTAATGTTTTGTATAGAATATAAACATCCTTTTTCTCGTTAAAATTAATTTATTGAACACAACTGTCAAATACTGACTATGCACTATTATGTTTGATGGTGGATTTCTATGTAATAATGGTTTTAAGCCTATTTAAAAAAATATATGAAGAACATTCTTCTATATCACACATCATTTGGGACTTGTTTTTAGATAAATTGGAGACTCGACAAGCCTGGTCCACTGTGGTTAAGGGAATGTGCTATTTGAGAACTGTAAAGGAAGAGCCTGGCCTCCCAGGAGGCCTGGTGTGGGTTGGAGAGGTCACCAGATGGTATTAATAGTGCTCAAAGATCAGCCAGAGAATCTCATCCTGTATCCACTCAGCATGATGGAAGTTCCTGGAAAGGTTATCAAAGACTGATGGGAAAGCATGAGGACCACTTGGGAGTTGTAACTTGAGACTCATCTCTGAATCATACAATAAATTAATGTTGTGATAAAAAGAATGATTGGATCCCTTGGCTGGTGTTGGCCTATTTAGAAATGAAAAGCATTAGAATGCTTCTGGATTGCGTATGTGAATGTGTCTAATTTCCCGAAGATGATACAGAATTGAAACCGCCAGTGTTTTGACTTAATTCTTTTTCAACTGACAAATACACATTTTACATATTTATGATATATAAATGTTTTGAGATCTGTATACATTCTGGAATAGCTAACTCAAGGTAATTAGCATATTCATTATCACACATACATTTTTTTGTGGTGATAGCACTTAAAATCCCCTCTCTTAGTCATTTTCTAGTATACACTCCATTGTTATTAACTGCAGTCACCGTGTTACACAATGGATCTCTTGGACTTACTTTTCTTTTTTTTTGGCCAGGGCTGGGTTTGAACCTACAACCTCCGGCATATGGGCCCGGCGCCCTACCCGCTAAGCCACAGGCGCCGCCCGGACTTACTTTTCCAATCTAATTTTTGTGCCCTTGACCAACGTCTGCCCAATCCTCCCCCCAAGCCCAAGTCACCACCATTCTACTCTTTGCTTCTATGAACTTGTCTTTTTAAAATTCTACATGTAAGTGAGATCATTTATTTGTCTTTCAATGCCTGGCTTATTTCACTTAACATAGTATCTTTTCAGATTCATACATGTCACAAATGATAAGATTTCTTTCTGTCTTTTTTTTTTTTTTTTTTGAGACAGAGTCTCACTCTGCTGCCCCAGGTAGAGTGCTGTGGCATGATAATTCATAGCAACCTCAAATTCCTGGGCTCAAGTGATCCTCTTGCCTAAGCCTCCCTAGTAGCTAGGACTCTAGGGGCCTGCCACAACACCTGGCTAGTTTTTCTATTTTTAGTAGAGACAGGGGTCTTGCTCTTGCTCAGGCTGGTCTCAAACTCCTGAGCTCAAGCTTTTGGCCTGTTTTGGGTTCTCAGAATGCAAGGATTACAGTTGTGAGCCATGTCATCTGGCCGACTTTTAACTTTTTATCTTTATTTATTTATTAATTTATTTATTGCAGTTTTGGCTGGGGCCAGGCTCAAACCTGCCACTCCTAGTATATGAGGCCAGCGTTCTACTCCTTGAGCCACAGGCGCTGCCCACTTTTAACTTTATAAATGAGGTTTTTTTTTGCCATGCAGACTATTGTAATTTGCATATAATTAGATTTATTTATCTTTTCATCCAGGTTTTAGAAAGACTTTCTCATTCTAATATAAAATCATTTTCTCATATTTTCTTTCTACTTTTGTGATTAAAAAATGAAAAAATTGATCCATGTTAACACTGAAGGAGCTCAGGAAATTTTACCTCCAAAATAGGACTCCTTGGAATAAAGAGTATTTTGAAATAAAGGCCCTTAGAAATCAACTGGCCTCGTAGGGGCCGTCTCTCTATCTGCATAAACCAGAGGGACACATAAAAATAACAATCTGACTTCCCTTCCCCTCTCTGCTATCTCAATATGTTGCAGGAAAGAAGATCAAGAATGCAACCAGAAGCTGGGCATAGTGGCACATGCAGCCTGTAATCCTAGCATGCTGGGAGGCCAAGTAGGAGGGTTGCCTGAGCCTGGGAGTTTGAGACCAGCCTGGGCAATAGCAAGACCCTGTCTCTACAAAAAAAAAATAGAAAAATTAGCTGGGACTGGTGGCACACACTTGTAGTCCCAGTTACTCAGGAGACAGGAGAATTACTCAAGCCCAGGAGTTTGAGGTTTCAGTGAGCTATGATGACACCATTGCACATTAGTCCAGGTGACAGAGTGAGACTCTATCCCAAAAAAAAAAAAAAAAAAAATTGCAAACATACCTGGCTCAAGTATCATTTTAAATATAGTACCTGCCTCTCAGGTTAATTTAATTTCCAATGAGAATCATTTACAAGTAAGTCAATCTGTTCCCCACCATCCATTCATTCTCCCAAATATCTATTCATCCTCCCTAGCTAGCCATTTATTGTCCTAATTAGAATTGCCTATATTCCTTATCTCCTCCTCCCCTCAACAATGAGGGTGTATAAATTTCTGGACCCTTTTGGGATATTTGGTAATCACTCTGTGATTCTTCTCATGTGTGTGGTAAATAAACCTCTTTTTCTTATTAATCTGCCTTACTGTGAGTTGATCTTTCAGCAAACCTTCCAGGGTGAAGGAGAAGTGTCCCCTTACCTCCCCCCCAACACCATTTATTGAATAATCTATTTTTCCTCCACTGCTAAATATTTCCTTTATTTCTGTACTCTATCTGTTGTACCACAGTTCCCATTTATTCAAGTGTGTGTGTTTGTATGCAAGTGTGACCCACAGTAGTATCTTTGAAGTGGTTTTTTTTTTAGGTAACTGACATATTTCTTGCTAAATTTATTACTAGACATTTTATCTTATTATTGCCATTGTAAGTGGACTCTTTCTGTAGAACCTGTAGAACCTTGGTGAGTTGACTATCCAGGGTACAAAACTGGTCAACATATGGAGGTGGTCAACATAAGGAAGTAGGCCTCCTGTAGTGATATGTTCATGTGGTGCTTGTCCAGTCTGTGAAAATTAGGTCAACTTAAGGAGGTGGTCAGTGTAGGAAGGTGGTCAACTATGGAGGTTTTACTGTATTTTGTAACTGGCTTTTGTTTGTGTATAGGAAAGCTATTTATTTATCTTAAATTTTTTTTTACCCATTCCTTTATTTTGTCACTTTTTTCTATTTTAAAATATTAATTGAGGGGATACAAGTGTTTTTGTCATATGGAATCTTGTATAACGTGTAAGTCAGTGCTGTTGGTGTGCCTATCACCAGAGTAGTGTTCATTGTACTCAATAGATAAGTTTTATCCCATACCTACCTTTCCACCCTCCCCCTTCTTGATTTCTCATGTGCTTTATGTTGCTCTGTACCCATCTTTTAGCTCCCACTTATTAGGGAGAACATACGGTGTTTAGTTTTCCATTCCTGCATTACTTGACTTAGGATAATAGCCTCCAGTTCTACCCAAGTTGTTGCAGAAGACATAATTTCATACTATTTTTTATGACTGAATAGTCTGTGGTGTGTGTGTATCCCCAATTTTCTTTGTCCACTTGTCAGTTGATGGGCACTTAAGTTGATTCCATATCTTTGCAATTGTGAGTTGTGTTGTCATAATGATTGCAGGTGTCTTTTCGATATAATAACTTCTTTTCCTTTGGGTAGATACCCAGTAGTGGGATTGCTGGATCAATTGGTAGATCTACTTTTAGTTTCTTTGCGAAATCTTTATACTATTTTTCTTAGTGGTTGTGCTAATTTACCTTCTCACCAACAGTACATAAATGTTCCCTTTTCACTGGATTTGTGCCAACATCTATTGTTTTCTGACTTTCTGCCATTCTGACAGGGGAGGGTATTATCTCATTTTGGTTTTGATTTGCATTTCCCTAATGATTAGTGATATTGAGCATTTTTTTTCATATGTTTGTTGGGCTTTCTTATAAAAAATGTCTGTTCATGCCTTTTGCCCACTTTTTTTTTTTATGAGACAGAGCCTCAAGCTGTTGCCCTGGGTAGAGTGCTGTGGCATCACAGCTCACAGCAACCTCCAATTCCTGGGCTCAAGCGATTCTCCTGCCTCCGCCTCCCAAGTAGCTGGGACTATAGGCGCCTGCTGCAACGCCTGGCTATTTTTTGGTTGCAGCTGTCATTGTCGTATGGCAGACCCAGGCTGGATTCGAACCCGCCAGCTCAGGTGTATATGGCTGGCGCCTTAGCCACTTGGGCCACAGGCACCGAGCCTTTTGCCCACTTTTTAATGGGGCTGTTTTATTTTTTCTTGCTGATTTATGGAGTTTCTTACAGATTCTGGATATCAGTCATTTGTCAGATGTATAGTTTGTGAATATTTCCTCCCATTCTATAAGTTATCGCTTTACTCTGTTGATTATTTCTTATGCTGTGTGGAAGCCTTTTGGTTTATTTAAGTTCCATTTATTTATTTTTGCTTTTGTTACATTTGTTTTTGCGATCTTAGCCATGAATTATTTGTCTAGACCGATGTCTGGAAGAGTTTTTCCTAGGTTTTATTCTAGAATTTTTATGGTGTCAGGTCTTACATTTAAATCTTTAATTCATTTTAAGTTAATTTTTGTATAGGTTTAGAGATATGAATCAAGTTTCATTCTTCTGCATGTGGCTAGCTAATATTTCCAGTGCCTGTTATTGAATAGAGTGTCCTTTCATTTCCCTAGTGGAGGTTTTTGTCTGCTTTGTCAAAGATCAGTTGATTAAAGGTATTTGACTTTATTTGTGAATTTTCTATTGTGTTCCATTGGTCTATGTGTCTACTTTAATATCAGTACCATGCATTCTATTTTGGTTATCATAGCCAATACAGTTTGAAGTTAGGTAATGTAATGCCTCAAGATTTTTTGTTGTTTAGGATTGTTTTGGCTATTTTGGTCCTTTTTTGGTTCCATATGAAATTGAAAATTGTATTCTCTAATTCTATGGAAAATGACATTGATATTTTGATAGAAATTGCATTGACTCTGTAGATTGCTTTGGGCAGTAAATATTTGTTTATTCATGTTATCTTATTGTATCAGCTGATACTTCCATAGCAATGTTAAATAATTCTGCAAATACTAGACATTATTTTCCTTAGCTTTAATAGAAATGTGTCTGGCCTTTTCCAAATAAGCATGATGTGTGATTTTATAGAATTTTATGAAACAAGGATCAATTTTTATTTAATGGAAAATATTTTAATTAAAATGAAGAATAGATGGCAAATTTGATCAAATGCCTTTTTTTTGCATTTGTGGATATGATTATGATTTTTCTTTTCAGCTTATAAATATGATGAATTATTGTCTTCAGTCCATTTTTGGTGCTATAACAAAAATACCATAAGCTGGGTAACTTATAAACAATAGAAGTTTATTTCTTACAGTTCTAGAGGCTAGAAAGTCCAGTATGAAAACACTAGCAGATTTGATGTGTGGTGAGGGCTCTTTCTTTTCTTCCTTGATAGTGCCTTCTAGCTGTGTCCTCACATAGTGGAAGGGGCAAACAGGATCCTCCAGCCCTCTTTTATAAAGGTGGTAATTCCATGTAGGTCCACATGACCCACACAAAGGCCCCACTGATGAATCTATCACATTGGGGATTAGGTTTCAACATATGAACTTTGGAGGGAGACAAACATCAAACATTCAGACCATAGCAATTGTACTAATATATTTGCTAATAATGGCTATCCTACCATCCTTGGTGAAATTAGCTGGTCAGAATGTGTGTGTGTATATATATATTATTTTTTATGTGTGTATATATATATTATTTTTTAAAATGTGCTGCTAAATTCTGTTATTACTATTTATGAGTAGATATTTATAATTAGGTTGATCTATAGTTTTGTGCAATATATGGAATCTGACAATTAAGTTCACAAACTCGCCCTAGAAAAAGTGGTACATAGCTCACTGCTGAATATCACTATGGTCACCGTTGAAGCATTCCCTTTGGGAAGCTATGCACCAACATCAGCACGCAGTCCACTCTTCAAGGCAATTTTAGAACTCTTCTTTCTGGAATGACCATCACAGCTGTTGTACTGGGTCTGACAATTGAATTCACCCACTATGTGCTTACAGTGGCGGTACTGTACAAACAACGTGGTAAGGTTTCATTACCTCAGTATATCAGTGTCTCATGGCTGTGTTTATGTCAACATGTGGCACTGTCTTGCTGAGTGGCATTCCTTATTGTTGTGTTGCATGTTTTTGTATGCTGTATGACAACAGATCCAATGGTCATTCCAGAAAAAGAGTTCCAAATTGCCTTGAAGGGTGGACGAGGTGCTGTTATCAAAGGGAAGTATTTCAAAGGTGACTGTAGTGATATTCAGCAATGAAGTTTGTAGCACTTTTTCTAGGATGAGTTTGTGAATTTAATTGTCAGATCTCTGTATGTTGAAGTTTGGTGTCAGTTTTAGGTTTTAGTATCATGAATAAACTTGTGTCTATCTCCACACACCCTAGTATTTCTCCTATCATACTATTTTGAAGTAAATTCAAGACATTATTTTTTAAATGTATAAATATAAAATATTTATAAATATATCTTTATAAGTAATTAAGATACAAAACACACACATGTATGCACAGTCAGAATACCTTAAATAGCATTTCATTTATTTGAATGGTTTCATCTATGAAACTACTGGGCTTCATGAGTTTTGATGAGGGTAGCTCTCTAACATCATTTCTTCAATGATAATTGGACTATTTAGATTTTTTTGTCTTTTCGAAAGTCAGTTTATTAATGCTATGTTTTTCTAAACAACAATACATTTTTATATTTTCATAAATTTGAGCAAAAGTGTCTACTATTTTTTAATATCCCTTAATTCTGTAGTTATTTCTATAATTTTACTTCCTTTAAAAATACAATTATATCTTTAGCATTTTTTTTTCTTAGTTAGAGTCTGTTATGGGCTGAAAGTTTGTGTTCCTCCAAAATTCATATATTGAGCTTCTAACCCTCAGTGTGATAGTATTAGAATGTTAGACTCTGGGAGGTAATTTAGGTCATGAAGTTAGAGCCCTCAGGAATGGGATTAGTTCCCTCATAAAAGAGAATATGGACAGCTCTTTAGCTCTCTTTCTGCTGCAGGAAGATACAAGATAACAGTCTGCAACCTGGAAGAGGACCCTTGCCAGAACCCTACCATGTGGAATGCTGATCTTGCTCTTTCGTCCTCCAAAGCTATAAGAAATAAATTTATGTTGTTTATAAGCTATCCTATCTAGGGCATATTTTTTATAGCAGCCTGAACTGTTTAAGGCTGAACTACCAATGTTTTATCTAAGGTATTTATTTAAAGAGCTGACATTAAAAGAAAAAAAAAAGCTCTGCTATTTTCTATTTAATTTTTCCTGCATTTATCTTCCTTCTTTTTCTTTTCTTAGGTTTATTTTATTGTCCTTTTCTAAGATCTTGAGTTGAATGCTTAACTAACTCAGTGTCATTTTTTATTGATTATTGATATAAGTTTCTAAGACTCTGTATATTCTTCTGATTACCACTCAAACTGCATCTCTGAGGTTCTGATATGTTTTTGTCAATTATTTTCTAGATATTTGTCAAGAGTGGTGAAACGTTTGAGATTTTACCCTAATTGAAAGCTAAGAAGGTAGCTTGACAGTTTTGCAGTTGCTGGCAGAAGACAAAGGACTGTTTATCACTCACAACAATAACAATGACCATTAAATTATCATATAACCAGTTTCCTAAGCCCCTATTCCCTGATGGCAACATGAGGAGGCCAGGTAACATCTGCACATACAGTTGAGTTGCATTACAGGAAAGAAACCATGAGCTTAGGAAATATGAAACATTTATAATGGCCAGTAAGTTTGTTTATCTTTCAAAGCACCAGAGGGAGATATAATACTATCTTGTCTTCTAAGGCTGTTCACTATACAAACATCATGGGAAAGCTAGTCCAGAATAAATGAAGTTAATGTCTCAGTTTGCAAGATGTGCAGAGGTGTAGAGACCTATATATAATTATAATTTCCACCCATGTTTCCACACTGTCTTGGTTTCTAATATTTTCCCTATGAATATACTACTCTTTTGGCCACTGTGATTAATCTGAACAACAGAGGCTTTAACCAAATTTGTTCAATTTGTCTCATCAAACTCATACGTATCAATAGGATTCCAAATAGCAGAATGACTGAAAATGCAGTCAGTCTGTAGTATTGACCTCAACCATGCCCCTCAGAGTTCTAGACTCAACTAGCTGAGCAATTCCTATAAGCCATTAGGTCTGCTTTAGAAAACCAAATGGCTCTCTCCTTCAGTTTCTGTATTGACTTACCTATCATCCAACTTCAGCAATTACCAACTAAGATTAGCAGTTCCTTTCTGTTTAATTTTTATCCCTTTTTACTCTTGTATACTTTGATTATTTTGACATTGTATGATAATTTCACTTATATATCTAAGTATATATGTCTAAAAGATAATTTACTTTTTTTGAGACAATTTTATTATGTTGCCCTCGGTAGAGTGCTATGGCGTCACAGCTCACAGTAACCTCAAACTCTCGGGCTTAAGCAATTCTCTTGTCTCAGCCTCCCAAGTAGCTGAGACTACAGGCGCCTGCCACAACGCCTGGCTATTTTTTTATTGTAGTTGTCATTGTTGTTTAGCAGGCCTGGGCTGGGTTTGAACCTGCTAGACCTGGTGTATGTGGCCAGCACCCTAACCACTGAGTTATAGGCAGTAAGCCTAAAAGATAATAATTGTTAATAATTTATTTATACAATCACCTCAAAACCACCATCACATCTAAAATAATTAATAATTCTGTTGCTATGTCTAAAGTGTGGTCTTCTCTTTTGTTTGTTTGTTTTTAAACTTTATTCAGATTAATATGAGAGTACAATATTTAGGTTACATTGTTCTCACTTCCAGGGCAAAGTTCCAATTGTAGAAGAGCCCCTCACCTAGGGGGCATGTTATACACCCTCACAATGTGCACATTAGGTGAGATCCCACCTCATTCCCTCCCTATTTCTGCCAAATGTCATCTGCCCTCCCCCTTCGGCTTCCCTCTACCCCCAAACTGGGCTATAATAGTGTTTTATTGTTCTTAGGAACATGTAATTGTTTATATATTGATTTCGTGTAAGTATGGAGTACATTGGATATTCATTTTTCCATTCTTGTGATACTTTGCCAAGAAGAATGTATTTTAGCTCCATCCAGGTAAATGTAAAAGATGTAAAGTCTCTGTCCTTTTTAATGGCTGCGAAATATTCCACGGTATATATATACCACAGTTTGTTGATCCATTCATCAACACTTAGGTTGCTTCCACAACTTGGCTATTATGAATTGACCAGCAATAAACATTCAAGTGCAAATGTCTGTGGTAAAATTATTTATGTTCTTCTGGGTATACACCTAATAATTGATGAGATTGCAGGGTCAAATGGAAGGTCTACATTTAGATCTTTGAAGATTCTCCATACTTCTCTCCAAAATGGCTGTATTAGTTTGCAATCCCACCAGCAGTATAGAAGTGCTCCCTTCTGTCCACATCCATGCCAGCATCTGGTGTTTTGGGACTTTGTGATGTGGGCTAATCTTGCTGGGGTTAGGTGATATCTTAGAGTGGTTTTGATTTGCATTTCTCTGATGATTAAAGACAATGAGCTTTTTTTCATGTGTTTGTTGGCCATTCGCTTGTCATCCTCAGAGAAATTTCTGTTCAAATCACTTTCCCACTTATAGAGAGGGTTGTTCGCATTTTTCTTATTTGAGTTCTCTGTCAATACTAGTTGTCAGGGCTTTGTCAGACTGATAACATGAAAAAATATTCTCCCATTCTAGGGCTGTCTATTTGCTTTGTTTGTGGTATTCTTGGCTGTGCAAAAGCTTTTCAGCTTGGTCAAGTCCCAGTTATTTATTTTTCGTGTTGCTGCAATTGCTAGGGGGGGTCTTCCTCATAAAGTTTTTTCCCAGGCCAAAATCTTCAAGTGTTTTCCCCACTAAAGTGTGGTCTTCTTTTTCTAGATCCTATTTAGGGTTTATAGAATTCCTTATCCTATGTCATGATGTAGTTTCCTTGGAAAATCATCAGATATTAACTATCTTTTTGAATTTTCTTTCTGTCTCATTTTCTCCCTCCTTTCCTTCTCTGATTCCAGTTACATGAATGTTAAATTTTCTCACTATATCCTTTATATCTCTTACCCTCTCTTCTCTGTTGTCCATTCTTTTCTCTTTTCTTGCTTTATTCGGGTATTTTTCTATGATTTCGATACATATATTTACATATACTAATTCTCTCTTTTCTGTGATTTAGATACACATACTTACATATATAATTATCTCTTTATGTCTAATCTGCTATTAAACTTTTCATTTCAGTTAGTGCGTGTTTCAATTTTTCTAGAATTTCCTTTTGATTATTTAAAAAGTAATTCTGATTCTCTTTCAAAATTCCCATTATTTTTTATTTCATTGAACATATAAAGACTAATTATTTTCCAACATTTTATTATGAAAAATTTTAAACACATAGAAAAGTCAGAAGAATTTTATAGTGAGCATCTATCTACCATTTGTATTCTACCATTAACATTTTAGTATACCTGTTTTATCATATATTTATCCATCTATCTGTATGTCTATCAAAGATAGTTATTTTATTTTATTTTGTTTTGTTTCTTGAATCAGGGTCTCACTCTGTCATCTGGGCTGGAGTGCAGTGGTGTCATATTAGCTCACTGCAGTTTTGAACTCCTCGACTCAAGCAATCTTCTTGTCTCAGCCTCCTGAGTAGCTGGGAATGTAGGTGTGTGTCACCAAACCTGGCTAATTAACAATTTTTTTTTTTGTAGAGACAAAGTCTTGGCTATTACCCAGGCTGGTCTCAAACTCCTGGCCTGAAGCAATCCTCTTGCCTGGGCTTTCCAAAATGCTAGGGTTACAGGTGTGAGATACTATGCCTGGCCAAAGGTAGTAGTTTTAAAGACCATATCTGATAACTTCAATATCTATGGTTTTTTTGTTTTTGTTTTTGGTTTGTATTTTCTGTTGTTGTGACTTTCATTCAAATTGTCTTGTTTCCTTATGTGACTGGTTATTTTCAATTGGGTGCCTGTCATATCTGCTAAATTTCAGAAATAATTTGAGACATAGAATGATGTTAACTTCTTCCATAGAAGAAGTTATTTTTATTTCTGCCAGACGCCTGTAGGTATTAGCAATCTGTGACTTATCCCAATTCAATTTCAGAGATTGAGATAATTCAAAACTGTGAAGGTCTTATTTTTACTTTTATTTCTAGGATATCTTGGTCTGAAGCCAAAATGAAGAGTATTCATCAGTCTTCCTTTCCCTCAAGCTCTGTAGTTTAGTGTCTGTACCTAGCTTAGTGCAGTCAGAAGCTCTGCTTAGCCACTCACCTTTCCCTTTCAGAAGCATTAAATGTTCTGAGGGGATGAACACCCTCAAAACAAGCAAAGTTCAGCTTTCTGAGTGAGGCCCCCTAAATGTTATCCCTAAACATTTAGTAGTTATACAACAGATATATTGGGCTTTTTTTTTTTTTTTTCTTGAGACAGAGTCTCTGTAGCCCTGGGTAGGTGCTGTGCCATCATAGCTCACAGCAACCTCTAACTCTTAGGCTCAAGCAATCCTCATGCTTCAGCCTCCCAAGTAGCTGGGACTATAGGCATCTACCATAATGCCTGGCTAGTTCTTCTATTTTTAGTAGAGATGGGGTCTATCTCACTCTTACTCAGGCTGGTCTCAAACTCCTCAGCTCAAGCAATCCACCCATCTCAGCCTCCCAGAGTGCTAGGATTATAGATCATTGTGCCTGGCGCGGCCTGTGTTGTAACATACTATTTTAGGTTACACCCTACATGTCTATTGCTTTTTAAAAAATTTCATGACGTGGTTGGTGTATTTTATTTGCTTATTTATTTATGTATTTTTCTTCTGATAATTGGGAAGTCTTTTTTTTTTTTCTTTTGAGACAGAGTCTCACTTTGTCACCCTGGATAGAGTGTCATGGTGTCACAGCTCACAGCAACCTCCAGCTCTTGGGCTTAGGTGATTCTCTTGCCTTATCCTCTCAAGTAGCTAGGACTACAGGCGCCCACCACAATGTCCAGCTATTTTTTTGTTGCAATTTTGGCCTGGGGCCAGGTTCGAACCCGCCACTCTTGGTATCTGGAGCTGGTGCCCTACTCACTGAGCCACAGGTGCCACCCAATTGGGAAGTGTTGTATTCTCTTTTTAGCTATAAATTCTATGTAGTTATAAATTCATATAATAATTTTATTTTTTCTGGGTTACATCACAGTTTCTTCATCTTTAAATTAGTATAATAACCTACTTCACTAAGTTATTATGACAGTTGATTAAAATAATCCATATTAATCATTTACTTATAATAAATCTATTATAAATGTTGGCTCCAGAGTCAACATTACAAATGGATGACTAAACAGACCATAAAGTAGGTAGAAAAGAAGGTTGAAAAGAGGAGTGAGGTTCTCTCAGGCCCAGTGTGGTGTTCTCTTTGGTAGCACCCTCACCCTGCGTACCATTTATTTAGTACCCATACCTAAAGTCCTGGCTTGGTCTTCCCTGCAGATATATCATGAAATAGCTCGATAACCCAAGCCTGGGAGTTCCTCTGAAAGACATCTGGCAGGATAATTTATTGACACAATTATTTGTTCACTCCCTCATTCCCAGAAGCTGTTATGTTCTGATTCTGGGCTTCCTAGCTTCAGAATATTTTAAACTGCCTGTACATTAGCAGGCCTAAAAAAAACAGCCATGGATGAAAATGGAAGTTTCTTGGTCCCTGGAAGAAAACCTAAGACTCAAGTTTTTGTTTTGAGATGAGAGGGGTCGGGGAGGGTGGCAGCAGGAGCATGAGAGTGGGTGTTTTCTGGGGAAGGCAGAGGAAAGACAGCCGACAGATGTGGGATTAGTTTTTAGAGATTAGGGGAGAGGGTTACTATCCTAACCTGGATGATAGCTTTAGGAGTTGTTAGAACCTGTTCCCCTTGCCTTCCCAATGGGGAGCTGAGGTAAAGCAGAATTGAAAATGCCTTTTATAAAACTAGTAAGGGGCACAAGGTGGGAACTGTGTTAGGGGATATATATATATATATCTTCAGCCATTGTTCCCTAGCTTGCTTTCCTATCTAGTTTTTTATGACTCAGGAGTCACATAACTGATGGTCATAAAAATTCTTCTTCATTGCTCCCCTAGATAATATCACCCTTGTGAACCCTAAGGCTAGTTTTTGAGACATTGTCCGGGTCCTGCATTCCCGTGGAATAGCTGACCCATCCAGACCAGTGGCCCATATGAGGTAACTAACTCACTCAACTGGTCTTGCAACTCCCATCTGAGAACTAACTCAGCAAAACTGACAATTTCTAGATCCCGTGATTTCTCCCTGAGACTACCCAACTAGCAGACCCAATTGTATAGGCCTTCGCCTGCCAAACTATCTTTAAAAACCTTTTTTCCCAACTTGTCAGGGAGTCGGGTTTGAGAACTTCCTCCCGTCTCCTTGCATGGCGCCTGCAATATTAAACTCTTCTTCGGCTTTCACCCCTGCTGTCTCAGTGGATTGGCTTCCTCTCAAGTGGTGGGCGATGAACATACTGATGTTGTGGACAGTGAGCACTTACAGCCACCACAGAAGCAGACTTAAACCATCCCTGGCACAGAAGAGTAGCATGGTCTCCCTTTGAATGGGCTGGTGGGCTCAGGCCATGAATATCTCACACATGCTCATGATGGCCTGAGGATGAGAAGGACAGATTTATCCTGTTTTCAGAGAATTTTGGGGGGGCTGAAGGAAAGAAGGCAGTCTCTCCAATGTGAATTGGAATATCTTTGTAAAAAGAAAAGTCACAGACTTGGGGGCTGCATTGTCTATAGCTCTTTTATGCAAAAGAGGAGGGAAAGACCTCAGGTATCTGCGAAATTGGCCCCCACAGATCATTCCTTAGAGAAATTCCTCCCTGGCCTTCCATCAGCAAGGAATATAACTGTCTAGCACCTCAAACTAAAGTCTGTTTGATTCCACACAAGTAATGAATTACAAGTTTATCCTTAGGAGATAGGACAGGATCAGATATTCTTCCAGCTACCCAGGGACATCTATAGAATTGATGCTTCCTTCAATTCCCTTTTTCTCTTCTGACATTCCCTTTATCTTAGGTGAGATGTAGATTTCTTGGACCTCAAAAGAATGTCAGCTGTTTGCCTCACCCTCTATCCCCACCTCAGCCTTTTCTTTTTCCTCTGTATGCCTTTAAATGCTTCCAAATTCCCCTTTGGAAAAACAACCACATGCCTGTGGCTTGTGTTTGTCCTGGGGTGTCCTCAGTTTTGGCTTGATAAACCTCCACTGATTGAGATTTTTGCCTCAGTCACTTATTTGGGTTGACGTCTTGATACCTCTGGCTGGTGGAGGCAGAGCCGGGTTCTGATCCAAGACCTACACGTATTCTGTTCTTGAATGTTGTAAAACTCAATTCATACCTATTTGTGTCCCCGCAAACATGTTATCATCCAGGTGTACTTTTGTCTTTATTTAAGACAGTCTAAATTTAAAAAAGGAGTGGAGAACGTGAATTTAGGAGAGCTCTTTTATCCCCAGGTTTCCTTGTTGAGCAAGTGTGACCATCTTTAGGAAACATCATTCAAATAAATGAATGTTTATTCATTTATTTAATCTTGAGGAAACATCAACCGTGTATCCTTTGTTTCTCAGGAGAAAGGCTGAGACTGCTGTTCTGTGGTGCAGGAGAGCAGGAGGAAGACGGAGACCTCATTGGAAGCAACAGGTGGTAGCAATTGAAGAGGAATAAGACAGAACAATCCCAGGGCTGGTGGAAGAAAAGAACAACGGCGCGAAGGCTAGACCAAGGAGCGTGGCCCGGGTGTGTGCCGGCAAGAGAATTTGTCCACCTCTAACCTCCTCAGACCCAGTCTCTGTCTTCTCTTACGCTGAACTTCAGTTTCAGGTGATAGTGGCCAACAGGTGGTTTATATTTAGGGCAGGGAAGACTAACTCTTGTTGCCCAGTAGTGAGGGAGGTCTGCAAGAGGAGGTGAGCACGAAGTTACTGCAAGCCCCTCACAAGCATAAAGGTTGGAATTCCTAATAAATGTTCCCACAGAGACATTATTGTGCATTGTTTTGTAATATTATTTAGCACAGGTGCATTTTGGTACTATTAAGCTATTAGCTCAACTATTTGATGGGTTAAGCAGGCTTTTATGGCCTTCCCTAAAAACTTAACCACTAAGTATAACTTTGTTTCTATGGTAAAATGCTTTTAAAATCCCACAATAGATGACAAAAGAACCTTTGAATACAATCTGTTTGTTAGTTGGACTGGCCTGGCTGGGTTAAAGAGGCCCACCCTGCTCTTTAACTTTAAAGTCTGCCTCTGTACAAAGAAGGCAAAGTCCTTTATAGTGACAGACAAGCCACACACTCTGAGTTTAAATAAAGATAAAGATTGGCTCCTTGTAGGAGAGCCTGTCTGATTTAAGACAGGCCATATTTAATGAAATGTGGCATAAATGGGCCTGCTTCAAATGAGGCAGTTTGTCTAAAGTTCTCCACTATTATCAGACCATCTGTGTTTACTTTTGTGTGAAAGCAAAAGTTTCAGTCTTATTTCGGATCAAAAATGGCATTGCTCAGTGATAAGGGGTGTGAAAGTATAAAATAAATCAAATGGGGGTTTTGTTTTTTATGGGTTGCCACTTTCAATGGAGAATGAATTAAACATATAGAGTGAAAAGAAAGGAAAGAAAGAGGTGGTTGACATTTCAGTCATGTTTTATATAACACTTGTTTTTCTTTTACATGAACACATTATACCATCTATCAGGATAAATTAATGTGTCTTGGGCCTTTAAAAACTGTTAAAAAATAATTTTAATGGTTCCAATAACAGCTCCAGATGAATGCTGGAAAACAGATATTCCGAGCTGTCAAACAGCACATGTATTGCTTGGCTCTGTTGTAACTGCAAGTAAATGCTGCTTTTGTGTGAAGTTTCCCTGACTGCCAGTAGAAGAACTGTAGCACGTTTATTGAGGACAAAATTGGAAGGGGAGCGAGACAGGTTAACAGCAGAATGGTACCTAATTGCTTCTTGCCAATTGGACTGAATTAAAATAATAAATCACGAGGACAATAAAATGTTCTTGGTTAAAAGGAAGGATAATTTCATGAAATAGACTTACAAAAATGGTGAGTTCATACATGTAGTACCTATCACTTGTGATGCAGAGATTTTACTTAGAAACATGGTTTTCTTATCACGTGGGAGAATAGAATTAGAACCCGTGTAAATGTATATACTAAATGGAAAAAAAATATCAGATAGGCTTCCGAGGTGAATTTGACTGTGGTACAGAAAGCAACTGAAAAGTGTTTGCAACAAAGGCCAGTTCCTATTGCTTTTACTGCAGGCGAGGGGCTTAGGGCGCTGTCCTGTGTTTAAAATGCCATTTTAAACATTATGCCATGTTTAAATCATGCCATTATTTATTGCAGCTAATTGCTAATGTTTGTGAAGAGCGCAGTATGTTGCAAAGCAGGATGGAGTAATCCATGGTGACCTTTTGTGCTATCAAAGCTTTATCAATTAAAAGGTCCTGATTATAAATTCAGAGGATGCCAGTGAGTGCCATCAAAGAAAGATGAGGTTGGCTTCTTATGCAATCCAATTTTTTTTTTTTTTTTGAAATTTGGCTCCTCTTTCTTCAAAACTGAACCCTCTTTAGGGTACTATTTCTAAATCCACAAAGCAAAACATATGCAAACTGTTTTCAAACTTTAAGGAGTATTGTGGTTTTTATAAGCAATAAGGATTTCAGAAAAATAGTGGTTATATTTTCCTGATAAATACCTTTCTTCTTGAAGCCCCCTCACTGGCTGACTTCCTGGTTACTTTCTTTCCCGTCTCCTTTGATCTGCATAACATTATGGAAATTTTGTTAAATGTTTCAAAATGGTAAATTAAAGCCCTTATTTTACTGTACTTCTTACTGTGAGTCTGAAAAGATTTGTCCATTTTCATTCACTGATCCCTGGATAGAATTTTTTGTTTTTGGCTTCTTCTATATGTATTTATTGGGTTTTAATAAAAGAACTACAAAACTTTTGATAAAGTTGAGGTCTCTCCTTTCTTCCCTAGCCTTCTCCCTTGCCCCTCTTCACCAGATTCTACTGCTATCCATGATCCATTTACAGTATTGCATGATGTCACTTACTAAATTTACACAAATAGTATAACTTTACATATTATTTTGTGACTTCCTTCTTTCATTCAATTTTATATTTTTGAGATCATTGATGTCAACAAATATGGACATGTCATTCTGTTTAGTTGTTATGCAGTTATTCCATCATATAAATATGCCACAATTTATTTTTTAGTTTCTTATGGCCGTACTGTTAAGTTTTTCTAAAAGAAATACTGAAAAAAAAAAAAAAAGCCCACCCAATTTGTCACCTTTAAAAATTTGTTGTTTTCTTGGGAAGGGTAGGGCCTTAGAGAGTGATAGAGATTTTTTAAAGGATAAGGAATTATAGCCAGATAGGAAGAATAAGTTCTAATGTTCTGTACCACTATAGGATGACTATAGTGAACAGTAATACATTATGTAGTTTCAAATAGTTAAAAGATATTGAATGTTTCCAGAACAAAGAAATGACAAATGCCTGAGATGATGGATGTGCCAATCACCCCAATCTGATCAGTATACATTATTATATGTATCAAAACATTACTATGTACCCCATGAGTATACATAGTTATTGTTTACCAATTTAAAAAAAGTTGTATTCAATTTTAAATATTCTTTTACTGTATCAGGTTCATTGAGGATACAAAGAATTAGGTTACAATGTTTGCATTTGTTCCGTAAAGTCTCTCTTACAGTTGAGTCCTGCCCCCCCCCAGAGGTGTGCCATACACTGTAATCCCCCATCCTCTACCCTCCTCTCCTTTCCCTGCACCCTCGTTCCCCTACCCCTGAGCTGATTTTGGTTTTTCTCTTATGTGGGTATGTATTAGATTGTCTACTGCAGTGGTGCTCTACCTTCCTAATGCCTCCTAATGCTGTGACCCTTTAATACAGTTCCTCATGTTGTGGTGACCCCCAACCATAAAATTATTTTCATTGCTACTTCGTAACTGTAATTTTGCTACTGTTATGAATCGGTGTACATATACCACAGCTTGTTTTTGTTTTTTTCCTTTCTTTCTTTTTTTTTTTTTATTGTTAAATCATAGCTGTGTACGTTAGTGCAATCAAGGGGTATAATGTGCTGGTTTCATATACAATCTGAAATATTCTCATCAAACTGTTCAACGTAGCCTTCATGGCATTTTCTCAGTTATTGTATATAGACATTTGTATTCTGCCTTTAGTAAGTTTCGCCTGTACCCATTCTAAGATGCACCACAGATGTGGCCCCACCAATTACCCTCCCTCCACCAAAACCTCCCCCCTCCCTTCCCCTTCCTTGGACCTTTCCCCATAGTCTTGTGCTATAGTTGGGTTATAGTCTTCATGTGAAAGCTATAATTTAGCTTCATAGTAGGACTGAGTACATTGGATACTTTTTCTTCCATTCCTGAGATACTTTGCTAAGAAGAATATGTTCCAGCTCCATCCATGTAAACATGAAAGAGGTAAAGTCTCCATCTTTCTTTAAGGCTGCATAGTATTCCATGGTATACATGTACCACAATTTGCTAGTCCATTCGTGGGTCGATGGGCACTTGGGCTTCTTCCATGACTTAGCGATTATGAATTGGGCTGCAATAAACATTCTGTTACAGATGTCTTTGTTATATTGTGATTTTTGGTCTTCTGGTATACCACAGCTTGTTAATCCATTCCTGAGTTAGCGGGCATTTAGGTTGTTTCCACATTTTGGTTATTGTAAATTGAGCTGCGATAAATAGTCTAATGCAAGTGTCTTCATGATAAAATAATTTTTTTTTCTTTTGTAGATGCCTAGTAGTGGGATTATGGGATCAAATGGGAGGTCTAATTTGAGTTCTTTGAATATTCTCCACAGTTTCTTCAATTTCTAATTTTATAATTTAATTGCCATGCAGTTTAAACAAGCAAAGAACAAACTCCATTTCAATCTTGCTGTCTAGAAAGTTAAATGAGTATTAAGACTCCTGGACAGGATCTTTAGGTTCTCATTCTCCACATTGCTAGAGCTCTTGACAGTGTTCAGTACCCCCTTCTTGAAACTCTCTGCTCTTACACCTTCCATGACCTGTAATGTCTTGGATTTTTTTCTGTTTACTTTGGTCCTTTTTAAAAGCAACTTTTCTTCCTTTTAATACTTTCTAATTTGGCTTAATCAAGGCTAAGGCTGCAGCTTTTTTTCTCCTCTCTAATCTCTTGGCAAGCTCACCTACTCCCAAGTATTTTCCAATCTCTAGGTCCACATTTCCAAGTGTTGTCAAACACTTCTATCATCTCCATCAAACACATCCAGAAAATGGACTTGGGATCTTCCGCTGTCCTTATTCAGGATTCTAAATTATTATCTGAATTGTTCCCCTAACTCTCCTTGTCAGTTTCACTCTAGAGATTGCTGCTACTGAGTTTTCTTGTTAGCATTAAGTTGTAGTTCTGTTTTTTCTCTCCTCTGCCTTTGTGACCTAGTCTAAAAGACTGTGTCTCTGCTGTAGTTGCTTTTTATAATTGGCTGAGGATCACTGGAAGTCTGTGGACCAGGGGGGTAGTTATTCTGATCTTAGTGGGCTCACTTACATGTCTGTGGTCAGGTATGGGGTGGGTGCAGAGGTGGCAGCTGAGGTGGATTGAGCATGAAATCACAACTAATGGCCTCACTGTACTCAAGACTGTGACTTTGCAGCTTTTTCTATTCATAGTAGAGTTTATTTCCCCACTCCTTGAAGCTGGACTAGTCTTGTATCTTTTTTTGGCCAATAGAATAGAAGTAAAGCCAAATGGTTTTGGCATTCAAGTCTTGTAAGTGTCCGTGGCTTTCCACTCTCTATTCCTACTGAAAGAAGAATTGGTTTTGCTGAACATTAAGTGGTGGGTTATGACAGAACGATCACTCATTTGAGCAGGCTGCATCAATATTATCCTAAAAAAAGATGATATTCTAAAACTGCTCGTGGGAAGAAACAGAAAGATTAGAAAACAAAACAAACCCGAGGTTGAATTGTTTGGCCAAGTTGATGTCATCCTAACCCCCCTTAAATGGGAGCTTATCCAGTTCCTCAACTGAGCTGAATTTTTCTACTTCGTGGCCTATGAATTTTGTATTCTGTGCTCAGTTCCTTTCCATCCTTTATTTCTTCTGCTAAAATGTTACCATTTCAGTAATGACTCCTCTACACACTCCATCTAGAACGGGTTTTGCTTTCTTTTTCCTGTATTCAGTCCTTTAAAAAATATCATCACCATTGATAATTACTGTTTCCTTTTTACTTTTGTTTCTGTAGTTAAATTGTGAGGTCCATGAGTATAGGGATTGCTATTTTCCTAATAACGATCACAGTGTCTGGCACATACTAGGGTCTAGGTAAAAATTTGATGAATTAATAGATTGGAGGGAGACATGTTGGGGGAGAGGACTAAACTGGGTGTGGGCATGGCCAGAGATCAAGGTCAGGCTGTCTGGAAACCCCAGTGCTAGTGGCCAATGTATATGTACATAGTATCCTAAGGGGAGTGACTGATTCAGGTCTGGTCTGGACGGTTGTCTATGGGGCGTGTTTGGGTAGATGAAGAAACGGCAGTAAGGGTCTGTGGCAGTGGGATGCTTACATGGGCACCCGTGTTCACTCTCATGTGGGACGTTCGTACACAGATGGCAGTGTCCTTAGCGTCCGAGTTGGTGCTGCCCTAAGTTGTTACTAGTCCCCTGTCAGTTTCTAGGGAAACAGGTTAGGAGACCTGGAAAGGGCTGGGCATATTGTTGTCACTCTTTCCCTTTCATCTAGGCAAGAAGGGATCTGAGTTAAGGACATGGGTCTAGTTCAGCTATTTTAATTGGTAAGGAGCAGAAACTCAAATAATGAAGAGGAAGTTTAGCAAAACATCAATCTCAGCAGAGTGGCAGGCCTCACAGAAGTCTGGGAAAAGCTAATCCTCATGGGGGAGCAGAAACTATGACAATTGAGTCTCACTGAAGTTGGAACCAAAATCCCAGGCAGCTCTTCGGACCTTGGCACCAGCCCTTCTCAAGTCTTTAGACTACGTCTCTGTTCTCAATGTAACGCAGTGACTCTCTGTGTTCTCTTCTTGTGTTCTCCTTTTCCACTTCTAACTCCTCTTTAATAGTTCTTGACCCCGAGTCCTAATCACATATGGAGCTCTAAAGCACATCCACGTCTCATCGCACCCCTGTGGATTTTGACTTAGACTATAAGCTCAGTGAAGTTCAGGACTTCGTTTGTTTTCTTCACAACTGTATCATGTGCCTGTAGTGGTGCCTGGCACATAGCAGATGCTCGAAAAATGCCTATTGAATACACACCAGTGTATGGGACCGGACTTAGATGACTGCAGTTTTGAGAAGTTTCTCAAGTTACTCAGATGTGTGAGTAGTTTGATAACCACTATGATATACTTTGTTTCTTTTCTCTACCTCATGGATTCACCTTCCGAGCTTCATCTTGTTCGCGGCTTCTCCACTTTGTGGCCTTTTTCTAGGCACCATTTCAGCTTCATTTCTCCTGTTCCCTGCCTATTCTCTGTTGTATCCTGCAATTCAGGTCTTTACTACCAAGACTCTGATTGGCCCAGCTTGCCTCTGTTTGAACAGTTTTCTCCCATCGACTGTGAATGTTTAACTGGCAGCCTGGGGACGAGGTGCCTTTGCTTTCCCCTAGCCCAGTTTTATGTAGCCAAGAGGGAGGGGAGGTGGAAAGAATAGAGCCACATGATACGTTATGGCAGTGTAGCAGGCTGTGAGTGTGGCGGATAATGTGATTGGTTTTTCAGGTACAGAAGACTTAATTGTTCCTCCATACTTTTGTAGTCATTATAATCAGTTGATTAAATATTTTTGAGTTCCTTAGGTGCCAAGTTTTGAGTGCCTTACATACCAGGTACAGGAAATAAAGTGGTAAGCAAAAGAAACACGTATTCTTCCTTCATTGCGCTTTTTCAGTATAGGAAAAATTGGTAATTACTAAAGCCATTAAAATGAAGTGTGAGGTTAAAAATGAGTAAATTGAGCCCTATCAAAATCAAAATCTTTTGCCCTTCAAATGATACTGTTAACAAAATGAAAAGGTAAGCCTTAGACTGGGAGAAAAATATAATGAAAACATATATTTAATGAAAAGCTTGTATCAGAATATATAGAGAATCTTAGAATAATAAAAAAAATCAAAGAAACCTACAAAAAAGTGAGAAGATTTGAACAGATAATGAACTAAAGAAGATATATGAATTGCAAATAAGTATATGGAAAGATATTCAATATCATTAGTCATTAGGGAAGTACAGATCAAAACTATGAGGTGGTCTTGCTATGCACCCACTTGAACAGCTAAACATTAGAATGACTGACATTAATTACAAGACTGGTCAAGAAGGGATAGCAAATAGAACTCTCCAATATTGGCGAGAATGTAAAATAAAACAGCCACTTTGGAAAACAGTTTGGTAGTCTCTTATAAACTTAAACATGCACTTACTGTATAGTCTAACAATTTCACCTGGAGGTGTTTACCCAGGAAAAATGGAAATAGATTTTCTCACAAAGAAGCAAACGTTCATAGCAGCTTTGTTCCTAACAGCCCCAAACTGGAAACAAGCAGATTAGAAACAACAAGCAAATGGATTAACAAACTGGTAAATCCATGCAATGGAATGCTGCATAGTCATTAAAAAAAAAGTAAAGCATGAATTCCTGGTGCATGTAATAACATGGATACATTTCAAAAGCATTATGTTATGTAAAAGAAGCCAGCCACCGATGACTGCCTATGTACTGCATGATTCTGTTTATGTAACATTCTAGAAAAGGAAATTATAGTGATAGCACATCAGTGGTTAATCTGAAACCGGAGGTGTAAAGAGAGGATTAACTGGAAAAAAAGGATGACAGAACTTCTTGGTCTGATAGAAATGTTCTGTGTCTTGATTGTGGTGGTTGTTACACAATTGATACATCTGTCAAAATATATTAAATTATATACTTACATTGGTGAGTTTTATCTTAAGTGAATTATACCTTAAAGCTGATTTTTTTTTTTTTTTTTTTTTGTAGAGACAGAGTTTCACTTTATTGCCCTTGGTAGAGTGCTGTGGCGTCACACAGCTCACAGCAACCTCCAACTCCTGGGCTTAGGCGATTCTCCTGCCTCAGCCTCCCGAGTAGCTGGAACTACAGGCGCCCGCCACAACGCCCGGCTATTTTTTTTTGCAGTTTGGGCTGGGGCTGGGCTTGAACCCGCCACCCTCGGTATATGGGGCCGGCGCCCTGCTCACTGAGCCACAGGCGCCGCCAAAGCTGATTTTTTTTAAAAAAGAAAGAAAAAGGAGATGTAATGTATGAGTAGATTGGGAGAAGTATACTCTGGGACCTTGTGTAAGGTTGTATACTCTGTCACCTTACAAACCAAGAAATCTGAGGAAGGTTTTCGTGGAATGAAAAATCTTAATCTTAGCACGATTAGGAGTAGACCAAGTGCACAGGGCCAGGTGGAAGGGAAAAGAGTTCTACAGTATTAGTAGCACAGACTGAGGCTCAGAGGCAGGAGAGAAGAGAATTTGGAGGTGCTGCCAAAGGAAGAGAGAGGAAAAATGAGTGTAGAAAGGTATCTGGGCAAGATAAAGGACTTTCTATGTTAAGTTTGGTCTTTATCCTAACAGTGACTAGAGGGTTTTAAGCCTTTCTCATCATAGAGTTATGGGATACGATTTCTGATATATAGGAATGTCTCTGGATGCTGTATGGTGAATGGGTTGTATGGAAAGACTTTCCTTAAGAGGACATCAGTTGGTAGGGCCATGTGTTAGGGGAGTTGCAATGGGGGAGGGCGGAAAGTGGACAGATTTCAGAAATATTTCTGAAGTTGAATTTCCTGAGGGAGAGGGAGGAATTAATAATTGCTTCTAGGTTTCTAGCTTGGGTTACTGCGTATATGATGGTGCCATTCGCTGGATAAAGAATCAAGAGCAAGAAAAGTTTTGGGGGCAAGGTGATGGCTTTAGTTTTGTACAAGTTGCTTTCCAGATGCCTGAGATGCATTCATATTGTATTTAGAGTCAGTTGGAGATAAATGCCTGTTGCTGAGAAGACAGGTCTAGGCTGTGGAAACAGATTTATGTCATTAGCATCTTGGGGGTAACTGGAATGGAGGAGATGAATGAATATGGTGAAGAGAGAAAAAAACCTGTGGTAGAACTCTAAGAAACTCCAATGTTTAAGAGTATAGGAGGAAAATCAGGAGAACATCGTATTAAGGAACCTACTAGAAGGAATGAATGGTCAACAATATCCAATGGAATCAGATCTTTAAGGTTCTTGATTAATATGTGTTATGTAATTTTGGGAGGTGCTCTTATAGTGAAGTATCTCAAGAATGGAGAGACAAACACCACATGTTCTCACTATTACGCTGGAACTAACCAATGAGCACACGTGGAAATCAAGCAGGGGGCGGGAGAGGGCAAAACCCCACTAATGGTACAAAGAACACTATTTGGGTAATGGGCACATCTATAGCGGGGACTCAAGCATTACAAAAATAAAATATTTGTACCCCTTAATACAGTGTACTTTGAAATAAAAATAAAACCATTAGTAACAACAGCAAAACAAGATGAATCCATTTTGAAAGAAAAAGAAAGTGATTTGATGGTTGTGGAAAAGGTAGTGTATTTCCTACACAGATGGAAGATCTCACAGTTTTCTTATCAATTTGTTTTATTCTTCCCCTTTGTACTTTCCTTTCCCATTACAGACTTTAGAACTAAACATTAAAGAGCTTCTAGAAATCCATTTATACACATTCTGGGTGGAGAAGCTTGTGCCACATGTTCCCTTATTTACAGAACTATGAGCAAGAACTGACTTTTTACAATGCTTGCTTAATAAGTACTATTCACCTTAATTCCCCCATTTCCTTTGGTCTCTTTCATCCCTGAATGGGTGTGCCTAAGCTTGAAGAGATCAATAGGACAAAGTTTTTAATTCCCCTACTTTAAGCAAAAAGTGTTTGTCAAGCAGGTAAAAGGATCTGTCGCTGACAGGGAAGTTGTTTTTAGCTGAAGTCTCAGTTGCTCTCCTAGAGATCTTACTACCAAGGGCAGCTTTGGTGGGTCATGACTATGCAGAACAAAAGTGTCCCCTTTTCCACATGTCATCTTTCCCTTTCCATTTTACTATTTCCATTTCCTAATTGCTATCCCCCACCCCTGAAGATGTAGAAAGCTTTTGAAGAGCTAGAATCTTCCATTACAATGGCCATTAAACATGCAATAGGATAATCTTTTTAAGATAGTTTCTTTTTTTTTCTTTTTACATTATTTAATTTATTTTTTTATTGTTAAATAATAGCTGTGTACATTAGTGCAATCAGGGGGTACAATGTGCTGGTTTCATATACAATCTGAAATATTCTCATCAAACTGTTCAACGTAGCCTTCATGGCATTTTCTTAGTTATTGTATGTAGACATTTGTATTCTGCATTTAGTAGGTTTCGCCTGTACCCATTCTAAGATGCACCATAGATGTGGCCCCACCCATGACCCTCCCTCCACCAAAACCTCCCCCCTCCCTTCCCCTTCCTTGGCCCTTTCCTCATAGTCTAGTGCTATAGTTGGGTTATAGCCTTCATGCGAAAGCTATAATTTAGCTTCATAGTAGGACTGAGTACATTGGATACTTTTTCTTCCATTCCTGAGATACTTTGCTAAGAAGAATATGTTCCAGCTCCATCCATGTAAACATGAAAGAGGTAAAGTCTCCATCTTTCTTTAAGGCTGCATAGTATTCCATGGTATACATGTACCACAATTTGCTAGTCCATTCGTGGGTCGATGGGCACTTGGGCTTCTTCCATGACTTAGCAATTATGAATTGGGCTGCAATAAACACTCTGGTACAGATGTCTTTGTTACATTGTGATTTTTGGTCTTCTGGGTATATACCTAGTAAAGGAATTATAGGATCGAATGGCAGGTCTATTTTTAGGTCTCTAAGTATTCTCCAAACATCCTTCCAGAAGGAACGTATTAGTGTGCATTCTCAACAGCAGTGTAGAAGTGTGCCCTTTTCTCTGCATCCATGCCAACATCTCTGGTTTTGGGATTTTGTTATGTGGGCAACTCTTACTGGGGTTAGGTGATATCTCAAAGTAGTTTTGATTTGCATTTCTCTGATGATTAAGGATGATGAGCTTTTTTCCATGTGTCTGTAGATGGTGCATCTGTCTTCTTTAGGGAAGTTTCTCTTCAAGTCCCTTGCCCACCCTGAGATGGGATCACTTATTATTTTCTTGCTAATACGTTTGAGTTTTCTGTGGATTCTGGTTATTAAACCTTTATTGGAGGTATAACATGCAAATATTTTCTCCCATTCTGAGAGCTGTCTGCTTGCTTTACTTACTATGTTCTTGGTTGTGCAGAAGCTTTTTAGTTTGATCAGATCCCAGTAATGTATTTTTGATACTGCTTCAATTGCCTAGGGAGTCCTCCTCATAAAATATTCACCCAGGCTGATTCCTTCAAGAATTTTCCCTGCACTTTCTTCAAGTATTTTTATAGTTTCATGTCTTAAGTTTAAATCTTTTATCCAGTGAGAGTCTATCTTAGTTAATGGTGAAAGGTGTGGGTCCAGTTTCAGTCTTTTACAGATCGCCAGCCAGTTCACCCAGCACCATTTGTTAAATAGGGAATCTTTTCCCCACTGAATGTTTTTAATTGGCTTGTCAAAGATCAAATAACGGTAAGTAGCTGGATTCATCTCTTAGTTCTCTATTCTGTTCCAGACATCTACTTCTCTGTTTTCGTGCCAGTACCATGCTGTTTTGATTACTATCGATTTATAGTACAGTCTCAGGTCTGGTAGCATGATTCCTCCTGCTTTGTTTTTATTGCTGAGTGATGTTTTGGCTATTCGAGGTTTTTTCTGATTGCATATAAAACGAAGTATTATTTTTTCAAGATCTTTAAAGTATGACAATGGAGTTTTAATAGGAATTGCATTAAAATTATATATTGCTTTGGGTAGTATAGACATTTTAACAATGTAGATTCTTCCTAGCCATGAGCATGGTATGTTTTTCCATTTGTTAACATTTTCAGATATTTCTTTTCTTAAAGTTTCATAGTTCTCTTTTTTAGAGATCTTTTATGTCCTTTGTTAGGTATACTCCCAAATATTTCATCTTCTTTGGCACTGCTGTGAAAGGAATAGAGTCCTTGACTGTTTTTTCGGCTTGGCTATTGTTGGTATATATAAAGGCTACAGATTTATGGGTGTTGATTTTGTAGCCTGAGACATTGCTGTATTCCTTGATCACTTCTAAAAGTTTTGTAGTAGAATCCCTAGTGTTTTCCAGATATACGGTCATGTCATATGCGAAGAGTGAAAGTTTGATCTCTTCTGACCCTGTGTGGATACCCTGGATCACCTTTTCTTCCCCAACTGCAATGGCTAAACTTCCATTACAATGTTAAAGAGCAATGGAGACAATGGGCAACCTTGCCTGATTCCTGATCTAAGTGGAAATGATTTCAATTCAACTCTATTCAATACGATATTGGCTGTGGGTTTGCTATAGATGGCCTCTATTAGTTTAAGAAATGTCCCTTCTATACCAATTTTCTTAAGTGTTCTGATCTTGAAGGGATGCTGGATATTGTCAAAAGCTTTTTCTGCATCAATTGCAGAAAGAGGGAGAATCATATGGTCTTTAGTTTTTTGTTTATGTGCTGAATTACATTTGTAGATTTATGTATATTGAACCAGCCTTGAGACCCTGGGATAAATCTCACTTGGGGTGTGTAATTTTTTTGATGTGTTGTTGGATTCTGTTTGTTAGGATCTTATTGAGTATTTTTGCATCAATATTCGTTAGTGATATTGGTCTTTAATTTTCTTTTCTTGTTGGGTCTTTCCCTGGTTTAGGGATAAAGGTGATGTTTGCTTTGTAGAATGTGTTGGGTAGTATTCCTTCATTTTCTATATTTTGGAAGAGGTTTAGTAATATAGGTACTAGTTCTTCTTTAAAGGTTTGGTAGAATTCTGACATAAAGCCATCTGATCCTGGGCTTTTCTTTTTAGGGAGATTTGTTATAGTTGATGCTATTTCAGAACTTGACATAGGCCTGTTCAACATTTCCACTTCGTTCTGGCTAAGTCTTGGTAGGTGGCGTACTTCCAGGTATTAGTCGATTTCTTTCAGATTTTCATATTTCTGAGAGTAGAGTTTCTTGTAGTATTCGTTAAGGATTTTTTGAATTTCTGAGGGGTCTGTTGTTATTTCATCGTTACCTTTCTGATTGATGAAATTAGAGATTTTACTCTTTTTTTTCCTCGTTATGTTGGCCAAAGGTTTATCTATTTTATTGATCTTTTGAAAAAAAACCAATTTTTGGATTTATTGATCTGTTGTATAATTCTTTTGTTTTCAATTTTATTTAATTCTGCTCTGATTTTGGTTATTTCTTTCTTCTTCTGGGTTTGGGGTTGGAATGTTCTTCCTTCTCCAGTTGCTTGAGATGTCCCATTAAGTTATTAACTTCCTCTCTTTCCGTTTTCTTGAGGAAGGCTTGCAGTGCTATAAATTTCCCTCTTAGGACTGCCTTTGCAGTCCCAGGGGTTCTGATAGTTCATGTCTTCATTGTTGTTTTTTTCCAAAAATTTGGTGATTTCCTTCTTAATCTCATCTATAATCCATCTATCCTTCAGCATAAGGTTATTTAGCTTCCATGTTTTTGTAAGGGTATGTGGATTCCTGTTGTTATTGAGCTCAACTTTTATTCAATGATGGTCTGAGAAGATGCAAGGAATAATTTTTATTCCTTTAAATTTCCTGAGGTTAGATTTGTGGCGTAGAATGTGGTCGATTTTGGAGTATGTTCGTGGGCTGATGAGAAGAATGTGTGTTCAGTTTTTTTGGGATGAAATGTTTTGTAGATGTCTGTTAAGTCCAGATGTTGAATAGTTAAGTTTAAATCTAAAATTTCTTTGCTTAGCTTCTTTTTGGAGGATCTATCCAGAACTGCTAAAGGGGTGTTAAAATCTCCAACTACTATGGAACTGGAGGAAATCAAGTTGCTCATGTCTGTTAGAATTTCTCTTATAAATTGAGGTGCATTGTGGTTGGGTGCATAAATATTAATAATTGAAATCTTATCATATTGAGTATTACCTTTAACAAATATGAAGTGTCCATCCTTATTCTTCCTTATTTTGGTTTGTTTAAAGCCTATTGCATCTGTGAATAGGATTGCAATGCCTGCTTTTTTCTGCTTTCCATTTGCCTGGAGTATAGATGACTTTCTCTTCACCTTGAGTCTATATTTGTCTTTTAATGTAAGGTGAGATTCTTGTATGCAGCAGATAACTGGCTTGAGTTTTTGTATCCAGTCAGCCAACCTTGTGCCTCTTTAGAGGACAATTTAAACCATTCACATTAATTGAGAATATTGATAAGCCTTTCAAGAGTCTGGTGGACTTTTTAATCCTTTTGTGACTGTGGAAGTTTGAATTTGATCAAAATTTTCTGGGTGGGTTTACTTTTGTGGTGGAGGATTCTGCTGGTCTTAATGGAGGATAGGTCTGAGAATATCCTGGAGTGCTGGTCTAGTTATGGCAAATTTCTTCAACATGTGAATGTCATTAAAGTATTTAATTTCTCCATCATAAATGAAACTCAGTTCAGCTGGGTACAGGATCCTGGGTTGAACGTTATTTTCTTTTAGGAGATTGAAAGTCAATGACCATCCTCTTCTAGCAGGAAAGGTTTCAACAGAGAGATCTGCAGTTATTCTAATATTCTTCCCCTTGTAGGTAATGGTTTTCTTTCGTCTGGCTGCTTTCAGAATTTTCTCCTTCATATTAACTTTAGTGAAATTGATAATGATGTGTCTGGGGGATGTCTTATTTGGGTTGAGTCATGGTGGAGTACTGAAACTGTCTGCTATCTGAATTTCAGAATCTCTTGGCATGTCTGGAAAGTTCTCCTTCATAATCTCATGGAGAAGAGACTCTATGCCTTGTGAAGCCACTTCATCACTTTTGGGGATCCCTATAAAACAGATATTGGTTTTCTTCAAATTATCCCAGAGCTCCCTGAGAGAGTGATCTGTTTTTGCCCCCCATTTCTCTTCCTCTTTGAGAGTATGGGAGCATTCAAAAGCTTTGTCTTCAATGACAGAAATCCTTTCTTCTGCTTGCTCCATTCTGTTACTGAGGGATTCTACTGTGTTTCTCAGATCTTTGAGGGCTGCAACTTCTTGTCTCAATGTGTCAAAATCTTTGGTCATTTGGTCTTTGAATTTGTTGAATTCTTGAGACGTCTTTTGGGTTACTGCTTGGAATTCTAATTCAATCTTATTTGCTATCCAGATTCCGAATTGGATTTCTGAATTTTCAGCTATTTGTTTGTGCATGGGATCTTGTGCTCTGTCTGCTCCATTGTTCCTTGGAGGATTTGATCTACTCTTATTATTCATATTTCCAGAGTATTTCCGTTGATTTCGCCTCATGATTGTTTTTCACCATTGCCTCTGGCCATCCTCAGAGTTGGGGAGGTGTCTCTCCGTGATTAGACCCCAGCAGGATCACTCTATTGTTTCTGGATCTTTGTAGGGAGTGACCTTGTGTAGTTCCTCTGGGGCTGCCCCAGCCAGGGAGTTCTGGTTGTGGAAGCAGCTCCGGAGTGTGACACACCTGGATCCAGCAACAGGGCTGGGGGTGGTGCACACGGTTCTGGGAGTGCCTGGCGTCCAGTGACTTTGGCACAGAGAGCCCAAGGCTCCAGCCATCTCTGGCCAGGAGAAGGGCTCCGCGCAGAGGCAGGGAGGGCTCTGGAGGGCACATGGCTACCAGAGTCCCTGGCCCGACGAGCAGGCCGGTGTGGAGGCAGGGACGGTACAGGAGGGAGGATGAGGGGTTGCGTGGCTCCCGGAGTTCCTGGTCAGGGCATGTGGAGGCCCAGTGGGTGCTGGTTGCAGGTCGGGTTGTGGTGCCGCTATTATGGAAGTATGGGCTGGCGCGGGTTGCAGGTCTCAGCGCAGCTCTTACCGGGGTCCAGGCAGGCACCACTTGTACGGAAGTCTGAGCAGGTGCCAGTCGTGGGTCACGGGGCAGCTCTTACCCAGGTCCAGGTGGGTGCAATGGTGGGTCATGGGTCACAGCGCAGCTCTTCCGGAAGTCTGGGCAGGTGCTGATCGTGGGTCAGGGTGCCGCTCTACAGGAGGTCCATGCAGGCCTTGAAATAGTTTCTTGAAGAGCACAGTTACATGAACTCAAAAAGAATAGCCTGGGAAATGGCTGCAGGACCTGTACTAAATCATGATTCCAATCAATTGCAACCTACCGTGTTATTATTCTGGTTGAGCTGAGAGGGAAGGGGCACTCCATACTGTCTGTGACAGTTAGCAATTGTCTCTCAGCTCCACACCCACCTTCAGTACCTACTCTGGATTGTACTCTGAGAGGTTTCTCCGTGACAGTGGGAAGGATGTTACTTTGTCGGCAAAGGCTGATGGAGGATGTTGTAGGAAGACAAAGTCTTTTCTTCCTCGCTCTGCTGTGCTACATTTGCTTTTCCTGGCTCCTGCTGCAGGGTCTGTCAATATTGTGTGTGTGTGGCAGTCATTCACTGGCGGTCTGCCCCACTCATGCCCCAGAATGTTCAGTCTCTGGTGATTTTCCAGGCTTGGCCTGGACCCTGTGACTGCTTTGCTGTGACCCTGGTGTGGCCTAAGCCTTGTGCTGGCAGTGGCCTCCTGGTTTCTTCTGTGTGTCCGCCCACCTGCCTTGGCTACAGGAACTGTTCTGCCATGGATGCCCTGTGCTCCAGATCTTGTACCAGCAGCGGTGCTCCAAGTGCCCCCCACCAGCCTCAGCTTGCCGGAGCCCTGCAGAGTTTTCTCTTGCTGTCTGGCAACTGTTGATCAACTCTGGCTGGGGCACCCCTGCAAACATCTCCCCACCCCATTGGGCTACAAACATACCTTCTCCAATGAGGTCTTTCTTTCTGCTGTGCAGAGGTGGCCCTGCTTTTAAATTTCTTGATCTTTATGTGCTCTCCAGCATAGCATTGCTTTTAGACTCTTACATCTCTGTAGTTACTCCCTTGTCATAGTTAAGTAATTTTTTTTTTTTTTGAGATAAGAGGTCTTGCTCTGTTTCCTAGTTAGAGCACAGTGGCATCATTATAGCTCACAGCAACCTCAAATTCCTGGGGTCTAGTGATCCTCCTCAGCCTCAGCCTCCTAAGTAGCTGGGACTGCAGGTGAGTGACACTACACCTGGCTATTTTTTTTGTACAGATGGGGGCTTACTCTTGTTCGGGTTGGTCCTGAATTCCTGGCCTCAAGTTATCCTCCTGCCTTGGCTTCCAAAGTGCTAGGATTATAGGCATGAGCCACTGTGCCTGACCAATACTTTTTTTTCTTTTAATAAAAAAACTTGCCCTATTCAAATTACTGCGGTGGCTTCTGTTTCCTTATTATATCCAAACTGATACACTATCTTTTCCTTCATCTATTATAGGTATCCCTGCCAAATTAGTCTGATTAACTCTGGAATATAAAACATCAACCCACAAACAGAAAACAAAAACAACAATCCTCGAATGATTCTGCATTGCTTGGCTTTCAAGGCCCTCCATGATCTGGCCTTGGCTTATCTTTCCAATCTTATTTTCACCTCTCCCTAAAGTAACAAAGGCAACCAGCCTGTGAGGACAGAAAGCCCAGGTCCTGGCTTTGACTTTTAGCTCTACTATTTATTTATTTTTAAACTTTTTTTTTTTTGTAGAGACAGGGTCTTGCTATTGCCTGGGCTGGTCTCAAACTCCTGGACTCAAGTGATCCTCTGACCTCTGCCTCCAAGAATGCTAGCATTACAAGTATGAGCCACCACACAGGCCTCTACCACTCATTACTAAGCAGACAAGGCTGTGAGTTTCTACGCATCTGAGAAATGGGGATACTAATAGCTGCTCTGATGCTTCCGAGGGTTTTTTGAGGTTAATCGAAGAGATGGATGTGAAAATTCTCTAAGAATTTTAAATTTCTGTCTCACTGTAATATACTGCCATAGGATATGTGTAGTGTATTTCTGTTTTTCAAAATACACATGAAAAATAATGACAATCTTTGTCACACACTCATCTAGTACTGGATTGGCAAAAGGGATTAAGGAAATACTTTCATTTTGAACTCAAAATTCTATCTTATTTTTTATATTTTATGTTCTTTTGAAACCGGAGTTTCAGGTTCTTGGTCTCGGTGATTCAAAGAATGAATCCATGGACCACAGATCAGTGGTAAGACAGTATTCATTCACAGAAACAAAAAATACAAAATCACCAAAGCTCCTGGCAGAGAGGACCCAGGGTGGGGAAACAAGCTCTCTTGCTCCCTCTCTGCCTCTGTCTCTCTCTGGGCTCTCTGCTCAGTGGTATTTATAGTGCAGGGGGTTATTTTGGGGATCTCAATGGTTACATTTAGGGCGTGGGTCTTCTAAACTTGCAGCCAGCCTTCCATTTAGCAGTAGGGGGGTAGAACTCAGTTGGTACATTTAGAGCGTGGGTCCTCCAAAGTGACATTCAGCCTTCCATTTGGGGGGATGGGGAGACTCTCGGGCTTTGAAAACTTACATGAAATTGACCAGCCCTAGAAAAGGTGGGGTTTCCCCTTCAGCCAGAAGTGCCTGGAAAGGAGACACCAAGGCGCAGGTGTCTTCCCACAGTTTTCTGGCCCCTCTGGCTCCTGGAGCCTCCTAGGGCTCCCCTGCCCACCCTCCAGCCTGCTGGTTCCTCTGCCAGCTGGCATTGCACCAACACTGCCACAGCAGGTCCTGGCGCCACCTGTCCTGTATCACTTTGTTTCAGGATAGGTGAAGGAGGACATTAAAAGTATTTTGACCTATTTCTTTTCTCTTTGCCATCACAAACAAAACAGATGACTATAAAATTTGGGAAGAGGGACAATCATTTTTTATCATCTAGCCATGAGGAGATCTGTCTACTGGAGAAGACAGATAATTTCACACATATGTGTGAATTCATTAAAGTATCACTCCTTCCCATTTGTATTGGTTGTACATGTGCTAAAATATGCAAAAGTGCTTTGTAACTATAAAGTGGAAAGAAATGAATTATTTTCAGAACTCAAACCAGAGAATAAAAGTCCCCCAAGCTAGTGAGGAACTCAACCAATTCCACTTTAAATCCTCTGGGAGAGGTATTCCCACTCCATGAGAACTTGTTAAAGGGCTGAGGGCCTTTAATCTGCGACAAAACATGAGGGACCCAACTGCTTATGGAGAGAAAGGCAGATTTCTTCAGTTGTTCATGGACTGAACTCATCTTTGTTGGGCATCAGCCCAGCTTGTGGATGTTTTCAACAGCAGGTGGTTTCTTCGGAATTTCTCATTATTTTGGATATATAATGTGGGGGAAGGGGAGAGCCACTCCAGGAGAACTTAAAACATGAATATAAAAGGCATTAAAAATGTATTTTAAAAACTTCCTTACAGAGGAAATATAGGGTTCCTTCTTTTGTAGCCAGAGAGGAAGGTGAGTTCAACAGAAGGTGAAAACAAAGTAGCCATTCCAGTCTTGCTTAGACAAAAACCTTTATTATCTAACATTTCTAAAGCTCTTTGTATTTTCCCAAGACCTTTACTAATGTATTGTTTTCCTCTATGTAACAAGCTTCTGATCAAAGCAGGTTAGTATTCATCTTTCCATTTTCTAGATGAGAGAAGAGTTCCAGAGAAGTGAAATCACCTTCACAGATCCCAGGTGAGTCAAAGGTAGAATGAGATTTTGAGCCTTTGACACAGAGTTCTTGGTGTAATTACTCTGCCAACATGTTATTTCCTGTCTTGACTAAACTTCTACAAATTGGTTAAAAGAATTCTTAATCTAAGAAGCCAAGT
The DNA here is from genome assembly GCF_027406575.1 of Nycticebus coucang. Classification (NCBI taxonomy): domain Eukaryota; kingdom Metazoa; phylum Chordata; class Mammalia; order Primates; family Lorisidae; genus Nycticebus; species Nycticebus coucang. Next base: position 59,398,175 of record NC_069790.1, read on the forward strand.
CTAGAATTCTAAATAAAGGATACTCAGTGGGGGAGGCTCGAGGTTTTATTAAAACAGATTTCTTTGAGCTACTGGGCTCAGAGGGCTGTGGCGAAGAGCTTATGTGGTTCATAGACTTACTTCAGAGGGGGGTGTTCCTTCAGGTCCTAGGGGATTACGGTTGTATCTTTTTATAGAAGAAATGTGAAAGTGACGCTTACAGGATTGGCAGCTGAGGAAGTAGCTCAGCTTAGCCATTGACATCTGTGACCAGTTCTCAAGTACCTCCTCAACTCCTGATGTGTTTGAATTCTTTTTTTTTTCCCAGAGGAGAACCTAGCCAGTCTCCGATTTCTGAAATCTAATTGAGGTTATATATATCTTTGCATTGTGAATCTATTTCAAATTTGATGTAAGACTGCTGACATTACCAAATTACCCAATAGGCCCCTCAATAAATATTTATTAATGTTAATGATGAGAATGATCCTTTTTCATATTTATGGTTGAAATATGTACTCTACCAATACTGCAATAGGGAAAACTTTCAGAATAATCACATTTCACATTTATATCCAGTGATTTATTTCCTAGCATCCCTAATTTTGTTAGAGACATGATTATGGTGTATGTCTTTTTCAATTTTAAGGGTATTGGAAAATATTAATCCTACTTAATAGATGAGTATAAAAAGGAAAAGCAAGGGACTCATAAGAAATCTCAAAGTAGATTAAAATAAAATAACATATGAAAGTTTAGGTCTATGGTTCAAAATTTCACAAAAACTAGTCTAGCACTGGCAAGTAAAACAACGGCCAAGAAGTTAAAATGGGGCGTTGATTGTTTACATATATAGAACTATCCTCTTGACTAAAATTAATTTTGAAAAATGAATTTTTATTTTATTTCTACATGGGAGGTCTGGCAGTTAGAAGCTGTTTCTTTCCTCTCCATTAAATTTAACCTGTGATTGTTTATTCCTAATGACTTAAATGATGGTATCACCTGTTTATAGTACTGGTATCTATTAGTTCTCCAAATCAGCCTAATAAATATAGAGATTGATTGAATACCCTGTTTTTTAACATACAGATTCATAATTTTTAAGAGCACCACAGTCGAAATTGTAATAGTTGCTTATACTCATCTTAATCAAAGTAGAAAATGGCCTTAGTAGTTATTTTAGAAATAAGTTTAGTAGATATTTTAGGGGTGTACCACCTAGTTATTTTTATAACTTCATGCATGAATAAAATGAGTAACTAATTTATATATTTAAAAATAATAGGAAGAAATACATTTTGTAGCTTTTTTCCATGTTAAAATTATGTCATATAAAACATCTTTAAACATAGTTTCTTTATATTTAAATAGTATTTTTCAAAATGTGATCTATAATTCACGTGTGTCAGAGTCACATGAGATATTTGTCAAAATTCAGAGGCTAGAGTTTCATCCCAGATCTTCTAAACAAGACTCTTAACGCCAGGCCCCAGAAGTCTGTATTTTAAGCATGCCTTTTAGGTGACTCATGCAAACTTCAAGTGATTCAGCACTGTTTCAGTGTGAGAGGATGGGAAAGGGGGGACAGGCTCAACAGATAATCAAGGACACAAAGGCATGATATGCTTGGGTGTTCAAATCTTATCCTGGCACTAATGAAGATTTAAGATAGGTAGTAACATAAATTAACTGCATTCATGCATTTGAGTTACATTCAATTTCAAACTTTTTTTCAGAGATGAGGTCTCTCACTCTGCTGCCCAGGCAGGAGTACCCTGGCTATTCACAGGTGTGATCAGAGCACACCATGGCCTCAAGCTCCTGGGCTGAAGCAATCCCTCCTCAGCTTCTTGAGTAGCTGAGACTACAGGTACCCAGCTTTTGAGTTACTTATTATTTATTTGTAGAGTTAATTCCACTGTCAGGAAAGGTAGATGAGGCTAACTGCACATAGGATTGTATTCTTAGGTAAGATTATTTTGAATAGTATAATTTATTCTTTACTATCTTGGCATTAACAGTTCTAATTTTTCTTATGTGAATTACAAGTCATATAAACAGCCATTATTTTTCTATTATAACTCATATAAAAATCAATGGAATAAGAAACTGAGAAATACACTGGCAATACCGTTAAAGTACATTCACCATTACAAAACCATGGGTAACTGTAAAAGCTGTTATGCTAATGAGATAGAAAACATTCCCAATGCAACTGGTTTAAGAATAGTATATTTTTAGAGAGTCCATTCGGTAGCAATTTACATGGCTTGAGTTTATTTGCAATTATTATTTATCTCCCTTTTTTTTTTTTTTTTTTGTAGAGACAGAGTCTCACTGTACCGCCCTTGGTAGAGCGCCGTGGCGTCACACGGCTCACAGCAACCTCTAACTCTTGGGCTTACGTGATTCTCTTGCCTCAGCCTCCCGAGCAGCTGGGACTACAGGCGCCCGCCACAACGCCCGGCTATTTTTTTGTTGCAGTTTGGCCGGGGCTGGGTTTGAACCCGCCACCCTCGGCATATGGGGCCGACGCCCTACTCACTGAGCCACAGGCGCCGCCCTCTCCCTTTTGTATAAAGAAAAATTGTAGAAGATAGCCTGCTGAAATAATCCCAAATGTGGCTCACCCAATAAGGGGTGGTTTCTCACTCATGTTACGGGGGATGGTTTTTCACTCATGTGCAGGGATCCAGCCTTTTTTCTGTGAATCATTCTGTCATCTTCTAAAGCAGGGGTCCTCAAACTTTTCAAACAGGGTGCCAGTTCACTGTCCCTCAGACTGTTGGAGGGCTAGACTATAGTTAAAAAAAAACCCAACTATGAACAAATTCCTATGCACACTGCACATGTCTTATTTTGAAGTAAAAAAACAAAACAGGAACAAATACAATCACACCACCGCATATGGCCCGCGGGCTGTCGTTTGAGGACCCCTGTAAAAAGCCTTGAAATTCAGCTTCTATCCAGCCTTCAGGCAAGGTGGAGAGAGTGTGGAGCAGTTCCACATGCTCTTACCCACCTCACCAGAGGTGACGTACATCACTCTTCCCCCACATTCCACTGGTGAGAACCAGTCACATGATCCCACGGAGCTGCAAGGCATCTGGGAGTTGTGTTTCTTCATCGGGAAAAAACAGAGCCCATGTCTGTCACAATAGATTATTCTTCATGATCACGCATAACGAAGATATGTAGGAGCTGCTCAAATAAATGGGCTAACTATTTATTAGAGTTATTATAGAGCCATTTCCCAACTTAACTATGTCTTTCATAGTCAGGCAGTCACTGAGGACAGCTGCCTTTGCTAAGTGGCCCACGGCAGTCTTTACCAAACTGTTCTGAGCACACTGTAATAAATGTATTTTACACGGTGACTGAATACCAGTACATACATACAAAAGCAAAAATTTCATACGTGTTGTTAAGTGCTGCATTCTGGTATTCGCTGTTTTCTATGTTCTACTCTGTGCTATAGTCTTCCCTGCCTCAACGCTGCTCTCATCTGTAGCTTGGGAGGCTTGTTCCTTCTCTAGCTGAGCCTCTGCTCCTGAGGTGAGATGCCCAGAGAAGTCTCAGCCTAGATCTCCTGACATGTAGATGATTCTCACCGCAGTCCCGAAGGCTCCCAGAGACTTGCCTTATCACCTAATCACCTCTGTGCGCTTTGCTGCTCTCTACAGCTAGCAGTGTCAGATTTCACAAATAAAAATACAGATGTCCATTTACATCTGAATTTCAGACAATGAATATTTTGGGGGGTATAATTATGTCTCATGTAATATTTGGGACTTACTTATACTGAAAAATTATTTGTTGAAATTCAACTTTAGCTGGATCTCCTGTATTTTACCTAGTAATCCTACCTACCTAGTAATCCTTCCTGAATGATGCAATGCAAAGGGGAGATTCTTTTCAGCTGTGGTTATTTCTCTTAGCTGGATCTCCTGTATTTTACCCAGTAATTCTACCTATAGTGAATGATGCAATGCAGAGGGGAGATTTTTTTCAGCTGCTGTTTATTTCTCTTGATAAAAAGTAAATCAGATAGGTTTTAGATATTGGCTTCAGGGACAGGAGGGGAGAGGCTGTAGGTTTGGGGGCTATTTTGTAGTGAGGCAGGCAGAGGAGAGAAATTGTATTCAAGTCAGTAGGAGGAAACAGGTAGTTGGGGGCGTGGGGTGGTGGTTCCAGCCAGAGAGAGAAAGAGAGGGAGAGAAAGACTAGCAGGCAAGTGGCGACGCACAAGGAGTGTCCTGTATTCTTATAGTGGAGGGAGGTCTTGGCCCACCAATGCCTCCTGTACCCTAATCCATACCTCTGGAAATCTCAGTCCTCTTCCTTAGTTCCCTTATCAGCATCTGAGCGTTTATGGAGGCTCTTTCTTGGGTGATAAGCCATCACCGGAAACTTGGAGTGCAGGGAAGAACTGGGAATCCCTAATGTAGTAAGAAGGTACTTTGGTGGTAGAGGCTGAGTCTTGTATCCTTAATAGAAATTGTGAGTTCCTTTTCCATAGGGATGTGGTCTTAGGTGGTGTTATGTTCTATGGAAAAAATATTTTAAGAAGTCCTCTGGGAACTCACCTAGATGCTATTCCTGGGCTTCATGCAAAGATTTGCATTTCACAGGTCTGGGTGGGATGAAGCCTTATTTTTCACAGGCTCCCAGAACAACAGTTTGAAAAATATTGTAACAAAGTATAGTATGGTGTAGTATAGTACCTTATAGTCTTGTTTAATAATATATAAGCTTATATCATAATAATTAAATTAAATACTATAGGCATACAATACTATAGGCATACTTTAAGTTTAATGAGCATTTATTAGTTTGCAGGGGAGTGTCTTATTTTTATTTATATATATTTTTATTTCAGATTAATATGAAGGCACAATTAGTTTACACTGTTTGCATTTGTTAGGTAAAGTCCCTGTAGTAGTTGCGTTCTGCACCCAGGAAGGGTCCCATAAACCCTTACGTTGTGCCCATTAGGTGTGAGCACACCAATCCCCTACCCTCTGCCCTTCTCTTCTCTCCCCCCTCCCTTCTACTTGAATTGCGTTTTCCTCTTGTGTGGGTGTGTAGTGTATTTATATATTATTTTTAAGTGAATGCTTTCAAAGTTTCAAGCTGCATACTTACCAATGGACTTTTGGACCAGAATCCCTTCCCAGATTGGAGACACAGCTAATACAAGTGCCATCTAGTGGCCAATATAATTTTTGCTGAAAAAAATTAAAATGCTAGAGAATTTGATTTTTTATCTTATTGTCTTGGGACATAAGCTCTAGGACATGAATCTTACACTTTGTTGTACATTCTTCCAGGATTTGTTCAAGCTGTGTTAGAAGCTACTGCAGTACAGATAGTCTTGATTTCCCCATCTCTGAAGTGGGAAGCAGGGATAGAAGTTTCTGTGCCTCACAGATGGAAGGTATTCCCTGAGTCACTTATCAAGAGGTTATGGACTATGTGACATTCACTCATTCATTATTTATTCATCCATTTCAACTTGGAGTCAACAGTTGAATAGTTTATTTAGTTGCCAACTAGGTTTAAGACACTGTGCTAGAAAATAAAAGATTAATCAGACTGCAATTTCTATCCTTTCAAGGGCTGATTGTTTAATAGGAAATGTTTGTATCCATGCCATTAATGGAACAGGTTTTCTGAGATTTACAATGGTGACTCAGTTATGGTTCTGACCATAAGGAAGTTGTAGCCTAAGGAAACTCCCAATACTGCTCTACAAATAGTCTTGGGGGAGATAAAAGCTGTGCTCTTGAGACAGGGAGTAATGGAAGATGGTGGCTGAATTGCGTGGTTCACCTGCAGGGGCTCTAAGAGGGCAGGAAGCTGCTCTCTGGGCTCAGCACTCTCTGCCCTCCCCCTGCAGCGCTGCATATTCTGAAATCAATAGACAACGGTTAGTGTAGAAGTCACAACAATTTAGCTGTTTTTCACATCTGTGGTTATCCAGTGCAGCACAGCAGCTTTATAAAAAAACAAGCCAGGTGGCGCCTGTGGCTCAGTTGGTAAGGTGCCGGCCCCATATACCGAGGGTGGCGGTTCAAACCTGGCCCCGGCTGAACTGCAACCAAAAAAAAAAAAAAAAAACAAGCCGGCCCTGTCACTGTAATTAGCATGTCAGTTAACTAATTTGTCTTAAAGCTTTTATATAGATTTTAGCGAGATTACAGCTTTAAGCTAGCTAAATGAAAAAAAATTCTAGTGGCTATTTCTTGGTTAATTTTGATGACGAAAAGCAAAAGGACACCAAAAGTTGAAAAACAAAGAAAAGCTTGTATTTGAATTTAGCTACGGTGAATTAATAGTCATCCCCCAAGTCCCTTCCTTTATAGCAGCTTTAAATTTTGTAGTGTTTTACAACTCCATCCCTGCTCCCCATTTTTCTCCTTTGAGGTCATGAGTGATTAATTTTATTGACTTAATATCAAACCAATATTTTTACTGTAAATCCTTTCAAACATTCCAGGCCAGATTTCACTTTAATGGTTTGAACAGAAGAAGTTTTTTTTAGTGCTTCGCTGGGTGGTTCTGAGTCCTGAGATGGAATAGGGAACTTAAAACATGATTTATAATGTAAGTAATATATGTGACATTCATATTACCTACTAAAGTTTGCAAGGGGAAAATAGACCTTGCTTTTTTTTTGCAAAAAATTCCCCAAACCACTACTCAATTAAAAATCTCTAACCTTGGAGGCACTGGCCTCATATACCAAGGGTGGTGGGTTCAAACCTGACCCTGGCCAAATTGCAACAACAACAACAAAAGTAGCCGGGTGTTGTGAGAATTGCCTAAGCCCAAGAGCTGGAGGTTGCTGTGAGCTGTGATGCCACAGTACTCGACCGAGGGTGACAAAGTGAGACTCTGTCTCTAAAAAAAAAACTCTAACCTCAACTTCCAGAATGTAGTGTATTAATAATGTAGATCTATACAAGGTGGTGCTATCGAGAGTCACCCAGTTAGCTGGAGTTGGAGGTGTTATTTCTGGGGATGTGCTTGTAGGGGTCAGGGTAAGTCCCAACCACAGAAAGCTACAAAACAAGATAAATTACTATCTCCAAATATAAGAAAACTAAGACCCATGAGAGGGCATTGATCAATGAGGAAGTACTGTGGGGATTTTCACCCAGAGACCCCTGTGGGCTTTGGGCACATGTGTACTATAGGATGTGTATTGAATAAATTGTCTCAGTTACCTACACCTCCATTGTCCAGATGCCAACTAAAAGCAGCTGGAAGAACACAGATACCAAAGTGCTCGACAGATGGTCCCTGCTTGACCCTTAACACAAGGATATTGGGAGTGGCTTGTTGGAAGAGTTCTGTCCTAGATTGCCCCGAATCTCATCGCCATCACCGACTGTCAATACACATCTGTACAGCTATTTTACTAGTGTTCTACTGCCCTACTTTTGCAGAGCAGGCACCCCCGTGGGCATATATTGCTTGTCCTTGTGTCTTTTTCATTTGCCAGTCTTCGGATGCCATAGAAGGGAAACAAGCAAGAAGAACCAATAGTAGCTCTCCTTTGGGAGAACTTTTTCATCATGGTTGTGATTCACTGTCAACAGACTCTGTGGTTCTTGGAACTTTTGTATTGCAGTGCAACTGGGGACAAACCCTCATTGGATTTATTTGGTGTTTTGCTGGGACATTCATGTTCTATTGTACACACTGGCAAACATATTTCTGGAACACTGTGATTTGGAATAATTGATGTGACTGAAGTGTAGAGTTTCATAATAATCACTGCTAGTGATCAGAAGACCACCTTTTTGGCAGTCTAGGATTCCAGTGCTGAATATTCAAATGAAAAATTTTCCTGCACCTTGTACTGTGCCGTACAAAGGGGCCTTATTTTCCTGTATAAGTAGTGGTAGCAAAAATGGATCAATACTAGCAGAAGCAAGTGTACTTTCTCCTTTTCTCCATATTGGATCAATGATTACAGTAGCCGACTGCTCTTCAAGAAATCAGCAGTTCAGCTTTTTGAAAACCATCCCTGTATTTACATACTGACGTTTCATTTTGTATTTGCTGAAAATTACTAATAAGCTTGTGGTTCCACACATGATGGAAAGGGACATACACTTGTATGACACAGCACTCACTGGTCCAGCACTTTTGTTTTGGGAGCAATACTTTATCAGCTTTGTTGATGAATGTATGGCACCTTGGACTGCCCTGGTTGTCGTCTTTGATTTGATCCTCTATTATGTCAGTGTTTGTAATCAGATTGCATCTCACCTGCACATACATGTCTTTAGCATCAAGGTCTCTACGCTCATTCTAATCATTATTAATGATGTAACTGATGTTATAGAGGGTGTCCATAAAGTTGATGTGCAGTTTATAATAGACAACTAGGTTTACGGACACATCAACTTTATAGACACCCTGTTTAGCAAACTAATATTTTCTGCAGGAAGGACTGAGGACATTGAAAACGGGGGTGGATAGAAACAAATATCATTTATAATAATGTTGTGTAACTTTTATTATTATTTTTAAGATAGAATCTCACACTGTTGCCCTGGGTAGAGTGCCATGGAGACATAGCTCACAACAACCTCAAACTCCTGGACTCAAGCCATCTTCTTGCCTCATCCTCCTAAGTAGCTGGGACTACAGGTGCCCACCACAACACCCACCTAGTTTTTCTATTTTTAGTAGAGACAGGGTCTTGCTCTTGCTTAGGCTGGACTTGAGCTTCTGAGTTAAAACAATTCACCCACCTTGGCCTCCCAAGTGGTAGGATTACAGGTGTGAGCCACTGTGCCTGGCCTTTTATTCTTTATTATTGGTAAACTCCCTGCCTATGCTGTGTGAGAATGGGAGTTTCAAGTTCCATCCTGTAACTTGTACGTGTTGTTTGGGTTTGGGTCAAGAAAGCATGCAGGAAAAAGATGCCATGTGTTTGTAATTATCCTGGATTCAGGATAATGTTGTCATGGGGATCAGATCCCCAGTGGTGAAGATTTCTAATGTAGACTATTTGGAGGCCAAAAGATGATTGCTTTATAATTTTAACAAATCATCTTTTAGTAACATCCTCAAGCTTTCTTTACTAAGGAGCTCAGCAGTGACACAGACACATTCCACTAGCTTGTGAGTGGAACTAGTGATAAAGAACTTGAAGTTGGATTGAAAGCTTTCCTCTATCTTTACGCTGTGAAGGAAGTTATATTTTTATTGCTCAAGAAATGGTATCTCTCTTGGGTTTGAGAAATCCTGTTAGTGTGTACAACAATGTGGTAAGTGGTTGATCTATTTTATTTGTTAAATAAATATATGGTCTGGAAGGCAGCTTTTTTTCTCAATTTTATTCAGTGGGAAGATAAACTAAGTTTTAATGTTATTCTTAAAAATTTAAGCAAAATTTATTTTTGTTCTTTAATAAATAAGGAAATTCAATCTATAAGAAAGGAATGCTATCTTTAAAAATAGATTTAAGAAAATACTTTGTGACTTATGATATAATAAATTTTATTTATATCTCTATATTGATAAAATGTCATATATATGCATTGCCTAGAGATGCCTTAACTTTGACTAACATGAAAGCAACTTTTAGTTACTTTTGCACTTCTTTAGTGAGGTGAGTAATGTTGGTTAATGTGAGTGGGACTTATGCAAATTTCCTAGTTATAATGTTATTTTTGTGGTCATATTTTGTTTTTATAAAAAGAGAAAAAGCAGCCTTGAGCTATAAGCCATTATTTCTGACCTGTCTGCTGAGAGTGGACACAGGAGCTCATTTTTTGCTGGGTAAAGGGAACTGCTCACAGAAGGTCCTGCTAGGCCCAGCATTGCTGTCAGCCGCTCTACCATGGCAGGGTAAGATCATTTTTATACTTTTACCAATTTCTCTTTTTTGGCAATCAAATAAAAATTTGGATTTAAGTGTTTGCTGTTAATAATTATAGAGGGAACAACCTGACATAAACGACCAAGGCAACAGGCAAGGTTTAGACACACTCCCTTTAATAAAGATGCTTCATGGTTTAGACACACTCCCTTTAATAAAGATGCTTCATCATTCGTCCATTCATTCATTAATTCATTCACTTGTTCATTCATTCCTTAAACAAATATTTATTAAGCACCCACTATACAGCATGGCCACAAAGTTCATGTGCAATTTTAAAATAATGTGGAATTTAAAACTGCATACGAACTTTATGGCTACCTTCTGTATCAGTTACTGTTCTAGGTTCTGGGTTTCAACAAAATAAAGGTGGATAAAATAGGCTACTGTCCTGGGCCCAACAGTCCACAGTTAACATTCTAATGGGTGAATATAGACAATAGACAAAACAAATAAGTAAAACATACAGTATGAAGATGGTGATAAATACTATGGAAGAAAATAAAGCAGGAAAAGGGTAGAGAGAGTTCAAGGGTGAAAGAGAAGGTTCATATTTAAATAAAATGGTCAGAGAAGACACCATGGAGAAAGTGACAATTGAACAGAGACAAAGGAGGCAAAGCAGTGAGCCATGTAAATACTGTATATCTGGGGAAAGAGTGTTGTAGGCAGAGGAAACAGCACGTGCAAAGGCCCAGCGGTAAGAGAGTGCCCGATGTGTTAACTGAGCAAGGAGGCCAGTAAGGAAGGAGCAGTAACAGGGGAGAGTGTAGGAGATGAGGTCAGAGATGTCCTGGGGCCGGATCATGTAAGTCACTGCAAGGACTTTGGCATTCACCATGAGAGAGAACAGCCACCAGAGAATTTTAGGCAGAGAAATAACACTATCTGATTTATGTTTTAAAATAATCACCATGTTTTTTCATTAACATAGAAGCCAAGGTTATCAGTGAGTTGGGATAAAGGAGAAGGTACTGGAAGACTGAGGAAATATTCTGATGCAGTTGTCTAGAAGAGTGGGACAATGATTTGATTAGGAAATAAACTATTCTTGTAGGTAGCACAGCGGGCCCACTGGGGCATGGTGGTCATGAGTATAAAGTGGAACATCAGCCACATAGAGCAGGCAGAGGAGGATTTAATGAGTAGGATGTAGTGGATGAGATTTTGCCAAGTGACTAAGAGAAGAGAGAGTGGGACAAAGGAGTTGAGGAGTCATGCAGGAGAATGATTTAGGGATTAATGCTGGAATTTAGGCTGGGTGAAGAGAAGTGCGTACATGAGGGACAAAGGACAGTGAATGGACTCAAGGTGTCATGCTGTAGGATTGCTGGATATGGGACAAGGTGAGCTAGTTGGAGGATGACCTTGAAATTGAGATCATGGTATAAAACTGGTTTCATTTAGGGCATGGTAAGAAAGTATTTTTAATCAAATGAAGTATGAAAATGCCAGAGAAAAATGTAGATTATAATTGAATCATTTCGAATCATGCTATTCTTTCTGGACTCTCCCCCCCCATATTTGCACTTTTAAAACACTAGCAGAAGATATTCACAGATGGCTGACTTAGAAGTTGTTACTAGATTTATAGATTTCATTAAAACTACACCCTAGCAAAATCCATCTCCATGAGATTTTTCGCTTTATCTTAGCTAAAAATAAAAACAAACAAAACCAACTAAAACCAAAGAGACAAACAAAAACTAAAAACTAAACAAGACCAAGATCAAGTATTTCCCCCATTCAGTTGGAAATACTCAATGAACAAAGGAAAACCACATTAGTACTTTCCATTGTCCCAGACACTGGCTTTCCAGTAGGAAAACACTTGTGAATGATAGCACAGTAATGGTTACAGTGAAACCAAAATGCAAGAGTATCCAGTACATACTTGACATAGGAACGTTCATCTGATTTACAAAATCATGCTGTTTCTCTGTTGCTTTTATAAGAGATTATATAGACTCCAGGCACGTAAAACTTTTTGAAGAAGTACAAACATGAATTATTTAGTGGTTTTTTTATTAAATACAGGATAAAATGACAACATTTGGAATTTTATTACATACAAGTGGTAGGCTGCATGTCAAAATTGCATCAGGATGTGTAAGGATCTCTTAAATTGGAATGAGCACTGGAAAACATCAGCTGTTTTTGTTATTGCTTTCCATAAGCCTTTTTAGGTATAGATCACATCAAAGTATTGACAATTCAAGCCCCATCAGTGGTTAATATCAAGGATAACTAGCTTGCAATTATTTTGAAGAAAGAAATGGAAGATGACTTAAATGCAAACTTTTTCTTAGGGCAAACCCACAACAAATAAAGATTTGTTGTTCTATAGTTTCCAAAGTCCTAACACTTTAAAAAAAAGTTTTGTTTAGGTCGGGTGTAGTGGCTCATGCCTGTAATCCTAGCACTCTAGGAGGCCAAGGCGGGTGGGTTGCTTGAGCTTAGGAGTTTGAGACCACCCTGAAAAACAGTGAGACCCTCTCTCTACTCACAACTAAGTTGTGGTGGGCACCTGTAGTTCCAGCTACTTGGGAGGCTGAGGCAAGAGGATTGCTTGAGCCCATGAGTTTGTGGTGGTTGTGAGCTATGATGCCAGGGCACTCTAGCCTGGGGCAACAGAGTAAGAATCTGTCCCAAAAAATAAAAATTGCATTTATTTACATTTATAACCTTGGCATAATAAATAAATTGGCGTATAAATAAATTGCATTTATTTATATTTATAACACTTGAAAGGAAGTAAGATTCCCTGATAATCTGAATTCATTAATCAGTTCTGACTCAGATTTGCAATCTGAATTTGTCCTACCAGTGTGGAACATACTCAGGCACACACATGAGACGCAGAGCAGCCCCAGCACCAGCAGTACCACCACCACAACTAACAATGACAATACAGATCTCAAGCAGAGGGTTTAACCAGCAGCAGCAACTGAAGGATGTCCTTGAGGGCAAAATGCTATAGACTGTAAGATTACACCTATTTCAGAGGTATGTATGCAGTTTTAGAATGTATGGAATTTCTTATCTTAGAATAGTCAAAATAGAGCAATTTAGACAGGAGAAACTGGAAGTGGAAATTACACAAATATTTACATTTTATTCCAGCACCTAGCATAATAACACACCCCACATATTGACCAAATAATTATGAGGGCATCTAACTTTTGAGCATTAATGACAATAATTATTTGATATGTGAGGTGTGTTATTACTAAGTGCTGGAATGGGGCTTATAAATGGATGTGAATGTACATTTCTTGGCATTTCACACTGTACTAATTTTCTAGGGCTGCTGTAACCAAGTACCATAAACTTGGTGGCTTAAAACAATAGAAATCTATGTTCTCACTAATCTGGAGGCCGAAAGTCCAAAATCAGGTTTTAGTAGGGCCAGGCTCCCTTTGAATCCTGAAGGGAAATGTCCTTTCTGACCTTTTCTAGTTTCTGCTAACTCATGTGTTCACTGGCTTGCAGCTTTAGTACTTCTGTTTTTGATTCCATCATCACATGGGTTTATCCTTGTGTATCTGTCTTCCAGTGCATTTTCTTCTTCTAAGGACAGCAGCCATGTTGGATTAGGGGTCACCCCAATGACTCCATCTTAACTTGAGCACATCTCCAAAGAACCCATTTCCAAATAAGGTTACATCCAGAGGTACTGGGGATTAGGACTTCAACATATCTTTTTGGGGACACAATTCAATCCACAATACACCCTGACTGTTCTGTTTGAGGGGACCCATTTCTACTTTCTCAGTTTCAGCTCTCTCTTCTCACACCTCCACTCTGCTGAACCATTTGCTGTCGTCCTCTAGAATGCCCCTGTCTGAGAGGTTCACATCACGTGATACTTTATACTCAGGTGAAGCATCATTTTCCTTGGGAAGCCTGTCCTAACTCTCCCAAGTCAGGCTGTGGGCGTCCCTCTTAGGTATATTATAATGCTTATTCTGCTGTGTTACAATAACTGGTTTACCTGTCTCTTTCTTATACTAGACTCTGAAGTTATCAACGGCAAAAACTTTGTGTCATGTTCTCCTGGTGTTTTCCTAGCTCAACACAGTGCTTAGCATTTGGTGGACGCTCAGTAAGTATTTATTATTGAATATGAGTAATCTTATGAAGGAAATTTGATAGGACTTAGAGACCAATAGTAAGTGAAAGAAGAAGAATAAATGAATATTACTTTGAATTTTGAGTAAAAGTAGGAGGCCAAGAGAGATACAATGAGCAGAAAGAGAGACATACAAAGGGGCGATGGTTTGGGGGAAAATCTTATGAGCCCAAATAAAAGGAATCAGGGAATAAATATGCAGTGGAAGAAGTAGAGAGGGAAGCCCTTGAAGGACAAAGACTGTGTGTTGTCTTTGTGTTCTCAATACATAGAACATACTATATGTATGTTCTCAATATGTACAATGCGTAGTGTTGTGCCTGGTGTAAAAGAGGAAATCAATCCTTATTTATTAAAAAAGTATAAAGTGAATGTTTCTGGATCTCTAGGATTGTGTTTTTATTGACCAGAGACGTTGTAGAGAGTAATTGGTTTGATGGCTGGACAGATAAAGCCTTCAGCTTTGGGTAAATTGATCTGGAAAACTAGAATGGACTATTGAAGGGAGAAATCTCCAGTAGCCAAGTCTGTGGAGCTGTGAGAGTTCAGAGGTATACACTTGCAAGTCACAGATGTCTATTTGGAAGTTATCCATATAAAAATGATAATTAAAGACATGGACATATGTTAATTTTTGGAGAGATTTGTTATAGAGTAAAAAATTGGAGACTTGGCCAGGCACAGTGGCTCATTTCTACCATCGGAGCACTTGGGGAGACTAACGCAGGAGTATTAGGTTAGGCCTGGAGTTTGAGACCAGTGTGAGCAAGAACAAGAGTAAGACCCCGTCACTATAATAAGTAGAAAAGTAGGGAGACCGTGTTTCCAAAAAACAAACAAACAAACAAAAAAAAAACAAAAAACACAAATTGGAGATGCTAGGAGGTAAAAGTTGAAACAGTGAAGCACCCACATGAGGGAACTAACTCCTGGGTAGTACAACTTCATGGAAGCCAAGAGAGGAAATAATTTTTTTTTTTTTATTGTTGGGGATTCATTGAGGGTGAGAGGAAATAATTTTTTAAAAACAGATCATTAATTGTGACGAATGCTGACGAAAGATTGGGAATGAGAGAACTGAGAAAAGTTCATCAGTTTAAGCTTTAGATTTAGTCATTAGTGATTTCAAAAGAAATATATTTTTTTTTTTTTCAAAAGAAATATTTTATTATTTTGTATTTTATTTTATGTTTTAGAGATGGAATCTCACAGTGTAGCCCTGGGTAGAGTGCTGTGGCATCATAGCTCGTAGCAACCTCAAACTCTTGGGCTTGAGTGATCCTCTTGCTTCAGATGCCTGAGTAGTTGGAATTACTAGCTACTATAATAGTTTTTTTTTTTTTTTCTTTCTAATTTTAGTAGAGACAGGGTCTCGCTCTTGCTCAGGTTGGTCTGGAATTCCTGAG
Organism: Nycticebus coucang; assembly: GCF_027406575.1. Lineage (NCBI taxonomy): Eukaryota > Metazoa > Chordata > Mammalia > Primates > Lorisidae > Nycticebus > Nycticebus coucang. Next base: position 59,413,596 of record NC_069790.1, read on the forward strand.
CTCACGTAATCCACCCACCTTGGCATCCTAGAATGCTGGGATTACAGGGGTGAGTCACTGTGTCTGGCCCAAGACAGATATTTTAGTGGAGTGTTGCAGGGGAAGCCTAATCTCAGTGTTTAAGAAGGGATTTGGTGACAGTTTAGTGGTAGAAAGGTGATGTTGTGTAGATCATAGACTTAAATTTGGCAAGAAAAAAGGAGAGAAATTGGATTGTACCTTGTGAGATCAGAAGGATTAACAAAGATTTACTGCTTTCCTTTTCAAAGGAGACACATTTTGGGTGAATTCTGTGTTCCATGTCATGAGTGTGTGGTTTTCAGGACAGGCTAGAGCTAATACAATGAGTTATAAAGGTAGAGAAATTAGCCTTCATTAGCATTAATTAGCATTATTGTTCTAGATAGCACTGGCCTTTGGGTTAATAAATCAGAAGGGCGTCTGCTTGGGTGTTAGAGCCTGGTTCTGTGGCTGCCATTGGAAAGGAGCAATGGGCAGAAGGGATATAAAAAGTGTGTGTGGTAGAACAGAAATTGTTAGGTCAGGTAACAGAATTGTGGCGTGTTGGAACAAGAAGGAACTAACTGAGGAAATCTTTCTTCTATAGCTAAGGCAGCTGAGGTCCAGAAAGGAACTCTGGGACTTCTGAACATTAATGACAAAACATCAAGCTGCTTGATGGGGTGGTGGGTTTGTTTTCACTCTTCCTCAGACGGAGGGGCACAGTTACTGCTCCCTTACAATAAACTGGATTGTAGGCAAACAGAGATTTGCTGTCTACCCCTTTTCTTGAGGATGTTGCTGGCCACAGGATTAGGATCAACTTCTCCATGAAAGAGTCTCCTCAGACAATTTCTAGAATGAATTTGGCTGCATGTTGCAACTAGAGATGGAGAAACGTAGACCCATGCTGTCGCCTCCCCACGGTCATCATTAGACAGACCAGCTGGCTGGTCTAAGCCAGTGGTTATAGAAGCCGAGCTTACTGAGGAAAGATGGATTATAAAAATAAGCTTCTTTTCTTTTCAGCTTGATTTGCTGGAGTGATGCCCTGGTCCTTTGAATTCAATCCTGTCAAAATGTCACGTTGGATCATATACTCTTCCTGTCAATACTTTATCACAGTTTTCTTAAATGTCCTCTCCTCTGTGACCTCTTTGGTTCTGTTGAAGACAATGATGAGTGCGCCCATTTCCCTACACACGAAGGTTTTTGCATTGTGAACTCCTGATGTGCTTCACTTTCCACATGTGGAATAAACCAGATCTCCTTAGATGGAGAAACATTGGTCTGTAGTGCTGGGCATACCTTTGTCGCAGGGACTCAGAGGAACAGCAGGCTGGGAGTGTGATGTATGGGTGTCTATCTATATGCAAGTATCAGTTTTCTCCTTCAAGATATTTTTTCTTCTTCATTGAGATTTGGAGATATAATGTGTCTTATGTGGCAGCAACTCGTGTATAATATACGGTAGAACCTCCATAGTTGACCCTCTCCCTACCTTGACCACCTCTTTAGGTTGAGCTAATTTTCATAGACCAGACATGCATCACATGTCCTCAATGGCAGTTCCTGATGTTGATCACCTCTGTATTTTGACTCACAGAGGCTCTACTGTACATGTTACATATACATGTACATGTTACACACTCATATACCTCTAAACCACACTTAGAAACCCCAATAGACATCAGAATTGAAGGGTGGGGGAGAACATCTGTGAACAAAGTATAGAAATCTTTATTAACTTTTTGGGGGGTAGGCTGAGGGTAGTGGCTCATGCCTATAATCTTAGCACTCTAGAAAGGTAAGGAGGGAAGATCCCTTCAACTCAGGAGTTCGAGACCAGCCTGAGCAAAAAGGAGACTCCACTTCTACAAAAAATGGAAAAATTAGCTGGGAATTGTGGCAGGTGCCTATACGACTAGCTACTCGGGAGGCTGAGGCAAGAAGATTGTTTGAACTCAGGAGTTTGAGGTTGCTGTGAGCTAGGCTAACACCATGGCACTCTTGCCTGGACAACAGAGTGAGATTCTGCCTCAAAAACCAGATTTATTTTTGGTTTACTTGACCTATTTTCATCTGACCTTATCTTTTGTGTCCCACACTGTTGTACAGTTTTTACATTATTATTCTAGATAGCACTGCAAAAGCCAAGGCTGCCCATTTTAGAAATCTCCCTTAACATTAAACTGAACAGCAAGTAGATAATTTCAATCATAACTTGCAGCCAGTAAAAACCTTCTAGAATTTGGCAGACTCTCAAAACCTTTGAAAAATTCTTCTTCAACTATAGCATTCTATAGGATATTAAAACCAAGTTCAGACTTTAGAAGGAAATTCTGTGAGTGGCATGCATGAGAAAACATCTCAAGGCCCTTTGAAAGCATAAATCCAGGCATAGTACTGTGTCTCAATTGTGGATGGGCCATTTGTCTTTACTTCTTGTTCTAAACTGTTCTAAACCATTGTTAGACACTAACTACCAGTCATACTGCCTCCAGAAACACCTGGCACAGGATGCTGAGAAACAGGTGTACAGAGGATAATTGAAAGGAAATCAGAGCAAGGGACACAATAAGAGACCAAAAGAAACTAGAGTGGGGGAACCAACAATGGCCCTATATTCAAAAGCTTCACAGTTTATTAAAGAAGTCACACCCCTGTTTAGAGCAAGATTTCTACAAAGTTACTTTAAAGAGAGATTCTTCCAGGAGGAGGGAGTACAACTGGTGGGATCTCACTGAATATACACAATGCGACGGTGTTCAGCTCAATGTGCATAATGTGACGGTGTTCGGTGTTCAGCTCAACTACAACTTAACTTTACCTGAGAACTGAGAAGTACTCACTGTATCTGTGTCAAGAGTCTGTTTTCAGATTATGATACATGTAGAAAAAGAGCACTGTCTTTTACTGTGGGTAATAGGCATTTGTAAATGAGAGATATCCTAAAGCAAGAAAGTTATTTATAAGATTAATAATCTGGGCCTTTTGGATGGTCATAGAAAAAGTTACATTTATATAATACGTACATTTTTATGTTTTTATTTTAAAATACCCAACTTGTATCATAAGTATATCATAACCCTTTTTTCCCATGTAACAATCTTTATAATAATTTAATGACTATATAATATCTCAGTGAGTAGACTGTGCATAAGACAATTAATTGTACTCTTACTATTAAATACTTAGTTGCTTCAAATTTTTCTTTTCTTTTCTTTTCTTTTTAAGCCAGAGTCTCAATTTGTCACCCTCCAGGCTAGAGTGCCCTGGTGTTATACATAACTCTTAATAACCTCAAACCCCTAGGTTTAAGCCATCTTCTTGCCTCAGCCTCTTAAGTAGCTGGGACTACAGATGCCCCTGCTAGTTTTTCTATTTTTAGTAGAAATAGGGTCTTGCTCTTTCTCAGGCTGGTCTTAAATTCCTGAGCTCAAGCAATCCACCTGCCTCTGCCTCCCAGAGTGCTAGGAGTACAGGTGTGAGGCACCACTCTTGACCCTAATTTTTCCAGTGTGGTATATAATGAAGGGAACAACAGGTCTGTCCATAGAGTTTTGCCATCCCTTGGATATGGAATGGGAATGTTTCCCTCAGGTAGTATTCCAGATTGCTAGTTTAGGGAATGAGGAATTAAACTGGTGTTTGAAATGTGAGATGTGCTTTCATATCTTTGGAGCAGAGACTATACTTGTCTGCTTAAGATCCTACTTTAAGTGAAGTCCCAGACCAGAAGTCTCTGGGAAATCCAGCTCCAACCTGGGCCCTCCAATACAGTGAAGAGTATTGCCAGTATAAAGAAAGGAAATTAGGGAGCTGGGGTTGTTTACTTTTTTCCCCCACTTCTATGAACGGTGTTCATTTTTGGATTTGCATTAAAAACTGTAAAAATTATTTTAAAAACAGTTTTAGGTTTATGAAATGTTATGAAGATAGTACAGGAAGTTCCCGTATACCCTATACCCAATGTGCCCTATTATTAACATATTAGTATGGTACATTTGTTATAACTAATGGAACCTATATTGACATATTATTATTATATTTGTCTACTTTTATTGATTTTTCAGACTTGAAATTATAAGGCTTTTCATCCAATAAAGTGATACTCAGATAACCCTAAAGCCAAGGAAATGAAAAGAGAAGGGAAAAAAGAAGCCATGGCATTAGACAGAACACTTCCTGAGAAGACTAGAGGTGTGGTTCTTGCCCTTCTTTCTACTTTTTTTTTTTTAAGCCAATGTATAGGACAATGTACAAGATGGTGACAGAAAATATTACCATGAGAATGTGACCACTTCTCGCTCCCTACCTTAGGAATGTGACCTTTTGTAACTGTTCCAGGAGATAGCCCCAGGAGCTTCAGCAAATATTTACTATTAAGTAAATATTTGACTGTTAGTCTTGTCTTAAGACAGTTGAATAGTGAATTAGAGTTCTCCTTATCTATTTAGAATCCCAGGTGTGTGTATTCTCTCTTACTTTGATAGAATCCCTGCATGTCTGCTATTCCCGCCCATTTTGTAGTTTTTGCCTTTAAAAGCTTGTAAAAAACTGCTGTGGGGGACTTGATTTCTCAGCTCCTAAAAGAGTTGTGAATCAAGTCCCCCGTATACAGGAATAAAAATCCTCTTGCGTTTTTGCATCAAGAGACGACTCTTGCGGTTGATTGGGGTGGTCAGAGCTCCGGGCGGAGTGGGGGGTTCTGCCCCCAAGTCTTTCATTTGGGGGCTCGTCCGGGAGATAATGACCACCCCTCACCTGCAGAGTCGACCTTGGAGGTAAGAAAGGGGTACCCCAAAAACTGTCTAGTCTGTGTCTTCAGTCCTTTTGTTTGACTTTGTGTGCGCGCTTTCGATTTCGCAGCCGTTCGGCACCTCGTGAGAGTGGCCGGACAGTGGTCGGTAGACGTGCCCGGAGGACCACAGGCTGAAACCCTGGGGGACGCCCCAGGAACTGAGGAGAACCAGGGACGCCTGGTTGTCTCCTGCTGTAAGGGCGCTGGTCGAGTCTGGTTGTTCAATCAAAAATTACGGGAAACGCGCCCGTCTGATTCTGTTATAGGCTTGTGAAGGACCAAGTGTAGTAGGTGGGTCCTTGTACCTGTAATATTTCTGTTATTTCTGTTATTTGTGTTTCCGACATATCCACTGATGATGGGACAGACTGTGACGACCCCTCTGAGTTTAACTCTAGATCATTGGACTGAAGTGAAGAGAAGAGGTTGTGATCTGTCAGTAGAGGTTAAAAAAGGCCCATGGCAGACTTTCTGCTCCTCGGAGTGGCCTACTTTTAACGTCGGCTGGCCCTCAGGAGGAACCTTTGACTTATCTCTTATTTTTGCTATTAAAGAGATTGTTTTTCAGAAAGGACCGGGAGCCCATCCGGATCAACAACCTTACATCATAGTCTGGCAGGACCTGGTGCAGAATCCGCCCCCCTGGGTTCGGCCGTGGACTGCCACATCCAGGCCCCCGTCTAATCCTCAGGTGCTCGCTGTCCAATCTTCCGGTCCCAGAAAAGGGGGCGACAGTTCGGACCCCCCTAAGAAGATCTACCCGGAAATCCAGACTGATCATCTTCTCCTCGACCCTCCCCCCCCTCCTCCCCCATACCCTCCCGCCTTGGCTCCTGTCGGGGGGCAGGGAGGACCAGCATCGCCGGATCCGGCGATTGCCCCCTCTGCACCCCCGGGGGAACCTTCACTGGGGCCCGCACAAGGTACCAGGAGTCACCGCCGGGGAGGAGTGTCTCCCGACACTACTGTTGCCCTACCCCTGAGGGCATACGGCCCCCCGCCGGTGGCAACAGATGAGGAACCACCTCCTCTCCAGCCCCTTCAGTACTGGCCATTTTCTTCCACAGACCTGTATAACTGGAAAACTAATCACCCCCCTTTTTCAGAAGACCCCCAACGCCTGACTGGGCTGGTAGAGTCCCTGATGTTCTCTCATCAGCCCACATGGGATGACTGCCAGCAGCTCATACAGACTCTCTTCACTACTGAAGAGAGGGAGAGGATTTTATTAGAAGCTAGGAAGAATGTACTCGGGGCGGACGGGCGTCCTACCCAGCTCCCCAACATCATCGAGGCTGCCTTTCTCCTCTCCAGACCAGACTGGGATTTCAACACGGCAGAAGGTAGGGAGCGACTGTCAGTCTATTGCCAGGCTCTAGTGGCTGGCCTCCGTGGGGCGGCAAGACGCCCCACTAATTTGGCTAAGGTAAGAAAAGTAATACAGGGGGCCACAGAACCCCCCTCCGTGTTTCTTGAGCGTCTAATGGAAGCTTTTAGGCGCTACACCCCATTTGACCCTGCCTCTGAAGGACAGAGGGCTTCCGTGGCTATGACTTTCATAGGGCAGTCAGCTGTAGACATTAAAAGAAAGCTGCAGAGAATTGAAGGATTGCAGGACTATACCTTGCAGGATTTAGTTAAGGAAGCTGAGAAAGTATACCATAAAAGAGAAACTGAGGAAGAAAAAGAGCAGAGAAAGGAGAAAGAGAGAGAAGAAAGGGAAAATAAGAGAGACCAAAGACAGGAGAAAAACTTAACACGGATTTTGGCCGCAATAGTAGGGGAGAAGAGCCAGGAACAGACCCAAGGTAGAACTAAGAAGTCAGGTAGTCTGAATAACCGCATCCCGTTAGATAATGATCAATGTGCCTACTGTAAGGAAAAGGGGCACTGGGCCAGGGAATGTCCTAAAAAAAAGAAGAAAGTACTGGCCTTAGAGGAAGAAGAAGATTAGCGGGGACAGGGCTCGGAACCCCTCCCCGAGCCTAGGGTAATACTTAAGGTGGAGGGGAAGCCAGTTGAGTTCCTTGTAGACACTGGAGCTCAACACTCAGTCCTACTTGAACCATCAGGACCCGTCTCCAAGAAAAAATCCTGGGTTGTAGGGGCCACAGGGCATCAGCAGTACTCATGGACTACCCGAAGATCAGTAGATCTGGGAGTGGGACGGGTAACCCACTCATTTTTAATTATCCCTGAGTGCCCTGCGCTCCTCCTCGGGAGAGATTTACTCACCAAAATGGAAGCCCAAATCACTTTTACTCCTGATGGCCCAGAGGTAACCCAAAATAAGAGGGTAATAGCCCTGACCATGCGTTTAGAGGATGAACATAGACTCTTTGAAAAGCAGTGGGAGAAAGGGACTAGTCTCGTAAATGACTGGCTAGAAAAATATCCCGGGGCATGGGCCGAAACTGCTGGAATGGGACTGGCTGCAGAAAGGCCGCCTATAGTCATAGAACTCAAAGCTACTTCCACTCCTGTGGCAGTGCGCCAATATCCTATGACTAAGGAAGCTCGGGAAGGAATTAAGCCTCACATTCAGCGTCTCCTACAGCTGGGCATACTAGTAAAATGCCAGTCACCATGGAACACGCCCTTATTACCCGTCAAGAAACCCGGCACAGGAGACTATCACCCTGTGCAGGACTTAAGAGAAGTAAACAAGCGGGCGCAAGACATCCACCCCACCGTGCCTAACCCTTATAATCTGTTAAGCTCTCTCCCTCCAAACCATATCTGGTACACTGTCCTGGATTTAAAGGACGCCTTCTTCTGCCTCCGACTACACTCCTCTAGCCAGAACATCTTCGCATTTGAATGGAGAGACCCGGACTCTGGAACAACGGGGCAATTGACATGGACCCGACTTCCACAGGGGTTTAAGAACTCCCCAACCATCTTTGATGAAGCCCTCCACCAAGACCTAGCTCACTTTTGCGCCAGCCACCCTCAGGTGACACTCCTACAATATGTAGATGACTTACTACTAGCTGGAACAACAAAAGAAGAGTGCTATCGGGGCACAGAACTATTGCTAGAAGAACTAGCCCGCTTAGGATATCAAGCCTCTGCTAAAAAAGCCCAGATCTGCCAGAAAGAGGTAACGTACCTGGGTTATGCCTTAAAAGGAGGGCAGAGATGGTTAACGGAAGCCAGGAAGCATACTGTGATTCAGATTCCAGTTCCCCGCTCGCCCCGCCAGGTGCGAGAATTCTTAGGAACTGGGGGGTTCTGCCGCTTATGGATACCGGGGTTTGCTACTCTGGCAGCCCCCCTCTACCCTTTGACCAAGGAAGGCACTCCCTTCGAGTGGGGTGCCAGCCAACAGCGGGCCTTTGACAACATTAAAAAGGCCTTATTATCAGCCCCGGCCCTGGCTCTACCAGATGTAACAAAGCCCTTTGTCCTATACGTAGATGAGAAGAGAGGAGTGGCCCGAGGGGTGCTGACGCAGCCTTTAGGGCCATGGAAAAGACCGGTAGCATACCTCTCCAAGAAATTGGACCCCGTCGCTGGTGGTTGGCCAGCCTGTCTGAGGTCTGTGGCGGCAGTAGCGGTACTGGTAAAAGATGCAGACAAATTGACTATGGGGCAGAAGTTGACAGTCATTGCCCCCCATGCTTTAGAAAGCATCATCAGACAGCCCCCTGACCGGTGGCTGTCTAATGCCCGCATGACACATTACCAGAGTCTCCTATTAAACGGAGACAGAGTCCAGTTTGGCCCGCCTGTCATCCTCAACCCAGCTACCCTATTACCTGATACTTCTGTCCAGAAAGATGTATTACACACATGCCAAGAAGTATTGGCTGAGGAAACTGGAACTCGGAAGGACCTCTGTGATCAGCCCCTGCTGGATGCCCAGCTGACCTGGTTCACTGATGGGAGCAGCTCCATAATAGAAGGTAAAAGGGTGGCCGGGGCGGCGGTAGTGGACGATAAGCAGACCATCTGGGCAAGTAGTCTGCCTGAAGGGACGTCGGCCCAGAAGGCCGAGCTGGTCGCCTTGACCCAGGCCTTACGTTTGGCGGAAGGGAAAAAAGTTAACATATACACCGATAGCAGGTATGCTTTTGCTACGGCCCATGTTCATGGGGCCATTTACAGGCAGCGAGGACTGCTGACTTCAGCAGGAAAAGAAATTAAACACAAGGAAGAAATCCTAAGTCTACTGGAGGCTGTTCACCTCCCTAAGAAAGTGGCCATTATCCACTGCCCTGGGCATCAGAAAGGGGGGTCCAGAGTTGCCGAGGGAAACCAAAGAGCCGACCGAGAAGCTAAGCTAGCAGCTCAAAGGCTCAACATCCTGCCGCTATATGAAAACACTTTAAGGCCTAGCCTTAAAGAAATAGCACCCCCCCTTGCCAAACACTTTAAATATTCGGAGCGGGATCTCGAGAGAATGAACAGATTAGGCCTCCACTTAGAATCCCCAGAGGGGATCCGAGAAACTCCGGAAAGAAAAATCATCCTCCCTGAAGAGCAGGCGATCACCTTTCTCAGACAACTTCATAAATTAACTCATTTGGGCCCCAAGCATCTAAGAACTATTGTTCAGTCCTCCCCATACTATATTATGGAATTAAGTAAACTCGTTGACACAGCTGCAAAAGAGTGCAGACCTTGCCAATTAGTAAACACCCAGCCTAGCACATTACCTCAGGGAAGACGACTCCGAGGAGATCGTCCTGGGAGCTACTGGGAAACAGATTTTACAGAAATTAAGCCGGCCAAATACAGATACAAGTACTTGCTGGTGTTCATAGATACTTTCTCAGGATGGGTCGAAGCTTTTCCTACAAAAAGGGAGACTGCTCAAGTCGTAGCCAAAATAATATTAGAAGAAATTTTTCCAAGATTTGGGCTACCCAAGGTAATCGGGTCTGACAACAGTCCCGCTTTTGTTGCCCAGGTTAATCAAGGTTTAGCCAAAATCCTGGGGCTTGAGTGGAAATTACATTGTGCTTATCGGCCCCAAAGCTCAGGGCAGGTAGAGAGGATGAATAGAACCCTAAAAGAGGCCATGACTAAATTATCCTTAGAGACTGGCATTACTGACTGGACAGTCCTCCTTCCCTTTGCCCTGTTCCGTGTGCGCAACACCCGTAGCACTCTCAAACTGACCCCCTTTGAAATCCTATATGGAGCTCACCCCCCGCTTGTTGCCATGCAGCACCTCCCTTCCCCAGAGTCTTACTCCTCTCAATCTCTATACACCAGATTAAAAGCCCTTGAAACCGTGCAAAAGGAGGTGTGGAGCCGGCTGATCGAGGCCTACAAGCCCGGGGATCTGCAAATACCTCACCAGTTCCAGGTTGGAGATTCGGTGTACATCCGGCGCCACCGGACAGCCAACCTTGAACCACGGTGGAAAGGACCATACCTGGCGCTGCTCACAACCCCTACGGCAATAAAAGTCGATGGCATCGCAGCCTGGATCCACGCATCTCATGTCAAACCAGCACCGCCGCCAGACTCCGGGTGGAAAGTGGAAAAGACAGACAACCCCCTCAAACTCCGCATTCTCCGCAGTAGCCCTGCTCCTGCTGATACAACTCCCGGTGATAAGTAGTTCCGGTCCCAACCCCCATGCCCCCCAGAGGTTAACCTGGCAGGTTCTCTCTCAGACTGGTGATATAGTATGGAGTACTACAAAAGAAGACCCTCCTTGGACCTGGTGGCCGTCCCTCACCCCAGATATTTGCGCTTTAATAGCAGGGCTAGATAATTGGGATATCTCCGATGAGACCTTTAAAGAGGTTCCATCAAGCCTTGATCACCATTTAACAAAGCGCTCACTTACCCAAGGCTCCACATCCCAAGGCCAGTACGTTGCAGACGCCCCTGGCTGTGGCAACTTGCCCTCCCAGCGCCGGATGCAACAAACGGAGTTCTATATCTGTCCCCGGGACGGGAGAACGAGAAGCCAAGCCAACAGATGTGGGGGGGTAGAAAATTTCTATTGTAAACAATGGGGATGTGAGACGACTGGGCAGGCCTTCTGGCACCCCTTCTCCTCTTGGGACTTAATAACCGTAAAGAGGAGCAGTACCGGAGTAGGGTCAAACCCCCTAAATATTTCCTTCACGGAGAGGGGGAAACAAGCCCGAGATTGGATAAAAGGAAGAACATGGGGATTCCCTTTCTACATGTCAGGGTGGGATAAAGGATTTACCTTCTTCATCAAATTAAAAATAGAGACCCCTGTCGCTGTCCAGATAGGACCCAACATCGTACTCTCAGGACAGCAGCCGCCAGCTAGGCCGCCTATTTCTCCCCGTATGCCCCAGACTCCGGGGAGCACCCAATTTACTGAGGCCAGCACAGCCCCATTGCCTGCGAAACTGTCTCTCCAGGTAACATCCCCGGAGACTCCAAGCACCGGGCAGAGACTTCTTAACTTAATACAGGGGGCTTTCAATGTTCTCAATACTTCCAACCCTAATCTTACCGAATCTTGCTGGTTGTGTCTAGCCTCAGGCCCACCCTATTATGAAGGAATCGCCTTCTCAAGTATCTTCCAAAATACCACCTCCCATAATTCCTGTGACTGGGGATCCAAGATTACCCTTACAGCAGTCTCTGGGCGAGGCATTTGCCTAGGCACGATCCCCGAAAATCGCCAGCATCTGTGTAATCAGACCATTAAAAGCCCATCAACCACTATCAATTATTATCTAGTGCCCCCTAAAGGAGGATGGTGGGCTTGCAGCACTGGGCTAACCCCGTGCATTTCCTCATCAGTGTTCAACTCCACTGCAGACTACTGTATCCTCGTACAATTAATACCTAGAGTTATCTATCATGAGGCGAGTTCCTTCGAGGCAGAATTCGATCTCAGACCCCGTAGACAGAAGAGGGAACCAGTCTCTATTACTCTAGCTGTCCTGATGGGTATAGGGGTGGCGGCCGGAGTAGGAACAGGAACAGCTGCGCTTGTCCAGACCCCACAGTATCTCGAAGAACTGAGAGCAGCTGTAGATGAGGACCTAAAAGCCATACAACAATCAATCACAAAATTAGAAGAGTCGCTAACATCCTTATCAGAAGTAATATTGCAGAATAGACGGGGACTCGATCTCCTGTTCCTAAAAGATGGAGGGTTATGCGCTGCACTAAGAGAAGAATGCTGTTTCTATGTAGATCACTCTGGTATGGTAAAAGACTCCATGTCTAAACTCAGGGAGAGACTAGAAAAAAGACAACGAGATCGGGAGGCCCATCAAGGATGGTTTGAAAGTTGGTACAGCCGATCACCTTGGTTCACCACTCTCGTTTCCAGTTTAATAGGCCCTCTTATTATACTGCTTCTAATTCTTACCTTTGGGCCCTACATTCTCAACCGTATAGTCACCTTCGTCCGGGAAAGAGTGAGTGCAGTACAAGTATTAATGCTCAGACAGCATTACCAGTCTCTCCGCCGAGACGATAGCCATGAAAATGAATACATAGAGCCAGAAGTTCCATGATTAGAACTTCCCAAAAAAACAAATGGGGGAATGAAAGAAAATATTACCATGAGAATGTGACCACTTCTCGCTCCCTACCTTAGGAATGTGACCTTTTGTAACTGTTCCAGGAGATAGCCCCAGGAGCTTCAGCAAATATTTACTTAATAGTAAATATTTGACTGTTAGTCTTGTCTTAAGACAGTTGAATAGTGAATTAGAGTTCTCCTTATCTACTTAGAATCCCAGGTGTGTGTATTCTCTCTTACTTTGATAGAGTCCCTGCATGTCTGCTATTCCCGCCCATTTTGTAGTTTTTGCCTTTAAAAGCTTGTAAAAAACTGCTGTGGGGGACTTGATTTCTCGGCTCCTAAAAGAGTTGTGAATCAAGTCCCCCGTATACAGGAATAAAAATCCTCTTGCGTTTTTGCATCAAGAGACGACTCTTGCGGTTGATTGGGGTGGTCAGAGCTCCGGGCGGAGTGGGGGGTTCTGCCCCCAAGTCTTTCAATGGCAGAATTTGGAAACATTCTATTTTTAATGTATTTCCATTAACAATTGTGTACTTCTGTTTTTCATTATTATTGGTGAGAACTTATTGCATTTTCCAAAGTACTATTTTCCTTTTATTTTGTAGATTTGCTTCAATTCTGCTAAAATTCCTTTTTTATTTTTAGTAAATAAATTTTGAATTAAAGATACTAAAAAAAAACTTAATAATTTTTGTCCTGCTATAATCTTTAGAAGTTACTGCAAAACTGACTTGCAGTTTTTCTTAGGTTATTCTTTTCTACATCACAACATCGTAATCACCTCTCCTGGGAACACTCTACTGGCTGAAGAATACTGTTTTAAGACTACTGCCCTAAAAATATTGAGAAGGTGAAGGTTGCTTTTCTCACTTACACTTTTCACTTTCACCACCATTCCTTTATCTCTTTGATTTCTTAAGTCCCCAAGGGTGGTCTGCAGTCTCTGCAATGGCACCCAGTGACTCCTGCCCCATAGTCTTGTGAAATTCCCTTCGACTAAGTAACTTGCTTCTAGTCTATAGAATATGGCAATGCTGAGTGGGATATCATTTCAGTGATTAGGTTATAAAAGATTGTGATATCCCAGCAGAATATGTGAATGTGTTACCTTACATAGCAAAATGGGCTTTGCTAATGTGGTAAAGGTTAGGGACCTTTAGATGGTGAGAGTATCCTGAATTACCTCAGTGGGCCTGACATAATCTCATGCATCCTTAAAAGCAGGGAACATTTCTTGGCTGAGTTAGACTGATGAAATGAAGAAGTGATAAACTCAACACATTGTTTTGCTGACTTTGAAGATAGAAGAAGTAGGCCTCAAGCCAAGGAATGTGAATGACATGTAGAAGCTGAGAAAGGCCTATAATTTATAGCCAGGAAGAAAGCAGGGACCTCAGTTCTATAACCACAAGGACCTGAATTCTGCTAACAACCTAAATGAGTCTCCAAAAAGGAATACAACTCTGCCAATGCCTTGACCTTAGCCCAGTGAGACCTGTGTCAGACCTCAGACCTACAGAACTGTATGATAATGAATTGGGTATCATCTAAGCCACCAAAGTTGTGGCCCTTTATTAAGGTAGCAGTCAAAAAGTTATACTTCTTCTTATTCTAAATATTCTCCTGCCATTTCAAACTGCTATTCACAAGACAGCCAGAGTCACTTAAAAAACAAACAAACAAACAAATTGTCAGTGTGTTCTTGGCAGTGCAGAAACTTTTTAATTTGATCAGATCCCAGTAATGTACTTTTGATGTTGCTTCAATTGCCTGGGGTGTCCTCCTCATAAAGTATTCTCCCAGGCCAATTTTTTCAAGGTTTCCCCTGTACTCTCTCCAAGAATTTTTATAGTTTCATGTCTTATGTTTAAGTCCTTTAACCAGTGAGAGTCAATTTTTGTTAGAGGAGAAAGCTGTGGGTCCAGTTTCAGTCTTCTACAGGTTGCCAGCCAATTCACCCAGCACCATTTGTTAAATAGGGAATTGTTCCCCCAATTTATATTTTTGATAGGCTTATCAAAGATCAAATGACAATAAGTGTCTGGGTTTACCTCTTGGTCTTCAATTCTGTTCCATACATCTATCTCTCCATTTTTGTGCCAGTACCATGCTGTTTTGATCAGTAGCGATTTATAGTATAGTCTGAAGTCTGGAAGGGTGATTCCTCCCAATTTGTTTTTGTTTCTAAGTAATGTCTTGGCTATTTGAGTTTTTTTCTGTTTCCATATGAAACAAAGTACTAATTTTTCCAGGTCTTTAAAGTATGACAGAGGTGCTTTAAGAGGGATTGCATTAAATCTGTAGATTGCTTTAGGTAGTATAGACATTTTAACAATGTTGATTCTTCTCAGCCATGGGCATGGTATATTTTTTCATTTGTTAACATCTTCAGCTATTTCTTTTCTTGGAGGTTCATAGAGATCTTTCATGTTCTTAGATACACTCCCAGATATTTCATCTTCTTTGGCACTATTGTAAAGGGAATAGAGTCCTTGATTGTTTTTTCCCCTTGACTGTTATTGGTATATATAAAGGCTACAGATTTGTGAGTGTTAATTTTGTATCCTGAGATGTTGCTGTATTCCTTGATCACTTCTAGGAGTTTTGTAGTTGAGCAAATAGCCCTCAGAATGGGAGAGGATTTTTGCAAGTTATATTTCTGACAAAGGTCTAATAACCAGAATCCACAGAGAACTCAAACATATTAGCAAGAAAAGAACAAGTTATCCCATTTATTGTGGGCAACAGACATGAACAGAAGCTTCTCTGAAGAAGACAGGTGCATTGTCTACAGACACATGAAAAAATGCTTGTCATCTTTAATCATCAGAGGGGAAATGCAAACCAAAACCACTCTGAGGTACCATCTAACTCCAGTAAGAGTAGTCCACATCACAAAATCCCAAAGCTACAGATGTTGGTGTGGATGTGGAGAAAAGGGAACACTTCTGTACTGCTGGTAGGAATGCAAACTAGTACGTTCCTTTTGGAAGGAAGTTTGGAGAACACTCAGGGAACTAAATGTAGACCTGCCATTTGATCCTGCAATTCCTCTGCTAGGTGTATATCCAAAAGACCAAAAATCATTTAGCAATAAAGATATTTGCACCAGATTGTTCAGTGCAGCTCAATTCATAATTGCCAAGTCATGGAAGAAGCCCAAGTGCCCATCGACCCATGAATGGATTAATAAATTATGGTACATGTTAAAAAAATGGAGACTTTACTTCTTTTATGTTTACATGGGTGGAGCTGGAAAATATTCTTCTTAGTAAAGTGTCTCAGGAATGAAAAAAATATCCAATGTACTCAGTACTACTATGAAACCAATTTCACAGTTTCATATGAAAAGTGAATCACAACTATAGCCTAGGATGAAGGAGGGGGGAGGAGGAGGGCAAAGAAGCAGGGGTGGGTCGATAGAGGGAGGGTTAATATTAGGACCACACCTATGGAGCTTATTGCAAGTACAAGTTGGATCTATCAGGTATAGAACACAAATGTCTGAATTGGGTAAATGAGGTGAAGGCTATGTTAATTAGGATTAGTAAGCACTCCAATTTGTATAAATAATCAACACATTGAATCCCATAATGGCATAGATGTATCATGATCTATGTACAAATGACTTAATAAAAAAAATAAAAAACAAATTCTACCAAAAGCTCAGGCTATGCACGGAAAACAAATGAATGGTACTACATCAAACTAAAGAGCTTCTGTACAACAAAGGAAACAATCAACAAAGTGAAAGGCAGCCTATTGATTGGGAAAAATATTTAGAAACCACATATCTGATAAGGGGTTAAATATATCCCAAATTTCTATAATTTATATGCAAAATGTATTAAAAATCATCTGAAAATTAAGTAGCAGAAAAACAAATAACCAATTAAAAAATGGTCATAGGACTTGAACAGACATTTTGCTAAAGAAGACATAAAAATGGCCAATAGGCATATGAAAAGGTACTTCATATCATGAATTATCAGGTAAATGCGAATTAAAATCACTGTGAGTCATTTCACACTTATAAAAACAGCTATTACCAAAAAACCCCAAAAACCAAAAAACAAACAAACAAAAAAACAAGAGATAACAAATGTCAAGGGCATGAAGAAAAGGGAATCCTAGTATACTCTTGGTGGGAATGAAGATTGGTATAACCATTAGAGAAAACAGTTTGGCGGTTACTAAAGAAATTAAAACTAGAATTACTATATAACCTAGCAATTCCTCTTCTGGGTATGTACCCCAAAGAGATGAAATCACTGCCTTGTAAATATATCTGCACTGTCATGTTCACTATAGTATTAATTAACAATGCCAAGATGTGGAGACTACCTAAAGTCTGTTGACTCCTTCTTATTCTTCAAGTATAATTTTAAATTATATTAGTTGTGCTAATATCTCATGAATTATATTAGTATTATTTAAGATATATTTTCATATATTGTGATATGACAGGCCTTCTCTCACTAGCCTATCTAAAGATGCTATATCCTTATTTTTTATTTTAAAAACCCTATTCATTTTCTTCATAGCAATTTTCTCAACTTAGAATTGTATTTATTTGTTGCTTATTTATTGACTATCATTCCAACTAAAATCCAGGATCTGAGACAACGGGGATGTTTATTCTGTTTGCCATTGTTTCCCCAATACCCAATGCAGTGAATGGCACATAGTAGGTGATTAATAAATAGTTTTTTGAGTGAATGAATGGATATTACTTTTATGGGATAGACATTTTTTCAGGGAAATGGTTTCATGGTCAAATAAGTTTTAAAAATTCACATTAAATTAAAATTAAGATTTAACATAAGGTAAAAAGTTTTCTTTACTGTGAGACTTTTCTGGGCTTTAATATGCTAACAGATTATAGGCTATGTTAATAGATTATGCATCTCTCAAGGTGGGCAAGATCATTGACTAGAGAGATCAGTCACGAGATTGTATACTAAAGAAAGAAAAGTTTTATATTAAAAAAAATCACATAGCTCAGGGGATAATTCTGAGGGAAAAGTGTCAGAACCTATGGAGATTCCTTAGGAAGAAGTGGTAGAGCATAAGAAGAAATAGCAAAATATTGGTAGAGATCAACCCCTGAGAAACTTGGAGCCTTGTGAAAAGGGAGAATTTTCAGCAAAGAAGAACAGATGCCCTGAAAACTTATTAGCCCCGAGCCAAGAGAAGAGGATTCAGATGAGGAGAAACCAGCAACAGAACCCTGGCAACACGAAAAACAAAACAATATGACATACCCAGAGGATCATGATGGAGCTACAGTATTGGATTCCAAATAAAGGGAAATTGTTGAAGTGACAGAAATGGAATTCAGCATATAGATAGCAAATAAGATGAATGGAACTGAATGGAAAGTTGAAAACCAACAAAAGAAAGAAAAATAAAATTTAAGGAAATCAATGAAAAAGTTGCTAAAGACCTAGATAACATATGAAAGGATATAAAAGAACTTAAAGAAATGAAAGAGTCATTTAGGAAATTTCAACACATAGCAGAAAGCTTCAACAACAGACTAAACCATGTAGAAGAGAGAATCTCAGAGGTCAAAGACAAGGCTCTCAAGCTAACCTAGTCATTCAAAGAGGCAGAAAAGAGAATCAAAAAGACTAAGCAATCACTTAGAGAATATGAAATTATATGAAGCAAAGTGACATACAAATTATAGGTATCCCTGAGTGAGAAGAAAAGAGAGCAAAAAGCAGGAAAAATCTATTTGAGAGAATTATTGAGGAAAGCTTCCATGTTATTACCAAAGATTCAGACATACAAATATAAGATAGTCTTCAAACATCAGCCAGATTCATAGCAAATAGGATATCTCTAAGACATGACTTGGCTAAAATCAAAATGAAAGAGAAAATTCTTAAAGTAGCAAGACAAAAGCAACTAGTAACCTACAAAGGAAAATGCACCGAGGTAACTTCAGACTTCTCAGCCGAGACCTTACAAGCCAGGAGGGATTCAGCCCTGAGCTTCAGTCTTCTTAAACAGAACAACTGCCAGCCTAGAATTTTATAACCTGCAAAACTAAATTTCATAACAGACAGAGAAATAAAGTGTTTTCCAGAGAAGCAGACACTACAGAATTTGTCACTACTATACCTGCCCCACAGGAAATACTCAGAACTGCATTATACTACATATGTGGATCAGCACAATAGCTACCCACCAGTGTAAAATATCCCCAAAGCTAAAGCTCACAGCTCATATATATTAATAGTACAAGAGGGACAACTAAACAATAAGGTATTGCTCAACATGAAGAGCAGAACAATATCCTACATATCAATCTGTCACTCAGTGTTAATAGTCTGAATACCCCACTCAAAATACATAGGGTGGCTGAATGGATGAAAAAACAACCCAAGTATCTTCTATCTCCAGGAGACATGTCTAACCCATAAGGACTCCCACAGACTCAAGGTAAAGGGATGGAAAAAATATTCCACATAAACGAAACCAAAAGAGAGCAGGTACAGCTATTCTATCAGTTAAAATAGACTTTAAATCAACAATGGTAAAGAAAGACAAAGATGGTCATTATACAATGGTAAACAGAGCAGTTCAATAAGGAGACATAGAATTCCTAAATGCATATGCATCTGACACAGGAAATTCCAGATACATAAAACAAATTATACTAGATCTAAGCAAAGAGATAAATAGAAGCATCATAATCTCCAGGGACTTCAACACCATATTGTCAGAGATGAATAGATCCTAAGAGCCAAAAATAAATAAACCCTGGACTTAAATGGGACTCTAGAACAAAGGGAACTAACAGGCATCTACAGAACATTCTACTCCCAAACTATTGAATACACATTCTTCTCATTAGCACATGGGATATTCTCTAAAATTGACTGCATCTTAGGCCACAAAACATGTATCAAAATATTTTAAAAAATCAAAACTATACTATGTATCTTCTTAGATCACAGTGGGATGAAAGAAAAAGTCAATTCCAAGAGAAATACTCAAACCTACACAAAGTCATGGAAATTAAACAACAGGTTACTGAATGATTGTTGGGCCAATAATGAATTTAAGATGGAAATCAAATGATTCTTTTAACTGAATGACACAGGGAACACAAGCTATCAAAATCTATTGAATTCACCAAAGCAGTTCTAAGGGAAAAAATCAGAGCCTTAAATGCCTATTTCGAAAAGACGGAAAGATCAAACTAACAACCTAATGTTATATTTCAAGGAAATAGAAAAGGAAGAGAAAACCAAACCAAAAGCCAGGAGAAGGAAACAACAAAGGTCAGAGCAAAACTAAAGGAAATGTAAAACAAACAAACAAAAAGAATACAAAAGATCAATGGAACAGAAAGTTAATTTTTGGAAAAGGTAAACAAAATTGATAGACCTTTCTATGCTAGCCAGGAATAGAAGAGAAAGTACCCAAATAAACTCAATAATAAATGAAAAAGACTCAATCAGGAAGAAATAGAACTCCTGAACAGACTGATAGCAAGGAATGCGGCCAAAGCAGTAGCAGAAATTCTCCCAACAAAAGAAAGTACCAGATCAGATGGTTTCACAGCAGAACAGATCTACAAAGAAGAGCTGGTATCCATACTACAGAAATTACACCATAACAGAGAAGGAGGGAATCCTATTCAACTAAGTTTATGAAGCTGCTATCACCTTGATACCAAAGCCAGGAAAGGACAGACTAAAAACAAAACTACAGTCCAATATCCCTTATGAACACAGATGCAAAAATCCTCACTAAAATATTAGCAAACCAAATTCAAAAGCACATTAAGAGATAAATTCACCATGACCAAGAGATAAAGTCACCAGGACCCAGGTATACAGGGATGAGTCAATATATGCAAATCTATAAACGTAATTCACCAGGAACAAAACCAAAGATCATATGATCATCTCAATAGATGTAAAAAAAGCATTTAAAATCCAGCACCCTTTCTTGATAAAAACCCTCAACAAAATAAGCATAGCAGGATCATATTTCAAAATTATAAAAGCCATATATTTATCATACTCAACAGCCAACATCATACTGAATGGGAAAAAGTTGAAAGCATTCCCCTTAAAAACTATAACAAGACAAGGGTGCTCACTCACTGTCACCACTTTTATTCGACACAGTACTGGGAGTCCTAGCCAGAGTAATCAGACAAAAGAAAGAAATAAAGGGTATCCAAATTAGATAAGGGGAGGTCATACCATCCCTGTTCACTGATTTATCTAGAAAAACTCTAAAGACTCCACTAAAAGACTCCTGGAATTGATAAGTAAATTCAGCAAAGTCTCAGGTTACAAAATCAATAGACACACAATAGCATTTCTATATACTAGTAACAACCAAGCACAGAGTTAAATCAAGGACTTAGCACCATTTACAATAGCTACAAAGAACATAAAATCTCTACAAGGAGAATTATAAAACACTAATGAAAGAAATCAAATCAAAGATGACACAAATAAATGGAAAACACGTGCTTTTGGACCAGTAGAATTGACGTTGTTAAAATGTCCATACTACCCAAAGTGATTTACAGATTCAAGGAAAACTCCATCAAAATACCAACATCGTGGTTGGGTGCAGTGGCTCATGCCTGTAATACTAGCACTCTGGGGGACTGAGGTGGGAGGATCCCTGGACAGTAGGACCCTGTCTCTACTAAAAATAGAAAAATTAGCCAGGTGTCATGGATGGTGCCTGTAGTCCCAGCTATTCAGGAGACTGAAGCAGGTGAATCACTTGAACTCAGGAGTTTGAGTTGCTATGAGCGGGGCTGACACCACAGCACTCTAGCCTGTCAAACAATGAGAATGCCTCAATAAAAAAAAAATGTCATATTTCACAAATCTAGAAAATAATTCTGCTCTTTGTTTGGAATCAAATATAGCCCAAGAAACCAAATTGGTTTTAAGCAAAAAGAACAAATCCAGAGGCATCCCATCACTGGACTTCAAACTATACTACAAGACTGCAGTAATCAGAGCAACATGGTATTGATACAAAAATAGAAACACACATCAATGGAACAGAGTAGAGAACCTGGAAAGAAAACCATTTGCCTAAAACCAATTGATCTTTGACAAAGCAGACAACATACACTGGGGAAAAGAAGCCCTGTTCAATAAATTGTGTTGGGAAATTGTGTTGGGAAAATTGGATAGCCATATTCAGAAGAATGAAGCAGGACCCTTATCTCTTATCATTTATAAAAATTAATTCAAGGTGGATAAAATATTTAAATGTATTTTACATGGCATGAAACCAAAAAATTCCAGAAGAAAATGTAGGAAAACTCTTCTAGATATCAGCATAGGCAAAAAATTTATTACTAAGGCCCCAAAGGCAATTACAGCAACCCAAAAAATAAACAGGACTCGATTAAATTAAAAATTTTTGCACAGCAAAGGAAATAATCAACAGAGCATACAGAAAACCTACAGAATGGAAGAAAATATTTGCAGACTGTACATCTGAAAAGGGCAAATATCCACCTCTACCAAGGGTTGCTACTAATTGGCCATCTTCTGAGGGGCTTCCTTTTGCCAGCTTCTAAGGAAGTACAGTAACAGATCAAGTTTTTCTGTAAAATAGGATGCATCTTACACAGAACTGTGTGTCTTGAAGTAGGAAGCTTGTGCACTGCACCTGCAGCTGATCAGGCACTCCCGGGAGGGCGAGCTGACGGGCGTGGGAGCTGAGGCTAGTGCTGTGCCCACCGCTGAACTTCATCCTTGGATTGACCAGTTCTGTCTCTATAACTTCTGAAATTCCTGAGATCTACTGGAGGATAAACCACTCAACTCCTGTGAAGTGCGGGATATCCTGGGCCAGTTCTGTGTGTAGAACGACTGTCTGCGGGGAAAGAGCTGCACCACGACTGTGGTTGGTGCCCACCCAGACCTCTGTAAGAGCTGTGCCATCCGGACTTCTGTAAGAGCAGCATCGTGACCCCATCGGCACCTGCCCAGACCTCCGTAAGAGCTGTGCCCCGACCGTGATTGGCGCCCTCCCGGACCTTGGTAAGAGCTGTACCATGACCCTGACTGGTGCTCCGCTCCCGCTGTGCCTCCACACGCCCTCACCAGGAACTGTGGGAGCCACACAACCCTGTGTCCTCCCTCCCATACCCTCCCTGTCTCCACACGGGCCTGCTTGTCTGGCCAGGGACTCTGGTAGCCGTGTACCCTCTGGAGCCCTCCCTGTCTCTGCACAGAGCCCTTCTCTTGGCCAGAGACTGCTGGAGCCTTGGGCTTTCTGTGCCAAAGTCACTGGGCTCCAGGCACTCCCAGACTGTGTGCACCACCCCCTGCCCTGTTGCTGGATCCGGATGTGTCACACTTCGGAGCTGCTCCCAAAACCAGAACTCCCTGGCTGGGGTAGACCCAGAGGAAGTACACAGGGTCACTCCCTACAAAGATCCAGCAACAATAGAGTGATCCCACTGAGGTCTAATCCTGGAGAGACACCTCCCCAACTCTGAGGACAGCCAGAGGCAATGGTGAAAAGCAATCATGAGGTGAAATCAACAGAAAAACTCTGGCAATATGAATAATCAGAGTAGATCAACTCCCCCAAGGATCAATGGGGCAGAAACAGCACAAGACCCCATGCACAAACAAATAGCTGAGATGTCAGAAATTGAATTCAGGATCTGGATAACAAATAAGATCGAATTAGAATTCCAAAAGTTATCTCAAGAATTCAACGGATTCAAAGACCAAATGACCAAAGATTTCGACACATTGAGACAAGAAGCGGCATCCCTCAAAGATCTGAGAAACACAGTAGAATCCCTCAGTAACAGAATGGAGCAAGCAGAAGAAAGGATTTCTGACATTGAAGACAAAGCTTTCGAATGCTCCCAAACCCTCAAAGAAGAAGAGAAATGGAGAGCAAAAACAGACCACTCTCTCAGAGAGCTCTCGGATAATTTGAAGAAAACCAATATTCGTCTTATAGGGATCCCCAAAAGTGATGAAGTGGCTTCACAAGGAACAGAGTCTCTTCTCCATGAGATTATGAAGGAGAACTTTCCAGGCATGCCAAGAGATTCCAAAATTCAGATAGCAGACAGTTTCAGAACTCCAGCATGACTCAACCCAAATAAGACATCCCCCAGACACATCATAATCAATTTTGCTAAAGTTAATATGAAGGAGAAAATTCTGAAAGCAGCCAGACGAAAGAAAACCATTACCTACAAAGGGAAGAAGGACACTTGTACTAGACTGTTTATTGCAGCTCAATTTACAATTGCCAAAATGTGGAAACAGCCTAAATGCCCACCAACCCAGGAATGGATTAACAAGCTGTGGTATATGTATACCATGGAATACTATTCAGCTATTAAAAAAAAATGGAGACTTTACATCCTTCGTATTAACCTGGATGGAAGTGGAAGACATTATTCTTAGTAAAGCATCACAAGAATGGAGAAGCTTGAATCCTATGTACTCAATTTTGATATGAGGACAATTAATGACAATTAAGGTTATGGGGGGGAAGCAGAAAGAGGGACGGAGGGAGGGGGGTGGGGCCTTGGTGTGTGTCACACTTTATGAGGGCAAGACATGATTGCAAGAGGGACTTTACCTAACAATTGCAATCAGTGTAACCTGGCTTATTGTACCCTCAATGAATCCCCAACAATAAAAAAAAAAAAAAAAAAAAAGAATAACTGCTGAAATCTTTCAAGCTAAAGAGGATGGTCATTGACATTTAATCTCCTAAAACAAAATAACTTTCAACCCAGGATCCTCAGTTGAACTGAGTTTCATTTATTATGGAGAGATTAAATACTTTAATGACATTCACATGTTGAAGAAATTTGCCATAACTAAACCAGCTCTCCAGGATATTCTCAGACCTATCCTCCATTAAGACCAGCATAATCCTCCACCAAAAAAGTAAACCCACCCAGAAAATTTTGATCAAATTCCAATGTCCACAGTCACAAAAGGATTAAAAATGTCCACCAGACTCTTGAAAGGCTTATCAATATTCTCAATTAATGTGAATGGTTTAAACTGTCCTCTAAAGAGGCACAGGTTGGCTGACTGGATACAAACACTCAAGCCAGATATCTGCTGCATACGAGAATCACATCTTACATTAAAAGACAAACATAGACTCAAGGTGAAGTGATGATCATCTATACTCCAGGCAAATGGAAAGCAGGAAAAAGCAGGCGTTGCAATCCTATTCGCAGACACAATACGCTTTAACCCAACCAAAATAGGGAAGAATAAGGTATTTGTTAAAGGTAATACTCAATATAATGAGATCTCAATTATTAATATTTATGCACCCAACCAGAATGCACCTCAATTTATAAGAGAAACTCTAACAGACATGAGCAACTCGATTTCCTCCAGTTCCATAGTAGTTGGAGATTTTAACACCCCTTTAGCAGTGCTGGATAGAGCCTCCAAAAAGAAGCTAAGCAAAGAAATTTTAGATTTAAACTTAACCATTCAACATCTGGACTTAACAGACATCTACAGAACATTTTATCCCAACTGAATACACATTCTTCTCATCAGCCCACAGAATATACTCCACAATAGACACATCCTAGGCCACAAATCTAACCTCAGCAAATTTTAAAAAATAGAAATTATTCCTTGCATCCTCTCAGACCATCATGGAATAAAAGTTGAACTCAATAACAACAGGAATCTGCATACCCATACAAAAACATGGAAGCTAAACAATATTATGCTGAAGGATAGATGGGTTATAGACGAGATTAAGAAGGAAATCACCAAATTTTTGGAACAAAACAACAATCAAGACACGAATTATCAGAACCTCTGGGATACTGCAAAGGCAGTCCTAAGAGGGAAATTTATAGCACTGCAAGCCTTCCTCAAGAAAAAGGAAAGAGTATATGTATACCATGGAATACTATTCAGCTATTAAAAAAAATGGAGACTTTACATCCTTCGTATTAACCTGGATGGAAGTGGAAGACATTATTCTTAGTAAAGCATCACAAGAATGGAGAAGCATGAATCTTATGTACTCAATTTTGATATGAGGACAATTACGGATAATTAAGGTTATGCAGGGGGGAGGAAAAGCAGAAAGAGGGATGAAGGGAGGGGGGCCTTGGTGTGTGTCACACTTTATGGGGGCAAGACATGATTGCAAGAGGGACTTTGCCTAACAATTGCAATCAATGTAACCTGGCTTATTGTACCCTCAATTAATACCCAACAATAATAAAAAAAAAATAGAGTTTGGGAAATAGTAAAGTGGATTAATTTTAAGAAAACAGAAAAGAAAGCTCATGTAACAGAACAATACGTATTATTTTATAAAAAGCAAAATATATAAAATAAATGCTTGCTGGCAAAAAAAAAAAAAAAAAAAAGAAAACAGAAAGAGAGGAAGTTAATAACTTAATGGGAAATCTCAAGCAACTGGAGAAGGAAGAACATTCCAACCCCAAACCTAGCAGAAGAAAGATATAATCGAAATCAGAGCAGAATTAAATGAAATTGAAAACAAAAGAATGATACAACAGATCAATAAATCAAAAAGTTGGTTTTTTGAAAAGATCAATAAAATAAATAAACCTTTGGCCAAACTAACCATGAAAAAAAGAGTAAAATCTCTAATTTCATCAATCAGAAATGGTAGCAATGAAATAACAACAGACCCCTCAGAAATTCAAAAAATCCTTAACGAATACTACAAAAAACTCTACTCTCAGAAATATGAAAATCTGAAAGAAATCAACCAATACCTGGAAGTATGCCATCTACCAGGACTTAGCCAGAACGAAGTGGAAATTTTGAACAGGCCTATATCAAGTTCTGAAATAGCATCAACTATACAAATTTTCCCTAAAAAGAAAAGCCCAGTACCAGATGGCTTTATGTCAGAATTCTACCAAACTTTTAAAGAAGAACTAGTACCTGTGTTACTAAACCTCTTCCAAAATATAGAAAAACAAGGAATATTACCCAACACATTCTACGAAGCAAACATCACCTTGATCCCCAAACCAGGGCAAGACCCAACAAGGAAAGAAAATTATAGACCAATATCACTAATGAATATTGATGCAAAAATACTCAATAAAATCCTAACAAACAGAATTCAACAACATTTCAAAAAATTATACACCATGACCAAGTGGGATTTATCCCAGGATCTCAAGGCTGGTTCAATATATGTAATTCTATAAATGTAATTCAGCACATAAACAAACTAAAAACTAAAGACCATATGATTCAATTGATGCAGAAAAAGCTTTTGATAATATCCAGCATCCCTTAATGATCAGAACACTTAAGAAAATTGGTATAGAAGGGATATTTCTTAAACTAACAGAGGCCATCTACAGCAAACCCACAGCCAATATTGAATGGAGTTAAATTGAAATCATTTCCACTTAGACAGGAACCAGGCAAGATTGTCCATTGTCTCCATTGCTCTTTAACATTGTAATGGAAGTTTTAGCCATTGCAATTAGGGAAGAAAAGGCGATCAAGGGTATACACAAAGGGTCAGAAGAGATCAAACTTTCACTTTTCACAGATGATATCGTCATATATCTGGAAAACACTAGGGATTCTACTATAAAACTTTTAAATGTGATCAAGAAATACAGCAATGTTTCAGGCTACAAAATCAACACCCATAAATCTGTAGCCTTTATATATACCAATAATAACCAAGCTGAAAAAAAACAGTCAAGAACTATATTCCTTTCACAGTAGTACCAAAGAAGATGAAATATTTGGGAGTATACCTAACAAAGGATGTGAAAGATCTCTAAAAAAGAGAACTATGAAACTTTAAGAAAAGAAATAGCCGAAGATGTTAACAAATGGAAAAATATACCATGCTCATGGCTGGGAAGAATCAACATTGTTAAAATACCTATACTATCCAAAGCAATATATAATTTTAATGCAATTCCTACTAAAGCTCCATTGCCATATTTTAAAGATCTTGAAAAAATAATACTTTGTTTTATATGGAATCAGAAAAGACCTTGAATAGCCAATTACTCAGCAATAAAAACAAAGCAGGAGGAATCACACTACCAGATCTGAGACTGTACTATAAATTGATAGTGATCAAAACAGCATGGTACTGGCACAAAAACAGAGAAGTAGATGTCTGGAACAGAATAGAGAACTAAGAGATGGATCCAGCTACTTACCGTTATTTGATCTTTGACAAGCCAGTTAAAAACATTCAGTGGGGAAAAGGTACCGTATTTAACAAATGGTGCTAGGTGAACTGGCTGGCAATTTGTAAAAGACTGAAACTGGATCCACACCTTTCACCATTAACTAAGATAGACTCTCACTGGATAAAAGATTTAAACTTAAGACATGAAACTATAAAAATACTTGAAGAAAGTGTGGGGAAAACTCTTGAAGGAATCGGCCTGGGTGAATATTTTATGAGGACTCCCCAGGCAATTGAAGCAGTATCAAAAATACATTACTAGGACCTGATCAAACTAAAAAGCTTCTGCACAGCCAAGAACCTAGTAAGTAAAGCAAGCAGACAGCCCTCAGAATGGGAGAAAATATTTGCAGGTTATACCTCCGATAAAGGTTTAATAACCAGAATCCACAGAGAACTCAAACGTATTAGCAAGAAAAGAACAAGTGATCCCATCTCAGTGTGGGCAAAGGACTTGAAGAGAAACTTCTCTAAAGAAGACAGATGCACGATTTACAAAGACATGAAAAAAAGCTCATCATCCTTAATCATCAGAGAAATGCAAATCAAAACTACTTTGAGATGTCACCTAAGTCCAGTAAGAGTAGCCCACACAACAAAATCCCAAAACCAGAGATGTTGCAATGGATGTGGAGAAAAGGGCACACCTCTACCCTGCTGGTGGGAATGCACACTAATACGTTCCTTCTGGATGGATGTTTGGAGAATACTTAGAGACCTAAAAATAGACTTGCCATTCAATCCTATAATTCCTTTACTAGGTTTATACCCAGAAGACCAAAAATCACAATATAACAAAGACATCTGTACCAGAATGTTTATTGCAGCCCAATTCATAATTGCTAAGTCATGGAAGAAGCCCAAATGCCCATCAACCCATGAATGGACTAGCAAATTGTACATGTATACCATGGAATATTATGCAGCCTTAAAGGGAGATGGAGCCTTTACCTCTTTCATGTTTACATGGATGGAGCTGGAACATATTCTTCTTGGCAAAGTATCTCGGGAATGGAAGAAAAAGTATCCAATGTACTCAGCCCTACTATGAAGCTAAATTATAGCTTTTGCATGAAGACTATAACCCAATTATAGCACAAGTCTATGGGGAAAGGGCCAAGGAAGGGGAAAGGAGTGGGGAGGTTTTGGTGGAGGGAGGGTAATGGGTTGGGCCACACCTACTGTGCATCTTAGAATGGGTACAGGTGAAATACAGAATACAAATACAGTACAGAATACAAATGTCTACATATAATAACTAAGAAAATACCATGAAGGCTACATTGAACAGTTTAATGAGAATATGCCAGATTGTATATGAAACCAGCACATTGTACCCCTTGATTGCACTAATGTACACAGCTATTATTTAACAATTAAAAAAAAACTATCCATGTAACAAAAACATTTGTACCCCCTTCCTATTTCAAAATAAAAAAATAGATTATGACTCTTTAGATGAAGGCTTTTGTTTGTATCTTTCCTTCTACTAATTTGATGTGCAACTTACTTCTTGAGGGGAGTATGATTAAACACTAGTGTCCTGTGGCATGTAATTCAGGGAATATCAACATAGTTTAAAGTTTTTATTTTATAGACAAAGAAATTGTGGCCTAGGAAGATTCATGGACTTATTTAAAGTTAACATTGTGACATTTGTAAGAGTCAGGTCTTTCATCAAAGTCTAAACATTTAAGAATGTCTATAGCATCTTTAAATGGTTAGCCAAATCAATAGGGAAAGTTATGTTTAGAGTAAAATTATAGATGAGAGTTTAGAACAGACTGTATCAAAGAATTTGGCCTCCTTTGGAAATTGCCATTTTTGATAAAAATACCACAACAAAGATTTCCAGAACCCATAATTTAAAAATGCTACCATACTCCCTCACTCATGAGCAGATCAAAACAAAAATTCATACCACTTAGTTTGCCCTGGCTGGCTGGGACGGGAAGGAATCAGGCAAGAAGCATAAAGGAAAGTCTGGCTTTTATTTGCTTACCTGGTTGCTGTGTTTTTGTGGGACTTTTTGTGTGGAAATGGATTCTGAGAGTGTCTGAGAGTAGACTTTGTGTCCGGCTTTGGAATCCTACAGCTGTGAGTTAGAAACCTTCCTTTGTCTTTTACCAGCGGTGTGACATCTAGCACATTGTACTAAATGTCCCCAAGCCTCTGTTTTATTACCTGTAAATGGGAATAATATTAATTCCACCTTCCTGAGTTATTGAGATGAGATGATAGCACATTGTTACTAACCAACATACATTCTAAATGTTAGTGTTATTAGGAGAAAGGCATTCAGCGCTGTGTTGTTGATCAGTGTTTCAGGAATTGGTGAAAATACTGAGATAGGTTTCAAGGTTGCTTAATGAAGTCCATTAATTGATTTGAAATCTCCTTGTGAGATTTTGCTGAATTTGCAATCCATGCCTTCTGACTTGGTTTTGAAAAATACCAAATAAGAAAAAACATGGAGTCTACATGTATTTTCCATCCAGTTCATTTTTTGATCACTCAGGATTTTACCTGTAGATCTGGAGTAATATTTTTTGATCTAATGTAGCAAAAGCACACACTGGTCATGACTTAATGACAAGCAGCATAGTCAATGCCTGGTTGGTCCTGAAGAGTTGACATAGTACGCTTGGCAAAACAGCCATTAGTTTGATCCTTTCGAGGCTTCTTTTTCAGCCACATTAGGGCAGGTGTGGTGTGCCTTTACTAGGGCTAGAGTAGTGTTCCTCCCAAAGCATGATCGCCCTAGGCTCTGTTGAATGCCCAGAGTGTTTAGCGAGGCTGCCACTTTGACAAGTAAAAACTTGAACATTTCTAAGTTCTATGGATGTCCAGTAATTGTTCAGCCCATAGCTCCCCTGTAGCTCCTTTCCTTGGTTATGCAGAGTTACATTCAATGCCTCTATTGCATATCTATTGCATAGTGTTTAGCCAATGACTGAAGGGGAGGGACCCCTATGCAGATTTCTGGCTATTCATCCATTTATAGCACATTTCTTAACTCAGAATTATGTATTTATATTACACAGCTTACACAACTTTCCCCTCCAGCCCTATGTCCCATGAATTCCAGCCGTCTCTGTGGCCCTGAATTCTTAACTGTTTCCTCAGGACCCCATACAGAGGTTTGTAAAGTCCCTCCAAGTTCATCTTCTTTCCTTTCTCTCAGAGATTACATTTTACCTGTTGTCTAACATCTAAAAACAGTTATTTCAGATGTCTTGTGAAGTTTTATAGTTGTTTAAAAGGAGAGTTTTCTCTGTCATGACCAGAAGTGATAAGTCCTTTCTCACTTTTAGTTCCCATCACTTTACCATAGGATCTCTGCTTTGAAGAATCAACCCCACCTCTTTGTACAACTATTACATATCCATAAAAATAACACAAGAAAGGTAAATCTGAGAAAAAAGTCTTTCTCTCAGTACTATAGTCACTATGAGAATGACTCACTTCCGAACTCATTTCTGATCACCCTTGATTTTAAACAACTTACAGGTTGTTTATATTGGTTATAACTGGAATCATGGCAATCTGTGCTCATTTCCATGTTCTTAGGCTAGAAAGACCTAACTATGTCAGAGAAGGACATGGCTCTCCTGTGTGCAAAGAATCTGGGCCCAGAATCACATAGAACTCTTTATTTCTTAGTCATCATAAACACATTAATTATGATAAAATAATCCAATAAACTATTTCTATGCCAATTTCTTCAATATAATTTGAGGTGAAATGTGGTCACGTATTGCCATCTTTCATAAAGAAGGACTACCAAGAATGGTGGGTCTCTTTCATAGGACTAGGTGAAGAAAAGTGAAATATAACAGATTCAAAGGGCTTATAGACTTTCAGTCATCTTTTTGCTTAATGCATAAAAGATAACATAAAAATTGAAAAAAATTCAGGAAAAATAATTAGTTCATTTTTCTTCTTGGTAGGAGGTAGGGGCCCACTGGTGAGAAGATGTTCATTAGTTAAGTTTTTGCTACAAAGAATGTTTGCTGGCATCCATAAAGACTGTTTATCTTTGCTTGCAAATGCTATTGCCTGTATCATGAATAACTATGAGGAGAACACAAAGGAAAGTTCCCAGATTTAAATTTGTACATTTACTGCAGTTCTTTATTTCAAATTTCTAATGACTATTAATTCAGATTCCATGATTTCTTTCCTTCTCCACGATCATTTTGGCTTGGGTAACTTCGGAGGAGCATCTGAAAGAGGAGACAGTATCTTTGTTTTATGACTGCTTTGTGGATTTAATGACTCTTGCCTGCTTCAGGGCCTTGAGCTTTGAAAATTTCCTATCTACTTGTAATTTCAAATGGTCTTTAAAAAACAAACAGCTTTGATGTTTTCTTTTTATTCTTTTTTAATTTATATATAACTTTACTATGCTGTCTACATAATAATATTCCACAATCATCGTATGAAGAGGATAGGGTGGTTATTACTTGCTTTCA
Source organism: Nycticebus coucang (assembly GCF_027406575.1). Lineage (NCBI taxonomy): Eukaryota > Metazoa > Chordata > Mammalia > Primates > Lorisidae > Nycticebus > Nycticebus coucang. The sequence goes on from NC_069790.1 coordinate 59,445,595, forward strand.
CAGAGGAGAAATATGAGGTATGGAAGTATTTTGTGATTTGAGCAGTGTTCGGACAATTTGGTATCATTGCCAGAATTGGAACTGAAGGCTAGACCTGGGAAAGAGCACTGGTTGAATAGGAGGAGGGAACTGGTTGTCATTTTGTATCCTTGGTTTAGGCCAGTTTCTTATCGGGACCTCGTTTTCATCACTTGTAAAAGTCTGGGGCAGAATAATGGAGCTCTCAGGTCTTTCCAGCTCCAAAATTCTGGGATCCTTTGACTCCCTTTGGCTTCTCTCCCCTAGTGCATTGCTTCCATTAGATTTTTCTCTGGATATTCCTAGATTATATCCGATTTTTATATTTCTCCACTTCTCCTTGTGTCCTACTGGTATATTATTTTGCTTTTAAGTGGTTTTACTGGAAAGGTGTAAAGAAAAACATTTAGCTATCTAGCATATAATAACTAATTTAAGAGCAGTCTGGTTGACTTTCTCATTGCTTGCTAAAGCTTTTATTATGTTATGTAATACATTTATTATAAATTTACATATGTACTTACATCATTCAACCAAAGTATGCAATAAGCCATCACTATATTTTGAAATAAAGAGGACTTCAAGTCCCAGATAGTCACCATCGTTTGACTTCATTACTAATCTGTGTGCTTTCTTGGGTCTCATACTTGCTTTATTATAATATAATGAGGGAGGGTTATCAATAACTTACCTTCCTCGCAAAGATATTGTGATACACTGAAAACTAACTGCTAGTTATTCTAAAGATTGTTTTATGCTCCTGAACTTAAAGACATTAAGATTGAAGTATTTTGAGATAAAATATATGCTTCAAAGTCTTCCAAATAATTGAAAAACAGAATTTCAAAATAGTGAGGAGAAGAAAAGACTATTGGATCTTTCAACTGAGTTATGAAATACATACCAACGTTTGGACTTTTTGGAACCTCCACTTCTGGACTTTACCATGACTGATAAGTCTATAATTTGCTATTAAAATGTTGCAATTTCAGCTTTAGATAGTTGAACCATAAATTGCTGAGATCTGGGACAAATGGCCAATTATATTAGAACAAATGTCTATTGTTTTATTCAGGGAGGGGGAGAGTTCACTGTACTACTTACTTATAGTGATTATTTAAAATTTTCCCCCAGAAGAAAAAGACCATGCTACATTTGTGGAAATGGTTAAGTGACCACAGTAACAAAGAATTCAGGGATGATTTAGTACAGATCATCATGCAGGCTTCCCAGCATGTGCGTTTTAAACAGTACTGTGTTGTCTCTAAGTTTGCCAGAGTGTAATCTGTGAGCAATTCAGGCAAAATCAAAATCAGAAACCTAGGAAAGTAACATTGTTTTGGAATTGTCAAGCAAAAGACTTTGGTTTGGGTTTGTTACGTCTGGAACCAGAATGTCACATGTGGCATACATCATTTAAAGTTTATTATTTTAACCTCAGACCTCCTTGTTTAAAATTTATGCTATTCGGTGCCTAGCATCCCAGCATAAGCATTTCTGTTCTATTATGCAGAGTCTGTGCCAGCGACATGGTGAGAGCATGGTGAAACCATAGCTTGAATGGCTGGATGGCCCCCTCCATGGTTCCACTCTTTTGCTCGAACTGCTAAGCCCAAAAGGTTCAAGGGGGTGCTCAAAAATGAAGACATGGCACCAGCTAATTGAAACCATTCCCTGCACATCTGGAAAAAAAATCTAGTCATACTCTCTGCTGAAACAGAAATCATCCCATGCTATTGCTGGAAGTTGCAGGAAAGTAAAAGTGGTGTCATTTTACATTTACAGAAGCACTTAGCATTTTCACGGACAGACTCAAAAGCTTGTGGTTACAAAGTGTGAAATTCTTATTAACATTCTTCATGAAATCAACAGAACACATATCTAGCAATTGTTCCAAGAACTGTTCGAATAGAATGGTTCCCCTGATCCATTCTATTCTTCATGTCAGACAGACCTATACAGACCATTTTCCCATTTATTGGTTGACTTGCCCTAGCCAGAAGATTTTAAATTATTTGTCATTCAAGGCAAGTTCAAAGTTGATGCCATGGCTGCCTCCAAGCTGGCACGACATAAACTGTCTTCTGGGATTACGATGTAGTGAACTTGGCTCTCTCATAGGAGAAATAAAGGTTCTGATAGGGAATATATATTTTTGCTTTTAAATCTAAACAAAGATGTATAGATTGAGAATTTGATTGCATTCCCTGTGTAGAACTTGAGCCTTCCACGTGTAGTTCAAAATTTCCTTGCCTGTAATGGATGCGTTGTCTTAAGTTTGATGTTGGCTTTCAGTGATAACATAGCACTGTACTATGTCTAAGGTGCTTTCAGTATCTCATTTATTTTTATAGTTTTCAATTATCAGGCAGGTAGGATAGGGATTAATTTCCCCACTTCGAAAATGAGAATCTTCAGGCTCAGAGAAGCAAAGTGGCTTATTCAGCGTCACATACCAGGTAAAGACAGGGTTAGTTCTCAAACAACTCATCTGACTCCATCTTATGCTCTTTCCATTAGTGCAGTGGTTCTCAACCTTCCTAATGCCATGGCCTTTTAATATAGTTCCTGTGGGTCGCAACCCACAGGTTGAGAACCACTGCATTAGTATGTGGTGTCTCTCATGTTTCTTATATGTCTTCTTCTCACCAAAGTAAATTTTGCTTTGGCTCAGTTTTCAAAGCAGTTTTGATGGAACACGTCCAAATGCTGTTTCTTGGAGCAGACAGCAGGGAAATGTACAGCTTCTCCATTATGACAGTGTTCCTTATCCTGAAATTCTGGGATCAGTATGAAATAGTTTCATGTGTCTCTTCCTATGTAAACACACCAGTTTGCTTGCTCTTCCTCTGCAGTATGGATTTCCATCTTGCAATGTAGTTATTTACATTTAGTTATTTCTAAATCTCAAATATGCGTTCCCAATGGAACTTTCATCTTTGTATGCTCTGCTGTACCTCGTCCAATGTCTCACAGGAAGTCAATGTTCATTGAAATGTTTACTGGAAGGAATTAAAGATGATAAAGCAAGGTTCGAAGAGTCCAAATGTACCTCTCTGTACTATCTGTATCAGTCTGTCCAGTACAACCTTCTGCAGTGATGGAAATGCTTCCTATCTGGGCCATCCAATATGATAGCTATTAGTGGCTAGTGTAACAGGGGAATTACATTTCTAATTTGTTTTAATTTAAATTTAAGTAGCTTCATGCAGCTGGTGGTTAATGTATTAGACGTCTCAGCTCTATATTTTCATATATTTGAACTTTGTCAGATCCTTAAATTCTCATTGCATTTAGGTTCTTCCTTATTCTGATGGCTGTCGCTACGTTTTTGATGAGGAGATTGTACAGCTGACCTTGGACAAGGGGAGGAAAGGGTGTGCTCACATTTTCTCCCACACCTAAGGTAGAAGGCTTTCTGCTGCTTAGTCCCTGGGGTGGGGGCGCTGGTGCTCATTCCTGAATATTTTCTGCAAAGTAGGAGAGACTTATCTCTTGGAGTTGCAAAGGGATGGGAGGGGCTCTTGCATTGGAACAAGTGGGATTTCTCAGTTTCTCAAGGCTCCATGGTATATAGTCTGGGCCTGTAGGAAAAAAGTGTCATCATTTCCTAACAACAGCAAATCTTTGGTTAGAAGAAACAGGAGGGCAGAAAGCAAGTATCTGTTAAATAGATTTCCTCACATGCAGTTCCACCTGAGTTAAGAACCTATAGGCTCTGTCTCACTCTTTAATATCAAGGCTACATATATCACCAGCAATCATTAAATGTTGCATTTTGTCTAGTTGTGAACCTTCTAAATTCCTCCCTCCTCTGAAGTTGTCAGCTTGGTATCAATAAAAAAAATTTCTCTTTGCTTTTCTCCCTACCAGATAGTAGTAGCAAAAACTGCCCAGGAAGAAAGAAATGCTGTTCATGCAGGGTAGACCCCTTTGATCTCAGTGACTTCTAAGAACCCCCATTCGTCATGCTGTGGCTTCTGCTACTTCTCTCAAGGAGCCAAAAGGTTAAACACAGAGAGGGCAGGAGCGAAATGGCAGCCGACTGGGAGAGTCCAAGTTGGCCCTTGCATAACTGTCTGTGTGTTCTTATGTGATTCTGGGCACAAGTCCTTTCTCAGAATGTAAATAATCCAATGTATCTAAAATCCAAATGTAGATTTTTAGGTCCTTGTGCTCTACTAGAAGTAAAACAAACATTTAGGAAAGGAAAACAGGTGCATTGTCAATATCAGCGTTGTGGGTGGCTGCAAAAGCTACTTTGTAAATGACTCTGAAATTTCAGGATGAAAACTGTGGAGGTAAAGATTGGCAACGTTATTTGGGAAGGGACTCAGGAGTATCTCCTGTGATTCAAAGAGCAGGATCTTCCCCAAGGAACCTACTATCTTAGGCTGACAAAAACCAGTAGATACTAATATTCCGTATTATGTATAAAACTGGCACTTAGAAATGTTTTCCTCTGTAAATAATATGTTCAGATTAAATTTTTAACCTTCCTTTTTTTTTTCTAGAATAGGAGGGAGGCTAAGTATTATTTGTCCCTTTAGGCAAGAGTGGAAAAGAAAGCCAAGAGAGGGAAGACACCTGGCTACAGTCACAGAGCAATCATGTCCCTATCTATACTGAATTGGAACAGGTGACTTCAAACCCAGAGCCACTGGGCTGGCTTTTTTCCTCAGGAGTAAGATGACAGCTCCAATACCTTACCAGATATAAAGGAGCGCATGTGGATAGAATTCATAAATAAATGTGCAAAGGAGGAAAAGAAACCACAATCTGCTAAAGCTGTTAGAGAGAAGATGAATTAACACCTGTGACTTTGGTTCCCAGTCCCTAAACTTTTTTTTAAATAAACTTTAATATTGAAATAAAAGATATATAGAACAATTGCAAAGGTAATACAGAATTCCCATATATCCCTCATGCATTTTCCCCTAACATTAACATCTTACATTTGGTGGCCTGAATTCTGCAATAATTTTAATACATAGGGGCTCTTTAAATAGTCTTGTTTACAAGCGAATTTGTACCTATAACTTTCTTACAACATTTTCCAAAAATTTATTGCTAAGATGGAATAACCTACATATTTGAGAAGGATTCAACAAGTAGAGGATTCAACATTTTGGTTATAAAGTCTCTGGGGAGTTTTAACCACAGTTAAACCATTGCTGAAGAAGAGGCAGAAAGACTATTTAATACTGTGACAAGAGAAATAGCTTTAGAACAAGGGAAATCACTTTTACGTAGCTCTGAGGCAGGAAGTTAGTTTAGCCTTTCAGGAACCATTGAGACTTTATAGTGATATTGAGATGGCAAAGAATTTTGGAAACAGAATTTTATAGAATATGCATTAAAGGAGATCTACGTTTCCCAAAGTTCCTGGTTTTTTTCAGTAGTAACCAGAAACAGAATTAACTAGGACTAGAAGACTTTTATGATAATGATGCTCTACTTAAGAGGTGCTGTACTTTAAAGATACTTGGGAAGGACCAAGTATGCTTTCTCCTGTCTAAGACTTCACCAGTGGTTTAGTGGGGACAGAGTGACACTTAATATTTGACTAATACTACATTTATGCTCGTTTATTATTGCATTTGTCAAATTCACATTTATGCTTAAGGTTACCAAGAAGATCATATGACATTTCCAATATTTGACAATTTTTGATTCACAGAAATGGGACTTTCATATGATTCAACCTAATACTTAGTAAACTGTATGTGGTTAAATTCCAAAAATTTTCACTCACTTTCACTTTATTTTTTTTGTTGCTTTTAGGAATTTGGAAGTAAAGAATAGTTTGTTGAGCTAGAAAAACCCAAGCGACCTTTGTTATGGAGATCCCTAGAATGGACATGGGATGAGCAGACTCCTGGACGGTGTGCAGCCCAAACAGGCACCCTTGCCATGTGCCACATTGCACACTCACATGTCCAGGTTCAGCCGGGTCTGTGTATTTGATCTGTGAATTTTACAGGGTTAGTAGTACTCAGTATCTTTTTCTCCAGGGATCTAAGAAAGTACAGCTGAAAATGATTGCTTATCATCCTAAATCACAAAGTTTCATTTTCAGCCATAAGGTGGCATCGTATCACATTTTATGCTGAAGAAGCAGGTTGTTTTTCTCTTCACTGAAATGACTAATGTTATGCACATGTCTTTAAGTTGTGGGTATGACATATTATTGAATTTTGAAGTTTATAAGCAAGTATTAGAAGCTGGTATCTCTATGTAGAGGTCTAACCTTATTTTCTTAGATTTGATCCTTCTGTATTATGGCTGAGAAGTTAGTAATAGCAGAAATTATTACTATATTAACTAATACTGTGCTTTACCTTATTAAGATATGTAAGGCAGCTTCTTGCATATATAGAAACTACTATGCCAAAATATTCATTGCATGATTAAATTAAAATATTCCTTTAATAGGCCTTACCCTCCGAATTCATTTTCTCATTTATCAAGTTGAATTTACAGCAACTTTTATTGCTATGACCCATTTCTTACCAGTATAAGAAGCTTATTTTATGAAGAAGTTAAACTCAACCGAGCACATTTAATTTCCCTACTATCCTCTATATTACCTTTTTTGCAGACACCCTTTTCTTTGCTTGATTAGAAATGGCTAGAACTTGTAAATTGCATAAATGCGCTGGTTTACTTTGTCGAGTTGCTTAATTGAAAACTCTGGATTAGTTTTGAGAAGCTGAGTAAAAATTTTGCTTCATTTTTCTCTGTAGAAACATTTGTATCTTGTAGAAAGCGTTGTAAACACTTTCCATGTAAAACCTCCCTTTTTTCAGATGAAGTGATTGTGTTCTCGGAAGTCTTTATAGTTTGTTTTTTTTTTTGGAAGTCTTTATAGTTTTGATGGGGTGTCGGTACCTCTTTGACTTCAGGAAAAACTCCTACAGGCATGTTGCAAGGCACCTTAGAAGTCTAGTTAGGAATTTGGAGATGGAATAATAAGACTTCGGTCTTTCAACATTTCTCTGGTTGTGGACCTGCTGGAGCTCTTAATTCTCTTTCTGACTGGCTATGATGCCAAAGCAATAAATTGAAAAATGAAAAATTGTTAATCATTAAAAAAACCCCTAATAACTCTATATTGGATAACCAGCTAGAGAGATGTTTCCAGCAAATTGATTGTGTTGATTTCATGAATTGAGGTGTGGCTGCACTCTACATATTAAATCTCCTTTTCCCACTTTGGTGGAGCTCTGCTTTAAAAAGAACTGAATTATATTTCTCTCTGCTTTCCATAAGAATTTTTATCCTTAACATTTTCCTCTCAGAGCCAAATGAAGAGTGGAGGTAAAATAAAGCAAAGAGTCAAAGTGAAATGAGCAGGCTGGTGTGAAATAGAGTGAGAGAGGATTCCAAGGACGAGTAAGAAGTCATCCCTAAGAAGATGATCTCAGTTTCAGCTGAATGATGAGACAGAGCTAGCCCTGGAAATTGTGCTTTGAATTGGGTGGGGAGAGGATGAGTGGGAACATCTGGGAAGTACATCTCAGGAGTAGAAAACACTTTAGGGTGTAACAGAGGGGGGACTAGAAAGAAAGGGAGCGTAGCTAGAGCACAGGGGCGGAGTGGTGGTGGCTGGGAGTGTGGTAAGGTGGCTAGGGGAGGTGGGCTAGTGCCAAGATCTTTTAGATGCAAGGTGAAGAAGTGAAGAGTTTTAAGTGAGGAAATTATTGAATTGTATTTATATTTTAAAAGTTTCCTCTGATTCATCAATAGCAGAATAGATAAATTGGAACATATTCATATAATAGAATGTTATATGGCAGTAAGAATGAACCAATTCCTTGCTGTACAACACATGACACCATGAAACAACATGTCAACTCAAATAAAATGTTGAGTGAAAAAAGCAAAATGCAAAAAAGGACACATTGCCTGATTCAATTTATGTGAGTATTTTATTAATCTGAGCACTGGTTCCATGAGGTATTCAGTTTGTGAAATTTTATCAAGCATACACTCATGATTTGTGCACTTTTATGTATGTATATTAAACTTAAAAGGTTAGAAAAGGATGACTCTACCTCTAGAAGAGAGAATACACTGTAGAAGAGAGCGGGAGGGGACCAGTTAGAAGGCCATTGAAATTGTCCAGGTGACAGATGATGATGGTAGAAATGGAGAGAAGTAGATGTGTCCTGGATCTCATTTGAATTATAGTACAGTATTAAGAATTAGAAAGAAACATGAAATTGCTGCTACTTGACCACTTTTGGCCTTTAAACACAATTCCATGTGGTTCAACCTACTAGAAATCCTACTAGAAGTGGATTGTAAGAACTTCTTTGTTTTCTATTCAGTATGATAATTTTTGGTTTTATATGTGTGTATCTTTCCTATGTGACATGAAGAATGAAATATTATGATTTTACTTGAGATCAGATATTAAGTTTTAGTAAGTAGCTTCTATTCAAGTAACTATTATCTATTACTTTCTCTATGATGAATTCCATAGTTTTTTTTTCTCTTTTACCTGTCCTAGGATTCATGAATTAAAACTAGGAATAGTTCCTAATGTAACTGACTTAACATTAACATATAGGCAGTATGTTCTACTCGGATGTAGAGATTGTGGTCATAGTGACTGTCAAAAACCTGTATTATAGCTGGGTGTGGTGGAATATGTCTATATTCTCAGCTACTTGAGAGGCTGAAACAGGAGGATGGTTTGAGGCCAGGAATTCAATGCCACAGTGTTGACTCTGTGAATAGCCACAGGAGTCCAACCTGGGCAAACAAACAAGCAATCAAACAAAAACCATGTATGGTTTTAAAAGTCAGGAATTAAGCATTCATGCTATCATTTATAACATCAGATAAATTGTATTTGAGGGTAGAGATCTTAAATTCTCAGTTTAAGGGTTTCTTCTTCCTCCCCTATCCACTCTCTCTGAAAAGAAGATAGTTCTTATGTCTGTTTAGGTAGCCATGTGTGGGTTGTCAGTTTTCTGAACAGAGGTGAAGGATCAAGAGAACCTGACTGGTGCAGTGGGTGTTTTTTAAGTTGTGAGTTCTGAGGTGTCTTAGCTCGGCAGCTGAGATGTACAAAGAAGACTGCACAGTAAATTCTGACTGACCCTATAGCCTCTCCATCATAACTGAATCTTTAGATTCATATTCATCAAATTGACATGAGATATTCAAACAACCTTGGAAATGGTCTATTGAAAGTAATTTACTTCCTCATCTGTCACATTCTCAGATGGTCTAAATTTGAGCAAAGCAGTGGGAGTATGATATCCATATTCTGAAAGCTGAGAGGGTCTAGGGAAAGGTATTTTAATTTTATTCTTTTCCTCACAACCTATATTTTTTCACACCAACATATATAAAGTAAAAATGGAAGAGGCAGATGATATTTGATATATATATATATATATAGATCAGCTTCGAATTCATTTCATCATATCAGAAAAGCATGCCTCCTAGTTAGTATTAGATTTTCAGAATACACTCATGGAAAATAGTTAGTGGAAATCACCTCAACTGGATTTATTAATTTTTTGCATTGTGCTTCACCGAGTACAGAGATCATCTAGAAAGTTCTAATTTTTTTCCCTAAGGACTATCACAAAACACAGTCCCCAAAAGGGGAGGGGTGGATGGGGGAAACAATTGCAAATGTTTCCTTGAAAAATGCCCTTTCCTACCTAGTTATAGAGTGAAATCAATACTGCCCTCTAGACTTGTTGACCTGTTCATGAGATGGAAACTAAAATGTGAAAATTGGAAGTTTTCCCTGATGATAGATTTTTCCTCTTTCAGATGCAGCTAGTGTGAACAATCCAATGACTAGAAAGATCTTCAGACCTTTATACAGTGCTGAAGAATGTCATGTTGAGAAAGGGCATGCTTTTCCTATATCATTGTGCCTTAATCTTCTTAGATTTTTCTACAAAGAAATCACATTAATCAAATCTCCCTTCCTGCTATATGAAAGGTTCAGGCTGCCTAATACTCGTCTTTGGGTGAAATTGGATATGGAAGAAAATCCTGACTTGAAATAATACCAGGACTTTCTATAATCCTGTGTAGCTGGAGTCTTAGTTCAGGACTGTAATTTCCAGCTCAGGTTTTGTGAAATCCCGGAGTCCTCCCAGTGAACCCAAGAGGTACAGTACATGCTTTAGAGGCAAAAAAAAAAAAAAAGGTAAATATATTTAGGCATAAAATAAAATATTTGCTTTAAAAATGTTTAGGAATAGGTTTTAAAATGCGTGTATTTTTTAAATCAAATAAAGAGCAGAAATTGTGTGTTGCGAATAATAAAGGCAGAAACCACTATTCATTTGGTTCATAAACTTTGCAGGTTATAACAAATATAAAAATGTGTCTGCAATATAATCTGATTTAACTCAGAATCTATATATCTAAAATATGGTTGCTGTTTCAAAGTGTTTTTTGGAAGTTATCTACTTATTTCAACAATGTGTTTATTAATCAAAGTTCTTTGGGGGCCATCATAAAACTTTTCTTTTTGAATTTATACATGTTTCTTAAAAACCAAGTCTAAAAAGTGGGATATGTGGTCAATGTGGGTACTATTGACTTCAGAAAAAAACACAAACCATATCATATTCACAAATCATAACATCATTTTGTACTCCATGAATGTATATAACTATAATTTATCAATTTATTACTAAATAATAAATAAACTAAGCCAAACCCCCAAAGAAACAAAAAACCCTTCACATAAAGTACTGGGACTTATTTACTAGTATGGTTGCCCTGAGAACAAACCTAAAAAAGGAGTTCAAAAAAAGTAATGAAATCTTTGAAATAGTTATATATTTCATGCTTACAGCACATCTCAAATTGGACTAGCCTCATTTTAATTCATAGCCTCACATAAGGGTATTGCCACCACGTTGGGCAGCATAATTCTGAAGTCCACACTCTTTCCTTCCCTTTTTGCAGAAACAGTTCAAAGAAGGTGTGTAAACCCTTCATTTAGATAAGCCCAAATGTTAACATACTGTATTACCAAAATCAGGAAATGAACCTGCTGCAGTAGTGCGATCTAATCTCCATTCCGTATCCTACCACATGTGGCATTTAGTTCTTGTGGCTCCTCAGTCTCCTCCTCTAATCTGGGAAAACCTGGACATGCAAGGTCTTCTTTTCTGTTTTTTTTTTTTTTTATGACCATGGCACTTTAAAAAAATTATTAAATCATAGCTGTGTACATTAATGCAATTATGGGGTACAACGTGCTGGTTTTATATACATTTTGAAATACTTTCATCAAACTGGTTAACATAGCCTTCACCTCATTTTCTTGTTATTGTGTTAAGACAATTATATTCTACACTTAGTAGATTTAACATGTACCCTTGTAAAATGCACCATAGGTGTGGCCCACCAATTACCCTCCCTCCACCCATCCTCCTTTCCCCTACCCTCCTCCTCCTCTTTCCTCTTCTTCTTGGGCTGTAGTTGGGTTATAGCTTTCATATGGAAGTGTGGGTGTTTATAAATTGGTTTCATATTAGGGCTAAGTACATTGGATACTTTTCACTTCCATTCTTGAGATACTTTGCTAAGAAGAATATGTTCTAGCTCCATCCATGTAAACATAAAAGAGGTAAAGTCTCCATCTTTCTTTAAGGCTACATAATATTCCATGGTGTACATATACCACAATTTATTAATCCATTTGTGGGTTGATGGGCAGTTGGGCTTCTTCCATGACTTAGCAATTATGAATTGGGTTGCAATAAACATTCTGGTGCACATATCTTTGTTATAAAGTGATTTTTGGTCTTCTGGATATATACCTAGTAGAGGAATTGAAGGATTGAATGCCAGGTCGATTTTGAGATCCGTAAGTGATCTTCAAACTTCTTTCTAAAAGGAACATATTAGTTTGCATTCCGACCAGCAGTGTAGAAGTGTTCCCTTTTCTCCACATCCACACCAACATCTATGGTTATGGGATTTTGTGATGTGGGCTAATCTTACTGGAGTTAGATGATATCTCAAAGTAGTTTTGATCTGCATTTCTCTGATGATTAAAGATGATGAGTATTTTTTCGTGTGTCTGTAGGCCGTGTTCCTGTCTTCTTCAGAGACGTTTCTCTTCAAGTTCCTTGCCCACCCAACAAGTGCCCATGGGATCACTTGTTCCTTTCTTGCTAATACGTTTGAGTTCTCTGTGGATTCTGGTTATTAAACCTTTCTCAGAGACATAAACTGCAAATATCTTCTCCCATTCTGAGGGCTGTCTGCTTGCTTTATGTACTGTGTTCTTGGCTGCACAGAAGATTTTTAGTTTTATCAGGTCCCAGTAATGTATTTTTTTTTTTTTATTGTTGGGGATTCAATGAGGGTACAATAAGCCAGGTTACACTGATTGCAATTGTTAGGTAAAGTCCCTCTTGCAATCATGTCTTGCCCCCATAAAGTGTGACACACACCAAGGCCCCACCCCCTTCCCTCTGTCCTTCTTTCTGCTTTTCCTCCCCCCCATAACCTTAATTGTCATTCATTGTCCTCATATCAAAATTGAGTACATAGGATTCATGCTTCTCCATTCTTGTGATGCTTTACTAAGAATAATGTCTTCCACTTCCATCCAGGTTAATATGAAGGATGTAAAGTCTCCATTTTTTTTAATGGCTGAATAGTATTCCATGGTATACATGTACCACAGCTTGTTAATCCATTCCTGGGTTGGTGGGCATTTAGGCTGTTTCCACATTTTGGCAATTGTAAATTGAGCTGCAATAAACAGTCTAGTACAAGTGTCCTTGTGATAAAAGGATTTTTTTCCTTCTGGGTAGATGCCCAGTAATGGGATTGCAGGATCAAATGGGAGGTCTAGCTTGAGTGCTTCGAGGTTTCTCCATACTTCCTTCCAGAAAGGTTGTACTAGGTTGCAGTCCCACCAGCAGTGTAAAAGTGTTCCCTTCTCTCCACAGCCACGCCAGCATCTGCAGTTTTAGATTTTGTGATGTGGGCCATTCTCACTGGGGTTAGATGATATCTCAGGGTTGTTTTGATTTGCATTACTCTAATATAGAGACATGATGAACATTTTTTCATGTGTTTGTTAGCCATTCGTCTGTCATCTTCAGAGAAGATTCTATTCATGTCTCTTGCCCATTGATATATGGGATTGTTGGCTTTTTTCATGTGGATTAATTTGAGTTCTCCATAGATCCTACTTATCAAGCTTTTGTCTGATTGAAAATATGCAAATATCCTTTCCCATTGTGTAGGTTGTCTCTTTGCTTTGGTTATTGTCTCCTTAGCTGTACAGAAGCTTTTCAGTTTAATGAAGTCCCATTTGTTTACTTTTGTTGTTGTTGCAATTTCCATGGCAGTCTTCTTCATGAAGACTTCCCCCAGGCCAATATCTTCCAGTGTTTTTCCTATGCTTTCTTTGAGGATTTTTATTGCTTCATGCCTTAAATTTAAGTCCTTTATCCATTTTGAATCAATTTTTGTGAGTGGGGAAAGGTGTGGGTCCAGTTTCAGTCTTTTACATGTAGACATCCAGTTCTCCCAACACCATTTATTGAATAGGGAGTCTTTCCCCCAAGGTATGTTCTTGTTTGGTTTATCGAAGATTAGGTGGTTGTAAGATGTTAGTTTCATTTCTTGGTTTTCAATTCGATTCCAAGTGTCTATGTCTCTGTTTTTGTGCCAGTACCAATGCTGTCTTGACCACTATGGCTTTGTAGTACAGCCTAAAATCTGGTATGCTGATGCCGCCAGCTTTATTTTTATTACTAAGAACTGCCTTAGCAATACGGGGTTTTTTCCAGTTCCATACAAAACGCAGAATCATTTTCTCCAAATCTTGAAAGTACGGTGTTGGTATTTTGATAGGACTGTCATTGAATAGGTAGATTGTTTGGGAAGTGTAGACATTTTAACAATGTTGATTCTTCCCATCCATGAGCATGGTTTGTTCTTCCATTTTTTTTTTTTTTATTAAATCATAGCTGTGTACATTGATATGATCATGGGGAATCATTCACTAGCTTCACAGACCGTTTACCAAGTTTCACATATACCCTTGTAAAATGCACCACTGGTGTAATCCCACCAATCCCCTTCCCTCTACCCACCTCCTCCTCTTCCATTTGTTAATATCCTCTGCTATTTCCTTTCTGAGGATTTCATAATTTTCTTTATAGAGGTCCTTCACCTCCTTCGTTAGGTATATTCCTAGGTATTTCATTTTCTTTATAACTATGGTGAAGGGAGTTGTGTCCTTAATTAGCTTCTCATCTTGACTGTTATTGGTGTATACAAAGGCTACTGACTTGTGGACACTGATTTTATATCCTGAAACATTACTGTATTTTTTTGTTGACTTCTAGGAGTCTTGTGGTTGAGTCTTTGGGGTTCTCTAAGTATAAGATCATGTCGTCAGCAAAGAGGGAGAGTTTGACCTCCTCTGCTGCCATTTGGATTCCCTTTATTTCCTTGTCTTGCCTAATTGTATTGGCTAGAACTTCCAGCACTATGTTGAATAGTAAAGGTGACAGAGGACAACCATGTCTGGTTCCAGGTCTAAGAGGAAAAGCTTATAGTTTTACTCCATTCAGTAAAATATTAGCTGTGGGTTTGTCATAGATAGCTTCAATCAGTTTTAGAAATGTGCCACCTATGCCTATACTCTTCAGTGTTCTAATTAGAAAAGGATGCTGGATTTTATCAAATGCTTTTTCTGCATCTATCATGCAGAGGATGAGAGGATCATGTGATTTTTATTTTTGCCTCTGTTAATATGGTGGATAACGTTTATGGACTTGCGTATGTTAAACCAGCCTTGCATCCCTGGGATGAAGCCTACTTGATCATGATGAATGACTTTTTTGATGATAAGCTGTAATCTATTGGCTAGGATTTTGTTGAGAATTTTTGCATCTATATTCATGAGTGAGATTGGTCTGAAATTCTCCTTTTTGTTTGGGTCTTTTCCTGGTTTTGGTATCAGGGTGATGTTTGCTTCATAGAATGTTTTGGGGAGGATTCCTTCTTCCTCAATTTTTTGGAATAATTTCTGCAGTACAGGAATAAGCTCTTCCTTGAAGGTTTGATAGAATTCTGGTGTGAAGCCATCTGGACCAGGGCATTTTTTGGTTGGAAGATTTTTTATTGTTTCCTTGATCTCAGTGCTTGAAATTGGTCTGTTCAGGAGCTCTAATTCTTCCTGGCTAAGTCTAGGGAGAGGGTGTGATTCCAAATATTGATCCATTTCCTTCACATTGTCAAATTTCTGGGCATAGAGTTTCTGGTAGTATTCAGAGATGATCTCTTGTATCTCTGTGGGATCAGTTGTTATTGCCCCTTTATCATTTGATTGAGGTTACTAGAGATTTTACTTTTCTATTTCTCGTTAGTCTGGCCAATGGTTTATCTATGTTATTTATTTTTTCAAAAAACCAACTCCTTGTTTCATTAATTTTCTGAATGATTCTTTTGTTTTCAATTTCATTGATCTCTGATTTGATTTTGGATATTTCTTTTCTTCTGCTGAGTTTAGGCTTAGATTGTTCTTCTTTTTCCAATTCCATAAAATGGCTTGTGAGATTGTTGATGCGCTCTCTTTCTGCTTTTCAAATGTAGGCATCGAAAGCGATGAATTTTCCTCTCAAAACTGCTTTTGCAGTATCCCACAGGTTTTGGTAGCTTGTGTCTTCATTGTTGTTCTGCTCAAGGAAGTTAATGATTTCCTGTTTTATTTCTTCCTGCACCCATCTGTTATTCAACAGAAGATTGTTTAATTTCCATGCCTTTGGGTGGGGTCGAGCATTTTTGTTAGAGTTGAGTTCCACCTTTAGTGCCTTATGGTCTGAGAAGATACAAGGTAAAATTTCAATTCTTTTGATTCTGTTGATATTTGTTTTGTGTCCCAGGATATGATCAATGTTGGAGAATGTTCTATGGGGTGATGAGAAGAATGTATATTCTTTATCTTTGGGATGGAGTGTTCTATATGCGTCTATCAAGCACAGTTGTTCTAGGGTCTCATTTAAATCTCTTATATCTTTGTTTAATTTCTGTTTAGAGGATCTGTCCAGCTCTGTAAGAGGAGTGTTAAAGTCCCCTGTTATTATGGTATTATCAGATATCATATTGCTCAGACTGAGTAAGGTCTGTTTCAAGAATCTGGGAGCATTTAAATTGGGTGCATAAATATTTAGAATTGAAACATCTTCTTGTTGTATTTTTCCCTTGACGAATATAAAGTGACCATCTTTGTCTTTTTTGACTTTAGTTGCTTTAAATCCACATGAATCTGAAAATAAGATTACAACTCCTCTTTTCTTCTGAATGCCATTTGCTTTAAAAATTGTCTTCCAACCCTTGACTCGGAGCTTTAATTTGTCTTTTGAAGCCAGGTGTGTTTCTTGCAGACAGCAAATGGATGGTTTGTGTTTTTTAATCCAGTCAGCCAATCTATGTCTCTTCAGTGGGGAATTCAAGCCATTAACATTTATCGAGATAATTGATAAGTGTGGTAGTATTCTATTCGTCTTATTTTGTGAGAGTCCATTGCTTAGTTTTATCTTTTGCATCAGTGTGGAGGTTAGGTTCTGTCCTGTAATTTCTGAGTTCTTACTTTGCTGCTGATCCATTGTGGTGGTCAGTGTGCAGAACAGGTTGAAGTATTTCCTGTAGAGCTGGTCTTGTTGTGGCGAATTTCCTCAATGTTTGTATATCCATAAATGATTTTATTTCTCCGTCAATTTTTAAGCTTAGCTTAGCAGGGTACAGAATTCTGGGGTGGAAATTATTCTGTTTAAGTAGATTAAAGGTAGATGACCATTGTCTTCTTGCTTGGAAAGTTTCATTAGAGAAGTCTGTGGTCACTCTGATGGATTTGCCCCTGTAGGTCAACTGGCGCTTACTCCTGGCAGCTTGCAGAATCTTTTCTTTTGTCTTGACTTTGGACAGGTTCATCACAATGTGTCTTGGAGAAGCTTGGTTAGAGTTGAGGCGACCTGGGGTCCGATATCCCTCTGGAAGCAGTGTGTCAGAATCTTTGGTGATATTTGGGAAATTTTCTTTTATAATATTCTCTAGTATGGCTTGCATTCCTCTGGGGCATTCTTCTTCCCTTTCTGGAATTCCTATAACTCGTATGTTGGAACGCTTCATAAAGTCCCATAATTCTGACAGTGAACATTCTGCTTTCTGTCTCCTCTTTTCTGCCTCTTTTACTATCTGAGTTATCTCAAGAACTTTGTCTTCTACCTCTGAAATTCTTTCTTCTGCATGGTCTAACCTGTTGCTGATACTTTCCATTGCATGTTTCAGTTCCCTAATTGACTGTTTCAGTTCCTTCAGCTCTGCTATATCCTTTTTATATTCTTCATATCCTTCATCTTTTATTTGATTCTGTTTTTAGATTTCCTTTTGATTATTTTCCACTTTATTAGCAGTTTCCTTCATTGTTTCCATCATTTCTTTCATTGTTTTCATCATGTGTATTTTAAATTCCCTTTCTGTCATTCCTAACATTTCTTTATAGGTGGAATCCTCTGCAGTAGCTACCTCATGGTCCCTTGGCAGGGTTGTTCTGGACTGGTTCTTCATGTTGCCTGGAGTTTTCTGCTGATTCTTCCTCATGAGTGATTTCTTTTATCTGTTTCCTTGCCCTAATTTTCCTTTCACTTCCTCTTGCTCTCTAAGTTCTTGTGCCTGTGGACTAAGGGTTAGATGAGTCCTTTTGGTACAGGACCAGAAGAGAGAAGGTTGTAGAGCAAGAAAGGGATGAAAGAAAGGAGGACCGAGTGAAAAGAAAGAAAAATGGAGAAAGGAGAGGGGGTGGGTAAAAGGAATATTGACAAAAAGAAGAGAGGCACAGAAAGAGGGAGACAGAGCAATATAGGTGTACAGTAGGGTACTTTGACACAACCTTAAAAAAACCCCACCTTCTGGGGGTGCCCAGTTGGGTGGTTCCCTTGAGGTCAGCAGCTGTTTGGTAACCTGATCAGACACAGTACCCCACCTCCACCAAGTAGAGAGGAAAGACAAAATGCTATAAATCAACCCAAAACAAGCAAACAAAACTTTACAGGATAATATTGGGTGAAAAACCAAATAATAGCAGTAGAAACACTAGCAAAGATGAAGTTCTAGTTATTAAAAAAGGCAGCAATGGAAAATTATAATTAAACCAGAAAAATTGAGAAATTAAAAAGATCTGTACAGAAAAGGTTGAAATTAAAAAACAAAACAGCATCAACAACATCAAAATAAACCAAAAAACAACCAAACCAAAAAAAAAAAAAATAACCAAAAAACCCCAAAACACAACCAAAAACAAAGCAGTATGTATATCTTATTGAATATTGTCTGGGCAACACGTGGTCTTCTGGGGTATGAGATGTTAATCACAGTTCTGATATGACTGGAGGCTGCTGATTTCTCAAACCCTAGCAGGTAGACACCCCAAATCTCTCTTTAGCCCACTTAAAAGGCACTTTGAACTTGTAAACTTGCTGAGCAGAAGCTTTCCCAGGAAGGTGCTTGTTGCTGGAATCACTGCTGAAGTGGGTATCCACTTACCCAGTGTGCCAAAACCGGTCTCACTCTGCCCCTGAGGGTTAGGGCTGCACGGCGGCTCAGACCCACCCTTAGGCTACTCGGTCGCTGGGTTACCAGCTCCCACCCGATTCTAGCTCTGTGACCCTGAGGGCGGAGCTTGCAGGGGCAGATTGCTCACAATGGCTCCCTGTGGCCCACAGCCAAACACTATTAGCTCCGTCTGGCTCAGCGGCTCAGACTGGGGCCCTAGACAATGGCCAAAGTTCTCCGCATTCCCGCTCAGGCTATCCCCAAGACAGTTCAACTGAGTGCCATGTCCAAAGACACGAAAACAGTTCACAGGTAAGGCCTTTTGGTTTGCAGTCTCGTTGCTAATGAACTTACAGTTGTAAGTTGTAAGGCGGGTTTAGACCGATTGAACACATGCGACCACTTGCCAGTTTTCCACTGTTTTAGTCCTCCTCTTGGGTTCCAGAAGTCTCTCGCTGACTTTCTATATCCTCACAGGGGTGATGATAGGCAGTTCCCACCAGCCAGAGATGCCTGGAGTCCTATCTCCTGGGACTCACGGTGCCCAGATGCAAGGAAGCTGTTACTCAATTGCCATTGCTCTCCTCCCCCCCCAGTAATGTATTTTTGATGCTGCTTCAATATTCCGGGGGGTCCTCCTCATAAAATATTTGCCCAGGCCAATTTCTTCAAGTGTTTTCCCTGTGCTTTCTTCTAGTATTTTTATAGTTTCATGTCTTAAGTTTAAATCTTTAATCCAGTGTGAGTCTATCTTAGTTAATGGTGTGGGTCCAGTTTTAGTCTTCTACAGGTCACCAGCCAGTTCACCCAGCACCATTTGTTAATGAGGGAATCTTTTCCCCACTGAATGTTTTTGATTGGTTTATTGAAGATCAAATGATGGTAAGTAGCTGGGTTCATTTCTTAGTTCTCTATTCTGTTCCATACATCTACCTCTCTATTTTTGTGCCAATACCATGCTGTTTTGATCACTATTAATTTATAATATAGTCTGAGGTCTGGTTGCATGATTCCTCCTGATTCGTTTTTATTTGTGAGTAATGTCTTGGCTATTCAAGGTTTTTTTCTGATTCCATGTAAAATGAAGTATTATTTTTTTCAAGGTCTTTAAAGTATGACAGTGGTGCTTTAATAGGGATTGCATTAAAATTGTATATTGTTTTGGGTAGTATGGACATTTTAATAATGTTGATTCTTCCCAGCCATGAGCATGATATGTTTTTCCATTTGTTAACATCTTCAGAGTTTCATAGTTTTCTTTATAGAGAACTTTCACATCCTTTTTAAGGTAAACTCCCAAATATTTCATCTTCTTTGGCACTACTGTAAAGGGAATAGAGTCCTTGACTGTTTGTTCAGCTTGACTATTGTTGGTATATAAAGGCTACAGATTTGTATTGATTTTGTAACCTGAGATGCTGCTGTATTCCTTGATCAGTTCTAAGAGTTTTGTGGTTGTATCCCTGGGGTTTTCCAAACATACAGTCATACCATCTGTGATGAGTGGAAGTTTGATCTCCTCTGACCCTATATGGATATACTTGATTGCCTTTTCTTGCCTGATTGAGATGGATAAGACTTCCATTACAATGTTAAAAAGCAGTAGAGACAGTGGGCAACCTTGCCTGGTTCCTGATCTGAATGGAAATGATTTCAATTTAATGCCATTCAATACGATATTGGCTTTGGGTTTGCTGTAGATGGCCTCTATCAGTTTAAGAAATGTCCCTTCTATACCCATTTTCTTAAGTGTTCTAATGATAAAAGGATACTGGATATTATCAAAAGCTTGTTCTGCAGTGATTAAGAGAATCATATGGTCTTTGTTTTTTATTTTGTTTATGTGATGTATTGTATTTATAGGTTTATGTATATTGAACCATCCTTGAGACCCTGGGATAAAACCAACTTGGTCATGGTGTATAATTTTTTTGATGTATTGCTGGATTCTGTTTGCTAGGATCTTATTGAATATTTTTGCATCTATATTCATTAGTGATATTGATCTGTAATTTTCTTTTCTCGTTGGGTCTTTTCCTGGTTTGGGGATCAGGGTGATATTTGCTTCATAGAATGTGTCAGGAAGTATTTCTTCTTTTTCTTTTTCTTTTTTTCCTTCTTTTTCTATGCTTTGGAAAAGGTTATGTAATATAGGTACTAGTTCCTATTTAAAGGTTTGGTAAAATTCTGATGTGAAGCCATCTAGTCCTGGACTCTTCTTTTTAGGGAGATTTCATATAGTTCATGCTATTTTAGTACATGATATAGGTCTGTTCAACATTTCTAATTCTTTCTGGGTAAGTCTAGGAAGTTGGTGTGCTTCCAAGTATTGGTCAATTTCTTTCAGATTTTCATATTTATTGGAATAGAGTTTTTTTGTAGTATTCATAAGATTTTTTGAATTTCTGAGGTGTCTGCTGTTATTTTGCCTTTGTCATTTCTGATTGATAAATTAGGAATTTAAATTTTCTTTATCTGGTTAGGCTAGCCAAGGGTTTATTTTTTTAAACTTTTCAAAAAAACAACTTTTTGATTCATTGATCTTTTGAATAATTCTTTTGTTTTTGATTTCATTTAATTCAGCTCTAATTTTGGTTATTTCTTTTCTTCTGCTGGGTTTGGGGTTGAAGTGTTCTTCCTTTTCCAATTGCTTAAGATGTCCCATTAAGTTATTGACTTCCTCTTTCCATTCTCTTAAGGAAGGCTTGCAGCACTATAAATTTCCTTCTTAGGACTGCCTTGGTGGTATCTCAGAGGTTTTGATAATTTGTATGTTCATTATCATTCTGTTCCAAAAACTTGGTAATTTCCTTCTTAATCTCCTCTTTAATCCAGCTGTCTTTCAGCATAAGGTTATTTAGTTTCCATGTCTTTGTATGAGTATGCAGATTCCTGTTATTGGTGAGTTCAACTTTTATTCTGTGATGATGTGAGAAAATACAAGGAACAATTTCTATTCTTTAAAATTTGCTGAGGTTAGCCTTGTGACCTAAGATGTGATCAATTTTGGAGGATGTCTCATGGGCTGATGAGAAGAATGTGTATTCAATTTTGTTAGAATGAAATGTTCTGTAGATGTCTATTAAATTCAATTGTTGCCGGGTGGTGCCTGTGGCTCAAGGAGTAGGGTGCCAGTCCCATATGCTGGAGGTGGCGGGTTCAAACCCAGCCCCGGCCAAAAAAACCCCCACAATTGTTGTATGGTGAAATTTAAGTCCAGAATTTCTTTGCTGAGTTTCTTTCTGGAGGATCTATCCAACACTCTGAAAGGGGTGTTAAAATCTCCGACTATTATGGTGCTAGAAGATATCAAATTGTTCATGTCTGTTAGGATCTTGCTTATAAATTGAGGAGCATTTTGGTTGGGCACATAAATGTTAATAATTGATATCTCACCATATTTAGTGTTTCCCTTAACAAATATGAAGTGACCATCCTTTTCTGTCCTTACTTTTGTTGGTTTAAAGCCTAATGTATCTGCAAATAAAATTGCAACCCCTGCTTTTTTCTGTTTCCATTTGCCTGGATTATAGTTGTCCATCCCTTCACCCTGAGTTTATATTTGTCCTTTAAGATAGGATGAGATTCTTGTATGCAGCAGATATCTGGCCTGAGTTTTTGTATCTAGTCAGCCAACCTATGCCTATTTAGCAGACAATTTAAGCCATTCATGTTAATTGAGAGTATTGATAAGCCTGGTAGTATTTTGGGTGTCAAGTTTTTTGAAAGACCAGTGGACATCTTTAATCCTTTCACCACTGTGGAAGTTGGGTTTTGATCAAGAATTTCTGAGTGAGTTTACTTTGGTCGTAGAGCATTGTGGTGGTCATTATGGAGGATAGGTCTGAGAATATCTTGAAGAGCTGGTTTAGTTATGTTAAATTTCTTCAATGTGTGGATGTCATTAAAGTATTTGACTACTCCATCACAAATGAAACTCAGTTTAGCTGGATACAGGATCCTGGGCTGAAAGTTGTTTTGTTTTAGGAGATTGAAGGTTGATGACTGTCCTCTTCTGGCTTGAAAAGTTTCAGCAGAAAGATCTGCAGTCATTTTAATATTCTTCCCCTTGTAGGTTATGATTTTTTTACTGGCTGCTTGCAGGATTTTCTCTTTCATATTAACTTTGGTGAAGTTAATTACAGTGTCTCTAGTGGATGCTTTATTTGGATTGAGTCAAGCTGGGGTTCTGAAACTGTCTGCTGTCTGAATTTCAGTATCTCTTGCTGACCATGGCACTTTTGAAGAGTATTGGCTAATTATTTCATTGAGTATTCTTTAGTTTGTACTTGTCTGATATTTCCTCATGATTCAATTCAGGTTTTTCTTTTTTTGGGAAAAATATTTCAGAAGTCATGTTGTATCTTCCTCAGTACATCATACCTCAGTGCAGGCACATGATTTTGATTTTTCCATTGCTGGTGATGTTAACTTTGACCATTTGGTTAAGGTGGTGTCTGCCAGCTTTCTTCACTGCAAATAGAACATTTCTGCCTTTTTCATTTGAAAATTTAGTTTTTAAAAAATGTGTTCAGCCAGAGTAAGTAGACACAGTCTCTTAAGACAATGTTCCAGGTGGTGCCCGTAGCTCAGTGGGTATGGTGCTAGCCACATACACCAAGGCTGGGGGTTCAAACCCAGACCGGGACAGCTAAAACAAACAAACAAACAAACAAACAAACAAACAAACAAACAAAACAGTGACAACAACAGCAACAAAGACAATGTTCCAGGACCATCCACTGGATGTAAGGTTTTAGTTGTTAAAAAACTTTGTCTCATTTATTGTCAAAAGACATTTTGAGACAATGTAAATTCCCTGTTTTTTATATTTTTTGCCCTGGATTTTAACATTTATTAAAGATACTTACCTGAAATAGTTATGATGGTTTTTGCCATTTTGTGTTTTCTATTTCCATCATTCCTTCTATATTTATTAGTTGCAATTCTGCTGTAAAGAAGAGCTATCATTTTTTTTATCAATAGGGAATACATAGATTATTTCTGTTTTATGAGTTATAATACATTACTATAATTATTTCTTTAGTTGCTCAAATAGCCCCCAATTTGGCCTTCAGAAGACCCTTTTAGTTTAGATCCCCTTCTTAACCACCACGCTAAACTTTCTTTCTCTCTCTCTCTTTTTTTTACACCATGACTGGTAAAAAACTCTTTCTCTATAGCTATAACCATTAACGTCAGAAAGGCCCCATGCAATTTTGCTTTTCATAGGCTCTCAGTCTATGGATAATAAGAGGCCTATCTTGGCATATGAATATAATCCTGTGTTTTCATTAAAAAACAAAAGCAAGTCCTAGTCTGTCCAACCTCAGGTTCATTCACCATTCTCTCACAGTTTTTGGTATACTGTACACATGGGTATTTTTCAGCTTCAAAGAGTATTCATGATAAATATCCTATACATTAGTAGGAACTCAAATATTTCCAGTACTTTTAATTATCTTTTATTTTTAATTTGATGTAATTCAACAAATATTTATTGTAAGTTACATTGGAGAGGAAAATGGAATGGAACTTTCTCTGTGATCTGAACTGATTTGTCTCCAGTGGGGCAGAGGAGACATATATTCAATTATGATATACTTGTGGTGGGATGTGATAAGCATTTGAACACAATGTCATGAGAACATAAGATGAATGAGTTTCATTACAACTTGGGGGTGAGGTTAGGATGAGGTAAGGGGATGGAGCAGGAAGGAGAAGGGCATGCAAGATCTTCTCTGAGGTTTACCAAACAAGGACAAGGATGTGAATGTTAATCTGAAGAAAATGTCTGCCAGACGACTCACTCCTGTTGCCATTTATCTTCATTCTTGTGAAACCAAGTTTCTTTTTAGTTTCAAAAATTCTGAAAACCAAAGGTCATGGAGATTTCCATTTTTATAACTAATTGCTGAGATATGGAACTAATGGTGACCTAAAGGTGATAACCTGTGAGTGTAATGAGAACGGGTTAAGTTTTTTTTTTTTTTTTTTTTATCATTTTATACTGTACTGTAGTCCAGTCTTCAGAATGGAAACTCAAGCCTGGGCTGGAAATGTCTTACATCATCCACTTTGCTCCTTTGCTTTTCATTTCATGTGGCAAAAGTAGAACCAGCACTGCACATTATCTGAGTGGGTTCACAGAGAGCTCCTGTCATGATGTCCTCTAAGGAGTTATCTAAGCATGGAAGAGGATGATGAATTCCAGGACAGCGATTGAAGTTTTCAGTAATTAGCAAGTATCAAGAGACAGTTTCTGCAAGGTGGTGATGGTGGTGGTATGGGGTCTCTCACTGTATTTCATGAAAGTAGTTGCCCTTTAGTAAAGTTATTCTTTTATTACAGCATGTAATGCGGCTGTCCCTTGGATGCACTTTCCCTGGCAGCTTTTGGTACCCATGGCATTTGTTGCTCCTTAGGGCCATGAACATTTGTCTCCTGGAGGTTCTGTGCTAAATTTTTTGATGCCTTGAAATTCTCCAGGCCTGAGATTTGCCAGAGAGCAGGGCAAAAAGCACAGTTCTCCCATTGACTAAATATGCATTTTGAGAGAAAAATGTGGGAAGATAGCTGTTCCTCATATAAATAGAGTTAAACAGAGAAAGTGGAGAAATGCCTTGTGTTTGGTGCAGAAAATAGTAGTGAGACTATTTAGGACAAGGAAAACTTTTATTAGTCTGTGACTGTAAGTTTTCTAATTTATAACTGAATAAAATGTGAATGCACATAAAATATATCAAAAAGGATTGACTCTGAATAACTTCTGAAAATTATCTACTGCCAAGTGATTTCACTGTTTGCACCTGGGGAACTGTATCCTCTTATAATCTTCTTGTAGGAACAAATATACCCAGAAATGTGCATATATATACACAATGACTTTTCAATGTATAATACATGGTAATATGTGAAATTTATATTCCAACAGAGAATGTTTGGATGTTTTTGTCTAGATGGCTTATTGTTTATTAGTGATTTGACATGTGTAAAAAAATCTGTAAATTTTTTAAAAGAGGATTTATTCTCATCTTCTGTGTGTCTTCTTCTATTCAAGCTATTCTAAGAACACATAGAATAAAATATATACTTTCTTTATAGAAAGGAAATCAATAAAAGTTCTCTCAAACCTTCTGTCACATGGTTTAAAAATGGCCATTGATTTTGAGTCCTGAATGGAAGTTCTTTTGGTACATATATGTGGGTATAAGCGCACACACACACACACACACATACACACACAGAGAGATATACACATACATACATATGTACTAGCCCTACAGATGAGATGGAAATGAGCCTATAAGAAAATAACAACTCCAAAGTGATAAAATTTTGAGTATCAAAAATAGTTGTTGTACCTGTGGAGTAGTTTTGTGTTCTATTTGTATCAGAATTAATTACCTTTGGGAAGTCTTTTTCACATCAAGAGGAAGAGGTTGCTCGATTCTTGGTTCCTTAGAGAGTTAGATTATTTGGCCAGAGTTATGGAAAAGGGATTGTGTCACAAGTGAAGTTATGGTTTCAGGACTGCTTCCAAATATTCCTGCTTTGGTTATAGGGGTAAAGAGCTGAGGGTTCTTAAAGCTGTCTTTTTGGTCACACAATTTAACAGGCAATGAGTCTGGTGCCAGTGATTCCATTTCTAAAGGATTTTCCTTTGAAGTGTTTGTTCCTCAATATGTATTTCCAGCCAAACATATGCCTGTGATTTGAAATCAGCTGAAGAATTTTCTTTCACATTTAGTGTTTAGTTTGCTGGCATTAAAAGACACAGAATAAACTCATCTGATACCTAAATCCTGACAGTAATATTGCCACTAAGGGCTATTCTCATGGGTAGAGTTTAGTTATCTCTGACTCTAGATAAACACTTGAAAGTTATTTTAAAAATAAATTTATTTCTGTGAAAGGATTAAAGGAAAGTGTGTTCCAGCTTGCATATGCTTTGCATCTTATCTTCTAGAGAGTTTTTTTTTTTTTTAATAAAAGTATGTCTTATTGGTTAACATTGTTTTAGCAGTTTAAGACCATCTGCCAGGGATAGAGGTGTTATTCATGGCTTCTTGGCCAACATTGTGCCTAGGCGGTGACTTCAAATTTTACTCACTGGATTAGTTCTTCTTGAGAACTCATTGTATGTGTTGGGAGTAAAAGGATGAAGATATTGAGATCTATGTGTACTGCCTTGTTCTGGGAAGGTGAGACTTGTGTTTGACAAGACACAGCATCCAGAGTGGGTCATCTGCCTGGGATTCTACTGGTTTTCTGAATGCTCATTTGGATTCAAATGCTAGAAGCTGGAAAAAGAAGTCAAAATGCCATCAGGTACCTCTTATCCAGAACTGACTGCTCTTGAGAAATACACTAGGTTCTCATTTTTTTTCTCTCTCAGTAAGTCCTCATTATGTCCAATGGTCCACTGACATATGAAACCAGAAAGAAAGATGGACTATTATGGATTCTTCTAGTTCATTACACTTGTTGGTGCAAGTTAGCTCTATCCACTTCAGGATCAACCCTTGGAAGGCTAAGTGCTCCCAGACCTAGACTTTTAATGTTATCACAGTGCTGATATTTCATACAGATTTTAGAAAAAAATTAGTTATTATTTGTTTTCTCTACCTTCTTCATTATTGATTCCATATTATCTCAACTTTTCAGTTAAATTGGATCTCCACCCTGCCTATCTTCCTTTCAAGTGATAGACAGTTGCCATGATTGTCAAATTTGGTATAGAGGTTCCTTTTAAAAGAGATTAACTTCATTTATTTTATTCCGTCATTCATCGCATTGTTTGGTAAAGTCTAAATTGACAAGCTTTGTGTGAAATGGTAATCATACAAAGATAAATATGTTATGGGTTTTGCCCTTAGGGAATTCATGATGTAGGAAGGGACATGGCTTATTAATAATTGACTGTAATAGAATATATAAAATGATATATTAGTGGTGCAAATAAAGTGCTGTAGAATCACAGAAGAGTTTCATTCTTCTAAGGGACTGGGACCAGGTAAGACTAGTCACAGGAGGCAACATCTGAAACATACTCAGAGCAGTGGTCTCAGCTTTCAAAGATTGGGGGTTAGTGCAGTGATGGTGACCCAACCTGGGTAAGTATATGTTTGTTGTCCACTAATTACAATCTCAGAGTCATTATGTGACATTATAATAGTAACAGTAATGAAAATTTTATATTGCATTTTACTCTTTAAGGACAGAGCCTAAGGAAAAAAGGAAGGAAAGAAAATGTTCATTAAGGTTTACGGATATGACCACTATTAAAAAATTACTAAGTTTCTATTTCTCTACTAGTGCCTACCTCTTTATAGTAGAGACTCTGAATGGAATTAAAGTTAAGGTTTTCAATTTGGAATGAAAAATTTTTAAGAAAGATGGAGAGAGGAGAGGACGTAGGAAAATCAGAAGACATTCTTTTCTCTGGATTGCAGACTTTCCATATAGGATGTGTTTGGGATGGTTGTCATTTAGGAAGAGGGAACAGGCATTTCTTGTAGCTATATTTCATTAACCAGTTCATGGTTTTACTGGATTGTATTTTTATTTGGGGTGGACTGGAAGGGACTATTGGGTATTGTACGTGTATGTGGGAAACTCCCAAATCATTCCTTAGTGCTTCCACTGCAGAGAAGGTGCTCAAAAAAATAAAAACAAAACAACAACAAAAATAAACAACAACAATAACAAAACAAAGCAAAAACAAATATTTTTACTGGGTGATAATTTATTCAAAAAGTGTTTTCATACAAAGGCTTTTTTCCAATTTTAGAATGAAGCCTGGGATGGAAATTTAGAAAGTTATGGCATGAAGATTTGTTGAAAAAAAAGTTTCACTTGTCAACAATGAAAAGACCCCAATATCTTATTCTTGATATATGTAGTTTAAACATATGTGCTTATGTAGTTCAAGAAAACAATTTCTCTAACCTCAGGGGAATAGAATAAGGTGGTGCCCAAACCACACCACTATTATCCTCTTCTCCTACGTGCCCACTCGGTGATCCATGCTTTTTGTCTCAGCACTTACAGTGCTGGAGAAAAATAACAAACCCTATTTAAGTGTGCCAGGGGCCAGTACCTTTACAGCCTTCCTGAAAGCCAATTGCTTAGATGAATCATGAAATGTCTCTCCACTCTGTCTACTCAGCACTGCATTGCCCTGGATCATAGCCACATTCCTACCTTTGACTCTAACCGAAGTTAGTACTTGCTTGTTCCTTTTGGCACATTTTCAAATCATGAGCACATTTTATGATATGTCCATCTGCACAGCTATCTAAATAAGAGCAGACTTATGGAGAATGTGGCTGCAAGTTCACTTAAGATCCTTCACAAGCTCCTGCCTGCCTCTTCAAGATTGGCAGTCACAAATGAAGTTAATCATGACAATATTAAATATGGTGGAATGGTTTGGTCTGGTCGTATATGACACCTGGGAGTGTTGAATACTGCTGCAGATCAAATGCTTGGTACTGTTTTGGTAACTTGAACTTCGAGCTGTGTTGACTTGTCAAGGGGACAAGTCAGCAAATCTTAGCTAAATAGTTTGTGGTGTGTTATTAGGAATGTTAGATAAAGCAGTTTCATGTAACTCCTATCATTATGCATTCTTGGATTGAAAATAAACCAATCTCTCCACGGTCTGGAGAGAAAGCCTTAGCACTGGCTCTTTGAACACCAGAGAAATGATGGTGATATGAGGAGACCCTCTGAAGGGCCCCTCTAATCCTCCAAGTTGCTAATGTAAAAAAATATGAAGGACCTAGATGCTTATTAAGATAATACTAAAAGCAAACTAAATCACCTTTTTTAATAGCTGAAGATCTTTCTGTCTTTTTCTAAATGGTTACCTACGTAATAAAATCATAACTAATTAAATTTTATGTGTTCATATATGCCTGGTAAACCATTATGGAATCTGTGACATTCCTAGTCTACAATCAATACCAATATTATTGAAGGAGAAAAAAGATTATTAGCATCGACAAACATTTAATTAATGCTTACAGAAAAAGCAAAAGCTTGTGAGGACTTGATTCATTACTGGATTTTTCGAGGGCAAATTTCCAAAGAACCACATGTCAGTTACAAACTAAACTTAGAAGGTTTTCCAGGGACCAGTCATCTATTTACTATCTTGCATAAAAGCAATGGTGATTTCAACAGAACTACTAGAGAACACAAAATGATGTGTCATAGGTAACTTGAATCCTTAATTAATAAGGAAAGGGTAACAGTCAAATGGCTTTGCTCTTCTTTGACTATTAAGATGTAGCCAGTTAACTGTCACTTAGAAACAGAAGTAAATTTTCAAGTATCACATTAAGAATGACATTGATATGTGGCTTTATTATGTCATGCTGGTTTTCTCTCCGTCTTTGCCAGCAGCAGAGTTCAACTCTGAGTTCCCAAGGAACAGCAAACATAACCATTATTCAGTGCCACTTTGGATGCAGGTTTTCATGAATTCCATTCTTAAGTTTTCAAGTGGTGGCTGTTCTGCCCAGGCACGTGGTAAGGATTAATTATTTGGCTTTACTCCATGGGACTGGGAATTTGGTAATCAAGTACATCCTTACAGTTTATAGTTTTGTTCCACAACAGAAAGAATGGGTAGGCAGCTTGTGTATTTCATCTGATGATGTGTATTTGCCCTTTGAAGTTAGGTCTGTTCATAGGAGAGTAACTTCAGGTTAGTTGTAAAAAGCAACTGGCTTCCTCTTCAATTGGCAAGGACTAAATAATCAGCAATAATTAAATACCCCAAAGAAGTATTTTTACATTTTACTTATTTTTGAAAAATTTGATACCTCCAGGTATGCACCAAGGTATGATCATGTAATATAAAAAATTTTTTTCTACCATGCTTCTAAATCAAGCTTTCTCAGATTTTAGGAGTACATAGTATTATTTGGAAATGATTTTGCAATCTCAGCAGGACAATTATCAGGACTCAGATGGGACTTAGCTTGAAATATCTCTCCTGTCCTTGCTCCAATAGTATCTATTCTGCAATCAAGGATATACTGTGAAATTCATCCCTATCGTAACTTCAGAACATTGGAATGGGTTGTCAAGGGAGATTGTGGAAATCTGCAAGAGATTAGACAATTTTTTGTTCTGGATGACTTAGCTTAGGTGTCTAATGCTTAAAATCAGATGATGTTTAGAGATTCTTTGCTGTGCTATAATGTTAACATTATCCATCAAGCTATTCTTCAGAGATAAGAAGTTATGATAATTAGCTAAAATACAATTTTATTGCTCAGTAGCACTCAAGTTCCTGAAATATTTTACCTACTTTCGTGATCATGTCTGATTTCTGGATTGTGTTAAGGAGAATTGTTCTCAATGATGAATTCTGTGCTGGTACTCTGGTTTTAGGCAATGACATACATCATAGTATTATATCTAATATCATAAAAAAAATTTTGGAAGAGAGATTTAGAGTGGGAAGGGAAGTGAGCACAAAAAGTGTAGATTTTTCTAATTGAAAAAGTAATTTGTATTAACTGTATAAAACTTAGAAAAGAGGAAAAAGTATAAATAAGAAAACCCTCACCTCTAAGAATCATGTCTGATTTCTAAGACACTAGATATCTATTAGACAAAATTATTTGAAATGTATGGAAAATCTTACCTAGCTCAAATTATGAATGTCCTATTGCATATGCAGTTTAACCTTGTGTGTGTGTATATATACGTATACACTGTAACTTAGATAGGACCACTGCAGATGGATGGCACTAGGGGATTAAAATATATTCTCTTTATCCTGTTACTTTGTTTTTTTTCTTTTTTCATACCTAAATCTTTTTTATAAAATTGTTTGGGATTCATTGAGGGTACCAAGAATTAGGTTACACTGATTGTGTTTGTTAGGTAAAGTCCCTCTTATAATTGTGTCCCACCCCAAGAGGTCTGCCATACAATGTTACCCCATCCCCCTCCCTTTTCCACTCTCCCTGCTCTCTCATTCCTCTGCCCCCCACCTTGATTAGATCATCTACTACCTTCATATTAGAATCAAATACATTGAATTTTGCTTTGGATGCCTTTCTATCTCTTATCTTCATCCTTCACTTTCTTCTTGAAGTAACAAACTTAATTGTTACCCTTGTAGTCACTCCTTCCCAAGTTTGCTCCTCTCTGAGAGAGGACTATTGGGTTGTCCACTGAGGTAGAGTTGGAAGCAGACTGGTGGGGTAGAGAAGCAAGTGGAATGACAGAAAGGGGGTGTAACCTCTCTGGACTCTCTTTTTCATTCTCTTCCATCTTCCATTCCATTTTACCCATATTTTCAATTAGTACTTCTGGTGAATATTTTTCAGACCTCTATTTTTATCTCCACTTTGTCTGAAACTTTCAGCTGTCTTCTAGCATTTTCACCCATATCCCCAAGTTCCTAAGAACATGATATGTAGTATTTCCTCTTTCATGCTCACCTTGGCTTTTCCTTTCAACTTCCCACTTGCATTAATATTAATAGTTAAATTAGTTACAGGCCTTGAAATCTGGAAGCCATCTCTCACTGGCAATTTTCTCTCACTTGCCCTCCTTCAGTCAATTCTTAAATTCTATCTATTCTTCCTTTTCAATTTATCTTATCTATTTAGTTTGCTCCCTTCTTCCTATTTCTATTGTGATCCACCCCAACTTCTAAAGTCTGAGTCCTTACTATACCTTTCAGCAGTCATCTAACTGACCTCCTTGTTTCTTGTTTTCCTTCCATGGCAATGGTCTGGCACATTGCCACCAAGTTCATTGTATGACTTAATTTAATGGCTTTTAATTATCCAATCAATAAAGTATTTTTCAACCTGGCATTCAAGATTGTTGCTTGATTAAAACCCAGAATATCAAAGCAATTTTTCTATTTTTTCCTAAACTGGAGACCAGCAGTTTTCAACCCCTATTGTGCATCATAATTTCTTGGGGATTTAAAAAAAAATGCCTGGGCCCTATTTCCAGAGACCCTAATTGGTCAAGGTGAGGGGGTGGAGGTACAGGTATTGATATATTTTCAAGTCTTTGCAGATAATTTGATATTTCTAATGTGTAACCAGAATTAAAAATTGCTGTTTTTAACTGACATGAAATCCTAGCTCTGCTTGAAATGCTTTGCCTTTTTTCAGTCTTTGAGCCTTTGTAAATATTTTCCCTAAAAGAATGTCTTTCCCATCAAAATCCTGCTTTCTTCTGGTTCCAATTCAAATAATATCTCCCCCATGAATTCTACTTAATCCCTCATCCAGAAGTCTATTGAACTATTTTAGCACTGCCACAAACACATAATGAATGAAGTTCATCTAGTGAATATGGTATCCATTAGTTGTTATATCTGCTATTGGTATACTTGTATTCCATTTTTTAGTGGGAATCTTAAGAGGATAGCAATGGTATTATGATATATTTTGTTGCTAGCATAGTGCTTTGCACATAGGATGACTTAAATGCATATTTCGAATGAATATTCTATAACATTTAGCTATTAATTTCACATATTGTAGTTTGAGATATCAATTTCTAATTTACTATATGATGAGTCTTATAAGATGAGTTTGAAACCCTGATCTTTATATGTATATATATATATATACACACACACACACACACACATATATGTATACACATGGACTCCCCAATAAATACCATGGAGTACTATTTAGCTACAAAAAGAACCCAAATAATGTCATTTATAGCAATGTGGAGGGAACTGAAGGCCATTTTCCTAAGTGAAGTACCTCAGGAATGGAAAACTAAACACCATATGTTCTCTCTAATAAGTGGGAACTAATAGATGAGCACACATGGACACCAGTGATATAAAGAACACAAGAAACCAAGGAGGGGGGAGGGTGGGAGAGTGGGTGTGGGATAAAAATTTTACCTGTTGAGTACATTGAACCCTATTCTGGTGATGGGCACACCAAAAAGCCCTGCCTTAAGCATTATACGAGATAAAGTTATCTGTGTAATAAAAACACCTGTACCCCTTAATAATTTGTAATGAAAAATAAATAAAAACATCAGAGATTTGTGAAAGCAAAGAGGGCTGGGTAAACTAAAATTCCCTATAGGGGAGACTCCTGAGGCTACCCGAGATCACTGGTGGTTTTCTTACCAGGGGTACTTTCTCCATCTTAGGTGGCAGGTTATAAACTGAGGATCTGTCTAGCTTCTGAAAGGGCCTCTAGTGGAAGAAAGAGAATTCCTTGGAGCTTTTGATAAGGAACTAGAGCTGGCACAATGGATTTGAATACAAAGGAGCTAAAAACACACATTTACTGGGCTCTTAGGGACTGGAGAACTGGTCTGTAAAAGACACAGACTTAAAAATAACTATTATAAATGTATTATGGAAAATTCTGGAAAAGATGGGACAAGGACAAAATAGAGTTTTAAGATTATTTTTGGTTGACACATAATTGTACATCTTTATGGGGCATAGAGTGATATTTTAACATACATATGGAAAAATGTGTAATGATCAAATCAGGATAATTAGCACATATATCACTTCAAATATTTATCATTTCTTTGGATTAGAAACATTCAAAATCCTCTCTTCCATCTATTTGAAAATATGCAATACATTATGGTTAACTGTAGTCACCCTACAGTGCTATAGAACTCTGGAATGTATTCCTCCTCTGAGACTGTAACTTTTATCATTAACCAATCTCTCCCTATCCTCTTCTTCTCCTTCCCCTTCCCAGCCTCCGTTTTACTCTTTACTTGTACAAGATCAGTGTTTTTAGCTTTTCCATATGAATGAAGTTCATACATTTGTCTTTCTGTGCCTGGCTTATTTCACTTATAATGTCCTCTAGGCTCATCCATGTTTCTGCCAATAACAGGATTTTATTCTGTCTTTATGGCTGAATAATTTTTATTGTATTGTATGTATGTGTATACACACACACACACACACACACACATATATGCTACATTTTCCTTATGCATTCATCTCTTGATGGACACTTAGGTTACCTGTATTTGCTATTGTGAATAGTGCCTCAATAAACATGCAAGTGCAGAAATCCCTTCAACATACAGATTTCCTTTCCTTTGGACTTTTACTCTGTAGTTGAATTGCTGGCTCATATGGTAGTTCTATGTTTAGCTTTTTGAGGAGCTTCTATTCTGTTTCCCAATATGGGTGCACTAATTTGCACTTCCATCCATAGTGTATAAGAGTATCTCTGCATCCTTGACAGAATTTGTTATTTTTTTGTCCTTTTTTTTTGGTCTTTTATAACAGCTGTTCTACCCTAGATGAGATAATATCTCATTGTGGTTTTGAATTTCATTTCCCTAATATTTAGTGATGTCGAGCATTTTTTACACACTTTTCGGCCATTTCTATGTCTTCTTTTGAGAATTATCTATTTAGATCAATTGCTCCTTTTAAAATTGGATTTTTTTGTTGTTGAGTTATTTGAGTTTTAAAAATATTTTGGATGTTATAATAATTCCTGTTGGATTAATAGTTTGCAAATATTTTCTCCCATTCAACAGGCAGTCTGTTCACTCCTTCAATTGATTGTTTCCCTTGCTGTGCCTTTTAGTATGATCAAACGCCATTCGTCTATTTTTGCATTTAATCCTGTATTTTTAAGATAAATCTTGGGCGGCGCCTGTGGCTCAGCGGGTAGGGCGCCAGCCCCATATGCCGAGGGTGGCGGGTTCAAACCCAGCCCCAGCCAAACTGCAACAATAACAAAAATAGCCGGGCGTTGTGGCGGGTGCCTGTAGTCCCAGCTACTTGGGAGGCTGAGTCAAGAGAATTGCCTAAGCCCAAGGATTTGGAGGTTGCTGTGAGCTGTGTGATGCCACGGCACTCTACCGAGGGCAATAGGTGAGACTCTTGTCTCTACAAAAAAAAAAAAAAAAGATAAATCTTTACCCAGACCAATTTTCAGAAGTATTTCCCTCGTTTTCTTCTAGTAGTTTCATAGTTTAGGCTCTTACATTAAGTCTTAGATCTATTATAAATTGATTTTTGTATATGATGAATGGTGGGGATCTAGTTTCACTCTTCTACATATGGATAACCATTTTTTTTCTGCACCATTTATTGAAGAAGACTTTCATTTTCCCAAAGTATATTTTTTGTCCCATTGTCAAATATCAATTGGCTGAAAATAAGTTGATTTATTTCTGGGTTTCTTATTCTGTTCCATTGGTTTATATGTCTTTTTATGACAGCACCATTTTTTTTAGTTACTGTAGATATACAGTATATTTTAAAATTAGGTAGTATGATACATCTAGATATGTTACTTTTATTTAAGTTTGCATTGATGATCCACGATCTTCTGTGGTTCTATGTTTTAGAATTATTCTTTCTATTTTTGTAAAGGATAGCATTGGTAATTTGGTAGGGATTGCATTGAATCTGTTTGCTTTGGGTAGTATGTTTATTTTTAACAATATTAAATATTCCAATTCATGAAAAAGGAATATCTTTCAATTTCTTTGTGTCCACTTGGATTTCTTTCATCCATGTAATTTTCCTTGTAGAGACCTGTTACCTCATGATTAAATTTATTCCCAGGTGTTTTACTGTAGCAATTGTAAATGAGATTGCTTTTTTGGTTTCTTTATCATCTGACTCATTATTGGTGTATAGAAATTTTGTGTAGAATCTTTTTAGTTTAATTAAGTAACATTTGTCTATTTTTGTTTCGGTTGCCTATGCTTTTGATGTCTTAGTCATAAATTCTTTGCCTAGACCAATATACAGAAGAATTTTCCCTAGATTTTCTTCTAGTGTTTTTCTAGTTTGGTATTATAATTAATTACAATTACTACATCTTGAGTTAATTTTGTATATTGTAAGAGATAGGGGTCCATTTTCATTCTTCTGCAGATAGCTTTCCAATTTTCCTAGCACCATTTACTGAATATGGGGTCCTTTACCCAGTGCATATTTTTTCTGCTTTGTCAAAGACAAATTGATTGTAGGTGTATGGTCTTATTTCTGGGTTCTTTATTCTGTTCCATTAATCAATGTGTCTACTTTAATACCAGTGCCCTGTTGTTTTGCTTATGATAGCCTTGTAGTATAATATGAAGTCAGATAATATATGTTCAGATTTGTTCTTTTTGTTTAAGATTGCTTTGGGTATTTGGGCTCTTTTTTTTTATTTTCTATGAAATATAGAATTTTTTTTTGCTAGATCTGTGGAAAATGGTATATTGTTGGGGATTGCATGGAATATTCAAATCCCTTTGGGCAATGTGGATGTTTTAATAATGCCAGTGCTTGCAATCCACGAGTATGGATGTTTTCCCATTTGTTTGTATAATGAATGATTTCATTAATAGTGTTTTGCAGTTTTCCTTGTAGAGATCTTTCTCTTCCTTGGTTAAATATATGGGAAAAGACTACCACATTAGAATTATGTACTCAGTAAAAATATCCTTCAAAAATAATAGTGAAAGGGCGGCGCCTGTGGCTCAGTGAGTAGGGCGCCGGCCCCATATGCCGAGGGTGGTGGGTTCAAACCCAGCCCCGGCCAAACTGCAACAAAAAAATAGCCGGGTGTTGTGGTGGGCGCCTGTAGTCCCAGCTGCTCGGGAGGCTGAGGCAAGAGAATCGCGTAAGCCCAAGAGTTAGAGGTTGCTGTGAGCCATGTGACGCCACGGCACTCTACCGGAGGGCAGTACAGTGAGACTCTGTCTCTACAAAAAAAAAAAAAAAATAATAGTGAAAAAGTAAAATGAAAGGATGCAAAGATTTTCAAAAAAGAAAAAAAATCTCAAAGATGTTGGAATTTGTGTCTGTACTATCAGAAATACAAGAAAGAAAATGATATGACCTGAAAGCACAAAACTATATGAAGGAATGATTATCACCAGAAAGAATAAATTAAAAAGAATACTGACTATTTAAGTAACAATAATAAAAATATCTCTTAGGTTGTATAAGATGCAAAATGAAATCTATAGTAGAAAGGGTAGGAGGGAGAAAGGAAAGGAAACTATGTTAAGGTGGATACATTAAGAAAATGGTCAAAGTATAAATTTAAAATAATTTTTAATAATTTAACAATGTATATTTCAATTTCAAGGATAATGACAAAAGAATAATATATATAAAGCTAATAGAGAAGCCAAAAATGAAATAATATGTTTTTTGATTAATCTAAACAAAATAGAAAAGACAGAATAAAGGAACAATAACAGTGAAGATAAATAGAAAAAATATCAAAAAAATAGCTTAACTCTAATATATTAGTAATTATATTAAATATAAATGGAGTAAACACTCCAACTCAAATATTGTCAAATTGGACCCAACTATGTCTTGTTTTAGGAATCAGAGATAGGTTGAAGGTGAAATGATAGAAAAGATATGCCATGTAAACATTCACCAAAAGCTAGTCAGTGAGGCTATAATACAAAGTAGATTTTAAGACAAAAATATTACGGGAAATAAAGAGTACCATTTATTGATACTGAAAGTTATGATTTTATGGGAAGGCAAAACAATTATATTTAAGATAAGTTTAAAATACAGAAGTCAAAAACAAGATTAAATAGACAAATAGATTTTAATACCTTCTCCCAGTAACTGATAGACACACTCACAAAATATAATAAGAATGTTGAAGATTTGAATAACACCATTAAACAACTTGACCTAATTAATATTGATTGAACACTGCACACAAAAACTGCAGAATCCTCATTTTCAAATAGACATAGAGTATTTATAAAACAAGAGTGTGCTATGACATAAAATGAATCTCAACACATTTCAAAGGATGGAAATACTATACAATGTTCTCTCACTACAGTGAAATTCAACTAGAATTTAATAATAGTAAAATAAATAGAAAATCTACAGATGTTTGGACATTAAGTGGCATACTTCTAGTAAATTTTGGGTCAAAGAAAACAACACAATGAATTCTAGAAACCATTTTGGGCTGAATTATAGCAATAAAACAAAAGCAGAAATCATTGAAATAGAAAGCATTTACTTATTGGGAAAGTTGCTTCAATTTCCTCATCTGTAAAAAAGGGATAATAGTTGAACCTAAATCACTACATTATGGAGAGGGTTAGATGAACTAAAATGTAAAGATTTTTCAAATGATTTTTGTCATATAGTAAGCACTAAACAAATATTGGCTGCTGCTGCTACTGCTACCACTGTACTGTATTGTTAATACAATTGAAATACTGTGCTAATTGTATTACTACAGTTATTACAGGCATATATTCTTATCTTTTTAAAAAAATATAGTAATCACATGAGCTATGATGAGTCTGTAAGTTCTAAAGCCAGTTTACATAGGGGCATTCCTATGCCATGGGGGATGGTAAATGGCAGAGCTCCTTTTCAGTATAACTCACATCCTGTCAGTCCCCTGCTGAAAGTTTTTCTACTGCTTTTAAGGTAAAGTCCGATATACTTCTTGTGGTCAACCAGGAAATTATCTGACCTCTGCCCACTTCTTTAACCTCCCCTCTTTCCCTTTACTTACTAGGCTCTGTTAAGGTGAAAGAGCAGCAAGCCTAACTCCATTTTGATATAATTCTCTTTCCTGAGAATCAGTGAAAAGGCAAACCAGGCCTGATTCCATTCTGTTGTTTTGTTACATTTTATTGCATTAAAAAAAAAACAAAAAACTGATTCCACTTACCTCCCCACCCATTGCATGGTATTTTAAGTGTACCTGGTTAGAACTGTTATAATTATTGGTATTGTGTAGAAAGTCACTAACTACCTTTGTGACAACAATCTTCATGATTATGTTAAGGTGGTCTTCATGCCATCTGTATGTGATATGGAAGTGTTAAAAGAACAAGTTTGACTCCACTTTACTGTTTACTCTTTTTCTGTTGTATTTCATTACCTTTGAAACTGGTTCCTCTTGTTTTCCCTCCCATTGTATAACCATGAATGCATTCAGTTAAAATTGTTAGTGATGAAAAAAAATTGTTAGTGATGTAGGTTACTGACTGCACTCGTGATTATATCCTTGGTGATTATCGCTTTTTGTGATCATGCTGTTTACGACCCCCACCTGTGAGTCCCCCCCCTACACTACCCTAGGACATTGTAGATTGTATTTGTTTTGTAAAAAAATTACTAAGTGCTCTCGTGATCATAGCATTGTAAATTGACTAAGCCGCCTTATCCTCGTGATTTACCTTAACTGCTGTTTTCTGTGCTTGCTAGCCCCCTGGAAAAAATTTGCCTTATAAAAGTCAGAGCCTCAGTTAACTTGGGGCTGCACTCAGAAACCCCATGTTGGGACACTGAGGCAGTTGCTAGCTGGCTCTTCAATAAAGGACTCTTCTTTAATTCAACTTGTCTGGTGATGTGGTCTTTGAGAGACTCCTGGGCATAACAGCTCTAGATACTTATTCTTACAGAGTCCTTGCACTGGCCGTTTCATCTAACTGGAATGCTGTTTCCTTACCTCATTATATGGCAAGTTTCTTTTTTTTAGGAGTCAGATTAAATGTCACCTTTCCAAAGAGGACTTACCCAACCACCCTATCTGTGGTTAAACTTCTGCCCTGTGTTGTTTTCTTCCTTTTCCTTCTGTTTTCTTCTTCTTCCTTCCTTCCTTCTTTTTTTTCTTCCTTTTTCCCTCTCCTCCTCTCCTTTCCCTCCTTCTCTCCCTCCTTTCCTCTTCTTTCTTAATGGACTCTCACACTGTTGCCCAGACTAGAGTGCTGCCATGGCATCATCAGCAAACTCAAACTCTTAGTTCAAGAGATATAGCTACCTCAGCCTCCAAGTAGCTGGGACTACAGGCATCCACCACAATGTTCCACTAATTTTTCCATTTTTAGTACAGACAGAGTCTCACTCTTGCTCAGGCTGGTCTCAAACTCCTCAGCTCCAGTGCTCCTCCCACCTCAGTCTCCCAGTATTAGGATTACAGGTGTGAGTATAGACTGGGCCATGTGTTGTTTTCTCTCCAAGCATTTGTTGATTTCCTTCATTGACTGTCTCAAAATCTGTAATTGTTCATGTGTTGACTTGAACCTTGTCTCACCCATTATACTGATATCCTCATTTGTTTGAGATCCTTGCCTTTCTTGCTCAAGATACATTAAAAGTGTCTGGTGCATAGTAGGTACTCAAAATATTTGTTGAATAAGTGATCTAATCTGTTAGAGTTTCTGCCTTGGGTGGGAGTTATACTAAGTGACACTCAGGATATTCTACTCTAATATTCTGAGTCTATGCTGTAATTACTCTGACTAGCTTGTCCAAGGGAGAAAAGTGGTAAACCTCAGTAAGGATTAGACAAATTCCTCCCCTTGAATGGATTTGTGATGCCAGAGGATCCCCTTCTTAGTGGAAGTGTGATAACATATGAGCACACTTGAACACTGCCTGTGACTCTTGCTGTCTATAGGATTGACCCCTCTACTCATCTCCCTGATTTTACTTTACCTAATGCTACACCAAAAGACTCTCAACATGACCAAGATAAAGACAGTGCACTAATTGAAATGATATTCTTTCTCTTAAAATTGAAATTTGATAATAACAGGCCTTTCATCATCACTAAGCAATATAGGTAGCTGTCTTATGCTTGTTCAGGCAAAATGTTCCAATGATCTATGCAGTCTTACTCCTGCTCTGGAAAATATAAATCATCGCTGAGAAAGATGGAGTTTCTTTTATGAGTCCTCATGAAATGCGACTCAGGCTATGAGGTGTGGGCA
The DNA here is from genome assembly GCF_027406575.1 of Nycticebus coucang. Classification (NCBI taxonomy): domain Eukaryota; kingdom Metazoa; phylum Chordata; class Mammalia; order Primates; family Lorisidae; genus Nycticebus; species Nycticebus coucang. The sequence continues at coordinate 59,486,920 of NC_069790.1, forward strand.
GAGGAAGTTCTTCTTCCTGTCCTACCTGAGCCTCTCTCCCCAAACCAGCTATGTCATGCTCATCAAACACAGGTGTTGCGTGATGGGAGATGCCGGAGAGTCAGCAGCTTTGCCACAGGTGTGAGCTCGCTCCTGCAATGTTGATGGGCACAGGAATGATTGACTCCACACACAAAAGATGGCATGTAGCAAGCCTTTTTGCTGTTTGCAAAAGCTGCTTCTGTGTTAGCAAAAGCCAATTAACCCTTACCAGGCTCACTTCATGTGCTTCACACAGGCACTCTGGATAACCCCCCACTAAGTGTGTAGAGTGGTACCTAACTCTTACTTTGGTGATTCAGTCTCCTTTCTTTTTTAAAAACGAAGGCTCCACATGATTGCTTGCTGTTGGTAGTTGCTTTAATCTCTATGTGAACATGTATTTTGCTAATACCAGGCGTTCCTTCATACAGCAACACTACTTGCAGGAGTTAGATCTATGATGACTGATTTGAAACAGACACTTGTTTACCCAGGAGAAGTTTAGATACTATTGAAACCTGGTCTGTATCAGGCATGATACCTGTTGGTTTGAATAAGTGAAGGGAAACAAAGTGAATTTTTCTTTTTTTGGCAGGAAATAGTATGTCTTATGCATTTTGATAAATGGAGGTCAACACTGGTTTAAAATTAGGCAGGCTACTTAATGTATTTCTAGGCTCCAGCTTCCCCTAGTCTCTTAGCTGCGTTGATCTGGTATTTGAAGATAAGTGATTCTGATGCTTGTGGAAAAGAATGTCTTGTTATTAATACATTGCACAATTGTGTGCCCAGACCTTCCCATATTGCTCTAGCTAGGGCTGCCATTCCTCCTGTTTCTTCCTCCCACTGAGAGTAGCTTTAGACTAGAGAGTTTGAAAATAAAATCAACTCAGCTTTGTAAAGCCCTGTGACATTTAGATTACCCTTAATTATTAAATAAGCATAAAGCTAAATTCCAGATTTAGAGAAATTGATTTTATCCCATACTACTGGGCTCCAAATGTAAGAGAAACAAACGCAAAAGGAAAGAAAGGATACGTTTGTTTGACAACATTCCACATGAATCTGCCTGCGAACCCATTAAAAACTATGAACCTCATTTCTTTTTCTTTTTAATTTCAGATTAATGTGAGGGTACAACTAATTAGGTTACAATTTTTGCATTTGTTAGGTAAGGTCCCTGTTGTAGTTGTGCCCCTCACTTAAGAGATGTGCCATAGACCCTAACATTGTGCCCATTAAGTGACAGCACACCTCCCCCCCCATCTTGAATTAAATTGAGTTTTTCTCTTGTGTGGGTATGTATTAGTTCATCTACTGGCTTCATATTAGTATTGAGTACATTGGATACTCAATTTTCCATTCTTGTGATACTTTACTAAAGAGAATGTTCTCCAACTCTATACAGGTTAATATAACAGATGTAAAGTCTCCGTCTTTTTCATGGCTGAATAGCATTTCATGGTATACATAGACCACAGTTCAGTAATCCATTCATGGGTTCATGGGCACTTTCAAACCTCATTTCTGAAAGACTATCTCTTTCACATATCACTCAGGATGTGATCATGCACCAGCTTACAGATAGACATCTGCTCACATTTCTGGTTTTATTAACTGCAATTTCAATTCATTAAAGAACCTTAAAAAAATCCTTCCTCCAGGCACTCTCTTTTTTGTACTTGGTATGATGTGGTTCTGAGGGAAGCTTTATTGTTCTATCAGAGAGAGCGGGTATAGGGAAGATCTATGGAGAGATGCCCGTGCATGACCCTCCAACAATGAGACAGGTAGAATGAAGATCACAATGCCCGTCCTTGGGAGAGGAATACTTGTCCCGCACCATGGGTCTCTTGCCAAAGAGTGCATGGTTATATTGGAACTGTAGTGAAGCAGGTGGGTCAATAGCCAGCACTCAGGAGTTCAAGTCCCATCTATGCTGTTGACCAGCTCTTTGATTTGGTCAAGTCACTAAGTTGCCCTAAGCTTCAGGGAGATTACTGTTAAAATTTGTTACTATTAACTATCTCTTGAGGTTTTCTTACGAGAATTAGATGAGACCTTGCATGAAGGAGTGGGAAGGGTGATACAAATGGAAGTGGTTATTATTATTAGTATCACAACATCTTTGTAGTTTTACTTGATTTTCTACCTTATGGTTAGTGTTCTTGGATATTGTCTTTCCTTTGTTTTCTTGGTGGTAGCAGAAATAGTCAATGGATTAGCAGGCCTTCAGTTACAGTCTTTTACTGGGACTGACCCAAACTTAAATCTCTGCAATATATCTCTACACTAAAGGCATTAACAAAGATGTACAAAAAACACTTCCAGTAAACCACAGCATCCTCTGGCATGTATAATCCTTGGCTCACAAAATCTGGTTTTAGGACTCAAAATAGCATTTCTTTTAGACTTAAAGAATAGACAAATCTAAAAGAAAACACAGAATCCTGCCAGTTGGAGCCTATGATGAATCAGTCCTTTATTTTATAATTTTCTTTTTTGGTTATTTCTAAAGGAGACAAGCGATACTTAATAAAGCTACCCTCCCTTGCTCAGTAACTTAGCTATAGATGCTTGGTTTCCATCTATCAATAGCTTGTCCAAAAGAAATTATATTTAGGAACAATTATCTAAGAGACATGCCCCCTGCCTACCTATTTGGACATTTTATCTTTGGATTTAGTTGGATGACTAAAGGCATATGTTACTTTAGCTTCTAAAGAATGAATTCCTTTCCCTGAGCTGTACTAAGATGTTATGTCCTCAGCTTTTTACATAAGTGGTTGCAAGAAAAGGCGTGTGAAATCAATGTTTGATTTTAGTAAAAATGTTCATGAGGATATTGTCCCTGTTAGTGTCCTCAGTATAAATTCTTTGAGAATTTAATTCCAGGAAAAGCTTTGTCTTTCCCAAGGTATCCTTTTTTAATAATGACAGCTGTATAATTGCTTGGTTGTGCTTATTTGTCATCCCCAGCTTCAAGAAGCTTGGAGCAAAATATGAAGCTCAGCTATGGCATTAATGTTTACTTTCATAGCTAGCTTATTTACATTTTACTTTTAAAAACTTGCTAGATTATTATTCATATCTTTTGTTGTAAGCCATATCAAATTATGTTTTTAGAAAGAAGCATGATTAAAGAGAAATAAGATAGTATATATAAATAATGGCACTTACAGAAGAAAAAGAGGGGAAAAGAACAGAGAAAAGAGTCATTATCACCATCATCATCATCATCATTATCACAGAGGGGGGCTAGAATTACATATTAATGCATGAAAGGAAACTAGCAGTTATTTTTACTTACATTAAGTGATTTTTTTAAAATTACAAAACATTTTAAGCATTAGAAAAACATTGAGAAAATATAACATGCAACCATGTACCTGCTACCCAGATTTAACAAATATTCATTTTTGTCCTACTTTCTTCAGGTAAAAAATTTTAAAGTAATAAAAATGGCAGATACAATCAAAGCCCTCCTTTTAGCCTTCCTAGTCCCTTCATCTCCTCCGTCTCCCCCAAGGTGAACTTTCCTATCTGGGTGTTTATACGATATGGCATGTATCTTTTGCAATTTGCTTTTTTCTCCCAGCAAAGTTTTTGATTTTTATCCATGTCAGTCAATTTAATTCATGATAATTACTAAGTTCCTGTGTATAAACACATCACAATATATTTATTCATTCCTTCACTGAGGACATTCAGGATTTTTCGATTTTTTTTCCTGCTCTAGATGATATTGCCTTGTGCATATCTCCACGTGCACATGTGAGAGGGTTTCTCTAGGGCTTGTGCCTAGATGGGGGAATCACTGGAACATAGGTCTTCATTCATTCATTCAGCAAACAAGCCAGTGACTGTTACATGTCAGGTATAATTCTAGGCAACTGAGGATGTTGCAGTGAATAAGACAGTAGAAATTCCTGTTTTCATGAAGCTTCCATTCTGGAGGAAGGTGCAGTGGGGAAAAATGGTCGTCAATACATGTAATAAATAAGGAGAATACAATTATACTACACAGCGACAAGTGCTCTGGAGGATAAGAAGTGTAAGTGTAAAAAGGTTTACATTTTTTTTGAGGTGGTGAAGAGTATTTCCTGAGTGATGAAGAAAATCTTTTTATAGGATTAAAACTTCATATTTAACAAATTCTTATACTACCTCATTGCTGATTTAAATCCTTTAAATAGAAATGCTCCCTAAATATGTACAAACTAAAACTAAGCATAAATTATGCTTTTTGCTTTTATAGTTTGTAGCTCTTATCAAAACAAATGTACAAATTACATGCAACTACCTCCTCTGCATAAAAACAGCAAAATTTAAATTAACATAGATAATTTAACATTAAACATGGGGTTAGTGACTATGGTTTGGGTTCTCTTAGGTTTGGTCTGTCTTTCCCACCAGGCGTCATAAGATAATGCAATTTTCTCCCTGTTCTTTTCTGAGATAATGAAACACCTTTGTTCTCCAGTGAACTGTGAAGTCATTTGGTGCAAAAGTCTTATTTACCTCTGAAGTCCACCTCTGTTCATTGCTAAATAGAGTCAATTAAAATGGGACTCCTGCTCCATCCATGTAAACATGAAAGAGGTAAAGTCTCCATCTTTCTTTAAGGCTGCATAATATTCCATGGTGTACATATACCACAATTTATTAATCCATTCGTGGATCGATGGGCACTTGGGCTTTTTCCATGACTTAGCAATTATGAATTGGGCTGCAATAAACATTCTGGTACAAATATCTTTGTTATGTTTTGATTTTTGGTCTTCTGGGTATATGCCCAGCAAAGGAATTACAGGATTGAATGGCAGATCTATTTTTAGATCTCTGAGTGTTCTCCATATATCTTTCCAAAAGGAATGTATTAATTTGCATTCCCACCAGCAGTGCAGAAGTGTTCCCTTTTCTCCACATCCACACCAACATCTCTCTTAGTAAAGTATCTCAAGAATGGAAGAAAAAGTACCCAATGTACTCAGCCCTACTATGAAACTAATTTGGGGTTCTCACATGAAAGCTATAACCCAGTTACAACCTAACAATAAGGGGAAGTGGGAAAGGGTGGGTAGAGGGAGGGGGATCGGTGGGATCATACCTGTGGTACATCTTACAGGGGTATTTGCGAAACTTGGTAAATGTAGAACGTAAATGTTTTGGCACAGTAACTGAGATAATGCCAGGAAGGCTATGTTAACCATGGTAATGAAAATGTGTCAAATGGTCTATGAAGCGAGTGTATGATGCCCCATGATCATATCAATGTATACAGTTATGATTTAATAAAAAAAAAAAAGAAAAGAAAATGGGACTCCTTGACACCATTCTGATCACAAACACAAAGGCAAACTGGGCCTGTGAGATGGCATTTTGTTATCAGATGGCCACTCAGATGATCCCAAATGTGCTTACATTAGATTATCAGTGAAATGAATACCCTAAATTGATAAATTCTCAATAATATATTCCAAGAGAGAAATTTCAAATCCCCCAAATAGAACAGCAAACCTCACTTTGAGAAATTCTGATCTGAATCTATAGATTTAAAGCTCTAGGAGGATCATACTCCAACATAGTTTCTGGAATAGCCTGTTTTTTTTTTTTTTTTTTTTTGTGCACATAGTAATGCAGATGACTGAGCCACATTTTAAAACTATCTTTAGAGTCATTTTCCCTTGATTTGCCAAGAATGGAATTATAGCCTATGTGAGGCTCAAAATGAGTTCCTCTTTGATAGAGAGAAAACCAAGAAAAATTTGCTGGGTTGTCCTTTGTTCTATGATGCTATCACCTTATTACCAGACTTCCTTTTTCTTCCCTTCCTGCTCAGGTCTTTTAGAAATGATATATAGTAATTATACATATTTATGGGGTATATCTGATATTTTGATACCTGCTTGTAATGTATAATGATTGAATAAACTCTTTCATTTATTCATTCATTCATTTAAGATATTCATCACAAACATTTATCATTTCGTGTTGGGAACATTTCAACTCTTCTAGCTATTTTGAAATGTACAATAAATTATTAACTACATTCACTGATTCAATTATTAGAGGAAAGGACCCTCAAACACTCAAACCTATTACTTCTATCTAACTGTATTTTTATACACATACCTATTAACCAACATCTCTTCACCCTGACCCCAGCCTCACGCTGATCCCTCCCCAGCATTTGGTAAACATCATTCTACACTCTACTTCCATGAGATGAACTTTTCAGCACACACATATGAATGAGAACATGTGACATTGTCTTTACGTGCCTTATTTCACTCAACCCAGTGATCTCCAGTTCCATCTATGTTGCTGCAAATGACAGGATTTCATCTTTTTTAATGACTGACTTCCATTGTGTCTATATACCACATTGTCTTTGTCCATTCATCTGACGATGGAAACTTAGGTTTTTTCCATATCTTGACAGTTGTGAATAGTGCTACAATGAACATGGAGGTGCAGGGATCACTTAGACATACTGATTTCTTTTTCTTTGGAAGATACCTGGTGGTGAGATTGTTGGATCATATGGTAGTTCTATTTTTAGTTTTTTGAGAAACTTCCATAGTAGCCAAGCCATTCTACCTGGGGCGAGATGATATCTCACTGTGGTTTTGGTTTGCATTTCCCTGATGATTAATAATATGAATCATTTTTTCCATATACCTATTGGCTATTTTTGTGTTTTCTCCCACTTAAAATTTTTTTTTTGTTTGTTTGTTTTGCTGGAGTTGTTGGAGTTTCTTGTACTGGATTTTAAATCCCTTTTCAGGTGATTAGATTGCAAATATTTTCTTCCAATTCAATAGATTGTCTCTTTACTCTATGGATTGGATCCTTTGCTGTGTAAAAGCTTTTTAGTTTAATATAGTCCCATTGTCTATTTTTGGTTTTGTTGCCTGTACTTTTAATGTCTTCTTCATAAAATCTGCCAGCTATACAAATGTCCTGAAGCATTTCCCCTGTGTTTTTGTCTAGTAGTTTTATAGGTTCAGGTTTCTATGTTTAAGTCTTCAATCCATTTTGCATTCATTGTATGTTGAGAGATAGGGGTTTCATTCTTCAGAATATGGTTATCTAGTTTTCCCAGAACCATTTGTTGAAGAAAGTATCCTTTCCCCAGTGTATATTCTTGACATCTTTGTTGAAAATAAGTTGTCTGCAAATGCATGGACTTTGTCTGGTTTTGCTATTATGTTCCATTGGTCTATGCATCTTTTTAATACCATTACCATGCTGTTTTGGTTACTGTAGTCTGTTGGTATATATTTTTTTATTTACTTTTATTTATTTTATTTTTTTATTAACTCATAGCTGTGTACATTAATACAATCATGGGGTTTTATGTACAATTTGAAATATTTTCATCACACTGGTTAACATAGTCTTTCTGGCTTTTTCTTAGTTATTGTGTTAAAACATTTGTATTCTACATTTGGTAAGTTTCACATGTACCCGTGTAAGATGCCCCGTAGGTGTGGTTCCACCAATCACCCTCCCTGCCTCCATCCTACCTACCCTCTTCCTCTTCCTTTCCCCTTTCCCATATTCTTAGGCTATAACTGGGTTATAGCTTTCATAGGAAAGCTATAAATTAGTTTCATAGCAGGGATGAGTACATTGGATATTTTTTCTTCCATTCTTGAGATACTTTGCTGAGAAGAATATGTTCCAGCTCCATCCATGTAAACATGAAAGAGGTAAAGTCTCCATATTTTTTAAGGCTGCATAATATTCCATGGTGTACATGTACCACAATTTATTAATCCATTTGTAGGTTGATGGGCACTGGGGCTTCTTCCATGATTTAGCAATTATGAATTGGGCTGCAATAAAAATTCTGGGACAAATATCTTTGTTATAATGTGATTTTTGGTCTTCTGGGTATATACCTAGTAGAGGAATTGTAGGACTGAATGGCAGGTCTATTTTTAGATCTCTAAGTGTTCTCCAAACATCTTTCCAAAAGGAATGCATTAATTTGCATTCCCACCAGCAGTGTAGAAGTGTTCCCTTTTCTCCACATCCACGCCAACATCTCTGGTCTTGGGATTTTGTGATATGGGCTAATCTTACTGGAGTTAGATGATATCTCAAAGTAGTTTTGATTTGCATTTTTCTGATGATTAATATGATGAGCATTTTTTCATTGTTTGTAGGCTGTGTGCCTGTCTTCTTCAGAGAAGTTTCTCTTCAAGTCCCTTGCCCACTCAACAAGTGCCCATGGGATCACTTGTTCCTTTCTTGCTAATACGTTTGAGTTCTCTGTGGATTCTGGTTATTAAACCTTTGTCAGAGACATAAACTGCAAATATCTTCTCCCATTCTGAGAGCTGTCTGCTTGCTTTACTTACTGTATTCTTGGCTGTGCAGAAGCTTTTTAGTTTGATCAGGTCCCAGTAGTGTATTTTTAAAGCTGCTTCAATTGCCCGGCAGGTCCTCCTCATAAAATACTCGCCCAGACCAATTTCTTCAAGAGTTTTTCCTGCACTCTCTTCTACTATTTTTATAGTTTCATGTCTTAAATTTAAATCTTTAATCCAGTGGGAGTCTATCTTAGTTAATGGTGAAAGGTGTGGGTCCAGTTTCAGTCTTTCAGCCAGTTCACCCAGCACCATTTGTTAAATAGGGAATCTTTTCCCCACTGAATGTTTTTTTTTTTTTTTTGTAGAGACAGAGTCTCACTTTATGGCCCTCGGTAGAGTGTGGTGGCCTCACACAGCTCACAGCAACCTCCAGTTCCTGGGCTTAAGCGATTCTCTTGCCTCAGCCTCCGGAGTAGCTGAGACTACAGGCGCCCGCCACAGCGCCTGGCTATTCCCACTGAATGTTTTTAATTGGCTTGTCAAAGATCAAATAACGGTAAGTAGCTAAGTTCATCTCTTGGTTCTCTTTCTGTTCCAGACATCTACTTCTCTGTTTTTGTGCCAGTACCATGCTGTTTTGATCACTATTGATTTATAGTATAGTGTGAGATCTGGTAGCATGATTCCTCCTGCTTTGTTTTTATTGCTGAGTAATGTCTTGGCTATTCGAGGTTTTTTTCTGATTCCATATAAAACGCAGTATTATTTTTTCGAGATCTTTAAAGTATGACAGTGGAGCTTTAATAGGGATTGCATTAAAATTGTATATTGCTTTGGGTAGTATGGACATTTTAACAATGTTGATTCTTCCCAGCAATGAGCATAGTATGTTTTTTCATTTGTTAACATCTTCAGCTATTTCTTTGTTTAGAGTTTCATGGTTCCCTTTGTAGAGATGTTTCATGTCCTTTGTTAGATAAAATCCCAAATATTTCATCTTTGGCACTACTGTGAACAGAATAGAGTCCTTGACTGTTTTTTTCAGCTTGACTATTGTTGGTATATATAAAGGCTACAGATTTATGAGTGTTGATTTTGTAACCCGAGATGCTGCTGTATTCCTTGATCACTTCAAAAAGTTATGTAGTAGAATCCCTGGGGTTTTCTAGATATATAATCATGTCATCTGCGAAGAGTGAAAGTTTGATATCTTCTGACCCTATATGGATACCCTTGATTGCCTTTTCTTCCTAACTGCAGTGGCTAAAACTTCCATTACAATGTTAAAGAGCAGTGGAGACAATGGGGAGCCTTGTTTGGTTCCTGATCTGAGTGGAAATGAGTTCAATTTAACTCCATTCAATACGATATTGGCTGTGGGTTTGCTGTAGATGGCCTCTATTAGTTTAAGAAATGTCCCTTCTATACCAATTTTCTTAAGTGTTCTGGTCATGAAGGGATGCTGGATATTGTGAAAAGCTTTTTCTGCATCAATTAAAAGAATCATATGGTCTTTGTTTTTTAATTTGTTTATGTGCTGAATTATATTTATAGGTTTACGTATATTGAACCAGCCTTGAGACCCTAGGATAAAACCTAGTTTGTATAATTTGTTTGATGTGTTGCTGGATTCTGTTTGTTACGATCTTGTTGAATATTTTTGCATCAGTATTCATTAGTGATATTGGTCTATAATTTTCTTTTCTTGTTGGGTCTTTTTCTGGTTTGGGGATGAAGGTGATACTTGCTTCATAGAATGTGTTGGTTAGTATTCTTTCTTTTTCTATATGTTGGAAAAGGTTGAGTAATATAGGTGCTATTTCCTCTTTAAAGGTTTGGTAGAATTCTGATGTGAAGCCATCTGGTCCTGGGTTTTACTGTTGGTATATTTTGAAGTCACATAATGTGATGTCTTCAGCTTTGTTCTTTTTGCTCAGCATTGCTTTGGGTATTTGGGGTCTTTTGTGTTTCCATACAAATTTTACCATTTTTTTCTATTTCTTTAAAGACTGTGATAAGGGATTGCATTGAATCCGTAGATTGCTTTGGGTAGTATGGTGATTTTAATAATTTCAATTCTTCCAATCCATGAGTATGGAATGTCTTTCCATTTGTTTGTGTCCTCTTCAAATTTTTATCAGTGATTTAAGTTTTCCTAGGTATTTTATTTGCTTTTTTTGTAGCTATTGTAAATGGAATTGCTTTTTAACTTTCTTTTTCAGCTAGATTGTTATTGGTATATAGAAGTGATGTTGATTTTTCATGATGATCTTTGTACTCTGTAACTTAGTTTATCAGTTCTCAGAGTTTTTTTGTGGGGTCTTTAGGTTTTTCTTTTTTAAAGATCATGTCTTCTGCAAACAGAGACAATTTGAATTCTTCTTTTCCAGTATGGATTCCTTTTATTTCTTTGCCTACTTGATTGTTCTGGCTAGAACTTCTAGTACTGTGTTGAATAAAAGTGGTGAAAGTGGGCATCCTTGTCTTATTTCAGTTCTTAGAGGAAAGGGTTTCACCTTTTCCCCATTCAATTTGATGTTAGCTGTAGGTTTGTATTATATGGACTTTATTATGTTGGGGTAAATTCCCTTCTATGTTTAATTTGTTGAGAATTATTATCATGATGGGGTGTTGAATTTTATCAAATGCTTCTTCTGCATCTATTGATCATCTTATGTTTTTTGTCCATCGTTTTTGATATGATATATCATATTATTGATTAATGTATCTTGGGCCATCCTTGCATCCCTGGGATCAATTCCTCTTGATTATAATGTATTATCTTTTTGATGTGTTTTGGATTTGGTTTGCTAGTATTTTGTTGAGGATTTTTACATCTGTATCCATTAGGGTTATTGGCATTTAGTTTCTTGTGTTAATGCAGGTCTTGTAGAATGAGCTGAAAGAATTTCTTCCTCTTTTATTTTTTGAAATAGTTTAAGAATAATTGGTGTTTGTTCCTCTTTGTAGCTTTGCTAAAATTCAGCCATAAAGCCATAAATTCAGTTCTTAGCTTTTCTTTTTTAGGAGAATTTTTGTTAAATTTCTATTAGTGATTTAATCTCGTTTCTTATTGGTGAACTGTGCAGGTTTTCTATTTTGTCCTGATTCAATCTTGATAAATTGTATGTATCCAGGAATTTATCCATTCCTTTAGGTTTTCCAATTTGTTAGCATATAATACTTACAATGTTTCTAACAATCTTTTGTACTTGTGTGGGATCATAAGTAATATCTCCTTTTTCATTTCTGATTTTTTTTTATTAGAGTCTTTCTTTTCTTGGTTAGTTTAGCTAGTGATTACTGATTTGTTTATCTCTTCAGTAAACCAAGTTTTAATTTCATTGATACTTTATATTTTAAAAAAATCTCTATTTTATTTAGTTCTGGTCTAGACTTATGTCTGTTCTATCTAACATAAACACAGCTAGTACTGCTCACTTTCCATTTTTGTTTGCATGAAATATCTTTTTTTTCTTTTTTTATTGTTAAATCATAGCTGTGTACATTAGTGCAATCGCCTGTACCCATTCTAAGATGCACCACAGATGTGGCCCCACCCATTACCCTCCCTCCACCAAAACCTCCCCCCTCCCTTCCCCTTCCTTGGACCTTTCCCCATAGTCTTGTGCTATAGTTGGGTTATAGTCTTCATGTGAAAGCTATAATTTAGCTTCATAGTAGGGCTGAGTACATTGGATACTTTTTCTTCCATTCCTGAGATACTTTGCTAAGAAGAATATGTTCCAGCTCCATCCATGTAAACATGAAAGAGGTAAAGTCTCCATCTTTCTTTAAGGCTGCATAGTATTCCATGGTATACATGTACCACAATTTGCTAGTCCATTCGTGGGTCGATGGGCACTTGGGCTTCTTCCATGACTTAGCAATTATGAATTGGGCTGCAATAAACATTCTGGTACAGATGTCTTTGTTATATTGTGACTTTTGATCTTCTGGGTATAAACCTAGTAAAGGAATTATAGGATTGAATGGCAGGTCTATTTTTAGGTCTCTATGTGTTCTCCAAACATCCTTCCAGAAGGAACGTATTAGTGGGCATTCCCACCAGCAGGGTAGAAGTGTTCCCTTTCCTCCACATCCACGCCAACATTTCTGGTTTTGGGATTTTGTTATGTGGGCTACTCTTACTGGGGTTAGGTGATATCTCAGAGTAGTTTTGATTTGCATTTCTCTGATGATTAAGGATGATGAGCTTTTTTTTCATGTGTTTGTAGATCTTGCGTCGGTCTTCTTTAGAGAAGTTTCTCTTCAAGTCCTTTGCCCACCCTGAGATGGGGTCACGTGTTCTTTTCTTGTTAATACGTTTGAGTTCTCTGTGGATTCTGGTTATTAGACCTATATCAGAGACATAACCTGCAAATATTTTTTCCCATTCTGAGGGCTGTCTGCTTGCTTTACTCACTATGTTCTTGGCTGTGCAGAAGCTTTTTAGTTTGACCAGGTCCCAGTAGTGTATTTTTGATACTGCTTCAATTGCCTGGGGAGTCCTCCTCATAAAATATTCACCCAGGCCGATTCCTTCAAGAGTTTTCCCCACACTTTCTTCAAGTATTTTTATAGTTTCATGTCTTAAGTTTAAATCTTTTATCCAGTGAGAGTCTATCTTAGTTAATGGTGAAAGGTGTGGGTCCAGTTTCAATCTTCTACAGGTTGCCAGCCAGTTTACCCAGCACCATTTGTTAAATAGGGAATCTTTTCCCTACTGAATGTTTTTAATTGGCTTGTCAAAGATCAAATAATGGTAAGTAGCTGGATCCATCTCTTGGTTCTCTATTCTGTTCCAGACATCTACTTCTTTGCTTTTGTGCCAGTACCATGCTGTTTTGATCACAATGGATTTATAGTACAGTCTCAGGTCTGGTAACGTGATTCCTCCCGCTTTGTTTTTATTGCTGAGTGATGTTTTGGCTATTCAAGGTTTTTTCTGATTGCATATAAAACGAAGTATTATTTTTTCAAGATCTTTAAACTATGACAATGGAGCTTTAATAGGAATTGCATTAAAATTATATATTGCTTTGGGTAGTATAGACATTTTAACAATGTCGATTCTTCCTAGCCATGAGTATGGTATGTTTTTCCATTTGTTAACATTTTCAGATATTTCTTTTCTTAAAGTTTCATAGTTCTCTTTGTAGAGATCTTTCACGTCCTTTGTTAGGTATACTCCCAAATATTTCATCTTCTTTGGCACTACTGTGAAAGGAATAGAGTCCTTGACTGTTTGTTTGTCTTGGTTATTGTTGGTATATATAAAGGCTACAGATTTATGGGTGTTGATTTTGTAGCCTGAGACATTGCTATCTTCCTTGATCACTTCTGAAAGTTTTGTAGTAGAATCCCTAGTGTTTTCTAGATATACATCATATCATCTGCGAAGAGTGAAAGTTTGATCTCTTCTGACCCTATGTGGATACCCTTGATCGCCTTTTCTTCCCTAATTGCAATGGCTAAAACTTCCATTACAATGTTAAGGAGCAATGGAGACAATGGGCAACCTTGCCTGGTTCCTGATCTAAGTGGAAATGATTTCAATTTAACTGTATTCAATACGATATTGGCTGTGGGTTTGCTGTAGATGGCCTCTGTTAGTTTAAGAAATGTCCCTTCTATACCAATTTTCTTAAGTGCTCTGATCATGAAGGGATGCTGGATATTATGAAAAGCTTTTTCTGCATCAATTGAAAGAATCATATGGTCTTTATATTTAAGTTTGTTTATGTGTTGAATTACATTTATAGATTTACGTATATTGAACCAGCCTTGAGACCCTGGGATAAATCCGACTTGGTCATGGTGTATAATTTTTTTGATGTGTTGTTGGATTCTGTTTGTTAGGATCTTATTGAGTATTTTTGCATCTATATTCATTAGTGATATTGGTCTATAATTTTCTTTTCTTGTTGGGTCTTTCCCTGGTTTGGGGATCAAGGTGATGTTTGCTTCATAGAATGTGCTGGGTAATATTCCTTCTTTTTCTATATTTTGGAAAAGGTTTAGTAGTATAGTATTAGTTCTTCTTTAAGGGTTTGGTAGAATTCTGACGTAAAGCCATCTGGTCCTGGGCTTTTCTTTTTAGGGAGATTTTGTATAGTTGATGCTATTTCAGAACTTGATATAGGCCTGTTCAACATTTCCACTTCGTTCTGGCTAAGTCTTGGTAGGTGGCGTGCTTCCAGGTATTGGTTGATTTCTTTCAGATTTTCATATTTGTGAGAGTAGAGTTTCGTGTAGTATTCGTTAAGGATTTTTTGAATTTCTGAGGGGTCTATTGTTATTTCATCGTTACCATTTCTGATTGATGAAATTAGAGATTTTACTCTTTTTTTCCTGGTTGGGTTGGCCAAAGGTTTATCTATTTTATTGATCTTTTCAAAAAGCTAGCTTTTGGATTTATTGATCTGTTGTATAATTCTTTTGTTTTCAATTTCATTTAATTCTGCTCTGATTTTGGTTATTTCTTTTCTTCTGCTGGGTTTGGGGTTGAAGTGTTCTGCTTTCTTCAGTTGCTTGAGATGTTCCATTAAGTTATTGACTTCCTCTCTTTCCGTTTTCTTGAGGAAGGCTTGCAGTGCTATAAATTTCTCTCTTTGGACTGCCTTTGCAGTATCCCAGAGGTTCTGGTAATTCATGTCTTGATTGTTGTTTTGTTCCAAAAATATTGTGATTTCCTTCTTAATCTCGTCTATAACCCATGTATCCTTCAGCATAAGGTTGTTTAGCTTCCATGTTTTTGTATGGGTATGAAGGTTCCTGTTGTTATTTAGTTCAACTTTTATTCCATGATGGTCTGAGAAGATGCATGGAATAATTTCTATTTTTTTTAAATTTGCTGAGGTTAGATTTGTGGCCTAGGATGTGGTCGATTTTGCAGTATGTTCTGTGGGCTGATGAGAAGAATGTGTATTCAGTTTTTTTTGGGATGAAATGTTCTGTAGATGTCTGTTAAGTCCAGATGTTGAATGTTTGAGTTTAAATCTAAAATTTCTTTGCTTAGATTCTTTTTGGAGGATCTATCCAGGACTGCTAAAGGGGTGTTAAAATCTCCAACTACTATGGAAGTGGAGGAAATCGAGTTGCTCATGTGTGTTAGAGTTTCTCTTATAAATTGAGGTGCATTGTGGTTGGGTGCATAGATATTAACAATTGAGATCTCATCATATTGAGTATTACCTTTAACAAATATGAAGTGTCCATCCTTATCCTTAATTATTTTGGTTGGTTTAAAGCCTATTGCGTCTGTGAACAGGATTGCAACACCTGCTTTTTTCTGCTTTCCATTTGCCTGGAATATAGATGACCATCCCTTCACCTTGAGTCTATATTTGTCTTTTAATGTAAGATGCGATTCTTGGATGCAGCAGATATCTGGCTTGAGTTTTTGTATCCAGTCCACCAACCAATGCCTCTTTAGAGGACAATTTAAACCATTCACATTAATTGAGAGTATTGATAAGCCTTTGGAGAGACGGGTGGACATTTTTAATCCTTTTGCAACTGTGGAAGTTGGAATTTGATCACAAATTTTCCAAGTGGGTTTACTTTAGTGGTGGAGGATTACGCTGGTCTTTATGGAGGATAGGTCTAAGAATATCCTGGAGAGGTGGTTTAGTTGTGGCAAATTTCTTCAACATGTGAATGTCGTGGAAGTATTTAATTTCTCCGTCATAAATGAAGCTCAGTTTAGCTGGGTACAGGATCCTGGGTTGAAAGTTATTTTGTTTTAGGAGATTAAAAGTCAGTGACATCCTCTTCTAGCTTGAAAGGTTTCAGCAGAGAGATCTGCAGTTATTCTGATATTCTTCCCCTTGTAGGTAATGGTTTTCTTTCATCTGGAAGCTTTCAGAATTTTCTCCTTCATATTAACTTTAGTGAAATTGATTATGATGTGTCTGGGGGATGTCTTATTTGGGTTGAGTCATGCTGGAGTTCTGAAACTGTCTGCTATCTGAATTTCGGGATCTCTTGGCTGTCTAGAAAGTTCTCCTTCATAATCTCATGGAGAAGAGACTCTGTGCCTTGTGAAGCCACTTCGTCACTTTTGGGGATCCCTATAAGACGAATATTGGTTTTCTTCAAATTATCCGAGAGCTCTCTGAGAGAGTGGTCTGTTTTTGCTCTCCATTTCTCTTCTTCTTTGAGGGTTTGGGGGTGTTCGAAAGCTTTGTCTTCAATGTCAGAAATCCTTTCTTCTGCTTGCTCCATTCTGTGTTTCTCAGATCTTTGAGGGATGCCACTTCTTGTCTCAATGTGTCGAAATCTTTGGTCATTTGGTCTTTGAATCCGTTGAATTCTTGAGATAACTTTTGGAATTCTAAATCGATCTTATTTGCTATCCAGATCCTGACATCTCAGCTATTTGCTTGTGCATGGGATCTTGTGCTGTTTCTTCCCCATTGATCCTTGGAGGAGTTGATCTACTGTGAGTATTCATATTGCCAGAGTTTTTCTGTTGATTTCGCCTCATGATTGTTTTTCACCGTTGCCTCTGGCCGTCCTCAGAGTTGGGGAGGTGTCTCTCCAAGATTAGACCCCAGCGGGATCACTCTATTGTTGCTGGATCTTTGTAGGGAGTGACCCTGTGTAGTTCCTCTGGGGCTGCTCTAGCTAGGCAGTTCTGGTGTGGAAGCAGCTCTGGTTTGTGACACACCCAGATCCAGCAACAGGGCTGGGGGTAGTGCGCACAGTTCTGGGAGTGCCAGGCGCCCAGTGACTTTGGCACAGAGAGCCCAAGGCTCCAGCCATCTCTGTCCAGGAGAAGAGCTCTGCGCAGATGCAGGGAGGGCTCCAAAGTGCATGCAGCTACCAGAGTTCCTGTCCAGATGAACGGGCTAGTGTGGAAGCTGGGAGGACACAGGAGGGAGGACGCAGGGTTGTGTGGCTCCCGCCGTTCCTGGTCAGGGAATGTGGAGGCCCGGTGGGTGCGGGTCACTGGTCGGGGTTTGCTGCACAGCTCTTATGGAGGTCTGGGCGGCACCAAGCCCAGGAGTTTGAGGTTGCTATGAGCTTTGACGTCACGGCACTGTACCCAGGGCAACAGCCCAAGGCTCCAGTGTGCCAAAACCATCTCACTCTGCTCCTAAGGGTTAAGGCTGTAAGGCAGCTCAGTCCCCGCCTTTAGGCTGCTCAGTCAGTAGGTTACTTTGACCCGCCCAATCCTTGCTCTGAGACCCTGAGGGCAGAGCTTGCCAGGGCAGTTCTTTCACAATGGCTTCCTGCGCCCAGCTCAGTGGCTCAGTCTGGGGCCCCAGCAATGCCCAAAGTTCTCCACACTCCTGCTCAAGCTCTCCCCAAGGCAGTTCAACTGAGTGCCAAGTCCAAGAACACCGAAATAGTTCACAGGTAAGGCCTTTCCGGTTTGCAGTCTCACTGCTGCTTGTACTTACGGTTGCCGGTGTGATTAGGTCGATCGAACACACGCAACCACTTGCCAGTTTTCCACTGTTCTTGTCCTCCTCTTGGGGTCCAGAAGTCCCTTGCTGGCTCCCTGTATCCTCAAAGGGATGATTATAGGCAGATCCCACCGGCCAGAGATGCCTGGAGTCTTGTCTCCCCAGACTCGCTGTTCCCAGTTGCAGGGAAGCTGTTACTCAGCTGCCATCTTTAATCTCAATGTGCATGAAATATCTTTTAGCATCCTTTCAATTTCATTGTGTATGTGTCTTTATAGCTGAGCTTAGTTTCTTTAGGCAGCATGTGGTTGGGTTGTAGTTATATAATTTATTCAGCCAGTGTATATGTTTTAAGTGGAGGATTTCATCTGTTTATATTCAAGGTTATTATTTATAGGCGAGGACTTATTCCTGTTATTTTATTATTTGTTTTCTTGTTGCTTTGTACATCCTTGGTTTCTTTCTTCATCTCTTATTGTTTATCATTGAAGTTTGGTGATTTTCTGTAGTGATGACTTTTGACTTTGATTTTCTTATTGTGTATCTGCTCTACCAGTTAGTTTTATACTTTTGTGTGGTTTCCAGATGGTAGTTATTTTGTCCTTTCACTTCTAGATATAGGACTCCCTTATGTATTTCTTATTTTTCTAATGGTGATTAATTCCTACAGTTTTTGCTTGTCTGGGAAAGGCAACTTTTTTTTTTTTTACTTTTAGCACTTTGAATATGGCATCCCAGTTTTTCCTAGATTGTGAGGTTTCTGTTGAGAAATTGTGAAATTTTCTCTTATTGTTTTTAGAATTTTCTTATTGTCTTTGACTTTTGTCAGTTTGAGTATAATGTATTTTGAAGAAGACCTTTTTGGATTGAATCTGTCTGGGGATTTTGGGACTTCTATCTGGATTTCTATATTTCCTGCAATATTGGTGAGTTTTAAGCTATTATTTTATTAAATACATTTTCTATGTCATTGTGCATCTAATCTTCTGGAACTCCCCAAATTTAAATATTTGGTCATTTTATGGTGTTTGATACGCACATAGGCTTTTCACCCCCCCCTTTTCATCTTTTTCTGTTTTTCTTTCTTTTCCTTTGGTTTCTTTCTTTCTTCTTCCCTTTTGTTTTTTTTTTTTTTTTTTTTTTTTTGGCTGACTGGGTTATTTCAAAAGATCTGTCTTCAAGTTTTCATATTTTTTCCTCTGCTTGATCTAGTTTATTGTCAAAGTTCTTGGTTGTATTTTTTATTTTATTCGTTAAATTATTCAGTTTCAGGATTTCTTTTTACTCCTTTTTTATGATTTCTTTCTCTTTGTTGACTTTCTCATTCACATCATTAATTGTTTTCCAGTTTCTTTGTATTGTTTATCTGTGTTCTCTTGTATCTCCATGAATTTCTTTAATAACATCATTTTAGATTATCTTTCAGGTATTTCATAGAACTTGGGTGGGTCTGTTGCTGGAGAATAATTGTTTCTTTAGAGGTATATCATTTCCTTGCTTTTTCAAATTTTTTGTTGTTGTTTATTGTTGTGTTGGTGTGTTCTTATGTTGATATCCACATATCTGATGTAATAGTCACCTCTTCTAATTTTATGGACTGGCTTTTGAGGGAAAGACTTTTAAAAATACATATATTTATAGCATTTATAGACTTTTAAAAATAGATATAGTGCTTTGGCTTTGATTTTTAGTGGGTGCAGTCATCTAGTCTCTGTGTAATTTCTTTGGTTGTAATCAGTATTAGTGGAGTTTGTGAGTTCTTCAGTGGCTTAGGCTGTGGTTGTTAGTAGTAGTTGTGGCAAGGCTTTCCTGGGGATGAGGATGCCAAACAGGCTGATCCTTGGGCACCAGTGGTGGTGGCAGTGGGCTGGTGTGCACCACCCTTGGGCCCCTGGGTGGTGTATATGAGTGCCAGTGGTGGTATGTCTGGGTAGGCTGATCTTTGGGTTTCCAGGTAATTTACTTTAGCTCTGGCAGTGGCAGGGGTGGGCCAGGCAGGCAGGTGAGTCCCTATACTCTATGGTAAGGTGTATAGTGGCAGTAGTAAAGATGAGCTAACCCTTAGGCCACTAAGTGGCATGTGCAGGCCTCCAAGCGGTACACATGCGTGAGTGCTGGTGGTGGTGGTAGTGGGCTGGGTGGGCTAGTTCCTGGGTTCTTGAGTGGCACACATTATTGTCTGCAACTGGAGGGGGCCCTATCCCCACCTCTTGGATAGAGTGTGTGGGTGTTGACAGCTGGTATAGTGTGGCTATCCTTAGGCTCCTACAAGGTGTGTGGGTACCAGTGGTGGCATATTGGACAGGTTGATTGTTCAGGACCTTGGACAATGTGTGTGGGCACCTGCAGAAGTGGTTGTAAGTGTGGAAGTTTTGTCCTTGGGAACTCTGTTGGTCCTAACTGTGGTAGGTAAGGTAAACAGTGGTTGCTAAAATTTTATTTCATTTTCTGAAACACTCATCTGTTTATCTGTGCTTGTCACCTGGATAATGTATTCAATGTGAAGGTGACTCAAGACTTTCAGCTTATTCTATTCCTGATTTCTGGTAGATTTGGGTATGGATTCCTAGGGATAAAAGGCTAATATAACTGCCCATCGAACTATGACTCAAATTCTTTATTTTATTATTCACAACCTGAGTCATAAAGTATTTTTTTGGGCAAGTCAAGGTTATATAGATTCTGAAAACAGACTTTAGAGTTAATATGTGCCAACAATATTGATAGAAATAGCTTTATTGAGAATTTATTACTTGCCTGTTAGATGTTAATACAACTGAAAATTAGCTCAGGGAATTTTGCTCAAATAAAGATGAAAAATTTTACATTGAATGTGTATGTATATTTATGTGTTTGTGTGTGCTCATGCAAATATATGTGATATACATGTGTGGTTGAATCATTTGAAATTGCAGTTTATGCAGAAAAATATCAGCAATATCCTATGGGTCATATATGTATTTATATATATTTCAGATTTTAGCTGTCTTACCAAGACAAATAACCAAGATAATAAAGTTCTTTTCTTAAAAACAAAACAAAACAAAAATACCAACAATCAAGCCAGTCACTTGAGTCCTAAAATAAAAATTTCTTTACAGTCTTACTTCGGTATCAGTGGGCGATTGGTTCTAGGACCCACTGTGGATAGCAAAGTTCATAGATCCTCTAATCCTTTATATAAAATGGTATATTATTTGCATGTAACCTATGCACATCCTACCAGATACCTTAACTCATCTCTAGATTACTTATAATACATAATACAATGTAAATGTTATAGGAATAGTTGTTACACTATATTGTTTAGGGAATAATGATAGGGAAAAAGTTTGTACATATTCAGCACAGACATAACCATCTGAATATTTTTAATCCATGGATTATTAAATCTGTGCATGTAGATCCTATATGTATGGATGGCTGACTACACATAAAATATTTTAATCTTGGGGTATGGTGGTCAAAACACTGCAATAGGAATGTCCTTTCTCATAGAAAACCTGGAATGCCTTCACCCTTCATCTGTCTAAATTCTTTCAGGGCCCAGGACAAATCTGTTCATGAATGCTACCATCACTGTTCTCAACCACAGTGTGAGTTCTTTCCTTTGAACACAATGATTTTTTCCTTTGCTACTATTGTTTTAGTAAGTAATTATTATTTTCTTTTAAAATAAATTATAAACTCCTTGGGAACAAAGACCATAACTTAACTCTGTATGGCTTCACAGGATCTCTTGATTTGGTTGAGCATTTGACAGGGAAGGGATTCTGAACAGGCTTTAATTATTTAAGTTGGTGGAGTAATAAGGAAATACTTTCAGAAGGCAAGGAATGTTGGAGCTTGGGAATTCAATCGAGGATTCTCCTACTTTCAAGGAATTTATAGTGTTCCCAATGCAGAAAATCACGAAGGGTTTAGTGATAGAAAATCATCTGTGTTTTCGATTCTCTTAACTGTTCTATTCCTAGCAGAATGATAAGAAGAGGCTTAATCTGCCAGGTTGGCCGTGTGCTGGCTAAACTGAGTGCAAAGATCTTCCTTCACATTTTGATTTTAGTAGAGCAGTGATGTACATTTAACTAGCAAATAATTAAAGCCAGCCATTCATCTACTTTGTGCACTTATATTAATAATATAAATTTACCCATTTTCCTAGATGGGTAAATTTGAAAACATTTGTGAATAACCTACAAATATAAAAATATGATTTTTTTTTTTTTTTTGCAGTTTTTGGCCGGGGCTGGGTTTGAACCCACCACCTCCAGCATATGGGGCTGGCGCCTTACTCCCCTGAGCCACAGGTACCACCCTAAAAATATGATTTTTAATATGTCCCAATTCAACACATCTTCAGTACAAAAGACCCCATATTTTAAAAATCAATGAAAATTTTTATCACAGCTCAGGAAAAAACCGTCAGGTACTTAATGACAATTCTTTAGCTAATAATTTTTTCTCCCTTTGTCCTTTCTATTTTTGTAAGAGAACTCGGTGTTCTAAAGAAGAAGAAAGATAATGGTTCACAACCAATGCTCATGGACCAGATACCTAATCTGAACTTAACCAAAAAGTCAATATTTAGCTGTACCTTATCAGTGTGGAAATGTCAAGCATAGCAAGAGACATGAACAAATTTCCAACTGATTTCTCATTCTTATGTTTCAGTGTTCAAAGCTGTGTGCAAGAGTTTCAACATCAGATAAGACAAAATGGCCTTTGGGAAAATAAAAGGACAACAAATGACAAAACTTGCAGCTGCCGAGACCATAGTTTATGAGAGAAAAACAGATGCTGAAGATGCATTCTAATCTCTCCTAGCATATTGCCTTGGTCACCTTCCTGCCTGCATGATGCCAGCCCTTGATCATTACTGGCAGCAAGTATTTGATCATTACTGGTAGTAGGCAACCTTTAGGAGACGACATAGAGAGATGTCTCCTTACAGAGTAAAGTAATAATTGCCACCCAAGACAATTGACACAAATTGTTTGCATTCTAAATTTTCCATACCTGGGATGCATCAAGTGTGACTAGACGGGCTATGGGTATACCAAAAAGGAGCTCCACCAGGGTTTTCCCAAAGCTATGGCCAGTTAATGTATAGGATGGCAATTTGTAATACTTCAAGAACTTCAGAACCCTTTCAGGACCTCAGCTGGCCCCACAGAATCCAGCTAACCTCACCCATGTAATTGCTGTTGAAAGTTATAGTTTATTAGAAAACAAGGTAACATTGGGAAAACCTATAATGATAGTCACATTTAATGAGACAGTTAGACTGTCAGCATTGAAACATTTGGTTATGGAAAAAAGGAAATAGTATAAGAAAGAAAGGTGGTGTCTTCATGGTTAAAGATGCATTGCTACTCATGGACTTTTTAAAGGATTGTGGGTAGGCATGGCATTGCAGGAAACGTGAATGTGGAGATATGAAAATCGTGGATAGAGAAGCCATCATTTTAGCTAGAATTACAATCAGAAAGGACCTGAATGAACTGGTCCAGAACAAAGCATGACAGGGCAGAGACCATCTATTCCAAACTATATGTAGTAAGAGTCATGTAGGTGCTTGTTAAAAGTACAGATTCCCACCTCCCTCCGGGCATTCCAATACAAACATTAACTGGGAGGCTATTGTACTGAGGTGGCTCCATCGCTTTGGGTTCCTACTAAATAAACTGAAAACCAACTCAGTGTAAACAGTAAAATGTCTAACCAGTCAGAAACTGCCAGCTAAATCTCTAACAGGACTTTCCACTGGAATGATCCAAATAAGGCTGCTTCATTTTAACCAATCGAATACTTTCTTTGTCTTACTTCTGCACTCACCCTACAAGGCCTTGCCCTCAGGCCCCATTGGTGGAGCCCCCAAACTGTTTGTGATCTGTAGCTGCTGGATTCCTGAATCAATGGATATTCAAAAAACTCTGTAATATTTTAATGTGCCTCAGTTTACCTTTTAATAATGGAGAATGTGGTAGGAACTAGAAACCTATATTTTTAGCAAGAGTCTTGGGAGATTTTATCACCTGGCAGATCCGAAAGGATTGCTCTGCAACATCCTTTGTGGGTTACATGATAGGTACTCCAAATGTGGGTTACATGATAGGTACTCCAAATGTGGGTTACATGATAGGTACTCAGTAATGGGATAAATCAATAAAGAATGAAAGAAAAAACCATAATGAGGGTTCCAGAAAGGCAGTAGCAGCTCCCGATTTTGCTGCATGCTTGATCACTGTGCCAGGGCTCCTGGCCTTGTACACTTTACTCCCAGTGGTGGGAGAAATGACTTTCAGAAGCAATTGATAAAGGTTAGGTTTCTGAATGTCACATAGAATACTTCTTCCTCTTTGTTCTGTGTTGGAATGTCATATTGACATGAAAAGAGAGACAATGTCTTAAAAAGGGAATGGAGGCTAAGTGCTAAATACAGAAAGAACCTGTTTAGATCCCCGTTAGGAAGAAATTTTTTTTTGTGTGAATGTTTCTTGCTATAATGGATCCCTCCAGCAGTAAACTATCCTTCTTTGATGTGTCCATAAAGGCATAAAGGCCCTGCTCTGCCTAACTGCTATCTGTCCCATTAACCTTTTAAGTTGGTCAGTCTGGTCTCCTAAATGTTCTCCAACTCTGACAGAGTCATTTTCCTTCCTGCCCACTATTATTATTGGAATTCTAGGTTTTCTATGTTGTTCAGAGCAGTATTCTGATCTCTGCATGGACAGTGCAACTAATAATTTCTGCACTATTTGACAGCAACCTAGTTCTTTCTATTTTGTCATTTTAACTTTTATATGGTCTCCAGGAGAATCGTTTAATGAACTCTATGGCAAATGGAAGGGATATCCCTCCATGCAACTTATAATCCCCGTTACAGCAAAAGCCCCAGAAATTTGGGAGATGTGGAGCATGGACTGGAAGCGAGAGAAGGAAGGTGCCTTTATTTTTCAATAAGGTCCTTTGGCAGAGCTTGGCAGATGGAAGATTATGGAACTATATGGAGAAGACCTGATCACTCCTTTTGTTTAACTTCTATGGCTGTCCATCATTATCATGGTGTTAATTCAGGGCATCTAATTTCTTTAGAGCAGTGGTTCTCAACCTTCTGCAAACCTTTCATGCCGCAAACCTTTAATACAGTCCAAAGGGGTCATGACTCACAGGTTGAGAACTGCTGCTTTAGAGGAAAGAATAGACAACCCAGAACAAAATTTAGAGCCCCAGTGAATTTATTGAAACTTGTTATGTTCTATCTTTGTGACTTACTGCAAAATTTAGTGCATACTATTAGGAGGGAAAGTCAACAAGGCAGAATTAAGAAGTTTGTATGACAGTCCAGTAGTGGTTCTTAAACTTTGCTGAATATGAGAAAGACCTGGAGAAGTTTTAAGTACACAAGTACCCAGGTCTTTCTCCATACTAAGTATGTCGAAATTTCTGGGGCTGTGGCCCTGGCTGTGGCCCAGGTACCAACTTCTTTAAAAAAGGTTATCATGGTAATTCCAATGTACAGCCCAATGTGAGAACCAGTGATTTTCTAGGCTGATCATCTGCTCTGGATCTTTTTTCTAGTTATGTGTTATTCTCTCTATCTTGAATGGTCCTTCATCCCTTCTGGGAAAGACCTGCTCATGTTTACAAACTCACCACAAAGATTCCTTCCACTGACAGTGTTAGTTCATTCATTTATTCAACAAATATTTATAGAAAGTTGGTGTTGCTTCTTCCTCTATGGCAATAGCATTCGTAACAATATTTCATTCATTTTAATTAAGTATTATTATTATTGCTTTTTTCTATTATTATAGACTTTGACTTCTTTGAAGCCAGGGATAGTAAATTATTCATTTTTGTCTGTTGTAGTACGTTTCCCTTCATTCCCTCCATTTCCTCACATTCCCAGCTTGGGAGTCCATGTCCCACAGAGATTCATTATTGAATAATGACTTTTTAAAGGAGTTGTTACTACATTCAGTGAATGCAAAATTTCTATAGTTTGATTTTTAAAAGTAAAATCATGTTCTCAGATTTGTTTGTAATGCTCTTCTCAGATTTGAATGTGAGTCATTTGAATGATACCTTCATGGATTGGTGTGATGACTCCAAGATCCATTTTCTGGGCAATACTCATCACCATGAAATTTTATATCTTAAAATCTTTTTATTTAATACTTGCCATTCTCAAAGTTCACCCACCTTTTCTTAGTTCATTTACTCTTTTACATGACATTTAGGGCCCCACCACTTAGGCCTGGCCTAACTGTCCCTTAAACCTTCTAGGATGGTTAGGCTGGTCTCCTAAATGTTCTCCAAGTCTGACTGAGTTATTTTCCTTCATGCTCACTATTATTCTGAATTGTTTTTTGATCCTCTAAGGACCCATGTCCTCCATGAGTATTTTTACTGACATTAATTTTAGCTTTTGTATAAAATCTGTACCGTGCAACTTAGCATTAGCCTTTATTCAGTCTTGTCTAGTTTTTTATTATCTGATATTTTCAAATGACCCATGTCCTCATCTGATTGTAGGTATTGTGTCATGCATGTCTTTCATAGGCCCCATGGTGCCCAATAGAATAAAGGCTATACTATAGGTACTTAATAAATATTTCATTATTTAGAGATTCAACAGAATCATACCTACCATCTTGTAAAAAACGAACATTTAATGCACAATTAGAACCTGGGGAAAGGTTTTCTGTGCAATTATTTATATGATCTAGGAAGATTGTAACACTAGATCTGGGTCCCTGTTAGGAGCTAAATTGTGTCTTTCCAAAATCCATGTTGAAGCCCTAACCTCAGAATGTGACTATATTTTGAAATAGGGTCTTTACAAAGGTGCTGAAGTTAAAATGAGGCCATTAGGTGGGCCCTGATCCAATCTAATTGGTGTCCTGATAAAAAGAGGAAATTTGGAAACACAAAGAGACATCAGGATGTGCATATACAAGGGAAGTACCATGTCAGGACAATAAGGAGGCAGCCATTTGTAAGCCAAGGAGAAGAAATCAAACCTGCCAACACCTTGGTCTTGGATTTCCAGCTTTCAGAGCTGGGAGAAGATAAATTTCTGTTGTTTAAGCCACCTACCCTGTGGCATTTTTTTATAGCAGCCCCAGCAGCTAGCATATGGTACAGGGCCTGTATGTCTTCTCTCTAGAGTTACTAGGAACCTCTTTCTGACAGGTTTTCCAGTTTTGTCTTCTTCCTACTTCTTTTGGAGGAGTCTAGGTCATACCTCCCTGAAAGAGAGGATGAAATTGAGAAGGAAAGAGAGGTATCTCTTTCCCTCCCTTTATTTGCCCCAACAAACTTACGCTTTGTTCTCTGCAATGAGAACCTGTCTAAAGGGTGTTGCCTGTGGCTCAATGGAGTAGGCCCCATATGCCAGAGGTGGCGGGTTCAAACCCAGCCCTGGCCAAAAACTGCAAAAAAAAAAAAAAAAAAATAGAACCTGCCTGAAGCTTTTCTCTCTCCTTTTAACCTTGGACTCACATGATTTCCTAAATGATGAAGCTGGGTAAAGGTCCTTAAGCCTCTGAAATCAGTTTTCCTTTCTTTAAAACTACTTGCTTTAGTGTGCATAAATACAGTGGGTTAATTTGCATACAAGAAAATTGTTTTCTGGAAAATAAGGTCTTAGTTTGGGTTCTTTCCAAATCAGATCCTGAGATAAGGATTTGGGAACTAGCAATTTATTTTTGTTTGTTTGTTTGTTTTTGTAGAGACAGAGTCTCACTTTATGGCCCTCGGTAGAGTGCCATGGCATCACACAGCTCACAGCAACCTCCAACTCCTGGGCCTAAGCGATTCTCTTGCCTCAGCCTCCCAAGTAGCTGGGACTACAGGCACCTGCCACAACGCCCAGCTATAGCAATTTATTTTTGAAGGGGGCCCAGGAAACAAGGCGAGGGGATAGAATATGAGACTGGGACATGTAGCGTGTCAGTGGAAAGTGTGTTCAGCAGTGCTTACCACGGTGGGCACATGGGACTCAATTATTCTGGGGACCTGTAAGAGACTACAGTTATAGTAAGGGGCAAGGAAGCTGGGGTATTTATCCACCATTCTCTGGCCCTTATGGGTTGAGGGCTGTTCCTGGAGGAATTAACTCCCCACCATTTCTGGTCTTCCCTAGGAGTGGACAGAGCTTGCTCTGCACGTGGAGGAAGTTCAAAGGTGAAGAGGCCCAGAAGCTTGGCTCTCGGGGGAGCTGTCTGCCTCAACCATAGGCAACCTAACTATAGGGATGGGTCAAAGGAATATGAGTGGGGCACCAACTGTATCAGAAGATTGCAGTTTCTGATATGAAGAAGTTGGGCTTACTTTCTCCAAAGTAGAACTCACTCTGTTAGGGACTACAAAAATAGATCTTTAACGCTTTGGGTCTTTTGTGGCCTTTTTATCTACAAATCCCCATTTTGGAGCCATCCTGCCTGAAGTCAGTCTATTCTTGTGGTTCTGTAGAGGCTGTTCTTAGACTGACCCTGATCCTTGTTTCCTGGTGGTCTAGCTACCCAGAGAGTATGTTCTGTCTTGCCTGCCCAACTCCTTCTGCCCCAGGAAATCCCCCAAGTAAGCCATATCAGATTGCAAGGGTAATGTAAGTCCATCTTAGTAACTTCACCCCCTGATTGTTTTCTAGTAAGGAGTATACTTGTGGGGTGCAGGTGTTGAACATTGATGTAGGCCTACACATGACTCTCACTGAGGTTCAGCCATGTTCTGGGCATGTTAAATCACTGTTAGGCAGGCCCTATAAGAAGTCTTTTTGCAAAAGACTTGAAGATCTTCTTGGGAAGTAATTATTGTAAGGGGAAGAAAGCTAGGGGTGACAGCTTGATTCAGTAACAAGCCTTAGTCATCAGAGGAGATGGGCCATTCTGAGAATGATGTGGTGTGTATGACTCACATTTGTCTCCAGCCTTGGCCTCTCTTTAGATCATGTCTAGACCTTCAGAGAGTTGAGAGGAAAGCAATAAATGAACACTAAATGAGTTGTTTTGCTAAAACTACTGGGCACTGGAGTTACAAACAGGATTGCTCGGAGATCCTTCTAATAGAATGTAATATACAATCAAAGGAGGAAAGGCTTCTCTTCCCATTCCAACAGTGTCCATGGAGAGAGCAGGAAAGGGGCAGGTGGAAGTGGAAACCACATGGTATCTGACAAGACTTGTTCATTATCACAGTGAGACGCCCCCAGGGATTTACCCAGAGTTACTTGGGCAGTGCTTGATTGATGGCTGAATCCTGATGAGTTGAGGAGGAGAGCCGGGACATCTAGGTCAGCTGATTGATACAACCATAAGCTGATGAGAGCTGGGCAAACTCTACTGCAGGTGGGACACTCTGGTTGAGAGGGACAAATCCTTTCATTTCCTTCCACAATTGAGTTTAGGATAAACATATGCTCCCTGGTCCATGACAGCTGCCCAGTAACTAACCATTGAATGAATTAACTCTTCTCACATTTGATAGACATCAAGAATAAGCAAGACCTGGAAAACTGACCCATGACAAATTTCTATCTCCTTGAGGTGTGGGAGCTGTCTCTTCTTTCTTATTTGCAATGTCTCACAGAAATAAACTCATGTGATGACAAAACGTTAATGGATATGTAAGTGACTTTGTCACTGCAGAGATTTCAGAAAAACTAATTTACTGGTGAATAGTACTTTAAGTGATCACCTTCAACATCATCATCTGCTAACAGTGCTTCTGTGGGCAAGTTACTTAACATTGAACTTCAGATTCTTCTGTAAAATTGAGATAATTTTACCTACCTATTGATGCTATTAAAAGTATTAAAGAAGATAATGTACATAAATTACTTAGAATAGTGCCTAGGATATGAAAAGCATTTAATAAATAGCTATAATGATGATTATCATTAGGATCATCTTGTAGAAGATCCATCCAGGGAATTGCCTCTACTTTATTAATTTTTTTTAAGTTAGTTTTCTGCCTAAGAATAAACATTTAATGTACCCTTCATAGCTCAACTTTTAAATAAAGGCTTTGGTGTAGATGCTTATAAAAAGTTTCTGGAAGTTTAGATATATTCACTACGTCTGGTGGTTTTGTCTTATCTATTTTTGATCCCCTCAAAGAGTCTCAACAGATTAGAGGCTTCATTTCCTCTTGTATCCCTCAGTTTGTCTTCTCTGCTTTGATGTATCAGCTTTTGCTTTGTTTGCATCTTTCGGCTAAACCAGTACCTAAAACCAGGATCCATTGTGTACTTCTCCTGGCGTCTCCTTTGTAAGCCGCTGGAAGCAAGGTTTGCTAGAGCTGTGTGAAAGTGCATATTGTCTAGAGGTCAGAACTATTTTTAGCTTGAAGGTAGAGCTGTGTTTTTCCTTCTTGGCAAATTCCTTTTCTTTTGATGAAAGCCAAAACTTGAAGCTAGTGGTGACAGATTAGGTCCCTAATTGCTGTGCTGTTGGAAATAAGGAGAGATGTTTATTGCTAATCAAGTAAACAGCAAACTGAATTTCGTCAGTAGTAAAATGAGTCCACTTAGTGGGCTGGACTTATAGAATACTTTTTTTTCAGGGAGCCTGGGAAAACTTGTGAAGTGGTAATAATAAAAACAGCATATGGTCTTTGCAGGAACTTTGTCATACATCAGCAATGTGCTGTGGGTGTGGTAATGAACATCAGGTGTATTTGGCTCCAGACTTCTCAACTTGGGGAAGAATAATTTTGCTTTTATACACATACTGGAATGTGTTTTTGAATTTTGGTATTTAAAAAAGTAACTTAAGTACTATGTTATTTTTTTTATTCCTTATTTGGAAGCTATACTGGTCAGCATAAGAAAATACTTAACCTAAGATCTTCAAAGGCATACTGTAGGGGTTTGGAAAGCATTTGGTTTGGCTTGAAGCGAGTTTGGCGAGTGAAGTGACAAGCACACAAGAAAGAACAACAGGTGAAAAAATGTGGGGTGTCTTTCATCTTTCAAAGGATTTTCTTGATGAATTGAAACAGCCATGAAAATAAGTGCTGGCCTTCATGCCCAGTGGCCTAAAAGGACTTAGAGTGGGTCGAATCAGAATCAGGCTAGGGCCTAATGAAAGTCAGGCAGTAAGCCTAGGCCTAATTAAATATGAGCAGCCTCTCCCCCCACTTTTTATTCCTTTCGGGCTTTCTGGGGAAGGGGACGTTTCCCTGCTTTGACTCAGATAGTTTTGGTAATGACTAGCAAAGGCAAACAGTGGCATTCGTAGCTTCGTAGAACCAGAAAAAATTTTTGTTGGCTAAATCCATTTTTAAAATTTGTGTGCCAGGGGCAAATTTTCTTATAGGACTGTTTCTTTTAAAAACTGCTTATAAAAATTAACTAATATATTTCTGGACTAAAGTAAATATCTCTTGAAGTGGTTGAATGGGAGTTGGAGGCAAAAATGTTTTATTTTCTCTGGGAAAAATATTGCATTTGATTGGAGCTATGTTTCAGAACAGCTTTTAAAGATGTTGATTGAGGTTCAGAAGTTTCCTAAACTTGTTTAAAGGAATCTTTGGGGTCTATGAGTCATAAATAATTTTCTGATTAAGATCACAAGACAGATGTCTCCAAAGAATACAAGACTTGAAAGCATATTTGAACAATGTGAATCTGACATAGGAGTAGAGTATTTTCTGCAATGTCCTAGTTCATAGAGTGGGTATACAGAGGACCTGGGAAAGGACCACAGATAGCCAAGCCCTCAACTGAACACTTCTTTCTTGCCAGTACCTCCCAAGAAGCAGTTGCCGTTTAGTTTAGCAGGGAGGGAGATAACATATTAAATTTATTGCAGTACATTTATGAAGTCCTAGGAGATGTCTGACTTATAATAATTGGTGAGTCTGTTTTGTGTCTTTTCCAGAGCCTTTGCTTAGGGAGCAACTTTTAAAGTCAATGGTGATGCCAGATTTGGAAGAATTCTAGAGGCATGTATTTGGGGAGCAGCACAGATGAAAATCAGATTTGATTTTCAGACTACAGGACATTACAAATATGTATGGAGCATAAGAAATATAAAAGGAAAGCCAAATCCTGTGACAGATCATTCCTTTTCAAGAGAAATATCAATACAGTACTTGCCTACTGTCAAAGGGTAGTCATAAACAACAACAAACCATACGTTTTCAAAAGAAGGCCAATCCCTGCTTTCCTTTGGAAATGCTTAATGAAAACCTGCACAAAAAAGTTCTGTGCATTTGAGGCTTCTGGAATAAGCAAGAGGCAGGAACAGAAGCCCACATGCTGGGTCTTTACTGGCTTTAGTTGTTTTGGTTTCAAGCTTAACAACAAAATGTTCCTGCCAAGTAAATGTACATGTGCATGGGATGTTTTCTGCTTTGTTTCAGGCGTTTGAAGAAATGCCCTGGTTTGTATCAGTCATACATCATTTTAGTGTAAAACACGCCCCTGGAAACACTTACTAGAATGAGTAATAGCTTGCAATGTCTATTTAGAATTGGTTTCTAGAAATTAATTACTGAGATCAGTTACGAAATGCTTCCCTATTTTCTAATGATTAAAAACTACAATTTGTTGGTGCAGAATTTGTCAGGGCAATATATTTATCATTTGTCACTTTAGAAAGGGGTCCACAAAGTTTTTCCATAGCCAGGTAGTCAATATTTTAGGCTTTGAGCCTTGGTAGCTTGCAAGCAGCCATAGATAGGACATAAATGAATGAGTGTGTCTGTCTTCCAATATAACATTATGTTTTGCATGTATTAATTATGTATTGTAGTTCACATAGTTTTAACATGTCTTTTTTTTTTTTTTTGAGACAGAGTTTCACTATGTTGCCCTTGGTAGAGTTCCGTGGTGTCACAGCTCACAGCAACCTCAAACTCTTGGGCTTAAGTGACTCTCTTGCCTCAGCCTCCTAAGTCGCTGGGACTACAGGGGCCTGACACATAGCGCAGCTATTTTTTGGTTGCAGTTGTCATTGTTGTTTAGCTGGCCCGGTCCAGGTTCAAACCCACCATCCTAGGTGTATGTGGCCAACGCTGTAACCACTGTGCTATGGGCGCTGAGAATGTCTTAATATATCATTTTTCCTTTGCTTATTTTTTTAAATACTTAAAAATGCAAAAACCATGTTTAGCTCTGGGTTGTATAAAAACAGGCACCAAGCCAGATTTGACCCAAGGACTGTAATAATTTGCTGATTCTGTTTTAGAATATAAAGCCATTGTTATTTATACTACGAGGTTGAACATTATTTGAAAGAGCAATGGATTTCTTTCCAGCTCATAGTTATTTTATAATTCTGGTCCAATGATTATTATTTTTCAAATGCATTACTTGGGTTGAGGACTATAGGATGATGGCCAGGTGAGTGGCATGAGGCTTGACGAATTAGACTCTGATTGTGTTCCTCTCATTATGTCCTAATTATATTCATCAGTAAGTAAAAGGAACTTGCACCATTGCCTCACTTGTTGCGATGAATGAATTGGTCTAATTTTTTACAAAAGAACAACTACATGGATTCTTTTGCTGCTTGAAGATTTGAGTATTGGGCTCTTTTTTTAATTATTAAATCATAGCTGTGTACATTAATGCAATCATGGGGTACAATGTGCTGGTTTTATATACAATTTGAAATATTTTCATCAAACTGGTTAACATAGCCTTCATGGCATTTTCTTAGTTACTGTGTTAAGACATTTATATTCTACATTTAGTAAATTTCACATGTACCCTTGTAAGATGCACTGTAGGTGTGGTCCCACCAATTACTCCCCCTCCACCCATCCTCCTCCCTCTCCTCCCCTCCCTCTCCGCTTCTTCTTGGGCTATAATTGGGTTATAGCTTTCATATGAAAGCTATAAATTGGTTTCATAGTAGGGCTGAGTATATTGGATACTTTTTCATCCATTCTTGAGATACTTTGCTAAGAAGAATATGTTCCAGCTCCATCCATGTAAACATGAAAGAAGTAAAGTCTCCATCTTTCTTTAAGGCTGCATAGTATTTCATGGTGTACATATACCACAATTTATTAATCCATTCGTAGGTTGATGGGCACTTGGGCTTCTGCCATGACTTAAGAATTATGAATTGGGCTGCAATAAAATCTCCCTAAAAAGAAAAGCCTGGGACAAGATGGCTTCACATCAGAATTCTACCAAACCTTTAAAGAGGAACTAGTACCTATATTACTCAAGCTTTTCCAAAATATAGAAAAAGAAGGAATACTACCCAACACATTCTATGAAGCAAACATCACCTTCATCCCCAAACCAGGAAAAGACCCAGGAAGAAAAGAAAATTATAGGCCAATATCACTAATGAATATTGATGCAAAAATATTCAACAAGATCCCAGCAAATAGAATCCAGCAACGCATCAAACAAATTATACACCATGACCAAGTGGGTTTTATCCCAGGGTCTCAAGGTGGGCTGTTTTTTTTTTGTTTGTTTGTTTTTTGCAGTTTTGACTGGGGCAGGGTTTGAACCCACCACCTCTGGTATATGGGGCCGGTGCCCTACTTCTTTGAGCCACAGGCACCACCCAAGTGGGCTCTTTTTTAAATGAAAGTTACCATGTCAATCTGGCTTGAGAGAATGACAGGTTTGCCCTCATTGGGGAATTTCTCATTAAGGAAGCTTTTCTTTCTCCAGGACAATTTATGAAGGCTTAATAGGCGTTAAACAGAAAGGACCAAATAGGATCTTTTCATAAACCATACCTTATACCCACCCTGGCCTGAAAGGGAGCTTGTTTCCTTCTGCATGTGGTGATGGGGTGAGGTGCAGAGGCTGATATGTTAGGGAGAACCACCATGCTACCCTGGGGTCCTTGCTTCCTAGTGATAATCAAAGGATCCAGACACATGCATTGCTATTAATAGATGGGCTAAGCCGAGAGTGATAGGCCTCAAGCTTTCTTCATTGAAAGGCAATATGTGGAGTAATGAAACAAGTGGGTGCCGAGCTCAACTATCTGAGTCCTCCCTGGCTCTGCCATTTACTAACCAGCTGTATGACTTTCACTTCTCTGCACCAGTTTCCTCATCTGAAGGGGCAGGATGATAACGGTTCTCTTATAGGGTTGTTACTGTGGAGATAAAGTGCATTAATATATGTAACACATCTTAAAATAGCACCTGGCACATGGTAAATGATTGCTATTGTGACTATTTTCTTAATTTTTAGCCTTGGAAATAGTGCAATATTTGAAAACTCTTATGTAAAGGGAGAGTCCTTTCTTCAGGCATAGTAACTATTACAATAGCTTTCCATCTCTTGCTTTTTCTTTCTCATCCAGGATCGTCCCTTTATCCTACTGATTCATATCTTCCAGTCCCCTCAGCCATCCTGCTGTCCATTGTGGACCTTCACTTTTATTCTCTTTTCCACCCACCACATTTTGTTATAAACTCAGTGATCTCCTAGAGCTAAACTGAGAAGTCTTGGCTCATCTGTGATCAGGAAGCCCGGTTCATCAGGTCTAACCTAATGCATTGTTGTGTAGCTCTGCTGCACCATCCAGCCCAGCCTGGATTTTGTTTGAAATCTAGGGGTTGTTCAAGGCAGAGTGGTGGTAAGATGCTCACCCACCTGCCCAGAGTTGAGAAGTTGAAAAGACAGAGCCCAGTAGGAATGACTGGAAGTGTTCTGAACAGAGGCTTTATGGCTCATCTTTCTTTAGCAGGGTCTTACAGGGGCCTAGGAGAACGTCCTATGTTCTGAGAGCCTTCAATAAATACATTTGTGCTCGACACATACACACTGCATTTAGGTTCCCGTCCCACCAACTACTTTCTGGAATGCAGAGAGGAAAAGCCTTAAATGTTGCTGCACACACTATTTTAAATCCAGCTTGAGTTGTGTTATCTTTCTACTTGGGCCTGTTCGGCCTGTGCTTTCTGGAACAGGGCAGAGGTGTGGACAGTTGTTGAGTGAAGCTTTTATTTTGGTTAATTATTAACCTAGATTAGTCTACTTCTATTTTCTTGGAATGAAAACGAGATGCTATTTTTGGACTACTCAATGCACAGAAAGTAAAAATTTTTTTCCCCTAGAAAGAATATATTATATAAGTTACAGGCAAAACCAATTCTGAAGCAGTTCAACATGCTTGCAGAAGGCGAGGCCATGTTGAGGAAGGCCTCTTGAGGATAAATGAGAGTTGCATAAGGTTTATATAGGTCTTTGGGTTTTGATCTTTTGGATAACTTAAAAAAAAACAACAACAACAAGAAAAATAAAAAACACACATAAAAAACCTCCAGTTCTCAGCCCTATAAGAAATAATATCTGCATTA
This sequence comes from Nycticebus coucang, assembly GCF_027406575.1. Taxonomy (NCBI): domain Eukaryota; kingdom Metazoa; phylum Chordata; class Mammalia; order Primates; family Lorisidae; genus Nycticebus; species Nycticebus coucang. Next base: position 59,522,978 of record NC_069790.1, read on the forward strand.
AATACCCGCTTATTCCTTAAAAATGAAACAAAACCAACATAGGCCCACCATTTTCCCTCATATTTCTTCACTACCTAGATATCTTGTCTGTATATGAGAGGATATCTCATGTATATGATACGACTCTTTGACTTCAAAGAGTACATTCTGTGTGCAAGAAATAACTGGACTATAGAGAGAAAGAAGGTTTTTGCCTCAAATATATTTTTATTTGATTGAAACAATTCATCTGAATGACATTTGCTGTTGTGTTAACACGAATGTGTTAACATTTGTTTAGTGATGGATTTTGAATCAGCAAGCAAGGTTCCTACTGTGTGCCAAGGGCAAAACTGAGCCACATATTTGAACAATAAGGCATGCAAGTGCCTGATTCTGTCATTCATTTCAAAGGTGCTCCTGTTTCTGTAGTATTTTCTCCGTAGATTTTTCTGGAGTGCAACCAGTGGCTTTATTTTCCACCCGTGTGCAGTGGCACCGAAAGAGGATCTTAGGTGTGCCGTGAAAAGTTTTAAAGATCATTAATTAAATTATTTTTGAAAGATGTTCAAAGCACAGTAAGTGAATTGCTTTTTTTTACTCTTTTTTGGGAATCAACATAATTTAAATGTACTGAAGAAGTTTAACTATATGTTCAAGTGTGCCGTGAGATAAAAAAAAGTTGAAAAACACTAGACTAAGGGAAGAAGAAAGAAGAAAATTAGCATTTTTAGTGCTTGCTTACTGCACGCTAGGCATTGTGTATACAGGATTTCATTTAATCTTCGCAGTAACCTTTGAGCATAGGTATTATTATTCCCATATTATAGAGAGACAACTGAGGTTTGGGAATTAAATTGTTTGCCTAAAGGCCACACAGCTGGCAGGCTATAGAGAGATAGGATTCATAAGAAGGTCTGTCACTTTTCGCTAACCCAAACTGCCTCTCTTCAAGTAGAAATGATTTTTGTTGACCATCGAGCAGAAAAGGCCCACGTGGGACACAGAAAAGTGTTCTTTAAATGAATTTAACTTTTTTGTGTGTTGTGAAAATAGGTGAGGAAAGTATGTTGCTTTTAGATTTTAAAACATCAAAAATTTGAAGCTTAAATTACTCAGATGTGGGCAGAGTTACATGATTAAAATAAACTGTGTCTATAACACTATACCCAGAGTATCAAACATGTAAAATTCTTGTGCCACATAACAAATCCAATTAACAATCTGTATCAGAATGAGATAAAATTTAATAAGCACAATATAGACTAAAAATGAATAGCTGTTTGGTTGCTAATCATAGTTGAAAATAACTTTTAGCTTTAAGAGTATTGCCAACGATGGAATAAGAATTCGAGTTCTTGCAAATACTTGAGAGCAACCGCAAGTTATTGCTGCAAAGCAGAAACAAAATACTCATTTTTTGGTGCCAGAAACTCTTTTCAGCTCAGATTACTTGATCTACAAAAGAGAAAACAGGGAGATTTTTCTACTTAAAAAATTACCCTAATATACTTGAAGGAAAATTTATAAAAGACATACAAAATCTTTTAAAATAGGTTATCTGTGAGTTACCTATATTATTATTGCATTCAATTGTTTCATTTTTCTTAGTCTTAGTTGCTATTTTTGTCTGCAAATGGTAACAACTTCCCTATCTTGGTTTTTAAGAGGGTCAAATGATGTGTAAAAGTGCTTTGGAATGCTTTGTGTCATTCCTAAGGAATAGTAAGTGCATCCATACAATACAGGGTGGACATAAAATTCATGGGCAATTTAAAATAGTTTAACACAGTAAATTGCACACGAACTTTACAGATACCCTGTCTGTATTTTCAAATATGTTTTCCCTCTGTAATCTAATCTCCCCAGCCTCACCTTCCCTCCATTATATGTCCCGGGGAAAAACAGGGCAAATGTCTCCTAGAGGAGGGGAGGATAAGAACTCAGCACTAGTGAACCTGCTCCAGGCATTGTGATGAAAACTCCCATAGGGTGGGAAGAAGCATCCAGTCAAGTTCACGCCTAAAAGTAACTGTCACAATACCTAAATACACCTACACCTTATAAACATTAGTGTGGATGCCTCTGGTGGTGGTGGTTGTGGGAGCTAGGAGAGGAGTTAAGGAGACAGCAATCAAATTAATAAAACATGATATAGACTTTATGAAGTTGGATGAAGGTATACTGTGATGAGTTGAGATATGATTAACTCAAACCTGAACGTTAGGTTGAAAAAGAGAAAGAATTAGTTTGTACATCTGAGTCATGGGGTATGGCTAGTGTTGTCCTGTGATGACCACCTTCAAGAAAACCTCTCTACTATGTAAGGGTGGCCCTGTAGGGACTGACCAGCCTCTGTAAGTTACTCGTCCATATGACATAAGCAGATGATTTCAGGCCCAGGGTGGAACTGAGTAAATCGTTACTTAGTTCTCTGATGCTCTGAAAGATGAAACATTTACCCCCTGAGATTAACTTTTCACTGACTGATCAAACTCAATGTACTGTTTATGTTCTCTGTAACAGGAATTTTAAAGTACATAAATTTTTAAGCAAGAGTCTAATATCCAAAAAGATACATTGCTTTGATCTGAAATAATTTGAAGTTCAACTGGGTGAAATACTGCTGCTATTTAAGCTACTTATTTATAAAATACGGATCCAGTTAATCAGATTTATAGTGTGAAGGTGGAGCTCGGTCTGATGACTAGAGGAGGAAGGCTAGTGCGCTTAAGGTAACCCCCCGCATGATCTTCCTTATACACCAGCCGCCTGTCGGCCTAGTTACTTTACCTGTCTACATCTCAGGTTCCTCATCTGTAAAATGATTGGACTAGTTGATCACTCCCTCCAGTCTCTAAAAATACTATCAATTTGCAGTCATAAACTCCCCCAAAGGTGAATAAAATTCCAGTAAATGAAAAGTTCTTCTGAAGATATGTCACCAACAGTGTATCAGGGGCAGAAGTTGATAAGCAGTAACTCCAAAGTACAGATGAGCCAAATTCTATTTACACACTGTTATATTTGAGTCACGCAGTACTCTTCAGGGTTAGGATTTTTTTTCCCATTCCACTGCACAAAAATATTTATCTACTTTTATTATTTTTTTAGACTAAAAATAACTGATGATAGTGTATTGATGGAAAGCATCATTACTAACACGTTGTGGAGAATAAAGAAAATGAAAATGGATGATCAACTTGAGACGTAAGCAGATTTATGCTACACGTTTAATGCATGGAGAATAATTTAAACAATATACAATTTATAGTGAGGTAAATTAACATAAGAATGCTTGCTTTTTGATGTTTGTGTGGTTTACTTTGAAATCTTTCACAATTATTGTCAAAAGAACTTATGCTAATTCTTTTATTATAATTTTTTTTAAACAGACAGAAAAAGAGTATAAATATTAAACTGAAACTCTAGAAGTTGTTATTCAGTAACAAAGGAAATACTTACCTGGTATCTAATTAACAATCCTTTTAAAAGCACAATTAAAAGTGTTTTATTTTATTTATTTATTTAGGATTAATATAAGGGTACATATCATTAGGGCACATTGTTTGCATCTGTTAGGAAAAGTCCAAATTGTATTTGAGTCCTTCACTCGCGAGGTGTGCCATACACCCCTAGGTTGTATTTGTCAAGTGGGGGCTTACTAAACCCCTTCCCTACTCTCCCCTTTTTGAATTTAATTGTGTTTTTCCTTCCATGTGGGCCCAGAATTGTTCATCTACTAGTTTCAAATTAGTATTGAGGACATGGGATGCTTGCTTTTCAATTCTTGAGATGCTTTACTAAGGATGATGTTCTTCAGCTCCAGGTAAATACAAAAGATATAAAGTGTCCATCTTCTCATGGTAGAATAATATTCCATGGCATACATATACCAGAGTTTATTAATCTATTCACAGACTGATGGGCACTTAGGTTGTGTTCACATCTTTGCAATTGTGAATTGAGTTGCTATAAACATTCAAGTGCAAATGTCCTTATGTTAAAATGACTTTTTTTTTCTTCTAGGTAGATACCTAGTAGTGGGATTGTGGGATCAAATGGGAGGTCTATTTTTGGCTCTTTGAAGATTCTCCATACTTTTTCCCAAAAAGGCTGTATTAGTTTGCCATCTCACAAACAGCATATAAATGTTCACTTCTCTTCATACTCTGGCCAACATCTGCAACCTTTGGACTTTGTGATGTGGGATATTCTTACTGGGGTTAGGTGATATCTCAGAGTGGTTTTGATTTGCATTTCTCTGATGCTTAGGGATGCTGGGTATTTTAAATTATTTTTAAGAATAGGATTGCAGCAACGGATTTACATGAGGATTTTTGAGTAACAGAATCAATGATACTGGGTAGTTTTAGAAGTAAAATTATTGGTACGAGTTTCTTTGGGTGCTTTCAGTACAAAAGTATCTTAGATGATATGCAAGGTGGTCCTGTAATGTAACTATAATAACTAATACTTTATAATACTGGCATAGGCATGGTGCTAAGTGCTTTCCAAACATTACTCGATTCATTTTCACAATAACACCGCGAAATACACACTATTATTGTCCCATTTTACAGAGGAAAATGAGGCATGGAGATGTTAAATCACTCTCACTATAGGTTACACAGCAAGAATGTGGAATAGATGGGATGTGACCCCTGTCTATCTCTGGTCCATGATTTTAACCACTCGGCCTACCATCCCTCTAATATGTAGTTAAGCTCCAGTTTACATCAATATTTAGATATTATACTATAGATTTTTCTGAAGTGTTGTGTTTTGAATAATGTTCCCATTACTCTATTGATGGTCAACTTTTGGAAGAAGATATCAGAAGAAAACTCATTGACTTAGTTCCTTATTCCGGTTCTTCCTTCAACTCTGCCTTTTATAATAATAGTGGTGCCTAATATTTACTTAGTTTCTGCTTTGTATCAGGTTTAGTGTGTTATGTCTATCAACTTCTCATTCCTCATGACACAGATGAGGTATGTGTGATTCTTAGCCCCACCTTACTGATGAGGAAGCTGAGGCTTATAGAGATTCTGCATCTTGCTCAGGGTCATAGGTCTAGTGAGCACCCAGAGGAGCAGCATCTGGCAACTGAACCTGTCCCTTGCAAGATTGCATCTAAGGATGCTTAGCACATGCAGGCCTGGGTTTCTCCCCTCCTAAAGTAGAGGAATTGTTAATATGTCTACCAATATGATGTCCAGCTCTCATTCTTTGTAAGTCTATTATTCACGGTTTTTGGCTGGCTATTGACTAAGGTAGAATTTAAAGGCAGGCTAAGCCAACAAACAAATGGAAAAATGCTCATCATCCCTAATCATCATATTAGCGTTCATGCTATGCGAATCAAAACCACTTTGAGATATCACCTAACTCTAACGAGATTAGCCCACATCACAAAGCCCCAAAGCTGCAGATGCTGGCGTGGATGTGGAGAGACTGGTGGGACTGCAAACTAATACAACCTCTATGGAAAGAAGCATGGAGAATTCTCAAAGAGCTGAAAGTGGCCTTTCCATTTGATCCTGCAGTTCTATTGCTAGTTATCTACCCAGAAGAACAAAAAATCATTTTACCACAAGGACATTTGCATCAGAATGTTTATTGCAGTTCAATTCACAGTTGCTAAGATGTGGAAACAACCCAAGTGCCCATGAATATATGAATGGATTAACAAACTGTGGCCTAAGTATACCAGGGTGTACTATTCAGCCATAAGAAAAGAAGGAGACTGTATCTTTTATGTTTATCTGGATGGAGTTGAAACACATTCTTCTTAGTAAAGTATTACAAGAATAGGAAAAAAAGTATCCGATGTACTCAATACTAATATGAAACCAATATATAAACAACTACACACCCACACAAAAGAAAAACACAAGAATAGTCTAGTGAGGGGGAGGAGAGAGGAGGTAAAGAAGTGGGGGAGGGAGGCGGGAGGCGGGATCTCACCTAATGTGCACAATGTGAGGGTGATCCGCATGCTCCCTGGGTGGAGGGCTCAGCTACAACGTGAACTTTATCTCAGAATTGAAAACAAGGTAACCTAAACATTTGTACTTTCATATCAATCTGAAATTAAAAAAAAAAAAATAAGCAGGCTAAACATTTGGTGCCTTTGTCTCACGTTGGTTTTGGCAAATCACAAATCTCGAGCATCACAAGAAACAAAACAAAACAATACGCAGACAACTTGATTTTTACTTCTTTCTCTGGAAACTCTATTACATCAAGCATTGTTATCATTTATGTTAGGCTTTCCTTTTATTAATAAAGTATTTTTTAAAATAAAAATTTCTTTAAAAGGGACACTTACATTAGAGGAGGAATTGCTGTTAAACCAGATGGTTTTGCTGTTATTCAAATCTTTAAAAAACGGTTCCAAAAGTGGAAACTGACTTTCTAAAGCCCCTGAAGCAGACTCTCTTAGTAAAAAGTATCAGGAGAGAGACTGAGGGAGGAGAGAGGTCGTGACTAATAGCTGGGGAGCATTTCCTCACCCTTCAGAAGAGGTGGAAGAGTGGGCGAGGAAGTGGGGTGTCGTGACCCTGTGACCCAAGGCGTCTTGTTTACATCTCCTTATCATGAATCTTCCTGCTAAAGTAAAGTGTTGGGAAAGTGGCTTTAGTCTGCCAGAGAGACTCTTGGCCTCAGTCCAAACCTAACTGAAGTATTATCAGAAATACATTCTTTACCATGTATAGTGCTGGCAGGTTCTTCTAATGAGATCCACACGTTGCAGCCCATTACGCAGGATAATCCCCAGCTCCTTGGGGCAGAGAAGAACATGGCCTTTCACTATCTGTCGTGTGGGGGTTATCCACCAAATGTGGCCTTGCCTGGCAGGTCCAGGGAACTGATGCCAGAGTGTTATTTTGTGGGACAGAAATAAATAGCAATATGTATTTGTGAGCCTCAAAAAGACCATCTTGTATTTGGACTTTTATTCAGGGAAAAAAGAAAAAGATTTGAAGCTCATTTTATTTTGTGAAAAACTATAATCTATTTAAAATTGTGTGTCTAAATTATTTAAAGACAATTGAGTGTGTTCAAACATGGCTACAAGGAAAATCTTGATGGATTATGCCTCTGGATGGAAGCTGCACAGGGCAATTTTAGGAAAGATGAGATGATGAAGGGTCATAGGGCAAGGAGGCAGGGTTGGGGAAGGTGGCAGGTGGGAGGTAACAAGCTGAGGATATGTAATAAGCTCATAATAGATACAGATCCATAGACTGTCTTGAGTTGATGTGGCAAAATACACAGGGTCTAAAATATACTTTAAAACATAAAACACCAGGTGTCCTATGCCTTTAATTTATATGGTGTTTGTCTCTAAATGACTTTGAGAGTGAAAGAGAGAACAGAGAGAGACTCTAACTGTCACTCAGGCTAGAGTGCAGTGGAACCGTCACCATTCACTACAGCCTATAATTCTTGGGCTCGAGTGATCCTTCTGCCTCAGCCTCCCAAGTAGCTAGGACTACAGGTGCATGCCACCATGTTGGGCTAAATTTTCTATTTTTTGTAGAGATGGGGTCTCGCTATGTTGCCAAGGCTAGTCTCAAACTCCTAGGCTCAAGCAAGGTTCATGCCTCAGTTTTCCAAAATGCTGGATTATAGAGTGAGCCACCACACCCAGCCCAAGAGTTTATTTAGAATTCAGATCAGTCTTTAAAAAAGCCAAAGTGGTCAGGAAAGCATCATGTCAGTTTAGAAGTGAGCAAGTTAGGATATGGAATATTAGCTTAATTTGCTCAAAATCTCTTTTTTGGATCATGTTAACAGGGAAAAACAAGCTAACCATTTCCTCTTGCTTCCTATGCTCTTACCACTCTCAGTGCTCCTCCCTGACACTGGATGTGTGGGTTTTTCCCACACCCTACCACTTTCCAACACCAACAAGCTGTCCTATACTTCTATTCAATTCTGACACTAACCAAAGTCAGCAGAGATCCCACAGGGTACGTGCTCAGTCCCAAAAGACTTTCCCCACTTTAGACACCAACAGAGCATGTAAAATGTTAACTTGTGCTCTGTTAGGAGAGTCCCATGACTCCCTTCCTGGGTTCAATCATTTGCTAGAGGGGCTCACAGAACTCAGGAACGTGCTTTGCTTACTTTTATTATAAAAGAACATAACTCAGGAAGAGGTGGGCAGAAGAGAAGCATGGGGAAAGGTCTAGGGAAGGGGCACAGAGCTCCCACATCCTCTCAGAGCTGGCTGCCTTCTGTGTGGTTAGCCACCTGTGAGCTCTCCAAACCCAGGCCTTCTGGGATTTCTATGGAGGCTTCATTAGTGTGCAGGCATAATTGGTTAAATCAATGGCCATTGGGATGAACTCAACCTGCAGGCTCTCTGCTCTCCCCTTAGGTAGGGTTGAAAGTTCCCACTCCATAATCAGAAGGTTGGTTCTTTCGGCAACTAGCCCCCATCCTGAGGCTATCCAGGAGCCCTCAATCATCAGTTGCCTCACTAGCATACAAAAAGGCACTTGTCATTTCAGATATTCCAAGGGTGCTGGGAACTATGTGGCAGAAAACTGGAAGAAAGACCAGAATATATATTTGTTAGTACATGACAATTGCACAGACTCTGACCCAGGGCTTCTTCAGCTCCCTGCTCCTCATTTTCACCATCAGAAATTGCCATGTTGCAGCTGAGCACTTCTCCTTGGCTTGGCATCGTAAACTGTATGTTCTGAAAGGATGTCATTTCCCTGAGTCTTTTGGTTGAATCCTTTTACATTTCCCAACATGAGTATCTTCAGTGATGACATAACAGTAGTAGCACTTTCAGTTCATTTGTGTTGCTATTAAGGAATACTGAGGCTGGGTGATTTATAAAGAAAAGAAATTTATTTGGCTTATAGTTCTGTAGGCTGTAGGAGAAGCATGGCACCAGCATCTAGATCTTGTGAGGGCCTTAGGCTGCTTCTGCACATGGAAGGAGAAGGGGGAAGAGGAAGGTGAACCACCATGTATAGAGAAGAGATCACATGATGAGAGAGGAACCAAGAGAGAAAGAGGAGGTGCCAGGCTCTTTGAACCACCAGCTCTCACAGGAACTAACAGTGAGAACTCTCTCACTGCTACAAGGATGGCTCCAGGCATTCATGAATGATCCAACCCCACTGTGTAAACCTCCCATTAGGTCCTACCTCCAACATCAAATTTCAACAGGAGGTTTGGAGAGGATAAACATCCAAACTGTAGCATATTTTGTTACCTTACCATCTGAAAAAAAAATTAACAGGAAAGACTAAGATTGTCCCAAAGTAACTCTTTGGTAGGTAAAGATAATGACAGCCAAACCCTTCATATAAGCTACATCTGATGTTCAGATATTGTGATTTTTGACAAAGATTAAAACTCTTAAACAATTAAAGTATTGTCTACTACTTCTTCTGCCTACACTCCTTCATTCTATAAAAGGCATGGTCAGGATGGCCTTTACCCATAGCCATCCTTGGAGATACTGTGATAATCTACATTGGGAACATGGAAATCTGCTCTGGTTCTCCTTTGGTCTCAAGCAGCTCAGTCTTTAACAAGATTGAGCTGGTGTCCTTGGAATCTGGTAGGCTTTCTTCTCCTTGTAGACATGTAGTAACTGCTACCATTCCTAGTATGATCTCATGTTAAGAAACCCAGTTCACTTGACATTTTCTGAAGATGATTTCCATCAATGACAAAATTAGGTCTGTTCCACAATTTAAAAACAGTCAAGCCTGAAATGCATGGGATAGAACCTGTGTCTACCTAGAATGCTTTGAATGCAGTTAGTGAATCTACAAAATCATGACCAAGGGTTGCTTCATTGTCACTCTTTCGGGACAATGGAGTTACCCTGCTCCTGTGCTCACTGGGATTCCTGGCAGGCAGTATAAGAGAACACTGAAAAATGGCAGGAGGCACACATCTCATTCCTTGGATGTCTAAACAAGCAGACCAAGAGAAGCATTTCTAGGGGTCAAATCTAGGCGAAGCTTACTTTCAGCAAGGATGGAATTCAGAGTTGCTAGAGCTTTTGGGGGAGGAAGAAAATATTTCTCCTTCTTTCAAAGTCATTCTCTAACCCAGGAGAGACAAGTAGAAATCTATCATTGGCTTGGATCTGGCTTGAAAGCTCCTAAGTAGAACTCCAGAATATTGGTCATTTTTGGAGACCATTCTACGTCTTTTGCCTCTTAAATGTATAAAAGATGCTGATAAATTATGTTGCCTCTTGTTAGACCTATATTTGCATTGTCAAAGGGGTGTCCTAAAGAGAGTCATCTTAACCCAGAAGAATGAATTTTATTATTGGAATTTCAGCCACTGTGACAGAAATTTTAGGGGAGAGCATGCTTTGTGGAAAGGCTCCATCCAGATGGATGGGTCACTGTAATTTATGGTGTGATATCACTTACCAAATATACTTCTGGCAGCCGCTCTATTGTGGCTTACATAGAATCCTGTGACTCAGAAGGAATCCAGCAAAAGGCCTTCACTCCAAGGGGGGATGCCCACCTCCATTTGGGCTCCATTTGAATGACAGGGAGTAAATGTAAACCCTGGTCCTTGGGTACTATGCCCTCTTGGGAGGTCTGGCCTTCCAGAAGGGAGGAACCCAGACCAAGAGGGACCCTCACACCATGAAGTGCCACAAAGTAGGGAGGATAGCAGATTTGTGGAAAGGGTGGAGGTCAGCCACTTAATTCTTCCCCTGGAAGAGATAGCAGAGTATAGGAATTGAGGCTTGGATCTGCCACCTCCTGGCTGAGTGGCCTTGCTGAATCCCAGTAGGTAGTTGGATTATACAGGCACTTCCTAGAAGCCCGATCAAAACCAGACATTTCCTCAGAGCAATGTTGACAATTTCTTTTACTAGGGCTAGTAACACCTGTTTTGAAAACATCCTAAACTAAATAATTTTGGAGATGATATATAGTGACGGCTATTATTTAAGGCTACTATTTATTCATGTTTGGTAACATAATTTATCAAATCTAGAATCACTTCTTGAGGGAAACCTTGTTGTCTGCAGATGCTATATGGGCCCCTTGATGCCATTCAGCGGGAGGCAGAATTTGATAATAATCTCAAACTGGTTATTTTTAAAAATAATATTTTCCGTTATTTTTATTTTTATTTTTATTTATTTAGTTTTTGAGACGGAGTCTCAGTCTGTGCCCGGGGTAGAGTGCTGTGGTGTCCTAGCTCACAACAATTTCAAACTCTTGGGCTCAGCCTCCCAAGTAGCTGGGACTGCACCACCATGCCCAGATAATTTTTTCTGTTTTTAGTAGAGACAGGGTCTCACTTTTGCTCAGGCTGGTCTCAAACTCCTGAGCTCAAGCAATCCACTCACCTCAGCCTCCCAGAGGGCTAGGATTTTAGGCATCAGCCACCACACCCAGCCACCAAAGAATATTTTTCTGATTATAAAAACAATTTATACAAATTAAAGAAAAATGTAGGACAATAAAAACCACTCATAGTTATGTGATTTAGAAGTATAATTGTATGTCTCATGCTATATATACTTTTATTTTATTACTAAATCAGAAATGTTTTCGTATGTTATTAAATGTTATTTGAAATTGCATCATTTACAGGTTGCATAGTATTTCATTGTAACATAGAAAAAATAATTATTATAATATAGATATAATTTGTTTAAGTGATCCTTTATGGTGGCAGCTTAAATGACTTTAGCCTTTCATGCAACTGCCTTTCTGCTGGTGTGCCCTCAAATTTCATGAGATGCTGTTGAGAACACTGTAACAGTTATTTTTTTGTGTCAACTTGAATAGGCTGTGGTGACCAGTTGTTAGAGCAAACACTAGTCTAGATGTCACTGGGAAGGTATTTTTAGATAGAGTAACATTTACTATCAGTTTACTATAACTAAAGAAGACTACCCTGGGTAGTGTGGGCGAGCCTCCACCAATCAGGTAAAGACCTTAAAAGTGAACACTGAGGTTCTGCAGAGAGTAAGGAAATCTGCCTCCAGGCTGTAGCAGAAATTCTGCCTGAGTCTCTAGCCTTCTGGAGACTGCCTTACAAATTTCAAACTCACAGCTGCTACGTTAGCTCTTCTGTGAGTTTCCAGCCTGCAGTCCTGCTCTACACGTTTTGGCCTTGCCAAACGCCACAATGGCAGGAGTCGATTCCTTGAAATGTTATCTCCTATTGCATTTATTTTCTGGGGAACCATGATGGATACACCTATGAAATCTATCATCATATTTGCCTTGAGGATGCCATCAGATACCTTCTCTATCACATCAGAGTATCCACAGGGGTCTCACAGGAAATGTTTGCTTCCAGCAAAGTACGAGTATGTTTCCTCTCGTCTGACAGTAAGAATTACTCCACTATCCTACCCCTCTTTTGATTTAGTTGAAAGAAAGCATGGAGCTCAGACACAGTGGCTGTGTAGGTCAAATTATATCCTTTATTCCTGGTCACAACTTATCCCTTCATTGAAATTTTCTTCCATATTTTTCTCTACTATGATCATGTATCTGTGAGATGTTTCAGTTCTTTGAGGAAAAGGATGAGATATAAAGAGCAAGTTCTACCTTCTGTTTTTCTTTCTTTGATTTTAGGGTGAATGTTTCTTTTTCCTCTCTGATTGAATAAAAATTATATTTACTTTTGCTGTCTTCCCAAAGACTTGATAAAAATCATTAAACAAAATCTATTCTCTTTTCTCTTTTTTTTTTTTATTGTTGGGGATTCATTGAGGGTACAATAAGCCAGGTTACACTGATTGCAATTGTTAGGTAAAGTCCCTCTTGCAATCATGTCTTGCCCCCATAAAGTGTGACACACACCAAGGCCCCACCCCCTCCCTCCTACCCTCTTTCTGTTCCCCCCCCATAACCATAATTGTCATTAATTGTCCTCATATCAAAATTGAGTACATAGGATTCATGCTTCTCCATTCTTGTGATGCTTTACTAAGAATAATGTCTTCCACGTCCATCCAGGTTAATACGAAGGATGTAAAGTCTCCATTTTTTTTAATGGCTGAATAGTATTCCATGGTGTACATATACCACAGCTTGTTAATCCATTCCTGGGTTGGTGGGCATTTAGGCTGTTTCCACATTTTGGCGATTGTAAATTGAGCTGTAATAAACAGTCTAGTACAAGTGTCCTTATGATAAAAGGATTTTTTTCCTTCTGGGTAGATGCCCAGTAATGGGATTGCAGGATCAAATGGGAGGTCTAGCTTGAGTGCTTTGAGGTTTCTCCATACTTCCTGCCAGAAAGGTTGTACTAGTTTGCAGTCCCACCAGCAGTGTAAAAGTGTTCCCTTCTCTCCACATCCACGCCAGCATCTGCAGTTTTGAGATTTTGTGATGTGGGCCATTCTCACTGGGGTTAGATGATATCTCAGGGTTGTTTTGATTTGCATTTCTCTAATATATAGAGATGATGAACATTTTTTCATGTGTTTGTTAGCCATTCGTCTGTCGTCTTTAGAGAAAGTTCTATTCATGTCTCTTACCCACTGATATATGGGATTGTTGGCTTTTTTCATGTGGATTAATTTGAGTTCTCCATAGATCCTAGTTATCAAGCTTTTGTCTGATTGAAAATATGCAAATATCCTTTCCCATTGTGTAGGTTGTCTCTTTGCTTTGGTTATTGTCTCCTTAGCTGTACAGAAGCTTTTCAGTTTAATGAAGTCCCATTTGTTTATTTTTGTTGTTGTTGCAGTTGCCATGGCAGTCTTCTTCATGAAGTCTTTCCCCAGGCCAATATCTTCCAGTGTTTTTTTCTATGCTTTCTTGGAGGATTTTTATTGTTTCATGCCTTAAATTTAAGTCCTTTATCCATCTTGAATCAATTTTTGTGAGTGGGGAAAGATGTGAGTCCAGTTTCAGTCTTTTACATGTAGACATCCAGTTCTCCCAACACCATTTATTGAATAGGGAGTCTTTCCCCCAAGGTATGTTCTTGTTTGGTATATCAAAGATTAGGTGGTTGTAAAATGTTAGTTTCATTTCTTGGTTTTCAATTCGATTCCAAGTGTCTATGTCTCTGTTTTTGTGCCAGTACCATGCTGTCTTGAGCACTATGGCTTTGTAGTACAGACTAAAATCTGGTATGCTGATGCCCCCAGCTTTATTTTTGTTACAGAGAACTGCCTTAGCTATACGGGGTTTTTACCGGTTCCATACAAAACGCAGAATCATTTTTTCCAAATCTTGAAAGTACAATGTTGGTATTTTGATAGGAATGGCATTGAATAGGTAGATTGCTTTGGGAAGTATAGACATTTTAACAACGTTGATTCTTCCCATCCATGAGCATGGTATGTTCTTCCGTTTGTTAATATCCTCTGCTATTTCCTTTCTGAGGATTTCATAGTTTTCTTTATAGAGGTCCTTCACCTCCTTCATTAGGTATATTCCTAGGTATTTCATTTTCTTTGAAACTATGGTGAAGGGAGTTGTGTCCTTAATCAGCTTCTCATCTTGACTGTTATTGGTGTACACAAAGGCTACTGACTTGTGGACATTGATTTTATATCCTGAAACATTACTGTATTTTTTGACGACTTCTAGGAGTCTTGTGGTTGAGTCTTTGGGGTTCTCTAAGTATAAGATCATGTCGTCAGCAAAGAGGGAGAGTTTGACCTCCTCTGCTGCCATTTGGATTCGTTTTATTTCCTTGTCTTGCCTAATTGTATTGGCTAGAACTTCCAGCACTATGTTGAATAGTAAAGGTGACAGAGGACAACCTTGTCTGGTTCCAGTTCTAAGAGGAAAAGCTTTCAGTTTTACTCCATTCAGTAAAATATTGGCTGTGGGTTTGCCATAGATAGCTTCAATCAGTTTTAGAAATGTGCCACCTATGCCTATACTCTTCAGTGTTCTAATTAGAAAAGGATGCTGGATTTTATCAAATGCTTTTTCTGCATCTATTGAGAGGATCATGTGATCTTTATTTTTGCCTCTGTTAATATGGTGGATAACGTTTATGGACTTGCGTATGTTAAAGCAGCCTTGCATCCCTGGGATGAAGCCTACTTGATCATGATGAATGACTTTTTTGATGATAAGCTGTAATCTATTGGCTAGGATTTTGTTGAGAATTTTTGCATCTATATTCATGAGTGAGATTGGTCTGAAATTCTCCTTTTTGTTTGGGTCTTTTCCTGGTTTTGGTATCAGGGTGATGTTTGCTTCATAGAATGTGTTGGGGAAGATTCCTTCTGCCTCAATTTTTTGGAATAATTTCTGCAGTAGAGGAATAAGCTCTTCCTTGAAGGTTTGATAGAATTCTGGAGTGAAGCCATCTGGACCAGGGCATTTTTTGGTTGGAAGATTTTTTATTGTTTCTTTGATCTCAGTGCTTGAAATTGGTCTGTTCAGGAGCTCTATTTCTTCCTGGCTGAGTCTAGGGAGAGGGTGTGATTCCAAATATTGATCCATTTCTTTCACATTGTCAAATTTCTGGGCATAGAGTTTCTGGTAATATTCAGAGATGATCTCTTGTATCTCTGTGGGATCAGTTGTTATTTCCCCTTTATCATTTCTGATTGAGGTTACTAGAGATTTTACTTTTCTATTCCTCGTTAGTCTGGCCAATGGTTTATCTATTTTATTTATTTTTTCAAAAAACCAACTCCTTGTTTGGTTAATTAATTTTCTGAATGATTCTTTTGTTTTCAATTTCATTGATCTCTGATTTGATTTTGGAGATTTCTTTTCTTCTACTGAGTTTAGGCTTAGACTGTTCTTCTTTTTCCATTTCCATAAGATCACTTGTGAGATTGTTGATGTGCTCTCTTTCTGTTTTTCGAATGTAGGCATCTAAAGCGATGAATTTTCCTCTCAAAACTGCTTTTGCAGTATCCCACAGGTTTTGGTAGCTTGTGTCTTCACTGTTGTTCTGTGCAAGGAAGTTAATGATTTCCTGTTTTATTTCTTCCTGCACCCATCTGTTATTCAACAGAAGATTGTTTAATTTCCATGCCTTTGGGTGGGGTCGAGCATTTTTGTTAGAGTTGAGTTCCACCTTTAGTGCCTTATGGTGTGAGAAGATACAAGGTAAAATTTCAATTCTTTTGATTCTGTTGATATTTGTTTTGTGTCCCAGGTTATGATCAATTTTGGAGAATGTTCCATGGGGTGATGAGAAGAATGTATATTCTTTATCTTTGGGATGGAGTGTTCTATATGCATCTATCAAGCACAGTTGTTCTAGGGTCTCATTTAAATCTCTTATATCCTTGTTTAATTTCTGTTTAGAGGATCTGTCCAGCTCTGTAAGAGGAGTGTTAAGGTCCCCTGTTATTATGGTATTATCAGATATCATATTGCTCAGACTGAGTAAGGTCTGTTTCAAGAATCTGGGAGCGTTTAAATTGGGTGCATAAATATTTAGAATTGAAATTTCTTCTTCTTGCATTTTTCCCTTGACCAAGATAAAGTGACCATCTTTGTCTTTTTTGACTTTAGTTGCTTTAAATCCACATGTATCTGAAAATAAGATTGCAACTCCTCTTTTCTTCTGCATTCCATTTGCCTGAAAAATTGTCTCCCAACCCTTGACTCGGAGCTTTAATTTGTCTTTTGAAGCCAGGTGTGTTTCTTGCAGACAGAAAATGGATGGCTTGTGTTTTTTAATCCAGTCAACCAATCTATGTCTCTTCCGTGGAGAATTCAAGCCATTAACATTTATTGAGATAATTGATAAGTGTGGTAGTATTCTATTCGTCTTATTTGGTGAGAGTCCATTGCTTAGTTTTATCTTTTGCATCAGTGTGGAGGTTAGGTTCTGTCCTTTAATTTCTGAGTTCTTACTTTGGTGCTGGTCCATTGTGGTGGTCAGTGTGCAGAACAAGTTGAAGTATTTCCTGTAGAGCTGGTCTTGTTGTGGCGAATTTCCTGAATGTTTGTATATCCGTAAATGATTTGATTTTCCGTCAATTTTTAAGCTCAGCTTAGCAGGGTACAGAATTCTGGGCTGGAAATTGTTCTCTTTAAGTAGATTAAAGGTAGATGACCATTGTCTTCTTGCTTGGAAAGTTTCATTAGAGAAGTCTGCGGTCACTCTGATGGATTTGCCCTTGTAGGTCAACTGGTGCTTACTCCTGGCAGCTTGCAGAATCTTTTCTTTTGTCTTGACTTTGGACAGGTTCATCACAATGTGTCTTGGAGAAGCTCGGTTAGAGGTGAGGCGACCTGGGGTCCGATAGCCCTCTGAAAGCAGTGTGTCAGAATCTTTGGTGATATTTGGGAAATTTTCTTTTATAATATTCTCTAGTATGGCTTTCATTCCTCTGGGGCATTCTTCTTCCCCTTCTGGAATTCCTATAACTCGTATGTTGGAACGCTTCATAAAGTCTCATAATTCTGACAGTGAACGTTCTGCTTTCTCTCTCTTCTTTTCTGCCTCTTTTACTATCTGAGTTATGTCAAGAACTTTGTCTTCTACCTCTGAAATTCTTTCTTCTGCATGGTCTAACCTGTTGCTGATACTTTCCATTGCATGTTTCAGTTCCCTAATTGACTGTTTCAGTTCCTTCAGCTCTGCTATATCCTTTTTATATTCTTCATAGCGTTCATCTCTTATTTGATTCTGTTTTTGAATTTCCTTTTGGTTATTTTCCACTTTATTAGCAGTCTCCTTCATTGTTTCCATCATTTCTTTCATTGTTTTCAAGATGTGTATTCTAAATTCCCTTTCTGTCATTCCTAACATTTCTTTATAGGTGGAATCCTCTGCAGTAGCTACCTCATGGTCCCTTGGCAGGGTTGTTCTGGACTGGTTCTTCATATTGCCTGGAGTTTCCTGCTGATTCTTCCTCATGAGTGATTTCTTTTATCTGTTTCCTTGCCCTAATTTTCCTTTCACTTCCTGTTGCTCTTTAAGTTCTCGTGCCTGTGGACTAAGGCTTACGGGACCAGAAGGGTGAGAAGGTTGAAGAGCAAAAAAGGGATGAAAGAAAGGAGGACCGAGTGATAAGAGAAAAAAAAGAAAAATAGAGAAAGGAGACAGGGTGGGTAAAAGGAATATTGACAAAAAGAAGAGAGGCACAGAAAGAGGGAGACTGAGCAATATAGGTGTACAGTAGGGTACTTTGACACAACCTTAACAAAACCCCACCTTTTGGGTGTGCCCAGTTGGGTGGTTCCTTTGAGGTCAGCAGCTCTTTGCTAACCTGATCAGACACAGTACCCCACCTCCACCAAGTAGAGAGGAAAGACAAAAATGTTATAAATCAAACCAAAAGAAGCAAACAGAAAACTTTACGGGATAAAATTGGGTGGAAAACCAAATAATAGCGGTAGAAACACTAACAAAAATGAAGTTCTAATTATTGAAATTGGCAGCAATGGGAAATTACAATTAAACTAGAAAAATTGAGAAAGAAAAAGGATCTGTATGGAAAAGGTTGAACTTAAAAAACAAAACAACAATCAACAACATCAAAATAAACAAAAAAAACAACCAAACCAAAAAAAAAAAAAAAACACAACCAAAAACAAAGCAGTTTGTATATGTCATTGAATATTGTCTGGGCAACACGTGGTCTTCTGGGGTATGAGATGTTAATCACAGTTCTGATACGACTGGAGGCTGCTAGTTTCTCAAACCCCAGCAGGTAGACACCCTAAATCTCTCTTCAGCCCACTTAAAAGGCACTTTGAACTTGTTCACTTGCTGAGCAGAAGCTTTCCCAGGGAAGTGCTTGTCGCTGGAATCACTGCTGAAGTGGGTATCCACTTACCCAGTGTGCCAAAACTGATCTCCCTCTGCCCCCAAGGGTTAGGGCTGCAAGGCGGCTCAGACCCCGCCCTTAGGCAACTTGGTTGCTGGGTTACCAGCTCCCACCCGATTCTAGCTCTGTGACCCTGAGGGCAGAGTTTGCCAGGGCAGATCGCTCACAATGGTTGCCTGTGACCCAGAGCCAAACACTATTAGCTCCGTCTGGCTCAGCGGCTCAGACTGGGGCCCTAGACAAAGGCCAAAGTTCTCCGCACTCCTGCTCAGGCTCTCCCCAAGGCAGTTCAGCTGAGTGCCAAGTCCAAAGACACCAAAACAGTTCATAGGTAAGGTCTTTCTGGTTTGCAGTCTCGCTGCTACTGAACTTACAGTTGCGGGCGGGTTTAGACGGATTGAACACACACAACCACTTGCCGGTTTTCCACTGTTTTAGTCCTTCTCTTGGGGTCCAGAAGTCTCTCGCTGACTCCCTGTATCCTCTCAGGGGTGATGATAGGCAGATCCCACCAGCCAGAGATGCCTGGAGTCCTATCTCCCCAGACTCACGGTGCCCAGATGCAAGGAAGCTGTTACTCGGCTGCCATCTTGCTCTGCCTCCTATTCTCTTTTCTCTTGCTTGTTGTTGAATGTATTATGTGAGGCTACAGTAATGGCTTCCTACTGAGTTATACCCAGCAGGGTCTCCCCTTGGCTTACACCCTGAGAAGGGTCATTAGATCAGTTGTCAGGCACTTGAAGTTGGCTAGACCGGGTCAATGGGTGAACCTAGGGAATAGAGAGTGGGGATACTGGGTGGGCTTCATTGACTCAATTAATTTTATGGATTACGCATAGAAAGCTTTGTTCAATAATTTTTCTGAAGGGCCAGGCACAGTGGCTCGTGCCTGCAATCCTAGCACTCTGAGGGGCTGAGGTCTGCCAGAGCAGAGGAAGTGATTGCTGGAGCTCAGCAATTTGAGACCACCCTAAAAATAGCTGGGCATTGTGGTGGGCACCTGTAGTCCAAGCTATTTGGGAGGCTGAGGCAAGAGGATCATGTGAGTCTAATAGTTTGAGGTCGTTGAGAGCTATGATGCCACATACTCTACCAAGGGTGACAAAGTGATACTCTGTCTTCCACCCCAAAAATAATTTTTTTCAGTGCAGTCTACATTATTTCAACTTGAAGGCCTGCTTCCATAAAAGTCATTTTGTTGTAATATCACAATTTTCTGCTTAAAAATCTGTCTCAATTGTGGCCATGGGCAGCTTAGTAAGATTGGAGGGCATAGAAACCACGTTGAAGATTTAAGATTCTTAGACAGTTAGTAACAGGTCTTGAATCTGGCACCTCAAAACTGCAGCAAACTCCAGGTCCTCTTTTTGCTCCCAGTAGTTGCTTTTGATTTATAGATACATCAAAATTATAAATGGAAATACAAATATCCAGGATAAAGGCATGTGATGTGGACTATTTTACCTGTCTAGGACTATTTTATAGTTTGATGGGAAGAAGTGGCAGGCTGACACATTTGGAATTCCAGAAGGAAAACAGAGCCAGGAAAACTTAAACACAGATACATGGAATAGAATCATCTCCACTGATAATGAATATGGTTAGTATAGTATATCAGGAAACAGAATACTCTCTTTTGTTAAAATATTTCTATATTTATGGTTCCTTCTCCCAAATAGTAAATATAGTTTGAGTCCCAGAATTTGGATTTCGCCTTAGAGTTTCTCTAAATACCACTTGTCTGATGTTTCCTTAACATGGAGATTAAACGCAAACATGAATTTAGCTTTCTCGGAACGTTCACTTTGAACTTAGCTTTCCTGTGACTGAGGAGATGATCTTTTGAACTGACGATGCCTTGCCACATCAACAGTGTGTTCAGAGCTTGAATGTCAGCCAGTCTTTCTCTTTATTTAGCTTGCTCAATATTATTGGCAGGTTGCTTCCACCAAAACCTATATTTTTTAAAGGATTTTTGATGACTTCAAGTAGGTTCAGAATCTTTTATGGGAAGTTGTTCCAACCGGGCAGAAAGGCTGAAGTGCCAATTATAATAGCAGCAGCAGGCCAATACACAGAGGCTGTGATGCAACTTTTAAAGTAAAGCACAACAGTAATTGCTCTAATTAAGTTAGTGTCCCTTTTCTGAGTGATCTTAGATGACCTCTATCCATTGTTTCACAGTCCCTAATTAGTTTTATAAGTTGGTGTAATACAAGCATTATCTTCCTCCCCTTACAAGGGACAATTTAGTTTTAAGAAAAACTCAGCTCTTTCCCTCTATTTTGTTAAGTATATATAAATAATTGAATCCGCATCATTCTTTTCTTTTCTTTTTTTTTTTTTTCTTTTGGCCGGGGCTGGGTTTGAACCCGCCACCTCTGGCATATGGGACCGGCGCCCTACTCCTTGAGCCACAGGCGCCACCCATCATTCTTTTCTTAACTTTTGGAAACTCAGGCTAAAAATGTAAAGACTTCAAAATCTGGGGGCCTTGCCATTTTGGTAGAATCACTTACTTGTGAACAAAGATTATTTGCTAATGAGGAATATTTATTCTTCTTGTCTTTTTTTTTTAACACACAAATATATATTTTTTAAAGCCTGGCAGAGATTGTGATTCGCACTGACTAAATACAGGAAATGCTCTTCCATCTGCATATCATAAATACAGTTTATGATGATCTGGTATAAGAAAAGCTTTATGAATTAAATAAGGGTCTTTATACTACATTTTTGGATGTTATATGTAGTATGAGTAGTCTTCTTTGTAAGTAAACACAGTATGCAATACTCCAAGCCTAATAAAGTAGGGAAATATGTTATTTTAGCTTTTTTGTATTCTCTTAATAAAAATAGTACGTGTTACACTATGAGGAGTGAAAGTATTATTCAGCTTTATTAGTTAACAGAAGAGGGAAAAGCCACAAAGAAGCTGGGGCATAAAGCTGGGGACTCTGGGAAATTCCATGGCTCAGGAAGAGCAGGAGGAAAATGGGGCAGCCAATCGCGGAGACAAGTTGCTTAGATTGTTGCTACATGAAAATGTGAGCTGTTAAGAGATGACTATAATCATCGCTTAGTGTTCAATTGTTAAATTTCAAAGACTAGCATTTTATTTTGTTTTTATTTTTATTTTTTGTTACCACAACTTATTGTTTGCGGTTCCTTTATTATGATATCAAATATTGTTCATTTTATCTAACTGTATTTTTGTACCCATTAGCCATCCCCACTTTTTCTCCCTCTCCCCACTGCCCTTCCCAGTTTCTGGTAGCCATCATTCTACTCCATGAGTTCAATTGTTCTTAAGAGTATTTAGATTCCACATATGAGTGAGAAAATGCAAGATTTGTCTTTCTGTGCTTGGTTTATTTCATGTAACATAATATTCTCCAGTTTCATCTGTGTTGTTATAAATGGCAGGATTTCATTCATTTCTATTGCTATATAATATTCCACATGTATATGTATCACATTTTTCTTTATCCATTCAACTGTTGGTGGACATTTAGGTTGATTCCAAATCTTGGCTATTGTGAACAGTGCTGCAATAAACATGGGAGTGCAGATATTTTTTGATATACTGAATTCCCTCCTTTTGGCTATATATCTAGCTGTGGGATTACTGGGTCATATGGTAATTCTACTTTTAGTTTCTTGAGGAACTCCATACTGGTCTCCATAATAGTTGCACTAATTTACACTCCCACCAACTGTAAACGAGGGTTCTCCTTTCTGTACATCCTCACTGGCATTCCTTATTGCCTGTTTTTTATCTTTTGTCAAAGGTAAAAGTCATTTTAACTGTGGTGAGACGGTAACTTGTAGTTTTGATTTGGATTACTCTGATTGCTAAGAGTGTTGAACATTTTTTAGTACATTTAGTACATTTTTTAGAACATTTTTTGGCTATTTGTATGTCTAATTTTGAAAAGTGTTTATTCAGATCTTTTGTCCACTTTTTAATCAGATTATCTGATTTTTTTCCTGCTAAGCTGTTGCTGCTCCTTATATATTCTAGTTACTACTCCCTTCTCTGATAGATAGTTTGCAAATATTTTCTCCCATTCCTTGAACTGTCTCTTCACTCTCTTGATTGTTTCCTTTGCCATAAAGAACATTTTTAGCTTGATCTGATCTCATTTGTCCAATATTTCTTTGGTTGTCTGTGCTTTGAGGGTGTTACTCAAGAAGTCCTTTCCAAGACCAATGTACTAAAGCATTTCTCCAGGGTTTTCATTTAATAGTTCATAGATCAGGACTTAGAATTAAGTGTTTAATCCATTTTGATTTGATTTTTGTATGGAGTGAGAGATAAGCATCTAATTTCATTCTTCTGCTTATGTATATCCAGTTTTCCCAGAACCATTTACTGAAGAGATGGTCCTTTCTCCTCTGTATATTTTTGGCACCTTTGTTAAAGATAAGTTTACTATAGCTGTATGAGTTTATTTCTGGGCTCTTTATTGCATTCCATTAATCTATATGTCTTGTTTTTTAATCCATTTAGTCATACTTTGTTTTTTGATTATAGTGTTTAGTCCATTCACATTCAGTGTTATAATTGGTTGGTAGGGACTTATTCCTCCCTGTTTTTATTTGATTTCTGATTGATTTCTGTAGTTCTTTCTTGGTTTCTTCTTTCCTTCCTGTCTTCCTTTGCTAAAAGTGATTGTTGCGGGCAGTGTGTTTTAATTTCTTAATTTTTGTGTGTGTGTATCTGTTGCAGGTTTCTTTATTTTAAGTGATGCTTCATTGTGGTTTTTATTTGAATTTCCCTGAAGATTTGTTGAATTATTTTTAATTTCAAGTTGTTGGATTCTTTAAATTTCAAATTAATATGAGGGTACAAATTTTAGGTTACATTGTTTTCAATTCTAAGGTAAAGTTTAAGTTGTAGTTGAGCTGTTCACCCAGGGGGCGTGCTGAATATGTTCACATCGTGTGCATTAGATGAGAGCCCACCAATCACCCTCCCTTCCCCCTACCCCTGCACCTCTGTCCTCCCCCTCCCTAGACTATATTTGTGTTTTTCTTTTGTGTGGGCTTGTAGTTGTTTATATATTGGTTTCATATTACTATTGGGTACATTGAATTTTCTTTTTCTATTCTTGAGATAATTTACTAAGAAGAACGTGTTTCAACTCCATCCAGGTAAACATAAAAGATGTAAAATCTCCATCTTTTCTTATGGCTGAATAGTACTCCATGGTATACATATACCAGTTTGTTAATTCATTCATGAGTTCATGGGCATTTGGGTTGCTTCCATGAGTTGGCAATTGTGAACTGAACTTCAGTAAATATTCTGGTGCAAATGTCCTTGTGATAAAATAATTTTTGTTCTTCCAGGTAGATATCTAGTAATGGAATTGTGGGATCAAATGGAAGGTTAACTTTCAGTTCTTTAAGAATCCTCCTTACTTCCTTCCATAAAGGTTGTATTAGTTTGCAGTCCCACCGGCAGTGTAGAAGTGTTCCCTTCTCTCTATATCCACGCCAGCATCTGCAGATTTGGGACTTTGTGAGGTGGGCTAACTTCACCAGAGGTGATATCTCAGAGGGGTTTTGGTTTGCATTTCTCTTATAATTATAGATGATGAGCATTTTTTCATGTGTTTGTTGGCTATTTGTGTGTCATCTTTAAAGAAGTTTCTGTTTAAGTCTCTTGCCCACTTATAAATGGGGCTGTTTGCTTTTTTCTTGTTGATTAATTTGAGTTCTCTGTGGATTCTAGTTATCAACCTATTGTCATATTCATAACATTTAAAAATCTTCTCCGATTTTGAAGTCTGGCTGTTTGCTTTAGTTGTGGTACTCTTAGCTGTAAGAAGCTTTTTAGCTTAATCAAATCCTATTTATTTATTTTTGGTGTTCTTGCAATTGCCAAGGGGGTCTTCTTCATAAAATCTTTTCCTAGGCCAGTAATATCAACCATTTTCACCACGTTCTCTTCTAGAATTTTTATTGTTTTATGTCTTAAATTTAAATCTTTTATCCAGCGAGTCAATTTTTGTCCATGATGAGAGGTTTAGGTCTAGTTTCTGTCTTTTATATGTGGTATTATAGGGATGTTGCAGGTTTTTTGATTTGAGGTTACCTTAAGTCCTGCATAAAAATATATAATTATTTTGAACAAATAGAAACTCTGCTTACAAGCAAACAAATTAACAACCAAAGAGAAACAGTAGAAAATCTTCGAATAAATGATCTAATGAAGCACCTCAACGAATTAGCAAAACAAGAGAAAATTAAATATAAAATTAGGAGAGAAAAAGAAATAATAAAGGTCAGAGCATATATAAATAAAATTGAAACCAATGCAGAAATTATACCCTTTAACCCATTCCCCCTCCCTTTTTAACTTTTGGTTGTTACCATCCTTTTTTTATACTATCTCTCAAAACGTTGTTGTAGTTACTTTTGATAGGTTTGCGTTTTATCTTCCTACTTGGAATGTAAGTGGTTTATTCACTGCCACTATAGCAATTGAGTATTCTGTATTTGTTGTACTCATTGTTACCAGTGAGCTATATATATATTCAGTTGACTTCTTTTTGTTCATTAATGTCCTTTTCTTTCATTTTTTTTGAGACAGAGCCTCAAGCTGTTGCCCTGGGTAGAGTGCTGTGGCATCACAGCTCACAGCAACCTCCAACTCCTGGCTTAAGTGATTCTCTTGCCTCAGCCTCCCAAGTAGCTGGGCCTGCAGGTGCCCACCACAATGCCCAGCTACTTTTTGGTTGTAGTTGTCATTGTTTGGCAGGCCTGGGTTGGATTCAAACCTGCCATCTCTGGTCTATGTGTCTGGCGCCTTAGCCACTTGAGCTATAGGTGCTGAGCCCTGTCCTTTTCTTTCAGATTGAAGAATGCCTTGTAGCATTTCTTGTAAGACAGCTTTGATGTTGATGAAATCCTTCAGCTTTTGTGTCTCTTTCATAGCTGAAGGATACTTTTGCAGGATATAATAGTCTTGGGTTAACATTTTTCCTTCAGCACTGTGAATATGTCATGTCATTCTCTCATGGCCTGCAAAGTTTCCCTGGAGACGTCTGCTATTTTGGAGCTCCTTTGTATGTTTTTTTGCTTTTCCCTTTTCTTGCTCCCTTGAGGATCTTTTCTTTATTTGTGACTTTTAGAAACCTGATTATTAAAATGCCTTGAGGTAGTCTTGTTTGGGTTCTATCTGCTTGGTGTTCTGGGACCGTCTTACAACTGAATTATTGATATGTTTCTCTAGGCTTAGAAAATTCTCTTATTTCTTTGGATAAACTTTCTATGATAATCTCTCTCTACCTTCTCTTTAAGGCCAACAACTCTTACACAGGTGGCCATAAAGTTTAATAGTAAACTGCACATGAAATTTATGCCACTTTTTTCAGGTTATTTTCTAGATCTTATATTTATGCTTCATTCTTTTTTTCTTTATTCTATTCTGTTTATTTTCAAATAGCCTGACTTCAAGCTCTTTGATTCTTTCTTCTGCTTGGTCAATTCTACTGATGTATTTCTCAGTTAGTCAATTGAATTCTTCTGTTCCAGAATTTTTGCTTGATTTTTAAAATTAGTTTATTCTTTTTGTTAAATTTCTCAGATAGGCTTCTGAATTGTCTTGAATTTAACTGAGCTTCCTCTGGACACCTATTTTGATTTCTTTTTCTGAAAGGTCACATACCTTCATCACTCCAGGGTTGGTCACTGGTACCTAATTTGTTGGTGAGATCATGTTTTCCTGGGTGTTCTTGATGCTTGTGGATTTTCATCAATTTCTGGGCATTAAAGAGATTTAATCTTCACAGTCTGAGCTTGTTTAAATCTTTCATTCTTGATAAGACTTTCCAGATATTCAAATGGAAGTGAGTTTGGTGATGTAAGCCTTTGGTCACATCAGATGTATCATGACTAGGGCCATCTTATGCTCAGGAATGCTGTGACTCTTAAAGACTCCTGGTATTATTTGGTGGTACTACCTTTGTTGACCTTTGGTAAAATAAGGGAAAATTTTCTGGATGACCAGGCAAAATCTCTCACTTTCTTTCCTCACTCTCTGTGCTGGGCTGCTAGAGTTGGGAGAGGAGTGATATGGGCACTTTCTTGTGGTCACTACAGCTAGGACTGTGCCAGGTCACACGGAAGCCAACCCAGCCTCACCCAAAGCCAGGGGACTGTTGCCTGGCTATCTATGATGTTTATTCCAAGCCCTTAGTCACCAGGTAGTGAACCCTCTGGGATGAGGGCCTTCCCTTCACAGGGTTCCTTTCTTGCCCAGGGTGGGCCTAGAAATGCCATCCAGGAACTAAGACTTGTACTCGGGGGTTTCAGGAGTCTCTTTGGTACTTTGTTTTACTGTGGCTTAGCTGGTACCCAGTTGTACAACAAAGTTCTCTGAGTGTTTCCCCATCCTTTCCTCTCTAAGCTGCTCTACCTATAGTTTGGGGCTACGGGCTTGGCCATAGCTGTTGGTGTCTCACTGGGCCATGTGTACCCCAAGTCCACTGGCTCTGAGATAGCACAGCCACAAGAATTATCCAAGGACTGTGGTTTTTGAGACTTGGCTGCCTTAGGAATTTATTCCAGGCCTCAGGATGGTTTTTTTCAGCCAGTAATGGGACCAGCTAGAACTCACGTTTTGAGGCAGAAGATTTCTGTCTGGCTGGACTTGTATAAAAGTTTCCTCTGTGTGTGCCAGCTGAATTCAGCGCTGTCCTGCATTCCCCTGTGCATGGTGGCCCTGAGTTCCAATGCAAAGTCTGAAAATAACTTCACTCTCCCTCCCCTGAGCACACAGACTCTCTCTGCATTTGGTCCGCTGGTGCAGTACTACTGAGGCATGGGGAGTGGAGGCGTAGGCAATGCAAGACTGTCTTTCCTGCCCGCTTCAGTCCCTTTTTCCTTGATATGATGTTAAAACCATGTATTGTGATTGCTCACCTGGTTTTTGGTTCTTGAGAAGGTACCTATTTGTATAGGTAGTTGTTGAATTTGGCATTCATGTGGAATGCTGATTGCTGGAAGTTTCTATTCAGCCATCTTGCCTCGTTCCCTTTGACTGGTATTTTAATGGCCTTAGACAAAAAAATTTTAGACTAGCATATTATTCCTCCTACCTCCTGCTCTTTATAATAGAAGGCAATGGAAAATTAATAATTTTAGAGATAACTTTATTAAAATGTTAATTTTTCCATAAAGTAAGATCTACCTGCACAGTCTTTAGAAATACTAATTTAAATATCAGATATTATTTTGAATCTATATACTATGTTTATATTTGACTAATTCTCTTGAACAAATGCTTGATGGATGAATAATAAGATCCTATTTAAAGAATGGGCAGAATAAAGAATGATGACAATAATAACAACTTTTTATTGGCAAGAATAAAATGTTATGGTTATAGACAGTTATTATCCAAGAATCATTGTTTTACATCAATGTCATTGGTAGATATCATTTACTTCGTGTTTACTGTGTTCTAGGTGTACTATATACATCAATTATAAGACCATTATAACTCACAGAGGCTCACAGGGTTTAGGTAAAATGCCAGAGGTTACATAGTGAGTAAAAGGCAGGATTGGGTTGTGTCCAGGTCTACCTAGCTCCATTTTCTGTGTTCATTGTTTTTATAATGCTCGCTATCCACCAATTTTCATTGGACACATATTTTTGAAATCTGCCATTTTTCCTTATGACGCTTTGGCTACAAGTCAGATATTGATGTTGAAACAAGCAACGTGTTTCTTCTTTTGTTCCATGAACAACATCCTTTTGGTTCGATCTGGCAGGATGAACTGTTTGTTCTTAGAGTTCCTGAGGAGCCTGTGAGCTGAAAACTCTGTTGGAAGCTCTTGGGTGTATTCTTAGCCTCTGCCTTCTGACTGTATAATAGTGTCTGGAAGAGAAAGCAACGTCGTAGGGTCATTTATGGTTGGGAGGAGAATAGTGGGCGGAGTAGAACTGTGGAGCCTTCTCTCCCACACCCTTCTTCTTGCTGGTCTAGTCTTCTCTGAGCTTTGGAGACCCAAGAACAAACTTGCTTGGCTGACTCCCAGAAGTATTCCAGATGAAGGAGTGAGCAAGATGCTTGAAATAACAGTGGGTCTGGCGGAAAGAGAGAAATCCCTGCTCTAACCTTGAGCCACAGGTCTGATACAAACTAAGAATTGTCCATAGTAAAGGTAAAGGAACAGAAAAAAAGTTCTTGAAAGTTTTCCCAACTCTCTGGAGACCTATCCTCCACACCTTTTTTTTCATTTTTATAAGGGGTTATAAAATTGGGATAGCATTTTATAAAAACAAAACAATGGCAATGTGGCTAACATATGCTTTGGAATCTGGATAAATCTTACATAACCAAGTTAATTTTTATGGCACAGAGAATTTCCTATTGGTCTGGATAGATGCATTCTGACAGTGGGAACCAGCAAAAGGGAAATTCTTCATGAGACACATTAGCACTAGTGCTTGACATAGTCCCCCTCCCTTCTTTTCTCTCCTTCCTTCCTCCATGCCTTCTTCTCCTTAAATTGAGTACCTTTTGTATGAGTCTGTGCTCATCGCTGGGAATATAAAGAAAAGTCAGATGTTGGATTTTACCATGATTAATATAGCATGCTAACAATCTCTCTCTGTGTGTACATACATATGTGTGTATATATATATCATCACACACACACATACACACACACACACACATATAATTTACCCTGATTAATATAATCATAAAGGAAAGTAGACACAGAATAAGTACAAAAAGGATGCTAGCACAGCCCAACTTTCGTTTATTTTTTCATAAATGGATATTAGTTCAGGGACATGGGGGGCAAGGTGTTGTGCCAGTGCTGGGGGCAGAGCTGTGGCTACTCTCACAGAGCTTAAAGTTCAGGGGAGGATGAAGACCTATAATCAGGCAATTAAAATATATAATGGTCAGTGGTCAATCATGTACTTTAGCAAGTCATTTTCATTGTGTACTAAAAAAAAATGCCAGGCATCCCTTAAGAGCAGTTGAGATAAACTCATGGAAGAGGTTTCATATGAACTAGATGTTGAAGGGTGGGTTTGAACACAGAGATAGGAGGAGAAAAGCATTCACATTTGCAAGAGGAGAGTGATGGCAAAGATTTGAGATTTTAGAAGGAAAACAATAATAGCAACAATAACAACAGCTGACTTAATTTATTCCCTGTTTTAAACACATGGCATATGCTTTGTTAACTCAAGTGTTCCTCCTAACACCACTGTAAGATGGGTACTGTTGCCATTTTACATGTGAGGAAATTGAGGCACAGAGAGGTTAAATGACTTGCCCAAGGCCGCATAGCTAGTAAGAGGTCAATCTGGGATTGAAATCCAGGCAGCACCACTCTCAGGTCTATGTCTATATCAACTTTACTGTATGCAAAGTCAAGAAAGGGGAAAGTTGTGAGGTGGAAAATAGCAGGGAGCTCAGTCTGCCCTGTGATTAAGGTGGGTGTGTGGAAACTACAGGAAACAAATTGGAAAGGGAGTTGGGGCCATATTATGAAAGGTCTTGAGGGTCAGACTGTATAAATTTCCTTTGGCAGATAAAGGGGAACCACTGAAGGTTTTTGAGCAGGGGAGCACTGTGATCTGAACTATGCTTCAGAAGATTCAGCCTGAAAAACGTTGTAACCCGAGGAGGGACAAGGAAGGAAGTCAGGGGCTGGTTGTGACAGTGGGAAGTGCCATAGCGCTGAGCCTTATTAAAGAGAGGGGAGGGTTATGGGGCCTGGGAACTTTGAACACTGACAACATGTGACAACCTTTGACCTATAGCATGCAGTAGTCACGAAGGGTTAAATGAATGTGACTGCTATGGAAATTTTTTGGGTTTCAACATTTTCTACTTTTCTTTGGTTGTATCAGATGCCCTTGTGATGGGAAAAAAAGAACAAACATCAAAAGTATCTTTTAACTTCACAATTCTTTCTAAATTTCTTTAAACTTATAGGCTATACTACTGATTTGCAGACTTCAAAGTACGCAGAAGGATCAGGGTCAGATTGAAAAATTATTTCTTGCAGCGTAATAAAATATGCATGTGAATCCTATGACTTGCCACCAATGTTATTTATGTGCCAATATAACTTTGTAGCATTAATTGCACAGTTTAGTGCCTTTTTTTCTCTTTCTAGCTCTTTCACACTGAATTCTGGTAAATAATTTTTGCTTATTATTTATGCTGCACTTTACAGAGTCCATGTGTTGTTTATGGATTCAAAAATGTCAAGTTGTTTTTCTAGAGGGATTATGGCAAGAAGACTAACTGGGTGTGTTCCTATCAGCAATGGTTGGAATTTTTGTATCCAACTTGCTGTCAGTTAAAAAAAAAATGTTTTTGGCATTGTTACCTAATGAAAACACCATCTCAATATATTTGTGATCATTTTTCTTGGAAGTAACTCTTTTTTTTTTTTTTTTTTCAAATACAAGTTACTCTTCATCTTCCTCCAATCTGGATGGAAGAAACCAAGGTAGAGAATTAAGAATGGAAGTGTCTGCCATCAACTCACTAGGTTTTCCCATATTTGCAAGGTTCCCATTGGTAACAATTTCAGAATCTTTATGCTTTTGTGGATTAAAGTTTTGTTCTTATTGGAATTGGTAGAAATATACATTTTGACAGTACTGACCTTTGTCTATTTTGTACTTTGGGGGTATTGGGCTTTTGCAGTTTTTATCTTAGATTTGAATGCTGATTTTTATAAGTTTTTAAGGCAGTGGGCTGTATTTAATTTTTGGTTATGTCATATCTACACAATTATTTTTAGTAGTCTCTTTGACTTTTCCAGGAGTTTGAGGCAGTTTTGTGGGATGGTTAGGAAAGTGGCATTGGGTTGTCCCAGTGCTAATCAAACTTGAATGTGTATATGGATCACTGGGGGATCTTTGTAAAGAGCAGATTCTAAGTTTTTAAAATGTTTTTTCCTGGCTTTTTCTTTTATTGATTCTTATTGTAATTCCATTGTGATTTAAAAATGTATGTAGGGGAATTTCAAACTTCTTAAATTTGTCACATCTTCTTTTGTGACCTTTTATGTGATTTAACCTGGAAAACGTTCTAGATGCATTTGAGCAAATCGTGTGCTCTACTGCTGTTAGGTGGACTGTTATGAATATGCCTTCTAGGTCCATTTGGAATGTTATGAATATGCTGCTAGGTCCATTTGGCCCATAATGTTGTAGGAGTTTGCTATATGCTTATTTTCATGTTCTACACATCATTAAAAGTGACATATCATATTAGATGGTTTTGGAGGAAAAGCCTTTGGTTGATGTTCTGTCTCTCCTATGTATTACTATGTGAGCTCAGAAAGATCATTATATCCTTTTGATAATTTTATTTGCAAAATAAGAGGGTTGTGCTAGAGATTTGTGAGCTTTTCTTCAAATTGAACCTGTGATTCTATAACCATTCAAAAGAGTATAATATACTATTCTTTTTTTTTTGTTAAGTCATATACACAGAGATCATGAATACATTTATGCATATGTGGGGTACAATGAGTTGATTTTTTAATACAATTTGACATGCTTACATCAAACTAATTAATAGAGCTTTTGACTCATTTACTCTATTCTTTTTTTTTTTTAATGTTGAGGTAGGATGAGTCATAGCCTATATTTTTTTCCTCTGCTGTAAATTCATTTGATTTAAATTCAATTCAAAAGATTCTTAATAATTTCTCTTCCCATCCTCTCTCCCATATGTAGGTTATTGTTTTGGTAAAGAATTCTGGAGTCTATTGGGGCTTTGAATCGAAGCTATAGACAATTCTGAAGTATCAAAAAAAAAAAAAGCTTAATCAAGATATTAGAAAAACCCATATGTAGCTAAAGACAAAAATTGCCTTAGGCTGCTCTATAAATTATCATATCTAAACCAATATGACAGCTTATTGAGAATCATTGAGAATGCTCCCCCAGTTTCTTAGATAATTATCTAGGGTTTGCCTTCAAAATCAAGTTTAGAGAAAAAGCGTCTTAGAGAAAAAGCATCCCTCAAATATTCTAATCCTAATTATCAGCGCATATGAGAGGGATCAAATATCAGTGATATCTCCAAAGGGAAAGGATCTTTATTAAGTATAGGCATTTGGGAAAATATCTATTATTATATAAGATCTGCTCATCATCAAAATTTTTTGGTACTTACTGCAGCTTTAGAGTGTGATCACCACTTTGTTGCAATGAATAAATAGAAATTTGAAAATGGAAGATAGAGTTGATTTTTATAAATATGAGAATATTCCTGTCCCTCTCCAAAAAGGTTTTGAAGTAGCCTGAAGCTTTGTTAAAAATGTGGTATTGACAAAGAAATGGTGAGATGGCTACTATCATACACTGCCAATATTAATGAATATTTGTATTTTCTTTCAAGAAGCTACTTGGCAATATTTCTTTTTTCCCCTCTAGTTATATTGAGGTACAGTCGAGAAATAAAAATTGTACATATTTATGGTATGCAACATGATGACGTGATATACATCCACATTGTAAAAAGATCACCAGAGTCAAGCTAATTATTAACACATTCATCATACCACAAAGATGGCATTGTTTTGTGTGTATGTGTGTGTGTGTGGGGGGTAAAAACACTTAAGATTTACTAGCACGTTTCAAGCATACAATAGCTAAAAGATCTGACAGTTAAATTCGCCAACTCATCCTAAAAAATGTGCTACCTACCTAATTGCTGAAAATCACCATGGTCATCTCTGAGGTACTCCCCATGGGAAGCTCAGCACTGACTCCAACGCCTAGTCCACCCTTCAAAGCAATTTTGGGGCTCTGTTTTTGGAATGGCTATCAGAGCTGTTGTGGTAGGACACACAAAAACATGCAATAACAATAAGGACCCCCTCAGCAAGGCACCACCACACACTGACAGGAACACAGCTGCAATACATGAATATGCCAAGATGACGAAACCTTCCTGAATTTTTGGTGCAGTTCTGCCAACATAAGCGCATGGTAGTAAGTTCTCAAACTTAATTGTCAGACCTCATATAATAACAGCTCTGATGGCTATTCCAGAAAAAAGAGTTCCAAAATTGCTTTGAAGGGTGGACTCAGCACTGGTGTCACAACAGAGCTTCCCCAGGGGAGTACCTTGAAGGTGACCGTAGTGATATTCAACAACGAGGTACGTAGCACTTGTTTAGGATGAGTTCACATACTTCATTGTCAGACCTTGTATCTATGTTAGGCCCATTTGGTCTATGCTGTTATTGCAGTCCACTGTTTGCTTACTGATACTCTGGACGATCAATCCATCATTGGAAGTGTGATTGAGGCCTTCTACTATTACTGTACTGTGGTATTCTTTTTTCAGTTCTGTTAATATGTGCTTGGCATATTTAGGTGCTCTAGTTATCCTCTTGATTAATTGATCCCTTTGTCAATATATAGGACCTTATTTGTCTCTTTTGAAAGATTTTGAGGTAAAGTCATTTTGTCTGATAATAAAGACAGCCAATCCTGCTCTTTTTTGTTTGCTGTTTACCTGGGATATCTTTTTTCTATCCCTTCAGTTTGTCTCTGTGTCCATAAAGCTAAAGTGAGTCTCTTGTAGGCAGTATGTTGTTGGATATTATTTTTTCTCTTTCAGCTATTCTATGTCTTTGATTGAATAGTTTAATCTGTTTACATTGAAAAGAATTACTGCTAGGTCAGAATCTATTGCCATTCAGTTTGTTTTCTAGGATCATTTTGCAGTACCCTGTTCTTTTCTTCCGCCCTTGCTGTCTTCCTTCGTGATCTGCTGATGTCTTGTAGTGTTCTGGTTTGATTCCTTTCTCTTTCTCTTTACTGTATTGACTAGAAATTTTTCATTTATAATTACTATGAAGCATGCATAAAACATTTTATAAGGGTCTATTTTAAGCCGATAACAACTTTAAACATTTCCAAAAAGTATATACTATTGTTTCCTCCCACATTTTATGCTACTGATGCTGCACCTTATTATTATTATTATTTTTTGCAGTTTTGGCTGGGGCCTCGCTTGAACCTGACACCCCCCGTATATGGTGCCAGCATCCTACTCCTGGAGCCATAGGCACCAGCCTGCACCTTATATCCTTTTATACTGTATATCCACTAACAGATTATTATAGCTATGACTATTTTTAATACTTTTATCTTTTAATTTTTATGCTAGTACTAAAAGTGATTTATACATACCACATAGTATAGTATTCTGAATTTGACTATATCTTTGCTTTTATTAATGAGTTTATATTTTCATATTTTTTCATGTTGTTACTTATGTTTTGACTCCCTTTTTGTAACTCTGGTCTAGTGGTGATGAACTCTTAGTTTTTGCCACCCTGGGAATGTCTTTATGTCTCCTTCATTTCTGAAGGACGGTTTTACTAGGTGAAGAACTGTTGGTTTGCAGTTTTATCTTAGAGCATTTTGAATATGTCATCACACTCCCCCTGGCTAGCCTGTAAGCTTTCTCCTGAGGAGTTCACTAATAGCTTTATGAGTGTTCCCCTTATAGACACTTTTCTCTTGCTGTTTTCAAAATTCTCTCTTTGTATTTGCCTTTTGACAATAATGTATCTCAGGTTACTCTTTGGATTGATTTTATTGGAGGGATCTTTGATCTTCTTCAATCTTATTCCATATTCTTACCAAGATTTTGGAAGCTTCTAGCCATTTTTTTTTTTTAAGCGTTCTGCTTTTTTTTTTTCCTCTCGTCTCTTTTCCTGAGGCTTCAATAATGCATGTATTTGGTTTTTTGAGGTGTCTCACATGCTTCCCCCCCCCTCTTTTTCATTCTTTTCTCTTTCCCCCCCCCACCAGCTGGCGAATTTCAAATGGCTTGCTTTTGAGTTCTTGGTTTCTTTCTTCTGCATGATTGAGTATGCTATTGAAACTCTCTGTTGAGTTTTTCACTGGTTTTATTGTATTCTTTAGCTTCAGAATTTCTATTTGGTTCTTTTTTATGGTTCTTAATTATTTATTAAACTTCCCGTTTTGTTTATACATTGTTTTTCTGATTTCATTTAGTTATCTATCTGACAGAAGATGTTCACTGGCATCTCATTAAGCTTCCTTAAGGTGTTTTTATTTTGAAGTGTTTGTCAAACAATTTGTAGAACTCCATTTCTTTGGAAGATCTACAAATCTTTGGATTACTGGAGCTTTATTAGTTTCCTTTGATGGTGTCATGTTTGCTTGATTCTTTTTGATCCATGCAGCCTTGCATTAGTGGCCTGCAAGTGAACGAGAAAATGTCTCTTTCAGTCTTCACAGACTGGTTTAAGCAGGTAATAGTCTTCCCCTGCCAGATCTCTGTGCTGAAGGGAATGCCTCTGGGATCCCAGACGGGTGGGGTTGAAGCCACGTCACATGGCTGCTGCTGGATTTGCAGCTGGCAGGCCAATTACTAGGGTGTTGGACAGTGTGGAATCCTGCCTTGTCCCTGGGCAGATGAAGCTACATCCAGTACCTTTGTGACTAGGTGAGCTACATCCATACCTTGGTGATACATCCAGTACTGGCACCGGGACAGTGTCCATTTCAGGGTTGGCATTAGTATTGTAGACATTAGGCCTGTTCTCGGGTGCATGGACAGATGTAGCTTCAGCCAGGTCCCTGGGAGGACTCCCAGTATGTCTCCAAGTTGGCCCCTGGGAAGGCAGGGTGATCACTGGACCTTGACTGACAGGAGCTGGAGCCAAATCACAGGCCTGCTTCAGGGTTTTCCATTAGACTGAGACCAGCAAGCCTTCCTCTGGGAGGGTGAACTGGCCAGGTGCCTAGGCAGATAGGATTTTTTCTGGAGCATGTTTGGGGGACTCTGGAGCCAAATCTTGGGCTGCCTCAGAATCCATGCTGGGACTGGGTTCCGTGGTAGGTAGTACTGATAGCAGGACCAAGGCCAGATGGGGTTTTAGTGGAGTTCATAGGGATATGGAGCTGTTTCCAGGTCTGTTGCTGGGACCACTGTAGGTGAGCTTGCTACCTGGGATCACACCTACCTTCTCAAGATGACCCTCCTCAGTCTTGGGCTCCACCAGAGTTTCACAAACTCCTACGTAGATCTCATATCTCTCACAAAAGCACTTTTGTCTGTAGATGACTGCCAAATTATTGTTAATGTGAGCAGATGTGGGTAGGGGACCTCCCGTTCCATTATCTTG
The DNA here is from genome assembly GCF_027406575.1 of Nycticebus coucang. Lineage (NCBI taxonomy): Eukaryota > Metazoa > Chordata > Mammalia > Primates > Lorisidae > Nycticebus > Nycticebus coucang. The sequence continues at coordinate 59,559,890 of NC_069790.1, forward strand.
CTGATGTCACTCCTTGGCAACATTTCTTAACAGCCTTTAAAATATTAATGCTTTTTGAGCCACTAATTCTACTGTTAAGATTCTGTCATAGAAAATAATATGAAGTGAGAATACAGACTTACTTTTGAGGATTTTAAAATAATTATTTATAATAGTGATGTTTTATGCTGTATTCCACATGAGGAAAGTGATGTTTGATTTTTTTTTTATTATCATAGTGTTAGTGCCTAATACAGTGTTCTGACACATACGAGAGTTTCAATAAATATTTATTAAAGTAATGAACCTAAATGTCCAGCAAGGGGAAATGTTTAATAAAAAACGGTGTGTTGCATATGATGGAATACGATGCAGCTATTGAAATGTAATTATGAGGAGATTTAATTATATGTAAACTGCTCATTTCAAAAACAAGATAAAACACTGTATAGATAGTACAAGAGAAACTGTAAATATACATATGTTAAAAATAAGACTGGAAGGAAAGTCATTAAAATGTTGATTGTGGGTTGATAGGTGATATATTCATTTTCCAATTTTGTCCAATAATCACATTATTTAAAAAAAATTTCCAAGGATTGTGGCAAAATTTCTTTATCAATGGACATTTGGGTTGTTTCCACATTTCATCCATTATGACCAAAACAGCTGTGTGCATGAGTGTACAAATATCTCTTTGAGACTCTTTTTTCAATTTTTGATTATATCCTCAGAAGTGGAATTACTGGATTGTATGATAATTCTTTTTTATTCTTTACAGTTTTATTCATACTGTTTCCACACAGCTATATGAAATCAGACAATTAGGTTCACAAACTCATCCTAGAAAAAGTGTTACATATCTCATTGCTGAATATCACTAAGGTCACCTTCATAATACTTCCCTTAGGAAGCTATGCACTAATTTCAGTGCCTAGTCCACCCTTCAAAACAAGTTTGGAACTTTTGTACTGGAATGGGCATCATAATAGTAAACATCCTAATGGGTGAGGGATGTTCTTTCCTGGTTTATATTTGCATTTCCCTAATGATTAGTGACGCTGACCATCTTTTTATGTAGTACTGGCCATTTGTATATCTTCTTTGGAGAAACAGCTATTCAAGTCCTTTGCCCATTTTTGAGTAAGATTACTTGCTTTTTACTGTTGAGTATTGGGAATTCTTTATATATTCTGAATATTAATCCTTTATCAGATATACAATTTGAAAATATTTTCTCCTGTTCTGTGGATTGCCTTTCCTGTTCTGTTGATAGGCTTTCGATGCACAAAATTTCTATTTTTTTTTTTAATAGAGACAGAGTCTCACTTTGTTGCCCTTGGTAGAGTGCTGTGGCATCATAGCTCACAGCAATCTCCAACTCCTGAGCTTAGGCGATTCTCTTGCCTCAGCCTCCAGAGTAGCTCAGACTACAGGTGCCCACCACAACACCCGACATTTTTTTTTTATTGCAGTTTGGCCAGGGCTGGATTTGAACCCTGGGTATATGGGGCCAGTGGCCCACCCACTGAGCACAGACACTGCCCATTTTCTAAGAGTTTTTATTGTACTAGGTCTTACATTTAGGTTTGATGGTTGAAGATCCAACTTTATTCTTTGCATATGAATATCCAGTTTTCCCACCACTATTTGTTGAAAAGATTGTCCTTTCCCCATTGAATGGTCTTGGCCCTTTTTTCAAACATCATTTGACCATATATGCCAGGGTTTATTTCTGGGCTCACTAACTCTATTTCATTGATTTATATGTCTGTCTTTATTCCAGCACCATGCTGTTAGGATTACTGTAATCTTGTAGTAAGTTTTGAAATCAGGAATTATAAATTCTTCAGCTTTGTTCTTTTTCCCCAAGATTGTTTTGGCTATATAGAATTGCTTGAGATTTCACATAAATTTTAGGGTGTGTTTTTCTATTTCTGAAAAAAAATTCATTGGGATTTTGAGAGGGATTGCTTAAATGTATAGATTTCTTTGGTGGTATTGACATTTTAATAATAATAAATCTTCCAATTTACTGAAATCTTTACTTTTATTTAAATTCAAAGATTGCTTTCAACATTATTTGGTAGTTTTTATTTTGTAAGACTTTTACTTCTTTGGTTAATTATTAAGTTTTTTTTCTTTTCGATGCTATTGTAAATGGAATTGTTTTCATAATTTCCCTTTCAAACTTTCATTATTAGTATATACAAATGCAACATATTTGTGTGTTAACTTTGTATCCTGCAACTTTAATGAATTCATTTATCGGTTCTAACATTTTTGGGGTGGTGGTGGTGGTGGAATCTTTAGGGTTTTCCACATGTAAGATCATATCTTCTATATAAATAGAATTCTTCTTTCTTTCTAACATGGGTACCTTTTATTTCTTTCCTTTTCTTTTTGTTTTTTCCTAATTGCTATGACTAGAACTTTTATGTTGAATAAAAGGGGTGAAAACAAGGCATTTTTGCTTTGTTCCTGATCTTAGAGAAAAGCTTTGCATGTTTCATCATTGAGTATGATGTTTGCTGTTGTTTTTTAATATATGGCTTTTATTATGTTAGAGATGTTTCCTTCTATTTTTAGTTTGTTGAGTGCTTTAAACATGAAAGGGTGGTGAATTTTGTGGTATGTTTTTCTGTTATCAATTAAGATTATGTTTTTTCTCTTCATTCTGTTAATGTGATGTATTATGCTAATTGATTTTCATGTGTTGAACTTTCCTTGCATTCTAGGAATAAATCCCACTTGCTTATGGTGTACCACCCTTTAAACATGCTACTGAATTCTGTTTTCTAACATTTTGTTGAGGATTTTTCTATCAATTTTCCCAAGGGATGTTGGTCTGTAGCTTTCTATTCTCGTAATGTCTTTGTCTGGTTTTGGTAACCGGGTGGTGTTGGTGTCATAGAGTGAGTAAGAAAATGTTCTCATCTTAGTCTTTTCAGGCTGCTCTAACGAAATACCACAAATTGGGTGGCTCAGAAAAAACAACCATTTCTGATAGTTCTGGGGGTTGGAAAATCTAGGATCAAGATGCTGGCAGATTCAGTGTTTGGCAAGGATCTATTTTTTGGTTCATAGAGGACACGTCACTGTGTCTTCACACAGTAGAAAAGCCTAGCTAGCACTGTTCATTCTCTTTGTAAGAGCCATGACTCCAGTCATGAGGACTCTGCCTACAAGATCTAATCTCCTCCCAAAGTCCCTGCCTCCTAGTTGGAAAATTTTTGATTACTGATTTAATCTCCTTACTAGTAATAGATCTATTTGGATTTTATATTTCTTCGTAATTTAGTCTTTGGACATTTTTGTTTCTAGGAATTTGTGGGTTTATCTAAGCTATCCAATTTGTAGGTATGCAGTTGTTCATACTATTCTTATGTAATCCTTATCATTTCTGTGGAATTAATAGCAATGTTCCCACTATCACTTCCAATTTTAATAATTTGAGTGTTCTTCCTTTTTTTCATAGTTGATCTAACCAAAGGTTTATCAATTTTGTTGGCATATTCATTGATTCATATTTGGTTTCATTGATTTTTCTCTATTTTTTCTGTTCTGTTTTTGTATATCTTTGTTCTAATTATCATTTCTCTTTCCCTCTTTCCTTCTGCTAGTGTTGTGTTTAGTTGGTCTTTTTTTTTAGTTCTTTAAGTTGTAAGGTTGGATTGTGGATTTGAGATCTTTCCTTTTCTTAATGGAAGCATTTGTAGAAATTAATTTCTCCCTTAGCACTTCTTTCTCTATGTCCCACAACTTTTGATATGTTATGGTTTCATTTTCATTCATCTCTAATTATTTTCTAATTTCCCTTGTGATTTCTTCTTTGATGCATTAGTATATACCTTTTTTATAATTATATGACTTTTCCAGTTTTAGTTCTGTTATTGATTTCTAACTTCATCTTGTGGTCATAGAAGATACTTTGTGTAATTTTTATCCTTTAAAATCTATTGAGGCTTAATTTGTGTTCTAACATACACTCTGTCTTAGAAAATGTTCCATGTGCTCTTGAATGTGTATGCTGTTGTTGTTGGCCAGGGTATTCTATATATATTCGCTAAATGTAGTTGGTTTATTGTGTGGTTTAAGTTATTGCTTTTTTTACTGCCTCAATATGTTTGTGTTGTTATAACAGAATACTTGATACTGAATAATTTATAAAGAACAGGATTTTTTTTTTTTTGAGGTAGGATCTTACTCTATCACCCAGGCTAGAGTGCAGTAGCATCATCATAGCTCACTGGAACCTCAAACTGCTGGGTTCAAGTGATCCTCCTGCCTCAGCTTCCCAAGTAGCTGGGACTATTGTCATATACCACTATACCCAGATAATTTTTCTATTTTTTGTATAGGTGGGGTCTCACGCTTGCTCAAGCCAGTCTTTAACTCCTGGCCTCAAGTGATCCTCCCACTTTTGGCCTCCCAGAGTGCTTGGATTATAGGTGTGAGCCTGGCCAAGAATGGAAATATATTTTCTTATAGTTCCATAGGCTGGAAGATCATGATATAGGTACTCGGCAAGGGCCTTCTTGCTGTGTCCGCATATGGAAGAAAGTGGAAGGGCAAAGAGACAAAAAGAAGAAAAACTTGCCCTTTTATAATTGCATTGCTTAATCATGTCTTAATACCATTACATTGGCCATTTCAACATGAGTTTTGGAAGGGACAAATATTCAAATGATAGGACTTATCTTCTGTCTCACTGTAATATCTATTATTGAGATATCACCCAACTCCAGTGAGAATGGCTTGTATCAAAAATTCCCAAAGTGACATGCTGGTGGCATGGATGTGTAAAGAAAGGAATACTCATTCACCGTTGGTAGAACTGCAAACTAGTATAAGCTTTATGGGAAGTCATGTGGAGATACTACAAAGAACTAAAAGTAGACTTACCTTTTGATTCAGCAAATCCCACTACGAGAAAAAAAAAAAAAGACATATAATCAGAAAGACACTTGCACTCAAATATTTATAGCAGCACAATTCACAATCCCAAAGATGTGGAAACAACACAAGGGCATCATTAATGAATTAATAAACTGTAATATATGTATGTCATGCAGTACTACTACTCAGCCATAAACAATGGTGATCTAGTATCTTTTGTAACAGCCTGGATGGAACTGGAGACTAGTTCTAGTGAAACTAAGTGAAGTTTCACAAGAATGGAAACACAAACATGACATATACTCAATATTAAATTAGAACTAGTTGATCAACACTTACGTGCACATATGAAAGCAAAACTCAACAGAAATCAAGTAGGTGGGAGGGGAAAAAAGGGGTAGCGTAAACTCAATACCTAATGGGTGCAATATACATATTCTGGGTGAAGGGTACACTTATAAACTTGGCTTAAAATGTATAAAAGAAAATTATATAAGCAAAATGTGTGTACCCCTATGATATCCTGAAATAAAAAATAAAATAAGTTGAAGGGAAATTAAAACATTATGTCAATGTGAGGATTTGCATGTAAATGTTCATAGTAGTAGTATTAATTTTTCATTTGTCTCTTGTTTTCATTTTTACTTGAAAAATGAAAATTGTGTGTATTTGTAGTATACAACATGATGTTTTAAAATATATATATATATATAGTAGTAAGTGAAGTTAGCCATTACTGCACATACTTATTTGTGTGTAATGGGAACACTTAGAATCAACTCTCTTAGCAATTTTCAAGTATATATATAATATATTGTTATTAACTATTTCAGGAGTATTATTTATAAACACTCACACATAAAGGATATAGCAGTATATCCTTAATAGCAAAAAAGTAGAAACAACCTGAAGTTTAACAACTGGTGAATGGATTAAATAAAATGTAGTATATTCATATAATAGAATATTATTCAGCAATAAAAATGGGGTACTGATAGTGCTACAAATGGATAAACCTCAAAAATATACTAAGTAAAAGAAGAAAGATACAAGAAACCATATATTACATAATTCCCTTTCTGTGAAAAACCCAGAAAAGACAAGTCAATGGAGAAAGAAAGTAGATTAGTGGATGCTAGGGGCTAGAGTTGAGAAAGGGAATTAATATAAACGGGCATTAGGGATTTCACTGGGGTGATGAAAACTTTTAAACAATGGATTATGGTAATAGTTGCACAACATGGTGAATTTACTAAAAATCCATTTAAATGTATACTGAAAATTGGTGAACTTTCTGATATGTAGTTTAGTGTGGTTTAAATAAACCATAATGGCATTGGATCAGTAAAAAGCCACATAGTATGAGAATATAAAAGTAATGTATAAAAAGAGCAGGTGTTTTGTGTGTGAGTTGGAAACCACATGTCTTTACTTGTTTTATAACAAAAAACTTTTTGATATAGCTGTATTAAATAATTTTTAAGAAAAAATAAATGTACAATAGTTTAAAAATTACTCTAAGGTACTTCTGTTATTGAAAAAGTATTTGAGGATTCATTTAATGTGAAATCCCTATATTGCCACCCATGTCATAGGAATTTTGGTATTTAAGTATTACCCCTGTGGCAAGTTTCCTGTTCTGGTTGAGAATACATCCTTGGGTTTATGCTTGGAGAAGGAGTTTCCCTTTGGTGGGGATTGAATTTCCCAACACTTTCCAGCCTATGTGATTCTTCCAAAGGAAATTCCCTCTTGGGAAGTGGTTTTCTTAAAATCTTTGCTCAGTAGTTGTCTAGTTGAATTTACAGTGAAGTTAGTAGTTTAGGAAAATAGCATATTGAATGGTTAGCTTGTTTATCAACAAGACACACTTTCCCGGTCTCTTTTGGTGAAATATTGAGAAGTAACAATAGGTGAGGGCCCAGGCAGGGCAGATGGTTTGAAAAAAAAAAAAAACAACAGATCAGTCTCTTTTTCTCTGCAGCACTGTGGAGGGCTTGAGTTACCTAAGGTGGGGAATACCTCCCCCTAAATGCCTTCCTGTTACAATATCCAATTATAGGATTTCCTCTGCTCTACAAACATTGGTGTTTCCCCACTGTTGCGTTGAATGCTGCACTGCAATGTAATAGGAGACCCCAATTTCAACAGCAGAGATTGATTTTACTGTTGTTGTAAAAGGACAGAAGGTAAGTGATCCTCTAATGCTTGAACCCTTTAGTGAGCTGGCATCTCAGCTTTCTGGAAGGCGTCAGCTGCCATCAGGAAAACACAGAAATGGAACTACTTTTACAGAAGAAAAAGGGAGGAACTTACCTCTCATTGACCATTTAACTGTTATTTTAAACCGAAGTCTACTTTTACTGTAGGAGTATGTTCTTAATTTAGAAGAGCTTACCTCAACCTCCCTTGACAGCAGTGCAGACCAGGAGATGACTGGACACAGACACAGACATAGAACAAATACCTTGCAGCCTGGTGGACTCAGGAGATGAGCCTTCAGATTGCTCAGCTTAGTTTTTAGAGCTTTTGTTTTGATGGGATGAGGTCACTTCTCTTTGACATTGGTGTCATAACTATATGAGTACGATAAGGGACATTACTTCCTTTCTCCTACCCCTCAGGGCTTGACATCTTCCTGTGCCATTTAGTGGGTATTCAATGACTTCCAGCTGCCACTATCCATCTCTCTGTGTGCCCTGCCGTATAGCCTTCCCTCTAATGACAGTCAGGAATTAGTATATAAAAATGTCCCAATTCCCTTGCTGCTTGGGTGGGATTATTCAGAAGCATGTGTTTTACCACTTTTCTGGAGTTCCCCTGTGAGATTCAGGTAGTTGCTCCTGTGGTAGCTGGTTGAATGGATCACCCTATGTTGGCTGCTTTTTCTTTCTGTATCATGTTCTACTTCACTGCCTACGTTCCCTACATCTTCTGAACACACCACTTGCACTAAAATCTTATCTCAGAGTCAACTTCTTGAATAACCAGAGCTAAGATAACCCCAAACTCATTTTGAAAAGTGAAGTTGAGTTACAGAAAAATTAGAGCTGAGAGCTCTCTAGAGAACTGCTCTCAATCTACATGGTGTAGAACCTGAGTTTAGTTACATAATAAATCGAACACACACACAAAAAAATGTGAGCTGTTTGGATGCCCAACCACCAAGTATAAGATATTTTTTATGGAAAAATCTATCCTAAATACTAAAAATCCCACTTCCCGATTAACTTAATGCCCATAGTTGTGCTATTTCAATGATGTTTTTAAAAAAGAAACTCCTACTATTCCAAAAGCACCAGAATTAATATGGAATATGGATAAGACTAGAAACCATGATCATACTAAGATGGGTAAAAAATTAAAATGATTACTCTTAAGAAATAATGTAGATGATTTCCAGATTAACTAAAACAGAACTCTGGTTAGAATTTCTAGATCATTTCTGCTTGTTGTATTTTGTTCATTCATCTCATGATCATTATTGGGTACCCAGTAGAAACCGTGAGCCAGCCTGAGCTCTGTGAACATAAGAGTAAAAGACTTAGTTCTTGTCCTTGCGAATGCATGGCCTGGTGGGAAAGCTGACAAGTAGACAGACACTTGAAGTAACAGTGGATTAAGGCCGGAATGAAGCTCAGATGCTCCAAGAGTAAAGGTAAAATTTTAGTGCACGTGGTGTGTTTGGGAGATGTAGGGGTTTGACCTGAAGAACTCAGGCAACAAAACAAAAATGGGCAAATGGTATTATATTGAACCAAAAACTTTCTGTACAGCAAACAATTAATAGAGAGTAAAGAGGCAACCTATGAATTAGGAAAAAAATATTTGCAAACCATACATCTGATAAGGGGTTTGTATCTAAAATATATGAGGAATTCAAACAATTCAATAGCAAGAAACCATTAAACATTAACCTGATTAAAAAATGGTCAAAGGACCTGAATAGACATCTTTCAAAAGAAGACATACAAATAAATGGGCAAGAGGCATGTGAAAAAATTCTTGACATCACTAATCGTTTGGGGAATGCAAATCAACACATTGACTCCCACACTAGAAAAAATTTTTTTCCTTGGGGTCACAGTGTTTTATTACAACTGCAGGGTTTTCCCAGGGGACTACCCACCATGTAAACATATGCACTACAGCATGGTAGCATGAATTGCCTGTGCACCATGCAGCTCCCAAGATAAAAAAAATGTGTGAGTTATATATGATTCATGAGGCCCTGGGCTCAAAACTAGCATACATGTATCACTGTACCCCTGTCAGGACGGCTATTATAAAATAGTGGAAGATAACAATTGTTGGTGAGGATGTGGAAAAAAGGGGATATGTGTACACTGTTAATGGGAAAGTAAATTAGACAGTCATCATGGAAAACTATATGAAGGCTTCTTGAAAAAGTAAAAATAGAATTACCATATGAATCACTAGTCTCACTCTGAGTATATCCAAAGGATTTGCAATCAGCATGTCAAAGAGACACCTTCTTGCTAATGTTTATTGCAGATTATTCATGATAGCCAAGTTACAAAATCAACCTAAGTGTCCATCAGCAGATTCATGCATAAAAATTGTGGAACATATACACAATGAAATACTATTCAGCCTTAAAAAAGAGGAAAGTTCTATCATTAGCGACAACATGGATGAATCTGGAGAACATTTGCTAAGTGCAATAATCCAGTACTGACAGAAAAATACCACACGATCTCAGTTACATGTGAAATCTACAACAATAGAACCCACAGAAGCAGAGAGCAGAATGGGGGTTACCAAAGGCCGGGGGCTGCTGGAAATGGGGAGATGTTGGCCAAATGGTGCAGTATTTCAGGTAGACAGGAGGAATAAATGGTAAGTATCTGGGACGAAAGGTTAAAAAAATAAAGACCCTCAGGTAGATTTTTAGTATTCGTTTAGTTGGTGTTTCAGGCTTTGTCTACTTCAGGACCCATATGGTTAGAGTTTGACTGTGTCCTCTGAAAGTTCATGTGTTGCAAACTTAATTGCCAATACAACAACATTAAGAGGTGGGGCCTTTGAGAGATGACTGGGTTATGAGGGCAGACCTCTATGAGAGGATTAATGCTGTTGTCAAGGGAGTGAGTCAGTCCTTGTGAGAGTGGCTGTTATAAAAGTGAGTTTGGCTTGTCTTTGTGGTCTCTTGTGCACACACTCTTCTGCTTTCACTTTATGCTGTGTTATGACATAGCATGAACGCTCACCAGATGCCAGCATTGTGTTCTTGGATTTGAAGGTTCCAAAACTGTGAGCTAAATAAACTTCTTTATAAATCACCCAGGATGTATATTCTGTTGTAGCCACAGAAAACAGACTAAGATGGTTACTTATGGCTGCATATTGGCCTATGAGGAGTTCAAGGTTTTCTGGAGAGAGCAAATGGGGAAAGGTGAGGAAGGAGGGATACGGGTGATATGGCTCTTGGGTAACTCTTTCCTCCAGTTGCTGATGTTTTCCTCATGGTGTTTCCAACTTCTGAAAGTTCCAATCCTGGCAGCTCTGCCCACTGTTCTGGGAAAATGGGAGTATGCCTGTGTGCTGTACTAGTGTAACGTGAGCCTGTGTGGGAAAGGTCAGCCAGTGCAGTAGGCCAGGGCCCCTCCTCCCTGCTCCAGCTCCCTCAGGGTTTCCCAGCCCTCCAGAGGTTCAGTGGCTGCCATCATTACAAACGGTGATATCTCCCCCACTTGTCCAGCCAAACTGGAGATGTTCAGAAAGAACTTTATTTAAAAACAAAAGTATAAAATCTTACAAATAGGTGAGCCTATAAGGGGCATGGATTTCTCATCCCCAGATAATTAATGGTATTTTAACACAAGTTTTCAGATTAGCACAATTTTAAACTACCAGGCCTGGATCTACTCCCTTCCCTAAGCTTGGCCTCAGCTAAAGGGAAGTTTTCTTGTTTGCACTTTAGCATGGTTAATCTGGGCAGGTCTGGAGGAGCTCAGGGCTGTGAGGGGATAACTTCTTCAGGAGGCTGACCTTGAGTAGAACCATAATTAATATACTCTTTTCACTTACAGTTGTCCCTTATAAGAGTTTACCAATAGAGGGACTGAAACTTCTAACTAGGGAATGATGTAAAATCAGTTAAAGCTGATTCCAAAGATCGCTTTCAGTGCCGAAAGTTTGACGGACGGTGGTGTGAGATTTGTCTCTGATGGCACTGATCTTAATTTCATTGTACATACTGAAAAAATATATACATACATTTTCTTTTTAATTGTAGTAAAAAACACGTAACGAAAAATTTGCCGTCTTAAGCATTTTTAAGTGAATAGTTCAGTAGTGTTACATATATTCATATTGTTGTGCAATCAATCTCCAAACTTTTTCATCTTGCAAGACTGAAACTCTGTACTTATTAAATAGAAAATGTCCTGTGAAACATGTGCATATATTTTATCTGAAATATTTTTCCCTGTCTCTTCACTTGGCTACCTCATTTTTAAGGCCTTAATTTAGATGCTCCCTTTTCCAGAAAGCCTTCCAGGACGATTTCTGTGCCCTGTGCATCTTCTCTTATAGGATTTTTTACGTTTGACTGTAGTCACGTTTTTAATCTAGACTGTAAGCTCCTTAATGGCTGGCGAGGGGTTGATCTTATTTATTGTTTTCTCCCAGAGATTAGTGCCTGGAAAGGAGACGCTCCATAAATAATTTTTGAATTGAAAACCTTCTGTAACACAACCAAGACTAGCTTTCGATCCAAGTGAAGTGAATTGGGATGCAGTTTAGACAAACCACCTCTGCACACAAGGTGTTTGATGGTGGTCTGAATGAATCCCTCAAACCTTTTCTTATCCACTTGTACGTGGGATGAAAGGCAGGTACCAGGAAATCAAAAACTCCTGAGAATAACCCTACTTTCAGGAACACAAATAATGGGAACGTGCAGTGTGGGGGAAGGAAAATAGAATTGGGAATTAGGAGGCCTGAGTTGGAGCCCTGGTTTGTCTACTAATTATCTAAGTTATCTTGGACAATTAATGTAATCTCTCTGATTGAAAGTTTCCTTCTCTATAAAATGTAGATAAAACAAAACCTCCCCACCTTTTGTCACAAAGCTCTTGTGAAGATATGAAAACACTTTATGAAATATAAAATACTGCAGAGGCATTAATAATTAAACTATAATATTACAGTGAGAATTGTTACTTAGGGAAGGGCAAGCAAGATTCTTGGGGCCCCAAGTTCAACTTCTCGGGTAGTTTTTCTTTAGGGACAAAGGTGGGGCTTTATAACTGATTCTCTCAAAGAGAATGGTCAGCTTTGTTTTTCTAGTCTATTGCTCGATCTTCAGGGAGGGAGAGATAAAGGCCTACCTAATATGAGAACAATAAAAAGGATTCCTACGTAAAAATTTGAGACTTAGGCAAAGCAAGATTGGAAGTTAGGAGAAAAATCATGGGATGGGGGTTGGGAGTTTGACTGAGACTTTATTTTCCACACCAAGTGATTCCAGGCAAGTTTGATTTTTGGAGACTTTACCCAGGTTGGTGTCTTGCTCCAAATGAGCCCCCTGTTTCAAAATGTAGTTGTTGCTTGAAACAGTTTCAAAAAGTCTGAAAAGTGGAATAAAAAAACCTTTAAAATAAAAAAAAAAGAGTCATATCTTCGGTCTGGCTGCTGTGAAGTTAAAGACAGCTTTCTCCCTTGTTGTAAGAGCTATCTGCTTAAGGGGTACCGTGAAGTTGCTCTAACTTTAAATTTAGGCTTAGAAAAGTTAAAAGCTGTGCAACCTGATCTGAATAGAAATGTGGTCGAAAAGCGTAAAGGAAGTCAATGAAAACAGGATTTTAATATTTTAGAAGCCATTTCCTCTGCTGCATTGGAAATTCAAATAGAACAGCACGGGGGCATGGGGATTGAAAGCAGAATATGAAACCTGCTAGGAAAAGCAAACCAGACATGCCTGGTTTTGTTGTCCATCATAAACGAAGAATCGTTAATAAACAGCCCAAATGTGGGAAATCCTCTCTGTCCTGCTTAATCTCAAGGAATAAAAAGCAAACTTACTTAGGAACGCAGGTGAAGTTCTGAAATTAGGCAATCTTGGCCTAGCTATTGTGCTGTGAAATGTTTATGTATTGAAACATATTCTTGGAAGATGTCTGGAGCCCTTTGGTTCCTTCCGATCCCTTGCACATCCACATCTGTTTCCCATTATAAATCTCAGCAGATTTGATTTTTTTTCCTGTTACTCACTTTCTCCTTGTAAAACAATTAATATATTTATTTAATTTTACTTCCCCCCTGCTTTTCTTTTAGATATGTATAAAATGTGGCTACTGCCCAGAAACACCCAGATCGAGAGGAGTGATTCTTAATGCTAACAGATCAGTAAAATCACTTTTCCTTTGATTCAGTAAATAGGGCTGTCAGTTTGGTAGGTGAAAATGTATATTTGAAATCTGACAAAATGCCAACGTATGACATCAAATTGTGGGCCAGAAACACTCTTGTTGAGTGGATCTTCCAGTGACATGTGAGGAATGCATTTGCTGGGAAAGTGTTCCACCCAACTCAGATCCCTCAAGGTGATTAATTGCCTGGTGTGTCTGCTTTGTGCTTTGAACTTGAAAAGCCCAATGTAAATACAAAGTATATTATGATGGGGATGGTGGTAAGGATGCTAATGACAGAATGATAGATAAGAACCTTAGTGAAATGTGACTTTAAGCACTTAAACAGAATGCAGTATTTTTTTTCTTTTTGACATAAGGAAATAGTGTTTGAATACATGCAGGAATTCACTAGGTTAGCTTCTTATATGGCATGTTGCTTTACGCCATTCATTCATAAATGATTTTCAGCTTTTTGCACACATGGTACATGAATTATTGGATCCCAGCTTTGCATCTATTTTCCCATCACTTTGGCTGCCATTAATAATTGGAGAAAAGAATCTCTAAACCTATATAGCTTATGGTTATCTCTAAACAGATTTAATTGTCCACACCTTTAAAGGAGTCATTTCTCTTGAATATATTGTGCAAGCAAATACTTTCTCCCCCTCCTCCTGACTTCCAATCAATTTGGGGCCTAAGGCTGGTGTAATCCATCGTTGACAGATACGTTTAATGAGCCTGGCTTTGAGCATTCGTAGCTGAGGGACTGTGGATTAGGTTTTATCTTATTTCACATCTTGATTAATAATCTAGGAGGAGGCTTCGACATGCTAATGGAATGAAATTTGCAGTATGAAGCAAGCTGGGAGACATTGCAAAGAGAGAGGGAACTTGGAAAGGCCAGCATGGGGCTGGTGGGTGGGATGGCCTGTGTGAGTTGGCCCTGCTGCCCTGCTCTGCAGAGGAGATCTGAGGGGCTTGTGGAGGGGGTGTGTGGAGGGAGCCAGAAGGCCTGACCCTTTCCTGGCATTGCCACACTGGATCTAAAGGGCCGCAGCTTGTGTGGCTGCCCAGCACAGAGCTCTTTTGCAATGTGTTACTCCCTGCTAGTTCATGCCAACTTTAGGAAAATAATCAGAAACATAGGTTTTCCATATTAAGAAGGAAACCAGAATGTAGCAGTGCTCAAACAGACCTGGAGGCAGCATTTCTTTATGGGGTGAGCTGTTGGGAAGTGTTTCATGAACAGGCTTCGTCCCTGTACATGTGGAAATCCCTTTCTCTGGTCACCCGAATTAATTCCCTTGACCCATTAAACTGCTTCTAGAACTGTCCTTCTACAGGGATAGAAACGCAAGCTAAATATTCCTCCAACTGGAAGCACTTTCTGATGACTGAAAGAGTGGGATTTCCATATTAGAAAAATCTTAACTTGATGTTCTCGTTGGTCTGTGTCCCCATTTTAATGGTGTCCGTAAAGGCTGTGTACTCTGATTCCCTTCCTTTGGTAGTATAAATGCTTTTCCCACAAGATGAAAATTAAGCCAATTGTCCTGATTTGTGTGAGGAGGATGGACGGGCCAGTTTCACAAATAAAAAAGGGGCTAGAGAGCAGACCCGGTGGGGTGTTTATTCTCTATTACTTTGCCTGTTGCTTTTTGGTGACTAATATAATAAGTGAATACATTATAATTTTAGAGAAGGGAAGGCCTGAGAGTCAAAAGTCTTTCTTTGACTCTACCTCTGCGGGAACCTGAGGCCTGCAGAGGAGAGTTGGATGGCTCAGAGTTACCAGTATGGAAATGAATGGTGATGCGGTGTAGGCGGGCCGCTGCCTCTCAGTCCCCACCCTCCTTCCATGCCTGGTTTTTAGATTGCAGAGCAAATGGAACTCTCTATTCAGGATGTCTTGGGGAGAGTCTTAGATAGCATATGGCTCTTGATTAATTTATTAGTCATAGGACCAGAGGATTTTGAAGATTTAGGAAGTCTTATTACATGCCCTCTGAAATTAAAAAAAAAAAAAGTACCAGAAGTGAAGAACAAATTCTCTTTTGAGCACTTTGCTCATAGGAAATGTTGCTTCTGACATTTTCAGAGGTTCAGAAAATGTAGGGAGAGATTCAGAGAAAGAATTCAATTCTTAGAAATTGTTTTGAAATTACCTGCCAATTTCAAAGCCATTTATATATCCCGGTTCTTTGGCTTGGTGAATAAAGGAAATTTCCATAACATCTGGAAAGATGAGAATGTCAGGCAAATTGCGCTTCCCAATAAAATTGTTCTGTTGTAGCTTTAACATTGAGAAACACACTGGTTAACAATCTCAGTGCACTGTCATTGAAAGGATTTGAAGAGAGAAGAATTTCATATCTAAATTAGCCACTTCAGAGAAAATTGGAAGATGAGGGAGGGGGACTGTTAGAAGTAGTAGAAGGAGAAAATATAAGAGAAATAATTCATGGAGACGTTTTTGTTTTAGCACAGCTTTTACTGCGTGTCTGGCAGATTAACATGCCCTTGCTGCTGCTACTTATTCATCATAATATTTATCTATGAAAAAAAAGTAGTTTAATTTGTTTGAAATTTGTTTTTATGTTTTGGAATGAAGGGTATTGGACAAGTATAAATATAAGTGTGCTTATTTTTATTATCCTTGGTATAAACTCCTAACTTCAAAGGGCAGTGATGAAGGAGGGGTTCCCAACACCGAGGGGTTTATGACGGGTCTCTGAAGTATAAATTTTGATAGACCCTAATATGAAAAACATCTTTCCCAGGAGAATAGATTTGACATTTTAAAAAGTTTTATTTTCTAATATAATAGTGCCAGCATATGTGTTTTTTTTTTCTTAAAAAATATAACTTGCTTGAATTCCACGAGGTTTGTAAGTTTGAGAGCCAGGTGGTGAAGGCTGTGTGGTGTGCACAGAACAGAAAAGCCCTCCTGAAAAAAGAAGATAAATAGTCGAAAGGGAAGCAAAGGAAAAAGAAAATCAAGTTGAAATCAAAGGTGGGGTAAAAATGTCAATGGAAAAATAGGAGAGTCAAAATCTTCTTGAATATTTTATAACAAGCTTTAGAGTAAGTTTGATCACCCAAAGGACACACCACAGGGATTAGTGTTCGAAAATGAACAACAGATGTTGGATGTCAACAGATAATATCCCAGTGGGTGAAGAGCATTTAGGGTGAAAGAAAGTAAAACACATCGTCAGGTGGTCTCTGGTACTTTGGGTAAATCTTTGATGAGGAGTAAGTTTCTTGTGTGACTGTCAGAGGTTCGCTGGAGCAACTCAATGGTTTTTCTAGTTAATGGGCTTCTAAGTGAATATGACAGGAAAATTATTTAGGTTACGGTCACTTTCAGATCATCTAAGTCACTGTACTTTGACATAAGCCCTTCTCTGGAGGAGATTATAAATGAGGATAACTCTTTGATCACCAATGCCTTTGAGCAAGTTAGCCTGGGTGGGGAGAAATTATTAATATTTCTATTTTAGGACTGGGAAATGCCTTCTCCATCCAGTATATTTATAAGGGGGGTGTACTCTATTTTCCTTGATGATTCGTAATTCCATTTCTTCACTTTACAATCTTCCTAGTGTTTATCATTTTTTGTACTTTTGTGTACATATTTGTTTCCTTGATCATTAGCTCTCTTACCAGAATATAAATGCCATGGAATTAGAGATGACCTTTGTTTTCTTCATTGTGGTACACTCAGGGCCTAGAAGAGTGCCTGGTATATGGTGGGAACTTCAAAATGCATTCAGTGGTATTTCAGATGTAATATTAATTCTAGAACTTGAATAGAGAATAAATACAGCAGAACCTCTGTAATTTGACCACCCAAGGAACTATAACAGACTGGTCAACACACGGAGGTGATCAACATAAGGAACTAGGCCTAATGTACTGAAATGTGCCTGTGGTGCACGTCTGGTCTATGACAATTAGATCAACTTAAGGAGGTGGTCAAGGTAGGGAGGTGGTCAACTATGGAGGTTCTACTGTAAAGTCATTATGATAGACAGAAAAGATAGGAATCATGGAGAAAAGAAGATGGAAGAGAGAGGCAAAAATTCACAATTTACATATCCTTCATATTTTTTGACTTATACAGTAAGAAAGTACCAAATCCAGATAGCCGAGTGAAAACAATTGCAGATCAATATGTATGTCTTTGAGAAAGTTGTCTCAAAGGACTAGATAGGTTGGAGGTGCTGTCCTTATGACAGTGAGACCACTGAGCCTAAGATATATCTATCAGCTCATTCACATCCTACCTTTTCCTCTCTCACACCCACCACTTTCAAACAAGAATACCAGGGATCATTGTTCTAGTTTCAGAAACTCAGACACTAACTATTCTGCCAAAATAATCTATTTGCTCATTTAGTATATATATTTTTATTATATTCTAAGTAGTAGGGCCTCCCAAAGTAACAACAACATAGTTTTAATGTTTAATTCTACATGGACTTCATAGTTAATGACTAACAAATCTCTAGCTGGTGTTGTGATTGGTGAGATTCCATGCTTATAGTGTTCTCAGTGGAAGGTAAGGATCCTATTTCGATTTGTTAATTCTAGCCTGGTTCCTTCCCTTTGGTTCATCAATGGGAATTGATTTGTTTACCTGCATTCACTAAAAATAAGACTCAATAATTTATCAATTATGTTTCAAAAATGATTGCCATCTTACAGCAAACGTTTAAAATATGATTAATGAAAAGTACCCTGAAAAACACTTCACTGAGCTCTGTTTCTCTGTTTAATTTAGTGACCTGGTTTCCCTACTATGAGGTTCTGTTCAACAGTCAGATTGAAAGACTCCTGTGTGCTGGGCCCCAAGGAAGTGAAGATGAGATAGACGAAATCCTTGCCCTCAAAGAGCTCAAAGTCAAGTGGAGGAAACAAAAAAACCATAACCACCAAAAAATATATGAGAACAAAATTCTGTACAAAGTCTAGCAGCACCTCAGAAAAGGGTCAGTTAATTCTCTGAAGAATGAATGAATAAAGAGAATGGGGGGAGCAATTCAAGCCAAGGATGGGCGAACTACCCTTTTGAGAAAAAGCTATTTAAAATCTCTCTTGAATCTTGAGCTTATAGGATATGTGGTGCTGGCACCACTCTGGCAGGACGGTGGCAGGGGATGGGGAGCACTGGAGAGCTCTTGAGTTGGTTCCAGGTTCACATCTCAGGCCAAGCGTTGAGGTTGTGGAAGGCCACATTGCATTACTATTGAAGAGTTCACTGGCAGATTCGTCTAACCTATATTTTTTTCATAAAAGTAAACTTTTTCTACAAAGAAATATCCCTTAAGTTGAGAGTATTTCTAGTTTGGTGTTAAAAATGTTATTTCTTTGGCAAAATGATAGTGATGAGAGGTGGTGTTTGTTTTAATGTCTTTATCTGGCAGAGATATGCTGAGGATGAGGGACCCAGGAGCATGTGAGGAGAAGAGGTGAGGAGCATGCGGTTAGCTAGAAGAAGAGAGGACACTTCTGTCATCGTCCTTCACAAGTCCTGCTAAGGAGCTGCTGGATTATATCATAATCAGATGGGTGTGGGTTTGAGTTTGAGCCCTTTCACTTATTAACTTTCATAGGAGCGTTATGAAAATTAATCCAAGTGACAGTGGCTTAGCAGAGTATCTGGCACATAGCAAATGCTCAAAAAAAAAAAAACAAACAAAAAAAAACTACTACCGCCACTGTTATTAATAAGTTTTTCCTTTAGTAATATATCACCACTGCCAATCTCGAAGTAAGAAACACCATCAATCAACATTGGGGCAAGATGAGAAGTAGCTCCTGAGTGCTGGAGGATGGGCGTGGTCCCAGGAGGCTCTGGGGTTTGCAGCAGAGAAAGGGCAGCTGCAGGGGTAACAGCAGACAGGGCAAGGCAGGCCTGTAGTTGTGCAGCCAAGGTGTCAGTAAATTGGGCTTGAATTAGGGATGAGGAGAAGCAAACAAAAAGCAGATGCCACAGGAAAATCATTGGAAAAATAAAAATAAGTAACTAGGACAACAAAGATCTATACAAAAAAGAAGAAAAGCACTCTGTAGATTTATATTGCAGGATTATGAACAGAATCCAAATGTCAAACAATTTTATGCTATACTTGTAACCTTCCCCATGCAGTGAAGATATCATTGGCAGTTTTTGAGAGTTCACTATTAAATTCGATCTAAATGAAATGCATAAATCTCTTTCTTCAGTCTGGATTAACCAGTTTGTAAACATTCTCAATTAGTTTCTCTGTCTTGCAGCTTTAGAAATGATAACATAAAGTTATTAGCAGTAATGTAATTATCTGGCTATCTTAATTTAAGAACAGATCCAGTGGAGAAAATAACGAGCCTTCCGTTGACGAAGTGACAGGCTGGAGCTGGAGACTGTCCATGGCCCCAGAATTCTGGAATATCAATCAGTCACTCATTTGCCATGTGGAGGGTGCGCTGGGAAGTACAGGTAAGGATGAGTCTCAAAACCTTTGCCTGTAACGAGCCTACAGTCTGGTAAGTAATGAGACACAAAGAAACAGTATGATATGATGCAGGAAATTGTTAAATAGAGGCTCAAATTACACACTATGGGAGCCCAGGAAAAACGCCTAACCTGCGCTGGGTGGTCATTGAAAACTTCCACAAGAAGAATGCGGGCTGAATCACCTGCCCAGGAATTTTCAGAATAGAATTAGGGATGGAGGGTTGAGAGGTGGGTGGGGACGGGTGTTCAGGGTCGAAAGCTGTAGGGAGAATATTACTGTCGGAGACCAAGTAGTCTGCTGTGGCTGGAATAAAGGGTGTCTATAGGGAAATGTCAGAACATGTGGTTGGAAAAGTAAGCAGGGGTTAGATCACAAGTGTCTTTTATGCCTCAGTAACCAATTTGTATTTATCCTATAGGTGAGAGGGCTCTTTGTCCAGATGGCATTTTTGAAAGATGTTCTAACATATATGTGGAATCTATATTAGTGTGTTTGGAGACTGATAGTGGGGGACTCAAGGTAGGAGGCTATGGCATGGTACAGGTGAGTAGGCACAGGGGCTTAAACAGAGGGGGCCGTGGTGGGGAGGGAGAGGAGAGGGAGGATTAGGGAGTATGGGGAGCGATGATGGTGTGTGATGGGGATGAAAATCCTGAATTCTCTCTTAGGCATTAGGTAAATGAAGATGCCAACCACCAATGAAAAGATACAAGACAGGTAGGGTGAAGGGCTCCCTTTGAAACACACTCCATTTGGGGTAATTGATTTGCCACATGCTTCACAATTTCCTATCCCCCAGACTTGGTGCTGTGTCCTCCACTGGGACTGCCCTCCCCAGTGCTTCTACAAATTCAAGAGCAACGTGTTCTTCTGGGTCCAGCACAAATTGCAACTTTTCCTGAAGGATTTTTCACATTCTCCATCAGCTGAAAGTGATCTGTTCAGTGGCTCACTCAGATAGTTCTTTCCTTCTGATGGTTTTAAGAATGTGAGTTCTGGAGCCATACTGTGTGGATTTAATTTTGCCTCTACCACACATGAGTTGTGTGACTTAATCACCTTTTGTTTCCATTTTGTTGTTTGTAAAAAGAGGCTAATATTAGTACCTACTTTGCAAGCTTATTTATTGAGTAGGTTCACTTAAGTAAAGTGATTTGAACAGTACCAGGCACATAGTAAGTGCTCAATCAATGCTGGTGGTGATTGTCATCCCTCTCCTGGTACTAAACCCTTCCTGCATGGTACTATAGTGTTACTTATGTAAATGTCTGTCTTCCTGACCAGACTCTCAACTCCTTGAGTGAAGGAGAGCTCTTTTGAATTTCTTTCACTATGAAGCATAATAAATTATACAACCAATATTTATTGATCCACGGATCTATTCTATTTTTGACTACAGAGTTTTCTTCTTAAGGGCAAGCAATACATTTCAGCCTATTTTTTCTCTTGGACTTGAAGTATCAGCCTAGTGTTTTAAATGTCATAAGAGTTTATAGTTGACGGTTAAGACATGTTGTTATTCATATCTACGGTTTCCTTGGTTTTAAATACTTGGTCTGGAATGAACCCTCCAATTATTTCATTTTCCTAGTGGGAACATGATCTTTTTTATGACTTGGTTTCCAGGAATGGTGAAAATTAAGGACTATTTGTATGAAAGAATAGGAATATATATTATCTTGGAATTCATAATTTCTTAGTTTTTCTATCTACTTCACTGACAATGAGCCAAGAAAGTAACCTACTATTCAATTGTCTACCCACACAATAATTGTGTGGTCTAATAATTCTAGGCCATACTTTCCAACTTTTAGATGAATATTTCTGAGTTAAAGTCTTATTTATAGTTAGGTTAGTCAATAGCAAAATAAAAATTGTGATCATCTAAGCTTAGTCATGTCATCTTTCTCTTTTAAGGTACTCTGCACAAGTAAATTTTTCAGGTAACTAAAGCTTATCATTTAGGTGCCCAAATTTTTTAATTACATTGATAGAAATTCTCTAAAATATTGACTCCCCTTTCTTAAACTAACCTGTATTAAGCACTGTACCATGCACTGGGTGCTGAGGACGCATATTTAATAACTTGAATTCCAGTCGTTGTGCAATACTGTGATTATGCAGGAGCAACCTTGGGAGATATCAAGGTATGTAGTACTATCTGCCTGTGCACTAAGTGTTTCTTGCCTACTATATCCTTTTAGATTTTCAAATGCACATTTTGGGGGATTTTTCTAGCTTCTCCTCCTCTATCGTGTTGTATCAACCACAGAGCTGTGCTCTCAAGTCTCCATCCATTTCCTTGGTTTTGTGGCCACATGAATCCAGGCTCCTAAACACAAGCACAGAGACACAGACTTTCCTCTGAGGGTCTCCAGGAGACCACCGAACAGCAGGCTGAGGTCTATCAGCAGGCCCTGAAGAGTGTGAGAACATACAGAGACTAGCAGAAAGGTACATGATGCTTGTTAGGTTGCAGAAGCTCAGATAATCTTTCTGTTCTGGCTATACCTCTGGATTTAAGGGACCTTCCATTCCATGGGCATTTGTTCTGCAGGAAGCAGCTTTTCTGGAGGTAAGCCTCTGAAGGTGGAGCTAAGAGATCACATGATCACAGGTATTCTCTATTAGAAATGATTACTTGATGCTCCAAGCATCTTCTGGAAGTTCCTCTTTCCACCTTATAATAATGCTGTACTTATCTATTATAGGTTAGAAAATATTTTCTATATATTCTTTATAGAAATATGTGTGAAGAGAAAGTAAATAGGTTCTAACCCTGGGCCCACTACTAAACTACATGAACTCCAGTCTGCTGATGTTGCATCTTTTTGAAGACCTTTCTTTATTGGTTGTTCTTTGTTTACTTATTGGTAGCGATAGTTGAGGTCACCAAATAAATGACCTGCATATCAATGAATTATTACAGGCCTTGAAACTGCTATTGAGGTGATTTTTGCCAGTATTTTTCTATGAATATACATCAAGGTTTTTTTTTTTTTTTTTTTTTTTTGGTTGTTGTTGGGGATTCATTGAGGGTACAATAAGCCAGGTCACACTGATTGCATTTTTTAGGTAAAGTCCCTCTTGCAATCCTGTCTTGCCCCCAGAAGGTGTATCCCACACCAAGGCCCCACCCCCTCCCTCCTTCCCTCTCTCTGCTCTTCCTTTCCCCACCCCTCCCTCCTTCTTTCTCTCTCTGCTCTCCCCTTCCCCCACCCCCACCATGACCTTAATTGTCATTAATTGTCCTTATATCAAAATTGAGTACATAGGATTCATGCTTCTCCATTCTTGTGATGCTTTACTAAGAATAATGTCTTCCACTTCCATCCATGTTAATATGAAGGATGTAAAGTCTCCATTTTTTTTTAATGGCTGAATAGTATTCCATGGTATACATGTACCACAGCTTGTTTTTTTTTTTTTTTATTGTTGGGGATTCATTGAGGGTACAATAAGCCAGTTACACTGATTGCAATTGTTAGGTAAAGTCCCTTTTGCAATCATGTCTTGCCCCCATAAAGTGTGACACACACTAAGGCCCCACCTCCCTCCCTCCATCCCTCTTTCTGCTTCCCCCCCCATAACCTTAATTGTCATTAATTGTCCTCATATCAAGATTGAGTACATAGGATTCATGCTTCTCCATTCTTGTGATGCTTTACTAAGAATAATGTCTTCCACGTCCATCCAGGTTAATACGAAGGATGTAAAGTCTCCATTTTTTTTAATGGCTGAATAGTATTCCATGGTATACATGTACCACAGCTTGTTAATCCATTCCTGGGTTGGTGGGCATTTAGGCTGTTTCCACATTTTGGCGATTGTCAATTGAGCTGCAATAAACAGTCTAGTACAAGTGTCCTTATGATAAAAGGATTTTTTTTCCTTCTGGGTAGATGCCCAGTAATGGGATTGTAGGATCAAATGGGAGGTCTAGCTTGAGTGCTTTGAGGTTTCTCCATACTTCCTTCCAAAAAGGTTGCACTAGTTTGCAGTCCCACCAGCAGTGTAAAAGTGTTCCCTTCTCTCAACATCCACACCAGCATCTGCAGTTTTGAGATTTTGTGATGTGGGCCATTCTCACTGGGGTTAGATGGTATCTCAGGGTGGTTTTGATTTGCATTTCTCTAATAGATAGGGATGGTGAGCATTTTTTCATATGTTTGTTAGCCATTCATCTGTCTTCTTTAGAGAAGGTTCTATTCATGTCTCTTGCCCATTGATATACGGGATTGTTGGCTTTTTTCACGTTGATTAATATGAGTTCTCTATAGATCCTAGTTATCAAGCTTTTGTCTGATTGAAAATATGCAAACATCCTTTCCCATGGTTGTAGGTTGTCTTGGTATTTGCTTTGGTTGTTGTCTCCTTAGCTGTACAGAACCTTTTCTGTTTAATGAAGTCCCATTTGTTTATTTTTGTTGTTGTTGCAATTGCCGTGGCAGTCTTCTTCATGAAGTCTTTCCCCAGGCCAATATCTTCCAGTGTTTTTCCTATGCTTTCTTTGAGGAATTTTGTTGTTTCATGCCTTAAATTTAAGTCCTTATCCATCTTGAATCAATTTTTGTGAGTGGGGAAAGGTGTGGGTCCAGTTTCAGTCTTTTACATGTGGATATCCAGTTCACCCAACACCATTTATTGAATAGGGAGTCTTTCCCCCAAGGTATGTTCTTGTTTGGTTTATCAAAGATTAGGTGTTTGTAAGACGTTAGTTTCATTCCCCGGTTTGCTATTTGATTCCAAGTGTCTATGTCTCTGTATTTGTGCCAGTACCATGCTGTCTTGACCACTATGGCTTTGTAGTACAGCCTAAAATCTGGTATGCTGATGCCCCCAGCTTTATTTTTATTGCTAAGAACTGCCTTAGCTATATGGGTTTTTTTCTGGCTCCATACAAAATGCAGAATCATTTTTTCCAAATCTTGAAAGTATGATGTTGGTATTTTAATAGGAATGGCATTGAATAGGTAGATTGCTTTGGGAAGAATAGACATTTTAACAATGTTGATTCTTCCCATCCATGAGCATGGTATGTTCTTCCATTTGTTAATATCCTCGGCTATTTCCTTTCTGAGGATTTCATAATTTTCTTTATAGAGGTCCTTCACCTCCTTCATTAGGTATATTCCTAGGTATTTCATTTTCTTTGAAACTATGGTGAAGGGAGTTGTGTCCTTAATTAGCTTCTCATCTTGACTGTTATTGGCGTATACAAAGGCTACTGACTTGTGGACATTGATTTTATATCCTAAAACATTACTGTATTTTTTGATGACTTCTAGGAGTCTTGTGGTTGAGTCTTTGAGATTCTCTAAGAATAAGATCATATCACCAGCAAAGAGGGAGAGATTGACCTCCTCTCCTCCCATTTGGATTCCCTTGATTTCCTTGTCTTGCCTAATTGTATTGGCTAGAACTTCCAGCACTATGTTGAATAGTAAAGGTGACAACCTTGTCTGGTTCCAGTTCTAAAAGGAAAAGCTTTCAGTTTTACTCCATTCAGTAAAATATTAGCTGTGGGTTTGTCATAGATAGCGTCAATGAGTTTTAGAAATGTGCCACCTATGCCTATACTCTTCAGTGTTCTAATTAGAAAAGGAGGCTGGATTTTATCAAATGCTTTTTCTGCATCTATTTAGAAGATCATATGATCTTTATTTTTGCCTCTGTTAATATGGTGGATAACGTTTATGGACTTGCGTATGTTAAACCAGCCTTGCATCCCTGGGCTGAAACCTACTTGATCATGATATATGACTTTTTTGATGATAAGCTGTAATCTGTTGGCTAGGATTTTGTTGAGAATTTTTGCATCTATATTCGTGAGTGAAATTGGTCTGAAATTCTCCTTTTTGTTTGTGTCTTTTCCTGGTTTTGGTATCAGGGTGATGTTTGCTTCATAGAATGTGTTGGGGAAGATTCCTTCTTCCTCAATTTTTTGGAATAATTTCTGCAGTACAGGAATAAGCTCTTCCTTGAAGGTTTGATAGAATTCTGGAGTGAAGCCATCTGGACCAGGGCATTTTTTCGTTGGAAGATTTTTTATTGTTTCTTTAATCTCAGTGCTTGAAATGGGTCTGTTCAGGAGCTCTATTTCTTCCTGGCTGAGTCTAGGGAGAGGATGTGATTCCAAATATTGATCCATTTCCTTCACATTGTCAATTCTGGGCATAGAGTTTCTGGTAGTATTCAGAGATGATCTCTTATATCTCTGTGGGATCAGTTGTTATTTCCCCTTTATCATTTCTGATTGAGGTTACTAGAGTTTTTACTTTTTTATTTCTCATTAGTCTGGCCAATGGTTTATCTATTTTATTTATTTTTTCAAAAAACCAGCTGCTTGTTTCATTAATTTTCTGAATGATGATTCTTTTGTTTTCAATTTCATTGGTCTCTGATTTAATTTTGGATGTTTCTTTTCTTCTACTGCGTTTAGGCTTAGATTGTTTTTCTTTTTCCAATTCCATAAGATGGCTTGTGAGATTGTTGATGTGCTCTCTTTCTGTTTTTCGAATGTAGGCATCTAAAGCGATGAATTTTCCTCTCAAAACTGCTTTTGCAGTATCCTACAGGTTTTGGTAGCTTGTGTCTTCATTGTTGTTATGCTCAAGGATGTTGATGATTTCCTGTTTTATTTCTTCCTGCACCCATCTACTATTCAACAGAAAGTTGTTTAATTTCCATGCCTTTGTGTAGGGTTGAACGTTTTTGTTAGAGTTGAGTTCCACCTTTAGTGCCTTTTGGTGTGAGAAGATACAAGGTAAAATTTCAATTCTTTTGATTCTGTTGATATTTGTTTTGTGTCCCAGGATATGATCAATTTTGGAGAATGTTCCATGGGGTGATGAGAAGAATGTATATTCTTTATCTTTGGGATGGAGTGTTCTATATGTGTCTATCAAGCACAGTTGTTCTAGGGTCTCATTTAAATCTCTTATATCTTTGTTTAATTTCTGTTTAGAGGATCTGTCCAGCTTTGTAACAGGAGTGTTAAAGTCCCCTGTTATTATGGTATTATCAGATATCATATTGCTCAGACTGAGTAAGGTCTGTTTCAAGAATCTGGGAGCATTTAAATTGGGTGCATAAATATTTAGAATTGAAACATTTTCTTGTTGTATTTTTCCCTTGACCAATATAAAGTGACCATCTTTGTCTTTTTTGACTTTAGTTGCTTTAAATCCACATGTATCTGAAAATAAGATTACAACTCCTCTTATCTTCTGAATTCCATTTGCCTGAAAAATTATTTTCCAACCCTTGACTTGGAGTTTTAATTTGTCTTTTGAAGCCAAGTGTGTTTCTTGCAGACAGTAAATGGATGGCTTGTGTTTTTTAATCCAGTCAGCCAATCTATGTCTCTTCAGTGGGGAATTCAAACCATGAACTTTATTGAGTTAATTGATAAGTGTGGTAGTATTCTATTCATCTTATTTTGTGAGAGTCCATTGCTTAGTTTTATCTTTTGCATCAGTGTGGAGGTTAGGTTCTGTCCTTTAATTTCTGAGTTCTTACTTTGCTGCTGATCCTTTGTGGTGGTCAGTGTGTAGAACAGGTTGAAGTATTTCCTGTAGAGCTGGTCTTGTTGTGGCAAATTTCCTCAATGTTTGTATATCCATAAATTATTTGATTTCTCTATCAATTTTAAACCTTAGCTTAGCAGGGTACAGAATTCTGAGCTGGAAATTGTTCTGTTTAAATAGATTAAAAGGTAGATGACCATTGTTTTCTTGCTTGGAAAGTTTCATTAGAGAAGTCTGCAGTCACTCTGATGGATTTGCCCCTGTAGGTCAACTGGCGCTTACTCCTGGCAGCTTGCAGAATCTTTTCTTTTGTCTTGACTTTGGATAGGTTCATCACAATGTGTCTTGGAGAAGCTTGGTTAGAGTTGAGGCGACCTGGGGTCCGATATCCCTCTGAAAGCAGTGTGTCAGAATCTTTGGTGATATCTGGGAAATTTTCTTTTATAATATTCTCTAGTATGGCTTCCCTTCCTCTGGGGCATTCTTCTTCCCCTTCTGGGATTCCTATAACTCGTGTGTTGGAACACTTCATAAAGTTCCATAATTCTGACAGTGAACATTCTGCTTTCTCTCTCTTCTTTTCTGCCTCTTTAACTGAGTTATCTCAAGAACTTTGTCTTTTACCTCTGAAATTCTTTTTTTTGCATGTTGTAACCTGTTGCTGATACTTTTCATCGCATCTTTAAGCTCCCTAATTGACTGCTTCAGTTCCTTCAGCTCTGCTATATCCTTTCTATATTCTTTGTATCGTTCATCTCTTATTTAATTCTGTTTTTGGATTTTCTTTTGGTTATTTTCCACGTTATTAGCAGTTTTCTTCATTGTTTCCATCATTTCCTTTATTGTTTCCGTCATGTGTATTCTAAATTCCCTTTCTGTCATTCCTAACATTTCTTTATAGGTAGAATCCTCTTCAGTAACTGCCTCATGGTCCCTTGGACAGGTTACTCTGGACTGGTTCTTCATGTTGCCTGGAGTTTTCTGCTGAATCTTCCTCATGAGTGATTTCTTTCATTTGTTTCCTTGGTCTGCTTTTCCTTTCACTTCCTCTTGCTCTTTCACTTCCCATGCCTCATGCTCAGATCTGCCGAGGCATTGGAGGCTGAGAGCAGGGGCGTCATGAGGCCTCAATCTCTCACACCTCTCCCGGTCCCCGCGGATGCTCCTGAAGCATCCAGCCTCTGAAGCAGCCTGTCCTACATCAAGTTTTTATGCTTTCATTTTAAGGACCTTTTCTTGGTTCCTTAAAAATAAATGTTATTTGACCCTATCAAAGACATCACTTCCCACTTCACTTCTTTAAGAGTCTTAAAAAATAGTGGCTAGTGACACTGATTCAGTTATGTCAAGTTCTCTGAAATGTAGCTCACCAGGGCATGTAAATTAATTATATTTATCTCAGTAAACATGCTGTTGAAATGCCTTCTTCTTTCTCTCCCCTTTTTTAATCCTTCTCTTTCCATTTCCTCTCTAGTAGCATTAGCTTTATTAGACTCAACTACCTCCTTCCCTTCCAGCCTGCATCTGGTATTTAGTTAATACTCATGACATTCTAGGTGCCTCCTGCAGGAATCTATGCTCTAGTACAGTGGTTCTCATCCTTCCTAATGCTGTAATGTGTTTTTATTCTTAAAAAGGGGTTGCGACCCACAGGTTGAGAATTGCTGCTCTAGTAGGAAGGGCAAAATGTACACAAATTTCATAATAAAATACAATATGGGTTTAAGTCTACAAGAGTTACAAAATGTGTTAGGCCTCATTAAAGAAAGCTGACTCCTACCTGAGGGACCATAACAGCAATTAATATCTTGCTCTCCAATTTTTGAAAAAAATAAATCAGAATGAGAGTGGTCAAGGTTGGAGAGGGGAGTGAAGGCAGAATCTGGAGAGCCTCGAAGGTCAGCCCAAGAATGGAGTCTCAGCTCCATCTGACACTCTGTGATTCAATATCAGCTCCACCTGATATTGTGTTAGGAACAGGAGCCACTGAGTTTGCTAGATTTCAAAGGAAAAGGATAGAATATGGGCTGAGGCACAGACAGGGCAGTGGGTTCTGTCTTTTTCTACCAGTTGGACCTTCAGTGCATGGTCTCCTGGGCAGAGCAGCCTGTGAGAAGGCAGATGCATTTCATCAAGGTCATACCAGTGGTGGGAAGAAAGAAATTACAGGGTGAGAGGCCAGGTTAGAGATTCTGGTGGGCTGGTGGTTGGCCAGGAGAAGCCCAGAAGCCGGGCTGATCTTTACACCCTTAGGCTTTGCCCTCATTTCTTCCCTCTACATGCACTGTCAATTTTGTTTCTTCCCTTCTTTTTCTTCTCTCATCTTTCCTGAGTCTTCTTGCTTTTTTATTTTCTATGGATTATTTTACCCTGTGCTCTTTCCTCTTCACCTGCCTTCTGCCCAACATGAAAGCCTTTTCTCTTTTCTGTCGTCCTCTTCCCTTTGACTAGCTCCACCCTGGGTACTTTTCTCTCTCCTTTGCTCCTGGGAGAGGGGACACATTTTCCACTATTACGTGGATGTTCACACACAGGTCTGAGGACCCCTCCTGAGCTATTTTTTTTTAAATTTTCTGTTGACGGCCTCAGCCTGATTCTTAACTTCAGTCAGCCGTGGTTCTCAACCTGTGGGTCATGACCCCTTTGTAACAATGAAAATACATCCTGCATATCAGATATTTACATTAAGATTCATAACAGTAGCAAAACTACAGTCATGAAGTAGCAATGAAAGTAACTTTATGGTTGGGGGTCACCACAACATGAAGAACTGTATTAAGGGGTCATGGCATTAGGAGGCATTAGGAAGGTTGAGCCACTGCTTTAGAGGTTACTATGAGCTCTAGACCTGGTTAATATCTGTGCCATACACATTGTGGTATGTTTATTGAATGTGTCTACTGGTGTCTATAGCTTTCACTAGCTCAATTGTTCTCACTATTCTCCACCTACGGTAAATGCAACCAGAGACAACACCAGCTTGATAAACTTCAAAGTATGGCTCTCTACGGGGCTATTTCTCTCCCCAGGAGACATTTGGTAAGGTCTGAAGACATTTTTGGTTGTTTCACCAGGTTGAAGGGGAGGGATGCTGGCATTTAACAGGTAAAGGTCAAGGATGTTGTGAAAGATCCTGGAGTGCACAGGGCAGTCTTCACCCCCTAAGCGTTATCCAGT
The DNA here is from genome assembly GCF_027406575.1 of Nycticebus coucang. Lineage (NCBI taxonomy): Eukaryota > Metazoa > Chordata > Mammalia > Primates > Lorisidae > Nycticebus > Nycticebus coucang. The sequence goes on from NC_069790.1 coordinate 59,590,358, forward strand.
CCAAGGCGTCAATGTTGCTGAGGTAGAGAGACCCTGAACAAAGGTTATTTGTCTTGGAGCCTGCAGCTAGGGGAAATATGCAAATATTGAGAGGATCGATTGAAACCAAATTAATTAAATTAAAATCAATTAGGAAAAACAAAGGGGCAATCTTGAGATAGCAAATAGTAAATATGCCTGTTTAATGACAACAAAAATAATTATTGATGCTCTATTAAGTATTTGTTTTCACTTATAAAAATTATATTCATTAGACTTCCCCAGCTCTCTCAACAATCTTGTGAATTTGGTTTTGGAGATATTTTAAAATGCAAAGAAACTGAGGTACAGAGAATAAGATGACTCTCATAAGGACCCCAGCCAAACACAGATTTATGGATTTTTATCCAAAGCAAAAAACCCACAGTGCTGTTCACATAGCTTAACTGGAGCTACAATGGCAGAAAATAAGGGCAGGAACCAAAGCCGCTGTCACAAAGAAAGGACTCTCCCCGTTCTCTATTTGGTATTTAAAAACAGGAGCGAAAACGGCATAGCTTGAATCTGAGATAATGCGTGCCACTTTGTGAATGCTCTTACAGTGCATCGCCTTCGAAACAAATTGGCCCTCGTCTACAAAGGTTTCTTTTTGTACTCTTGCAAACTCTTTTTTAATGGCTTGTGTGGCATCAGTTGTGCCCCTGAGCTGTAATGAAGCACTCTGCAAGTCACCACACGCGAGGCAGAAATGAATCTCGTGGAGAGGAAAACGCTGGAACATTAATAGGTTTTAATCCAAGGTAAGCAAACCAATCGAGCCACTACCACATGCTTTTTGAAAACCTAAATGTCATGAAATGTTCAGCAGTTTTCCTTTGCCTACAAATCAGCTTTGGTCCAGAGACAGCCAAACAGGGATCAGAAGGGAAAAATCTCAAACGTGCATAAGTGCCCAGGAGCATACCTTAAGGAGATGACAAGCACCATCCCAGTAAAACAAAGAAATAATTGATGGAGTGCAGGAAAAACTGGCAGTGGCGCTGGGCAGACACCTTGCAGTATATTCAGCCCTATCTCCAACATCTTGGGTGGAGAAGGGGTGTTGAAATCTGAGAGTTTCTGTCGCATGGGTTTTCCCCTTTAGGTTTTTAATCTCAGTGAATAGCAGTGTTTGTATATTTTACTTTATGGCACCGATCTCAGCCAATTTTGAGTGAGATTTAATTGCCAAATATCCAGTTTTAGACTCCATGTTGCACAGTACTTTCGTAGCTTTTGACAGATGCTTAGCTATTCTGAAAATAATAATCTCTGAACATTAAAGGAAAATAAATTGGTGTTTAAATTGGTTTAGACTTTCTGCATATGTGCGAGTCTGGAGGTGTATTTTGAATTTTCCTTCTCTAGTGTGGGTCACAAGGAAACGTAAAGTTAGACTCAGGCCCTTACCTTCTGGGTTTTGGATCAACACTTTCAAACTTCTTGCAGATGTGTTCATTGCCATAGTAACCACAGGGATGCTCCTGACGCTTGAGATAGAATCTTTTCCTTCTTATGGAATGCAAAATGTGTCACTTGTCACAGTACAACAGATTCAATTAAGCTAAGTTATAGAAATGTTGAAGCACTGTAAAAGTAATTTTAAAATTTAGCCATATTTTTAAAGTGAACATTGAAACATCTTTGCAAACCTTACTGTGTGCATGGCATGATTCCAAGGGCTTTATGACTTTAATACTCATAGAATCTTATGAAGTAGGAATGTTATCATACTTGTTTTAAATGAGGAAATTGAGGCACAGAGAAGTTAAGTAATTTGCCCAAGATCACACAGCTTGTAAGAAGCATTTGAAGTACAATTCAAGTACAATTCGAAGAAGCATTCAAGTACAATTTGAATCCAGGCAGTCTATATCTGGAGCCTTTGTGTGTTCCTGACCACTCTGCTGTACCACCTCTCCGAGTAAGTAACATGAATACACTCCATTTAATACTGAATTGCAGAAATTATAGAGGTCTTCTGTTGCTTTTTCTTATTATCTAAGCCTATGAATAATTTGCAGTTACTCACAGAACAAGTCAGAAGGTTCAGAAAAAGTTTGGTCCCACTTAAGTGCCCTCCACAGCTCCTATAGACATCCCTTCCTCAGATTGAGCATGCTCTATAAAGTAAGAATGTTAGTCCTACCATTATTTTATGAAAATTGAAGCTATGTTTGAGTCTATATATGACTCTTAGAAAATAGCCAGAAGTTATAGTGTCCTGGGACATGAGTGGGAGAGTCAGGATAGAGAATAAAACAAAGCTGACTTTGTCTTTCCTGAGAGCTACCAGATTATGAACTTGAGACAGTCACCAGTAGAGCCAGTAGCTTTGGAAAGCCAAAGAAATGGAAGGAGGAAGATATGATTCGGAAGGCCTAGGATGTGCTCCTCACACGTTAATGAATCTGGTATGAATCTCCTAAAGATCTTGTTAAAATGCAGATTTTTTTTTTTTTTTTTTTTTTGTAGTTCTGAGGTAGGGCCAGACATTCTGAATTTCAAACAAACTCCTGGGGACTGCTGATGCTGCTGGACCATAGGCCATATTTTGAGGGCAAGAGTCTAAAATTGACCAGCAGAATCACTATTGCTTGGAAGCTTATTAGAAATTTAGATTGTGGGGTTCTTCTCCAGGCCTTCTGAGTCAGAATCTACATTTTAACAAAATCTCCAGGTGATTTTTATGCACTTTAATTGTTTGGGAAACCCTAGTCTAGAGTATTCTTCAAACTATGAAGATGCACATACATCATCAAACACACGTGTAGATGAATTGGCTATGGTGGGAAGGAAATCAGACATAAAACGAAGTTTTCATTAAAAGTTCCATTCAAGTCTTTCAAATATCTCTTTTTTTTGTGATCACCACAACAGCTGAAAATGTCCCTGAAATGCTCCATTCAAAACTCATTTGCAAAAGTTTGGAGAATCTTTTCACTTTGGAGGTGCTAGTCAACTCAAGTTGATTCTTCTTTAGAATCAACCCAACCACTTCAACATTTAGAATTTAGAAGAATGGTAGGTGTCTTTCCCATCAACATCTGTGGATGGCCAAGTGCTAAGTGCTGAGTCACTTGCAGGACTTACCGTGGCACTGTCACATCACACTCAGCATGACCATCATCTCGCTCCACCCAGAAAGGCCCTGGGGCTTGTACCCAGCCTCCACCCTTCCCACACCAGTGCACAGGCCCTCTAGGAAGCAGAGGAACGTGGGTCTAACTGCATCCCCCCACCCCTCCCACAGCATGACTGGTGGTGAGGCAGCAGCGGTGCATTTGGGGAGGGTGAGCCCAGCTGGCTGCAGCACCAGGAAACAGGGAACAGTGGGGACTGAGAAGCCATTCCAGGGAGATAGAGAGGTGGCAGGAGGCAGAATCACACCAAGGTTTCAAACCCACCAAACATATTCCGTTTTCCCACTGGATTTCAGTTACAGAACAGAAATTCGAAGCTCAAATCATTAGAATTTTAAGACAGTGAGTGCCAAAAAAGGAAAGCATAAAGATAGTGACTGGAGAGCATTAAATCCTAAGTGCAGGACTCTGCACACAGGACTCTGTGCCATTGCCCTGGTCACATGCTCATGAAGCCAGCCATGAATTTGGAAATTGCCTGGTACCTTTGTGTTATGGGTATTTGTTCAGACTTGTTTGTGCTGGGTCTATATGAAAAACTTTGCAATGTTTATGCTAATCAGATAGTCTAACATAATGGTTCTCTGAATCTGGGCCAGGAAGCAACATCAGCAAACACTGGAGAACTTGCTAGAAATGCAGATTCTTAGGCCCACCTCAAAGGCCAGAAGCCTCTTCAGGCCTGTTCAAAGTACAGAAACAGAATGCCTGGGGGTGGGGTTCAGTTTTAATAAGTCCTCCCAGTGATTCTGAATCACCCCAAAGTTTGAGAACCACTGATCTAATGACTCTAAAGTCTTAGACTGGAAAGAAAATTTTTTTTTTTTTAATCATAAATCATCTTTGCAGAATCTCCAGCAATTATTTGGAGAAGACAGTGGCATTGAACTGTGGGACACGTAGGTATTTCCTACTCTTGCATATTTTCTTTTAGTGGGAACAATCTGTTGCAGCAGCTGCTGAGTGGGAAAATTAAGTTGCAGTGCTAACAGATGCCTGGAGATGGTGAGAGGGCTTTTGTATTAAGGTAAATTAGGAGTTCCAGACCAGCCTGAGCAAGAGCAAGACCCACACCCCCATTAAAAATAGAAAAAAAATTAGCTGGGCTTTGTGGAGGGTGCCTGTAGTTCCAGATACTTGGGAGGCTGAGGCAATAGAATTGAGCCCAAGAGTTTGAGGTTGCTGTGAGCTATGACACCAGAGCACTCTACCCAGGGCAACAGAGTGAGACTCTGTCTCAAAAAAATACTAAAATAGGGTACAGGTTAGGGAAACAGAGAGCCCTTAGCAGGATGGCTTTGTGTTAGGCCCCAGAGAGATATTAGGCCAAATTCCAGCTTTCCTTCTTATTAGCGAGACCTCAGGGGAATTATTTACTTTCTTTGGTCCCACTGCGAATAGTTATCTCCAGTGATAAAATGGAGACAATAATAGTGATCCCTCCTTCATAGAGTTCTTGTGAGGTCTAGCTTAGCTAATGAGAGGAAGTCTTTATCATAGTACTTGGCATATGGTTAGCATTCCAGAACTAGTAGTAGCCATTCACAGAGTAACACGCTATATACTGATCTAATCATACGATGCAGTTATATATTGATGATTCTGATTGGTAGCAATGATTATTTGATATAAATTGATCCTATTTCCATAAAGGTCAATGGAATATATATATATACACACATGCATATGATATGACATATATATATAATACATAACAATTCTGTTACGAAATCTTGTTTTCTTTTTTCTGTATTTTTGTTGTTGTATCACAGTTGCACACACTTTAGTGCACATGATATTTTGATATGATGTACAATATGTAATGATCAAATCAGGGTTACTGGGTTATCCATCACCTCAAACATTCATCTTTTTTGTGTGCGTTGGGAGCATTACAATTCTTTTATTTTAGGTATTTAAAAATATATAATAAATTATTGCTACCTACAATTTCCTTACTGTGATATCAAATATTAAAACTTATTCATTCTAGCTAACTGCATCTCATATCTATTAATCAAACTGTCTTCACCCCCTTCTTTTCTTCTTAGCCTCTGGTAGCTATCATGCTACTCTCTACCTCCACGAGATGCCCTCTTTTAACTCTCACACATGATATTTGCCCTTGTACTTCTGGTTTATTTCACTTCTTTCCTTCTTGGGAGCGGGGGAGGGGGGTCCCAGGGATTCTACCTGGCCCACTGGAGGCTTAAGTGTTCTTCTTCCTGGAAGGCTCCATTCTTCTCTAGTATTTAGCTTTGCTTTTGTGCTGAGCATCTATTATCAGAATTTCATAGACTTTCTTTCTCATAGCACTCATATGCTTTTTAAATCAATGATTTATACAGAAAAACAATTCCCATCAGTAAATGTTTGCCAGGCAGGTCTATCTGTCTCTGCTTTCTGAGCAGAGGCAAAAGCTCTCTTTAAGCCTGGTGTTGAAGAGGATGGTGGGGTATTGATTTGCAGCTTGTTACTTGCTTTATCAAATCAGTTATAGGGAGAATGGAATTATCCCTGCCCAGATATGTGGGCCTTTCTTTGTGTTTGGGCCCCCAAACCAACTCCAGGCTAGTTATATTTTTCTTATTGAATAATAAATGAAGATCAAGGTTTCTTTGGCTCTGAATACAAGCCAACTTGAGTGTGAGTTAAATATCAAGGCCAACAGGCTTTCTCTGCAAACACACACTGCTTTTTGATTAGTTAAAAGTCAATCAACAAAAACAACAAAAAAGTAGCCCAAACCCCAGATGATTCAAAAGTAAAAGAAAAATCTTCAGGGACTCTGAGTCTTGGGTGGCATGCATCTGGATGCATTTAGTGCTGCAGAACTTTAATGCTAAGGGCTGAACACGCGTACACCCCAGCTTTCCCTGGTATCGATTTCCCTCACACTGATTTAGTATGGGGCCTCTTGGCGTTTCTCTACTACATCCAGCCGCTGAGTTTTGGCCCCAGGGGGCTTTATTTAATGAAAACTTGGGGCTTATACTGTGAGAAAGCTGCCCCAGGAACTGAAGTTGTAGATATCCCAATGGAGAAAACATCAAGATGGGAGTCGTGTGCCGCGCAGGGGATGAGATGATGATATGAAGCCTCCACCAAAGTATGTTTTAAAGAGAAGGAGCAGCAACCTTCAAATGACTGTCAAGAGTTAACAGATGCTCTTATTACTGACAGATAAAGTGCTTGCATTCAATATGTGCAGAAGTTGCACTGGGACATGGAATGAAAAGAGGAGGGGATTGGAGAAGACTGGCTACGTGTTAGAGCCCGGTCACGGACAGCCACAGCGTTTTGGAGAGTTAAACAGCAATATTCTTAAGAGTAAACTTTTCATTTAAAAACAGTTTTAGATTTACAGAAAAATTGTGAAGAGAGTACAAAGAACTTGCACATGTTCCACATTCAGTTTCCCTTATTAGTAACATCTTATAAGTCTGTGGTACATTTTTTATAATTAATGAATCAACATTGACAAATTATTATTAATGAAAGTCCATACTTTCACTCAGATTTCCTTTGTTTTTGCCTAATGTTCTTTTTTTTTTGTTTCAGGATTCCACCCATATTATGTTTGGTTCTCTTGTCTCTTTGGTTTCCTCTGGGCTGTGACACTTTCCCAAACTTTCCTCGTTTTTGATGACCTTGACAACTAGGTACTGGACAGATATTTAGTCAAATTTTCCTCACTGGAGGGGGACTCAGGATTTGTTTCATGCTTTCCTTATGATTAGACTGGGGTTATGAGTTTTTGTAAGGAAGACCATATAGGTAAAGTGCCATTTCTATCACATTGTTTCAAGGGTATATACTAATTCACATGAGTTATGTGGATGGAACAGGAACATTTTAAATAAAAGACTTTGACCAAATTACAGCAGGTATTGAGTTATTAGGAATTAAGCAGATTTTACCTTCCCAAAGTGTATATCTCAACACAAATTAAAGGGATATATAAACAGACCATCCATATTAATGAACCATGTTAATACATATGTATTAGATGACAATTTTTACAAGGAAAAAGGTCTTGCGTTTCGCAAAAGAAAAAATGATAAAGAACAAACAGAAAGTGGAGGAGAGGAAAAATGAAACATATTTGACTCCAATTCCAGTTGCAAACTAATGGGGGTCTAGTTTCTCAAACTGGTTTTCATTGAGACAGCCCGCAAAAAAGATTCACACTTGTGTGCAAACAAATTTTGAAACCATTAAGTCTAGAACTCAGAGATTCCACCCATTCAGAAATTAATCATCAGATAAGAGAGGTTTAGAAGTTCTTCAAATGAGTTGTGATTATTCCAGGGTGTATATCTTTAGGAATTAACTGGGCACAGTCCAACTCCTGTGGCTCACCAGTCTATCAGGGTACTGGTTTTTAAAGATATTCTCTAGAAATTATCAAGAAAAAATGAGGATAATCATACATTTTTGTGCTTTCATTTTGTAAGTCCTTTGCCTTGTCTGTGTCAAGAACTTGGCACAGTTTGTATAAGCATTATACTTTCAAGCCCTTATGCCTCAGACATCATGTCTTTGGTTACTTTAGCAAGACTAGACAATGCTTATCATGACTGGGGGCTCCAGATCACCCACTTGAGTGTCTGGTGTGAAGCTAAGCATGAAGAAATAAGTTAAATTCCTGATGATGGCAGCAAACAGCCTTATGGGTTATTGAAGGCCCCAGGTAGACATATGTTGGGAATGGTTGAGGAAAGAACTTGAAAGCAAATGCATTAGTTTGCTAAGCCTTCTATAACAAAGTGCTATGAAACAGGGTGTTTTGTTTTGTTTCTTGAGATAGAGTTTCATTCTGTTATCTGGGCTAGAGTGCTGTGGCCTCAGCCTGGCTCACAGCAACCTCAGACTCCTAGGTTCAAGTGATCCTCCTGCCTCAGCCTCTGGAGTAGCTGGGACTACAGGTGTCCACCTGGAGGCCCAACTAGTTTTTATATTTTTAGTAGAGATGGGGTCTTGCTCTTGCTCAGGCTGGCCTCGAACTCCTGAGCTCAAGCGATCCTCCCACCTCAGCCTCCCAGAATGCTGGGATTACAGTTGTGAGCCACAACACCCGGCTAGCCTGAGGAGCTTAAATAACAGACGTTTATTTCCTGATAGACGTGGAGGCAAGAAGTCTGAGACCAGGGTGTTGACAGGGTTGTAGGTGGCCATCTTTTCACTGTGCCCTCACATGGTCTTCCCTCTGTGTGTCTATGTTCCAATCGCCTCTTCTTATAAGAATACCAGTCCTATCAGACTACGGCCCAGTCTAATAACCCTCACAAAACCTTAATTACCTTTGCAAAGGTCTAATCTCCACATACAGTCACATTTTGAGGTACTGGGGGTTGGGAATTCTGCATACAAATTTGAGGAGACACCATCAGCCCATAAGAAGGGTAAAGGATTCTGTAAAATGGGCACATCTTTCCCTCCAGACCTGGGTTTCCAGGGTCTGGGGTGGCTGACATTTGATGCTGACTTTTGACTGGGCTATTTGAGAGGATTATAGCAGTGGAGAAAATTGTGAGCGGGAGCACTTCATCTAGGGAGAAACCTGCTGTGTCCTATGGCTTTGTCAGGACCCCATTTCCGGACGTCACCTATGATGTTTGTACTGCTGTTCTGTCATTGTCCTCAGCAGCAGCCTGAAGGCTGATTTCCTAGTGAATTTTCACCTAATTTCCTTTGCATCTGCCTTATAAGTGATAGTTTCATTCCTGTGCTGTAAAAAATGCATCAGCCAGAACGCTGGCTTATTAATTCACAATGAGAAATACAATCATCAAGTGGACTGGATGCTGCTGGAGCTTGACCAGCATGTGCCTTCCCTGCAGGCGATTCCATGCGGGAAGCCAAATTATCATCAGAGGGTGGCTTGGTGAGCATAGAATCAGGCTGGGGAGTGAGTTATAAGACTCGCATTCCTGTACTTTTCATTCTTTAGGCCAAGCCGCTCTGGGCAGCACAGACTAGCTGCCTGGGGCTGGCAGCCTCTGCCCTCACTGTCCCTCTGTTTTTTTTTTTTTTTCCTGTCTCCTCTGGTGACCTCATCAAAAAGAACTCAGCACAACCGTCCCTCCTCTGAAAATCTTTTCTTAATTTCCCCAGGCAGAGGAGGCCCATTTCTTCCTCACCCCTGCAGCACTTTGGGCTATATATTTTGCAGCCTGGGTTGTGGCTATTTGTTGACTCACCTGTCTTCTCCACAGAACTCTGAAAAAAATGAGTGAAAGGATTTTATTGCGCTTATTATGTACCGGGCATGCTGAACGGTCAGTCTAATAACTACTCAACTGATTAATGGAAGTGGTAATTGTAATTTACATGATCTAGGGCTTTACATTTCTTTGCTTTCAGCGTTGCTTCATGTTTTAAAACACTTTCCAGTAAGTTGTTCCTAAGGCCTGATCTTACATTATACTAGTATGTATGAGGTGAGATAGGCAGGTAGGCCCCAGTGTCAGATGGAAGCATGCTTACAGGTTAAGTGATTTGTCCACTCTCGATTAAATGCAGTTTCCACCGAACCTGTGTTTTTAGGATTGAGTCTTCTCTCTGTCGGCCCTCCCTATTCTTGCCCCATGGGTCTATACTCACTGCTTGAGCCTTCCTCCCACATCCTTAGATTTCCTCTTCCCCTTCCCTTGGGATCCCATGGCTCTCTGAGTGCGTGGTGTTCTTGTTCTGAAGGGATGTTTGCAGCTCTGTCTTACTGGGGAGAATCCTGCACTTCAAAATCCTTTTCCCCTCTTCTGAGCACCCATTCCTCCTTCATGCATTTCCCTTCCAATTTCCAGGTCAAACTCTCATTCCCTCAGAAATTTAGTCTTAAGAAAAAAGCAATGTGATTAAATTTAATTTATACTAAAATGTTAATAACCTCCTAGGGGTATTCGCAGTTTAGGACGTTGGGAGTGAATTCCTTATAGCATAGTTCTAGAAGCTGGCTGCTCTACTATCCTGTTGGCATTTTTCTCTCTCTCTCTCCACACACACGCACACATATAGACATACGCACACATGTGTTTAATTATGTTAACTGTACGGTAAAATTTCCTGGACCTTTAGGAGCTATTTATGTTTTTATTTATTTTTAAATACATTTCTATACTTTACAGTCCAGGTGCTACCATGAAGGAGTTCTTCAGACCATCAGCAACTAGTCATTATAACCTTTAGGAGATACAGTGCTTCACGGATGAGTCATTAGCTTCTACGCCCAGAGAACAAATCTGAAGGACCTTTTCATATCTTCTAATTAAATACATTCTGCAGCTTGCAGATAAACATGCTGATCTGACAGTGAGTTAAGGAGGTTTATCAGCATTTGTGCACCTGCAGCGTTACACTAAAAGACATGACTTCATTAAAACTCGCTGTGCTTGTGAGAACGAGGGCTGGTGGTAGGTGTTAGAAAGAAAGACACTACTAGATGGTGGCTTTAAGTTCATCTTTGAAGGGATGAACTCCTTCTATCCGACATGTCCAGCTGTGCAAACAGCAGCACCGAGTGAGCTGCAGTTAGCTGTACTAATTCACAGGATTAGAACAGAGTCTGGGCCACATACAAATGATGAGAATCCTTAATATACTTGACACTATGAATGCTGCACAGAGGGGCGATAAGAGGCCAGAAATGACAGAAGATATTTTGCTAACTGTCGTAAAAGGAGACAGTATTTACAGGGTCTTCTAGGAACATTTCTCTTGCCAGGGACTTTTGCCTTTTGAGGCCAATGTTTCCTAGGATGAAAAACAATACAAAACATCAATCTCTCAAAAAACTCCACAGGGAAATAGCCAGGGTTGCCACAGTTACCATTGTTCTCTCAGAAAATCCCAGAATGAGGAAAATGTGGTGTGTGTGTGTGTGTGTGTGTGTGTGTGTGTGTGTTTGGATTTTACCTGCAATAACTCCTCAGGCTACTCAATAAGTAAGTGGGGTGGTCTGAGTAGGCATTAGCAGAACAGGCTATGAATTTGGGTAACAGGAACCCTGGGGCCTAAACTAGGAGACCAATGATGAAAGTCCTAGGCAGTAGGTGAAAGGGAGCAAAACTCAGGTACTAGAAGCATTGAGGCCTAGGAGCAAGACAGACTTTGATACTGTGCTAACCTCACTGGAGGAAGTGGTGCCAGGAGCGGATTTTTTACATTTCCTATCCTTAGTGGGAGCTGTGAGTAGTTTGAGTAGAGCCTAACTGGGCCCATTCATGGAGCACATGGACGGGAGAATCAATCAGAGGGAACCCAGCAACCCTCGTGGCTATCAAAACTGAAGAATGTAGGATTCCATCTTCATTTATTCTTACTTCTCTAAGATCTCAAAATGCTAGTTACTTTTAAAACTAAAACTTGCACTTTGCTAGTGCAAACTATATGTAGGTTGATTTCTGTACTAGTCTTAGGAGCCAAATATTGTAGGTTTCACCATGTTCTAGGACCTTAACTCGTTGAACCTCTTTGAGAGATGGCCTAAAATCTCACTCTACCATGTTGGGTGTAAGCAGCTGGAAAAGTCTTTAATACAATATATGTAAGTGATCCTGATAGACCAGGAGTACTTCTGAAAATTTCGTTGTAGTTTATAAGTATACTTTTCCTTACTTTAGTCATGTTTTGAAAAACTGATACGATCTCTTTGTCCTTAGGCAGAATATATTGCAAACGCAAAAGCAACCTGTTTTTAAGGAAAGTTTACTTAGGTAAGATGTGAGCATGAATCAGAGACGAGGTAAAAGATACAAATCATGTTGTAAAAGATCGCAGTGTCATTTTATAAACATGAGTAAATGCTCTTGCCTAACAACAGATAAGCATATTTGTGGTCTCTAGATAAACTATAAACTCCTTTAGGAATGCTATTTGCTGCTTTTATATCCCTATCAACCTTACACAGTACTCCAAGTGGTAAACGTTCATAATGGGTCCCTAAGAGTGAGACACACATAACTAACACAATGCTTAAATATGCTAATGAATTTCTCCAAACTTATTACACTTAGTCAATCCCTTGGCAGTATCTCCAGGCTTGTCTGTCTCATGCATTGCAAAGGATATGGCTCAGGATTTATTGGCGCGTTGGTCAATAAGTTACTGAAGTTAATCTTCATTTAATTAATAATCAGCAAGGGAGATACACAGATGACAAGTTTTCAATTTTCAGAAATCTCTTGCCCAATCTGCTTCTCTTCCTTCTGTCTTCCTCATTATTGATTTGATGTATGAGGCCCTCCTCCCAATCCCTCAGCCAGCACCCTTGAGAGTTGAGCCTTTTAAAGATGTTCTCATTAGAGTCAATAATTCACCATGGCATATTATATAGTGCCCTGAATATCTATAAAGCTGTTCTTTCATGTTGTACATCCTGGGGTGCTCGAATAATTAATTTGACTAGCTATAAAGAACAATACCTTCTATTGTGAGTGGAGAAAATGTACTATCCACGGAGGCCCATGCATGGACATGGCTGGGAGACAAGCTCTGCAGGGGAGTTTCTCAAGAGGATTTTAATGATGGAGACAGGTAGCTCTGTTCTTGGACATGTATTAAGACCTAAAATAAAGTGAAAATTGCAGTTTGGAATTAATCAATTAGCAATTGATCTGAATACTTTCTTTGGGCATTTTCTTCTTTCTTTTAATTTTTAAAGGGCGAAAGAGCTCTTAAAACATAGTTTAATTGGTGTCATTAAAAACTCTTGCTTGAAATAAAGAATAGTAACAAGATCCAGGAGAAAATCCCAGTGCCTGTCTCTCACCTTGATTTAGAATTGTTCAGCTTTTAAAATAGACATTTTTATGAAAGCTAAAGACTTTTAGTTACTTCCTATTAATGAAGACCATTCATATCCCAACTTAGCTACCTACAAAAGGGAATAACAATATGTACGTTAACATTAATTATTTCTAAGTAAAAGTATAGACTTCAATTTTGTGGCAAATCAGTTAACAATTTAGATAAATTAAAAATTACCCTTTAAACTTTTGAACTTTTGTAGTATAATTATGAAGAGTCAGGGGGTGCCAAATTCAAATTTCAGCTCTGCCAGTAAGTAACTGCCTTCAGTCTGTCATTTGAGTTAAGTCAGCCTTGGTTTCCTCAGTCTTGTGAAATAGAGATTAGTTCCATCCAGTTCCAGTGCTGTATATTTCTGTGATCATCACTTAAACCTCTAATGAATGAATCACTCATTTCAACTGGAATAGAAAAATTCAATAGCCATCTTTTTTTTTTTCTTGAATAAATCCTAGGCAGAAGACATTTATGACAGCCAATAAATGGATGAATTATTGTCAAAATATGTATGTTTTCTTTTGTGGAACAGTTCCCAGAATTAAATTTTTGTTTTATAGGAAATTGGTTTAGGAAACCCAAGCCTGAATGTGTATCTATTCATTGCTAGGTCATAGTGCGACAACTTCCATTGGAAAGCTGGAAACAGTTCTTAAGAAAACACACTTTGAATCACAGTAGCCACAGACAGCCACATATACCAGCTGAAGGGCAAAAGATGTTGCTCCAGAGACCAGAAGACTAAAATACGCTACACCTAACCCCCCTGGGGATTCTCTACCTCATATGTCCAGCTGGGCTCCAAAAGATTGCACAAATCTGAGTCTGAGCTTTCTTTCCTGGAGAAGCTAAATACTAGCTCAACCACTCAGCGTGTGGCAAAGACTCATTTAGTTATAGACAAAATAAAAGAGTTTACATTTCTAGAATTTTGCACATCTAAGTTGTAGTATGTATTAAATTTTTGTTCCTTCCATGGCCCAGTAGCTTATGTGAAGACTGTATTTTACAGACCCCAAGATTTAATATTGGAATCTTAAGCAAAGAAACACAATCTTTCTCACACATTTTGTCATATTTGTCATTGAAAGTCCTGAATCTCCAGGCACATCTCTCTGGGTACTATTCCTAAGAATCCAATTGGCACAACTTTGTGGAGTTAATAAAATTGTGTTCCCACTGGTTTCCATTGCTGTTTTGTGCACAATTCCCCACTGAGTATTGGATGAATTCTTACTCCTGGGGGTCCCCAATTTTTGTGTGAGTATGCTGTGGATCCATACATCTTGTCACAGGGAGGAAGATGATTTCCTCTGATAACATTCCCCTGGTACCTGAGGAGCTTATCACAGCCCTTTATTTGGCAGTTTCTGTTATGTTGGCATGTGTCCAGAGCAATGGGAAAGAAAAGGTTGTGCTTTTACAGGGAACATTTTATTCCCTCTTGGGAAAAGTGAACATGACTCAATGTCAGGAAGGGAAATCTTATACAGATAAAAAGAATGAATATCTGCCCACCTCTTTTAATAGTTAAAACACATTTAACCTTCTTTTTGCATTTTGTTTTCTTGAAAAGCTTGAATTAGAGAATCTGCTTTCTGGAAACAAAACCTGCCCCAGGTTTTTTGGTGAAAAGGGACTATTTTTCATTTCCTAGAAGACTATTTTCATTCCCTAGAGGAGGGCCAAAATGGTGGTCAGGTTGGGTGTGGGGTGGTGGTGGTGGTGAGGGGGGGAATAAAAGCCCAAGAGCTGGGTAAAAGCTGAATATTTTCCCTGTTGAGAAGCTAAGGGAGGAGGAAACAATTATTAAAGCTTGATCATGTAAGGCATTTGAATTTATGAAAAGATTTCAACTAATTGGATGGGAATCTCACTATTGAATAGTCACAAAACCCACATGATTTGAAAGGTGATGGGTACTGGGAAGGATGGAGTTGAATGCAATCCTCAGTTTACTTGTGTTGTATTTGTCATGCCTCATCTGAAATTCATAACTCCATAAAGAACTTTATGGAGTGTAGATAGACCATTTTTCTTTTATTTCTGATGACTTCTTTTGTACCTCTCAGAGTACCCAGCTTAGCTCCTCTGGGTGTTACGTTCAGTAACAATGTGATGCTCAAGAAATATTTTTTTAACTCACTGCTCAATTGTCTGAAGATAAAGGCTCGTTGACTCCAAACCAGCAGTTAATACAGGCTCCACCAAAGATCCTGCCCACTGGATTAGAGACAGTATCATATTTTGTCTTAAATTCTGTGTAATGAAAAAATGTTTGCCCATGACAAGTAAAGAATTTATTTTTGTTTGTCTTAGTTTTCTTTAGTCTCTAGTTTATGTGTTAGTCCAGAATGACATATGCTTCATGGAGAAACTACTACTTACCTTCCAATATCCATTTTTTCCCATCTGCCTTGCTTGGTAATTCAAGTCCCCCTCTTTTCTTTTTTTTTTTGCAGGGCATATTCCATCCTAGAATATGTATTATAATATCCAGCCTCTCTTATAGTTAGTTAGATGTGGCTATGGAAGGCAAGTAAAAATGCAACTTTTGGAAACTGTCCTCAGTAGGAGGGGAAAGCTTTTCTTCTGTTTTCTTCCACCTTGCTGCTGGAATGTCGATGTAATTGCTGGGGATCCAGCAGCCCTCATAGGCTGTGTTCTTGGGAATGGAAGCTGTGTATGCAGAGCAAGAAGGTAAAAGAAACTGGAAATCCTGATACTTTCCATGTTATCTCTGTACTACCCACTTAACTGGCTTCCATACAAGGGAGAAGTAAACAATTAAATTGTTTAATCCTGTTTTACCTTAGATTTTAATTCTAGTTAGGGTATCATTTTAAGGAATGTGGCCCCTGAGCCAGGCATACTTCCTTTATACAATAGATAAGTCCTGAAGTTACATATGTATTTTTACCTTAGATTTTAATTCTAGTTAGGATATCATTTTAAGGAATGTGGCCCCTAAGCCAGGCATACTTCCTTTATACAATAGATAAGTCCTTTTAGTTACATATTACTTTGGGGGTTTATTTATTTATTTTGTTTTTATAATTTTTTTTTTTTTTAGACAGAGCCTCAAGCTGTCACCCTGGATATACTGCTGTGGCATCACAGCTCACAGCAATCTCCAACTCCTAGGCTCAATCTATTCTCTTGCCTCAGCCTCCTGAGTAGCTGGGACTACAGGTGCCGGCCACAGTGCCCAGCCATTTTTTGGTTGTAGTTGTCATTGTTGTTTGGCAGGCCTGGGCTGGATTCGAACCCACCAGCTTTGTTGTATATGGCTGGTGCCTTAGCTGCTTGAGCTACAGGTGCCGAGCTTTATAAGATTTTTTTAAATTAAATCATAACTGTGTACAGCTATGGGGTACAATGTGCTGATTTGATATACAATGTGGAATGCTTAAGTCAGACTGATTAACATGACCATCATCTCACTTATTTGTTGTGATAAGACATTTATAATATACTATTAGTAGTTTTGAAATGTACCATTGCATTATGCACAATAGGAATTCCCACTAAATACCCTCTCTCTTCCTCAACTCCCCCCTCCCCTTCACTCAATTTTAAAGTATACCCCAACTTTAATCAGTATGACTACTGTCGTACTTTGTTGTGTTATCAAATATCTTTCATTCTATTTAGGTTTCTAATGTATTTTTGCACCCATTAAGCATCCTAATTTTATCCCCTGCTCCCTGGCACCCTTCCCAGCTTCTGGTAATCATCATTCTGCTCTCTGTCTCCATGAGATCAATTGTTTTTAGTATTTAGCTCCCACAAGTGAGAACATTCAAGATTTGTCTTTCCGTGCTTGACTTGCTTTGCTCAACGTAATGTTCTTCAGTTCCATCATGTTGTTGCAAATGGCAGAATTTCATTCTTTTTTGTGATTATGTAATATTCCACTGGGTGTATGTACCACAATTTCTTTATCTGTTCATTCGCTGATGGACACTGAGGTTGATCTCAAATTTGGCTATTGTGAATAGTGCTGTAGTAAACATGGAAGTATGGATATCTTCTCCATATTCTGATTTCCCCTCCATTGGACATAGACCTGGTAGTGGGATTGTTGGGTCACATGATAGCTCTATTTTCAGTTTTTTGAAGAACTTCCATTGTGGTTGCACTTATTTACATTCCCACTTACAGTGTATGAGGATTCCCCTTTCTCCACATTCTTGCCAGCATTCATTATTGCCCGTGTTTTGATAAAGCCATTTTAACTGGGGTGAGATGCGATTTCAGTGTAGTTTTGATTTGCATTTCTCTGATGACTAATAATGTTAAGCATTTTTCTCCACACACCTGTATGTCTTCTTTTGAGAAATGTCTGTTCATCTCCTTTGCACATTTTTAAATCAGAGTATTTGATTTTTTTCCTGTTGAGTTGTTGCAGCTTCTTAAATATTCCAATTGTTAGTCCCTTGTCAGATTGGTGTTATTCAAACATTTCTCCCATTCTGTGCATTGTCTTTTCACTCTGTTGATTGTTTGCTCTGCTGTGCAGAAACTTTTTAGCTTGATGTGATCCCATTTTTCCTTTGGTGGTCTGTGCGTTTGGCATATTACTCAACAAGTCTTTGTCCAGACCAATGTCCTGAGGCATTTTCCTAATGTTTTCCTTTAGTAGTTTCATAATTTCAGATCTTAGAATTAAGTCTTTCATCCATTTTGATTTGATTTTTGTATATGGTGAGAAGTGTAAGGATTTCATTCTTTTGCATATGCATAACCAGTTTTCCTGGCACCGTTTTATTGAAGAGACTGTCCTTTCCCCACAGTATTTTCTTGGGAATTTTGTTAAAGATAAGATCACTATAGATGTGTGGGTTATTTCTGGGTTCTCTATTCTGTTCCGTTGTTCTGTAGATCTGTTTTTATGCCAGTACCATGCTGTTTGGTTACTATAGCTCTGTAGTATAATTTAAAGTCAGGTAACATGATTCCTACAGTTTTGTTCTTTTTGCTCAGGATGGCTTTGGCTATTCTGGGTCTTTTATGGTTCCAAATACATTTTTGGAATTTTTTTTTTTAATTTCTGTGAAGAATGTAATTTGTATTTTGATGGAATTTCCTTGCATCTGCAGAATGCTTTGGGTAGTATGGACATTGTTAATAATATTAATTCTTCTAATTCACAAGCATGGAATTTTTTTGTGTCTTCTTCAATTTCTTTAATCAATGTTGTATAGTTTTTATTATAGAGCCGTTTCACTTTTTTGTTAAGTTTATTTGTACATATTTAATTTTATTTGTAGCTGTTGTAAATGGGATTACTTTCTTGGTTTCTTTTTCAGATTGTTTGTTGTTGGCACATAGAAATGCCACCGATTTTTGTATGTTGATTTTGTATCCTGCTACTTTACCGAATTTATCAGTTCTAACCGTTCTTTTGTGAATCTTTAGGTTTTTCTAGATATAAGACCATATCATCTATAAACAGGGATAATTTGATTTCTTCCTTTCCAATTTAGATGCCCTTTATTTCTTTCACTTGTCTGATTGCTTGGCTAGAACTTCTAGTCCTATGTTGAATAACAGTGGTGAAAATGGGCATCTTTGTCTGTTCCAGATCTTAGAGAAAAGGCTTTCACTTTTCCTCCCTTCACTGTGATACTAGCTGTAGGTCTGTAACATATGGCTTTTATCTTGTTGAGGTAAATTGCTTCTATACCTGGTTTGTTGAGAGTTTGTATCAAGAAGGGATCTTGAATTTTACGGAATGCTTTTTCAGTATGAATTGAGATGATTCCATGGTTTTTGTCCTTCATTCTACTGATATAATGTATCACATTGATTTGCATATGTGGAACCATCCTTGCATCCCTGGGAGAAATCTACTTAATCATGATAAATAATCATGTGTTGTTGAGTTTAGTTTGCTATTATTATTATTATTATTTTTTTTTTTTTATTGTTGGGGATTCATTGAGGGTACAATAAGGCAGTTACACTGATTACAATTGTTAGGTAAAGTCCCTCTTGCAATCATGTCTTGCCCCCATAAAGTGTGACACACACTAAGGCCCCACCCCCCTCCCTCCATCCCTCTTTCTGCTTCCCCCCCATGACCTTAATTGTCATTAATTGTCCTCATATCAAGATTGAGTACATAGGATTCATGCTTCTCCATTCTTGTGATGCTTTACTAAGAATAATGTCTTCCACTTCCATCCAGGTTAATACAAAGGATGTAAAGTCTCCATTTTTTTTAATGGCTGAATAGTATTCCATGGTATACATATACCACAGCTTGTTAATCCATTCCTGGGTTGGTGGGCATTTAGGCTGTTTCCACATTTAGGCGATTGTAAATTGAGCTGCAATAAACAGTCTAGTACAAGTGTCCTTATGATAAAAGGATTTCTTTCCTTCTGGGTAGATGCCCAGTAATGGGATTGCAGGATCGAATGGGAGGTCTAGGTTGAGTGCTTTGAGGTTTCTCCATACTTCCTTCCAGAAAGGTTGTACTAGTTTGCAGTCCCACCAGCAATGTAAAAGTGTTCCCTTCTCTCCACATCCACGCCAGCATCTGCAGTTTTGAGATTTTGTGATATGGGCCATTCTCACTGGGGTTAGATGATATCTCAGGGATGTTTTGATTTGCATTTCTCTAATATATAGAGATGATGAACATTTTTTCATGTGTTTGTTAGCCATTCGTCTGTCGTCTTTAGAGAAAGTTCTATTCATGTCTCTTGCCCATTGATATAAGGGATTGTTGGCTTTTTTCATGTGGATTAATTTGAGTTCTCTATAGATCCTGGTTATCAAGCTTTTGTCTGCTTGAAAATATGCAAATATCCTTTCCCATTGTGTGGGTTGTCTCTTTGCTTTGGTTATTGTCTCCTTAGCTGTACAGAAGCTTTTCAGTTTAATGAAGTCCCATTTGTTTATTTTTGTTGTTGTTGCAATTGCCATGGCAGTCCTCTTCATGAAGTCTTCCCCCAGGCCAATATCTTCCAGTGTTTTGCCTATGCTTTCTTTGAGGATTTTTATTGTTTCATGCCTTAAATTTAAGTCCTTTATCCATCTTGAATCAATTTTTGTGAGTGGGGAAAGGTGTGGGTCCAGTTTCAGTCTTTTACATGTAGACATCCAGTTCTCCCAACACCATTTATTGAATAGGGAGTTTTTCCCCCAAGGTAAGTTCTTGTTTGGTTTATCGAAGATTAGGTGGTTGTAAGATGTTAGTTTCATTTCTTGGTGTTCAATTCGATTCCAAGTGTCTATGTCTCTGTTTTTGTGCCAGTACCATGCTGTCTTGAGCACTATGGCTTTGTAGTACAGACTAAAATCTGGTATGCTGATGCCCCCAGCTTTATTTTTGTTACTAAGAACTGCCTTAGCTATACAGGGTGTTTTCCGGTTCCATACAAAACGCAGAATCATTTTTTCCAAATCTTGAAAGTACGATGTTGGTATTTTGATAGGAATGGCATTGAATAGGTAGATTGCTTTGGGAAGTATAGACATTTTAACAATGTTGATTCTTCCCATCCATGAGCATGGTATGTTCTTCCATTTGTTAATATCCTCTGCTATTTCCTTTCTGAGGAGTTCATAGTTTTCTTTATAGAGGTCCTTCACCTCCTTCGATAGGTATATTCCTAGGTATTTCATTTTCTTTGAAACTATGGTGAAGGGAGTTGTGTCCTTAATGAGCTTCTCATCTTGACTGTTATTGGTGTATACAAAGGCTACTGACTTGTGGACATTGATTTTATATCCAGAAACATTACTGTATTTTTTGATGACTTCTAGGAGTCTTGTGGTTGAGTCTTTGGGGTTCTCTAAGTATAAGATCATGTCGTCAGCAAAGAGGGAGAGTTTGACCTCCTCTGCTCCCATTTGGATTCCCTTTATTTCCTTGTCTTGCCTAATTGTATTGGCTAGAACTTCCAGCACTATGTTGAATAGTAAAGGTGACAGAGGACAACCTTGTCTGGTTCCAGTTCTAAGAGGAAAAGCTTTGAGTTTTACTCCATTCAGTAAAATATTGGCTGTGGGTTTGTCATAGATAGCTTCAATCGGTTTTAGAAATGTGCCACCTATGCCTATACTCTTCCGTGTTCTAATTAGAAAAGGATGCTGGATTTTATCAAATGCTTTTTCTGCATCTATTGAGAGGATCATGTGATCTTTATTTTTGCCTCTGTTAATATGGTGGATAACGTTTATGGACTTGCGTATGTTAAACCAGCCTTGCATCCCTGGGATGAAGCCTACTTGATCATGATGAATGACTTTTTTGATGATAAGCTGTAATCTATTGGCTAGGATTTTGTTGAGAATTTTTGCATCTATGTTCATGAGTGAGATTGGTCTGAAATTCTCCTTTTTGTTTGGGTCTTTTCCTGGTTTTGGTATCAGGGTGATGTTTGCTTCATAGAATGTGTTGGGGAAGATTCCTTCTTCCTCAATTTTTTGGAATAATTTCTGCAGTACAGGAATAAGCTCTTCCTTGAAGGTTTGATAGAATTCTGGAGTGAAGCCATCTGGACCAGGGCATTTTTTAGTTGGAAGCTTTTTTATTGTTTCTTTGATCTCAGTGCTTGAAATTGGTCTGTTCAGGAGGTCTATTTCTTCCTGGCTAAGTCTAGGGAGAGGGTGTGATTCCAAATATTGATCCATTTCCTTCACATTGTCAAATTTCTGGGCATAGAGTTTCTGGTAGTATTCAGAGATGATCTCTTGTATCTCTGTGGGATCAGTTGTTATTTCCCCTTTATTGTTTCTGATTGAGGTTACTAGAGATTTTACTTTTCTATTTCTAGTAAGTCTGGCCAATGGTTTATCTATTTTATTTATTTTTTCAAAAAACCAACTCCTTGTTTCATTAATTTTCTGAATGATTCTTTTGTTTTCAATTTCATTGATCTCTGATTTGATTTTGGATATTTCTTTTCTTCTACTGAGTTTAGGCTTAGATTGTTCTTCTTTTTCCAATTTCATAAGATCTCTTGTGAGACTGTTGATGTGCTCTCTTTCTGTTTTTCGAATGTAGGCATCTAAAGCGATGAATTTTCCTCTCAAAACTGCTTTTGCAGTATCCCACAGGTTTTGGTAGCTTGTGTCTTCATTGTTGTTATGCTCAAGGAAGTTAATGATTTCCTGTTTTATTTCTTCCTGCACCCATCTGTTATTCAACAGAAGATTGTTTAATTTCCATGCCTTTGGGTGGGGTTGAGCATTTTTGTTAGAGTTGAGTTCCACCTTTAGTGCCTTATGGTCTGAGAAGATACAAGGTAAAATTTCAATTCTTTTGATTCTGTTGATATTTGTTTTGTGTCCCAGGATATGATCAATTTTGGAGAATGTTCCATGGGGTGATGAGAAGAATGTATATTCTTTATCTTTGGGATGGAGTGTTCTATATGCGTCTATCAAGCATAGTTGTTCTAGGGTCTCATTTAAATCTCTTATATCTTTGTTTAATTTCTGTTTAGAGGATCTGTCCAACTCTGTAAGAGGTGTGTTAAAGTCCCCTGTTATGATGGTATTATCAGATATCATATTGCTCAGACTGAGTAAGGTCTGCTTCAAGAATCTGGGAGCATTTAAATTGGGTGCATAAATATTTAGAATTGAAATGTCTTCTTGTTGTAGTTTTCCCTTGACCAATATAAAATGACCATCTTTGTCTTTTTTGACTTTAGTTGCTTTAAATCCACATGTATCTGAAAATAAGATTGCAACTCCTCTTTTCTTCTGAATTCCATTTGCCTGAAAAATTGTCTTCCATCCCTTGACTCGGAGCTTTAATTTGTCTTTTGAAGCCAGGTGTGTTTCTTGCAGACAGCAAATGGATGGCTTGTGTTTTTTAATCCAGTCAGCCAATCTATGTCTCTTCAGTGGGGAATTCAAGCCATTAACATTTATTGAGATAATTGATAAGTGTGGTAGTATTCTATTCGTCTTATTTTGTGAGAGTCCATTGCTTACTTTTATCTTTTGCATCAGTGTGGAGGTTAGGCTCTGTCCTTTGATTTCTGAGTTCTTACTTTGCTGCTGATCCATTGTGGTGGTCAGTGTGCAGAACAAGTTGAAGTATTTCCTGTAGAGCTGGTCTTGTTGTGGCGAATTTCCTCAATGTTTGTCTATCCGTAAATGATTTGATTTCTTCATCAATTTTGAAGCTTAGCTTAGCAGGGTACAGAATTCTGGGCTGAAAATTGTTCTGTTTAAGTAGATTAAAGGTAGATGACCATTGTCTTCTTGCTTGGAAAGTTTCATTAGAGAAGTCTGCGGTCACTCTGATGGATTTGCCCCTGTAGGTCAACTGGCGCTTACTCCTGGCAGCTTGCAGAATCTTTTCTTTTGTCTTGACTTTGGACAGGTTCATCACAATGTGTCTTGGAGAAGCTCGGTTAGAGTTGAGGCGACCTGGGGTCCGATATCCCTCTGAAAGCAGTGTGTCAGAATCTTTGGTGATGTTTGGGAAATTTTCTTTTATAATATTCTCTAGTATGGCTTCCATTCCTCTGGGGCATTCTTCTTCCCCTTCTGGAATTCCTATAACTCGTATGTTGGAATGCTTCATAAAGTCCCATAATTCTGACAGTGAACGTTCTGCTTTCTCTCTCTTCTTTTCTGCCTCTTTTACTATCTGAGTTATCTCAAAAACTTTGTCTTCTACCTCTGAAATTCTTTCTTCTGCATGGTCTAACCTGTTGCTGATACTTTCCATTGCATCTTTAAGTTCCCTGATTGACTGTTTCATTTCCTTCAGCTCTGCTATATCCTTTTTATATTCTTCATATCGTTCATCTCTGATTTGATTCTGTTTTTGGATTTCCTTTTGGTTATTTTCCACTTTATTAGCAGTTTCCTTCATTGTTTCCATCATTTCTTTCATTGTTTTCAACATGTGTATTCTAAATTCCCTTTCTGTCATTCCTAACATTTCTGTATAGGTGGAATCCTCTGCAGTAGCTACCTCATGGACCATTGGCGAGGTCGTTCTGGACTGGTTCTTCATGTTGCCTGGAGTTTTCTGCTGATTCTTCCTCATGGGTGATTTCTTTTATCTGTTTCCTTGCCCTAATTTTCCTTTCACTTCCTCTTGCTCTTTAAGATCTTGTGCCTGTGGACTAAGGGTTACAGGACCAGAAGGGTGAGAAGATTGAAGAGCAAAAAAGGGATGAAAGAAAGGAGGACCGAGTGATAAGAAAAAAAAAAAAAAAAAAGAAAGATAGAGAAAGGAGAGGGGGTGGGGATAAGGAATATTGACAAAAAGAAGAGAGGCACAGAAAGAGGGAGACAGGGCAATATAGGTGTACAGTAGGGTACTTTGACACAACCTTAAAAAACCCCACCTTCTGGGGGTGCCCCAGTTGGGTGGTTCCCTTGAGGTCAGCAGCTCTTTGCTAACCTGATCAGACACAGTACCCCACCTCCACCAACTAGAGAGGAAAGACAAAAATGCTATAAATCAAACCAAAACAAGCAAACAGAAAACTTTATGGGGATACAATGGGGTGAAAAACCAAATGATAGTGGTAGAAACACTAGCAAAAATGAAGTTGTAGTTATTAAAAAAGGCAGCAATGGGAAATTATAATTAAACTAGAAAAATTGAGAAAGAAAAAGGGATCTGTATGGAAAAGATTGAAATTAAAAAACAAAAGAACATCAACAACGTCAAAATAAACAAACAAACAAAAAAAAAAAAAAGAAAAAAATACACAACCAAAAACAAAGCAGTTTGTATATGTTATTGAATATTGTCTGGGCAACATGTGGTCTTCTGGGGTATGAGATGTTAGTCACAGTTCTGATACGACTGGAGGCAGCTGATTTCTCAAACCCCAGCAGGTAGACACCCTAAATCTCTCTTCAGCCCGCTTAAAAGGCACTTTGAACTTGTAAACTTGCTGAGCAGAAGCTTTCCCAGCTTTCTTGCTGGAATCACTGCTGAAGTGGCTATCCACTTACCCAGGGTGCCAAAACCAGTCTCACTCTGCCCCTGAGGGTTAGGGCTGCAAGGCGGCTCAGACCCCACCCTTAGGCTACTTGGTTGCTGGGTTACCAGCTCCCACCCGTTTCTAGCTCTGCGACCCTGAGGGCGGAGCTTGCCGGGGCAGATCACTGACAATGGATCCGTGTGACCCACCGCCAAACACTATTAGCTCTGTCTGGCTCAGCGGCTCAGACTGGGGCCCTAGACAACGGCCAAAGTTCTCCGCACTCCCGCTCAGGCCTTCCCCAAGGCAGTTCAACTCAGTGCCAAGTCCAAGGACATCAAAACAGTTCACAGGTAAGGCCTTTCTGGTTTGCAGTCTCACTGCTACTGAACTTACAGTTGTGGGCGGGTTTAGACGGATTGAACACACGCGACCACTTGCCGGTTTTCCACTGTTTTAGTCCTCCTCTTGGGGTCCAGAAGTCTCTCGCTGACTCCCTGTAGCCTCATAGGAGTGATGATAGGCAGTTCCCACCAGCCAGAGATGCCTGGAGTCCTATCTCCCCCGACTCACGGTGCCCAGATGCAAGGAAGCTGTTACTCGGCTGCCATCTTGCTCCGCCTCCCCAGTTTGCTATTATTTTGTTGAGAATGTCTCCATCTAAGTTCATCAGAGATATTGGCCTATAGCTTTGGTTTTTTGATGTGTCTTTGTCTGGTTTTGGATTCAGGGTGAAAACAGGCCTTATACAATGTCTATAAAAGTAATTCTTCTGCCTGAATCTTTGGGAATTGTTTAAGAAGGATAGATGCTCGTTCTTTGAATACTTGACAGAATTCAGCAGTGGGAATCCATTAGGTCTTGGGTTTTTCTTTGATGGAAGACTTTTTATTACTGTTTCTATCTTGTTATTTTTTATTGGCTTATTCAGCTTATAGATTGTTTTCTGGTTCAATCTTGGTAGCTTTTGAGTATCTAGGAATTTATCCATTTCTTCTGTATTTTCCACCTTATTGGCAAATAGTCCCTTATAGTATCTCTGCAGTATCAGTTGTAATGTCTCCCTTTTCACCTGTGATTTTGTTTATTTGGGTCTTCTCTCTTTTTTTCTTAGTTATTCTGGCTAAAGGTGTGCCAATTTTGTTGTGTTTTTTTTTTTCCCAAAAAAATTACTTTTGTTTCACTGATCTTTTGTATACTTGAGTTTCAATTTCATTTATTTCTCTTCTGATCATTATTAATTCTTTTCTTCTACAAATTTTGCGTTTGATTTGCTCTTGTTTTTCTAGTTCTTTGAGATGCATGGTTGGGTTGTTTATTTGAAGCATTTCTACTTTTTTGATGTAAGCACTTATTGCTATGCACTTTCCTGCTTTTGTTATATCCCATAGGTTTCGATGTTTTAATTTTCATTTATTTGAAGGAATTTATAAATTTCCTTCTTAATCTCTTCATTAACCCACTGACCATTCAAGAGCATATTGTTTAATTTCCATGAGTTTTTATATTTTCCAGTGTTCCTCTTGTTATTGATTTCTAGTTTTATTCTTGTTTTTTTTTTTGTGTGTGTGTGTGTGGTCTAACATATGATCTCTTCTTGAGAATGATCCCTGAGCTGAGAAGAAGAATATGTATTCTGGAGCTGTTGGATGAAACATTCTGTAAATGTCTATGAGGTGCATTTAGTCTATGATGCAGATTAAGTCCAATGTTTCTTGGTTGATTTTCTGTTTGGATAATCTGTCTTGTGATGAAAATGAATTATTATGGTCTCTGATGTTCATATTATTGCAGTCTCTCTCTCTTTAACTTTGGTAATATTTGCTTTAAATATCTGTAAATATCTGCTCCAGTGTTGAGTGCATATATATTTAGAATTATTGTATTCTTGTATCCTCTTGCAAGAGGAAGGTCAATGACCTTCTCTATCTCTTTTTACAGTTTTTGTCTTAACAGCGTATTATCTATTAGAAGTATCGCTACTTCTGCTCATTTTTTGTTTCCATTTACACAGAGTATCTTTTTTTTATACATTTATTCCTAGTCAACAGCTGTCTTTACAGGTGAAGAGCCCTTCTTATAAGCAACATATAGTATAGTTAGCTCTTATTTATTTATTTATTTTTTATTTTGGCCGGGGCTAGGTTTGAACCCGCCACCTCCAGCATATGGGACCGGCGCCCTACTCCTTGAGCCACAGGTGCCGCCCAGCTCTTATTTTTTTTTTTTTTAATCCATTCAGCTACTCTATTTCTTTTGATTGGAGAGTTTAGTCAATTCACATTTGATTGATTGGTAAGGACTTTTCTCTGCCATGTTGTTATTTGATTTCTGATTGTTTTGTGGTTTTCTCTTCCTTCCTTCCTATATTTCTTTCTTAAAAGTGATTTTCTCTGGTAGTGTGTTTTAATTTTTTGCTTTTTATTTTTTGTGTATCTTTTACAGAATTGGTTTAGGTTACATTGAGGTTTGTAAAAAACTTTTTTTTTTTTTTGAGACAGAGTCTCACTGTGTCACCCTCGATAGAGTGCTGTGTCGTCACAGCTCACAGCAACCTCAAATGCTTGGGCTTAGGTGAGTCTCTTGCCTCAGTCTCCCAAGTAGCTAGGACTACAGGCACCTGCCACAATACCTGACTATTTTTTTGTTACAGTTGTCATTGTTGTTTTTAGCGGGGACGGGCTGGGTTTGAACCCGCCAGCCTCGGTGTATGTGGCCCGCACCCTACCCACGAGCAACAGGCACTGCTGCAAAAAACTTTTTATAATCAATCATTTTAAATGTATGACAACTCTGCTTACAAATAAGCAAACAAAGAATTATTAACAATCTGGGAAAAGGATTCTGTTATGTGAAAAAATGGAACAAGGATAAAAAATATATAATATGTAATTCTATACAATGTCATCACAACTCTGTCACAAACAAACATAAAAAATGCAAATTTATGGGCGGCACCTGTGGCTCAAAGGAGTAGGGCTCTGGACCCATATGCTGGAGGTGGTGGGTTCAAACCCAGCCCCGGCTAAAAACTGCAAAAAAAAAAAAAAAAATTTATATTTATATTTTATGAGAAAAGACCAACTCAGTTTAACTTTTTTCTCTATTATGCTGGTTTAGTAATAGTATATGTAATCCAGCTGATTTTGTTCACTATATCCACAATGGTTCAGGGATAATAATTTTGTACATGAAATATCATCTCATTCATAAATACATATTATGAATATATCTGAAATAAAGTTGAGATGTTATTTTAAATGCAGTTTGTAAATCAAAAGGGAAGACTTGAAGGAAATATATCAAAATGTCACAAAAACTGGATACTGGGATTATATATTAGATTTTATTTAATTGTTTCTGCTTTTCCTTATTTTCTAAATTTTCTGCCACTAACACATATGGGCAAAGGATATAACTTGCTTGTCTGTCCTGCAGGTGCTGAGATGGGAATGAGCTTGTCTAGTTTGAGCATCCTAAAGAGGACGAGTGTGGCTGGAGTGTGGTGAACAAGGGTGGGGATGGGACTGGAGAGTGAGCATGTGGCCTGGGAGGGATGTCAATGAAGGCTTTTGCACAGGGGACATGCATGATCTAAAAGTATGACTTTGAAGAGATCCTTCTGGGTAATGGAGGCTCCAGGAAGAGGAGACACCTGGCCAAGGGCAGGGAGGGGAAATGTGTGTGTGACAGTGAGGTTTTTCTGAAAAGAAGCAGTGAGACAGGAAGCTGTGTGAAATGATTTGGGAGGGTGAGTCACAGACAGATCTCAGTGGGCCTTGGGGAGGCAGTGAGTGGTCGTAAGCAGCAGGGTGACACTGTCCAATTTGCAATTTGCAGAGCAAATTGTAGTCATAATGAGGGAGATTGCAGTAAGCCAGGCTTGAACTGGGGCAATGACACCCAGTTCAAGGGTGGCCTG
This sequence comes from Nycticebus coucang, assembly GCF_027406575.1. NCBI lineage: Eukaryota > Metazoa > Chordata > Mammalia > Primates > Lorisidae > Nycticebus > Nycticebus coucang. The sequence continues at coordinate 59,619,166 of NC_069790.1, forward strand.
GAGTAGATATACTCAAGAAAGGTAAAGGAAAAAAGATAAAATTGACAGACTTTGGTGACTAATTAGATATGGTAGGTGAGGAAGAAAAGGAGTCAAGGTTGAAGTGAGGTTTCTAACTTGAGTGGCTGGATGGAGAACACAAGTCTGGGATGTATGTGTTGGGTGTGGACACGATGATGAGCTAAGCATGTATGTGTCCAGTACAGTGCTAGGAACCTTTATTTGACACAAAGTTTGTGAAAACAACCAGTCATTACATGTCTAACTTGCATGGGTTACTTTCATGCTGCCTTACTTGTTCGGTCTTCCTAACAACACTATGAGTAGAAATTTGAAATCTCATTAAAAGAGGATGAAGCAACAAGGTGCACAGAGACTTAGACTCTCCATGCAAAGCTCACTATACTCATAAAGCTGAAGAAGTAAAGGTCTCTGAGCATATGAAGGAGCTTACAGAATGGGAGAAGTTAAGATGCACATGCAAGCTCATGACCTGATAGGATTAAATGATAAGTTATATGGTTGTGACAACAGGTGGTGTAGATGCCCCAAAAGGTAAAAACAGAATAAATGGGAGTACTTGGGAAGTCCTATAGCAACCATACTGAGGATCTCAGGGACATTGCAAATAGCAAAAGTGGAGTCTCCAGCTTACATGTCAGGGGATACAGAGTCCTTCAGATGTGTCACACCATATCAGGATGAGTAAACAAGACTAAAGGATTTAGTTTTGTTTGTCCTTTTTGCTTGCACATGTTCCTAGGAAATTGCCCCAATTGGGCAATTTCTTTTGAGTGAAAACTCCATTTTTTTAATCACCAGTCTTATTCTTTTACCAGTTTCCATTGTTCTTGGAAGGAAAACTGATTCAAAGATGGCTACATAGAAAAACTACAAGAGATCTGATAAATGTAGTCCCCCTGGACTCCAAGAGTTCTGAGAGAGTAATGTCAAAACTTAGCAGGAATTTATAAACGCTGACCCAAAGTCACTGACCATGGGAAAACTTCCTGCACAACTACTATTCAGATGGGGTATCTGGCCCAAAAATGTAGGACAGAGATAATCTAGTCAACAAGCATTTAAATGAATCTCATCAACAGAATCATTACGGCTGTTATTGTCTTGAAGGCCTCAACTGCCAAAGACCTCATTGAGATGGAACCTCTTGGCACCGAAAAGACATCAAACATCCCAAATATGGATTTAACAACTACATTTCATATTGTACATCATCTATTGCTTATCAATTCTAGAATGACTGATTGTACAAAAAGAATATTGGTGATTCCAGCTTTTTAAATGTCAAGAATTTAATTTAGGCAAGGGTCTCTTTGTAAGTCTTAAACTATGAGCTTCTTAGATAAGTCTGTCTTTAGCCTACACATTTGGCTAACATGGAAGACGAGATATGGTCTAGGGTTCAGCCTACTTCCTTGCTTTCATGTATGAGATTGAACCAGGTAAAAACAGCAGTTTCATTTGGTTCAAACTAACAGTCCCAAAATCACTGCAGAAAAGCTGCAGCCACTGCTTTTCTTACCAGCTGCAGGGAAAGCTCTTCACAGCCTCCTTTGGCAGCCCTTTCTATTGTCTTGGAATTCAATCATTCAAGAGTTCTTACTATTGACCTAAATCCCTCATGAATTAATTAAAACCATTTTACTTCTCCTGTCCAGAATGAGCATGGAAAAGGACAGCTTGTCATTGCTTATTTGAACCCCCTTTATCATTTTGAAGACTGTAAGAAAATGTCCAGTCAGCCTCTTCTCTATCATAAAGTTCCACTAGCTTTTCCACACAGACCTCTTCCTTTTCAATTTTTAGTTGCTGTTAGAAGGAGACCAGGTAAGTGAACTTGGACAAGCACTTCATCTTTCTAGGAGTCAGCTCCTTTGTTTGCAAACTGAGGATCTGGAATAAAATCAAATGTTTTCCACCTGCTCTGAAGATCTTTCGTAGGGGTTTCTGGGAAGGAGCATGATTGGGGGGTGATAGAGAGAGAGAGGGATGATTTTCACTTTTTTCAAAGTTGTATATACTTTGTTTTCCGTTTGCATCCATCTGTCCTGTATCCCATTCACCTTCTTTTGAGTTCACACACAGACTCACATACACTTTCAAAAGGAAAAATACAAATCAATCTGTTACAAATAGCATTTAAAACATCCTAAATAAACTAGGAAACAACCCAGGAGCATATTTAAAGAATAATTTACTGCGATCAATTTAAATTATAAAAATGAGAAGTCGGGCGGTGCCTGTGGCTCAGTGAGTAGGGCGCCGGCCCCAAATGCCGAGGGTGGCGGGTTCAAACCCAGCCCCGGCCAAACTGCAACCAAAAAATAGCCGGGCGTTGTGGCGGGCGCCTGTGGTCCCAGCTACTCGGGAGGCTGAGGCAAGAGAATCGCGTAAGCCCAAGAGTTAGAGGTTGCTGTGAGCCGTATGACGCCACGGCACTCTACCGAGGGCGGTACAGTGACACTCTGTCTCTACCAAAAAAAAAAAAAGAGAAGTCATCCAATTATAATTTGTTGGTATAATGTTTATTGATGAAAGGGAAAACTTCTATAATTATTTTCAAAGATGTTCAAGGTGAATGCAATAATTTTTAATATTCTATTTTGATTTTAGAAACCTCTTGAATAAGACTAGATGGTCATTTCTATACTGTAACATGTATATTTATGTATCTTAACCAACAAGCCTGTCATAGAACTAATGAGGAACAAGGAGCAATAAAGAGACGAGCAAAGCAATAAAGATTAGTTTTATTATTATCTAACATAGGTCTGGTGGTATTAGTCAGCAATTCTGAAGAAGAAATCAGGTTGGGGGACTTAAGCAGCTAGAGAACATTACAAAGCTATTATAATAAGAAAGACATTGGAACAGAATAGAGAATACAGAAGCATCTGCAAATATATGGAAATCTAAAGATATGACAAAAGTGACATCAGAGATCAGCAGATAAAATCAAATAATCTGATTAAAAATAAGCAAAAAAAAAAAGGATGGCACCTGTGGCTTAAAGGAGTAGGATGCTGGCCCCATATGCTGGAGGTGGAAGGTTCAAACCCAGCCCCAGCCAAAACTCCAAAAAAAAAAAGCAAAGGATCTATATGCTTCTCAAAAGCATACAAATGGCCAAAAAATATATGAAAAATGCTTAACATTGTCAGAGAAATGCAAATCAAAACTACAATGAAATATCTCACCCTAGTTAAAATGGCTTTTATCAAAGAGACAGGTCATAACAAATGATGGGTAGGATATGGAGAAAGGGCAGCCCTTGTACACTGTTAGTGGGAATGTAGATTAGTGCAATGACCACAGAGACAGTTTGGAGGTTCTTAAAAAAATTGAAAATAGAGCTATCATATGACCCAGCAATACCCCTGCTGAGTACACATGCAAAGGAGAGGAAATCAGTATATTGAAAAGTTATCTTCACTTCCATGTTTATTGTAGCACTATGCACAACAGCAGTGATATGGAATCAATCTAAGTGTCCATCGGTGGATGAACAGACAAAGCAATGTTCCTAACACAAAGACGTGTTAAATACCTGAGATGACGGGTACCACAACCACCCTGATTTGATTAATGCACATTGTATGCCTGTATCAAAATATCATAGGAACTCTACAAAGATATACAACTATTATGTACCATAATAGTTAAAAATTAAAACTAAAATAAAAAAGTATTGTACAGCAGAGAAAATGGTCTGAATACAACTGCTTCCTACAACATGGATAAATCTCAAAAGCACAATGATGAGAGTAAAAAAACAAGTCACATGCTGATTTTAATTCGGTTGTATATATACCCAGAAGTACTATTGCCAACTTATAGTAGTTCTGCTTTTAGGTTTTTGAGGAAACTTCATCCTACTGAGGTGATATCTCCCTGTGGTTTTAATTTGCATTCCCCTGATGATTAGAGATGTTGAGCATTTTTTCATGTATCTATTGGTCATTTATAACCTTTCTCTTGAAAAATGTCTGTTCGGATCGTTTGCCCATTACCAGACAGGTGTCTGCACTCCTATGTTCATTTCAGCCTTATTCACAATAGCTGAGATAGGGAAGCAGCCCAAGTGTCCATCAGTGGATGAATGGATAAAGAACATGTGGTATGTGTACACAATGGATTATTATGCAGCCTAAACAAAGAAAGAAATTCTGTCATTTGTGGCAACATGGATAGAAATGAAGGACAGTGCTAGATGAAATAAGGTAAGCACAGAAAGACAAATAATTTATGACCTCACTTATATGTGGAATCTAAAAAAGCTGATCACATAGAAACAGAGAGTAATAAGTTGGCTACCAGAGGCTAGGGGAGGAAGAGGGTTGGAGAAAGGGAAGATGCTGATGGAAGGGTACAAAGTTTCAGTTAGACTGGAGGAGGAGGTTCTAAAGATCTATTACACTGGGTGGTGACGACAGCTAATAATCGTGTATATTTCAAAATGGCTAAACTACATTTTTAACATTATCACCACAAGAAAATGATAAACTGGTGAGTTGATTAGATACAATAATTAGCCCAATTGAATTTTTAATAATGTATACATAGATTCAAACATCATATTGTATCCCATGAATACACACAATTATTTGTTAATTAAAAAATTTTAATTATAAAGAAAGTCACAGAATGTATACAGTATGATTCCATTTGTATAAAATTGAAAGCCAGATAAAACAAAATTACACACATGAGTGCACTAAAATACAAGGACATTAGTATTACTGCAAAATTCAGGGCAGTAATTACTTCTGTGAGGGATACAATAGAGTTTCAAAGAAATTGGTGTTTTAGTTGCTTGGAGAGAACATAGGTATTTACTTTACTTAAAAGTTGTTACTATTATTCTTTAAAATGTACATGTATGTTATAATACTCTTTTGTATATATAATGTATTTTAGAAAACATGAAAAGAAAGAAAGGGATCAAATTACTGTTTTATTATCTAGAGAGTGACAGTGTTCTTAGAAGATTCCAGAGAATTAAAAATAATAGAGTCCAATGAGGTTGGATAAAAATAAACATTCCAAAAATAATTATTCCCAGAAATAAACCTGACAAAGAATATGTAACACTTTATGAGGAATGCTGTAAGGATTTGCTGACGTGTGTACAATTCTGAATGTATGAATGAAATGCCTGTCAACTTTGAATAGAAGTCACCTCTGCACCGTTTTGTCACATCTGCATTTCAAATCTACTGGAGAGGAATTCTCATCCAGTTGTTGGGATTGACATGTACTGAGTAGGTCACCTTTTCTGAGGGTGGGGATTTGAAAGCACTGGAAATTTCATCTTTGTGTTTATGTGGTGAGATCATCAAAGTGGTCCCAATTCTCTCTTTTTTTTTCCATCAAGTGTGGCCACTTCTCTTTCTTTCACTGGACCTTCTTTCTCTCACATTCGCTGGCTTTACTTAGGTATTACTTTCAATGACAGGACAAGTGTGTTTTCTCTTTCCACATATCCTTCTTGATCCTCTTTCTACAGTGTTGAGGAGTCTGGCGTTCCATTCCACTGTAGTGGCAGATTTTAGTATATGAGATTTATTATTGATTGGTGGTAGGAGTGAAGGAAGGTTGAAGAACAAGGATCAAGAGGGCTGATGACATGTAGGACCAGCAGAGCACATGCTCTCTGGTGCTGGGCCAGTCACACTGATGGAGCTTAATAAAAAAGAGATCTCCAGTTGGTCCAAATTAACGTACCAGAGTCTGCATGTGGCGCAGAGCCAAAGCATCAGCTAATAATAAGCACTTTCTCCCCTTACTTTGGTTTCTTTGGGACCTTAAAGGAAAAAGGGTTGACTCTGCCAAGATGGAATTAAATTCTTTTCCACCAGCATCTCACCCCATTTTCTAATGATACTGTGTTCCTGAACAGGAAGATGCAGAATTATAAAGATGCTTTCCAAATTAAACTATGGATTTAGTAAAATTTTAATTACTGTGTCAACTAGTTATTTTTTATCTTATAAATCTGATTGAATTTTTCTTTTCTCTCATTTTGTTTTGTTTTATTGGGGTATAACAGAGGTACAGAGCTGGAGGGAACAGATCATAATTCATTTAATTTATAAAGATCAAATCTGTGTATTTGGGACATCCATTACCTTTAAATATTTGCCTTTTGTCATAAAATTATTTATCTTTTTTTGGAATATACTTTATTTTATTATTTTATACTTTAATATCTAATACAGTGTGACAGATTCATTTGATTTAGGGTATTTTTTTATTGTTAAATCATAGCTGTGTACATTAGTGCCATCAAGGGGTACAATGTGCTGGTTTCATATACAATCTGAAAATTCTCATCAAACTGTTCAACATAGCCTTCATAGCATTTTCTTAGTTATTGTATGTAGACATTTGTATTCTGCATTTAGTAAGTTTCACCTGTACCCATTCTAAGATGCACCATAGTTGTGGCCCCACCCATTACCCTCCTTCTACCCCAACCTCCCCCCTCCTTTCCCCTCCCTTGGCCCTTTCCCCATATTCTTGTGCTATAGTTGGGTTATAGCCTTCATATGAAAGCCATAAATTAGCTTCATAGTAGGGCTGAGTACATTGGATACTTTTTCTTCCATTCTGGAGATACTTTGCTAAACAGAATATGTTCCAACTCTATCCATGTAAACATGAAAGAGGTAAAGTCTCCATCTTTCTTTAAGGCTGCATAATATTCCATGGTATACATGTACCACAGTTTGCTAGTCCATTTGTGGGTTGATGGGCACTTGGGCTTCTTCCATGACTTAGCAATTATGAATTGGGCTGCAATAAACATTCTGGTACAGATGTCTTTATTATATTGTGATTTTTGGTCTTCTGGGTATATACCTAGTAAAGGAATTACAGGATCAAATGGCAGGTCTATTTTTAGATCTCTAAGTATTCTCCAAACATCCTTCCAAAAGGAACGTATTAGTATGCATTTCCACCAGCAGTGTAGAAGTGTGCCCTTTTCTCCACATCCATTGCAACATCTCTGGTTTTGGGATTTTGTTATGTGGGCTACTCTTACTGGGGTTAGGTGATATCTCAAAGTAGTTTTGATTTGCATTTCTCTGATGATTAAGGATGATGATTTTTTCCCCATGTGTCTGTAGATCGTGCATCTATCTTCTTTAGAGACGTTTCTCTTCAAGTGCTTTGCCCACCCTGAGATGGGATCACTTGTTCTTTTCTTGCTAATACATTTAAGTTCTCTGTGGATTCTGGTTATTAGATCTTTATCGTAGGTAAAACCTGCAAATATTTTCTCCCATTCTGAGGGCTGTCTGCTTGCTTTACTTACTGTGTTCTTGGCTGTGTAGAAGCTTTTTAGTTTGATCAGGTTTCAGTAATGTATTTTTTTCTTTCTTTTTTTTTTTTATTGTTGGGGATTCATTGAGGGTACAATAAGCCAGGTTACACTGATTGCAATTGTTAGGTAAAGTCCCTCTTGCAATCTTGTCTTGCCCCCATAAAGTGTGACACACACCAAGGACACATCCCCCTCCCTCCGTCCCTCCTTCTGCTTCCCTTCCATAACCTTAATTGTCATTAATTGTCCTCATATCAAAATTGAGTACATAGGATTCCTGCTTCTCCATGCTTGTGATGCTTTACTAAGAATAATGTCTTCCACTTCCATCCAGGTTAATACGAAGGATGTAAAGTCTCCATTTTTTTTAATGGCTGAATAGTATTCCATGGTATACATATACCACAGCTTGTTAATCCATTCCTGGGTTGGTGGGCATTTAGGCTCTTTCCACATTTTGGCGATTGTAAATTGAGCTGCAATAAACAGTCTAGTACAAGTGTCCTTATGATAAAAGGATTTTTTTCCTTCTGGGTAGATGCCCAGTAATGGGATTGCAAGATCAAATGGGGGGTCTAGCTTGAGTGCTTTGAGGTTTCTCCATACTTCCTTCCAGAAAGGTTGTACTAGTTTGCAATCCCACCAGCAGTGTAAAAGTGTTCCCTTCTGTCCACATCCACGCCAGCATCTGCAGTTTTGAGATTTTGTGATGTGGGCCATTCTCACTGGGGTTCTTTTGATTTGCATTTCTCTAATACATAGAGATGATGAACATTTTTTCATGTGTTTGTTAGCCATTCGTCTGTCATCTTTAGAGAAAGTTCTATTCATGTCTCTTGCCCATTGATACATGGGATTGTTGGCTTTTTTCATGTGGATTAATTTGAGTTCTCTATAGATCCTAGTTATCAAGCTTTTGTCTGACTGAAAATATGCAAATATCCTTTCCCATTATGTAGGTTGTCTCTTTGCTTTGGTTATTGTCTCCTTAGCTGTAAAGAAGCTTTTCAGTTTAATGAAGTCCCATTTGTCTATTTTTGTTGTTGTTGCAATTGCCATGACAGTCTTCTTCATGAAGTCTTTCCCCAGGCCAATATCTTCCAGTGTTTTTCCTATGCTTTCTTGGAGGATTTTTATTGTTTCAAGCCTTAAATTTAAGTCCTTTATCCATCTTGAATCAATTTTTGTGAGTGGGGAAAGGTGTGGGTCCAGTTTCAGTCTTTTACATGTAGACATCTAGTTCTCCCAACACCATTTATTGAATAGGGAGTCTTTCCCCCAAGGTATGTTCTTGTTTGGTTTATCGAAGATTAGGTGGTTGTAAGATGTTAGTTTCATTTCTTGGTTTTCAATTCGATTCCAAGTGTCTATGTCTCTGTTTTTGTGCCAGTACCATGCTGTCTTGACCACATGGCTTTGTAGTACAGACTAAAATCTGGTATGCAGATGCCCCCAGCTTTATTTTTGTTACAAAGAACTGCCTTAGCTATACGGGGTTTTTTCCGGTTCCATACAAAACACAGAATCATTTTTTCCAAATCTTGAAAGTCCAATGTTGGTATTTTGATAGGAATGGCATTGAATAGGTAGATTGCTTTGGGAAGTATAGACATTTTAACAATGTTGATTCTTCCCATCCATGAGCATGGTATGTTCTTCCATTTGTTAATATCCTCAGCTATTTCCTTTCTGAGGATTTCATAGTTTTCTTTATAGAGGTCCTTCACCTCCTTCGTTAGGTATATTCCTGGTATTTCATTTTCTTTGAAACTATGGTGAAGGGAGTTGTGTCCTTAATTAGCTTCTTATCTTGAGTGTTATTGGTGTATACAAAGGCTACTGACTTGTGGACATTGATTTTATATCCTGAAACATTACTGTATTTTTTGATGACTTCTAGGAGTCTTGTGCTTGAGTCTTTGGGGTTCTCTAAGTATAAGATCATGTCGTCAGCAAAGAGGGAGAGTTTGACCTCCTCTCCTCCCATTTGGATTCCCTTGATTTCCTTGTCTTGCCTAATTGTATTGGCTAGAACTTCCAGCACTATGTTGAATAGTAAAGGTGTCAGAGGACAACCTTGTCTGGTTCCAGGTCTAAGAGGAAAAGCTTTCAGTTTTACTCCATTCAGTAAAATATTGGCTGTGGGTTTGTCATAGATAGCTTCAATCGGTTTTAGAAATGTGCCACCTATGCCTATACTCTTCCGTGTTCTAATTAGAAAAGGATGCTTCATTTTATCAAATGCTTTTTCGGCATCTATTGAGAGGATCATGTGATCTTTATTTTTGCCTCTGTTAATATGGTGGATAACGTTTATGGACTTGCGTATGTTAAACCAGCCATGCATCCCTGGGATGAAGCCTACTTGATCATGATGAATGACTTTTTTGATGATAAGCTGTAATCTGTTGGCTAGGATTTTGTTGAGAATTTTTGCATCTATATTCATGAGTGAGATTTGTCTGAAATTCTCCTTTTTGTTTGGGTCTTTTCCTGGTTTTGGTATCAGGGTGATGTTTGCTTCATAGAATGTGTTGGGGAAGATTCCTTCTTTCTCAATTTTTTGGAATAATTTCTGCAGTAGAGGAATAAGCTCTTTCTTGAAGGTGTGATAGAATTCTGGAGTGAAGCCATCTGGACCAGGGCATTTTTTGGTTGGAAGATTTTTTATTGTTTCTTTGATCTCAGTGCTTGAAATTGGTCTGTTCAGGAGCTCTATTTCTTCCTGGCTGAGTCTAGGGAGAGGGTGTGATTCCAAATATTGATCCATTTCCTTCACATTGTCAAATTTCTGGGCGTAGGGTTTCTGGTAGTATTCAGAGATGATCTCTTGTATCTCTGTGGGATCAGTTGTTATTTCCCCTTTATCATTTCTGATTGAGGTTACTAGAGATTTTACTTTTCTATTCCTCGTTAGTCTGGCCAATGGTTTATCTATTTTATTTATTTTTTCAAAAAACCAACTCCTTGTTTCATTAATTTTCTGAATGATTCTTTTGTTTTCAATTTCATTGATCTCTGATTTGATTTTGGATATTTCTTATCTTCTACTGAGTTTAGGCTTAGATTGTTCTTCTTTTTCCAATTCCATAAGATCTCTTGTGAGATTGTTGGTGCGCTCTCTTTCTGTTTTCGAATGTAGGCATCTAAAGCAATGAATTTTCCTCTCAAAACTGCTTTTGCAGTATCCCACAGGTTTTGGTAGCTTGTGTCTTCATTGTTGTTCTGCTCAAGGAAGTTAATGATTTCCTGTTTTATTTCTTCCTGCACCCATCTGTTATTCAACAGAAGATTGTTTAATTTCCATGCCTTTGGGTGAGGTCAAGCATTTTTGTTAAGAGTTGAGTCCCACCTTTAGTGCCTTATGGTCTGAGAAGATACAAGGTAAAATTTCAATTCTTTTGATTCTGTTGATATTTGTTTTGTGTCCGAGGATATGATCAATTTTGGAGAATATTCCATGGGGTGATGAGAAAAAGGTATATTCTTTATCTTTGGGATGGAGTGTTCTATATGCGTCTATGAAGCACAGTTGTTCTAGGGTCTCATTTAAATCTCTTATATCTTTGTTTAATTTCTGTTTAGAGGATCTGTCCAGCTCTGTAAGAGGAGTGTTAAGGTCCCCTGTTATTATGGTATTATCAGATATCATATTGCTCAGACTGAGTAAGGTCTGCTTCAAGAATCTGGGAGCATTTAAATTGGGTGCATAAATATTTAGAATTGAAATGTCTTCTTGTTGTATTTTTCCCTTGACCAATATAAAGTGACCATCTTTGTCTTTTTTGACTTTAGTTGCTTTAAATCCACATGTGTCTGAAAATAAGATTGCAACTCCTCTTTTCTTTTGAATTCCATTTGCCTGAAAAATTGTCTTCCAACCCTTGACTCAGAGCTTTAATTTGTCTTTTGAAGCCAGATGTGTTTTTTGCAGACAGCAAATGGATGGCTTGTGTTCTTTAATCCAGTCAGCCAATCTATGTCTCTTCAGTGGGGAATTCAAGCCATTAACATTTATTGAGATAATTGATAAGTGTGGTAGTATTCTATTCATCTTATTTGTGAGAGTCCATTGCTTAGTCTTATCTTTTGCATCAGTGTGGAGGTTAGTTTCTGTCCTTTAATTTCTGAGTTCTTACTTTGCTGCTGATCCATTGTGGTGGTCAGTGTGCAGAACAGGTTGAAGTATTTCCTGTAGAGCTGGTCTTGTTGTGGCGAATTTCCTCAATGTTTGTATATCCGTAAATGATTTGATTTCTCCATCAATTTTTAAGCTTAGCTTAGCAGGGTACAGAATTCTGTGCTGGAAATTGTTCTCTTTAAGTAGATTAAAGGTAGATGACCATTGTCTTCTTGCTTGGAAAGTTTCATTAGAGAAGTCTGCAGTCACGCTGATGGATTTGCCCCTGTAAGTCAACTGGCGCTTACTCCTGGCAGCTTGCAGAATCTTTTCTTTTGTCTTGACTTTGGACAGGTTCATCACAATGTGTCTTGGAGAAGCTCGGTTAGAGTTGTGGCAACCTGGGGTCCGATATCCCTCTGAAAGCAGTGTGTCAGAATCTTTGGTGATATTTGGGAAATTTTCTTTTATAATACTCTCTAGTATGGCTTCCATTCCTCTGGGGCATTCCTCTTCCCCTTCTGGGATTCCTATAACTCGTATGTTGGAACGCTTCATAAAGTCCCATAATTCTGACAGTGAACGTTCTGCTTTCTCTCTCTTCTTTTCTGCCTCTTTTACTATCTGAGTTATGTCAAGAACTTTGTCTTCTACCTCTGAAATTCTTTCTTCTGCATGGTCTAACCTGTTGCTGATACTCTCCATTGCATCTTTAAGTTCCCTAATTGACTGTTTCAGTTCCTTCAGCTCTGCTATATCCTTTTTATATTCTTCATATCGTTCATCTCTGATTTGATTCTGTTTTTGGATTTCCTTTTGGTTATTTTCCACTTTATTAGCAGTTTCCTTCATTGTTTCCATCATTTCTTTCATTGTTTTCAACATGTGTATTCTAAATTCCCTTTCTGTCATTCCTAACATTTCTTTATAGGTGGAATCCTCTGCAGTAGCTGCCTCATGGTCCCTTGGCAGGGTTGTTCTGGACTGGTTCTTCATGTTGCCTGGAGTTTTCTGCTGATTCTTCCTCATGAGTGATTTCTTTTATCTGTTTCCTTGCCCTAATTTTCCTTTCACTTCCTCTTGCTCTTTAAGTTTTCGTGCCTGTGGACTAAGGCTTACGGGACCAGAAGGGTGAGAAGGTTGAAGAGCAAAAAAGGGATGAAAGAAAGGAGGACCGAGTGATAAGAAAAAAAAAAAAGAAAAATAGAGAAAGGAGATGGGGTGGGTAAAAGGAATATTGACAAAAAGAAGAGAGGCACAGAAAGAGGGAGACAGAGCAATATAGGTGTACAGTAGGGTACTTTGACACAACCTTAACAAAACCCCACCTTTTGGGTGTGCCCAGTTGGGTGGTTCCTTTGAGGTCAGCAGCTCTTTTCTAACCTGATCAGACACAGTACCCCACCTCCACCAAGTAGAGAGGAAAGACAAAAATGCTATAAATCAAACCAAAACAAGCATACAGAAAACTTTATGGGATAAAATTGGGTGAAAAACCAAATAATAGTGGTAGAAACACTAGCAAAAATGAAGTTCTAGTTATTGAAAAAGGCATCAATGGGAAATTATAATTAAACTAGAAAAATTGAGAAAGAAAAAGGATCTGTATGGAAAAGGTTGAAATTAAAAAACAAAACAACATCAACAACATTAAAATAAACTAAAAAAACAACCAAACAAACAAACAAAAAAAACAACAACACAACCAAAAACAAAGCAGTGTGTATATGTTATTGAATATTGTCTGGGCAACACGTGGTCTTCTGGGGTATGAGATGTTAATCACAGTTCTGATATGACTGGAGGCTGCTGATTTCTCAAACCCCAGCAGGTAGACACCCTAAATCTCTCTTCAGCCCACTTAAAAGGCACTTTGAACTTGTTCACTTGCTGAGCAGAAGTTTTCCCAGGAAAGTGCTTGTCGCTGGAATCACTGCTGAAGTGGCTATCCACTTACCCAGTGTGCCAAAACCGGTCTCACTCTGCCCCTGAGGGTTAGGGCTGCAAGGCGGCTCAGACCCCGCCCTCAGGCTACTTGGTCACTGGGTTACCAGCTCCCACCCGATTCTAGCTCTGTGACCCTGAGGGTGGAGCTTGCTGGGGCAGATCGCTTACAATGGCTACCTGTGACCCACAGCCAAACACTATTAGATCCGTCTGGCTCAGCGGCTCAGACTGGAGCCCTAGACAACGGCCAATGTTCTCCACACTCCCACTCAGGCTCTCCCCAAGGCAGTTCAACTGAGTGCCAATTCCAAAGACACCAAAACAGTTCACAGGTAAGGCCTTTCTGGTTTGCAGTCTCACTGCTACTGAACTTACAGTTGCGGGCGGGTTTAGACGGTTTGAACACATGCAACCACTTGCCAGTTTTCCACTGTTTTAGTCCTCCTCTTGGGGTCCAGAAGTCTCTCGCTGACTCCCTGTATCCTCGCAGGGGTGATGATAGGCAGATCCCACCAGCCAAAGATGCCTGGAGTCCTATTTCCCCAGACTCACGGTGCCCAGATGCAAGGAAGCTGTTACTTGGCCACCATCTTGCTCTGCCTCTCCCTCCAGTAATGTATTTTTGTTACTTCCTCAATTGCCTGGTGAGTCCTCCTTATAAAATATTCACCCAGGCTGATTCCTTCATGAGTTTTCCCTGCACTTTCTTCAAGTATTTTTATAGTTTCATGTCTTAAGTTTAAATCTTAAGTGAGAGTCTATCTTAGTTAAATGTGAAAGGTGTGGGTCCAGTTTCAGTCTTCTACAGGTCGCCAGCCAGTTCACCCAGTACCATTTGTTAAATAGGGAATCTTTTCCCCACCGAATGTTTTTAATTGGCTTGTCAAAGATCAAATAACGGTAAGTAGGTGGATCCATCTCTTGGTTTTCTATTCTGTTCCAGACATCTACTTCTCTGTTTCTGTGCCATTACCATGCTGTTTTAATCACTATCAATTTATAGTACAGTCTCAGGTCTGGTAGTGTGATTCCTCTTGCTTTGTTTTTATTGCTCAGTAATGTTCTGGCTATTGAAGGTTTTTTCTGATTCCATATAAAATGACGTATTATTTTTTCGAGATCTTTAAAATATGACAATGGAGCTTTAGTAGGAATTGCATTAAAATTATATATTGCTTTGGGTAGTATAGACATTTTAACAATGTTGATTCTTCCCAGCCATGAGCATGGTATGTTTTTCCAGTTGTTAACAATTTCAGCTATTTCTTTTTTTAAAGTTTCATAGTTCTCTTTGTAGAGATCTTTCACGTCCTTTGTTAGGTATACTCCCAAATATTTCATCTTCTTTGGTACTACTGTGAAAGGAATAGAGTCCTTGACTGTTTTTTTGGCTTGACTATTGTCGGTATATATAAAGGCTACAGATTTACGGGTGTTGATTTTGTAACCTGAGACATTGTTGTATTGTAGTAGAACCATAAATATAATCATATCATCTGCAAAGAGCAAAGTTTGATCTCTTTTGACCCTATGTGGATATCCTCGATTGCCTTTTCTTCTCTAATTGAAATGACTAAAACTTCCATTACAATGTTAAAGAGCAATGGAGACAATGGGCAACCTTGCCTGGTTCCTGATCTAAATGGAAATGATTTCAATTTAACTCCATTCCATATGATATTGGTTGTGGGTTTGCTGTAGATGGCCTCTATGAGTTTAATAAATGTCCCTTCTATACCAATTTTCTTAAGTGTTCTGATCATGAAGGGATGCAGGATATTATCAAAAGCTTTTTCTGCATCAATTGAGAGAATCATATGATCTTTATTTTTTAGTTTGTTTATGTGTTGAATTACATTTATAGATTTACGTATATTAAACCAGCCTTGAGACCCTGGGATAAATCCCACTTGGTCATGGTGTATAATTTTTTTGATGTGTTGTTGGATTTTGTTTGTTAGGATCTTATTTAGTATTTTTTGCATCAATATTCATTAGTGATATTGGTCTATAATTTTCTTTTCTTATTGGGTCTTTCTCTGGTTTAGGGATCAAGGTAATGTTTGCTTCATAGAATGTGTTTGGTGTATTCCTTCTTTTTCTATATTTTGGAAGAGGTTTAGTAATATAGGTACTAGTTCTTCTTTAAAGGTTTGGTAGAATTCTGATGTAAAGCCATCTGGTCCTGGGCTTTTCTTTTTAGGGAGATTTTGTATAGTTGATGCTATTTCAGAACTTAATATAGGCCTGTTCAACATTTCCACTTCATTCTGGCTAAATCTTCGTAGGTGGCGTACTTCCAAGTATTGGTCAATTTCCTTCATATTTTCATATTTCTGAAAGTAAACTTTCTTATAATATTCATTAAGGATTTTTTGAATTTCTGACAGGTCAGTTGTTATTTCATCTTTACCATTTCTGATTGATGAAATTAGAGATTTTACCCTTTTTATCCTGGTTAGGTTGGCCAAAGGTTTTTCTATTTTATCGATCTTTTCATAAAACCAATTTTTGGATTTATTGATCTGTTGTATAATTCTTTTGTTTTCAATTTCGTTTAATTCTGCTCTGATTTTGGTTATTTCTTTTCTTCTGCTGGTTTTGAGGTTGGAATGTTCTTCCTTCTCCAGTTGCTTGAGATGTCCCATTAAGTTGTTAACTTCCTCTCTTTCTGTTATCTTGAGGAAGGCTTGCAGTGCTATAAATTTCCCTCTTAGGACTGCCTTTGCAGTATCCTTGAGGTTCTGATAGTTCATGTCTTCATTGTAGTTTTGTTCCAAAAATTTGGTGATTTCCTTCTTAATCTCGTCTATAACCCATCTATCCTTCAGCATGAGGTTATTTAGCTTCCATGCTTTTGTATGGGTATGCAGGTTCCTGTTGTTATTGAGTTCAACTTTTATTCCATTATGGTCTGAGAAGATGCAAGGAATAACTTCTATTTTTTCAAATTTGCTGAGGTTTTATTCATGCCCTAGGATGTGGTCAATTTTGGGGTATGTTCCATGGGCCGATGAGAAGAATGTGTATTCAGTTTTGTTGGAATGAAATATTCTGTAGATGTCTGTTAAATCCAGATGTTGAATGGTTAAGTTTAAATCTAAAATTTCTTTGCTTAGCTTCTTTTTGGAGGGTCTATCCAGCGCTGCTAAGAGGGTGTTAAAATCTCCAACTACTATGGAACTGGAGGAAATCAAGTTGCTCGAGTCTGTTAGAGTTTCTCTTATACATTGAGGTGCATTCTGGTTGGATGCATAAATAGTAATAATTGAAATCTCATCATATTGCTTATTACCTTTAACAAATATGAAGTGTCCATCCTTATCCTTAATTATTCTGGTTGGTTTAAAGTCTATTGCGTCTGCGAACAGGATTGCAACGCCTGCTTTTTTCTGCTTTCCATTTGCCTGGAGTATAGATGACCATCCCTTCACCTTGAGTCTATATTTGTCTTTTAAGGTAAGATGAGATTGTTGTGTGCAGCAGATATCTGGCTTGAGTTTTTGTATCCAGTCAGCCAACTGTGCCTCTTTAGAGGACAATTTAAACCATTCACATTAATTGAGAATATTGATAAGCCTTTTGAGAGTCCGGTGGACATTTTTAATACTTTTGTGACGGTGGAAGTTGGAATTTGATCAAAAGTTTCTGGGCGAGTTTACTTTTGTGGCTGTTCTTCATGGAGGATAGGTCTGAGAATATCCTGGAGAGCTGGTTTAGTTATGGTAAATTTCTTCAACATGTGAATGTCATTAAAGTATTTAATTTCTCCATCATAAATGAAACTCATTTTAGCTAGGTACAGGATCCTGGTTGAAAGTCATTTTGTATTAGGCGCTTAAAAGTTGATGACCATCCTCTTCTAGCTTTAAAGGTTTCAGCAGAGAGATCTCCAGTTATTCTAATATTCTTTCCCTTGTAGGTTATGATTTTCTTTCGTCTGGCTGCTTTCAGAATTTTCTCCTTCATATTAACTTTAGTGAAATTGATAATGATGTGTCTGGACAATGTCTTATTTGGGCTGAGTCGTGCTGGAGTTCTGAAACTGTCTTCTATCTGAATTTCAAAATATCTTGGCATGTCTGGAATGTTCTCTTTCATAATCTCACGAAGAAGAGACTCTGTGCCTTGTGAAGCCACTTTGTTGCCTTTGGGGATCCCTATAAGACGAATATTGATTTTCTTTGAATTATCCCAGAGCTCTCTGAGAGAGTGATCTGTTTTTGCCCTCCATTTCTCTTCCTCTTTGAGAGTTTAGGAGCATTCGAAAGCTTTGTCTTCAATGTCAGAAATCCTTTCTTCTGCTTGCTCCATTCTGTTACTGAGCAATTCTACTGTGTTTCTCAGATCTTTGAGGGTTGCTACTTCTTGTCTCAATGCATCAAAATCTTTGGTCATTTGGCCTTTGAATTCATAGAATTCTTGAGACATCTTTTGGGTTACTGCTTGTAATTCTAAGCCGATCTTATTTGCTATCCAGATTATGAATTCTATTTCTGACATCTCAGCTATATATTTGTGCATGGGATCTTGTGCTGTGTCTACCCCATTGTTCCTTGGGGGAGTTGATCTACTCTGATTATTGATATTGCCAGAGTTTTTCCATTGATTTCGCCTCATGATTGTTTTTTACCATTGCCTCTGGGTGTCCTCAGAGTTGGGGAGGTGTCTCTCCAAGATTGGACCCCAGCGGGCTCACTCTATTGTTGATGGATCTTTGTAGGGAGTGACCCTGTGTAACTCCTCTGGGACTGCCCCAGCCAGGGAGTTCTGGTTGTGGGAGCACCTCCGGAGTGTGGCACACCCGGATCCAGCAACAGGGCAGAGGGTGGTGCACATGGTTCTGGGAGTCCCTGGCACCTGGTGACTTTGGCACAGAGAGCCCAAGGTTCCTGCAGTCTCTGGCCAGGAGAAGGGCTCTATGCAGAGGCAGGGAGGGCTCTGGAGGGCTCACAGCTACCAGAGTCCCTGGTCAGACGAGTGGGCTGGTGTGGAGGCAGGGAGGGTATGGGAGGGAGGACGTGGGGTTTTGCAGCTCCTGGAGTTCCTGGTCAGGGCATGCAGAGGCCCGGCGCACCACTCATATGGAGGTTCTGGTGGGCATGGGGCGTGGGGCGTGTGGTGCGGGGTGCGAGGCCACGCAGCTGCCGGTAGAGATCCTGGTGGGGGGTTGCTCAGTGCAACCCCCAGAGTCTCTTGCTGGGGTGGGTGCTTAGACCAGCAGACAGGAAGTGGGGGCACTGCTCAAGAACTTCCTTCGTCAGTCTCAACAGGGATTAGGCTTCTAGTTCATTGGGTAAGGGGGGAAGGGTGTATTGGAAGTTCAGAATGGCAGGGAAGATCTTAGTTTGATATTTCTGCCTGAAGCTTGGTTTCTTGGCGTTGCAGCTTGCCTTAGCAGAAGTGACCTGCAGTTATCATCTCTCTCGGCTGGGCTCCCAGTCTTCAGCTTAACTGAGCTGTTTCTGGACATTATCTTTCCTTTTGGACAGGAGCCTCCCTTGGAAGCTGCTCTCAGTCGGCCATCTTCAGATGGCTTTTCCACAGAGACCAGGTTTCTGAGGTTCTCTAACATCACATCTCCATACGAATTCCATTACAGGGTCTAGGTATTTCCACTCCTCTGCAGCAAATTCTGTGTTGACATCCCTGAATGTCACCAGTTTCAGCAGGGAGTTGGCCTGCAGACTCTGGAGATGACCGGGGAGGTCTCAAACACCACAGCTAATTCCTGCAGGTTCTACCTTCCAGGACAACCTGCCCCACACATTCACCATTTTCTGGCTTCCATGTTGTCCCAGAATCCTTATTACAGATTTTTCAGTACTTGCAAGTCACAACACTGCAGAGCACTGAGGCACACACAGCCAGACTTACCACAGTGAAGAGGAAGGAGAAAAGAAGGTGATTTTCTTGATTTAGGGTATTTATGAAAACTTTTTTATGAGCTAGGATCACATTATCTGAAAACTAAATTACAGTTGTTAATTCACAATCAGAAAACATTTACATGCCAAATATGTTCTAGAGTTTTTAATCTTTCTTATATTTTCTGACACTTTTTCTTCATTAAAGTAAGTTCTAACTTGTGGGCTTTCCTGTAAAATAAATTTCATATATAACTCCTGTTGGCTTAGGTAAGACTTTCAGTTTTGATAAGTTAGCTTTTGTTAAATGCACATCATTATAGGCCATCATTCACCAAAAAGACGTTGACAGTGTGCAATGCACCTGTTGATGATTAAACATAATGAAATAGTAAGAAGACTTTTGCTTTATTTGTTTCCAGACTAGAATGATGTGAACCTCTAAAGTGTGTTTCTTTCTTTCTTTCTTTATTTTATTTTTTATTATTTTTGTTTACTAAATCATAGCTGTATACATTAATGCATTTATCGGGTACACTGTGCTGATTTTATATATAATTTGGAATGCTTACATAAAACTAGTTAACATAGCCTTCGCTTCACTTTCTTAATTATTATGTTAAGACATTTATACTCTACACTTAAGGGATTCAACATGTACCCTTGCAAAATGCACCATAGGTGTGGTCCCACTGATTACCCTCCCTCTATGCAACCTCCCCCTTCTCTCCCCCACTCCTCTTCTCTCCTTCATCCTGGGCTATAGTTGTGTTTTTTCTTTCATATGGAAGTGTGGGTGATTATATATTGGTTTCATAATAGTATTGAGTACATTGGATACTTTTTCTTCTATTCTTGAGATACTTTACTAAGAAGAATATGTTCCAGCCCCATCCATGTAAACATAAAAGAGGTAAAGTCTCCGTCTTTTTTTTAAGGCTGCATGATATTCCATGGTATACTTATACCACAATTTATTAATCCATTCATGGGTTGATGGGCACTTGGGCTTCTTCCATGACTTGGCAATTATGAATTGGGCTGCAATAAACATTCCAGTGCAAATATCTTTGTTGTAAAGTGATTTTTCATCTTCTGGATATATACCTAGTAGGGGAATTGCAGGATGGAAAGGCGGGTCTACTTTTAGATCCCTAAGTGTTCTCCAAACTTCTTTCCTGAAGGAATGTATTAGCTTGCATTCCCATCAGCAGTGTAGAAATGTTCCCTTTTCTCCACATCCACGCCAACATCTGTACATCTATAGTTTGGGGATTTTGTTATGTGGGCCACTCTTACTAGAGTAAAAGAATGTCCATAAATTGTACAGAACGAATAACAAGATAATTACATTAAAAATCATAAGCACATACTCGGTAGAGTAATTAAAACTGTGGTATCAGTCCAGAAATAGATAAATAAATCAATAAATTGGATAAATTTATTGATAAATTCCAATAAAGTGGAATAAAAGTTATGGAAATTGTACATATGTGTGGACATTTAGTGTGTGATGATAGGAAGCATTTAAAATTAATGAAAAATGTGAACACATATAACTGTTACAATTGGATAGCAATTTGAGGAAAACAATGTTAGATGACTAACTACTGCTACGATCAATAAGAAATTCCAAATAGCAAAGGATTTAGACATACAAACTCTGTTAATGGTGAGAGAAAGAGAGAGAAAATTTTTACACTCTTTTGAGACAACAGTGATTTTCCCTAGTGTGTTGCCAAGGCCTAAATATACAAAAGGAAGAATGAATAGATTTGACCTAACAAATTAAAAACATATGAATGGAGAAATAAAAACACCTTCAGTAAAGGTGAAGTATATTTACAAAAGGGGTTAATGCCCACAATACAGTAAAGATGTTAAAAAAAGAGAGAGAAAGAAAAGAAAAAGAACCCACTTAGGAAAAAAAAAAAGGTAAAATACTACATAGGCAACTCACAGTCTTGGGGAGAAGGGCAAGATAGGACCACCAGCATACTTATAAATTTCCCCAAGTGTTTCTTATAAGCTCCCCACTCTTCATCAAATGAGGCTTAAAGATTTAAAAGGGAGGAAGTAAATTATTCCCTTCATCCATTTGACAAATGCTTCTTATCTACCAAGTCCTCACAGACAGTTGACCCATCGTCATGACTTCCTTTATAACCTTGGTGCTGAGAATTTACCATTTGCTCCTTCCTAGGCTCCAGGTCTGTCATTACCAAATATCATGTGGACATTCTGTTTTGCCTATCCCTTTAAAATTTCTGAAATTTGATTCATCATTGATGTTATTATTTACATAAGTTTTCTATAAAGAAAATTAGGTTCCATGCAATATTAGTTTTTTTTTGTTTGTCTAGCAGGCCCAGGCCAGGTTGAAACCCACCAGTCCCAAAGCTGGTACCCTAACCACTGAGCCACGAGCACCCAGCAAATGTATTAGTTTTTTTTTTCAATTGCTGCTTAACAAATTACCCCCCGCCCCAAATTTAGCAGCTTAAAACACTCAGTTGCTGGTGGTTAGGAATCTGGATATGCTTCCTCCAGGTAGCTTGCTCATCACATTGCAATCACCATGTTGACCAGACCCGAAGTCTCTTCTAAAGACTTGACTGGAGTATAGCACATGATTGCTTGCAAATTCATTCATGTAGTTGTTGGCAGAATTCAGATCTTCTGGATTCCCTCAGCTTTTTGCCACGTAGACATCTCCCTAGGATAGCTTGCAACACTGCAGCTGGCTTTCCTCAAACAAATGAGTTAGAGACTAAAAAAAAGTGCTGAAGATGGAACCCATCGTATTTTTTTAATCTAATATCTGAAGTTATATCCCATCACTTTTGCTGTATTCAGTTGGTTAGAAGTGAGCCACTAGGTCCAGCTGACTAATACTCAAGAATTCCAGAGCATAGACACTGGGAGATGGGGTTCACTGGAGGCCATCCTTGCTGACTATCCACATCCCCTAGTTGATTCCTGAGCCTGGACAGTTCACCTTATAAGCCTGTGCAGGTCCCTTCACCTCTTACCACAGTGGGCTCCTGGAAGATTTTCTGCATCTCAAATCATCATTTACCATTCCTCTACCCTTTCCTCCATAGGAGCAAGTGAAATCTTCTAGGTTGCCCACCTGAGAGCTGGAGAGGTATTGCCCTCCTCTTGCCAGACTCTCACACACTCTTCACACTGCTGAGTCTGCCCCATGTTGACATAGAGCACCCTGCTTGGAGATTCCTCCCAGGGAACCAAAGGCGAAGCCGGCCAGGCCTTCATCCTTCCCCCAACTTATCTACTACCTCTTTTCTGCCATTCTCTAGGTCAAACACTGGAGAAAGGATGCTAGGACTCAGGCATCCCACCTTCTCTTGCCTCTTCTTCCTTCTTCTAAGCGCCACCCCAATCTCCACCTTGAATCGCTCTTGCTACCCTCTCCCTCCAATCAGATGGAAAAGGCTTTTGTTTCATGTTCCTTTTCACTCTGGATTTTATTTCCTTTATTTCAACATGTTCCTCTGTCATGACCTCACCATTATATCTAAGCCTAAGGCGAGTGGAGCCGGGAAGATCAATTTTCTCCCAAGAGTACAAGTTAAATCAGTAAAGATTAAAAAAAATATGGTACAAAAACCAAATGTATTTTCACATGATTTTCTAAAGTGGGCTAGAAACAGAAATTTCACTGTGAACATTTTTGGGGGAAGGAAAGATAAGAATTTATTTCCAAAATAGGATTAAATAGACTTTTAAATATCTTTTCCGTATTCTCAGACATGTGGTAGGTTATATAAAAAAAATCTCTTCTCTTGGTCATAATATTGTGTAGCCTCTCCCCTGCATGAGGTCACAGCTTGCCCAAAGAATCAAAATCTTTCTTTTCAGTTTAGAAAACTAGTCATTCTCTAACTGGGATTATCTAAATGGACTGTCTCTATCCCCTATGGATGTAATTATAATAAGATTTCATTCTCTTCTATTCCTAAGTTACAACTAAAAATTGCAGGTCAAATATAAGTTTACTTCTCCCTCTTTTTTTGTTCCCAGAACTTTTCTTTTTCTGTGAAAAGGATTCAGGGCAGAGATAAGATGTACATGATGGTGTATGATTTAGGCTGTGATCTCTCCTATCAGATCCTACTTCCTCTGATTCTCTCATAGTTTATAAACACACACAAACATGTCTGAGTTTGGCTGAAATATTCCATCCATATAAGAAGTTAATTTTATCCCTCAGTATATACTGAAAGTATCAGACTTAAAAAAAAAACACAATACTTTCTTGTTTCTCATAGCATTAAAATTTATTTTAAATGAACAAAGTTTTCTATTTAATACAGTTAAAAAAAACCTAGTATCACAGATTGAGACAAAGTAATAGCTAACATTTGAACAGCAGCTAGAATCTAGCATACTGAAAAGTACTTCGGTTTGGAAATCAGAAGAAGGTCTGGTGGCACAGCCCTGCCATTCTGACTTATGTATCTTTGAACAACTCATTTCATTTTGCTGGACTCCAAATTACTCCTTGTATAAAATATGGAGTTACACCTACTTCTCTTCTAAGGTCTATACTTTGATAAAAATCTGTGATTCTAATATCTAGACAAGGAAAGTGACCACATTTAATAATAATAATAATAATAATAAGCAGATAGGGAAACATTGTTACCAGCTACTCCCACTTCTAACTATGCCCTTATATGTTTCCTGCCAAACCAAAAGGGATATGAACTGTCTGGCAGAGTCACCAGGAGAAAGGATTAAAGGACGAAAAAAGGAGCCAGGTGTTTCCATTGGGGTAATTGAATTTTCAGACACATCTAATTCAGATGAGCTGTATCCATGGACAACAGAGCCAAAGACATAACAGTGAATCTTGTTATTCAACTGGGTTTTCATGATACCACTTCCCAATCAGTACTCTAATCAATATTATCCCCTCACATGTCTGTGATGACCTGGTAGGAGTCAAGGGGAAGGATATCCTTAACCAAAAAGCAAATTAGAATCTCTAGGTAGAGTAATAAAGGGCACTTTAATAATTGCACAGGTATGTAAGACTTAAAGTGGGGCTTTGAACTGGGATCATTTTGAGTAAACTGGGATATAGAAATAGCAGAGTAGTCTGATGAGTTGACATCATTGGAATGAAATTTGTCCAGGGTCAGAATGTTAAGAACAGAAGAAAAATGAAGCTTTATAACTTGCCTGGCTAAACACTTCAGCCACGGTCCCTCCACCCCACCTAGAAAATTTGAGGCGACTTCTGTCACCTACTTTCTCTTCTGTTCATTTTTAAATGTCTTTATTATTTATTATTTATTGAACACCTTTTTGAAGAGGTAGAATGAATGCAAAATTTTCAGGTATGATCCTGTTAAGGACATGGCTGCTGGTGTAGACAACAGGGATTTGAAAATGATTGAAGATTTAGGCACTAGGAGATAAATTGCCAAATAAATGGTATGGACAATGAATTGGAAGTTAAGCAGAGGGAGAGATCCTATTAGGATGGGAAGGAGATAAGGCTTCCCAACCTAATGTGATTGAAGTTGGTTCTTAAAAGATAAGGTGCTAATGTACAGAGTGAATGCACATTATGCTTTCCATCTTTTTCAAACAGCAAATAACAAGCTATTAAATAAAAACCCAAATGAAACAACAAATAATACCTATATTAACAAAAAACCTTGCAATTTATGTGGGATGTGGGACACAAAATGTTATGAGCTCTCCTATGTAAAGAGTTTTATAAAATTAAGAGAAAGGATGAATATCCTTGTAGAAAAAATGGAGTATGGACATGAAGGGCAATTAACAAAGGAAGGAATATGAATGGCTTGCAATCATTGATGAGTATGAAAAAAAAGCTGGAAAAAATGCTTGACAAACTGGTGGCAGTCAAACTTGGCTGTGAGTAGGAAAGAGTACACTGAGATAATACTTTTTGATGTCAGTTTACCCTCATGTACAGATAGGTACATATTCAGTGGTTCAAAAACACCACGATGGAAACTCATCCTAAGGATTTAATGAGATAATTGTATGAAGACATGAGTACATGCAAGGATGTTCAACATAGTGTTATTTATCTCACTGTGAACAATTATATCCAACTAGTAGTGCATTAATAGGATATTTGCTCATTAAGTTTGGATACAAAAAAGTAACTATATGAGGTGATGGATATGTTAATTAGTTTCATTTTGGTAATCATTTCACAATGTATATGAATATCAAAACACCTCATTGCTCACTTTGAATATATACAATTTTTATTTATTAATTATACCTTAATAAAGTTTAAAAAAATAAGTTTTGGTACATTGATACAATAGGATATGTAGTCACTGAGGAGGTTAAAGTGCAATAATATTCATTAAGATGTTTTAAATTAAAAAAAATATGTCTGAAAACAGCATGTATAATATGTAGTATGACCCCATTTATGTCTCTCTCTGTCTAGGGATATAGAAAGCATTACCTGGTAGGCTGTTTGCCCAAATATTAACAATAATTATCTCTAAGTGGTGATTGTAATGGCAGTTGTGTAGTAATTTTGGAGGGGGTTAGGTTTGTTTTCTTTAATAATAATTTATATTGTTTGAATTTTACTCAGTGAGCAGGTATTGTCTTTATAAATAGATTATACTATTGAAACAATTATAAGTACTTTGAGGAAAAACCTTTTGCTGATTTGATAAGCAAGGTCTATATAATAGGTACAGAAACACATTTCCGAGGGAGGGAGGAGACAAGATGGCTGACTGAAGCCAGCTTTCCACAGAGGCTCCCGTCCAGAAGGAGAGTTAAAGGACAAAAATTCAGCAAGTAACCTGGTGGATTTGAGCTGCACTAAGAGAGAAGGTTGTAGAACGCACATCAACCCCGCTGAGGCGAGCTGCGACCACAAGGATACAAACAAAAGGTACAAAATCCATCACCAAGCGGATGGGAGTCCCCTCCCCCATGAGAATGGCTCGGAGTGCCCCACAAACAACTGGTCAGAGTTCAAAGATCCTCCCACTACACTCCACAGGAGAGACCGTCTAAAAACTGGACCTACCTCCCCTACTAGGGTGCCACGGCGTCCTCCTGCCAGGCATAAAACTGTATAAACTGTATATAGTCTCTGCCTGGAATTCTGAGCTCCCAGCGCTCCCCTTCACTCACACTGGGGTCTGGAGGCCAGTCCCGGTCGGTCGGCGGACAGGGGACTGCACCGGAGTGGCAGTTCCCTGAGGCACAGTGCAACAGCCGTCTTTTGGTGACAATACGGCCAGGCATAAAACTGTGTAAAGCTCTGTGTGTTCTCTGCCCACAACCCCAGGCTCCCAGTGCTCCCCGCACTCCCCTCTGCTCTCGCTCCAAGTTCTGGAGGCCTGTCCCCCAGGGGTCCAGACTCTTGGACGATTGCTCGAGGGGTGTAGACAGTGCTGGGCTGCAGCCAGTCAGTGCAGACTCTGGGGTATGGGAGCAGAGAGAGGACGGTTGGCCGGAGCGGAGCTACACTGGAGCGGTCGTTGCCTGAGCCATAAAGCAGCAGCCCTCTTTTGCTAGCAATACTGCTCACTACCGAATATTCTGAAGCCACACCCCCTGTCTCCCTGGGCAACCAGAGACTCTGAGTTTGCCTGAGGCAACTCCAACTTGCAAACCAGGGAAACTCCCAGGGCGGGGCTGACTCAGAGGTCCGCTTTACTAAACCTAAGACGCACCTGGCCCTCAGGGGATTGTCAGCCTATAGACAATACAAGAGCAAAGACAAGCTGATTTGGAGCTCAATTCAGCTTCTCTTCTGCAGGGGAACCGCAGAGTTGTTCTGTTCTGTTCTGTCAGTAACATTAATCAGGGGTGAGACTGGACCTGAGTGAAAACCCCTCAACCTTCATCTAGCGCCCGAGGTTGTCAGGCCTCACCTCCTCCTGCTGGAGAGAGGCAGAGCGCAGTGGCCTGGCAGACTTCCTTGTGATTCAGGCAGGTACAAACTCCTGGAGTACCGATTCACTACAGGCAACTGGGTCAGCCAACTGCAGGGCTATCAGTGACTGGATGTGAAGTGGTGCAAGGTGGGGAAGGAGGCAGCAACCTTCCCAGACTGATTTATCGGCTGGGTGGCTTCTCCTGACTCCACGCAGCACTGGAGCAAGCCACACCAGAGTAGTCACCAGACCCCTGCGATCCAGTTCCCAGAGACCTCTTAAACTCTCTCACCCGAGACAGGTGCAGACTGAGACAATTGATTTGGACCTTTTTGAACTGAACCAATCGCCTGAGGACAAATTAGGTAGTGCCCTGGGTGCATGGTGGTAGGAAGGTTTGATTTTTCTTTTCCAATTATTTGCCGGTGGGGGGCAGGGTGACTTAATTGCTGATATTTCTCCACAACTGAGACTTCAATCCAAAGTATCTATTTCACTAGGGTGGAACAGAAACCAGCTAAAAACAAGACAGAACCACTTAGCCCCACCACACCAGACAGGGCTCCAGTTTCTCAGGCCACAACACTGTACAGGCCCTCGACAAAGCCCCAGGGGAAAAAATTAGAGGTAGTAAAACAACCATGGGGTGGAATCAGCGGAAAAACTCTGGTAACATGAATAACCAGAATAGATCAACCCCCCCAAGGAAAGATATGGCAGATGCAATTGAAGATCCCATTCATAAACAACTGGCTGAGATGTCAGAAAGCGAATTCAGAATTTGGATTGCAGACAAGATTAACAAAGTGGAATTAGGAATTTGAGGAGAAATTCAAAAGTTGTCTCAAGAATTTAACGAACTTAAAGACAAAACCACCAAAGACTTAGACACACTGAAGCAAGAATTTGCAGCCCTCAAAGATATGAAAAATACAGTAGAATCCCTCAGCAACAGAATGGAGCAAGCAGAAGAAAGGATTTCTGACATCGAAGATAAAGCCTTTGAATGCTCCCAAACTCTCAAAGAGGAAGAGAAACGGAGAGCAAAAACGGATCATTCTCTCAGAGAGCTCCGGGATAATTCAAAGAAGGCGAATATCCGAATCATAGGGGTTCCAGAAACAGATGAAGTGGCCTCGCTGGGCACAGAGGCCCTTCTGCATGAAATTATGAAAGAGAATTTTCCAGACATGCCTAGAGATTCTGAAATTCAGATAGCGGACAGCTTCAGAACCCCAGCATGACTCAACTCCAATAAGACATCCCCCAGGCATATCATAATTAACTTCACTAAAGTTAATATGAAGGAGAAAATCCTCAAAGCTGCCAGGAGAAAGAAAACCATTACCTTCAAAGGGAAGAATATTAGAATGACTGCAGATCTCTCTGCTGAAACTTTTCAAGCCAGAAGAGGGTGGTCACCAAAATTTAATCTCCTAAAGCAAAATAACTTTCAACCCCGGATCTTGTATCCAGCTAAACTGAGTTTACCATTCTGATGCGCGACAATGTATCTCGGGTTAAAGTGCATTTCTTTGAAACAACTTGTAAAGATACTTAATATTTCCTTCATGGTTACTTGTTATTTCTGTTTCTTGAGAGAATAGCCTGATCATGTCCTTTATTTATTTCTCAATTGGGGTGTTTCTCTTTTTCCTATTGATGTAAACTCTTTGTATATTTTTCGTACTTTATTTACTTAAATTTATTAAGGTTTGGGGGGGTCTTCAAAGATAGATAACAACTTTTGAGAGCATTCACAATTTAAATATGCCCCTACAAAAGAGTCGGCCTTGGAGAGATGATCAATTTAGCAAAAATGAGGCACTCTCACCCTACACTGGTTCACTCCAAGTATCAAACCTAACAATTGCTCTTCTGTAGCAATATCTTGCTTAGCAAAGTGTCACTGACATCTCAATATGAATTTAACTCACTGTTTTATATCTCAAGGTGTACTTGTGTACTTAGAGTTTAAATTTTGCCTCTAGTTAAGCACTGTGTCCTTAATTTTAGGTGCCAAGGAATAGAACAAAAGAGGTAATATTAATTCTGCAACAATTTATTGAAGAGATATAATGTAAAATTCTAACCAAATGTCAGGTTACCTGTGTCAGGACAGCTATGCAAACGTGCTACACTGCAAATAATATCTTTAAAAATGTATTGATGAAAATAGATGCCTTGTTTTATTTATTTAATATGAGTATAAAATAGAAGCTTTAGTTTATGTAGAGCTTTACAGCACCCCCCCCCATCACATACACACATTGTTGGTTGTAATTCTCATGAACCAGTGAGGGAAGCAGGGCAGTGATGTCCTCACAGTTCACGTGGTGAGCAGACTGAGACATGGGGCTCAAATGACTAGGTTCTTCAGTGGGTGTGTCGTGTGACTGAGATTAAAATATAGGACAGCCCACTGAATTATTCAGTGCTTAGTGAAGGAACTGGTACTTTTAAAAAGCTTCTGAGTATTAGAAAAAGGCAAAGGAGTCAAAATAAAGCTGAACAAAATAAGCCAGGGAATTTGCCAAAATCCAAGAGAGGCATGGGTGTGGTTGAGTTTGAGTGTAGCAGCTGATTTAATGGAATTTTTAGTTGCTGTATTTTAGAGCCTGCCTATGTGTCCCCAATGTTTTATTACTACATGATGATTTTGTTTAATGTGGTTAAGGAGCTGTTTTCTTTTCAGTCTCCATTTTGAAACACTTTTTGTATATCAGAGGTACACACACTTATGTTGATATAATTGATTTCTGAGTTAGGCTCCTTGGTCAAGTGTGGCTTGATTTACACTTGGATTCTGTAGTTAATATTCCTTGCATGTTAATCAATTTGCTAAACAGAAATATGGTGTTACAGCTTTGCTTCCCTATACCAGGGGGAATCATGGAATGTATATAATTGGATGACACTGCTTTCTTCAAACTATTAGCTTTTATTTAAGTCCTTGTATTTGTCAGCAGTCTTAACTACTTGACTTAGAAATTGGCAACTGAAATTAATAGAAAAGGGAATTAAGAGAGAAGGACAAAAAAGCAAGATAAAATTGTACTGTGGAAACCCCTTGCCTGGGAGAACTGTTCAGTGAAGGAGGAAGGGTGCCGTAATGTTGAGAAGAAAACAGGAAGTGAGGAGGCAAGCAGAACATTCACTTCTTTTTAGGTATCCACAGAGTGTTAGGTATCCATAATGTTCACTTTCTTTTTAGCGTATCAGCAGAGAAATTGAGATGACTTCTTGGAGGGGTCAATAAGCCTTGGACAGGACTTTTTTTTCTTCCATCTCTTCTTTCCACTTGACTTCATTCTCAGAAAAGCAATCAGATGTTTTTTTTTTTTTTTTTAAATGGGTTTTTAACAGATAAATTAGTTGACATCACTTTCTTTAATAAAATCTTCCAATGACTTCCAATCACACTTGGAATGAATTTCCAATTTCTCATTCTAGTCATGAGCCTCCTTGGTCTGGCTCCTGTTTACTTATTTGACATCATTTCAAGCCACCTACATTTTGCCCACTATGATTTGGCCATACTAGTCAACTTTTTGGTTTTTGAAAATGTCAAACTCACTCTTGTCCAGGGGCCTCCACTTTGGCTGCCTGGCTTTCTGTTCGGCTAGAAGGGTCTTCCTCTGCTCTTGGGATGGCTGCCTGTTTCTTGTCATTCAAATCCCTTCTACAAGTCGACCTGTCAGAGGAGCCTCTTCCACTATGCATTCTAACTGGATCAAGCCTGTCAGGCTCTACCACATCTGCCTATTTTAATTTTCTGCAATACAGACATTTATGTGTAAGTGTCATCTCTTCCTAGCTATGACATAAGTTTCATGCCAGCAGAGATCTTGTCTGTGCTGTGCACCTGTGCAACCCCTTCATTGAGAACGATGCCTGGTGCCTGGAGATGCCCAGGAAATGTTTGTTGACTCAGATAATGGAAATGTCAGAATAGTGCCTGGTATTGTAATAAAAGGACCATCAGACTTTTTTTGCTTAACTGGAATTTTTGGTATCAAATACTGTAAATATGAATGAGTTGTAATCTGGGAGCTCAAATCTTCTTCAGGGATAAGAACTAATTGCATGAAATAGGATATACTAAAGATCTACTTTTAAAATGCTGTGTATGCTAAATGACTTACATCCTGATTGCATTTAGGTAGTCCTGGAACTTATCTATTTAACTTCCCTATAGTGTCTTATGCGTCAATTAACCACTCTTTGCACGTGAAGGTTTGGCCAGAATTCTAACAGTATCCCATGTGATACTCCAGTAAGGAAACTCATCGGTATTGATTTGAAAAAAAGAAGAAGAAAAAGAATTTACATTACTTTAGACAAGAAGTCACAGGTGCTGGATTCATTAATGTTTAAGTTTTTTGGTATTCATTTCTCTCTTAAAAAGAAAAAAAAAATTGCTTCAGGTTGCAATTAGAGAGAGGTGGGGGGCTGGAGTGGAGCAGAGTCAGCTAACACAGGACGATTGCACCTATGCGGTGTGCACTTTGAATAATAATAACTTGAGGTGTGAACTGACTCTATGTTTTTATTGCTCTTCCACCCTTTGAGGGCCGTAAGATGAATTTGCCCCTGACCCCAGAAAAGATTGCTCAGTTTTGAGCATGGAACCAAAGCAATAATATGTTAGTAGATGTTCAAGAAATGGATTTCCAGAAAAAGAGCCTGGATTTGTGGTGTTTGCTGGTTCGGTAGTATAAATAGCCCCCTGAAGGCTGATCTCAAGCTGCCAATGAGACATCACTGAATGTGGAGTTAGGAAGGGATGGAACAATTGGCTCTCCTGAGGTGGATCCGGCATACCTCTGGATCAAAGATACAAATTCTTTGCTTCAATTTCAGGAAATTTAAAGTATGAGATGGAAAAGATTTGATAATCGATATAATGAGGCTGAAGTAATTTAACATCCCAAGGCTTAAAATAAAAACCAAAACAAAACCCCAAACCCAAAGTAAAAATCGGTAACAACACAACAGAAACAAACAAACAACAAAACACTCCAACTTTAAGTGAGAGCAGAGGGAAGGGAAAAGTTGAGAAAGATTGCATTCCTTAACTGCAGGTCAGTGTTTGCGCCGAGTGTGGGTCCAGGAGGGTGGGATCTGAAGACACGATGAAAGTCAAAGATGCTAGACTAGAGGAAACCTGTGCCCCTCCTGGAGACAGGGCCCTAATCATATTATAGTTCCCTCCAAGAAGGAGAGGCCCTGGGTCCTGCCAGTCCCACCTGGATCTCTGGGGGCAGGCATCCCTGTTGATGCTCCTCTTGGCATGTGGGCGGAGGAGAGAGCAGGGGAGCCACACAGGGCCTTAGGGAAGGTAGAGTCTTCTTAAAGCCTTAGAGGGTATCCCCCTTCCCTTTGCTCTCTGTGACCAGAAGAAGGACAGGGAAGTGCTAAGGGGCAGGGGTGAGGCTCTGATGATCTTAGGGGCCTAATGAGAAGGCTGCAGAAGGTATAATTGTCTAGATCGGGAAGTGTCCCAGGACAGTAGGCAACACACACACACACACAATTCCATACTTTCATTTGTACTGGGCTCTGCAGATTATGCAGCAGGTCCTAGACCTGGGTCTCCCAAGAACTAGCTCGTCCTCACTTCCCTAGGATTTTCCCTTACTGCAAGAGCAGAGCAGGAAAGCAGAGAGCAGGCCAATAACATTCTTAGCACAACTCTCAGGAGGGCCCCAGGACCTTGTTCCCAAACTTCGTTCCCTAAAATCCCAGATCTCCAAGACAGGCTTGGAGGGCAAAAGGATCAGCGGACATATAAACTCAGGAAACAGCTTCCTAAAACTCCATCTGGAAGTATATCGACTCAGTAAAGGCTCTTGAAACTCTCCCCAGTAAATAACTGTTTAATTGTGTTTAATGATTCAATAAACAACTGAATTTGTGCAGGGGAAGATTATTTTTTAACTCACCCCTAAACATCCTGAAACCATTTTCCTTAATACTGTTTGGGAATTGCTGATCCAGTGACTCAGGAGGAGTTGGCCTCACCTCCCCTAGTCCTGGGTACAGGGATTTAACAGCCCAGCCCTGCACCATTTCTGGGAGGGATGAGCAGAAAGTCATTGGGTTACCACAATATATAGGAACTAAAAGGGAGCTTATAGGGCCTATTTCAGATGCAACAAGAAAAGAGAAGTCTTTCAAGGTTAAATCATTGTTTTAAAGAAACAAGAGCTTGAAGCAACCCAGTCAAAAGTTAAGTATAAGCAGCAATGGTAACAGTTAACAATTCCTGAATATTTACTGTCCCAGGGGTTGCATTATTTTACCTTTATAGAAACCATGGAGTATATATACATATACTCAATGCAGACATGTGAAGTAGGTACCCATGCTAGATAAAGGGAGCAGGTAAGTGTGATGGTTAATAGCAAGTGCCAACGTGGCTAAGCTCTGGTGCCCAGTTGTTTGACCAGATACCATTCTAGATGTTGCTGTGAAAGTATTTTTTAAAGATGAGATCAACAGTAGACTGTCATCAAAGCAGATTAGCCTCCATAATGTGGGCAGGCCTCATCCAACCATTGAAGACCTTAAAAACAAAGATGGAAATTTCCTGAAGAAGAAGGAATTCTCTTTAAGACTGCAACATAAAAACCCTGCTCAAATTTCCAGCTTGCTGCTCTGTGGAATTTGGACTCTAGTTTGCAGAAATCAATTCTTGTCTCAATTTCCAGCTTGTAGGCCTGCCCTAGAAATTTCAGCTTTGACAATCCATGATTATATATGACAGTGTCTTAGGATCTATCTATCTATCTATCTATCTATCTATCTATCTATCTATCTATCTATCTATCTATACACACACACACACACACACACACACACACACACTATTTCTTTGGAGAACCCAGACAATAGAATACCCATGCTGAGTATTCTGTGGTTTCTTTCCCCTTCCATCACTGCCCCCATATGTTTTCCATTCGTTGTAGACTTCTTTTTACCCTGCTCATAGCCCATTAAATCATCCTCAATTTCCCTGTTTGAGTGTGCCATCTGTTTCTTGCCAGAACCCTGAGTATAGGCACCCACAGCACTGATGGGGAATTGGTTCCAGGATCCTTGTGGATACCCAAATTCATAGATACTCAAATTCCTTCTATGTAATAAAGTGGTGTTTGCATATACATAACCCCCAAACATCCTCCCATATATTTTAAATCATCTCTACATTACTTATGTTACCTAATACAATGTAAATGGCGTAAATGGCACGTAAATAGTTGTTATACTGTGTGTTTAGGAAATCATGACATGAAAAACATTTGCACATATTCACTACAGATGTAACTTCAGGAATTTTTTTTTCTGATAATTTTTGATCTGCAGCTGGTTGGATACACAAGTGCAGAACCTATGGATACAGAGAGCTTATTATAATTAAAGGCCCTTTAAATTCTTACTTAAGCATGAGGAAACAAGGCCTAGAGAGGTCTGGTAACTTCTCTAGGGCTGGAATTTAAACCAATGTCTCCAAATCCAAAGACAATATTTGCTGCTTGTACACTATATCTCAATTACTTACTCATTCTAAACCACAGTTTCGTAGTTTTCACAATGGAGTCAGTACAAAAGTTCCCGTGATGGTTAATTTTTTTGTGTTAATTTAACTAGACCATAGGATGCCCACATGCAACAGAGGGAATGGCCTGAGAAATGGTAAAAATGTCTTATGAGCTGTCTCTTTAAAATCCGCTCACCCTTTTGGGGAACTAAAACTTGCTTCCCTGCCCAAGGCCACTAATCAGAAGGGGAGGGGAGTGTCTCCTTAGATTCTTTGTACCACAGGATACGGCTCAAAGGAATTGTCTGGTCAGGAGTCACAAGACTATCTTCCACAGAGATGGGGTCACTTAGGACCATGAACTATATAGTTGAATAGCAATAGTCTGAAGCCCCAAACCCTCCCTTTAAAAGCTCTGTATTTGTGCTGATATGGAGGACAATGGTACTTTCAAATGAGTCTGCCATTCTCCTCAACTGCTGGCAAATTAACAAACTTCTCTTTCCTTCTCAAACCTAGTCCCAGTTCTTCTGATGTGACCCTTGGCAATAAGAGTGAAACTTTCAGGAAAATAATTTGGCATCCCTGGGTGATCCCATCAGGCTCCAGTGGAACAAGACCCCACAATTGATGGAAGAGGTAGGGGGCAGCTACAGGTCAAGCTGTAGGTCTTTGCTGATAGAAGCAACCTCTCTTTGCCATGAGAGAGTAAAGAACCACCCTAGCAGCTACTGGAGGCTATGTAGCTTGGGGGAGCTCCCACTTTTCGCATCCTGGATTACACACAACTCACTCTGCACTTTTCTTTTGAGGAAGAGGAAACAGATTTGGGAAGCATCACAATGCCTTGGCCATTTGGTCAGGAAGTTCTCGAGAGTGCAGACCGAGATTTTGATCCCCTGTCTAGGGAAGGGTTTTAGACCTTCCTGCTCTGTGGCAGGGCATTTTGTTTGGATTTGTTTGGAAGTGCCGTTTTAGGGTAGAAGTCATGCTTGGGTGGAACCTGGGGAATTAACTCTCCATTTAGAGTAGGAGATGTTGGCTCTCATTTGAGAATATCGTTCCATTCTGGATGGTTCTCATTTGTTGGTAGGCTTTGGCATTTGAAATTGTTTGTTCTGCAAGTTCCCTCTGCTTGTTTCTTTGTGTATTTTGTTTTAATATGGGAGGCTACATTACTGTTCCATCTGAAAGCCCCTTGGGGAGAATCTTGGCTTAATGTGGTCAACTTTATTTTTTATTTTATTTTATTTTATTTTATTTTTTTGAGACAGAGTTTCACTATGTTGCCCTTGGTAGAGTGCTCTGGTGTCACAGCTCACAGCAACCTCCAACTCTTGGGCTTAAGAGATTCTCTTGCCTCAACCTCCTGAGTAGCTGGGACTATAGGCACCCATCACAATGCCCAGCTGTTTGTTTGTTGTAGCTGTCACGTTGTTTGGCAGGCCCCAGGCTGGATTCAAACTCGCCAGCTCTGGTGTATGTGGCCGACACCCTAGCTGCTGAGCTACAGGCTCTGAGCCAGTGGCCAACTTTAGCTATAAGTCTATGTCTAAAAGAGAATGATGTTGTTGTAATCCAATGTACATGTGAGAAGTGGCCATTGAAGGGAATCTTAAATAATGATAATATCTTACAACAGGAGTTATTTTGTCAAAGGTTAGGTAATTGGAACGAAATTCCCTATGTATAATCTTTTCATGCAATTGCATAATAAAGAGGCTGAAAGGGTGTGTGATAAAACTGGGGAGGGATTAACTGGGTTGGATCTCTTGAGCCCATCCCTGGCTGCCAGTTACCCAACTGCCAGAGGTAGCACTGCAGGCTCAGCCATGCTTGAGCTTGTGCTGTTGGGGTCCCCAGTGCAGTGTTCATTGAGTGCACTAATGGGAGTGGGTTCCCCCTGCCAGAACTTTGCAACTGGCCCAGGAAATGGCCCCACATGGAGCCATGCCCAGGGCATCCACCACAGCTGTCTCAGCACCATGAGAGGGGCCAGGGAGGGCGTGACTGGAATTAATTTAGTCCCGTGCACACTAGGTTATCACTTGGGAAGGGGGGATGGTTTCTCCTTCTGAGATCTAGCAGGGAGCTCAATTTGGCCAGAAAGCACCTGGCCAGAATTTCCAGGACAAGGAAATTTCCATTTTGGCAATGTCAGACGGGGGCTTGAATGTGCAAGGACAGATGGCAGGGTTCTTCGAGACAGTCGAAAGGAAAAGCAAAGAAGTTATCCCTGGTCATTGTACCAAAGTCAGTGTGCTTTTTGTTAAAACTAAACACATTGGGAAAAGCACTGCCTAAAATTTCAAAGGGCTCCAGGTAAGAAGAAACCTCTACAACAGGAAATGATTTTTTTCAAGTTTAGGACTCAGATGACAAAGGAGGGGGCCTGAGGCCCCGTCGTCGTCACACTAGTGGCTCTCATTCATACATTTCCACAGAAGCCTCAGGTGTGTTTGGCAGGGGGATTCAACTGGTGACAAGTCACATGTGTAGAAGTAGTCCAGGCGTCCCCCTTTTGCTGTGTCCCTGGCTCCTGGTCCCAGCCTTGTGTGGCAGTGCGCGAGCAGGGTTGGGAGGCAGGCGGCAGTGAGGCAGCTATAGGCAAGACAGATCTGGGTGAGTACCAGAAGCTCTTCTGGAAGCAGCAGAAGCTCATCTCACGGGCACTGCCGAGCTCCCGCTGGATGAGTACAAGGGCCTAGTGAAATGTCGGGAGACTGCCATTGTAGAGCAGTTTGCTCTGAAGTTCTGGCTGCAACAGACCTGCACTTTATTGCAGCATTTGCAAGAAGAAATCTACCAGGAAATGAGTAAATCTGTATAGACTGATGGGACCCTGGGATGTGAGGAAAGAATTTAAATTCTTCATACCAGTGAGTACATGTTTTATGAAGGATCTACATGCCATTGATGATACTGTACAAGTGACTATGAGTGGTACTCAGCTGCCTTTGAGTGGCAAGACCCTAGCACTAGGTAGGCCTTGTGGTGCTACTGGACTGTGTGGCCTCAATGGTTTACAAAGACTCTGCCCTTTCTGTGAGAGCTTGGTGAGGGATTTGTAGAACCTGCAATTGGACATATTGCAAACAGCAGGTTTCTTATCTGGGAGTCCAAATTAGCAGTAACTGCACAGGTTCCTAGGAACCACAGGGCTTTGTCACATCTGGATTCCAAAGTCTGGCAAAGCCCTGAACACGGCCCTTGTGGAGCCCCTGATCTGGACCGCAGACTGTCAAAATGTCTTTAAAAAAAAACTAAAGCAGAATCTTATGACTGCCTCTGCTTTGGGGTTGCCTGACTTGCAGAAAGAATTTAAATTATACATTCATGAAAAACAAGGAATGAGCCTTGAAGTCTTAGTACAGATGCTGGGAGACATCCCATGGCCAGTGGCATACTTGTCAAAGCTACTGGACAATCTTGTGAGAGGATGGCCTTTTTGCCTTCAGGCAGTAGCAGCTACTTGTGAGTTATTATTAAAGACTGTGTCTGCTCTCAATCCTGCCAGCCTGTTACCAGCTGAAGAGAATGAGCCTTTGCAGCATGACTGTTTAGAGGTTCTGGTAGCTGTTTATTCTAGCAGGACGGATCTTTCAAATCAGCCAATGCCAGTGCCAGGTCGAGATCTAAATATGATTTTTTTTTTTGCAGTTTTTGGCTGGGGCTGGGTTTGAACCCGCTGCCTCGGGCATATGGGACTGGCACCCTACTCCTTTGAGCCCCAGGCGCCACCCCTCTAAATTTGATTTTATGGTCATGCACTCCAGGTAGATTTTAGTCAATGCAAATCCCCTTTAAAACTAAAGGCTGAGGCTCTGATATTTGGGATGGCACGCCTAAGTGGAGACAGAATTCTCATGGACTCATTCTCCTACCCCAAGCCTTGGTATGGTCTCTTATGAGGCACCCACATGAATGCACACATTGTGGGTATGATGACTTAATACATTTGGGGGAACTTTATTTAAGAAGACCCCATTTGATAAATATCTTGGAGCTGACCATTATGTACTCGAGACACCTGCCACACAGGGAGCCACCATGTGGAGACCCTCCTTTTTGATGACTGACAATTTCATTCAGATGTCTAAACTTGTATTAGTAGATATCTTTTCAGGCATAGAGGCTTACCCTACACAATGGAGAGAGTGAAGCTACCAGAATTCTTCTGAAGGAACTCACTACCAGATGGGCTTCTACCCAGAGCTGCTGGCCAGGGACAGGGCCTGTGCTGAGTTCCTGTGTGCATATGCCAGAGTGGAGGAGGAATAGGCCTCAGAGGATGATGAGATGATGAGCGTTAGCAGTCCAGGGAAAGAGGCTAAGCAGATGGAGAATGGCATGCTGGTGATGGATGCCATGGGCAGGAAGCTGCAGAGGCAGATCAGCAGCTCCTCATCCCACAGTGGGGCTGTCAGCAGACACCATAACAACATAGCCAAGCTGCAGAAAGCCAGAACAAAGAAGGAAGAGACCTGAGAGCTGATGGGGGCAGACAAGGCTCAGACAGGGAAGGCCAAATGGTCCATGTCCCGGGACTACGTGAAGGCCATCAGACTGTTCATTTTCCTTTTGAGCATCTTGCTCTTGTGTAACCACACTGCTGCCCTGGATTATAACTATTGGCTCAGGTCCAGTTGCCCCATTGTTGCCAGAACCCAAGAGTACCCTCTACAAAGTCTTCAACATTTTACAAGCCATCATGATTTTTGGTCACTCCATGGCAGTGACCAAAAGTGCCACTCCATGGCACTTCAGGGCTTGGTGAGGATCTTTGCTTCTCACCATCTGCACCAGGATCTTGTAATCGCCCATCAGCATCCTTGAGTGGCCCTCTGGTAGGAACCTGGTGAACAATTTCTTCAACGAACTAGACATGGTGGACTCAATGATCCTGCAGGTCACCAAGGTAAGCTTCCTTCCTCCATACAGAATGATGATAGACCCATCTTTATTCCAGAGATAACCCAGCAAGTGAGCAAAGCCCTACATCTAGAATAAAAACAGTGTGCTTCCTGGAATTGATGGAGGAAACCCATCTAAAGTGGGATAATGTGTTGCCACTTGCTTTCCTTCAATAAGGGTAGCCCCTAGAAGCAGGCTTAAGTTGAGCACCTAAGAAATAGTTTATGGGAGACTCTTCCTAGCATGGCATTTGATACATTTGGTAATATAAGAATGGATAAGGCAGAGTAAAGCAATATGTCAAATGAGTGGGTCAGATGCTAACCACTATGCATGAGGTCCCTGCTGCAGTTGGAAGCAGAGAAGTGGAAGGAACTCATAAAGTGGCTCTAAAAATGCACAGCTCATTGAAATTGTGAGGAGTAAAATCTTGAGTCCATCATACTAGAGTAAAGAGATGTCCCACGGGTAAAGAGGACCTAAGCCCCAGGAGATAGGACCAAGTTTTAGGTGATCTAAAGTATCTGTTTAAGAAGAAGGAAAAATGAAAATGTTGCTATTTACTAACCTTTCTTTGGTCATTTTGTTCTATGAGATAGAGAGACGACTCTTTACTAAAGATTTCCTAGGCTATCACTTCTGCCATTCTGTCTTACTGTTGAGTTTGTTTGTCACCCTAAAACTTATTCAGTACAAGTATTCCTGTACATTATTTCTGAATTTA
Organism: Nycticebus coucang; assembly: GCF_027406575.1. Taxonomy (NCBI): domain Eukaryota; kingdom Metazoa; phylum Chordata; class Mammalia; order Primates; family Lorisidae; genus Nycticebus; species Nycticebus coucang. The sequence continues at coordinate 59,659,551 of NC_069790.1, forward strand.
CAGAAGCTTATCTCTCAGATCAACTGCAGGATGCGACTATTAGCTCCATACTCAGAGGTCCCAGGTTTCTTTCTAACCCAGTCCTGAACTGGACATTGTGTGCAAGGCAACAGTAAAGACTCACAGTCTTACTGGTGTCTTAGATACCAAGTGGGAAAAAAATCTATCTTGTCCTCCCCCATTTTGCCTCGTCTAATCCTCAAAATTGTAGTTACTGGTTATGCCTCTTTTCACCTAGTAACCTATTACATTCTTTAATTTTTATAAATCTACTACCAAAGTTTTGCAATAGCAGAAATAAGTATAAACCTTTCATCTAAAACATCGTCCCAATTCAGCAGGAAGTAGCTCCTCCTCCCATAGGTATGGAAAAATAAAATTGGCAGTAGGGAATATGAAACAGAGGGAACTGCCTGAAAAGGGTAAAAATGTTTTATGATCTGTCTCTTTAAAACCCTCTGACCCTTTTTGGGAACTAAAAACTATATCCCCATCCAAGGCCAGTAATCAGAGGAGCAGGGGAAGGTCCTTCTTCTTTGTCTCACAAGAGATGGCTCAATGGAATTGTTTGAGCAGAGGTCATAAGATTGTCTTCCCTGGAGATGAGCTCAGTCATTCAGGACCATCAATTATAGTTGAACAGTAATAGCCTAAAGATAACCCCACCACTATCACTGAGGTTCTGTACCATGTATTTCTGCCTATATGGAGGGCAATTGTACCTTAAGATGAGAGTCTGACATTCTCCTCATTTGCTGGCAAAATAATAAACTTCTCTTTGTCCTGGTTTTTTGTTTGGATGTGGGGACAAGTACTAAACTTTTGGTAATGCAAACATTTGATTAAGCATTATTTCTCAGTGTGTATATGAAGGTGTCTCTGCATGATACTCACGTTTGAATTGGCAGACTGAGCAAAGCAAATGGCTTTCTCTACATGGGTAGGTATCATCCTGTGAGCTGAAGGCCTGAAAGAATAAAGAAGGAGGAAGCTTGATCTACTTTTCTTCCTCCGTGGATGCTTGAACAAGGACATCTTACTCTGCCCACTCTGCCCCTGCTTTTCAGACCCTTCAGGTGCATGCAGAAGCATACACTATCACTTTCCAGCTCTCAGGCCTTTGAATTATGTGGCTGGGCCTACACAGTACAGATGACAGATCCAGGGACTTCTCAGCCTGCATACTCATGTGAACCAATACCTTCTAATAAATCTCTTTCTCTCTATATATATTTATCCTATTAGTTCTGTTTATCTGAAGAACACTAACAGAACTCTTCATAGTATGTATTAAAATAAAATATTAAGCCCTTCCCAGATAACTGAATGGACCCACTCCTGGCCTAATGAACACCGGAAGTATTCTAAAGCTGAGTTTCTGGCCATGAGAAGGCAGGTCAGAGAAATCTCCTCATGCTCCCTTACCTTGTTGGAGACATCCTGTGTAATTCATTAACAGGCCTAAGTCTATGCAAGACAAAGCTTAAACCACACTGCAGGCCTCAATTTACATTTGAGTTTGGGTGGCTGGTCTCTGATTAACAGACTTCCTTATCTTAATTTAAAACATTCCAAACCTTTAGACAAAGCTTCATTTCTTTAATCAATTATAAAGCAAAGAGTCTTGAAACCCACATACAACCTGTAAACCAGCAGTTCTCAACCTGTGGGTTGCGACCCACAGGAACTGTATTAAAGGGCTGTAGCATTAGGAAGGTTGAGAACCACTGCTGTAAACCTCCCCACTGCCCACTTTGAGATGTCCCACCTTTTTGGGCCAGCGTACACTTTCCATGTACTGATTTATGATTTTAACATGTAATTCTTGTCTTCCTGAAATGTATAAAACCACTTGTAACCTAATCACAGTGAGTCTACTTGCTCACGTCTTCGTGGGTGTGGCTCTGGTCCATGGTCCACACATTTCAAATTTGGCTCAGAATAAACCCCTTCCAATTATTTTACAGAAATTGGGCTGTTTTCCATTGACAATAAATGTTCTGGTTAGCACTCGATAAATATTAATTGTTGTTATTATTGTCCACAAAAAGGGATCTGATGAAGATAGAAATTCCCACTGTGTAGGGCCACTGTAGAATTATTCAGCTAAGAGATGTACATCACCAGCACAGGGCCTAGCACACACTGACTGCTTCATGTGTGGCATTAAACTGTAATCACATCTGTTTTTTCCTTATGTGACATTCTCCAGGGATACCTTCTTGAATTCTATGTGAACAGAATTTCAAGTTGTATCTCATGTAAATGTCAAAAAAAAAAAAAAAACAACAACAACCTAAAGGGTGTAATCCCAGTTTTACAAATGAGGGATCCAAGGGCCAAGGAGTTAAATAACTTATCTAAGACCATTGATACATCTGGAAGTGAGTGATGGAAGATTCTAACCCAGATACATTTGATTCCTTATTTATTTGAGCCAAAGACTTGTTAATAGAGCTAGTACTTAGTTGGTCAGCACTCGTATGATAGATCCTACTATTAAAATATTGAAGTGTGTCCTATTGTTGAATGGCAGCTGCCTCACATCTCTTTTATCTCTCCTGTTCAACCACTACCCCTTCTCCCTGGCTTCAAAGACAGGGCCTATTCTCACGGGTCTGTGCCTATGCCTTACCAGTTATTAATTTTCAGAATATTGCTCCTTGAGTCAAATCTAGCAAAGCAACTAGAGAATCACATCTCAGAGAAGTAAAGAATAGCTATGTGGGGCAGTGCCTGTGTCTCAAGGAGTAGGGTGCTGGCCCCATATGCTAGGTGGCAGGTTCAAACCCAGCCCCGGCCAAAAAAAATTGCAAAAAAAAAAAAAAAAAAGAATAGCTATGTGCAAATTTCACGGAAACCCAAGGAGGACGAGGATCTGGGCATTTTCAGAGCATTGCAGAAAATTATCATCATTTCTGTGTCTCTGTCCTCTGGCTGATTTCCATGGAGAGATGTACTTCAGGGGGCCTTTAGAGTGGAAGTGGGATTGTCTGTTTCCTTGGTCCAGAAAGCTTTGCCTTGTTACGGAGCCATTCCCATTCAGCCTTGATTGTACCTCTATTCTGAACCCCAAGCCTCTGTGGTCCTTTTAAAATAATCTGACAGAAAGAAAAGAGGTAGGAACACTGTTCAAGACGAGCTGCTTCCTGTGCTTCCAGGTTTCAAGTCAGTGGGCCTGGGCCTCTCTGTTTTACCAGCTTGCCAAGAGTGTGAAGGCTGCTCCTAAGCTGCCGAGCCTGTGGATTCACCTTTTCTCCCTGGGTGCTACCCACCTATGAGGGATGCTGGGTTGTCAGGCCTTTTCTAAAAACTAAGGGAGAAGTTTGGAGATTTGGAAGAGAAAATCTGCAGAATAGATAATTGCTGTGGTCTGAATGTTTATGTCTCTCCTCCCCTCAAAATTTGTATTTTGAAAACAAATCACTAATGTCATGAAATTAGGGATAGGGGCACTGGTGGGGGTGATTAGGTCACGAGGAAGGTGGAGCCCTCATGAATGGGATTAGTGCCCTACAGAAGCAACCCTAGAGAGCTGCCTTCCTCCTTCTACCATGTGAGGACAAAGAAAAGGTGCTGAAACGGCTGGCACCTTGATCTTTGACTTCCCAGACTCGAGAACTGTGAGAAATAAACTTCTGTGGTTCATATGCTACCCAGTTAATGGTATTTTAGTATAGCAGCCTGAACAACTGAGGCACTAGTGAATTAAGAAACTCTAAGCCAGAGTTCATAGGATAGAAGGGCTGGATATAGGGAGGAGCAGGAGGTTTAAGGAAATTTAGTCATGAGAGACTGTTATGCTATGGGCAATTTTGCTGTGTTTCTTTGCAGACACCTCTGCAGAGCGCCTGACTCTGTCCCTGCTGTGAGGATCTGCAAGGCTAGCCCTTGCCCTTTACAAATCTCCTTTCTTTTTCTTCTTTCAAAATGGACTTGCCCTGAATTAATAACAATATGCTGGAGAGCTTCTTATCTCTGCTTGGAATTATGCTTTAATAATAATATTACCCTTAAACTTTAATCTAAGAAGTAGAGGGAATTAAAAATAATTCACAAAGAAAAAGCAAACCTCTACAATAGAGAGAGAGAGAGTTGGGGGAAGAAGACACCAGGCTGAAAATGGTGGCATTTAATCAGGGATTAGGTACGGAGTGTGTGAGGCAATCCCAGAATGACAAGAACCTATCTGAACCATCTGATAGAGCCTTTGTCAAGGTTTTAAAATACTCTAGTGGCCTTTAAAAACCATTTTCTCCTCTGCCCTTATGCTGTGTCCAGGTTTAGAGGTGAAAATGAAATAATTGAAAGTGAAATGCTGGCTCTATTGACTTTTTCTCAAAAGAGAGACAGCCACAAGTTTCACAGGAAATCCTCTTGCTGAGTGAAAGCCTTAAGAACAGGATTGGCTGCATAATTTGCAGAGGCCAGTGCAAAATGAAAACATGGAGTCCCGTGTTCAAATTATTTAAAATGTCAAGGAGACAGGGGAGCATACAACAAAAAGTAGGGTCCTTCTGAGTCTAGGGAGCCTGAAGCTGGCCCCATTTGGGAGTCTTTGAAGGTTCATGCTATTCTTATTTTCTGGTTTAACATGTTTTTTCTTCTATTTTTCAAAGCATCAGAGATGTGGTGATTGTATGTGGGTGTACATTATTTTTAAGCACTTAACTTGATTTTCAAAAGGATTTTCTTTTTAAAACCAAACATTTCTAAAATCCAATTGATCAGGTCAGTGCCACCCTGCTCTGGCCCTTTTCCAGTTCATCTTGAATCTAAAACCACCAAGGAGACTTGCTTATCCAGACAAATGCCCAGGTGACTTAGACCCCAATTTCCTTTCTCAGATGGCCCCAGAGCAGACCTCACTACCAGTACGGCCATGCTATGGCCTACGAAGAAGCAAATGGACAGCTGTTTGGGGGTGGGGACAGGGGTCTTGTTAGCAGAGCTTGGACACTGAGCTGGTCTGGGATGTCCTCACCTGTGTATAGGAGGCACCTGCTGTGCTAGAGGAACCTGGAGTAAGGAAGAGCTGGGCATGGGCTGGAGGGGGCGCTTTCCACACAGGAATCCCAGGACTCTGGACATTCTGAATTGTAACCTGACTTTTCAGGCCATTATAAAGGTATATCAGCGACAGTCTGATAGTTTTATTTATAACTTACAAATCTTCAGGCTTACAGTATGAGGGCATCTATTTGTATTCTTGCCAGGGGTTCTGCAAACATTAGGGGCAGATCTGGATGGTGGGAGGCAAAAGCAATGTATATTTCCGTAAGAAAGTTGAAAACATCTTCCCCATCAAAAGCATTAGGGTTCAGTTACTCTATCTTTGCAGGTGCATGCACACACGTCTGTGTACAATATTTGCATGTCATTTGACAAGAACAGTTTTATTTTCCTTAGTGAACTATGGAATCTTTTAAAGATCCAACTATTAATTGTATATGTACTGTGGCCAATTTCAAAAATTACAGTTTTGCTCCAATGTTTCTTAATCTAGTAAGAATATTTAGTTGTTACCACAACACTGTACTCTGCTGAAATTGTGTTTACATGCCACACAACAACTAATTTTATTTTTAATGTCAAACTTTTTACATGGGCCTGTAATAGCATTCACAATGAAGTCAAGTATTTCCCATGAACAGAATGAATATTCAAAAGTGTATTTTAATTTCATGAATTGAATAATAGAAAACAAACCTTTAATGGAACTTAACTGGTGTTCTCTTTGAAAAATAGAAAACAAACATTTAATGGAACTTAACTGGTTTTCTCTTTGAAAAATCTACCAATCTCGGGCATTGGTAAAGACTGGCTTTATTTAACTGCTTGCGTACTTCTTCTTCTGCTAATGGAGCCAACAAATGAGCAGTAATCACTTTATTTTTTATGTCCAAAAGGAAACTTGAAGTCCAAAGTGGATGACATTAATGTGAAAGAACCACCATCTGAGGTAAAAGAAGAGTCACGCTCCACTGAAGAGTGGTAAATATTCCTCCTGCAGGTGCCTATGTCTGACAGTCACATTTGGACACAGTCTTAAAGGAACTGCTGACCTTTGAAGTGGATTCTGGTGCTTCTTCAGCAAATTTGTATCTTCTGGTTTTCATGTGGTCAGCAGGATTCTTCAAGCCTTATGGTAGATCTGTGTTGAAAAACATTCTCTATATGTTCCATATTCATCATAACTTTATTGTGAAATCAAAATTTAGACCTTAATTTTTCATTAAATATGTGCTTTTGGTTTTTTGAGCTCGTTGTTCCTCAAAGAGTTTATTGTAAAGTAAGAGCATCATTAAATACAAATAGCTACAGATACAACTGTGTACATCATACAATAAATAACAAAACTATGTAACAAGGGTATGCAGGCTACTCAGTATAAGCTACAATGGATGGCTCAGCCTCCAGTTCTCATTCATGTTTCCCAGCTAACCAATGAACCTCCACATTTTTCCTGACCCTGTCAACTAATAGCTCCATGTCTTGATGCATTTTTAAGGGGGTTCAAAGCTGTGGCATAGGTCACAGCACCATTGGCTGGCCCAACAATGGCTGCTGGGGCAATGGTTTTGAGTCCTTCTCCCAGCACCACTCGAACTTTGAGAAATTGGCTTCGTTATCTCTCTGTTTTGAGTGCTTTGTGTTCATCATCAAGTGCCATGCATGCTGTCTTTGAAAGAATGGTACTTGTCGTGTTGAGTCTGAAAAACAGGGAAGAGAAAGATGGGTTAATTCTGGACATCTTTTAGATATAATGACATTTTAAAGCAAAAAAAAAAAAAAATCTTTTCATCGCACATTCATCTCCTATGCTGCTAGACAAGGTCTTGTCCAAAGCTGAAAATACAAAGTAATGCGACTAGTAATAATCATTCATTAAAAAAACAAAGACAAATGCTAGATCAATTGGAGTACTGGAGAAATAGGTGTAAACTGTGATTATCCCACTTTTGGTCATCATAGTAATAGAAAAACAAAGAAGCTTCATTTTCTTTGCCCCCATGAGAATGGTGTTGTAATTTTTCTGCCCGTTATACAAGTGTACCTGAGTTTTCCAAAGGGGCTGTTTACTAGGCATGAATTCATTTTAAGCAATAATAATACATGAGCCTAAGATACCTGCTTGATACCTTGACTGTGTGACCTTCAGTCTATTTCTTTGCCATTGAAAGTAATTTAAAGACTGGTTGACTAGGCTATCTTGGTGTTTACTTTATAAGGATAGAGCTGAATCAGGCCAGGGAACTAATGATTTGGCACATGGAATATCCTCACTAAATACTTCAATGAAAGAAACCACTGTGGGAGGTGTTACTGAGAGCCACCAACTTCCTCTGCGCTGTTTTCCTTGTAATATCAGTTATCTTAGAGAAGCTTTCCTAGCTGTATATTTACAATTCATTGCATAATGGAAAAGAAATCTAAATAATCAAAAGGTAATGTCAGTAGTTTCTTAAAGGTCCTCTTAAAATGACCTTACATCATTCAAAATGTCAATAAACAATTTCCCCATTAGAGCATCAGAATCACAACATCCTATAAGAATGTTTACAGCAAAAAAGAGAAACAGATTGCTTGTCTCAGAATTGCTGAGCAAATTGCTGAGTGAAGACCAGCCTATCACAGTCAACTGTTTCTGGAATGTTGACTAGAGATTTTGCTGTTGCTTGACATGTCAGATTAAGTAGCTAAATGCTGATATTAGATATTATTTGATGTCATAATCAGATGCTCATTCAACAGAAGTCACCACCAAATTCTGCAAAGACATGCAGAAATTGAAATTCTAGTTGCTAATGTTGTTCCTAACTTGCTACTTTGATTCTAGGCTTGAAGTTCATTCTTTTCTAGGTTTAATGGGAGGGTGACAGGACAAAGGTTAACATTAGGATCAGAGTGTCACGTTTTCATCACTCACCATAGCCTGCTTCAAATCTTTTCTATTTTTATGCTTTTAATTTTTTAGCATGGGGGAAAGCTAATACCACATATATATTTATTTATTTATGCATTTTCTCAAAGGACACCTGGTGTCTTTATTAGACATGAGGAGAATTTTCTAGTTAGTCCCTAAAAAGTAAGATAGGGCAGTGCCTGTGGCTCAAAGGAGTAGGGCACTGGCCCTATATACTGGAGGTGGCGGGCTCAAACCCGGCCCCAGCCAAACATTGCAAAAAAAGAAAAAAAGAAGTAAGATAGTGTGACATGTGCTGGAATTTAGTTGTCTAAGTTCTCTGGCAGAATAAAAAAACTTCTATTGCTATGAAAATAAAAGAGGTGAAAGGAACAAAATCATATTGTCATAGGCTGTATCAGAGAGTTCCACTTATATGAGCTTCCCCAAGAAAGAAGGATTCGATGGTCAAGACCCACACATCACACTTTTCCTTATGTTAACTTTACTATGTTAGTGCATGTTCCCAACATACACTAACATAGTAAAAAATCTGATTGCTCCTGTGATAAAGAAATTTAAATAAAAAAATTTAAGTTTGTTTAACCTGGAGTTTTCTAAAGCTATTTACCATGAGGCTCCCATTCTGTGGTATTTCTCGTAGAAACACTGTACTGGTTGTCGTATCATTTCTTTAAGTGTGTTTCCTTGCATTAATAGGAATAATGATTTTCTATAGTCCAAAACATAATTTCCTATTTATTTTGTCTATGCTAATCTAGACATTCTAGATTCTTTCAATTATTTTCTGCCAACAGGCTATGATAACCCTCCACATGCCCTTAGTTCTTATAAAATCAGTGACTCACTCTTCCCAGAACCGTAAACTTCTGTTATCCAGAATCATGCCTTACCTCCCTTTATTCTGATTTTTCAAACTTTGTTGTCTTCTACTCCACAGCAGAATGATTACAAGACAATTTAGCTGGCATTTGGCCATTTTCTCCCTCATTCTAATTTCTTTTACCCCCAAATTGTTACTTTGTCCTAGCTTTTATCAGCATGATATATGTTATTCCAATAAAATGAAAACATTCCAGACTATGGATATAATCTCTTGCTAGACCAATATTGACCTAGTTTGCAGTTTTTTTTTTTCTGGATGAGAACTTCATTCCGGATTTCCTGCAGTGGAGCTCTCAACACCAACTGAAAGTGTTGAATCTAGGCCTGCTGTCTCATTGGACCATCTTTCTGCCTTGTTTGGGGGCTGAAAATATGGATTTATACAATTTACTCAAGCATGCGGTGAGTGCTTTCAACATGCTAGGCGTTGAGATATGGTGACAAGGAGAGCGATGCAGGTAGGGTCCTGCTTTCTTGGGAACCATCTACACTCACACCCTAGGAGAGGGTGTTTCAGTGACAGCTGTTACAGTTTGTAATGCAATTGAAAAACAACCCCCTTGTTTTGAGGCCCTGATAGACACTGGTTTGTTCCCCATTTTGGATAGCTGATAAGTCCACACCTCTAAGGACTTCCCTTATCAGGCTTTCACATTCTGGACCTTCAGGCAGCAGTCCTACCTGCCCCAGGGCAAGGTGCAAAGAACAACTAAGCATACCAAGGAAATTATTCAAATTAGTCAGTCCAAAGGGAGCTCAGGAAACCTGGCTAAACCACCTTGTCCTGCATACTGCATACGTTGCCTACTGTGGCTGAGCTTGCTTGGACTGATCCTGGTGCCATCCTGAGTGGCCCCAGGTGGCATCTTTCTTTCCTTTGGAGCTGCAAGTAACAAAAAGTTTTGTTGTTCCTCTGTGTGAATGTTTGACATCCCACCAATAAAATAACTTTTAAATCTTATAAAACTTAGCTGAAAGCAGAATTTTGGTTTTCCCCTCTCATTGTTATGAAAATTGCAAAGGACTTAAAATAGAGGTGGTGAGAAGGAGGTGGGATCAAGATTTGAGAAGCAAGAATTCTTTTTAAAAAAAATTAACTTGAGTCGCTGGGCAGGTAGGTGCAGTGGTTCACACCTGTAGTACTCTGGGAGGGCAAGGCAGGTGGATCTCTTGAGCTCAGGAGTTGGAGACCAGCCTGAGCAAAAGTGAGACCCTATCTCTAAAAATAGCTGGGTGTTGTGGTGGGCACCTGTAGTCCCAGCTACTTGGGAGGCTGAGGCAAGAGGATCACTTGAGCCCAAGAGTTTGAGGTTGCTGTGAGCTATCACACCACAGCACTCGACCAGGGGCAACAAAGTGAGACTCTCTTAAAATAAAATAAAATAAATAATAAATAATAAAAAATTAACTTGGGTAACTTCATTTCTTCACCAAGAGCTCTAGTAGGCTAATACATTCCCTATATTCATTCATTTATTGTGTGCTTTTGAGTATTTGCTGTGGCCCTGGAATTATAATGCTAGTCTAGAGGTATGCAAGAAATGGAAAATGTGTATTCTTCTCTTGAGGAGCCTGTAGATTAAGAAAGCAACATACCCTTAAAATTAAGTGTGTGTTAATGTAACCAAACTATCCATAAGTCTAAAAAATATGACAGCAATGCTGAAGAGATAGAGAAACAAATTGACTTACAATTTTCAACAATAGCCAACTTAAAATAATTTTTTAAACTTTTTAGTTACTTTGCTAAGGATATATTTGTGTTACTGATCTTTCCCTCAGCTCATTTTTCCTAGCTCTGAAAACCTTTCTCTGAGGCACACCTGGTCTGGATGTTTCTAGTCTTTCTATGAGAATCTCAGCTGCTTTGGAGTCATGGATTTTGAGCTGAGCAGGGAACAAGTTTCTCTCAAGGGATGGAATTGGAGGAATGTGTTGGCAGTTCAGATCAGATGAAGCTATTTATTTTAAAACTTGGGTGTGTTTCAAAGAGGAAAATGGTTTCAGCCCAAATCCATCTGTAATACCAACCTTCCTGGTTGGGGAATTAAACGTTTAGCTAATTTATTTTTGGTGGGCAGACTTCTGTGTGTTTAAAATGATGGCTGACTGGACTGGAAGCTGGGCTTCTCCAGAAGGCACTGGGTGTTATTGGTCCCTGGTTTTCAAGGGAACTCTCACTTTTCCTAGAGGAGAGGCAGGAGGCTGTAGTTGATGAAACCTCTGCTCTTTCTCTGCCTAGCTGCTTGCCATACTGAAGCTGAAGCTCTCTAGTTTGCCACTTTGACAGGTGTTTGAGCTTGCCACACCTAAGTAGACTCACTCTCTAGTGATTTTCAGTCATTCTTTTTAACCAACACTTTTTTATTAAATACTTACCATGTGTAAGGGATCATGGTGGCCTCTGAGAGGACTGCTAAGCATGTTGATGGGGAGAGGAGGCAAGTACTCTGCATAAGGCGGAGTGTGGACATTGCCATAAAAGAGGCACAAAGTGCACGGAGTGAAGAAGGAGCCATTTCAAACTGGTGGAGCTTTATAGAGAGAGTAACACTTGAGCTGCGACTTGGAGAACAGGTTTGATTTGCCAGCTAGAGAAAGGATCTGCAAACTACAGCCTACGCGCCAACCATTCCCTCTACTTGTTTTGATAAATAAAGTTGTGTTGGAACACAGCACACCCATTCATTGATGTATTGCCTATAACTGTTTCCATACAACAAGCAGAGCTGAGTAATTGTGACACCTAAAAAATTTACTATCTGGCTTCTTAGAGGAAAAAGCTTGTGACCTTTAGTCAGCTGCTTGAAGGGCTTGATATATGGCCTTGATATTTAGACTTGATGGAAGCCAAAATATATGACTTCATTTGGCAGGATTCTGGAGACAAAGCGCTTCTGAGTCTTGGGAGTGTTCCAGTGATGTGATGGGACTGAATTCAGGACCATGAGTGTGGTAGAAGAGCTGTAGAAGGAAGATGTTATAGACAGAAGAAAAATTTAGGAGTTTATGCTGTCACCCAAGTGAAAAATAATGAATCTGGATTAGGAGCATAGCTGTGATGAAAGAGAGAAGACACAAAAGACATGTGAGTAAATCCCTAGAAAGGTGAATCAAGGGAAAGAGAGAATTGAGGATGGGTCTGGGGGGGTTGAGCCTAGATGTCTGAGGCTGCCAAGGATCCCTTCTCTGAAAATGCATCCATCTGAACAAGGATGAATTGGACATTCCTTCCTCCCTACACCAATTAGGAGAAGGACTAAAGATGGAATGGCTCCACCCCCGCACCCCCCAGGATTTAGAAGCTTTTGTTACAGAGAGAGAGCAAGACCCAAAGCCTTGCCTATGGAAACACATCTGTTACTGGATAGAAAATCAGGCTACACTGTGTCTGTGACAAAAATATTGCATGAGTTAGAGGAATATCCTTATAAGTTAAGCCACCTCTGAGTGCTGCAGATAAAATACAAAATGTTCAGATCAAAAAGGAATAATTTTTTATATAAGTATGTACCAAATATTTCATGAGAGATACTTAAACTAAAAATTACTTGTTATTCATCTGAAATTCAAATTTAATTGGCATCGATGTCAGATCAACAATGAATAATTTTTTAATATTTTCCAAATATAGAATATATTCATTCTAAAAAGTTATCTGTTGTTTATCTAAAATACAAATTTAATTGTTTTTTTTTTTTCTCCCTCTAAATCTGACAGTCCTACTGTACTATGGTAAGCAGCCCCATATCTTTCACTTTAGACACCTGTATTTACTTTCCCACATGGGAGTAGAATTGACTTCCCTCAGCCTTTCTGGAGCCCACAGCTAAGTGGAGGATAGTTTGGTGAATACCAGGCCTGAGTATGAAGGACCTTTCTTGGGTGTGGACAGAGGATGGACCCAAGGGTGTAGTGGGGTGAAGTTTCCATTAGTGTGGTTTGATTGTCTACCTAAGGGACTTGACTGGAGTACAGGAGTGTGTCCAGGATCAGGTAGATTCCTTAGAGGAGCCTCCTTTTCAAAGACCTAATTCTAGAAGGAATTATCTTGAAATGGAATAAAGCAATGACTATGCTAGATAAAGATCCTAGCTTCTGCCACACCAGCTCTAATCATACCCTGGACTCTTTGGTGTGTTGGCTCAGTAAGTGAATGGATATTATTTGCTCCATTTATTCCTTGGGGCTGTGTGGTAGTTAATTTGTTGTGTCAACTTGGACTATAACACCCTTTGGTTTGTTCTAACACTAGTCTAGATATTGCTGTGAAGGTATTTTCTTAGACATGATTAACATTTAATTAGAAGACTTTGAATAAAGCAAAATCACCCTCCATAGTATGAGTGGTCTTATATAGTCAGTTTAAGGCCTTAAGAGAAGAGACGGGATACCAGAAGAGGAAGAATTTCTGCCTCTTGGCTGTCAGAGTTTTCTAGGCTGCTAACCTGTCCTGCAGATTTTGAACTTGCCAGCCCCCACAGCCACATTAGCCAATTCCTTAAAATATCCCCCCCACACCTGCTGCCATCCCCCACCTCACTCTCTCCCCCTCTCAGTTTTGTTTCTGTAGAGAATACTGACTAATACAGGCTGCCCCTCTGATGATCCTGGAGCAGTAGTGATCTCCATCCCACTTCCCTAGTCCCATCATGAGAAGTACCATTGTTGGTTTCTGGCAGCACCAGATTTCACTACCCAAATCCAGACCTGTGTGACAGTAAAACTGGGCTACTTCATTGCCCCAACAGGTCACCAAGGTACAGCCCTTCGGTCAGAAGAAGGCATGACCTGCCTTGCCTGTGTCACAGAACTTCCCATAGCTAGATGGGTAGAGCCTTGGATCTGGAAACTGGGGGAGTGAGGCTGTGCCCTTTGACCTCAGACATGCCCTCAGCACAGCAGCTGAAATTCATGTTGCATAGAGTGTACTGTTGAAACGGTGTGTGTCTAAGAAGACTGTTCCACTGTGTTTCTTTTCCTTTGTACCCAGTCCCCTCGCTGGAGGGATGATGCAAACAAAGACATACAGGTTTATATTAAAATTCTCCAGTGAGTGCAGGATCTGCTGCTCTCCCAGCTCCCTAGCAACAGCTATATCATCCTTTTATAGATCTTTTCATGGAAATTCTAGCTTTTCTGTGCAGGTCCCTGTCTCTGCTTTTCGCCTCTCAGTATCTTTTCCAGGCCTATCTGTGTCTCCTCATTGCTCTTTCCGCTTCCTCCCCCAACTCTCTGTCTCTCTCTGCATGTTCCTTCCTCTCTGGTGTGATTTCCCACATTAACCACTGTCCTTTTCTTTGATTACTTCTTGGCAGTGAGAGCTACAGCACCATTATGCAACAAACAGTCCTGCTTCCCTGCTACCTTAAAATAATAATGTTTCACGATGACAAATGGATATAGTTAACAATGAAAGTAAAATGCTTAGCAGGCAGGGGTGCAGGCGTGTCAGATTTCTCTGCCTGGCAAAAGTAGAGAGTGGCCTGAGAATCTCAAAGGAAAGGAATATGTCTGTGGGGAGAGCTGGTGACCCGTGCCAGGGGGATCACTCCACTGTTTTTCTTAGTCTTCGTTCAGCTTCTGTGAAATATCCAGACTCACTTCTCAAAGGTAGAACAATAGTCATTCTTAATTTACTAAGGTTTTGTCCCTGTCCTAAGAAATTTAAAATATATTAGCAGATTTTAAAATCTAATTTTACACATGCTATTTTCTTTGATAAAAAATAAAACCAAAAATAAACCTATCTGAATTCACGAAGACATACGATCCTTTTTGTGCCAGAGCAAATGAAGTTTTTACATTGTGTCAGGAAAGGCCCAATTAAAGTAGAAAAGAAAGAAGGAAGGAGGGAAGGGAGGGTGGGAGGAAAGAAAGAGAAAGAGAGAGAGAAAGAAAGAAAGAAAGCAAGCCAGCCTTTTTTAGATTCTCTCTCCCAACCACTGAGAGGGAAGAATATCAATATCTAAGAAATCTTGCCCCCAATGCCGTCCGCATGCACATGTGTGCGTGTCTGTGCTTTGTGCACTGCACGTGTGCCTTTCCTGAGTGCAGATGGCTCGTCCAGGAGCAGCACATGTGGGCTGTGCCTGTCTGACAGTCAGCTTGCTTGTGTGCATGGAGAGAAGAAAACAAGAGAGGGAGGTGGAAACTGCACAAGCCTAAATTAAAAGCAACTGTTCCACCACGAGGAAAGCAGGCGGACCTTGCTTTGTGCACGCTCCACTCTTCCTTTGCCGCCCAGATTGATCTTTGAACTAAAATAAAGAAGCGTGGCAAACTAACTGAAACATAGGTAGAAATAATATATTTGGGTTTCAGAAAGGAAAAAAAATAACCTGGCGTCGCTTAAAGGGCACTCATTTCATCACAACACATGTGCAAAGAATTAGAGTAATTGCAGCTGCACACATCGGTAACAGACAGAATGAACAATGACTATTAAAAACACATTCCTAGAGCTGGCCCCGTGGCTTGGCAGCAGCACACAGCCCGGAGACCTGAGAGGTAGTCAAAGGAAGCCTCGCAGCTTCCAGAGCTGTCAGGGCTTGGCAGGAGCTGAGGTGAGACCCGTCTGTGGACGTGAAGAGTGGCGGGAGGAAAGTGGAGGTGGTGACCGTTCTGTTGATGTCACTCCGGTGTCCCCCAGCAGAGCCTAGGATGGCTTCGGAGGGTTTCCTGGAGGAAGTCTGCCTCAGCCTTTTGGGGCACCGGTTCAGAGCTGAATCAGAGCCAGGCTGAAGAGGAGGAGGGAAGGGGATAAAAAAACAAATACCAGAGAAGAAACAGACAAAAGGTAGTGCTGGGAACCCCCAGGGTCTAGGATGAAAATCCCAAGGCCCGTCTCAAGGGCATGATCCAGCCTGAGGGACTTCACTGCTGCCCAGACATAAACTGGCTGTTTGTCTTCCATAGACTAAATACATTGATTTGTCTTTTTTTTTTTTTTTGCTATTGGGTAGGGGAATGAATTCTCCTAGTGATGTGCTCCAGAACCTTCAAAGGCACATTAACCAAACACTAACGGTACATAAACGATCTTTCATAGTGAATCCCTTCCATTGTCTCCAAAGACAAAGGCCCTTCTCTTAAGTACAGCTTTGGCTTTGAATGTTCAGATATTGCCTCTTGCCAGAGGCAGGAAATTGACTCTCAGGAATCGTTGCATCTTTGGCAGTGAGGGAGGCCAGAGGGTGGGAACTTCCAACCAGAGAGTTTGGTTCACATACTGTGAGTTGAGGACTGAAGATTCTTAAACTTATGGGCCTTGAAGAACCAAGGAGTTGGTAATGCGGAATTCAGGGGAGGTCCATAAACTTGGACGGAAAAAAAAATTCATCTTTACTTTTGCCAATCTCAGAAATCTAGGATTCTTCATTTATAAAGGTAGGAAGCAAACTATAGTCATGTTAGTAATACATATGCCTTTTCACCAGGAAAAAGAACCCAAAGATATTTTCATGCTAGTTCATCGTTGCTTTTTATATTTATCACTACTTTGGAATTATAGATCTTATTATTATAATACGCATTGATGAAAAAGCAGGTATCATGCTAAAATACTTTGATAACTGTATTTTAATATAATTAGCTTCCCTTGACATATGAGGTACCATATTTTATTCTTTTCTAAAAAGGTTATTGTGAGAAGGGGCCCAAAGATCTCATGGCTGCCTTGCTAGAGTTTTCCATGGAACACATGACACTTGCGAGACCTAAGGAGATTCCAGACTCTAAGGCAGTCACAACATGCTGGACCCTCCACATACAGCACTCCACAGTGGCCCCATGCATGTCTCCACACATGGGTGACAGAAGGGAAAGGCCAACATATGTCTCCAGACACAACACAACAAATTTAACAAAGGAACTTCTTGTCTACTCCTTAGATATGCTCAACAAATGTTAGCAATTGCCAAGATGATCATTTGCATTTTCTCTGCAATGATTTGCAGCAGAACTCCAAAATGATTCTACTAAATAGAAAATAAAATAAATCCCTCCAACAACTCCAATTTCTCCAGATGCTTGCCACTGAATCACAATTGAGGAGGCAGAGAAGGGCTGATGAGGCACTGTTTTGCCAGTTTCTGCACCAGGTGGGAAGACAGAGAGTGGGCTGTGGAAGGGGTGATGAGAGAAACAGGTAATATAAGACACAATGGGGTGATATCTCTGAAATCAAAGCATCAGCTAAGAGAACTGACACCCACAAGTGTCAGAGAGGCAAGAGAGAAAATTCTTGTTACTTCTAATTTTCCTCAGAATAGAGAACAAGAGTAGCTCAGATTTGGAATTAATGATTCATTTAATTGATCAAAACTTGACATCCTGCTGAACTCTTATACCAATGCAGAATCTAGTACCAGAAAGAGCACAGAGAAAAAGGCCTACTCACAAAAAATAAACCTCAGCATCTGGCTTACAAGAGACCAAAACACTGTCCTGAAAGAAAATATGGAAGATATTGCAGTTTTTGTGAATAATTATTTTTAGCTTGGAAAGAAATACTGAGTATTTTACTAGAGTTCTTGATATAGTCATATAAGAAAGTCAGGAGAAATATAGAGAGAAGCAAATGAGAGAAATGTTTGGTAAGAGCTAGATCAATTATGTACTAGACGCTATATTAGCTTCAACATTTCTATTATTATAATATATTATTAACTCAAGTCTTTCAGACAGGGGTACTGAAGCTTCCCAAATGAAATCACTTGACTGAGGTCACAGAGCTAGCCAAAGGGATTTAACTCCTATTTCTCTCATCCCCAAAGCCACTATCCCATTATTTCAAGTGATTCCAGTTATAAAAAAAAAATCTCTGTGACTGAATCATTAAAATCCAAGAAGTTATTATAGGAGTTGAAAGATTAAATTTCAAGTTAAGAATATAAACTGCAATGTGGTAACAGGTTACATACTGTTTAAAGAAACTTTATGATATCAAAGTCATTTCTCCTATGCAGAAGGTCAAATGGGCTTGTCTACCTAGTTGAACCATTAACTTCAATAACTGTAAAAGCAGGCCCCACAACTGAAGAGCTCCTTGGTGCTCTACTCATGTGCCAACATAGAAGTTCCCTGTACCAAGTGTCAGAATATGAAACTGCCATCCTTGTTTACGGGAAAGAGGAGAATCCACCTGTGGTGCATGAGACTCTGATCAAGTTGTGTTGAGTTCACAACTTGAACTCAACACAACTTGACACCCCTGTCAAGTACAGGGACACCCCTGTACTGATTTTCATCTCTTACTCGCTGTATCTTCAGGACTCCCCAGGTTAGACTTAAGGCCAGGGTAACAGCTATCAAAAATTACTAAAAAAAAAAAAAAAATACTAAAAGAAAATCTCAAGAACATGCCAGGAGGCTGCTTTTCACCATCCATATGCCTCCTCCATTTCAAGTAAGGCCAGGATGACAGATAGAACATATTTCAGGTCCTCCTTAAAATAATTTCTCTCCATCAAATCATGGGAAGATATTGTATTCTAGAAGCCACGGACATTAGACAGTACTCTGGGATGCTTTCCAAGGCCTTGTCCAGCCTTCGCTTTCTGATTCCAGGAGGCTAACAATTGGCAAGACAGAAAGGCCCCTGAGGGTGGCTTCATAATGTCCAGTAGCTGTGGAACTTAAAGGTTCTCGACTGAGGTTCTGTTACACCAGACTACTCCTGAGCTTTTCCAGGCTGCAAGTTATGGATTTGCACAAGTTATAGGATTTCAAAGACTAAGTAAATAATCCATGATGAGAAAATTCAATTTGTTCATGAGGTGGAGAAAGGCATCTTGCCATTAAGAAGTCAGATGGAAAACATGCAAACCACAGTTTATGGAAGAGAAAGGATCATTAAGATCCCTTGCCCAGAAGCACAGGGAAGTGCCGGAAACATATTCAGCAGAGCCAACATGTCCATTGTAAATGTGGAACTTGGAGCCTCAGCACCAACTGAAATTCCAAACTGAAATAACCAGAGACATCTCTCCTAGGCCAACCCTCCCCATCAGGAGCCTCAAGGAGTCTATGAGGTTTCCTCATGCAGAGCTCAGTTTGGAAAAGAAGATTCTGGTCAAGTGAAAATGCTCTCTGGGTTTGGCACAGTCATTGGTGAGCAAAGCGATAAGCCAATGATAAGAAAAGACAGGAAAGCACACAATTCCAAGGGGACGCCTCTAGCTGTTATGCAAAAAGATGTGTTGTCCTGTGGAGAGAAGGGAAAACTTTTACACTGCTGGTGGGACTCCATACTAATACAATCTTTTTGGAAGGAAGTGTGGGGAATCCTCAAAGAACTCAAATTAAACCTCCAATTTCACCCTGCAATCCCATTACAAGGCATGTACCCAGAAGAAAAAAAAAATCATTTTATCATAAGGACATTTGCACTAGGCTCTTTATTGCAGCTCAATTTACAATAACCAAAATGTGCAAACAACCTAAATGCCCACCAATCCGGGAATGGATTAACAAACTGTGGCATATGTACCCCGTGGAATACTATTCAGTCGTTAAAAATGGTGGAGATTGTATATCTTTTGCATTAAAATGGATAGAGTTGGAACACATTCTTCTTAGTATAAGTATCACAAGAACAGAGAAGCAAGAATCCAATGTAATATGAAGTAGTAGACGATCTAATACACACCCACATTGAATGCTTATTTTCTTTTGGGATCTGTTGTAATGTTGAGGTGGTGTAATTAAGGCCACTGCTAGCCCATTTACTACTTGGGTACAAATGGGAAAAAGAGCTTCCTCCTTTCCAGGCAGATACAGCCCCACACAGAGCAAACAATTTGGTGGATAGAATGTGAGCTGGGTTTTAGCTCCACTCTCACCCCTTAGCTGGACGCCCTTGTGCAGTCCCAGGCACAATATTCTCTCAGTCACCAGAGGGTGGGTCCTGTGAGGTCTCAGGTTCCATTGTACATCAGCAAGTACAGCAGATATGGTTGGGCCTGGTCAGATCCCCTCAGCCCTTCCAGAGTTATTTGCAGCGTCTCTGTACAAGCCAAGACCTTTTACTTGTCTGCCTGAGGACTCTTTCCGGCTTCAGGGGCACGCTGGACCAGACAGGGATTAATACGCATGAACAGCTGTCAACAGGGAGTGGTGCAGCGGAGCTGGTGGGTAAATGCCCAGCCTCCTTGCCCCTGGGGGCGTCCCCTCAGAGGTGTGTCTGTCTGCACGGTGTCCCATGGGGTCCTTGAGCTCCAGGTGCGTCTGCCTGTTAACACACCCTCTGCTGTGTTTCTTCCTTCCCTTATTTCACTCTCTGTCACCAACTGAACATTTGTTCAGGGCACCGATCCCTCCCCCCCAATTCATATGTTGAAACCCTAAGCCCCAGTGTGGTGGTATCAGGAGGTGAGGGCCTTTGGAAGCTAATTAGGTCATGAGGGAAGAGCCCAGGGGGATGGGATCGGTGCCCTGACAAAGGAGCCCCAGAGAGCTGTCTCACACTTTCCCTACCACGTGAGGACACAAAGAGAAGTGAGCATCTGCAACCTGGAAGGGCTCCTCATCAGAACCCAACCCTGCTGGCAGCCTGACCTCAGACTTCAGCCCTCAGAACTGCTAGAAATAAATCCCGATGGTTTATAAGCCAGGCCAGTCCGTGGCATTTTGTGATAGCAGTAGCAGTAACTCAGATGCCCTCACTTCTCCCTGCCTCCTAGCACCAGTTTTCAAATCCTTGCATGCAAATCCATGTCTCAGACTCTGCTTTGGGGAAACCAAACCAAGACCTTGGCTTCTTCATTATAATTCCAGCTAGGGACTTTGTACCCGCCAACGTCTGGAGCATTAAATGTAATTTTTAGCATGTGAAATTCTTCATGAATGGAAGTACTATTTCACAGGTCAGATAACATTAAGAAAGAAGCACATCCCTTGGGTGAAATCTCAACTACAACTTGAACTTTACCTTAGAAATGAAAACAATGTAACCTAAACATTTGTACCCTCATATCAATCTGAAATAAAAATAAAAAAGAAACACATCATGCCATAGTGATCTCCCAAAGAATTTACAATGAGAAAATAAGATTCCCGGGCGGCGCCTGTGGCTCAGTCGGTAGGGCGCCAGCCCCATATGCTGAGGGTGGCGGGTTCAAACCCGGCCCCTGCCGAACTGCAACCAAAAAATAGCCGGGCGTTGTGGCGGGCGCCTGTAGTCCCAGCTACTCGGGAGGCTGAGGCAAGAGAATCGCTTAAGCCCAGGAGTTGGAGGTTGCTGTGAGCTGTGTGAGGCCACGGCACTCTACCGAGGGCAGTAAAGTGAGACTCTGTCTCTACAAAAAAAAAAAAAAAAAAAAAGAAAATAAGATTCCCACAACTGTCTTAAAGAGAATGTACTTGAAAGAAAAGCAAACCATGTGCCCTGGTGGTCAGCAGGGTAAGAAAAGAGGAGAGAAAACTGAATGACTGTGCTTATTAATATTTACACAATTGCCACGGACCACCCTGTCAGTGGGCTCCAGTCCGAGGGAAAGCAGGGAGAAGGAACGAGGAAAGTTGAGAGGTCGGCGCAGGAATGACAGTCTGGCACACTACGGGTTAAAGTATGCAGCTGCAAATTTTACTGAGAGTATATGTTGGTATTTATACATTTTCTTTCCAAGGTTCAAACAATGCAATCTTCATTCTGCTTATGCTTGTAAATTATCTTTGTGTCTGCATATGCGGTTTATCATGCATTACATGTTTTCAAGGTTTTGCTCTCCGGAGGGAGGTGGTTTATCAGTAACACCTGCTTACTCCCTCTTCAGGAATGTCAAGGCTTACAACTTCTCTCAGTCCTGCAACTCTTTTCAGTTTCTTATGATTTTATTTTTAAAACAGCTGGACATATTCTTTTATGTATAATGCTTGACTACTTTTATATATATTTTCTATATATTTTTACTCTTATTAGTAACTATACTTTGATTCATAATTGATTGTTTGTTAAACATTAAACTACTCTATTGATTTGTATTACATATGAAAATTAGTGAAGCAAGATGTTTGAACAAATCCTTATTGTGGGAGGTCATGTCTTGTAAAAGTTCCGCTTATGCATTCATTCTGTTTTTTCTGTCCCCACTGATATTTATGGTGGGAAAAACCTCTTTGTGTGTTCATTAGTAGTGCCACTGAGTCTAACAAGCTCATGAGGTGGTGTTATATTTGGATCAACAGTGTATTGTGTTCATTCTTAAGAAAGTACATATTGATAGTTTATCAGAACAAACAGACTTCTGGTACAGAATGACAAACACATGAATAGATGCCACAATCTTTAAACTTAAGCGGGTAACTGAGCATGCTAGGCAACATTTCTGATGCTGTGCATACTGGGGGCCCTGGGGGCTAAGCTCCGTGGAGCACAATCCACCTTCCCGTCGTTCTAGAACGCGGACAGCGCCGCCTCACTACGGCTATGGTGCCGTGGGCGCGGCACACAATGGAGCATGTGCTTCAGGCCGAGTGTGACTATCTTAGTCCTGAGATTAGGACTGAGTGAGTGAAGGGCAAGAGCCAATGCTTTGAGCCCCACTACAGAAGCTTGCTGGAGGCTGGCCCAAAAGATAAATGAATGGGTGTGGAGAGAGATACAGTGTGGAGCAGGTGCATCCATCCACCAAGTTTTAATGTTAACCCCCAAATCCAGGAACTCAGTCTCTGCATTATGGAACCCTGTATTGCTGAGTACAGTGCTGGACATTGCATCATGGGGGACAAAGAGAGGACTGGACACTTGCAATCTAATAACGAGAAATATACTAAAGCATTTGCCACAGGCCAAATAAAAACTGCCCACAAAAAATAACTACCTACTAGACACAGAGCGTCTTAGAGGTATGGCTGTGTTTTCAAGTGCCTTGAATAGAGTAGGTGCTCACAGATGAGTGATATTTGAGTAACCCAAGAAACAATCTCATGATGTAACATAAGGTTTCTTGGAAAAGCAGAGAAGGTAGAAACCCATTACGGCTGGGAGACTAGGGGAAGGCTTCATGGAAGAGGCGGCTTTGGAGCTGATTGACAGTTATAATGTAGAATATACCCAAGGAAAATGGAGTTTTCTGTTGTCAGCAGAGATCTGGGCTTGGGTTTGGAGGTATGTCCTTTCTTCCATGGATATATATTTAACTGACTGTTTATATTTAAAACATCCTAAATCAAAGACTTTCCTTCTCTTGTCATGCATGGAAGAGTTTTATTTCACTGCTTTCACGAAAGCTGAGGGACCGTGGTTAGTTTATTCTTCATTGTTGCCCAGAGAAATGCTTACAAGCACAAGTATTCATTTGAAGATGGGAAACAAAAAGATGGAAAAGTGCACCCTATTTAGGAAAGCCAAGCCTCCCAAAGAGAAAAATGAAAGGCTGCCAAGTAGGTTTGTGTTCTAACTTGTGATCCTCCTTTCTCCCAGCTTCTAGCCACTTAACTCCCCATCACATCCTATCTTGCCTCTCTTTTGCCAGGAGTCACACTTAAGCACTCAGTGGGTGTTCCATGCATGGTGGGCAAACAGCATGATGATTTTGTGGTGGACCTTTGTTTAGGGAAACCCGGGAAGAGGCAGATACCTCCACCCACTTGTCCAGGAGGGTCAGTACCTATCAGGTGGACAGATTACCTTTTCATTAATTTGTGAACCATATGAAATCACCTTTTTTATAGGTCAACAAACAGTTGATTAACAGCAATTTTATGTGATGCACATCTGTAGAATAACTAACCCATCATCTAGGAAAATAAAGATAAATAAATAAGTAAATCTTGAAGATTTCCTTTGCTTTTCTTTGCCTGTTTTAATTTTGGCATTGCAATCTGACCACATAGCAGATGTGCTGCATGAAAATTCTTAGCAAGCCAAATGAGGTCACTACAGGAAGAGTCAATGTGAACCCCAGTCCATGTGCAGAGAGAGGTAAGACACATCAGAGATAATGCCTAGTTTTAGATCAATCTCACGGTCATGGTCATGCCTCTCTGCACCTTTCTTTGGGGTGCTGCCCAAAAGCTGATCCAAGTTTCTGCCCCTCTGGAATCAGCCAACTGTTTTGTCTCCTGCTCTCCTACCTCTGGGCATAGAGAAACCTCTTTTATTTTTGTTTCCTCCCAGGCTCCCCCAAAGCTACTCTGCTTCTACCTACAAACTTCCTTCTCTTCCTCTCCCTCTCCAGTGAACTTACCGTGCTCTAAAGGTTCAGGCTTTTGGAAAGCAAAAGTCAGAAAACCTTAGAGACTGTTTACTTTCTGGTTATATTTTAAAATGAATGTACCCTGGGGTAAGGTAAAGCAGAGCCTGCTTAAATAAGGCAGGGTACTGTGAAGAAAAAAGTGGAGGAAAGTGACTAACATCACAAAATATTAGCCACAAGCAGCAGACTATATGGTAGAGTGGTAGGGGTTAGAAATGCACAAAGCTGCCATTGCCTTATAATTTTGCCCAGGTCTGGCTTTAATTCTACTGATGTATTTAGAACCAAATACAGTAAGACCCCAAGACGACAACCCTAGGACCATCCATCTCCAGGCTGTCTTCCTGCCCACACCCCACAGAGGACACAAGACTGAAGCAGGTTTCTGAGATGGATTAAGGTTCGTTCCTACCTTTTTGAACTGGTTCCTTACAAATAATCCTAATAAAAGCACAGGAATCCTTTCCAGACATTCAGGATCGGATTGGGGCAGGCTAAAGGAACTTCCTCTCCAGCCCTAAGGTTACAGTTCCCTTCTTGCATTCTTTTCTTTTTTTTTTTTTTGTCTTAAAGCCATTGAAAAATTTTTTTGTTTTACCACTGCTGCAGGCTTTTTGCCACATGTGGGTGGCACTGGTTTGTGTTTAATTTTTTTTTTTTTTTGCTTTATTTTTGTTTGCCTAGTTACCCAGGTGATTGATTCAGCTATTTTCAGAGCCATTTGCAGACGCTTTACCTTGTCTATGCACCACTGACAGCAAATATTTCAGGCCTGAGTCAGAGAGCCATAGAGGTCGCCACGGAGGTCGCCATGGGGCTGACTTGTCTTCCTTGGTGTGCGTGAGATTCTGCCAAACGCCTCTCACAGGGTGTGCTGGAGAAAAGTATTGCGATTTAAAAGACTATATTCCATTCAGATGCTGGCATTTCAGCCAGGCCTTCTGAGGGCTGCTGCAGAGGTGTGCTGGGGATGATCAGACCAGACAGGAACAGCGGAACTAAAAGCCTAGCTGACCTAGACTGGCCCAGAGTTTCCTGTTAAACGAAGTTGTCTTCTGACAAGTTTGAAAAATAAACACAGGGTCGCAGAAGAGGAATAAGTATCCATGAGAAAATCTTTCTGCCCGATAAAAAATGAGATACGATAATAACAGTGAACTGAAGTATCCCTATGGTGTTAGGAAGTAATAGAATGTTTATGGCTAAATCTTCATTGGGAGATGAGAACGGTGTGAATGCCAAGGGGGGAAAAGCAAAACCAACTGCCCCTTCCTGAGTGAGGAAATGTTCTTTCATTAGTCCCTCCTTGGGTAAGAGGTGAGGAGATTCCTGGCCGGTTGTGAGGAAAGAACTTCCGAGGGAAAGACGTGTGGCAGGCGTAGGCTTGTCGTCGGGCGGAGACGCAAGCAGATGAACCCTAAAACAACAGTCACTTCTCAACGGCCTCAGAAGGACTTGGAATGCGGCCTCCTACATACTACTGACCATTTAATCTCTGGGTGTGAAGGAAGGATTCAGCGTGAATTTTCTTTTCCTATTCCAGGTAAAAGGCTGTAAGGGGTCCAAAGACAATTGTGACCGCCTCAGGGATGGCACTAAAGGGTGTTGAAACTGGAGGGAAATCTTTTATTGTCATATATTCAGTTCCACAGTTATTGTCAACCATAGGGTCACAGATTTAGCAAGTTTTTCCACTTACGGAAAAAAAGTGATTTGAGGAGAATTTAATGTTTTTTTTTTTTTCCTACTAAGAGCTTTTAAGCAAAGACTTTTTCATGGCCTTAAGAGTTCTGGGGCTTCACTTGCAGATCTTGAGCTCCCTTGCTTTTCTCAGTTGCCAGGCTATTTCTTGCTAATTGTTCCCCTGAACCCTGTCTCAGGCAGGACAAAGTCCTCAGTGCTGCTTCCCAGGGGGTGAGCTGAGCCAAGGCTGTGAGGAGCTTGTCTCTGGGCCCGGGAGGGATGAGGAGGCTGGAAACCCAGAGCAGGGCACAGATCTCTGCTTCAGCCCTGTGCCTCTCCTCTCATCTTGACAAAGCATAGAGTTTGGACAAAAGGTGACAGATATGGAGGCTTTCTTAGGGAAGATCGTCCTCAGATACTGACAAGATGGCAAGGCAACAGAATGACCCTATGAAGAAAAGAAACAAAAACTGTAAAAGGAACAATTTTATAAGTAATATGAAAGTAGATACTGTTTTTTGGTTCATTTCCTTTTGTGCAAAAATGACAACCAGGGAGGCGAATTAGAGCTAGGTGGGATTAGCAGTGTGTGCCTGGCAGGTCCGTCCCTTCTCGCTCATGTGTGTCCATTCGTGGCTGGTTTCCTTCTCACTCCCATCAGCTCTCAGCCCTGGTACTCTCCGTAGCAGCATGGCAGGTTGGGAAGAGCCGGGATTTTGTAAGCTGCACATAGACCCACAATAAGTGCTCCATCACTGAGTGATTTTGTGGCCTTGGGCAAATTGCTCAACTTTGCCTGAATCTCAACCATCTTGTCTGTGAAATGGGTACACTCATTCTTTTCCAGTGCTGGGTTGTTGTGGGGATCAGCAAGATACAACAAAGGGAAGAACTCCGGCAGCTAAAGAGTGTTCTATACAATTGATAGTTTATAAAAAATCAAGCCATCCGGTTGGTGTTCTGTGGAACGCTGTTTCCCTGATGGAGGATCCAATTAACCATAAAATGTAATAAAAAGGATATAAATGATGATGCTTTAAAGAGCCACTGAAGATGTGTGTATTTCTATTTTTGAGAGTTGTTCTTATGAGCGTTTGATTGTTTTTAATTTCCTTGAGAAAGTACCACCTTTCTCTGCATCCTGTCACGTTTCCTTACAGAAGAGTTACCAGACTCTCTATTTATCACATGGGACTCATTTCCCAGGAAAAGGAATGAGGGTTTTGCTTTGCAGCTCCTCTTAATGTTCTTAACAATTGAGATTTTGTAATTATTTTCATCAAAAGTATGTTGTTGGGGCCTTACAGAAGAAGTACTTTTCGGTCAAGAATTGGCAAAATTTTACAAATGCCAAGCCCTATATTCTTTGGATTTCAGGCTCTGTAGGTCAATTTTATTAAAGCAAACAGGCAGAAGGGAAAAACCATATCACCCTAAAACCATTTTGCCTTACACTAAACAATCGAAAGGCAACTAGGCTTGTTTCTACCTTCACCCTGCCCTACCGTTTAATTCTCACATTCCTTTGCCCTTGTGCCAAATTTAGGGCAGGATTTGGGGGAGGAAGTGGATGCCAGGGAAACAAACATTTTATTTTATATTCACACAAATCTCTTCTTCAATTTTTATTACAGGCCTGCAAGCTCCCTAGGCAGGAGGAAATTTTGAATGAACTCAGCTTTTAGTGACCAGGAGTGGAGAGATAAAAAGAGCTTTTCAGCCTCTCTGGTTGCAGAGATAAGTACAAAGGGTAACTGGCATTAAGTTTGTAGTAATAGCTGCTATAAGTACTGACCATGATTTGAATCTCTTGATAACTGATTCTGGGGAGGCTGGAATATTTATCAAGCCATTAGGAGAGGCTGTTTCTTGCTGATAAGATGCCTACAACTGATGAGGTCCACCTGAAGACAGAGATGAGGCTGGGCTGGATTTACAGCCATTTGCAGTGAGAGCAATAAATAAATAAAAATTTTCTCCTTAAGAACAGCATGAGGCATTCAGCAAAATTATGCAATCTGTTGCCTGGGGCAAACCTATGGAATCTTAATGGAAAAGCATTGGTAAGCACCCTCACGCATAAGGTGATTGGATACTGTGCTCATACTTGACCAGCAAGTCACAATTTCACTGATGGGGAGGGTGAGGAAGTAGAGGGTGGAAAAAATGAGATGGAAGAGTTATTAATCTGTAAATCTAATTTTTCAGAAATGTCCCACACTGACTTATAAGGTGCCAGAGATGTGATTATCCTAGGCTCAAAAAGAGTAAAATTACTCATTTTATGCAACTACTCTGGTGTCTTATTTTGGGTTTCCGCTATTTACTTTGGGTTGATGGGAGAAGTTGTGGCACAGGTGATATTAAAGTCACCTGCATTTTGTTTCCCCTCTCTGTGAAGCTTTGCATCCAAGTGTCACCTCAGCACCACTCACTAAATTTTGTTTGTTTTTTTTAAATGCAAATTGACTATCTCTCACACACACACAAACGTGACTTCAGGTGGCTTTAAAATTAGAACTTGTTTTCCTAGATTGATTCTGTTTTCAGAAATAAAATCTTAGATGAGAGGGAGATATGCTGACCACGAAAGGGTGGTTGGGTGGCCTCTGCAGCAAGCCTCTGGGCCTTATCCCTTGGTGTCTTTAAGGGAACATCCTTTCACCTTTTCTTGGGTTGATTTTTTTTTTAAGCATATAGGTTTGCTCTTAGTACAATATTTCCCTCTTTCTAGGCTCAAACTGTCTGTTGGCGAGCATTTGCCTAAAGCTCGCTTATGAGAAATAATATTTACGAAGGATTGCCAGGAAGATGTGCAGTTATTTTATCCCACTGTTAAGCTAGATTTTTATCTCTCTATTCATCCAGACCATCAGAGGAATGGCTATTTGCATCTTACTGGTGTTCCCTCTCTTCCAAGAACTATTTCTTACTGAATTTGTGAATTCAAATGTGGTGCTTTGATGTTATACTTCTGTTATACCTCTGGTCTGCTTTGAAGATGTGTTTAGCAAATCGCCCTCTGTAATTTGTTGCTGTCAGACTGGCAGTGGTAGAAGGCATCATCTCCCACCCCTCCCCTTTGTCCAACCCAATGTCTACTTCAGAAGGAGAACCCAGTCATCCCAGCAGGGTAATGTGTGTGCACACAAGCAGAGCACCTGACATGTTCTTCTGTCTCAACACTTGGGGCTTCTCTAGTTTCCCTTTTTGCTTTGGCCGTGAAGACTCATAGCCACCCTAAGGCCCTCCTTTGGTAACCAACTGAGACTGTCACTTGTGTGTCCTTCCTCTTCTTCCATCTCACTTTTCTCACAGGGAGAGGGGCATTAGCTGCTAAAAACACAGGCTGGAGCCAGACAGACTGGGTCTGGATTCTGCTGCACCACTTCCTCTAAGCCAGTGGTTCTTAACCTTCCTAAAGCCTCCTAATGCTGCAACCCTTTAATATAATTCCTCATGTTGTGGTGACCCCCAACCATAAAATTATTTTCGTTGCTACTTCATAACTGTAATTTTGCTGTTGTTATATCGTAATGTGAATATCTGATATGCAGGATGCATTTTCATTGTAACAAAGAGGTCGCGACTCACAGGTTGAGAACCGCTGCTCTAAGCCCTATTATGTTTAGCACATTTCTTAACCCCTCTGTGCTCCTGTTTTCTCATCTCTAAAACAGAGACAATAACAGTACTTTTTTCTTTTTTTATAATTTCAGATTAATATCGGGGTACAAATGATTGGGATACAATGTTTGCATTTCTTAGGTGAGGTCCCTGTTGTGGTGTGTCCTGCACCCAAGAGGTGTGCCATGTACCCTTACATTGTGCCCATTAGGTGGGAGCATGACAATCCTCCCTCTCCACAACCTCCTTTTCCCCTCTTCCTCCCTCCCCCAACTTGAATTGAATTGAGTTTTTCTCTTGTGTCATCATGTATTAGTTCATCTACTGGCTTCATATTAATATTGAATACATTGAATACTTGCTTGTCCATTCTTGTGATACTTTACTGAAAAGAACGCTTTCATACTCTATCCAGGTTAATACAAAAGATGTAAAGTGTCCATCTTTTTTAATGACTGAATAGTATTCCGTGGTATACATATACCACAGTTTATTAATGCATTCATGGGTTGATGGGCACTTGGGTTGTTTCCACATTTAATGATTGTAAATTGAGCTGCAATAAAAAATCTAGTGCAAATGTCCTTATGATAAAGTGATTTTTTTCTTCTTGATAGATGCCTAGTAATGGGATTTCAGGAATAAATGGAAGGTTATTTTGAGTTCTGCAGGCAGAATGGGGATTGAAGACCCCATTCTTGGTAGGGGAGGGCACCCCCAGAAAAAAAGAAAATTAAAAAGTAAGCTGAAGGAGTTGGAACAAAGAAAAGTCAGCTAGTTTACCTTAGCCAGCCATTGCTAAATTTCTTATCTGAACAAGTTTCTGGCCTTTCCTGAAACTCTGGCTTGTTGAGGATACTGCTTATACAAATACCCCTGCTGAGTTTATGAACACTCTGAGGAAAATAATGGCCATAGAAGAAACTATGGCAAGTACTAGAAAAGATCCACCTTCTAGGTCATTTCCTGCCCATTAAACAGACAAAGCAGATACCCATTATGGAGATTTGCATTTGGCTGGGGCAGAGACCAAGAACAGCTTGACCTCTGAGGTACAGACAGGAGGGCTTACATCCCTATCACAGAGGAAAATCCTCTGTGGTGGTGATGAGAGGAAAATGCCTCTCTCCCACTGATTCCTCAGAGGAGATTAACACCAGTGGCATTTTACTCCACAGTGAACGAGCGAAGTTTAACACCTCCCTAGGGAGCTGTGTGTATGACTCTAGACAGGAGACTTCCCCTACACAAGACTCAAGTTTCAGATTCCTCAAAACTGCTCAAATCCTTAAAGTTAATAATAATAACAATAGGAGATGATACACTCACTCAGAGAAACTGCTGGTGTCTTTGTTCCTTCCCTCAGCTTACCACCTGGGCAAAGAGATTTGAATAAAAGCTGAGTGGAATACAGTCTTATGGCCACCCGCCATAGCTCACAAACAGGCAGTGGTCCCCTGAGCTCCCACCTTTGAAAATTCTATTTTGTGTCTTATGTTTCTATCTTTATAGATAGTCGTTCCTAACTTTATATTTCTTTAGTTGGTCACGCTACTTCCACAGGTCTTAATGGACCCTGCCCCAGGTGTGGGATCCTGACAGAGTTCTTTGAGGATTCTCCATACTTCTTTCCAAAAAGGCAATATTAGTTTGCAATCCCACCAAGACAATAAAAGTTTCTCTTTCTCTCCACATCTGCACCATTATCTGCAGCTTTGGGGCTTTATGATGTGGGCTATTCTCACTGGGGTTAGGTGATATCTTAGGGTGATTTTGATTTGCATTTCTTTGATTATCAGGGATGATGAGTATTTTTCATATGTTTGTTGGCCATTCATTTGTCTTCTTCAGAGAAGGTTCTGTTCAAATCTCTTGCCCAGAGATATATGGGCTTAATTTGAGTTCTCTATAGAGTCTAGTTATCAGCTCTTTATCTGATTTAATAACATGCAAATATCTTTTCCCATTCTGAAGTTTGTCTATGTGCTTTAATTTTTGTGTCCTTAGCTGTGCAGAGGCTTTTCAGCTTAATTAATTCTCTCCTGCTTGTTTATTTTTTGTTGTACAATTGCCAATGAAGTCTTCTTCATAAAATCTTTCCCCAGGCCTACATCATCAAGAGTTTTTTCCATGCTTTCTTCTAGGATTTTATCATTTTATGTCTTAGATTGAAATCTTTTGTCCATCTTGAGTCACTTTCTGTTAAGTAGTGAAAGGTGTGGGTCCAGTTTCAGTCTTTTACATGTGGTTATCCAGTTCTCCCAGCTCCAGTATTCTTTTCCCCAGTGTTTGCTTTTGTTTGGTTTATCGAAGATCAGATGTCAATAAGAGGCTAGCTTCATCTCTAGGTTTTCGATTCTGTTCCATATGTCTCTGTCTGTATTTTTGTGTCAATGGCATGCTGTTTTGATCACTGCGGACTTGTAATATAACCTGAAGTCTGAATGGTACCTGTTTCTTAGGGTCATAGTGAGATGTTTAAAAAGGTAAAGTAAGATAATGCCTGATACAGAGTAAGCTCTATATAAATATTGGCTATTATTCTTATTAGCTCGAGAAGTCTCCTTTTTAAAAATTTCATTTTACTATACAAGTTTTAGTGACTTTAAATTATTTTAGGAATGAATGAGAAACAAATAATTCTAAAATGTGAGCATTTAAATGGAGAACTAAGGGTGACTATCTATTTAAACCTAATAAATATTCTATCTTTGACTTTAATTATCTGGATGGTTTAGGTAAAAATGATGAATTTTTAGGTAGAAATTTTGCCTGAATTGTCTTGGATGATTGCAGCAATTTCTCTACTCCATGCGAACAGACAGTCTCCCTATTTCTTTCTTCAATGCCTCGGTTATAAAATGATTGAAGCCAACTGTGGCTTAAGTGAATATTAGATATATTTAAATATTAAAAAAAGTAGGAATAATTTAATATTAGGAATAATTAAAAAAAATCTAATGATCAGTTACCACTTCTAGATCCCTTTCCTCTCCTACCCCATTATATACATATGTTGCCCAAGTCCCTCTCCCATCTTTAAAATGTCAGCAAGATCCATGACAAACTCACACCCTGAGTTTAAACTCCAATTATTACTCTTTGCTGCTCTCCCAGCAGTGCATAAAAGAAGGACACCAGACAGGAAACCTGCCTGTGAACGGCAGCCTGAACCTCTCCTCCCAGGCCCCTCTCATGGACCCCAGCCTGGCAGCTGTGCCCAAGACAGAACAGCAGGTCCAGAGGGCTTGGGCTTTGCTTCAGAAGTAGCAGGAACCAAGGAGAAAAATGATTCTTTCCCAATGAGTCTTGCTTCTGCCCACTTCAGTGCCTTCCAAAATTTTCAGACAGTAGATTTTTAGTGTGAGGCTTTCTTTAGAGCCTAGCTCTGGCCTAAACAGATAAAATATTAAGCACCACAGCACTCCCAAACCATTCCACAGGTAATTACTTTAGCTCTAGGCTATTTAGGGCCTGTTGTTTTTATTTCCCACCCACAGCATACACTTTTCAGTAATGAACTCTCTATACACAAGATGAGGGAACTAACCATGTTCTCAGAAGGTTTGAAATGTCTCATTTCTGCCAGAAACTGTAACTCCAGGGGCTTCAAGCTCACTGTCAGCAGCAAGGAGGAAGGGAAGGTAATCACATAGCTGTCTCACTGATGAGAAAACTGTATTTCTTTAGCTAAATTACTGACTGGAAACAAAAATGCTATAAAAATGGATCAAAAGTTAAATGGTACACTTTTCCTTCTTTTCATAATGACTTTAAATTGCTTCATTAGTTGACCAATACCGTCTTTGGTTCTTAAGCTGACCCTTGGAGGCTGGTTGGTTTGCCTTCTGTTATCTCTTTGCTCCCAGTAGAGAACTCAGATCTCAAGGAAAGTGGGTCTCTAGAAGTCTCCTGACGAGCCAGTAGAGACAGATTTTGAAAGTGGTCCCAGCTGACCGGTCTAGTGTTGAAGCTTTCAAGTTTTCCCTATAGTATAACTCTGATTAAGTGGTTAATGGCAAATTTACTTTGCAAAGGGGCTACCCAAATCTTTTTAGTAAAAGGGAGAAGCACATTTCCAATGTAGAGACAGTATCAGCTAGAAGGATAAATTATTCAGGCCAAAGTGTACTGCTGAGTGGCAAGACTTGGGAATTGGAGTAAATACCATTCATTAAATTTTCAAAGAAACCTTGTTTCATATACATTTGTGATCATGGCTATGTATATGTGTGTGGGGCGGGTGGGTTTATACTATCAGACTTTTGCTGATTGCCCTTTGGGAAAAAACAACATACAGTTTAAATACAAGGTATTATTTGAAACTTGTTTCTCAGAACTGGATTTATGAAGTCAGCTATTAGTTATTTCCTGCCTGGCATTTATAAAGGCTATATTGGTCTCTTAGTTTAATGCTCTGAATCATAGTAAAGGATTGTAGACATTGTGTTTGAGAAATTATCTTCAAACATGCAAAACAGCAAGTTAATGTGGAGTGAGCTTGGCTATTTGATCTTTAAATCTAGAAGAACACAGAAAAAAATAGAATTAAGGATGAGAATGGGAACAGAAAATAATACTACTCTAATGTAATGCAATGATAAATCCATTTGAGGATGAATACACTATGGCTAACGCGGGAGCAGCAGTTAAGGAAGTGTGGCAGAACCATCGAAAAGTTGGTGAATGAATTTGTTCTCAATAATTATCAGGGGTCAGAACTGTTTCTGTTGTGACTGAAAACCCAACCCAAACTTGTTTATTTGCTTATGGAACTAAATATTCCAGGCATCTCTGGTTCCACCTCAACCTTTTAAAGGCATTTGAAAGTTGTACAAATGAGCTACAAGGATTTACGTAACAGAGATACCAGGACCCAGATCTGTTTATCATCTGTTGGTTTGGCTCTGCTCTGTTATGTGTCCAATTAATTCTTGTGCTACATGGAGTTTCAAGGTGGTTGTAGCAATTATTTGCTCTAATTATGTTCAAATTAAGGTCCAGAAGTGTCATTAAGAGGTTCATGGCATATCATCACCTCTGATGCCTTTCCATAAACCAATCAGTATGACCGGCTAAAGCTCTGATTGATTGGGCTTGGGTCTCATGACATCTATAGAGTTGGGTATGGAGTCAGTTTTGCCATTATTGCTGTGGATTAAGAGTGGGGGAAAGATGGATACTCAAAGCAAAATGGGAAGCTGGTGAATGGAGTAGGATAGATGAATGCCAAAGGGCCAAAACCCAGTATCTACGACACATAGAATAGTCATTAATGGTAGTGATAAAGGAAAAAAGTGTATCAGAATAAAAAATTTTAAATAGCATTAAAAATGAAACAGCATTCCAAAGAAGGATTATTATTATTCTGCATTAGATATGTCCATGTATCTTTTTGTATCATATACATACATCAGAGAAGATATATCAACTAAGTACCATGACATTTAATTGTGGTGAAGCACCTAAAGTGTTTCCAGAAGTTGTTATTAACAAGGTGCAGAAGTCATTCCATTGAAAGTAATAGATGTGCTTTTTATTTACTAGCTTTTGGTTTTCCTGTCTTGAGCTGGGATATTTGTACTGAGAAAAATCAATGGAATTGGGTTATGGAAGTTGTCTTAATCTGTTTTGTGTTGTTGTAAAGGAATACCTGAGGCTAGATAATTTATAAAGAAAAAATGTTTGTTTGGCTTATAATTCTGATGTCTGGAAAGCTCAAGATTAGGCTGCTTCCACTCATGGGGAACGCCAGGGGAGCCAGTGTATGCAGACATCGCACAGTGAAAGAAGAAGCAAGTGGTGAGGTGCCAGGCTCATTTTAACAACCGGCTTTTTCAGGAACTGATAGGGTGAGAGCTCACTCACTCTCCTAAACTCTCCTAGATCAAATTTCTACATGAGGTTTGGAGGGGACAAACATGCAAACCATAGCAGGAGTCTTCAAGTAGTACTTAGGCTGGAAGATGACTATCCTTTCCACCTCAACCTTTCAAAGGCATTTGAAAGTTGTACAAATGAGCTACAAATCCCACAGTTCTTGTCCAACACATATGTGTGCAAGAGCAATGGGAAAATAGCCAGAGCAACATAAATGTAGATGATGATCTCTGAATACTGAGGCAGGAAGTTGAGCACTTGTCAACCAAAGGAGAAATAACTTTCTGAACTTTTTATTTTTTTATTTATTATTTTTTTATTAGTATTAGATAATAGCTGTGTACATTAATGCGATCATGGGGCACCATACACTGGTTTTATAAACAGTTCGACACATTTTCATCACACTGGTTAACATAGCATTCCTGGCATTTTCTTAGTTATTGTGTTAAGACAATCATATTCTGCATTCACATGTATCCTTTTAAGATGCACTGCAGGTGTAATCCCACCAATCACCCTCCCTCTGCCCAACCTTCCACCTCCCTCCCCTCCTCTCCCCCTTCCCCATATTCTTAGGTTAACTTTCTGAACTTTTAAAATCAGCATTATAACTAGAATATAGCCAGTTTATCATGGAGCATAGGGCTTGCACAGCCTTAGTGAATTTGCATTTGCTTTTTCCTCTGGCTAGAATATATAACCTCCAGCTTTTCCCATTTTTGGCACATGGTCATCTTTCAGACCTCAGCTCTCCTGAGAGACCTTCCTGATCCCCTCACTTCACTCCATTTGCTCAGCATTCTATTTATTTCCTTTACAACCATTCTCATAATTTGAAATTACTGTGTTTATTTACTTATCTATTGTCCCTGTCTTCCCATTAGAATTATGCTCCTTGAAGGCAAAGTTCTTATTTATATATTACTCATTTCTGAATCCCCAGAATCTCGAATAGTGCCTGGCACACATAAAGGAGCAATAAATGTTTATTAACTAAATATTTGGGACACAGAAAGAACAAAATGTGTTGGAAATAAAACAGCTAACTTTGCCAGATAAAGATAACAATATGAATCATTGTCACTTCTGGCAGGGATTCTGAACCCCAGTCCCACGTCCCAGTAAACAACACTGCAACTGGCTCTTTCCTTCAAACACCACCTACTGGCAGGGAGGACAACTTGTACAGCCCCTTATAGAATTTACTGACTCAATCATAGGGTGTATGGCTGACTCTTACCCAGAAAGAGAGTACCATCTCAGAGATTAAATTGGCCATCCCAATATAATTCACTTTGTTAAGAAGAGCACAGGCCTAGCCAAAGAGAAAGGATTTTAAAGACCTCCATCTTTCCTTGTCAACAAGAGATAGGGCATCTGCCCATGCACATAGCACACTTCTACTCAACATAGTATTGGAAGTCTTAGCCAGGGCAATCAGGCAAGAGAAGGAAATATAGGATCCAAATCAGGAAAGAGGAGGTCAAATATGCCTGTTTGCTCACAATATGATCTTGTATCTATAAAGACCTAACAACTCCATCAGAAGACTCCTAGAATTGATAAATAAATTCAGTAAAGTTTTGATCTGTGTACAAATCAGTGTACACAAATCAGTGAC
The DNA here is from genome assembly GCF_027406575.1 of Nycticebus coucang. Taxonomy (NCBI): domain Eukaryota; kingdom Metazoa; phylum Chordata; class Mammalia; order Primates; family Lorisidae; genus Nycticebus; species Nycticebus coucang. The sequence goes on from NC_069790.1 coordinate 59,696,377, forward strand.
ATTTCTCTATACTAATAGCAGTCAAGTGGGGAGTCAAATCAAGGACTCAAAACCATTCACAATAGTTATGAAGAAAATAAAATACCTAGGAATATACTTAACAAAGGAGTTTAAAGACCTCTACAAGGAGAAGTAAAAAATATTGATGAAAGAAATTACAGAGGACATGAACAAATGGAAAACTATATCATGCCCCTAGACTGGTAGAATCAACATTGTTAAAATGTCCATACTGTCCAAAGCGATTTACAGATTAAATGTAATCCACATCAAAGTACCACTGTCGTATTTTATAGATCTAGAAAAAATAATCCTAAGCTTTATTTAAGAACCAAAAAAGAGCCCACATAGCCAAAGCAATTTTAAGTGGATGATGAAGCTGTGTGAGCGCACCCTTTCAATAAGAATTTCAAAGAGGTGTTTAAAAATTTACTTTCCATTATGATCCCAGGACAAATTGTGATCCTACACAAACTTTTAATTGATTCTTCTAAGGCATCATTAAAGAATCTAGGAACAGGGTTATAACTTAAAATTTTATCCAGCACTGTGGAAGTGTTGTTATTTTTAAAATGTGAATGTCTTGTTTTTCAGGTTTTTTCAATACTTATGCCATAAAAAGCTAGGATTTCTAATTCAGTTTGACATATGCCTCGGTCAATATAGACATACTGGTAAAAAAAAAAAAAATCCTTGTGTCTTAACCAAAGAAAAGTCTATCTTACACATTTTTCTTGTGGTCCAATGTAGAGGCTTCTATTCATTATAGTTGTAGATCAAGGCTGAGGCTGTCTTGACACATGCAATCATTATACTAGAGGGAAGGGAACATGGGAAGCATGAAGTGGCTCAAAGCACCACACACTCCTTCTTCTCACATTTCACTGTCTAAAGTAGCACAGCCTCACCGAGTTTCAGAAGGGGGAGGTACAAATCTACCTTGTGCCTGGGAGGGGAGCTGAGAATATTGATGAAACCTGACTACCACAGCTCACCCTGTGGTTCCCACATATTTTGTTTACTCTGTGTGCCCAGGGGAGGCAACTCCAAAATCCCACCCACTTACAGCATCCAGCTCAGAGCTCAGGATCTCGGAGGGATGTATCAGGTCTGGATGTGGCTTCTTAAGCCTGTGAATTAAAACATGTGTGTTATTCCTTCCATATGCCTGACATATAAGGGTAGAACAGAAATAGGAAAAACTAGGCAACTATTTTGCATTTCAATAGGGGAAGTATGGGATAGTCCTAGGAATGTTTAAATCTCTCTGGGCAGAGGAGGCGGGAGTCCCCTTCCCTGAGGGGTGATACGTGTCCCTTGGTCAGACCTGATTCTGTCCTCTGCTCCTCTGTTTGAGAGGCTCTGCCTCCTCTGTTATCTCCTTGGTCCTGACGTGACCACTGAAGATTATTTCTGGAGCCTCAGCAGCTCATTCAGCCTGTTTCTTGCTTCTTTTTTTGCCAGCCCAGGGGTCTTGTTAGACCGTAACCTTAATCAATTTTAATCAAGCTGGTGCTTCTATTGGCCGTGCAATTCTCTTCAAAATTTGGTCAGATTTTTAGGTATTTTATTCTAGTTAGCTTCATATACCAAGAGCTTACTCTCCATTTTTTAATATACGATTCCTAGATATGCTAAATTCCTTTTTTTCTTTTCTCCATGTTCTCTCATTCTTTCTCCACTTGATTGTGGGTTCCTTACATTTCTCAAGGTTCAAAGGAAAGCCACACTTTTTCCCCCTGAACATTTTTGTCTAATTGAAGGGATTTATAGGCTTGTTCATCAGTTGGAATCTGAAACATCTTCATACATTCGAAGGCTTTTTTTTGTTGTTTTATTTTATATCTGGTGTGATTTGCACATATTTCTATCTGTCTTTTCTATTATAACCATCCTAGTGGAAGTGAAGTGGTATCTTATTATTATTTTGATTTACATTTCCCTAATGATTGACGACATTAAACACATTTTCAGATCCTTATTGGTCATTTGCATATCTTCTTTGGTGATATATCTATACAAGTATTTTGTCCACTTTTAAATTAGGTTATCTTCTGGGAGGCCGAGGTGGGTAGATTGCCTGAATTCACAGGATCGAGACTAGCCTGAGTCAGAGCGAGATCCCATCCCTAAAAATAGCCAGGCGTTGTGGCAGGCATCTGTAGTCCCAGTTACTTGGGAGGCCGAGGCAAGAGAATCACTTGAGCCCAAGAGTTTGAAGGTTGCTGTGAGCTGTGACACCACGGTACTCTACCAAGGGTGACATAGTGAGACTCTGTCTCAAAAAATAAAATAATAAAAAAAATAAAATAAATTAGGTTATCTTTTTACAAATGTAAGAATTCAGTATGTAGTCTAGATATAAGTCTCTCAACAGATTTGCAAATATTAACTCTTTATTCTCTTTCTTGATGGTACCTTTTAAAGCACAAAAGTTTTAAATTTTGGTTAATTTACCTTTTTTCCTTTTCTTCCTCTTTTTTTTTGCTGTGATTTTGGTGTTTTATATTAAAAAAAAAAACATTGTCTAACCTAAAGTCTTACAGACTTTTGTGCTTTTTCCTAAGAGTTTTATATCTTCAGCTCTTATATTTATTTCTAATCTACTTTGGGTTAATTTCTGTGTATGGTGTGAAATAGAGATCCAAATTCGTTTTTTTGTATGTGGCTGTGCAGTTGTTCCAGCACCATTTGTTGAAAAGATTCTTTCCCTCATCGAATTGCCTTGACATTATTGTTGAAAATTGTCCTCCTCTTCCATTTTCTTTTTTCTTCCCTTCTTTTTTTGAATTCAATTGGTGTCCATCATCCAGCAGTCCTATTTTCCTACACATGTTCTTTTTTGTTGTTGTTGTTCTGACTGATTTTTCTCTAAAGTAGCTTCCTCTTTTTTATGTGCTGGTTACTTTGAACTCAAATCCAGGACCCTAAGTGCAGCACTTTCTTAAGGAAAGGGCAGATGACAGCTTCTCCCCACTGGGTTAGTGGTGAAGAAGAAAGCCGGCTGCGGTCTCTCCTGCAGCAAGCCTCCTGTCTGTCTAGTCTCCTCACCCTCCCCGAGCTCAGGCTCAGAGAAGCCGCCGCTTCTCTGTCCAGCTCCTCTCAGCCCCTAGAGAGAAGACGAACCACACATTTACAGGAGGCCACATTTCATCCCCCTCTCGGATCTAGATATGTTTCTGAGCCAGGCTTTTCCCAGAATCCACTCCTGGGTGGGGACCAGGAGTGTCTGCTTGTCTTCAGTCATTCATGCTGCTCACAGTGAAATTCTCCCACCTCGGTGCCCAGAAAGCCTGAGGTCTCTCTTGTCCCCAAACCGTCGCAGCTTCTTTTCTCAGGAGAAGGAAGGAAGACATGAAGTTGGTTATGGGTTTCCATCAATCCTTAAAGTATGTCCCCATATAGTATTTAAGGAAGTAGGCTGAAATGGCAAAATACAGTTTCAGTGATGATCATATTCATGGTGATTAAAAAAAAAAAACCTGACAACCAATGCAATGTCACATTAAAATTTTTTTAATATGAAACATTATTTGTGTTTTGGTTTTTTCTTGTTCTGGAACTATTTATACAGACTTTTATGGCCTTAAGTCAAGCAACAGCATTAATTCTTGGCTTGATGTCACATCTCTTTAGCATAAAATGAAAAGATAATTCAGCAAGTTGCTGCTGAAATACAGGAATCGGTGCTTTAAATGTTATTTTAGTCATGACTGGAGTAATCAGAATGGAGCTTTTGTACTCACATGATTACCATTTATTGAAATGCTCTTAAACCTTACGATGAATGGACTGTTTTTAAACTCAGATGTCAAATATGAAACATTATTTGATAACATAGTTTTCAATTTTAAGATGAATTGAGTAGTTTAAAATAGTGGAGAATTTCTCAATGTGATTCAGTTAACGCTGTATGCGAGCAGAATGGCAGGTCATTTACACTAACAACGTCATAAATTATCCTGGAAAATTAAATTTTAGTAGAAATTTACAGATTCGGATGAATAGGAGAACAGCAATTGGATTTTGTAAATTTGAACTTTAAATTCTTTTGAAATAATTTTAAAGTATATATAGTATCTTGACTCTTCCAAAATAGTTTCTGAGTAGAAACTATTAGGGGGAACCTTCTTACTTTGCTTTTTAAAAATGTCTTAATTTTAATTTGTACATAATAGCATCATCCATTCATAATTAATAGGCTCACATCCTTATTTTTATACTCATGTAATTTATAGAAATTTCTTTATAGTTTATATAACATTCTATGAAAATCTCAGTTATTTCATGAATTCAATTTATAAATTTTTGAAATAATGGGATTGTTGCTGAGTTGTCAACAAGACAGTGGTTTTTTTTTGTAGTTTTTGGCCAGGACTGTGTTTTGAACCTGCCACCTCCGGCATATGAGGCCAGCGCCCTACTCCTTTGAGCCACAGGCACTGCCCAACAAGGCAGTCTTTCATTGTTGCAAAACCTAACTCTATCTTATCAGTACAGACCATCTCTAAAGGACCCATAATAATGGGACTTTGGTACAGTACTCTAGGCTCATAAAATATTTGCTCAGCTATCTACATCCTTAGATAACCCAATATTTAAATGCACAAGGGGCATCCTTCTGTGAGATTCCAACATTATTTTTATGGAACCAGAGGCTAGGTCATCCTGTGCTATGGCCAGAAATGAGTATTGATTTCTTCACTTTCCATCCCTTATGAGTCATCAGAAATATGCAACAAGAACACTAACACACACAGACAGAAAATAATTAAAGTTGTGCTAGCCAGCTGAGTTTCTCTGGTCAACGTGTTTCTCTCTTTTTTCACTGTACAGTCATCAGTGATTGAATGATTGACCAGGCAATACCACACTTACTCTTGATCCTCTGCAGTTTGCATTTGGAGCACACAGTATGGGTACCAAATGCTGACATAGTAGGCTACTCTCCTTTTCTCCTTCTTCCTGGTTCTAGCAATAACAGACAGGCTTAGAGAATTCATTTATAAAACGCTCTGCTCTCTGAGAACCTTGAATATGCTTGGCATTGTACTTGTTTATTTTGGGTGAGAGAAGGATAGAGCATGGTCCTTGTTCTCACAGAGCTTGCAGCCTTGGGAAGGGGATCAAGACCTAAACCTTGGGAACTGGAAAGGGAGGGCCTGGTCATTTGTGTTTTAGATAAGTTCCAGAATTAAGTGTAGTTTATGCCACTAAAATCATGACTTTAGAATGACTTTATTTATTTTTTTTTTTTGTAGAGACAGAGTCTCACTTTACTGCCCTTGGTAGAGTGCCGTAGCGTCACACAGCTCACAGCAACCTCCAGCTCCTGGGCTTAAGCGATTCTCTTGCCTCAGCCTCCCGAGCAGCTGGGACTACAGGCACCCGCCACAACGCCCGGCTATTTTTTTGTTGCAGTTTGGCCGGGGCTGGTTTTGAACCCGCCACCCTCGGCATATGGGGCTGGCGCCCTACTCACTGAGCCACAGGATGACTTTATAAACTTTACAAGATTTTATCTTTCCGATAATCTTTCCAGTTTAGGCTACTGGTTTTGAGGTCATTTATTTTGTTAGATGTTCTAGACTTCCTTAATTCCCTTCTATGGAGCAAAATAACACTTTCAATTTGAAAGTGATTTGATATCATCTTTCCCAAGTGTAAGCATTTAAGTTCTCAGTATATACAACAGGCAATTTGGGGGGGGGGGGTTACTGAAACAAGGGTGCTTGGAGCTCTGCTTTCTACTAGTTTCATTCAGTTAGTTCTCAAGAGACAAAACAGACATTTTACCACATCAAACAGAAAGCTTGACCAGTAAGGAGTTTATTCTCACAACCTAGGGCTTTGCTATTACCTCAGAAATCCTAAAGAATACAACATGGGCTCAATATGGGCAAACTGCCCTGAGGAAAACTGCCATATATGCTTCCTCTTGACTGAATTATCTGAATACTACAAAGGGAGCATGCTATGGTTTGAACGTTCTTGCTCCTGCCAAAATTCATGTTGAAACTTAATCCCCAGTGCAACAGTATTGGGAGATGTGGCCTTAGCGAGGTGATGAGTCATGAGGGCAGAGTGATCATGGCTGAACGTGAGGCTGAGTCCTGAATTACTAGTGTATCTGTGTTCTAGGATTCTGTGGAAATAGAACTTAAGATTGGAATGAGCTAGGATATTTGACCAAAGAAACCACTCAGTGCAAAGTATTGAAAAGGTGATGTGGCTTCTTTTAAATGCTTATTGTAAAATACAAGAAGAGAGAAACAATTTTAAAACTGAATTTATAATTAAAAGGGAAGCAGAACGTAAAGATTTAGAAAATTCTTGGCTTGGCTACATAGAAAACAAAAAAAGCACATTCAGGTGAGAAATAAGAGTGTGTCCAAGCATCCATTTGAGAAGGACGTCCTTGTGGATAGAAAAAAGCCAGGTGCTATTGATCAAGACAAGGGGAGAATGACCCTGAGGGCATTTCAAAGAGTTTGAGGCTGCCATATTTATCATAGGCTCAGAGTGCCAGGGAATTCAGGGCAGAACAGTTTTGAAGGAGGGGCCCAGGGAACCTGTGGGACCTCAGGGCTCACTGCACAGAGCTGCCTCCTCCACTTCTGAAGTAGCACTCTTCAGCTGCCCCAGCTGGGGCTGATGTGCAGTTCAGACCACTGTTCTACACAGTGCGAGTGATGAACCTCGATGGGGTCCACGTGGTGCTGACTCTGCGGCATGCACTGTGTAAGAGTCATGGAGGCATGGCTACCTCCTAGCTTTTAAAGGATGCCTCAGACAGGCCTGGGGCCCAGGCAGAGACTTGCCTCAGGGGTGGAACCACTTCAGATAGCCCCACTAGGGCAAAACTTAGTGGAGCCAGAGCTGCCACTCAAGGCCCCAGACCTGTAGAGCCACCAGCAGGCAACGCCAGCCTGACAGAGCTGCAGGCAGCATGAAAGCTACAACATGGCCTGGGCTATGCCCAGCGAAGCCAAGAAGACAGGGCCATCTGGAGCCCTGGGGCCAACCAAGGAGTGTGTCCAGAAGGCAGGACATGGAGCAAGGAAGATTGTTCTCCAGCCTTAAAATATAAACTTGTTTTCCCTGTTGAGTTCTAGAATTACTTGGGACTTGTTATTCCTTTTTCTTTCCTATTTCCCTTTAGAATGAAAATGTCTAATGCCCGTCCCACCATTTTACTTTGAACACATATAACTGGTTTGATTTCACAGACTCTTAGGTAAGGAAGATTTTGTCTCAGGATGAATCACACCTCAAGTGCACCCATATGATGTTTAGATGAGACTTTGGAATTAAACTTAATTTAAATGATATGGGGGTGAGTTAAGACAGCTTTTGAGGCTACTGGGATGGAATGAGTATATTTTGTATGGGAGAAGGACATGGATTTGGTGGGACAAGTGGTACAAAATATTGTTTGAATGTTTTTGCTCTCTCCAAAATTCATGTTGACACTTAATCCCCAGTGCAACAACATGGGGATTAGAAGTCCTTATAAAAAGGAGCTGACAGAGGGAGTTTGCCCCTTTTTTCTCTTCCATTTACTGCCACATGAGGATGCAGTGTCCTCCTCATTTACAGGACGAGGTGATCAAGGCACCATCACGGAAAGAGAGACCAGACGATCACCAGACAACAAACCTTCTGGTGCCCTTCTCATGCTGTTACCAGCCTCCAGAGCTGTAAACATAAGAAAGATGTATGTTTTTTACAGATTGTCTGGTGTCAGGTATTTTATATAGCAGCATGAACAGTCTAGGATGGGTGCAAATTCCATTTAAATTCATAGCCATCATAGGTACTATTGTAAATACTGAGGTATTCAGAGCTGCCTTACTGTAGCATCTAGAACCTTGATCAGTGCTTCTCTTCCCTGGTTTCATCCAAAGCTTGGATCCACCCCATGCTGATTAAATCAACATCTGGGGCAGGTGGAGTATGATTCCAATGTGCAGCCGAGTTAAGACCCGTCTCTTGAATGTGGTACTGTTTTATGAGGTCATTAAGTAGAATCAAAGTCTGGTGTCAGGTGATGCTATAGACTTTCTTGATCTTCTTTATCATAGATTTTCAATGGCCTATCCTCTGCCGTATTCCTTTCACAGACTTCTGACTTTGTCTTCTTGAATCTGTAGGTAGATAAGAACATAATCCTTTGTGTCTTGAGGTGTAGGGAACGTATCAACTCTACAGGTGCTGTGAAGCAGGAAATCCCTGCACTGCTTACTCTATTGAGCTTCTGCCTGTGTTCTATGACTTTTTGGTTTTGGTGGTGAAAGGATAAACTTCCAGTATCAAGGGCCTTTCTTCAGCCAAAATAAAGATCAAAGTTGCATCCTTTATTATGGGTTTCATTGTTTCTCCCCGCCCCCAAATGTGTTGGAATCCTAACCCCTAATAATTCTGAATGAATTATTAGAGAGCATCTTTAGAGTGGTAATCAAATTAAAGTGAAGTCAATTAGAGGCATTCTACCCCAATATGACTGGTGTCTTTTTAAAAAGAAGAAAATTTGGACGCAGAGACAGAGGTACCTACACACATGGAGAGTGAAGACTGGAGTTACTCTGTACAAAGTCAAGGAATTGCTGGAAGAGGCGAAGAACAGATCATCCCTAGCTCCTTTAGAGGTAGCATGGCCCTTCCAATACCTTGCTATTGGACTTACAGCCTCCAGAACTGTGAGATAATAACCATTTGTAGTTTTAACCACTCACTTTCCGTACTTTGGTAAGGTAATCTCAGCAAACTAATACAGTTTCCAAGACTAAAGTATTTGTAAATAACGTTTTACATCTCGTGTCTGTCAAATTTTAAATCATTTATAACATACATTATCAGATTACTATCCCCAGGAAATAGCATTTGAGATTGGCCTGGAAGAATAAATGGGAGTTCTACAAGCAGAGACGTTTGGAGGAATAGAATTCTAGGCCTAGAAAATAGCAGAAACACAGATCTGTAGATAAATGGTGCAGAATGTATCCCAGAAACAGAATAATACAATTTGTTTGGAGTGTACATGTCAGTTTGAAGAGAAATGAGAGCAAATATTGCAAATTTAGATCACTTTCACATTGGCAATGGCCTTGAATACCAGTCAGAGGATTTTGTGCTCAAACTGTCACTTCCCGGGCCACAGGGAGATGATGGTTCTTGAGCAGGGAGGAGTGTAACATGCCAGAAATGTGTTTGAACAGGAGCCTCTGGCAGCATCTTGGGAGATGGGTTAGTTTGGGGAAAGACTGGGAGCAGAGACCTTAGTGTAGAAGCAGTTACTGTAGCCCCGGCCAATGGTGGTAGGGGGTGAGGAGAGCAGGAAGGGAAAAGACAGGTAGGTTTACGAGGTATTACCACAAAGGAAGAGAGATCTCCTGGAACTTAGGCACGTGGCAGGCTGATGAGGAAATGCTCTTAGGCAAGTGGATATTCATTCCTGTTATATCATACCTCTATGTGCATAGGCATAAAGCTGGCCTGCAAAGGTTCTTCAGCTAGAAATGGAGTCTGGATTCTGATCTCCCAGTACCCAGCAGAGGAACCTCAATGGTCCATCGAACCTGGGGCAGTCAGGGTGTGTAACAAGCACCTTGGGGCTCTGTGACATGGGTCAGGTGTTTGGCTTAACACATCTTTATCAGGGGCCTGTAGACACAGTAGCAAGAGCACCCAGAATCTTTCACTTCTACCTACAGATCTTTGCCTCATCAACCAGCTACATGATCTAGTAGAGCGTTACCTGACACCATGTCTTAGTAACCTGAGTTATTACCCTTCTGTACAAAATAGCTATTTGTTAATTGTCATACCTCTAACATCCTTTTACCACCTTCTCCTCCAGCCAAAATAAACCTCCAGCAAAGCCAGGTGACTCCCCCCACCTTGGGAAGTACTGAGAAGTCCTGGGTCTCATGGGTGACTGGAGTTCTCCTCATCTGTGGTGCGTGACAGCTGCCTAATCTGCTTAGGCAGCTCAGCACGCACAGGTAAGTTAGATGTGACTGTGCCAGCAGGACGGATTATAGTGCTCAACATCAGCTCACTCTTTCACTTCATAGTCTGTGTGAATATGGACAATTCTGGAGCCACAGAAGCAGTGTAATCCTCTGTGCCCGGCTGCCCAGGGCGAGCCAGCTCTCCCTCCTCCAGGAAACAGATGTCACTCAATGCGCCTGCTCGGTACTGTCCTGAGGACACAGCAACTCTCTGCCTATTAAGAGGAAAAGTTCAAGTGTATGGACTCTATATCGGGGTGCACTGGGGGCTATAAGCTGCTGTGCTGTGTACTTACCATTGTGGTGAGGAGGGCAACTGTCCCCCAGGAGCCCTGTGAAGCAGTCTGGAATCCTAGTTGCTTACAGAGCTGAATTCTGCATCTGAGCAGTAACTTCCTAACAAATGCATAAGAACAGGGCTGTAGCCTGTTCCTAAGGCCACTTCCATAAGCTAAAACATTCAGTGCTGAGGTATTTTTTAGTAAAAGTCCTTTGCACAAAGGATTAAGGATTTGATGGTCGTTAAGTAGATGATGTCCACTCTCTACTGTTACAATGGAAGGCAGTCACAAAGTACAGAGTTCAGAAGTGATACACAATTATAATACAGTAAGCTGGGTGTATATTTCCCTTGTAGCAAACAACAGATTCTATCTCTGAATATGAAATATGAATAGGGAGATATGACAGTAATCATATACAACTGTTTTATGGGTAAAAAGCGCCAAGAACTAGTTTAGAGAAGGGCTGGCCAGGGAAAGGACAGATGAGGGAGAGAGGAGAGAGAAAGAGAGACTATCAGACATGCAGAGGGAAACAAGATCATGTTGGAGCAAGAGTCCTGCTGTCCTCACTGTTTTCGGTTCCAATATTTCGTGAATCCTTATTTCATCTTTGCCTTTATATGCTAAGAAATACTCATATGCAAGTATTCTTCTAAACATTTTTCCTTTTTTGTTTTAGCTAACTCAAGTCCGTTTCAGCCATTTGCAAGCTAAGGGTCTTAACAATTATGGGTGTGTCTTATAATAGACCCAGCTAATTTCCCCTACAATACAATTATAATCATCTTTTTCCAGTTCTCAGACAAATATAAGTTAAGGAATGATCTCCCTGATTCCATTATTCTTCCATAGATTATTTCTCAAACCATTGGCAATTGTAACCACTTGCCCGGTTGAGAATCCTAGCAGATGACAAAATGAACAACCTGAGAAACGTTAATAGGGAAAACGAGAGGCAGCCCCCGTGTTTGGCTTGCAGCCTGCCTTAGTAGACATGTGGTAATGCTTTTGTACTGTGTATGTGTATCACACATATGTGTATTATGTACACACAGAAACATGCATACCTATCCAATAGTCATATTTTCTGCTGTTAAAACAGATGCTAATTTATTTGTTAGAATTAAACAGACCAATGGACTTTTTTGGCATCTGAAAAATTTGGGGGGCCATTGCTTTACATTAATTTAAATCTTCTGTGTTTTCTTCATTCTCAGCTTTCCCAGGCACTGCAGAGCCATATGGCCACCAATCTGTCTCTCCCACCACTGTTTAGTTGTCTGACAGCCCAATTTCTAGCCTTGCACCACAGGAGCATCCATTCTCATAACCTGCACTGGCATAATATATACTGGTTGTATAATGGGTGTCTGTTGTACACTGAACAGAGGACTGGGGGGAGGAGCCATTCCTACAATCACCCTAAGGGTGTATGGCCAGACCTGGAGGACTATAGTGTAAATTTCTTAGACGTTTGCTCAACCCTGGGTCAGTCCCTGGGGAGTGTTCACATACTCATTAGATTGCTTGCCTGTCTTTCCAGTGTTTTCAAAGTTAGGCCTGTGGATGGAGGTAGAGGTGGTTTATTAAATTACGAAAAAACTTTTCCTACCAATTAAAACTTGGGCTCATATATTAGCTGCTTTTTATAAAATGTTTGCTAAACTTAAGATAATTTTTATGTTTGCATAGTTTAAGACTGGGTTAATTTTTTTTTTTTTGTCAGTCATAGATTTTAATGAAGAAGTAAATATTAATTATTTAATCTCTCCTTTCTCAAAAACATCTATGTTACTCATACAGATAACTGGAAAGTCTAATATTAATGAAATTTAATTTCTCATAAATAAGAAAATCTAACTAAAATATCCAGGGAGCCAGTTCTCCCTTGGGAAGGCTATTTATTTATTCTTCCTAATTTAGCATTTAAAATGTTGTTGTTTATTAGATCTTCCTTATAGTTTCTGAGGTTTTGAAAATCACATTGCTCCAAATGGAATCCTTCTCTTTTATTTGGTATTTTTAGACAGCAAAATCATTGTCTTTACAACTATCTATCTTCCCCTAAGTTCTTTCCCACTTTAATATATTTGAGAAATGTGCTTTTTTAGCACATAGAGAGATATCTCTCTCTTCCTTTTCATATAAGGTCACTAATACTATTGGATTAGAGCCCCACCTTTGTGACCTCATTTAACCTTAATTACCTCCTAAAATTCCTATCTCCATATTCAATCACCTGGGGATTAAGACTCAACATAGGAAATTTGGGGGATGCCATTCCAGGGGAATACTATTCAACAATAAAAAGGAAATAATGAATTTCGAAGATATTATGAGTATGAACTAAAAATAAAATCCTAAGCCCCCTGCTAACTGAACCCACCCCTCCTGGCCAAGAGGACCCCAGAAAAAAAAGCCTTAAAACTGTGTTCCCAGCCACAGAGGGATGGGAGGTGAAAAGCACCATTACATATGTGTGTTTTCTCTTCATAAATATTCATGACTCCTCCTATATCTTGTTAAATATGTATAATTAGCCACACTGCTCAGTATAAAATCCTGTTCCGTTTTATCTCTCATGTGAGATACGTGTTCTTGGCTTGACGCCTGAGTGGTGTTTCCCAACCAGTTAGAATGGCCACTGCAGGTAGAGAACTCTTCACGAGAAATAAAGCTCTTCCTTTAAATAAAAAATAAAAAGTAAAATCATGATTTTTTTTTTTTTTAATTAACATGAGTAAAATGAGCCAGATACTAAGGAATACCTTTGGGCTCCATTCAGATAGTGACAGAAATCAAAGAGTGGTTGATCATGAGGAGGAAGGACTTAAGTGGTAGGGGGCTCAGGGAAATTTCTGGGGTGATGGCAACACTATATCTAAATTGGGATGGTAGGTACATGAGTGTATATATTTTGTCAAAACACATTGACTGTACATTTAAGACCAATGCATTCTTAACTTTGTTAAGTTATATCTTAAAGAAAAGCTAACAAAGAAAAACTCTTCCCTAGCAACTTCCATGCCCTATTCTTCCAGAGTTCCCACTCTAAATAATCTTACCAATGAGAAAGCAGTTCCAGGATTTCAAATTAACACGTATTTATTATATGCCTTCATGTAACAGACTCTGCAGTTCACAGAAGAAAATTAAAGGAAGGGACTTGTTCGAAGTCACATTATTAACCAATTAATTATAGGATGGGAACCATATTTCTAGTTTCCAAGCTTAGACTTTTTGATATTAAAGGAAAAAAAAAATAGTGCAATGTACCCAGTCGCCATCAAGAGGTTGAGGATGCTAGAGCTTGGTGCCTCCAGGCTGTAATCTAAACCTTCCTTCGGGTTGTGAGAAGCAATTTCAGAGCAGGCAGATTTTCTGTAGTGCTGAAAAATGGCTGTGCTGACCATGTCCAGGGGCAGGGAATGTAACCTCCAGTCTTCGGCACCCCTCTCAGTCCTGTAAATTTAGCCTTGTATTTTCCCCAGACTTTCAAGTCTTCCCTTTCAGGGATGGGCTTTTCAAGTGTAACCTCTAGGGGGCCCCAGCTCTACCATTAGCATTTTCCTCACTCAGGCATTTTTAGTGAATTCTCTGGGGGCAGGCATCACAGCTCACACATCTAACACAACAGTGGGCGCTGAATGTTTGTGGAATAACTCTAGGTATTTAACAACAGAGAAGAACCATCCTCGTTTCCATCAGCAACAGCTTGCAGTGTTATGCAAGCCTTTGACGCAGCTTCATGAACTGCAGAATTAACTCGGCAACCACAAAAGAAAGCAGCTGATTTCTCATGGCCTTTTTGTAATTTCAGAAAGGTTTTGGGAAGTCTCTAAATTGAATTTAACTGTTAAGCACAGGCTGAACTTAAAACCCTCATCTGTTTTAAGTCATCCCCTTCCTCCCATACACTATGCACTCATCTGGGGTCTGAATCCTGAGTGCTTTGGCTGTGGACACGTGCTGTGTGTGAAAGGCCATGGCACCCAAGGGGCTGAGATTGCTGCCTGCATCACCACATTCCTTTTGTTTGAATTCACTCGGCCGAAAACCACCGAGGGGTTGTAGAATGCCCAGCACATTGCAGCAGGATCTCATCAGGTTACAAAGGTGGGCGGAAAGAGCCCTGGTCCCCAAGGAATGTCCTCCCCATTACTATTCAGGAAGGAAACAGGACAATGGCAAAAAAAATAGGTATTTCTCAGTGACAGTATGCCAAAATTTTCCTGCTGCAGAAGGAGAGCCTTGATCATCTTTCATGGTCGTTTAGTTTTTTATTTGTGTCCTGACCCTGATGCACCAATTATCTCATTGGTACCCAGGGAACATCCCTGAGCACAAAGGAAGTCCATTTCTTAATCAGGATAATTGTTTTAACAACGCTCTGATGCTTGGGGGATGTTTGAGACAAGGAGAGTGACTTTCTTGCTCATTTCACAGTCCGAGGAGGGTATGGAGGGGCGGGGGTAGTGGTGGGGCGTGTTTTGTGTACACAGTTAATCAGGGACTAGGTTCCTTTTATAGGACGACTCTGCAATTGTTTGGTGTTTTTCCTTTGCTGCGTTAGGTGGTATACAAGGAAAGAGAGCTCACAGAGGACCACACATAGGTTTAGGAGCTATGTCTAGAAATGCCATAGCATCACTTCTGCCCACATTCCATCAGCCAGAACTCAGTCATACGGTTCAGCCAACTTCAGGAGAGGCTGAATAAGGTGGTCTAGAGATTTCACGAGCATAATACCTGGTCTCTGCCACAGTAGATGGTAATAATATAAATTCTGTATTAACTGAGATGCTGACAAGTGGGAAGAAGAGCATGTTCCCTGCTAATCTTTCCAAGTGGTGTTGGTGTGGTCTCTGGCTTTGTTACTTGGAGACAGTGGTCCATTCTCATTTAAGCTATCTTCATGATGAATGCCTATTCTTTAACCTATATTTGGCAATTGGCATGGATTATATAAATGCTCTCTCAGAACAGACTTTTTGCTGCAGTACTAAAACCATACCTATTTTGAGGGCTATGCAAAGTCTTCAGATGATCAAGAGTCAGGAAGCAGGATTCTATAGTAAGACTGCTCAATCATTATTTATTCCCTCACTTTCTAATATTATACTACCAAGCGGACTTAGCCCATTGTGATTAAAATTGAAGATAGCAAAGATCCGTCAGAAAATAATGCCTGCAACCTTCTGTTTCCCTAGTTAGGTAGTGACAGTTCCCAAACTAAGAAGCCCCTGTAAGGAAGGATGCTGTCAACAGATGCAGGTGGTAGAGGCAGAGAGGAGAAGTAGGGCCAGATCTGAAACTCTGGGCAGCAAGGAAGACATTGCCGAGATCTCTTAGCAGCCTGGGTAGAGCCTGGGTGTTCCAGGATCCTTGGAAAAGTTGGGAGTGGTGAGAACAGTTTCAAAAGCAGAACTCTTAGGTGCTATTTTAGGTGTCTTGGGGCAGGTACCATAGACATAACTGCATTGACTTCCCTTGGCCTCAAAGCAACATGTGAGTTAAGGACTAGTGAATGCCCTATACCCACCCCCCTGCTGGGTGCTCGGAGCTGATCAGGCATCTAACATCTATGGGCACTGTTTTAGGCCTTGCCTCAGTCATACCATGTTGAAGTTTTCTTAGAGATTCTTTATCAAAGACCTGACAGACAGTCAGAGGATTAAAGAATAGTTATACTGGTGATAACTAGGAATCCGGGCCACCATCTCTTCCTGCCAGAGCTGTCACTCCCAGGAAAGTCACGATTTCATTTCCTAATGAGATACAGCGTTCTGTTCCACGGGTGTTTTTTTGTTCTCACTGCTTTGTGTGTTGTGTTATGTCACTGATTGAATAACTGCGAGGGGTCCTGGCCTGCACATTTCCATGTGGTTAATTGCAACAGCATGTGGTAGAAGTCCTTACTGAATATGTAATCTGATGCCACTAATGTGATGGTGTCAGGTGCAGAAAATGCTCGAGATAGCTGGATTTTGTTTTTCATCATATGGAATAAATTACTTCATTGGGAGTTTGGAAACTTGCCCAATAGTTCTTGAGAACAGGGAAAATTTCTCTCTTTGTCATAAAAGCCTTTAGCACTTCTTGCAAAAAAAAAAAAAGCCCTCTAATACAGGCCTGTGTGAGAGAGGGCTCCTCTGCACCCTTGCCGCGGGCGCTGCACCTCGTGTAGGTAGCAGGGAGGAGAAGTGTGGAAGGAAAGTGCCTAGAAGTCTTATATATGGGTGTGGTGAGAATAGAGGCGAGACTGACAGAGGAGAGCAGCATGGAGGCTTTGAGAAGGAAGGACTCAGCATGTTTCATTCACTTGAAATTAATTCAAGGAAGGCAGAAATCACCCACAAACATGAGTCCCCAAATCACGAGTAGTTTCTTATCAGATGCCTTCAGGTATCCGCCCAACTAGGTGTCATCAAGACCAGTGGACACATCGCATAATCCCTTTCAGTCTTTTCCTCACATGCAGAATGAGAACAAAAGAGGAATGTACCTAGTAAGAGTTATAAGAGATAGCAGATGTAGCACATGCCTCACACGGTACTAAGACCAGAGGTAAACGGTAAACGCTTCTGGACTAAGGAATGAATAAGTCATGAGTAAAAAGTATCCATCTTTTTGCTTATACTGATTTTTATTTCAGATCCTAGATCAGGGGCTTTGATTCACCAATCTGCTTACACACAGCTGGATGCAATACCCTTGGTTTTCCTGGTACCATCTGCTGGCTAAGTCCTCCCCTGAAGGCCAAAAGCACAGAACAAAAGAAGCATTGGGAGAAGGGGGAAGGAGGTGTGGACAGTGGACAGGAAGAGGTGTTTAAGGGAAATGGTATACATTAGCAGATGTCACAGAGATTTATTTCTTTCTCTATGGGGATTTTCTCTAGCAACCAAACTCTGCTTTCAGAATTTTTTCCAAAAAAGCACTTGGAGCATTTATCATTTGCCATGGGGGCTGCTCTGTGGGCAAAACTTTCCTTCTTCTCAGATTTGGCATTCAGGTTTTAGACTTCAAATATTAAGAGGAGCAACACCTTGAAGTTCCAGAGAGAGGGCAAGTGCAAAGCCTCGGATGAGGAGGGAGTTGTCAAAATAAATTCTCTAGGGACCCTTCTCAGAAGCGTTTTCTCCCTGCTTACTCCTCGAGCAACCACATCAAGGGAGTGTAAGCAGTGAAGGCCTCAGACCTTCTGTGTGGTGGGGAAATGCAAGAGATTTGAGTCTTGGCATGGTTTTCAGGCCGCATTTTGGAACTAGTGCTCAGACAACAGGCCTTGTGTTTTCCTGAGGGAGCGTCCTCGGGGTTAAGGCTTTCAGGGTTGCCAACTTGCAGGGAAACTTGTAGATAAGCCATATACTTAAGAAACTCTATAAATCCTCAGTGGTTAATTTCAGACCACCACTCCCTTCCCAGTCAAAGGTATATATTTTGCTCAAAATTATTTTTGAAGATAGGAAGTGCTTGGAAGGGTTTAAGAGAGGGAAGTCATTTTAATTTTCTTTTTTGGGTCATATATCTATTTATTTTACAATTAACTATGCCATAAGGGGTTTTTATGATAATTTTGTTTTGGCACCACACATAGAAACCTTGGGTAGTAATTATCATTAACTTAAACTGGTAGAAAAGCAAAGAACAGAGGCCCTTGGGAAAGTGACTCAGTAGAGTCTTTTCCATTAGTACAATTAAAATTAGTGAATTAATAAACAAATATTATGGAGATTTATCAGGAACTAGAAAACCGAACTCTAGCCAGAAAAAGTCTGTTCATTTTTGTTAGGGTACTATAGCTGCCGTAACAGAACCCCACAATTCCAGCAGCTTTCACGAGAAGCGTTTGTTTTTGCTCATGTAACAGTTCATTGTGGAAATGACTGCTTAACAGCAGAGGTGTGCAAGGCACAGTTAACTACTCCATTGTTCTTCAGGGACCAAGGCTCCGTAGCCTTACCATCATCAATATGCACTTTCCCTTAGGGATTTTGATCTTTCCAGATTTCAACATTTGAGATTATGGAATTCGAGATCATGTCTTTCAGGATTATGGTCCACATTCCTTCTGAGGATATGTAGTACCCTGGAAACAAACATAAGACATGTGGAGAAAAAGAAAGGGTGGAGGAGGCATGTCTTCCAACACATAACACTTCTGCCCATGCTTAACATAGGATCTCACCTAAATGGGGATGGAGTGGAGGCTGTGGTCACCACATAGGCATCCATCTCCTGGCTAAACCTCTACACTTGAAAAGTAGGAGCTTGTACTCTTGGGGAGATAGTTAGGCAACTCTGCCATGAGAAGAATTAGGAAATTTCTTGAAATAGAAGAAGCAATGCAAGCAAGTTTATACAACCATTTTTTGAGTTCTGACTCTACCAGCCATTGACTGGATGATTTAGTCTCTTTGATCAAATTTCCTCATCTACAAAGTCAAGTTTGTAATAACAGTTCCCAAGATTTCATTGAGTAGTAAATATAACACTCACTCTGGGAGGCCAAGGTCGGTGGATTGCCTGAGCTCACAGGTTCAAGACCCCCCTGAGCAAGAGTCAGACACCATCTCTAAAAAAAATAGCTGGGTGTTGTGGCAGGCACCTGTAGTCTCAGCTACTCAGGAGGCTGAGGCAAGAGAATCACTTGAGCCCAAGAGTTTGAGGTGCTTTGAACTATGATGCCATGGCACTCTACTACTGAGGGCAATAAACTGAAACTCTATCTCAAAAAAAAAAAAAAAAAAGAGGTAAATACAACACTAAATGTGAGCTTTTTTATTAATAAGATCCTGGTCCTCCTACTGCTGTGGATAAGTAGAATTGACTTTAAAACATTAGAATGAGTCCCCAACAATAAAACAAACAAAACCATTAGATTTACTGCATATATGTGGAGGCATACTCTTCAAGTCACTAGCTAATTCATGACTAAAGAAAATTATGCGGTTCTTAGGCTTGTATCATTATATTTCTTAATCATTACATGAGAAAAGGATAGTGTATTTTTAAGAGTACAATTCGGAAATTTGGGGTTGGAGTAATGGAAAGAAAGGTTGGTTTCTAATTGCAGCTCTGACACTGGCCAGCTGACTGACCGCAATCTGGTCACTTCATCTGTCTGGGCTCCAGTTTCTTCAGAGGCAAAAACAGAATGGTTAGCTAAATGGCCCTTTCTTGATGGTGAATGAGATAATATGAGGAGGAAACTCTTCTAAGTGACTCATCCACATTATCAGATTATGATCCTGAGGAGGCCAGTGGAGAAATAACACCCAGCTTACACAAATTTAGGGGTAACATCTTTTCACAATGAGAAGAAAAAAAATAGATTTTATTTTCTAACCTCTTAGGGGAATGATTCAATTACTACATTTGGACAGGTCAGTGTTTCAAAAAATTATGTTATATCCTTTGCCTCCCAATTTTCTCCCTGGCCTTTTTTTTTTCTTTTGAGACAGAGTCTCAAGCTGTCACCCTGGGTGGAGTGCCATGGCATCACAGCTCACAGCAACCTTAAATTGGGCTTAAGTGATCCTCTTGCCTTCCAAGTAGCTGGGACTACAGGCGCCAGCCACAATGCCTGGCTATTATATTGTTGTCGCTGCTGCTGCAGTTGTCATTGTTTTAGCTGGCCCGCCGGGTTCCAATCCACCAGCCTTGATGTATGTGGCTGGCGCCCTACCCACTGAGCTATGGGTGCCGCCCCCAGTCTTGCTTTAACATTTTTCTTTTTGAGCTAATGGGGCAAATAGTATAATATATAAAGTGTAAGTATATGTAAAGTATGGGACTGAATAGACATTATTTCAAAGGCAAGTAAGCAAAAAGCTTTAACAAAAACAGTACCCCTTCATAATTTTGACATAAGGATTTGGAAAGAAAGAATTAAGCCAGATAGACATCTTCTGTGATTGAACTGATTTCCATGTTTCATGAATAAATGGTTAATGAAGACAATAAAATATGTCAGTAATTAACAATTACTAGTGGTACTTTATTTTGGTTCTTGCTTTTCTAAAGTGTTAACCATGAACATCTAATTATTTTAAGCATATATTATTCATTTAAAGGCATAATCATACTTATTAAACTAGCAGTATAACCTTGGCTTAACTCGTAGCCCCTCTGACCCTCAGTTTTATTTTTCCTTTTTCAAATACCCCTTTTCAAATACAAAACACAATAAAAATTGTCTATTAAAAAAGTGAATAAACATAAGCATATAGCATTATGTATATTGTAAACACCTGAGCAGGCCTTATATAGGTTATAAAATGCAACATAGTGAGTGTAGATTTATAGCAACTTTGAAAACCAATATAGCAAGCCCCCCACCTTGTTCTTCAGGAATAGTCTAGTCCTTATCCGCCCTTCATCCTTTCATTTAAATTTTTAGAAACAGATTTTCAAGTTCTAACAAAACTCCTGTTGAAATTATGATTGAGATTGCATTGAATTTATAGATCGATGTGGGGAGAAATTACCTCTTTTTTCTGAGTCTTCTAATCCATGAATATAGTATATTTATCAATTACTTATTTAAGTCTTTGCTTTTTCTCATAAAATTTTATAGTTATCTCTGTAGAAGTCTGGCATATCTTTTGGCAGATTTTTTTTTCTAGATCTTTGATATTATAAATGTTTTATTTAAATTTCACTCATTTTATATTTTGTCATTTAGAAATAAAATTGACTCTTGTATATTGCTTTGTTTAATCCCGCAAAGTTACCTAGCTATCTTTTTAATTCTAAAATAAAACTGTAGATACTTTAGATTTTATAATATACAAAACTACATATCTATAAATAATGATAATTTTGGCTCTTCCTTTTATTTATTTTATTATTATTATTTTTGTGTGTGTGTGGTTTTTGGCCGGGGCTAGATTTGAACCCACCACCTCCGTCATATGGGACCGGCACCCTACTCCTTGAGCCACAGGCGCTGCCCGGCTCTTCCTTTTAAATCTCTGTGCCTTTTTGTTTTGTTTCCTTTTCTTGCCTTACAGCACCAGCTAGGACCTCCCATTTCTTGACCTGCAACATGGGAATAATATTTTCTTTGGGGTTTTTGTACAATTGTACTAAGTAGAGATAGTGAATATAAAATGCCTGACATAGGATCTGGCACATGGAAGAGGATCAATAAATAGTGGTTATTAACTATCTTCATTGTTCAATTAATGGTGACCTACCTTGTGCTTTCAGTGTCATGCTAAGTAATGAAGATTAAGAGAGTTAAGAAATGGTCCTTGTCTCTAAGGTGTATACAGATTATTTGGATGTACAAAGCGGGCTAATCAAAATACAAGCTGATGTTTGTAAGTGCCAATTACTGTTAGTGATGGTGCACTTGCTTTAAAGATAGACAGTGTGACTGGCAGATGTTTCATAATGTACACATCATTTAAATATGCATTCTAGCTATTACCAAATTTGCATTTATGAATGGTCCTTTCAGGTGCAAAAACTTTCGTGGGTGCTCTGTAATGTGCTGTGGTAATCAATAATGGAGAACCAAACTTTCCCATTTACTGAGTGAGAACTGAGAGGAGAAAAGTCAGATGTTTTTGTTGTGTGTGAAGGGTTTTGCAGAGGAAATAGCAGAAAACAGATGTTGATACCTGTGCTAGTGTTCATCTGTGTCCTGTTAGAGTTCAGAAGAAAAAGATTTACCTCAGAAGTGAGTTCTTATTTTTTTCTGTCTCTTAAAATTCAATACATTCATTCCAAAAAGATTGATGGCTCAAATGAACACTGAAAACTGCCTCCACCTTTCATCTCCTTGAAATCATGCCAGAAAAGGCCTTCAGCATGCTCCATTCCAACTTACCTTCTCTAAAGTTTCTCCTTCCCTGGATTGATGGCAGTGAGAATTATCACTTGGTAACACACAGATGACTCCAGAAATTTCTGCACTTCAAAGTGAATCTTTTATTCACCTGAGTATTTAACTATGTCAATGTGCTCTCATTATCAGATTTAATTGAATAATTCAACAAGGAAATGTGCCCAGTGCACACATTATACAGATGTGTTTGCCAATGCTATCTTGGCTTGCAGTAGACAGCAACTCTCTGATGCCCTGAGTTATTTAGAAAGGCCATCACAGATGTCAACATAAGATAGAGGAGATAGATACCTGTGGTAATATGTAAATACCAAAATTCACTGCAACTTTATTCTTTCATCACACTGATAGGATGCTGCCCTTGTGCTGCAGTTGTAGAAGTCAACAGCTGGTCATTAGGAAGTTGTACTTTTCTTCCCACTGCATAGGATGTTATTTTTGGCCAACATAAAGCTTGCCAAGAGTGGCTACACTCCAAGTTGAATATAAGGGCTTGCATGTGTGAAGATCTCTCTAGTTTCCTGATCTGCTGGTGGAAAACAATTGAAATATTTCAGCCCTAATGGAAAGATGCAAATTTCTATGGTTTGAACGTGTCCCTCCAAAGTCCATATGTTGGGAGTTAAATCCCAAGGTGATGATAGTAATAGGTGGGGTCTTTGGAAAAGTGATTATGTCACAAGGGCTCTACCCTTGCGAAGGGATTAATTCATAGAGCTTCCTGGCTCTTTCATCTGTTTTGTCATGTGAGGACAAAGTGTTGATCTCCCTTCTGCCCCGTCTTTCATGTGAGGATACAGTAACTGGTACTACGTTGAAGCAGAAAGCAAATCTTCACTGAATCTCCCAGGTCCTTGATCTTGGATATTCCAGCCCCTAGAACTATGATAAAAATTTTCTATTATTTTTAAATTACCCAGTCTGTGACTTTTTGTTATAGCAGCAGACACAGATATATTTCTACTGCATTCACCCAAGTGTGACTGCAACTCTGTAGAGTACTGGTTATTTATCTTTGTTACTTCAAATAGATACTTGATTAAACTGGACAATAGATATATAATTTGAATTTTAAAAACTACTACAAATCATATAGAAGTAATGCCAGAATAATTTGCTAGATAACCATTGTATTAATTAACTTTTTGATACAATCATGCTAGGTAACAAACAATCCCCCCAACTCTCAGATGACTTACAAAAACATTTATTTCTTGTTCACAGGTCTGTGAATTTGGTATGGTTCAACTGGACTTGGCTGGGCTGGGTTTCCCTGGGCTTGGCACCAGGACATGGGTTGGCTTCAGGTCTGCTCCATATGTCTCCTCATTCTGGGACTCAGATTGAAGAAGCTGTGTTTCCTTGGAACAATCTGTCTTTAATGGTGGCTTGCAAGAGAGCAAACCCAACCACACATAACATTTTAAGCCTCTGGTTGAATGTACTTTCATTATTATTATGTCTTCTAACATCTCATTGATCCAAGCAAGTCACCTGACCTAATCCCAGGCCAGTGACATTGGGAAGAAAGAGTCTCTGCTAAAAACATGCCTGTGGACAGATAATATAATTTACCACAACAGTGACTATAAATAGCTGAATGAAGCTCAGATCAATTGGACCACAAGGAAATTCAATCAATCAGAATTAACTAGTATTTAAAAAAAAAAAGTCAAGATATTTTTAACTCCCTTAAAATCATTATGCCATGTGACTTCCCTTCCATTGGATGAATGGGTTTCAGTGCTTTAGGGTCAGAATATGTGTCTTCCGGAACAATAAAGTCACTGCTTAGCTTCGAATTAGGCTTTTTGAATCTCTACTATGAAAATACTAGAAGGTCAGGATTTGAAGAAAATGAAAATAGATATCCAAACTCCCTTTCACATATCAAAAACAGACCTTGGGAATCTGATTTTCAAGTTTTACTCTAAGATATAGGTAGAAAGAGATTGTAACTAAAACAAAAAGGAAGTTCCTAACTACTTCAGAGGAAGTGACCATGTCTGGGTCTTAGACATGGGAGGAGATCAAAGTAGGGCAAAACATCACACAGGTAGGCCACAGAGGAGCAGGGCTAGAACACCAGATGGGCAGAGAAAATTCCAATTAGTGAAGAATATCTCCTGGTGCAGACAGGTACTATCTGAAGACCTTTTTGAGAAGCTTCACATTCAGTTTGGTGCTAGAGAAATTTATGTCAGAAAACGACTTAGTGTATTGGTTAGCTTTTTCCAGAGAAACAAAACCAGTAGGAGATATACTGGTTTGTATATTTCTATTTATTTATTTTTGTATTTGTATTTATTTATTTTTGTGTGTGTGTGTGTGTGTATTAAGAGTTTTGTTTTTTTTTTAAGAGTTTGTATGTAATTTTAGGGACTAGCAAGTCTAAAATCTGTAAGCAGACTGGAAAGCTTACAACTCTCAGGCAGGAGCTGATGCTGTAGTTTTGAGGCAGAATTTCTTCTTCCTTAGGGAAACCTGAAGGCTTTTAAATTGACTGGATGAGGCTCAATCACTTATTGATGATAATGTCTTTTACTTAAAGCCAACTAATTATAGATATGAATGACATTTACAAAATAATTTTATAGCAACACCAAGACTATTATTTGATCAAATAACTAGATACTATACCCCAGCCAAGTTAACACATAAAACCGACCATCACAGCAACAGCTGAGGGAAATCACTGATGTCTAGGCATAAGTTTCTAGCACTCCTGCTTTCACATTGTCTGTGTTTGCTATATAAAGAATTCAGAAATTCCCAGGTGCTTCTCCACTACCAAATAGGGTCAGGGGTGGGGGTGGGGGACAATAGATAGATAAGAAGAGAGATATAAAAGAACAGGAGAGAACATAACAAGGACAGAATATTTTGAATCTGGAAATACAAGAAGTCAACTCTGAAAGGCACCTTGACCATACTTAACTCTGAGTCTCTGCTAGTTTCTCAGATGCCTCTGCTGCCAGAATGATCCTAGAAGCAAGGAGAAACTCCTTTATTCTGGCAGAGTCTCTTAAGAATGAGACTAATTTTTAGTAAGTCATAGCAAAGCCTTCTGAATTCTAGAGTTGACAGTAGTCAATATTCATAACTAGGAGGTTGTTTAACCCCATATCCATTTGGCCTCTAGCATTCTGAGCTGGGTTGGATTATACAGGAGTTTCAAGGCCTCCTTTTATTTAAATTTCTCATTAGTCCTTCACCCTCCCCAAGTACAGCAGGTGTCAATCATATTATCATCAGTACCTATCTTGACCCTGGTACTATATCTTTCTACTATGACTGACAAGGGGATATGGAAAGAGGAGTTTTTACTCAAGCACAGACCAAAGAGAACTTATACATACTCTTGCACTCATTCTCCATCTCCTTACCCGGGTGACCTCTGGGCCTTCAAGTCTTATCCTAATATTGTGATCATAAGAGAAGGATGAAAGAAAAGAAGTTGAATCATGAAAACAATTATTCTAAGAGATCGCATAGTAATGTCCTGTTTAAACTTTCTGAGCATCATGTCCTAACTGTACATCTCTAAGGCCTCCATCTTTCTTAGGCCTAGCATGGATGGTAGGGGGAGAGAGCCTTGAACTTCCCCAGAAGTTTGAGTGTGTGGTCTGGACAACATTGATTCTATATCTAGACTATAAGACTCCTGCAGGGTCAGGCTGTTATGTAGTATAAAGTGCATTTTTTTGACTGAGGAATCTATTTTTATTTAGCATTTGGAATAAAAAAATTCAATTTGGACTTTTCCATATTAAGGGTAGTTAAATGAGCATGTACTTTAATATATATGTTCTTCTTTTATTGTGTTTAGACTTTATGGTCAATGAGATGAAATTAGTATGAAACATTGTAATTTTATTTATTAGCACTAGTAAGCACAGACACTAGAATCACATAATTTTTATATCTGACATGTACTGAAATGATTTTAGCATGTATTACATTTAATTCTGATTAATGTTTGTG
Organism: Nycticebus coucang; assembly: GCF_027406575.1. Lineage (NCBI taxonomy): Eukaryota > Metazoa > Chordata > Mammalia > Primates > Lorisidae > Nycticebus > Nycticebus coucang. Next base: position 59,722,518 of record NC_069790.1, read on the forward strand.
AATGTAATTTTAAAATAAATAGGGATTATTTACAGCAAGTGTCACACATATTATCATCAGTATTTAAAGAAAACAATGTAGAAATGTATATATAAATACATAGAATCAAATATCATTTTACATAGAATTGGTGAACAATGGCATTTAAAGAATAAAAATGGACATTTCAAGTTGATTAAAAAACTATAAATAAAATATATCAACTATGGAAATTTTTATACTTAATGATAAAATTTTGAAAAATTAAGCAAAAATTGGTAGAAGTAGGTAAATCAAACTTCATCAAAATTAAAACTTTTTTTTCAAAGGACACTATCAAGAAAGTAAAAAAACAGCCAACAAAATGAGAGAAAATGTTTGTAGATCATATATCTGATAAGGGACTGATACTCAGAATAATTCCTAGAACTCAACAATAGAAAGACAACCAAAGTAGAAAATGAGCAAATAATTTGAATAACTATTTCTCCAAATGGCCAATAGGCCCATGAAAAGATGCTCAATATTTTAGTCATTAGAAAGCTATAAATCAAAACCATAATGTGATGCCATTTCATATTCACTAGGATGACTATAAAGCATAAAATAAAAATGGTTGACAAAGAAGTGAAGAAATTTACTGATGACAGAAGTATAAAATGGTGGAGGCACTTAGAAAAAGTTTGACATTTCCTTAAAATCTGAAACATAGAACTACCAGGTGACCCAGCAACTTCTCCTAGGCATATACCCAATAAAAATGCAAACATATGTATCAATAAAAACTCTTACATATAGCTTCATACCATATATTCATAATGACCAAAAAGTGGAAATAAGCCAAATGTCCATCAACTGATGAATGTGGTATAGCCACACAATAGAATATTATTTGACAATAAAAAAGAATACATTTCTCAAAAGAAGATACAGAATTGGCCAATAGGAATATGAAAAAATGCCCAACATCACTAATCATCAGGCAGATGCAAATTTAAAACACAATGCAAGGGCAGTGCCTGTGGCTCAAACGAGTAGGGCGCCAGCCCCATATACCAGAGGTGGTGGGTTCAAATCCAGCCCTGACCAAAAACTGCAAAAAAACAAACAAACAAACAAAAAAAACACAATGCAATGTCACCTCACACCTGTTAGAGTAGCTATTATCAAAAAGACCAAAGATAGTATTTTAGTGATAATATAGGAAAAGGGAACCATTTTACATTGTTGGTGGGAATGTAAATTAGTATAGCTATTACAGATAACAGTATGGAGGTCCTAAAAAATACAAAATAGAACTACTATATGATCCAACAATCGTACTACTGAGTATATATAGAAAGGATATGAAATCAGTATGTTGAAGAGATTCCTGCACTCCCATGTTCATTGTATTCACGATAGCCAAGCTATGGAAACAACCAAAGTGCCTATCAACAAACAAAGAAAGAAAGAAAATGTGGCTTACGTACACAACAGAATACTGCTTAGGTTTGAGAGTAATATTGAGATCATGTCATTTGCAAAACCATGGATGAACCTGGGAGACGTTAAGTGAAATAAGCCAAGCATAGGACAGATACTGTGTGATCTCAGTTCTGAATGGAATCTACAAAAGTCAAACATAACAACAGAAATTAATGCAGTGATGGGTGAGAGGACTGGGGAGATGTTGTTCAAAACCCACAAAATTTCAGCTAGACCAGAGGAATAATTTAAGAAATCTATTGTACATGGTGACCACTATTAATAAAAATATGCTGTGTGCTTAAAAATTGCTAATAGAGTAGATTTTAAGTGTTCTCACCACACAAAAATGTTAAGTCTAAGAAGTAACGCATATGTTAAATAGCTTTATTTAGCTATTTAATAATTTATACATATATCAACACATCCTGCTATGCACTGTAAGTATATATAATGTTATTTTTTTAATTTCACAATATTACAGCATACAAATATTTTGGCTACATAAATTCCTTTTGTACAGTTTGAGTCAAAGCTGTAATTGTGCCCACCACCAAGATAATGTTCATTGTACCCATTAGGTGTGATTTTACCCCTCTTCTCCACTCCTTTCCAACTGCTTGACTTTTGTTAAGTTTTACTTATCTATGTGTACATGAGTGTTGTTCAGTTACTTCCAGTTTAAAAGTGAGTACACGTAGCGTTTGTTTTTCCATTCTTGCAATACTTCACTTACTTAGAAGAAAGATCTCTAATTCCATTCAGGTTATTACAAAAGGTAATATTTTGTAAATAGTTCATTTTTTATGGCACATAGTGCTCCATAGTATATATATACAGCATTTTATTAATCCACTCATGAATCAATTGGATTGATTCCACATCTTTGTGACTATGAATCGTACTGTAATAAACATTCGAATACACATATCTTTTTGATAGAATGGATTCCCCCCCTTTGGATAAATACCCAATAGTGGATTTCTGGATCAAATGGTAGGTCTACTTTTAGTTCTCTGAAGAATTTTCATACTATAGGGTATCCCAAAAGTTGCTATATATAGGAAAATTAATAAACCCATATATTACATAATGTTTTATATTTTTAATATTTTTATATTTACATATCAACATATAGAGAAATATTCTACAAATATTTTGTAAAATTTTATAATGACTATTTTGTAAATAAAGATACATTTAGCTACATTTTCTCATTTTCTCCATATTTATATGTATGTTAACCTTTGAGACACCCTATATTTTCCATAGAAGTTGTATTATTTTTTCATTTCCACCAGTGTATAAGTATTCCTTTCTTTCCTGTTGTTTGGGACTTTTTGATAAAAGCCATTCTCACTGGAGTTAGGTGGTATTATGATTTTGATTTGCAATTAAAAATTATTTAAAAATAAAACTAAGATCAGGTGCTGTGGCTCATGCCTATAATCCTAGTATTCTGGGAAGCTGAGATGGGTGGGTTACTTGAGCTCAGGAGTGATATCCTGTCTCTACTAAAAATGAAAAACTGAGGCACGAGGATCATTTGAGCCCAAGAGTTTGAGGTTTTCTGTTTAAAGGCACTTAAATATATATATATATATATTTTTTTTTTTTTTAAATAAAATAGTCCACCAGCATAGTGTTGAGGCATTTCCTAGTATTCCTCTGTGTGTGTATATATACATATATACACATATATATTTATATAATTGTATATACATATGTATATATACATACTTATATATGTATGCAAACGTATATACACATACATTAAATATATATAAATACACACACATGTATATATTAATTAACATACACCTCATGGCCAGCAGCACTATAACTTATGCCTGAACAAAGTTTATTTAGAACAAATATTTTCTCCATAAAACATAGCACAGTCTTTTTGCTTAGGAATACTAGACAATGCCTCAACACTATGCTTGGGGGCCATTTTAAACTGTAAAATCACAAACAAAAAGCATAAAAATGCCAAAGAAAAGAAATAGCTCTAAGTAGACCACTTGTTTACACTATGAGAGCTGAAACAAAGAGGCAGAGCATTGCCTTGCTTGACCTCAGCAGGCAACATGCATAGAGGATGACTGAAATTTTCTGCTGTTCTGCTTATGTCCACAAATGATCATAAGAATGCTGCAAGTATTGATTTGGGGTTACAAATCAATATTAGTTGGTAGGCAAATTCACAAATATGGAGTCTATGAATAATGAAGATCAACTATAATTTCTAATGTATCAAAATGCTCCAAGATATAGAAAATATGAGGAATTATGCCACTCAGTTCAATCATGATTTCAAATTAAGCTGAAAACCATGCAAAAGAGAAAATTATAGGCCTATTCCATTATAAACAAGGAATCTACAATGTTATATAAAATACTGGCAAATTAAATCCAGCAGGGGATTAACATAACAAGACATTAGGATACGTATATCTGAGGAATTCAAGGATGGCTCAAAACTAGAAAATACATTGATATCTGTCTTAGTCTGTTCAACCTGCTATAACAAAATACCCTGGACTACATAGCTTATACATAATGGAAATTTATTTCTCACAGTCTGTAGGCTGGAAAGTCCACGATCAAGGTGCCAGCAGATCCAGTGTCTGGAGAGGACACACCTTAAGTCCACAGATGGGTCTTTCTTGCTGTGTTTCACGGGTAGAAGAGACAGGCAGCTCTCTGAGCCTCTTTCATGAGGGCACTAATCTCAATGACATTAGCTTCATGATCTAACCATCCCCCAAACAGCTCTACCTTCTAATATGTTCATACATTAGTAATTAGGTTTCAACATATAAATTTGTGGGGGAATGCAAATATTCAGATCATAGCAGTTTGTTAACTAATACTTAAAAAATAAAACAATATTAACTCAAGAGCTGCAGAAAAAAGCATTTAGTAATATGTAACCTTCCATCATTATGAAAATTTTTTTACAATTTCTTAGTAAACCTGGACTTCCTACAACACATGGCCGTAAACCTGAGGATAAAGTCAACATAGGAGGATAACAAAGCAAGGAGAATTTCATAAAAGCAGAGTTGGGTCCTGAAATGCTACACTGGAGCTACTCCATTCTATCATAAAATTTCCTAGTAGGTAAAATAATATATTCTTGTATTATTTAAACTAATTATAGCCTTGTGTTTCAGTTACTTTCTAATGAATATGCAAAGCAACACCTAACATAGTCAATGATTTCAGACAATGTGATTACCCATTTAAAAATAAAATAACACCAAACCAAGAATCTTATCTCATGAGCTATTGGAACCAATAAGAAGATTTACTAAAGTGGCTAGATATAGGAATTATGTATGAAAATTAATAACTTGAGCATTTTCCTAAACTTGGAGTAGACAAAGACTTTTAAATCCAAGAACAATAAAGATAAAAATGATAAGTTAGACTATCTCAAAAGACACTAATTAAGAAAGCGAAAAAAGAAAACTCATCCTTAAGTGGGAGAAGGTATTAGGAATGCATGCATCTAACAAAGGGCTCATATCTAGGATTTATCAAGAATTCCTCCAAAGCTGTAAGAAAAATATAAACACAAAGAAAATGAACAGAAGAGTTGAACAGGCATTTCATGAATGATATTCAAATAGTACACTTGCTTGGTTTCCTACAACATGCAGAATTAAAGCAAAGACTGCTATTACACTAAATGACCAAAATGAAAATGAATAATATACAGAATACCAAGTGTTCCAAATGTTGGCAAGTGGGGAGAACAACTGGAAACTTAGAATACTATGGATTAAATATTAAACTAAAATGGAATGCTTCTATACCACTGGTGGGACTATTAATTGGTTTGAACTCTGTAGACATCTGTTTGGCAGTACCTAGGAAATCTCTGACTAAGCCATTCTACTCCTATGTATGAAACCAACAGAAAAGCATAAGTTCAAATGTACAAGGCATGTTCAAGAATGTTCACGGAAGTACTACCTAATGTCTGTAAAAAGGACATAGATAGCTAAGTTGGGCTGTATTAGCAAAAACAAAATATTATTCAAAATAAGAATATATAAATGCCAACTTTACACAATAATGATGAATTTTGCAAACATAATGTGGGATGAAAGAAGCCAGACACAAAAGAGTGAGTTCGTAAATGTATGAATTCATTTACATGAAATTCAAAACAGCCAAAATTGCATGATCTTGTAAGTCAGAATAGTAGCTACTCTTAGGGTAGAGGTAAAGGAACATGAAGAAGGCATCTTTTCTTGACCCAGCTGCTAGTTACAGGTGTGAAGTGAGTTTGTAAAACTTGTTTGAGCTCTGTAACTTTCTGCAGATAAATTTCTTCTCAGTAAAATCATCTTCCAAAAGATACTGTAAAAAATCAAGAGTTTTCCTATGCATGATCAATAATCAGTTAGTAAATGTATTAGAAACAAAAATCCCATTCAAAATAGCAATACATAGTATAATGCATCTAGGAATAAACATATAAGAAGTTTCAAAATTTTCAAAAATGTGCAAATAATGAAGAATTTTTTAGTAAGTAAAGATATACACGTTGAGCATCTCTAATTTGAAAACCTGAAATCCAAAAAATTCCAAAATTTGAAAATTTTTGAACACCGACACAACATGCAAGTAGAAAATTCCATACCTGACTTCATGTGACGGGGGCAGTCAAAACACAGGCACACGACACGTTTATGCACGTTTCCCCCAGGGGGAAAAAATACCCTCAAAACTCCCTTCAGCTATAATATCTTTTTTGTGCATGTCCAGATTCCCCCCAGCAAGCACGGCTGCAAAGGGTAGTGAAATGGCGTGTGTGCCTGCCAGATGTGTTAAGGGCAGGTTCCCCAGGATGCCCCACATAGGGCCAAGACCTGCATGCATTATTCATTATGTTGTTGTGCTTGTTCTCTGCTCTGTGGTGTACAGATATTTTTGATGTCAAAAGTCCTGCAAATACCTCTATGAGTAACAGTGATTAAAAAATAAAAGAAAAAGCATTTGTTCATTTATGGCACAGAAAGTCAAGTTGTCAGAGAAAGCGGACAGTAACGTAGGTCTAAAATGTCTAACAGAAGAATATGGTGTTCAAATGATACCATAGATGATCTGAAGCAACAGAAGGATAAACTCTTGAAGTTCTATTCTAAAGGTGATGAATAGAAGTTAATTAAAAATAGGAAAACACTGAAAAAAGCTAAAAATGGAAGATGTTAATTGTGTGTTGAAGAATGGATCCAATGGCATTACAGTGAGCACAGGCCATGTAATGCTATGCTAATTACAAATCAAGGAAGATCTATCACCATGAACTGAACGTAAAGGGGCCTATGAATATGTAACAGGTTGATTGCAGAAAAATTTAAAAGATGTATTAAATTTTTAAAGATTTGTGGCAATACAAATATCTGCTGAGCACCAAGCAGCAGAGTAATTCATTGATGAATTTGTCCTGATGAAAATCTGACACCAAAACAAACCTATTATGCTGATGAAAAATCATTGTTTTGGTGTTACTGCTCCCAGAAAGACACTATCTACAGCTGATGAATAGCCCTACAGGAATTAAGAATGTCAAGGACAGAGTAACTGTGCTGGCATGTGCTAATGCACCAGGCAGTAGAAGTATAAACTCTCTGGGATAGGCAAAAGCTTGTATCCTCACTGTCTCCAAGGTGTGAATTATCTCATCAGTCCATTATTATGCTAACAAAAAGGCATAATCACAAGGGACATCTTTTCTGATTGGTTTCACAAACATTTTGTACCAGCAGCTTGTGCTCACTGCAGGGAAGCTGGACTACATGTTGACTGCAAGATTTTGTTACTCCTTAACAACTGTTCTGCTCATCCGCTAGCTGAAATCCTCATCAAAAATAGTGTTTATGGCATGTACTTCCCTCCATATGTGACTTCATTAAGTCAGCCATGTGATCAGGATATCTTAGATCAATGAAGAGTAAATATAAAATTACTTCCTTGAACAGCATGCTAGCAGCAGTGAACAGAGGCTTGGGTTGGACAGTTTTCAAGAGGAGTTTAGTATGAAGGATACCACATATGCTGGATTGGGTTGGAAGATAAAGACTAACTACAGAGTGTATATGGCTGGAACAGCCTATGACTATGTTCAGTGATGATGGTGAATAAGGTGGTGATTGTGAAGGATTCCATATGTCACATGAGAAGAAAATAGTATCTGACCCCTTGCATATGCAAAAAATACAACTTCAGAGTCCATCAGTAAAATGGAAGTATCGAAGAAGTTGTTGACATCAATAATGAGGCTATTATTGTCCATTCACTTACTGATGATAAAATAGGCAAAATGGTTCTGATTCAAGGTGATCATGGTAATAGTGATGATGAAAATGATGTTAATACTGCAAAAAAAGTGCCTTTAGACAACATAGTGATGTATGATGGGCTTATTGAAGGGCCAGAGGAATGTGCATTCATAATAGAACAAGGAATCATGTCAGTTTATAAAATCAAAGAGATAGTTCTAAGACAAAAATTATTGTTAACGAGGCAGATGACTCTGGAGGAAACATTTTAAAAAGCTATCCAGCAGAATACCTCCTCATCCCAGGAGGGCCTACTTCTTGGTCCCTCAACTGCTCTGATAAATGTACAGTACTCTTTTAATCAAAACACAGCCTCATAGATGGAGATGGAAAGGCTGCCACTGTTCGTTGTTGCTGTTTGGCTAACAGCTGGTACAGGTACTCTGGTGATACTCCTGTGCTGCTTAGCTGCTTGCAACACATTATTTTTCTCTATATTAATGGCATGCTACATTTTTTACTGTTATGTACTTATGTGAATAAGAATAAGAAAATGATTGCTTATAGGTAGCATATAAATTCAGAGTCAAGAATGATGGTGATGCCAAACAACCATAGATTATCCACATGGCTGGCTGAGATGGTGACACCTTTGCCTTCTAATGGTTTAATGTACATAAATTTTCTTTCATGCAACAATTATAAAAATATTACATAAAATTAAATTCAGGCTATGTGTATATATAGTATATATTTCTGTATATGAAACAGAAATGAATTTCATGTTTATATTTGGGTCTCATTGCTGTTATCTTACATATGAAAATACTCCAAAATCTGAAAAAATCTGAACTCTGAAACACTTCTGGATAAGGGATACTCAAGCTGTATAGTAAGTTCTTAAATGACAAAAATCTCTGTGATTTGCATCCTAGTTCTGCCTGCAGAAACTTGGCTGCAAGCATGAATAACCCTTCTGTTATTTCCCCCAACATGGATCAGCTCTGAGATTAATAAGAGATTAGTTCAGATTGTTGAAGAATCTCATATTCATGGGGTGTTGGAAGAAGAGCAGGAAATTTATGGGAGTTGCCTGTCATTCTACTTGATATAAAATAAACGGAAGTTGAAACTCTCTGACTAGTATCAGTGTCTTGGTGTTGTGTAATTCCCATTTTACTGAATTTATAAAAGGGAATCAAAGTGTACATGGTCCAGAAAGGAAGACTAGCTCTAATTTTGGCATCTGCCAAAGATAAGAATATACCCTGGTAGATCAAGGCAGGATATGAAACTTTGGAAGTTAAAATAGTGTGGAATTATCACAGAAATTGCCAAATTAAACAATGGAATGGAATAGAGAATTAAGATACAGACCCATAAAATGGCACCCAAGCTTAATGCTAGTAGAACTATTTACTTATTAATGTACCATGAATTTAGCCAGGTATAATGACAGGTGTCTGGAGTCCCAGCTACTTGGGAGGCTGATGCAGGAGAATCACTTGAACTCAGGAGTTGGAAGCATGACAGAGTGAGACTCCCTCTCAAAAGAAAAAAAAGTGATGATGCATTCAGCACTATTGACTGAAAAGGTACAATATTATTGTGTGTCATGCACACTGTTCCTATACTTACTAAATCTCTGCATCCTGTACTAGAATAAAGGACTCAGTAGAAGCCAAAGATACACTGAATACTATATCCTCTCATAAACATTCAACTTGCATTGAACAAAATATCCATTGTCCCCAAACATGATTCTGATAAAATAGTTTCCCTAAATACTATTTTTCTTTATTCTATTTTTCCTATTGGGTTGTGTTATTTAAAAATGAAAAAAAAAAAGCACACCCTTGTCTAGTATCACATACGATTTCTAACAAAGGTAATAGAAATTAATCTTATTACAAAAATTGTATTTGTGGTAGAAACTGAGATGAGTGAATACTGCCAGGCTAAGTAAGGGCAGCTTGTCAGTCTGTGGGTGATGAAATGCTAGCATTGGTCCATGACAAAGCTTCTTTGATTTTGCTACTGGTCTTGTCAACTGACACCACATCGGCATTCAGAGAAGGGCCTGCGCTTTGGTCGGACACCCAATTTCACTCCTAGTGCCTATTTGGATTTCCAGTTTTGCTCAGAATCATCAGAAATATGAATTCACAAAATTCATTGAATCTAATACGTGTAAGGCACTGGTGTTTTATGAAATGCTCCTGACTGAAAGTCCCACAGTCTAATGAAAGAAAATAAAGACAAGCAAAACATATAGGTAAGTAGCTATTCTTCTCTGTAAGTCAAATTCTCCTTTGGAATCCTGAGATAGATCATTTTTGTCTGGATTTTCAGGGCCCTATCTGTGGAAGAAGTCTGATTTTTTTTCCTGCAGTACCTCTGGGACATTACAAATTGTGATTTCTTTTTTTTGTTGTTCCTGAATTCAATATGCAATGTCATTTTACTTTTTTTGTTATAAAATAGATACAAATTACAGTTGACACACCTAGGAGGTTCCTTCTTGTGGCCAAAGAGGAAGGCATAATTTATGTACAAAAATAGGGAAGGTCTGTCACATAGCTAAATGCTGAGGAAAACTAGGAAAGGCGGGACAGTGGTAAGGCACTTAGGAGAAGGGCAGCTCCTGTTCTGTGAGGACAAAGCTGGAGACAAACAAGGATGCAGGGCTTAAAAATGTCAGGTGTCACACAGAACTGGATTTCTTCTGGGAAATTTCAGGTGTTTTGCAAACAGATTCCATCCTCATTCTTACTTGTGTGTGTGTGTTTTAATTTGGAAAATGTTTAACTTGCCCACTGAGTAGCATCTTAAATTACAGAAAATAATGGATAGAGTGCTTTCAGTGCTCCTGTTCTTCACTCTGCTCACAAGCTTTGTTTTCTCATAAGGAGAATCCTTATATGGCACTAAGATCAGAAATTATTTTTTTAAAAAGAGGCCTCTGCTTGCTTTTCCATTTAAGTCCATGCTTTATGATTTGATTTACATTTTATGACTTGATTTTTTTTCCTTACCAAATTTACAGATGACTTTGAGATGATAGAAGTTTCCTTAACATCACAGTAAAGATAAGGCTCTGGAGAGAGAATGTATTTGGGTATTTTATTCTCATAACATTTTAATCCCTAAAGCTAATCTACAACTGGCTTTCCAACAATGTAAAAACAAAGCAAGAGCTGTTGAGAGACCAACCGAGCTCCGGATTGTCAAAGAAGGGAAATTCCTTTCTTTTTCCCAGGGGATCAATCATCTGAAATATCTGCTCCAAATACTGGTAGCAGTGAAATACTCATTCACCTGAAATAGTGCTTCTAAATGCTAGGGTGTGTTTACTTTCTTCTGGAAGGCTGTTATCCAACTGTAAATCACATCAAAGAGAAATCAGGCCAGTAGCTAAATATTCTGATTGAAAAATTCTTCAGAAGCCTACATTATATAATGATTTGATTGAAGTTTGCCTGTTATATGTATGCAATATTTTGCTGGTTTTAAATAATCTGTATTTCCATTTCTTCATCTGAGTCAGTGACTTTATATTTTAAAATATATCAACAGCATTCTATACAAATCCACATATCTACTTATCCTCTCATAACAGCCCCTATTTATTTTTCATTAAAATTCATTTTTCATTAAATTTTAATTTTTATTAAATTAAATTTAAAATGTACTCGAGTAATACATATCCATTGGGGAAAATTAGAAAATACAGATAAACAGAAAAAAATTCAACATAATATCAAAAGTGATTGACTAAAGATAACCAAAATGCACTTTTGCTCTGTATCTGTTGAGATGATTTTCTGTTTATATAATAGTGTTTATATAACATATAATATATATATTAGGTGTTTAGAAGGGACTCTTCTGCAGCACATATCTGCATTTTGTAGCTGGCCTTTTTCTTTTTAAACTTTATGTAATATGAACATTTTTCTATGTTCATATCAGTTTTAACATTTGCATTTATTCTTTTGGAATCCCTGGGTCATGCATTTTCTTTTCATTCATCTCAAGTGTATCTTCTAATTTCCCATCCCCATTGGATGTTCCAATGTGTGTTAATTTCCACACATTTGTGAATTCCCATTTCTCTCTATTGCTGATTTCTAATTTTATTCCACTATGGTCTGAGAAGATACTTTGTATAATTTCAATCTTTTAAGATTTTTGAGACTCATTTCATGGCTAAAAGATGGTCTGTCCTGGGGTCTGCATGTGTACCTGAGGGGAAGGGATTTTGCTGGGTAGAATGTTCTGTATTAGGTCTAGTTGGTGTATAGTGTTACCCCACTTCTCTGTTTCCTTATTGCTCTTCTGACTAGTTTTGTCCACTATTGAAAGTAGGGTATTAAGGTCTTTGTTAGTAGTACTGCCCATTTCTCCCTTCAATTCTGTCCATTTTTGCTTTATATATCTTGGAATACTGTTGTTAGGTATATATATGTTTACAACTGTTGTATGTCCTTGATGTATTGACCTTTTTCTCAATATGTAATGTCCACCTTTGTCTTTTTAAATAATTTTTGACCTTTAGTCAATTTATATAATATTAATATAATAACTTCGGTTCTCTTTTGCTTATTATTTTCATGGAATGTAGTTTTTCCATACTTTCATTTTCAACATATTTGTGTCTTGGATCTAAAGTGAGTATGTGACAACATATAATAGAACCATTTAAAAAAAATCCCTTCTGCAATAAAATCTCTGAATTTTAGTTGGAAAGTTTAATCCATTTACATGTAAAGTAATTGATTTATAGACAGTAGAACCTTCACAGTTGACCACCTTCCTACATTGATCACCTCCTTAAGTTGACCTAATTTTTATAGACCAGTCACGTACCATATGTACATGTCAGTACAGTAGGCCTAATACTTAATGTTGACCACCTCTGTACGTTGACCAGGTTGTGACAGTCCCTTGAGTAGTCAACTTAAGAGGTTCTACTGTATTTAGTTATTATTTTTAGTGTTCTTTATTTCTTTTGCATTTTTTTGTTTGTTTGTTTTTATTGTTGGGGATTCATTGAGGGTACAATAAGCCAGGTTACACTGATTGTATTTGTTAGGTAAAGTCCCTCTTGCAATCATGTCTTGCCCCCAGAAGATGTGGCACACACCAAGGCCCCACCTCCCTCCCTCCTTCCCTCTCTCTGCTCTTCCTTTCCCCAGCCCCCTCCTTTCTTTCTCTGCTCTCCCCTTCTCCCACCCCCACTGTGACCTTAATTGTCCTCATATCAAAATTGAGTACATAGGTTTCATGCTTCTCCATTCTTGTGATGCTTTACTAAGAATAATGTCTTCCACTTCCATCCAGGTTAATACGAGGGATGTAAATTCTCCATTTTTTTTTAATGGCTGAATAGTATTCCATGGTATACATATAACATATGCATCCCTGGGATGAAACCTACTTGATCATGATGTATGACTTTTTTGATGATAAGCTGTAATCTATTGGCTAGGATTTTGTTGAGAATTTTTGCATCTATATTCATGAGTGAAATTGGTCTGAAATTCTCCTTTTGGTTGGGTCTTTTCCTGGTTTTGGTATTAGAGTGATGTTTGCTTCATAGAACATGTTGGGGAAGATTCCTTCCTCCTCAATTTTTTGGAATAATTTCTGCAGTACAGGAATAAGCTCTTCCTTGAAGGTTTGATAGAATTCTGGTGTGTAGCCATCTGGACCAGGGCATTTTTTGGTTGGGAGCTTTTTTATTGTTTCTAAAGAATCTCAGTGCTTGAAATTGGTCCTTCAGGAGCTCTATTTCTTCCTAAGTCTAGGGAGAAGGTGTGATTTCAAATATTAATCCATTTCCTTCACATTGTCAAATTTGTGGGCATAGGGTTTCTGGAAGTATTCAGAGATGATCTCTTGTATTTCTGTGGAATCAGTTGTTATTTCCCCTTTATCATTTCTGATTGAGGTTACTAGAGATTTTACTTTTCTATTTCTCGTTAGTCTGGCCAATGGTATATCTATTTTATTTATTTTTTCAAAAAACCAACTCCTTGTTTCATTAATTTTCTGGTGATTCTTTTGTTTTCAATTTCATTGATCTCTGATTTGATTTTGGATATTTCTTTTCTTCTTCTGGGTTTAGGCTTAGATTGTTCTTCTTTTTCCAATTCCATAATATCACTTGTGAGTTTGTTGATGCACTCTCTTTCTGTTTTTCAAATGTAGGCATCTAAAGAGATAAATTTTCCTCTCAGAACTGCTTTTGCCATATCCCACAGGTTATGGTAGCTAGTGTCTTCATTGTTGTTATGCTCAAGGAAGTTAATGATTTCCTGTTTTATTTCTTTCTGCACTCATCTGTTATTCAACAGAAGGTTGTTTAATTTCCAAGCCTTTGTGTGGGGTTGGACGCTTTTGTTAGAGTTGAGTTCCACCTTTAGTGCCTTATGGTCTGAGAAGATACAAGGTAAAATTTCAATTCTTTTTATTCTGTCAATATTTGTTTTGTGTCCCAGAATATGATCAATTTTGGAGACTGTTCCATGGGGTGATGAGAAAAGAATGTTTATTCTTTACCTTTGGGATGGAGTGTTCTATATGCGTCTATCAAGCACAGTTGTTCTAGGGTCTCATGTAAATCTCTTATATCTTTGTTTAATTTCTGCTTAGAGGATCTGTCCAGCTCTGTAAGAGGAGTGTTAAAGTCCCCTGTTATGATGGTATTATCGGATATCATATTGCTCAGACTGAGTAAGGTCTGTTTCAAGAATCTGGGAGTATTTAAACTGGGTGCATAAATATTTAGAATTGAAACATTTTCTTGTTGTATTTTTCCCTTGACCAATATAAAGTGACCATCTTTGTCTTTTTTGACTTTAGTTGCTTTAAATCCACATGTATCTGAAAATAAGGTTACAACTCCTCTTATCTTCTGAATTCCATTTGCCCGAAAAACTGTCTTAAAAATTGTCTTCTGACCCTTGATTTGGAATTTTAATTTGTCTTTTGAAGCCAAGTGTGTTTCTTGCAGACGGCAAATGGATGGCTTGTGTTTTTAAATCCAGTCAGCCAATCTATGTCTCTTCAGTGGGGAATTCAAGCCATTAGTATTTATTGAGATAATTGATAAGTGTGGTAGTATTCTATTCATCTTATTTTGTGAGAGTCCATTGCTTAGTTTTATGTTTTGCATCAGTGTGGAAGTTAGGTTCTGTCCTTTAATTTATGAGTTCTTACTTTGCTGCTGATCCATTGTGATGGTCAGTGTGTAGAATAGGTTGAATTATTTCCTGTAGAGCTGGTCTTGTTGTGGCAAATTTCCTCAATGTTTTTATATCCGTAAATGATTTGATTTCTCTGTCAATTTTTAAGCTTAGCTTAGCAGGGTACAGAATTCTGGGCTGGAAATTGTTCTCTTTAAGTAGATTAAAGGTAGATGACCATTGTCTTCTTGCTTGGAAAGTTTCATTAGAGAAGTCTGCGGTCACTCTGATGGATTTGCCCCTGTAGGTCAACTGGCGCTTACTCCTGGCAGCTTGCAGAATCTTTTCTTTTGTCTTGACTTTGGATAGGTTCATCACAATGTGTTTTGGAGAAGCTTGGTTAGAGTTGAGGTGACCTGGGGTCCGATATCCCTCTGAAAGCAGTGTGTAAGAATCTTTGGTGATATTTGGGAAATTTTCTTTTATAATATTCTCTAGTATGTCTTCCATTCCTCTGGGGCATTCTTCCTCCCCTTTTGGGATTCCTATAACTTGTATATTGGAGCGCTTCATAAAGTCCCATAATTCTGACAGTGAATGTTCTGCTTTGTTTTCTGGTTCTTTAACTATCTTAGTTACCTCAAGAACTTTGGCCTCTACCTCTGAAATTCTTTCTTCTGCATGGTCTAACCTGTTGCTGATACTTTCCATTGCATCTTTAAGTTTCCTAATTGACTGTTTGACTTCCTTCAGCTCCACTATATCCTTTCTATATTCTTCATATTGTTCATCTCTTATTTGATTGTTTTTGGATTTCCGTTTGGTTATTTTCCACTTTATTAGCAGTTTCCTTCATTGTTTCCATCATTTCTTTCATTGTTTTTATCACATGTATTCTAAATTCCCTTTCTGTCATTCCGAACATTTCTTTATAGGTGGAATCCTCTGTAGTAGCTACCTCATGGTCCCTTGGAGGGGTTGTTCTGGACTGGTTCTTCATGTTGCCAGGAGTTTTCTGCTGATTCTTCCTCATGAGTAATTTCTTTTATTTGTTTCCTTGCCCTAATTTTCCTTTCACTCCTCTTGCTCTTAAGTTCCTGTGCCTGTGGACTAAGGTTTCAATGAATCCTTTTGGTACAGGAACAGAAGGATGAGAAGGTTGAAGAGCAAGAAGGAATAAAAGAAAGAAAAAGAAAGAAAGAAAAGAAAATAGAGAAAGGAGAGGGGTTGGGTGAAAGAGAATATTGACAAAAAGAAGAGAGGCACAGAAAGAGGGAGACAGAGCAATATAGGTGTACAATAGGGTACTTTGACACAACCTTAAAAAAAAAAAACCAACCTCTGGGGGTGCCCGGTTGGGTGGTTCCCTTGAGGTTAGCAGCTCTTTGCTAACCTGATTGGACACAGTACCCTACCTCCACCAAGTAGAGAGGAAAGACCAAAATGCTATAAATCAAACCAAAAGAAGCAAACAAAATTTTATGGGATAAAATTGGGTGAAAAAACAAATAATAGGGGTAGATACACTAGCAAAAATGAAGTTCTAATTATTGAAAAAGGCAGCAATGGGAAATTGTATTTAAACTAGTAAATGGAGAAAGAAAAGAAAAGAAAGAAAATAAAAAGAAAACAAAAAATATGTATGGAAAAGGTTGAAATTAAATAAAACAACAACAACAACAACAACAAAATAAACAACAAACAAACAAACAAACAAAACAACCAAAAAGAAAGCAGTATATATATCTTATTGAATATTGTCTGGGCAACAGAGGTGGTCTTCTGGGGTATGAGATGTTAATCACAATGCTGATATGACTGGAGGCCTCCGCTGATTTCTCAAACCCCACAGGGCAGAGACCCTAAATCTCTCTTCAGCCCTCTTAAAAGGCACTTTAAACTTCTAAACTTGGCTAAGCAGAAGCTTTCCCAGGAAAGTCCTTGTCACTGGGATCACTGCTGTAGTCACTATCCACTAGCCCAGTGTGCCAAAACAGGTCTCACTCTGCCCCTGAGGGTTAAGGGTATAAGGTGGCTCAGTCCCTGCCTTTAGGCTGCTCAGTCACTAGGTTACCAGCTCCCACCCAATCCTTGCTCTGTGACCCTGAGGGTGGAGCTTGCTGGGGCAGTTCTCTCACAATAGCTCCCTGCAGCCCACAGTCAAACACTATTAGCTCTGTCCAGCTCAGCGGCTCAGTCTGGGGCCCTAGACAATGCCCAAAGTTTTCCACACTCCTGCTCAAGCTCTCCCCAAGGCAGTTCAACTGAGTGCCAAGTCCAAAAACACCAAAACAGTTCATAGGTAAGGCCTTTCAGGTTTGCAGTCTCACTGCTGCTGTACTTACAGCTGCCAGTGGGATTAAACTGATAGAACACACACAACCACTTGCCAGTTTTCCACTGTTTTTGTCCTCCTCTTGGGGTCCAGAATTCTCTCACTGACTCACTGTATCCTTAAAGTGATGATTATAGGCAGATCCCACCAGCCAGAGATGCCTAGAGTCTTATCTCCCCAGACTCACAGTTCCCAGTTGCAGAGAAGCTGTTACTCGGCCGCCATCTTGCTCTCTGTTCTTTATTTCTTTGTATGGCTTCAAGTTACTATCTAGTGCCTTTCATTTCAGCCTGAAATACTCTCTTTAGAATTTCTTATAGAGCAGGTATACAAGCTGAGTGATGAACACTCTCAGCTTTTATTTGAGAATGTTCTGATTTACCCTTCATTTTTGCAGGATAGTTTTTCTAGATATGGGATTCTTGGCAGATATTTTTTTTGTCCTTTGACACTTTAAATCTGTCATCCAACTATTTTCTGTCCTCCATGGTTTCTAATGACATATAAAGCTGTCCATATTGTTTAGGGTCCCTTGTACACAACAAATAATTATCTCTTGCTGCTTTCAAAATACTGCATTTGTCTTTCAACAGTTTGATAACAATGTATTTCAGTATGAAACTCTTTGAGTTAATTCCATTTGGAGTCTCTCAAGCTATGTGGATGTGTAGATCCATGTCTTTCATCAAATTTGGGATATTTTCAGCCATTATTTCTTTATATATTCTGTCCCTTTCTTTCCTTGTCTCTTGTACTACCTTTACATATGTTGGTAAGCTTGATGGTGTCACATGGGAGTCTGAAGTCCTGTTCATTCTTCCTTGTTTTTCTTTTCTGCTCTTCAGATTAAATACTTTCAATTGACTTATTTTCAGATTTACTAATTCTTCTGCTTTCTCAAATTTACTGTTTGGCCACTCTAATAAATTTTTTATTTTAGTTACTGTATTTCTTATTGCCAGAATTTCTATGTGGTTCCTTTTTATAATCTCTAGCTCATTATTGATATTCTATATTTGCTGTGATATCGTTCTCAATTTCTGTTAGTTCTTTGTCCACAGCTTTCCTTATGTTTAAGAGAGCTGCTTTGAAATCTTTGTGTATTAAGTCCAATGTCTGGGCTTCCTTAGGGACAGTTTCTATTCATTTCTTTTTTCCTGTGCATGGACCATACTTTCTTCTTTGAATACCTCATAATGTTTTTTATGAAAACTAGGAATTTTGAATATTATAATGTAGTGACTCCAGAAATTAGATTCTCCTCCTTTCCCAGGATTCCTTGTTGCTGTGTGTTGTATGTCATAGTTGTTTGTTTAGTGAATTTTCTAAACTATTTTTGCAAACACTGTATTCTTTGTTATGCCTGGTATCTGCAGTCTCTGTTCCATTAACTTTGGTAG
The DNA here is from genome assembly GCF_027406575.1 of Nycticebus coucang. NCBI lineage: Eukaryota > Metazoa > Chordata > Mammalia > Primates > Lorisidae > Nycticebus > Nycticebus coucang. The sequence continues at coordinate 59,741,188 of NC_069790.1, forward strand.
TTATTTCTTTAAACAAAACCACAACTTCCTAGTCTTGGCAGTTCAGATGTGTGTATTTGTGTGTGTATGCATGTGTGCACTGGGGCACACCTTAACTACTCAGCTAGGTAGTTTATACTTCTACCTTTGGCTTAATTTCCTGCTTATATTGAGCTTGAAAATTAGCCAAGGTGACATCTTAGGGCCTGCTCATATATTCTGAGTGTGCACCATATCCTGGGTGTGTGTGTGGTTAAATTTTGGGAAATTTATTGAAACTTTTGAAATCTTTATTCTGCAAAGCATCCCATTACTCAGGTTTTTCTTCCAGGATTTTCAGTGTGTCTATTATTTATCCCAACTGGTATCCTTTGACTTAAGTGACAGCACCTATTCAGCTTCATAGCCACTTTTCAACCTTGAAAGAGTTCTGAGTTAGGCAAAATAAAGGTGTGCTCTTTGTATTAGTCCCTCAGGGAGCCACTGACAGGTTAAAACTGACAACCACAGTTATTTAAAAACTAAGTCCGCCCCTGCTCCCACCACCAACAGGAGCACACATCAGGATGTGGGTCAGTCTTCAAGGCTGTCATTGTACTGAGGGAATTGGATGGGGCAAAGGTAAGTTAAAATGCCACAAAACTCTCTTACTAGGTTTTAGTTACTCCTTTCTTGGTTAAGCATTTACTTAGCTGCTGTGAATCTTTGATAAACTTTCAGATTTCTGGCAAAATTGGTTATAAGAGCTTTTGCCAGACTTTTCAGGGTATCCACTGAGGGATGGGGCCCTTGGAGTTTCTTACTCTGCCATTTTTACTGGCATTTTTTTCATTTAAAATATCTTTTTCCAAACAATGTAACCTAATTGTACCCTCATATTAATCTGAAAAAAAAATATATCATTTCCCAAATAAGCCAGGCATAGGTAGACAAATACCTCATGCTCTTGATCATATATGAAATCCAAAAAAATCAAACTCAAATAAATAGAGAGTAGAATGGTGATTAGCAGAGTCTGAGCAGGTTTGGGGGAATGAAGAGATGATGGTATGTGCAACCCTCTAATGGGAGGAATAAGTTTTTTCTTTGCAATACGTTGCACAGCTGGTGAATTAGTAAAAAATAATTATTATACATTTTAAATTGCTAAGAGAGTAAATTTCAAATGTTCTCACCACACACACACACAAAAAAAAACTTGAGGTAACAAATGTTAATTAAGTTATTTAATTATTCTAATTAATTATTTAAATCTAATTGTCATTTATTTATGATTCTAATGTAATCATAAATAACATAACTTTCTACCCCCAAAATATAGACATCTATGATTTTTCAAATTAAAATATGAAAAAAGTAAAATTTGTTTAAAATAATAAAATGAAACAAAATATAAAATAATTTAAATAATTATTTTAAATTTAAAATAATAAAATAAAACTTTCCATTATATCTTATTTTAACCTTAATTTATTTGACAAATATATTTGCAGATACTTATTGTCCTTTAAATGTGACCTTAAAATTAATATGTATGGCCCTTTAAATACCACTATGGCAAATACTTTTATAGTCAGAGTTTATATAGGTTATTTTGTCAAGATAATTTCTAGATAAGAATGCTTCAATTTAAGAATAAAAGAGTATAAGTTCAGAGTTTTATTAGATATATGACAATTAACATTATCAGAGAGAAAAAAAACTCCTCCAAGATCCTTGATAACTAGGTATCAAGGTATAACTAGGTATCAAGAGGCAAATCTTATAACTATTAGAGTTTTATTAGGAGGCATGTGAATATATTAAAAATCAATTGCAACTTATTTGAATCTTTCTCTGAAGATATCAAGTTTCCATACCTTAGTTGTTGTGCATGAGACACCATCTAGTGCTCTAATAGACCGCCTAGGCTGAAGTTGAACACTACGCACTCAAGGCCCTGCAGTACATTAAAGACAAGACAGGGATAGACCTTGGTTCATTTAGCGTGGGGGTTATATCTATTAATTCCTAACAATTTCTAAACTAAAAGTGATCTCCAGTCATCTAGAAGGAAGGGGCCTAAATGACCAGATTCATTTATCTACAGAATAACAACAAGATGAGGCATTAAAAAAACTAAAATGAGATAAAACTTAGGGCAAACTGTGTGTATAATCTATGCCTGAACATTCATATTAATACAGTATCTATAGCAGACTTGTAGTAGTTATTAAACAAATTCATTCAATTCTCTTTCTCTCCTAGCAGCCCTCCTCTGAGTCTTTCCAACCTCATTTTCTCCTAACAATGACAAACTCTATAGCTAATTCTACCTATAAAGCAAAACCATTATTGTCAGTCACATGTTACCCTACAATTAGTGACTCTAGTCATATCACAATCCCTTTTTTTAAAGTATTGGAACTATTTATAGTTTACTCCTTCTTCTTTGTCCCTGCTTGACAGAAACCAGCCAAAAACATAATTTGGATTGAGAGACTCACTCCTATGGCTACATGTGCTTAAATTTTGACACTTAAGAGATGCATTAGATTCTTCCATTTTCTTATTTTAACATGATATAGTTTGCATTTTAATTGATTTTATCAGGATAGAGGATATTTGTGAATAGGAAGTCAAAGTAGACAAAAAATATATCCCTTCTTCTAAGTGTTGGATAGGATCTGGGATTTCATATCCTACTTCTAGTCAAAATGCTTTTGAAACCAGTGGGAGTTCTGCATATAAAGAGAGTTCATATAGTTTGGGCAACCAAAGAGAGACTTTTTAGCTATTGGTGATACAGAAACCTTTTGCAAATCTATAAAAGTCCTTCTACCCCAGAAAATAGTGTGGTTCTGTTTAACTTCAAAACACGATAAACCAAAGGATTTTAAGTCCAATTTTCAAATTCCAGGGAAGGGTTAAAGTCTAAGGTTGGTTTTTGGTTTTGCCTTTGTTTTTGTGCTTAAATAAGGGTTAAAGCATGAATTTTCTGTTATTTTTCCTTAATGAGAACTGATGTGGAGACAAATTCTGAAGTAAGAGCAGTAAATGACTATCAGGTTAGTTAAGGTCTGACTAGCATTGTTTGCATCCTTCCTTCCACTTTTCCTAACTCTCATTGACCATTAGTATCAAGCTCAAATTATTTTTTTCAAGGGCACTCGGTATGAGAATGAATGGTTATGTCTCCCAAGAGAAGGATGGCATAATTTACCGAATAGCAAAAACTCTATTCCTATTTATTCATTCATTCATTATTTATGAGTTGCCCTATATACATCAGGAACTGGGCTGCATGGTGATGGAAGAGGTGTGTGTTATTTTCAAAGACTGAATGTCACATCAGAATTTCAGGGTCCACATGCTAGTTCTGTCAGACACTGTAGAAATATCCAGGCTATGTCTAACCTTACAGACTGTTACAAGTGAATTCAATAAAAATAATAAGACATAAATTTTCTAAATTTATTCAGATTGTGCCCTGTATAACTGTGAAAACTTGGTTTAGTGTTTTTAATTTTCATCAAGTTAATTGGGAGAGACTTCCCTTAGATGTGTGCTGATTATAAGTGAAAGCATTTTATTTTTATGTAAAAACCTCTCTCATATTGGATCAGGTGTCCCAGCAAATAATTACTCAATGAAATGTGTATTTACATATAATTATTCTAGATAACTATTAAGAAGGGTTTATAGTTTCTTCCTCTTATTGTCTCATTCTGGGGGGGGGGGGAACAACATTTTCAAGGGAGCTTGTAGGATCACAGCTCAACAAGTCCTCCTAGGAAACGGTTTTCTTGTTGACCCAAGAATATTCAAAATTTGACTCTGCATTTGTACCAAAACTTCACAGAGATTTTTGGAATCAAGTTTTTAAAAAACTTGGATAGCTTATTCATCTTCAATAACAACATTAAGAGTTACTGAATGGTTAGCCATAAGTGGTTTAAAGAAGTTGCCCACGATTTGGTTCAACATTTTTGGAATGGACAAAATGTCAAGTTAGAAAAATTGTCAGTTATGAATTTGCAACACGCTTTCTTCCACAAATTAAGCCCAGTGTGACATTTTATCTAAGCTGCATTTCAGAAAAGAAGGAAATGGTATCTTTTATCTCTAACTAGGTTCTGGAATTAATTTGCTCTTTTTTACTTGCATCAATATATTTGTCCTCCAATGGCATACGTTTCATCAGGGCAATCAAGTGGAAAACTCAGACACAAAGAAGTATTTGTTTCCCGCTAGAGCAGCGTGAATAGGACATTAATGTAATTTTGGTGCCAGATAAAGTACTTTGTTATAGACGAGAGCATCATAATGAAGAGACTTATAGAGGGCGGGTTTGTTGGTCTTTGGATTTCTTCTGTGGTAGAGTAGTAAAGTTGGCTCAACCATTTCAAAAATCTGGATATAAAGTGAATACTTTTTATTGTTTCTCCCTTTCTGAATGCGGTAGCTTATAGCAATTTCACATTATAAAGATTTTATAAAGGATTTTATTATGCATACCTGGTCCAACAGGGTGACAATATGGCAAGCAGTGAAGAGATGCTCTCTTTAATGGAGTTCATCAGCTTTGGAGTAGCAGGAGAAATCTATTGAATAATTTATAGCAATACTAAAGCAACTACACCTAGAAGTGGGGATTTACATGGTGATGCAGTTCTTGTGCAGGCAGTACAGGAAAATAAAGATGATAATGATAATGTTTTAACAGAAATAAGTTAGGTTATGAGGGCTAATCCTCACATATTTCAGGATTATAATAAACCTCAGTGATGGAGAGGAAAGATCAATGGATGAGCAATAATGAGACTGGATTCCAATACCAATTTAACAGCTGAGCCTCCTACATCAAATGACAGTGGTGGGATAAATAATGCTTGTTCAGGTTATTTCATTGGCAGTTGTGAGCATTCAATGTACAAAGTAATAATAAAGTTCTTTGAAGATTAGAAGTTACACCTCGGTTATTGTTTCAGAGCAGGTTCAACAACCAGAGATTGACAGATGGACAGATCTTTCCTAATCTAAAATTTAAGTAAATAAAAAAGAAACAAAAGCATATCTCCAATAAAACATATGTGTCCTGACAATTAAGTTTGTGAACTTGCCACTATGTGCTTACATTGGCAGCACTGTACAAAGAACTCAGTAACGTTTCATAACTTTCATGTATCAGAGTCTCACAGTCTCACATGTGTGGCAGGGCCTTGCTTGAGTGGCATTCATTATTGTGTGTTTTTGTGTGCTGTTATGAGAATGTCAGAGCTTGAATTAGAGCAATAAACATTACAAGATTTCTTGTTAAGCTTGACAAGAGTGGAAATGAAATCCAGGATACATTAGTCCAAATGTATGGGGATAATGCCAGGAAGAAAACAGCAGTGTACAAATGGACTAAATGTTTTTCTGAGGGGAGAGAAAGCATTACTGATGAAGAGAGGTCAGGGTGGCCAGTAAAGAGCAGAACTGATGAAAACATTGCAAAAATTCTTGAAATTGTGCACCAAAATTGTTGACTTTGAGAAGCATGGCAGACCAATAGATAAATAGTTAGGAAAATCTTCACCAAAAATCTTCACAGGATAAAGGGGAAGCTCTTACATCACGACAATTCACCAGCTCACACGGGCACTGCTCCAGTAAGCAAGTAACTGTATTGGGACACCCTCCATACACACCTGATCTGGCCCCCCTGACTGTTTTCTTTACCCTCAAATAAAGGAAATATTGAAAGGAAGACGTTTTGATGATGTTCAGGACATCAAGCATAATAAGATGACAGCTTTGATGGCCATTTCAGAAAAAAGAGTCCCAAAATTGCTTTGAAGGGTAGACTAGACACTAGCTTTGACACACAGCTTCCCAAGGGAGTACTTGAAAGGTGGCTGTAGTGATATTCAGCAATGAGGTATGCAGCACTTTCTCTAGGATGAGTTTGTGAACTTCATTGTCAGACCTTGTATGATTTGGCATCGACTAAATCCCCTCCTAAATCTGGGACTGTTTCCTGTGGTACCTTGGGTTTTCATATTTAAGCTTCACCTTTAATGAATCCTTTTGTACAATTTATGATATCACAACTTCTGTCTAGGTCTCTGACAAGGATAATTAAGAATTATATATGGAAGTATCAAAATGTAAAGTAAAGGAAAACCCATATCTTCTGTATTCTTTCTGTGAACTCGGCAGCAGGAAATGTGGTGGTGATATTTTATTAGCAGTACAATTTTTACTATCAAGCTGCCCTCTGAGAGCTGACTGGGCATGTTCACAGGATGCTTCCTGGATTGAATCAGATCCCGGCTAACAGACTTTATAGGAAGACACTCAGAGTAAGTTAGGTAGAATTACTTTTAAAAATGTAATCTTATTACTTTCTATGAGGATATTTCAATTCAAGGATCAAGATAAAATAATTGTCAATGAACCAACATGAATTCATCAAAATGTTGCCAAGTTGAAACCCTTATGGGTCTTCTTGGGTCTTCTTTATTCGTGGAAATGATTAATTTATAATCAGCATATTCATTTTCACTTGTTTATGTTCATAAAGAATTTATTGTCTCAAATATAATATGAAATCTTAGGTTTGCTATGAACCTTCTTAAAATTCTGTGTTGTTGGTCAAAGATCAACTTCTACTTAGCTTATTCTGACTTATCCTAAGCGCAAAATAATGGAGTTCAAAGCTCTTTCCATAATCTGCTGAACTTCAGAAAATTGGAAATTTAATGCATCATCATTTTTTATTCCTCTAAAATTTGATTTCTTTATTTTTTCTTCATCTTTCAATTTAAGAAGAGAATTACTTAAGAACCAAGGGAAAGATCGTTTGGACAATACTTTAGCCCAACAGGAAACTCTGTAAATATCTAAAGAAATTACTACTTCAAGTATTGCCAGATCTTTGCAAGATCTTGAGATTGTCCTAACCAGTTCAATTTCCTTACCCTTTGGCATTCAGAACTCTCACTGTCAAAAATAAAATGTAATAAAAATGAAAAAAAAAATTGAACAGCAGGAAAGGAGAAATAATGAATCATCATTTGGGATTGGAAAAGCTTAGTTGTTTATCCTGCTGAAGCCACTGTAATTTTTGATTTTCCTTGAATGTTTAGGTGGGGCCAGTAGATTGAAAGATCATTATGAGTCAAGATTCTGGGTTCTATTTTTATTTCCGTGTTCTTGCATCTAGATGAATTTCCCCATCAACCAAATACAGAGATTTTGAGTGTATTGTTCAGTGAATGTTTATATAGGCTTAAGATTCTTGGATTAAAGGTGCTACAAAGGAAGAGAATATTATTATTATTACTCATGAGAAATAGTTTCAGTGCTGTTTTTGGCAGGAACTGACTGCTTTTATTTTAGCTAGCAAAAAAAAAAGTCAACACAAATTCATCAAGCACATTTATTTGCATTAGATACTAAACATTAAGAACCATCAGGTGCATAATACAAGGGTACATGTCAGATCTATTAGTATAGAGTATAAATGTCTTAACCAAATAATTAAGCAAACAAGATGAGGTATATATTAACCAGTGTGATGTAAGCATTTCTAATTCTATATGAAATCAACACACTGTACCCCATAAATGCATTAATGTATACATGATCTATGTGTTTATGATTTAATAAAAAAATTAAAAAATTTTTAAAAAGAACCATCAGGCTTGGAAGTATAACTACTTCCTTGAGAAACTGATAATCAAATATGAACAGGCTTTCTCATGAAAATAATACAAATAATTTATTAACTCTTGGCTAAATTTCTAATAAAATGCTGGGTACTAGTAGACAATAAATACTTGTGATTTATTTCCCCCTTATAGCTGGATAATTCTATTGTTTATCTAACATGCCTAAAGCATAGTAGATTATCCAGGAAAAGTCTTTAGAAATAATTATTTCTCTGCTCTGAGATTCATATTTCCTTAGAGAGAAATTCACGGAGAATGGCCATATATTGGCAAATCACATATTTCAAAGCATTTTCAAAGATGAGAGTTTGAGGGTGAGCTATCTCTAACGTTAGCGTTTCCGTCACCCAAATTTTCAATTAAGATACCTTCAGCTGCAGTTAATAGGAAATGTGTATTAAACTGGTCAAAATAATTTATTATTTCCCAGAGACAGTTTCTCTGGGCTCTGTCCAACAGCAAGCTTTGTAAATATACAAAGAAACTCTCTCTGATGCCCCTGGGCTCTTCAATGCCTACTTGTTGGGTTTATTCTCGGGCAGATGTCAAGATGACTGCAGCAGATCTAGGCATCACATCCAGACATGACCCTGTCTAGAGAAAGAAAAGGAGCCATTTCTTCCTTGTGAACTTTTTAGGAGCAAGGAATTCTTTCCCAGAGATCGTTGTCCTACCGAGTAGACTGTCCTTTCTGGGTCATTGGCTAGAATCAGGTCACGTGCCTTTCATGTGCCCTGGCAGGGTGAATGGGATTTGCACAATTGGCAGGCTGACTGGACAGGGAAGAATTTCTGCTGAGACGGCCATCATAATACCTTTACCTACGGAGTATTCAGTTCCAATTTCCATAACAGAAATAGTCTTAAGTACAAATTTTACAATTCATCAATACAGAATATGCTTTGAGTAGAATCTTGAAGCTCCTAATTCATTTTTTAACACCCAACCATTAAAACCATCTAGCATTAGGGCGGCACCTGTGGCTCAGTGAGTAGGGTGCCGGCCCCATATACCGAGGGTGGCTGGTTCGAACCCGGCCCCAGCCAAACTGCAACAAAAAAATAGCCGGGCATTGTGGTGGGCACCTGTAGTCCCAGCTACTCGGGAGGATGAGGCAAGAGAATCACCTAAACCCAGGAGTTGGAGGTTGCTGTGATCTGTGACGCCATGGCATTCTACTGAGGGTGATAAAGTGAGACTCTGTCTCTAAAAAAAAAAAAAAACTAGCATTAAGAGTTTCCTTTCATACAATCTGTGTTTTATGGATTCTGAAGAATGAATTTAAAGGGCAAAACCAAAAAATGGCAAAAGATTCATAGCTTTAAATATCCTCACTATAGGCTCTGGGACTTCTTACCCAAAGGTACCTCTCAAATGCCCAGGCAAAGAAAAGGAGAGGAAGGGCAGGGGAAAACTTTAACAAGGCCTTCAATCCTTCTATGCCAAACACATCTTTACCAAATTTACTAGCCTGGAGTAATGCAAGTAACACTCAGCTTTGCAATATGCAGATGTGGTCTTTCAGGAACAAGGAACCTTTTTCTATATGACCCTATACTTTAGGTAACAGGAAGGTCTGTGCCGAGGTCGTTATTGACCTTTTAACTCTTATAAAATGTGCAGTTGGTGTTCTTTAATTTCTTTTATGTCTCCTTGGAAAGAGGCATTGACATAGAGAATAATTGCTTTAACACTATTAGCTCCAAAGAGAACAAACCCAGCTGAACAGGACTGGGCCTAATCAACTATGGAATAATTGAGTAAAACCTCCCTGAATGATCCCATGACTGAAGTCAATCCTATTTATGAGTTCCAGAAGAAACACAGTGCCTGGATCTCAAATACCTTAGTCAGTATGTAGGTGGAGGGGGAAAAGGTAAAGGAAGTTTGGGTTTTTTTTGAGACAGAGTCACTCTGTTGCCTGAGCTAGAGTGCCATGGTGTCAACCTAGTTCATAACAACTTCAAACTCCTGGGTTCAAGCCATTCTCCTGTCTCAGTTTCTCAAGTAGCTGGATCTACAGGCGCCCATCACAAAGTCAAGTTAATTTTCCTATTTTTAGCAGAGACAGAGTCTGGAGTCTTTGTCTTGCTCAGGCTAGTCACAGACTCCTGAGCTCCTCCCTCCTCAGCCTCCCCAGAGTGCTAAGATTACAGGCATGAGCCACCACACCCAGCCAGGAAGTATCTTTTACATGAAAGCATTAATAGTGTAATGGGAAGCACTGCATTTTCAACCTTTTTCAGTTTATGAAGCAGTGCCATTTGCTCATGTGATCTTCACCACAACCTGATGATGTAGTGACAAATATGGAAGGGCTTTCATATTATAGGTAAAAAAAAATATGAGACTCAGAAAGCCCAGCAGTATAAAATATTATTGGCACAGTCAGGCACAGAGTTGGATCTTTTCAGTGAAGAAATGGTCTTCAGAAGATTCCCCCTATTTTTTAAATCAGTAAGATGCCCTTATTTACAAGATACTGTTAAAATGTAGGAGGAGTTTGGGAAACAGATTATAACAAAGTTTTGATTGACAGTATTATCATTTATTCATTCAATAAATATAATTGAGTACCTGCCATGTGCCACAGGAGCTTAGCTATGTCTTCGTGTTATGTATTCGTATCTCCCAAATATTCCTTCTGGGTTGAAAAGCCTTCTGGCTAGCTGAGATATTTTGATCTTGTGTTTAAATCTGTTTTAGACTTTAGAGTTGAATGATTATTCAAACCTTTCTGTTCTATACCTTTAAAACAGGAAATAGAGTGATCAAGGATCTATGGGAAAGATATTTGCCCAATTCCATAATTAATGCCTTCTTGGCTAAACCCCTAGTGGAGGGTTTCCCAAAACTACCTACAGATGAAGTTTATTTTACTTTTATGTTCAGTTGCTGCACCTACTTAGCTATAAAATTTCTAGGGCAGATTAGCACTGCTTTTCCTAGTTAACTTACACACAATTATTCCTAATCTTAAAACCTATAGTAGGTTTGGCTAAGCAAATTTGTCAATTTGTTCCATTATGATGAATCCATGTTCATGCCAGGCACTTACGTAGTAAAGGAAATTTCAGAATGGTGATTTAACTCCTCTTGGTCTAAGAAAAAACAAAACAAAACCCAACACTCCCTGATAAAGGATAGAAACAAGTCCTGTCAGGTAACAGTAAAAACAATGTTTTCTCTATAGGCTGTGATGATACTTGTAATTACTGTCACCTAAATCAAAATGATTAAAGTAAGATCATGTCTTTCCAGATGCTCAGCATACACTTCCTTACAGTAAATTAAAGTCACCATCAAGCATCTGAAATGCCTATAATTTGAACCACAGCTGCAAGAAAAAAGTCACTTAGTTGTGAATTTGTTAGACCATGTGTTATTGCACCAAGTGTAGGTTTTCCTTCCCAAGACCCCCATGACCCCCACTGGGATAATTTTTAAAAGAATGACATTTGCTGTCATTCTTTTAGGCTCACCAGAGCTTATACTGAGAATACTGTACAACTCCATGACTAAGAAGTAGCATGGTAAGTAGGAGAGAAAGACTACTTTGACAAATAACAGCTTTTAAAAATAGACTTAGTCCTATGTTCAGGTTGGAACTATTCAAAGAATCTACTATTTATCATAAACATCTCTGTTCTTTCCCCTCACCCAACACACACATACACCACATCAGTAGTGTCAAGGTATGGAGCTTGTCATGAAAGATTTTAGTATAATTCTAAAACCATTATTTAATTGAAAGTTTTCCTTTCTTTCCTCAAATGAAGCTATTTGCTAAGCAGACAGATGTAACTATGATCTGGTTTCCTGCAAGTGCCTGAGCCTCTTTTCTAGTAGAGAAACAGACAAATGGTGGTCAAACAATCAAAGAATAAAAAAAGACAGGGCAGTTGGTTAATTCACAAAGAGATCATCATTCTTTGAATTACCAAATTGGATTGCACTATTGAATGACTTAAGAATGTTAAAAGAAACTTGGGAGTCTGCCTGTGATTTGTTCTTGTATAGCCTCCTCAATCATTTTAAGAGCCTAGAAATGAAAGAAAATTGTTTCTTAGGTCATTGAGAAAGAGTTAGCTTCCTCACCAGTTAGGTCTGTTATATAAAAATGGAAATTTCTACTAGTACAAATTCAAAATAGATTCAAAATTTAAAAAAAATTCAAGTACATTTTGATTATTTTTATTTTAGAAGGTGGTTTCTGTAAAGCAGATAATATATCTTTTACATCCATCTAATCCAGGAAAATGATGGGGAGAACTGGAGCTCTTTATTAAATATTTATTCTTTATAAAAAATAACTCTTTTAATACTTTGGCAAAATGTATGTCATTTGTTATATCTTTCTAGGCACCTCTTCCAACATTTTCACATTTTCACAATTCCTAAGCCATAGTCTAATAATCAATAACCAATTTCTATACAGACAAAACTGTGTACTTCTCCTTCAATAAACTTCCTAAAGTTCTCACACTAAGTACGTATTATTAATAGAATCAGCTTCTGAAAAACACTAGTGCTTTGGTCCCAAGTCAGGGCCAATTAAATGGCAATCTTTGGTCATGTAACCTGAACATCAGTACTTTTTAAAAGTTTCCCAGTGATTGTGATGTGTAGCAGAGTCAAAGGCCCATTACTTTAAACGTAAGAATATGGGAGTAGAGAAAAATAAAAGTGTTTGGTGCCAGGTGACACAGCCTAGTTAACATCAGAATAGTTAGGGTTAACACCCATGTCTGTCTGCCGACATGCAACTGTGTTTTTACATAACGTACCATGTCACCCAGGATATTTATTTTCAATTCTTTGTGGTTTAATTTATATACAATAAAATGTGTACATTTTAATGTGCAGTTTGATGTGCTTTGTTTGACGATACATGACTTTGTGACCACCTTCCTAATTAAGATATAGAATGGATCCATCACCCCTCAAAGTCCCTTGTAGTCATGTCCCTTTGCTGTCAATCTCACTCCACCCCCTGCTCCATACAACCATGAATCCGATTTCTATTACCATTGATTAGTTTTGCTTGTTCTATATCTTCATGTAAATGGGAATCTGACTTTCATTAATAAAATGTTTCTGGGAGAGGCGGAGCACGATGGCAGCCAAGTAACAGCTTCCTTGCATCTGGGCACCATGAGTCTGGGGAGATAGGACTCCAGGCATCTCTGGCTGATGGGATCTGCCTATCATCACCCTTGTGAGGATACATGGAGTCAGCGAGAGACTTCTGGACCCCAAGAGGAGGACTAAAACAGTGGAAAAACGGCAAGTGGTCGCGTGTGTTCAATCCATCTAAACCCGCCCGCAACTGTAAGTTCAGTAGCAGCGAGACTGCAAACCAGAAAGGCCTTACCTGTGAACTGTTTTGGTGTCTTTGGGCTTGGCACTCAGTTGAACTGCCTTGGGGAGAACCTGAGCGGGAGTGCGGAGAACTTTGGCTGTTGTCTAGGGCCCCAGTCTGAGCTGCTGAGCCAGACGGAGCTAATAGTGTTTGGCTGTGGGTCACAGGGAGCCATTGTGAGCAATCTACCCCGGCAAGCTCTGCCCTCAGGGTCACAGAGCTAGAATCGGGTGGGAGCTGGTAACCCAGTGACTAAGTAGCCTAAGGGTGGGGTCTGAGCCGCCTTGCAGCCCTAACCATCAGGGGCAGAGTGAGACCGGTTTTGCCACACTGGGTAAGTGGATAGCCACTTCAGCAGTGATTCCAGCAACAAGCACTTTCCTGGGAAAGCTTCTGCTCAGCAAGTTTACAAGTTCAAAGTGCCTTTTAAGTGGGCTGAAGAGAGATTTAGGGTGTCTGCCTGCTGGGGTTTGAGAAATCAGCAGCCTCCAGTCGTATCAGAACTGTGATTAACATCTCATACCCCAGAAGACCACGTGTTGCCCAGACAATATTCAATAACATATACATACTGCTTTGTTTTGGGTTGTGTTTTTTTTTGGGCTTTGTTTGTTTCTTTGGTTTATTTTGATGTTGTTGATGTTGTTTTGCTTTTTAATTTCAACTTTTCCATAAAGATCCTTTTTCTTTCTCAATTTTTCTAGTTTAATTATAATTTCCCATTGATGCCTTTTTCAATAACTAGAACTTCATTTTTGCTAGTGTTCCTACTGCTATTATTTGGTTTTTCACCCAATTTTATCCCGTAAAGTTTTCTGTTTGCTTGTTTTGGTTTGATTTATAGCATTTTTGTCTTTCCTCTCTACTTGGTGGAGGTGGGGTACTGTGTCTGATTAGGTTAGCAAAGAGCTGCTGACCTCAAGGGAACTACCCAACTGGGCACCCCCAGAAGGTGGGGGTTTTTTTAAGGTTGTGTCAAAGTACCCTACTGTACACCTATATTGCTCTGTCTCCCTCTTTCTGTGCCTCTCTTCTTTTTGTCAATATTCCTTTTACCCACACCCTCTCTTTTCTCTATTTTTCTTTCTTTTTCTTATCACTCGGTCCTCCTTTCTTTCATCCCTTTTTTGCTCTTCAACCTTCTCACCTTCTGGTCCTGTAACCCTTAGTCCACAGGCACGAGAACTTAAAGAGCAAAAGGAAGTGAAAGGAAAATTAGGGCAAGGAAACAGATAAAAGAAATCACTCATGAGGAAGAATCAGCAGAAAACTCCAGGCAACATGAAGAACCAGTCCAGAACAACCCCACCAAGGGACCATGAGGTAGCTACTGCAGATGATTCCACCTATAAAGAAATGTTAGGAATGACAGAAAGGGAATTTAGAATACACATGTTGAAAACAAGAAATGATGGAAACAATGAAGGAAACTGCTAATAAAGTGGAACATAACCAAAAGGAAATTCAAAAACAGAATCAAATAAGAGATGAACGATATGAAGAATATAAAAAGGATATAGCAGAGCTGAAGGAACTGAAACAGTCAATTAGGGAACTTAAAAATGCAATGGAAAGTATCAGCAACAGGTTAGACCATGCAGAAGAAAGAATTTCAGAGGTAGAAGACAAAGTTCTTGAGATAACTCAGATAGTAAAAGAGGCAGAAAAGAAGAGAGAGAAAGCAGAATGTTCACTGTCAGAATTATGGGACTTTATGAAGCGTTCCAACACACGATTATAGGAATTCCAGAAGGGGAAGAAGAATGCCCCAGAGGGATGGAAGCCATACTAGAGAATATTATAAAAGAAAATTTCCCAAATATCACCAAAGATTCTGACACACTGCTTTCAGAGGGATATCGCACCCTAGGCTGCCTCCACTCTAACCGAGCTTCTCCAAGACACATTGTGATGAACCTGTCCAAAGTCAAGACAAAAGAAAAGATTCTGCAAGCTGCCAGGAGTAAGCGCCAGTTGACCTACAGGGGCAAATCCATCAGAGTGACTGCAGACTTCTCTAATGAAACTTTCCAAGCAAGAAGACAATGGTCATCTACCTTTAATCTACTTAAACAGAACATTTCCAGCCCAGAATTCTGTACTCTGCTAAGCTAAGCTTAAAAATTGACGGAGAAATCAAATCATTTACGGATATACAAACATTGAGGAAATTCGCCACAACAAGACCAGCTCTACAGGAAATACTTCAACCTGTTCTGCACACTGACCACCACAATGGATCAGCAGCAAAGTAAAAACTCAGAAATTAAAGGACAGAACCTAACCTCCACACTGATGCAAAAGATAAAACTAAGCAATGGACTCTCACAAAATAAGATGAATAGAATACTACCACACTTATCAATTATCTCGATAAATGTTAATGGCTTGAATTCCCCACTGAAGAGCCATATATTGGTTGACTGGATTAAAAAACACAAGCCATCCATTTGCTGTCTGCAAGAAACACACCTGGCTTCAAAAGACAAATTAAAGCTCTGAGTCAAGGGTTGGAAGACAATTTTTCAGGCAAATGGCATTCAGAAGAAAAGAGGAGTTGCAATCTTATTTTCAGATACATGTGGATTTAAAGCAACTAAACTCAAAAAAGACAAAGATGGTCACTATATTCGTCAAGGGAAAAATACAACAAGAAGACGTTTCAATTCTAAATATTTATGCACCCAATTTAAATGCTCCCAGATTCTTGAAGCAGACCTTACTCAGTCTGAGCAATATGATATCTGATAATACCATCATAACAGGGGACTTTAACACTCCTCTTACAGAGCTGGACAGATCCTCTAAACAGAAATTAAACAAAGATATAAGAGATTTAAATGAGACCCTAGAACATCTGTGCTTGATAGAAGCATATAGAACACTCCATCCCAAAGATAAAGAATATACATTCTTCTCATCACCCCATAGAACATTCTCCAAAATTGATCATATCCTGGGACACAAAACAAATATCAACAGAATCAAAAGAATTGAAATTTTACCTTGTATCTTCTCAGACCATAAGGCACTAAAGGTGGAACTCAACTCTAACAAAAATGCTCGACCCCACCCAAAGGCATGGAAATTAAACAATCTTCTGTTGAATAACAGATGGGTGAAGGAAGAAATAAAACAGGAAATCATCAACTTTCTTGAGCATAACAACAATGAAGACACAAGCTACCAAAACCTGTGGGATACTGCAAAAGTAGTTTTGAGAAGAAAATTCATCACTTTAGATGCCTACATTCGAAAAACAGAAAGAGAGTACATCAACAATCTCACAAGAGATCTTATGGAATTGGAAAAAGAAGAACAATGTAAGCCTAAACTCAGTAGAAGAAAAGAAATATTCAAAATCAAATCAGAGATCAATGAAATTAAAAACAAAAGAATCACCAGAAAATTAATGAAACAAGGAGTTGGTTTTTTGAAAAAATAAATAAAACAGATAAACCATTGGCCAGACTAACGAGGAATAGAAAAGTAAAATCTCTAGTAACCTCAATCAGAAATGATAAAGGGGAAATAACAACTGATCCCACAGAGATACAAGAGATCATCTCTGAATACTACCAGAAACTCTATGCCCAGAAATTTGACAGTGTGACGGAAATGGATGAATATTTGGAATCACACCCTCTCCCTAGTCTCAGCCAGGAAGAAATAGAGCTCCTGAACAGACCAATTTCAAGCACTGAGATCAAAGAAACAGTAAAAAAGCTTCCAACCAAAAAATGCCCTGGTCCAGATGGCTTCACTCCAGAATTCTATCAAACCTTCAAGGAAGAGCTTATTCCTGTACTGCAGAAATTATTCCAAAAAATTGAGGAAGAAGGAATCTTCCCCAACACATTCTATGAAGCAAACATCACCCTGATACCAAAACCAGGAAAAGACCCAAACAAAAAGGAGAATTTCAGACCAATCTCACTCATGAACATAGATGCAAAAATTCTCAACAAAATCCTAGCCAATAGATTACAGCTTATCATCAAAAAAGTCATTCATCATGATCAAGTAGGCTTCATCCCGGGGATGCAAGGCTGGTTTAACATACACAAGTCCATAAACGTTATCCACCATATTAACAGAGGCAAAAATAAAGATCAAATGATCCTCTCAATAGATGCAGAAAAAGCATTTGATAAAATCCAGCATCCTTTTCTAATTAGAACACTGAAGAGTATAGACATAGGTGGCACATTTCTAAAACTGATTGAAGCTATCTATGACAAACCCACAGCCAATATTTTACTGAATGGAGTAAAACTGAAAGCTTTTCCCCTTAGAACTGGAACCAGACAAGGTTGTCCTCTGTCACCTTTACTATTCAACATAGTGCTGGAAGTTCTAGCCAATACAATTAGGCAAGACAAGGAAATCAAGGGAATCCAAATGGGAGCAGAGGAGGTCAAACTCTCCCTCTTTGCTGACGACATGCTCTTATACTTAGAGAACCCCAAAGACTCAACCACAAGACTCCTAGAAGTCATCAAAAAATACAGTAATGTTTCAGGATATAAAATCAATGTCCACAAGTCAGTAGCCTTTGTATACACCAATAACAGTCAAGATGAGAAGCTAATTAAGGACACAACTCCCTTCACCATAGTTTCAAAGAAAATGAAATACCTAGGAATATACCTAACGAGGGAGGTGAAGGACCTCTATAAAGAAAACTATGAAATCCTCAGAAAGGAAATAGCAGAGGATATTTAACAAATGGAAGAACATACCATGCTCATGGACGGGAAGAATCAACACTGTTCAAATGTCTATACTTCCCAAAGCAATCTATCTATTCAATGCCATCCCTATCAAAATACCAACATCGTACTTTCAAGATTTGGAAAAAATGATTCTGTGTTTTGTATGGAACAGGAAAAAACCCCGTATAGCTAAGGCAGTTCTTAGTAATAAAAATAAAGCTGGGGGCATCAGCATACCAGATTTTAGTCTGTACTACAAAGCCATATTGGTCAAGACAGCACGGTACTGGCACAAAAACAGAGACATAGACACTTGGAATCGAATTGAAAACCAAGAAATGAAACTAACATCTTACAACCACCTAATCTTTGATAAACCAAACAAGAACATACCTTGTGGGAAAGACTCCCTATTCAATAAATGTTGTTGGGAGAACTGGATGTCCACATGTAAAAGACTTAAAGTGGACCCACACCTTTCCCCACTCACAAAAATTGATTCAAAATGGATAAAGGACTTAAATTTAAGGCATGAAACAATAAAAATCCTCAAAGAAAGCATAGGAAAAACACTGGAAGATATTGGCCTGGGGGAAGACTTCATGAAGAAGACTGCCATGGCAATTGCAACAACAACCAAAATAAACAAATGGGACTTCATTAAACTGAAAAGCTTCTGTACAGCTAAGGAGACAACAACCAAAGCAAAGAGACAATCTACACATGGGAAAGGATATTTGCATATTTTCAATCAGACAAAAGCTTGATAACTAGGATCTATAGAGAACTCAAATTAATCCACATGAAAAAAGCCAACAATCCCATGTATCAATGGGCAAGAGACATGAATAGAACTTTCTCTTAAGATGACAGACGAATGGCTAACAAACACATGAAAAAATGTTCATCATCTCTATATATTAGAGAAATGCAAATCAAAACAACCCTGAGATATCATCTAACCCCAGTGAGAATGGCCCACATCACAAAATCTCAAAACTGCAGGTGCTGGCATGGATGTGGAGAGAAGGGAACACTTTTACACTGCTGGTGGGACTGCAAACTAGTACAACCTTTCTGGAAGGAAGTATGGAGAAACCTCAAAGCACTCATGCTAGACCTCCCATTTGATCCTGCAATCCCATTACTGGGCATCTACCCAGAAGGGAAAAAATCCTTTTATCATAAGGACACTTGCACTAGACTGTTTATTGCAGCTCAATTTACAATCGCCAAAATGTGGAAATAGCCTAAATGCCCACCAACCCAGTAATGGATTAACAAGCTGTGGTATATGTATATCATGGAATACTATTCAGCCATTAAAAAAAATGGAGACTTTACATCATTCGTATTAACCTGGATGGAAGTGGAAGACATTATTCTTAGTAAAGCATCACAAGAATGGAGAAGCATGAATCCTATGTACTCAATTTTGATATGAGGACAATTAAGGTTATGGGGGGGAAGCAGAAAGAGGGACGGGGGGGGCTTGGTGTGTGTCACAGTTTATGGGGGCAAGACATGATTGCAAAAGGGACTTTACCTAACAATTGTAATCAGTGTAACCTGGCTTATTGTACCCTCAATGAATCCCCAACAATAAAAAAAAAAAAAATGTTTCTGCGATTTATCTGCATCGGTGCTCAGATTACTAGTTGTTCTCTTTTATTGTTAAGTAACATTCCATTGTATGCATATGCCAGAAGGTATTTACCCATTTATGTGCCCACAGATATTTAAGCTGTTTCTAGTTTGGACTTAACTATAAATAAAACTGCTACGGACATTCACATAAAAGTCTTTCTGAGGAAGTATGTTTTCTTTTTTTGGTAAACATCTAAGAATAGAGTTTCTGAGTTACATGGTAAGTTTTACATGTATTTAACTGCAGTCATGGGCCGCATAATGATGGTTTGGTCCATTATGAACCTATATAGGATGGTAGTCCCACAAGATTATAATGGAGCTGAAAAATTCCTACTACCTGGTCATATCTTGATAATCCTGACCCTGTGTAGGCCTAAGGAAACATGTGTGTGTGTCTTAAATTTTAACAAACAAGTTTTAAAAGTAAAAGAATAATAAGTTAAAAAATAAAAAAACTTATAGTATAAAGGAAATATTTTTGTTCAGTGGTACAATGTATTTGTCTTAAACTTATTACAGAAGAGTCAAAAAATTAAAAAATTAAAAAGTTCATAAAGTAAAATAATTATAATTAGCTGAGTTTAATTTATTATTGAAGAAAGAAATTTTTAAAAATGAATTTAGTGTAGGCTCATGTATAGTGCTCATAAAGTCTCTCCCAGGGTACTACATGTCCTAGCTTTCGCATTAATCACCACTCACAAACTGACTCATCCAAAGCAACTTCCAGTCCTGCAAGCTCCTTTCATGGTAAGTGTCCTTTATAAATTTTGCAGGAAAAGTGAGCAAAGAACATTTTAGGTAGACGTCATAGTTTGGCAATGTGAAAGAACATGGAGCAAGAGGTGACCATGTTACCCCAAGAGGTGCACTGAGGAAAGGTGCTGGGACATGAGATTGGAAGGGAAGTTCAGGGCAGACTGTAAAGTGAGGCATGACACTGGCTCTTATAAAGCAGTTGAGACTGGATCCTGTGGACAAAGGGAACCCATCAAAGAATTTTAGAAAGATCATTTTTCTGACAGCACAGATGGTGAAAAAGATGATGAAAGAGATTAGAGTTGGGAAACTAGGAAGCTAGTGATGAGAATCTGAAATAGGGGGGATATGTTCAAAAGAAAAGGCTGAGCTTTAGGAAGTGTAAACAACTGTAATGATTGTCTAACTGTATGTAGAGAGTGAGGAAGAGGAGGAATCAGTGTTTCTTGCATGGACACCTTAAAATTGGTAACCTTAACAAAGCCACAAGGAATGAGTAAGAGGTAGGTCCTGAGTTCAGTTTTGAACACACTGAGTCTGAGAAAGGCCACCTAGTGGGATGTCTCCATGAGAGCTAAAAATATGGCCTCATTCTTCATTATTATTTAGAATCAGGCCCAGGAAGTCTCTGATCCAGAAGATGGATTATTAAAATACATCTAGCATTGGTGATAACAATTTGAAGGGTTGATAGCAACCTGGAGCTCTAGTGGGGCTCCCAGGCCCCAGTAGTCAGGGCTTTGACTCACGTGCAGCATGGCTGCCTAAGGGTTCCTAGCCCATCTTAAGTCACTCTTTTCTGGGCTTTGGTCCTGAATTATTTTGACCTCTGTCTCTTGGCCGTGAATTATTTTGACTTCTGACCTAGAAATTCTGGATCCTAACAGTGACCCAAATATGGAAGAACCCCAGCTTGAGGTTTAATACTATGATCAATACAACCTCAAACAAAAACCCAAATACAATTCTAGGAGACTTAGAAGACTTACGCAGATGACTTCTGAACGCATTCTTGATAGAGAAACATGGGGTCTAAACAGTGCATCACACAACAAAATATTTAAAAGTTTGCTTCACTCCAAAGCCTCTACATCAACACATTAACTGCCTAAAAATATTTTCCCTTTCTCTATTTTACTCATAATTTCTCTCTCAGTACCCACTGACACAGTATACTCCCTACTACTATGGTATTTATTTCTACAGGGATGGAATATATACCAAGTTAAACAAAACACATACACACACACAATCCACACCATGAACCTTTACTGATCCTCAAATTCCTCCCCCAGTGGAAGAATGGAAGGACATAGGTATGAATTAGGTATGTGTGTATTTAGTTGAAGTGAATGTAGTTGAACTAAGTGTAGATCAGACACCTGACTAATGATAGCTGGAGAAAGTATAAATCTCATATAGAAATGAGAAAACCCAGCAAGATGGGGATTGCAGAAAGACAACTGCTGGCAATGGACAGTGTGAGTCAGCAGGGAAGGATAGTCAGGCAAAACAGCATAGCTGTGAGCTTAGGTTTCTTGGAAAGACAAATTCACAAAGCACATCAAGAAGGAACTCTCCAGATATCAAACTATCACTCTTTGCTGATGTTATGATCTTACATCTAGAAAACCAAAAATTCTACCAAGACACTCCTGGAATTGATAGATAAATCCAGCAGAGTCTCAGGATAAAAACTCAACACACACAAATCAATAGCATTCCTATACACCAACAATAGTCAAGCTGAGAATCAAATTAAAGATTACCTTTCACAGTAGCAACAAGAACAACAAAAATACCAAAGAATATACTTAACTAAGGAAGTAAAAGATCTCTACAGGGAGATCTATAAGTTACTGAAGATAAAAATCACAGAGGATGTAAACAAATGGAAAAATATGTTATGCTCATGGATTGGCAGAATCAATGCTGTGAAATTCCCTATACTACCCAAAGTGATTTACAGATTCAATGCAATCCTCATTAAAATCCCAACATCATTTTTTACAGATCTAGAAAAAATAATTCAACACTTTACGTGGAATGAGAAAATACCCTGAATAGCTAAAGCAACCTTGAGCAAAAAGTACAAATTGGGAGGCATCACTTTACCAGACTTCAAGCCACACTACAAGACTGTAGTAACCAAAACAGCATGGTACTGGCACAAGAACAGAGATATAGACCAATGGCTCAGAGCCAGAAAACTCAGATATAAAAACATCCTCCCATTGCCATCTGATCTTTGACAAAGCAGACTGTAACATACACTAGGGGGAAAAAAATCCCTATTCAATAGATGGTGTTAGGAAAATTGGACGACCCCACGTAGAATACTGAAACAGGATTCATGCCTTTCACCACTCTCAATTTACAATGGATAATAGACTTAAACTTAAGGCCTGAAAGTGTAAGAATTCTAGATGAAAATGTTAGAAAAACTCTTTTTTTTTTTTTTTTTTTTTTGAGACAGAGTGAGACTCTGTTGCCCCTGGCTAGCATGCTATGGAATCATTGCTCACAGCAACCTCAAACTCCTGGGCTCAAGTGATCCTCTTATCTCTTGAGTAGCTGAGATTATAGGTGTGCACCACAACTGGCTAATTTTTTCTATTTTTTTTTTTTAGTAGAGACAGGGTTTCACTCTTGCTCAGGTTGGTCTCAAACTTCTGAGCTCAAACAAGCCATCTGCCTCAGCCTCCCAGAGTGGTAGGATTAGAGGCATGAGCCACTGTGCCTGGCAGAAAAACTCTATAGACATTGGTCTATGCAAAGAATTTATAAAGAAGATCCCAAAGGCAATCACACCAATAACAAAAATAAACAAGTGGGACCTGACTAAATAAAAAACATCCAAGGAAACAATCAACAGAGTAAATAGACAACCTACAGAATGGGAGGAAATATTGGCATGCTGTACATCTGATAAAGGGCTGATAACCAGAATCTATAAAGAACTCAAGCAAATCAGCAAGAAAAAAAAAATCAAACAGCCCCATAAAAAAGTGGGCAAAAGACAATGAACCAAAGCTTTTCAAAAGAAGATAGACTAATGGCCAATAAACGTATGAAAAAATGCTTAACGTTGGTAATCAGAAATGCAAATCAAAACCACAATGAAGTATCACTTAACTTCATTTTTGGTTTTATCAAAAAATCTCAAAGCAACAGATGCTGGTGTAGATGCAGAGAAAAGGGAATGCTTACACATTGTTGGTGGGACTGCAAACTGGTACAACCTCTATGGAAAATCATATGGAGATACCTCAAAGAACTAAAAGTAGATCTGTCATTTGATCCAGAAATCCGACTATTAGGTATTTTCCCAAAAGAAAAAAAGTCATTTCATGCAGGACAATTCACAATTGCAAAGTTGTGGAACCAACCCAACGGCCCATCAATACAGGAGCAGAAGAGGGCCTGGAGGCAGAGCAAGATGGCAGACTAGACACACCTCCTTAGTAGCCACTTGCAGTGAGACTTGGGGAGAGAGGACTCCAGCCACCTCTGGCTGGGGTATCCTGCCCAGAAACATCACTCCAGGAGCACAGTGAAACTACAGGGGACTCTAAGAGCCAACAAGGAGGTCAGGAGGAGTGGAAGACTGGCACAGAAGGTGAGTGCCTGAGCGTGGGCAGAGGCCAGCCACTAGAGACAGGGAAGGTTTGTCCTACAGTTTTTCATGGACTTGGGTTCTTTCTGGAGCTGACTTGGGAGGGCTTAAGCGAACAAGCAAACTTGAAGGGTGCCCAGCCATTAGAAAAGATGTATTGGAGCTTAAGGAATTGAAGGAGTCAATCAGGTAACTTAAAGATGCAGCAGAAAGTATCAATAACAGATTAGACCATAGGACAGAAAGAACCTCAGAGCTAGAGGATAAGGCATTGAAATATGAGGAAAAGAAGAGTGAAAGCAAAGAGTGGTCACTTAGAGAATTATGGGACTTTATGAAGCATTCAAACATACGAATTATAGGTATCCCTGAAAGGAAAGAAGAATGACTCAAGGAAATGGAAGCCCTACCGGAGGATATCATAAATGAAGATTTACCAAGCATCAACAAAGATTCTGACCCCTCCTTTAAGAGGAATATTGAACTCCAGGTTGTCTCAACACAAACAGGGCATCTCTAAGACACATTGTAATGAACCTGTCCAAAGTCAAAACAAAAAGAAAATTTGCAAGCAGCCAAGAGTAAGCACCAATTGACCTACAGGGGAAGATCCACCACGGTGACAGCTGACTTTAAAACTGAAGCATTTCGAATCAGAAGACAGAGATAATCTATCTTTAACCTTCTTAAACAAAACGATTTTTAGCCCAGGATTCTGTATGCTGCTAAACTAAGCTTCAAATGCTATGGAGAAATCAAATCTTTTACTGACATGCGAACATTGAGGAAATTCAGCACAAGAACAGCTCTACTGAAAATACTCAGACCTGTTCTCCACACTGACCATCACAGAGGACCTCTAGCAAAATACCCAGAAACTAAAGAAAAAAGCCTAGCTTCCACAATGGCATAAAAGATAAAATTAAGCAAAAAAAAAAATTTTTTTTTATTTTTTTTTTATTTTTTTTTGCAGTTTTTGGCCAGGGCCCACTGCCTGCCACCTCCTCTATATGGGGCCAGCGCCCTACTCCTTTGAGCCACAGGCGCTGCCCTAAGTAACAAACTTTTACAAAGTAAGATGAATAAAACTCCATCATACTTATTAATTCTCTAAATAAATGTAAATGGCTTGAATTCCCCACTCACAAGGCACAGTCTGTCTGATTGGAATAAAAGCACAAGACATCTATATCCTATCTCCTGGAAACACACATCACCTTAAAGGACAAACAAGACTCAAGGTGAAGGATTAAAAACAGTATTTCAGGCAAATGGAAATCAGAAGAAAGGAGAGGGGTCACAATCTTATTTTCAGATTTTCAAGCTGGACTCCTACTCCTGAGATCAACATGAATGGATTAATAAAACGTGGCATTTTCTCATAAGGACGTTTGCACTAGATTGTTTATTGCCAACATGTGGAAACAGCCTAAATGCTCATGAACCCAGGAATAGATGAATAAACTCTAGTTCCATCTATACCATGGAATACGATTCAGCCATACAAAAAGACAGAGACTTTACATCTTTTATATTAACCTGGATGGAATTGAAGCCCAGTCTTCTTAGTAAAGTATCACAGGAATAGAGAAGAAAGAATCCAATATACTCAATACTAATATAAAACCAGTAGAGGAACTAACACACACCAACATAAGAGAAAAATTCAATTCAATTAAGTAGGAGGCAGATAGATGGGAGTAGAAAGAGGAAGGAGGGGGATTGGTGTGCTCCCACTTAACGGACACAAAGTAAAGGTATGCGGCACACCTCCTCAGTGCAGGATGCAACCACAACAGGGTCTTTGCCTAACAAATGCAAACATTGTAACCTAATTGTTTGTACCCCCATATTAATCTGAAATAATACATGAATGGATAAATAAAATGTGGTATATATATATACACTTTGGAATCCTATCTAGCCATAAAAAAGGATTTTTGTAACAACCTGGATGCAACTAGAGACCATTCTTCTAAGTTTTTCAAGAATGGAAAAATAAACACTGCATCTACTCACTATTAAATTAGAACTAATTGATCAACACCCACGGGCACATTTGGTAGTAAAACTCAATGGAAAGCAAGCAGATAGGAGGAAACAGGCAAGGAGGGTAAATTCACACCTACCAGGTACTTTGCACGTTAACTAGGTGAGGGGCGCACTTATAACTTTGATTTAAACTGTACAAAACTATTCATATACCAAAACATTTATGCCCCCTGCAAAATTCTGAAAAAGAAAAGAAAAAAAAAGGAGCTTGGCCTGATAATGACCCATTTTTTTCCTGCTCATAGTGAGTTGTGGGAGAAAATCTGGGAATTTCATCTTGCTTGGTGAGTAGTCTCAGCCACAGCTATCTACTGGCCCTTCTGTGGTGACCAATAATATGTGGAAAGAAGAGTGGTTGAGGGATGGCCAGAAAACTCCCTACAGGGTGATTGGGAAATCAAGGCCTTTTCTTTCCCAAGCACTTCTTGCCTTGCTGATCTTCCGAATATAAATGCCAGACCGAATATAAATGCCAGAATTCAAAGAGGACACACACACACACTCCTTTTAGAAAAGGTCAGGAAGGTCTCCCTGAGCAATGCCATCTGCAAACACCAGATCTTATGTCTCTCTTCTCTACAAACAGGTATCAGGGGAGCTTATAGCCTTAGACCCTCAGAAGAAAGGATTATTCCTCGTTTCCAACCCTCTTTCACTCTCCTAACATCTTATAGCTCCTCCTCCTAGACACCCCACCAACATCCCCACTCCTGTACCCACACTCACCATTCAGGAATCTCCACTGCTCCTCACTGGAGTTTTCTACCCCATGTTATTTCTGGCGTCATGAAGTCAAGCCTCTCAGGCTTTGCAGATCCCAAAGATGGAAATGTGTGCTCTGGATTTATGATTTGAAGAGATAGAAAGTGCCTTTATTTATTTCTCCACCAGCAAGAGTTGTGGCCAATTTCCTCTGGCCCTTAAAGAAGCAAACATATTAATCAAAGCAAGCATTCATTTCCACTCACCACACCCACCCCCTCCAGACCCACCCCGAAGACCTCACAGTCCAGTCTCACATGAAGAAAGCATATTTCATGGGAATAATAATACTGACATTATCATGCTATGAAGCATTCCGTCCCTTCCATTATGAGAGTCACAACTTGAGAATAAATGAGTCTATTTAGAGTGAAAGGCTCCACCTGCAGCAGATGGCTCTAATTCCAATTAGATTTTTCTCTCAGGAAGAAGATAGACCAGCAGTGTATGTGTTGGGTCTCAGTCCATTTTGCATTAATAGCTGCAATTATTGATTTACAATTCACTTTGCACATACAATCCTATGTAATCCTTACAATGACACAGCAAGGTTCATATTATTAAACATTCCAGAGATGAAGAAACCGAGGCTCAAAGAGTTAGAAAATTGCCCAAGGTCTTATAGATAGCAGACAATGGAACTGGTATGGAAGCCCAGGCCTATCTACCTCTAAAAGCCCGTGATTCTTATCACCGCATTGTGCTACCTCTTAGCATGAGGTGGGCAGAAATGGAACCAAAGGAAATATCACAGGATTCTGGACTTTTAAACCAGATCCCCTTGTGCTTATTACCTTGTTAGGGGAAGAATTAAAACAGAATCATTTTCTTCCCTCCTCCTTCCTTCCCTACCTCCCTATTTTCCTTCCTCCCTTTTTTCCTTTTTTCTTTCCTTTCTTCCTTTCCTCCCTCCTTCCTTTTGTTCTTTTTTTTTAATTTACTTATTTTTATTGTTAAATCATAGCTGTGTACATTAGTGCAATCAAGGGGTACAATGTGCTGGTTTCATATACAATCTGTGAAACCCCAATAGTACTCACATAAGAATCAGAAAGCATAGAGTATAAAACTGCCTCAAACCAATGTCTGGATAAAAAGCTATGAAAATATTCTCTTGCTTTATGACCCCATTTAGAGTGAACATTATATTTATAGCTTTTCCCCTGACTATACGTTAAGGTAATATTGAACTTGGGGTAAAAATTATACCATACATCTGTGTTGACAACTTGTTTCCTGCAAACAAATCTTTATCTACTACTTTGAACTTTCAATATTTTCTCCAAAGAAGTAAGTTAGGACATTAAAAGGTCCAGAAAGAGACATGAAACAGATGGAACTAGATCTTCCTGGGAAGTGACAGTCACGTGGGGTTGAATAGAAAACCAGCCAGAGGGAGGCCTGGGAGGAGAACCCATGAAGCACAATAGAAGGGCCCTGACTTTGGCCCTATACCGTGCACAATATTTGACTTACTATTGTGTGTTGTCCTTGAAGTTGGGGGCACTTTAAGATAAAGTAAGAGATTGGTCATCAACCCTTCCTATGGTAGAAATATTTCTGACCGTTGAACAGTACTGATCTTTTGCTGAGTTTAGTGTTTGCTCCTCATTTTTCATCCCAGTTAAGTAAAAAGGCCAGGAATATGTATGACCTGGGTTGAAGCCCCAAGACCTACGGCTGTGGTTTGGGAGCAAAGAAGTAAATTTGGAGGGCTAATCTCAGGAAGCATAAGTTTGAAGGATCAGTGGGAGGCATGGCCACAGTGGAGGCTGATGATCAGAAGGCTTACCTGGGAGGCAATACTTGGCAGAAAGAGGAACCCTTTTCTGTAATGTCTGTTGATAGCCAAAAAAGAAGGGTGTGGGTCTGGGAGATGGTGTCTGGACCTCCGGTTAACAAAGGATGACACCTGGGGCAGCATCTGTGGCTCAGTGAGTAGGGCACCGGCCCCATATACTGAGGGTGGTGGGTTCGAACCTGGCCCCAGCCAAACTGCAACAAAAAATAGCCGGGCATTGTGGCGGATGCCTGTAGTCCCAGCTACTCGGGAGGCTGAGGCAAGAGAATCGCCTAAGCCCAAGAGCGGGAGGTTGCTGTGAGCTGTGATGCCACAGTACTCTACTGAGGGCGATAAAGTGAGACTCTGTCTCTAAAAAGTAAAAAATAAAAAATAAAACACAGGATGACACCAGCAGAAGCCCCCTTAAACAATCTAGTCAAGACCACTTTTCTTTCCAGTTTATTCAATCCCACCTTCTTGACTGAATCATTCTTATCTGTATTTAAATATTTTCTGGTCTCTCCTGTTTGACAATAAGAAAAGAAACACCATTTAAGGCTGCTTCATCTATCTGCCCTCCATTTTTCTCTTTGCAATGAAATTTGTCCAAACTTTATATTCACTTTCTCAATTTCCTCACATTCCACAAACTCCTTAAAAGACCCATTTCACTTTGGCCTTGACACTAACAAAATGGCTCTTTCCAGAGTTACCCAGGAACATCCTGTTTCTAAATCCAGAAGAAAATTTCCTGTTCTCATTCTGTTTGGTGCTCAGAGCGCTAACCCCCACCTCTCCACTGCTGATCACTCCCTCTAACTTAACTTACTGTGTCCTCCGGCTTCTCTCACCATCTCATTCCCACTTTCTGGGTTTTCCTTCTACCGCTCGGTCTGCTCTTACTCAATCTCTCTGCCAGTTCTCTTCCTCTCACTGCTTAATGTTAGAGTTTGCTAGAGCTAAGTTGCAGGCCCCCTCTGCTTACTTTAAACTCTCTTGCCAAGCTATGTCATCCGTACCCACAACCTGAATTATCAAAGCCGCTGACAGACCTCTCCTCTGTTGCATCTAATCACTTTTGCAACATCTTCTCTTGTATATAAGGTCCTCAAACTCAATATGTATAAGCCTGAATTTATATTTTCCTTCATCTGTGGCTTTCTTTAGTACAATCACTCTCCGAAAATGGTATGTAGTATTGCTGTTCACTCACTTGCTGGGAAACTATATGAAAGTCATTCTTTCTCTTCCTTCTCCCTTTCATGACATGCCCAAATTTATTTACTAGCGTATATATTTTTCTGTCTTAAATATGTCCCAAATCCTTTCATTTCCATTCTCCTCTTTCTATACAGCCAGCATCCTAACCCAAGCATGATTTCTCACCATGGATCACTTCAACCTCACCTTTACAGACCATTTCCCACCAACCAAGTCTATTATGTCTTTTCAAAAAATAAATCTGACCACATTCCTACCTTCCTACCTAACTGCATGAATATTTAAAGCCATTCAAAGGCTTTCTCCTTGTTTTTGAGTTAAATAACAATGCCCTCAGCCTTCTGTAAAAGGACGCATGATCTGGCTCCTACCCGTCTTGCCCCTCCTCTAGCTCCCCTCTACCCTCTGTCCTCTTCATCACTTTGCAGTCTTCTAATTTCTACATCATTCCATGTTACCTCTTCTTTAAGGCCTTGATGCACATTTCCAACTTGTTCTGCAACATTCTCCAATAACCATTCACTTGTCCACAGCAGAGCCTTGTGAAAGACCAGTGCCCTTGCAAATAGTACCTGGAAAAACTGAAACACTGGTCTTCTCTTTGCCCTAAATCTGCAGCACTGTGTGAGCCCCATCTAAGCATACCTGCCTTTAACAGTGCTCAAGCCACTTCCCTTTGTTAGGTTTCTTTAAGTTTGACTCAAGTTACCAAACTAAACTTCAAAATAAAATAACAAAAATGTCCCAGGAGTTGTATTAATTTCTCCATATTTAACAGCCCAATTAAAAATTAACCAGAATTTAAACTGTATCATTCTTAGCCAAATAACTAGGAAGCTTCCCACAAGAACTAGCTGCTCAAAGGCATGCAACAATTCTATATTTTATAGTAACATTTGCAATGATGATGTAGTCGTTGCTTTTCTTTAGCATACACTTTAAAATGATACTAAACAGAAACAGGTAAAATAAAACCCTTAGCTTCTGGCTCTTGATACAAGACAAGTTGAAATAATAGGTCTTGGTCCTTACAAAAGGCTTGAAGCAGGCAAGGAGAGTGAGTTAATGAGAGCCTGTAATCTGATCCCCAGCAGACGTGGACAGCTGTTCTCAGAGCCCTAATGAACCCTACACCTTTACAGATCACCGACTGGCAGAACCCAACCCGACCCTGGTGGGCACTGACAAGTCCCAACACCATGGAAATGGCTTTGCTGGTGTAAATAACAGGGTCTGTTACCATGAGATTACCTGTCTGTAAAATGCCTATTTATATTCATTACATTGCCTTTGGAGGGGGAGCGGGGAGGGTTAGTGTTAGTGTGTGAGATGACGGAGTGGAGAGGAGAAAGACAACTCTGACCCAAGGTAAAGCCTGCTTTCACTCAGTGAGTTTGTGCGACAGCCAGATGGAGTCCATGATGTTACGCTCCGTTTAGTATTATAACCAAGTGTCTTGCAAAACAATGCAGGGATGTTGTACCTGGAATTATAACATCATAGTTTTCATCTGGTAGTTTCAATTTGGTAATTTTCATTTACTGATTCATTCCTTCATTCCTTTATTCTTTCATCAAATATTTGTAACCATTACATGCCTGACACTATGATGGACCATAAAGTGGTCCATAAAGTGGCGAATAAAAAAGACACAGTATTTGCCCCAACGGATTTGAGTTTAATGGGTCAGACTGGCAACAAAATAAACAATCAAATAAACATGTGATTATCAATTGTAGTAAATGCTTCAAAGTAGAAGAACAAGGTACCATGGAAGAGAATAGCAGGAAGAACCAGCTTCAGAGAAAGAGGAATGACTTTTAGTCTGACCTGTGAGGAGTAGAATGGAGTAGGCCGTGCTCGGAGGGGAAAGAGGTGGGAGTAGCACCTGTACTGATGAATTTCATTTTTAGTTTGATTTTAACACAGAATTTAAATTTGAAATTTAATACAATTATGAAATACTCACTTAATCAAAACAAATAAGCTCCAGATGTATAAAGTAAAAAGTAACTTGTTTGTTTTTTGCTTGTCTCCCTATGAAAATTCCATTCTTTGGGAAGAAGTGTAGTTCACAGATTGGTGTGTTTGAATAATTCTCACCTGATCATTTCCCATCTGTGAAAGAATACAAACTGTAAAGATATTCCTTTGGAAAGAACGAGCAAACTGACAGTAAAGTAACAAAGGCAGCATGTAACTAATGTCAGAACATCTGGGCAATATCTTAGTATACTTCCAATTACACGACCATTTTCATCCATGAGTAATCAGTGGACATAAATTCCTGTACAATCTGCATTTCAATAATCACATTCCCAGATCTTTTAGAAGCTTACTTAATGTTTATAATTGTTATCTTTCTAACAATCAACAGAGCTAGTAAAATTTGTTTTACTGCTTATTTGGGTGGCTCAATCTCAATTTGGGGTCATTCAAATTGCCTTTGCTTTCACTCACATTTGATTGATGCTGCAGTAATGATGAATATAGAAATTTTAAAGGCCCCCAAAGTGGGTACACAAGGCATATCACATTACTAAATAATAACAAACAGATGATATTCCAAATACCTAATTGACAGCACTCTGTATTTCACTGGATCAAAAATATACTTGAAAACAGGCTGGATTTATTTTAAAAGTATAATTTTTAAAAAAGTCAATTACAGACTCTTGATATATCCCATGAGGAGAAATAAATTCAAATTTTCAAAATAGAGAATGCTGAGCTAGCTCAGCCTCATGTGAAATGTGAAGTATCTCAGCTCTCTGAGTTACTTATTTCCTGACATAGAGTGGTACTTGCAGTGAGCCTGTAAGACCAGGAATTCTGGGCCTCAGGGGAAGCCCAACCACAAACACAGGGAAATCACGGTCCAGAAACAGATGTCCTCAGCTCCCCAAGTAAAAGGAGCCAAATTTGACTTATTTTTTTAACTGTTTAAAGAATTATGAAATATGTAGAAAACATATGGACATATATAGAAGAGTGATAAAATATAAAGATGTGTTTAATACTGAAATGTCACCTGTGTGACTGTGAACCAGATTAAGAAACAAATTACCAACGTCTCAGAATCTCCCAGGTCTTCCTTCCTAATCCCAATACTATTCCTTCCCTCAAAGGTCACCACTTTCCTTTTGTGTTTTATTTGCTTTTATACCTTTGCCACTTAATGGTGTATCTCTAAAACTAGAGTATATTTATGCCTAATTTTGAATGTTTATAAGTGGAATCATACTGGGTATATTCTTTTCTGTCTGGTTTGACATCAGGTAGTTATATGTAGCTGAAATTTATTTTCATTGCTGTGTGATAGTCCCTCACATACTATGCCACAAGTTATCCCTTCTGCTGTTGATGAGAATGTGGGTAGTTTCTACATTTTGAAATTATGTTGCTATGGAAACTTTTAGACGTGTTTCCTGGTATACCATGCAAGGGACTATATACTTCAGAGTGGTATTGCTGGATCATGGGTTACGCATATACTCAATGTAACTAGATGATGTCAAAGTCATTGCATTTATATTCTTACAGAAGTGTATCAGAATTGTCGTTCCTTCAATTTATCACCTACATGTGCTATGGTCAGACTTTTAGTTTTTGCCCATTTGGTGGGAGTATTGTATTGCAAGATTAACTTCTATTATCTTTATTAGGAATTATATGCAATATTAATTCAGTCTAATTTTTATAAATAGAAAAAATTTAAAAAATAGACTTTAGAGAAAAGAAAAAAAAGACGATTGATGTTGGAGTGAACATCAGATTAAATAAGGCAGTGTGACAATCAGTGTACATACATATTTCTCTTTCAACCAAATCCATTTTTTCAACCCTATAATTTAGGGATAAAGCAAAAATAGAAACAGGGTGCCTGACACCTTACAGTTTCCACCTATCTTAGTAAATATAGCTAAATTAATAATAAAATAAATTAATGAATAGTTCACCAAGACAACTGTTAGATGTTAGCTTCTCATTTATGTGTGTTTTTTTTTTTTGTTTTTTTTTTTATTGTTGGGGATTCATTGAGGGTACAATAAGCCACTTACACTGATTGCAATTGTTAGGTAAAGTCCCTCTTGCAATCATGTCTTGTCCCCATAAAGTGTGACACACACTAAGGCCCCACCCCCCTCCCTCCATCCCTCTTTCTGCTTCCCCCGCCATAACCTTAATTGTCATTAATTGTCCTCATATCAAAATTGAGTACATAGGATTCATGCTTCTCCATTCTTGTGATGCTTTACTAAGAATAATGTCTTCCACTTCCATCCAGGTTAATACGAACGATGTAAAGTCTCCATTTTTTTTAATGGCTGAATAGTATTCCATGGTATACATATACCACAGCTTGTTAATCCATTCCTGGGTTGGTGGGCATTTAGGCTGTTTCCACATTTAGGCGATTGTAAATTGAGCTGCAATAAACAGTCTAGTACAAGTGTCCTTATGATAAAAGGATTTTTTCCCTTCTGGGTAGATGCCCAGTAATAGGATCGCAGGATCAAATGGGAGGTCTAGCTTGAGTGCTTTGAGGTTTCTCCATACTTCCTTCCAGAAAGGTTGTACTAGTTTGCAGTCCCACCAGCAGTGTAAAAGTGTTCCCTTCTCTCCACATCCATGCCAGCATCTGCAGTTTTGAGATTTTGTGATGTGGGCCATTCTCACTGGGGTTAGATGATATCTCAGGGTTGTTTTGATTTGCATTTCTCTGATATATAGAGATGATGAACATTTTTTCATGTGTTTGTTAGCCATTTGTCTGTCATCTTTAGAGAAAGTTCTATTCATGTCTCTTGCCCATTGATATATGGGATTGTTGGCTTTTTTCATGTGGATTAATTTGAGTTCTCTATAGATCCTAGTTATCAAGCTTTTGTCTGATTGAAAATATGCAAATATCCTTTCCCATTGTATAGGTTGTCTCTTTGCTTTGGTTATTGTGTCCTTAGCTGTACAGAAGCTTTTCCGTTTAATGAAGTCCCATTTGTTTATTTTGGTTGTTGTTGCAATTGCCATGGCAGTCTTCTTCATGAAGTCTTCCCCCAGGCCAATATCTTCCAGTGCTTTTCCTATGCTTTCTTGGAGGATTTTTATTGTTTCATGCCTTACATTTAAGTCCTTTATCCATCTCGAATCAATTTTTGTGAGTGGGGAAAGTTGTGGGTCCAGTTTCAGTCTTTTACATGTAGACATCCAGTTCTCCCAACACCATTTATTGAATAGGGAGTCTTTCCCCCAAGGTATGTTCTTGTTTGGTTTATCAAAGATTAGGTGGTTGTAAGATGTTAGTTTCATTTCTTGGTTTTCAATTCGATTCCAAGTGTCTATGTCTCTGTTTTTGTGCCAGTACCATGATGTCTTAACCACTATGGCTTGTAGTACAGACTAAAATCTGGTATGCTGATGCCCCCAGCTTTATTTTTATTACTAAGAACTGCCTTAGCTATACGGCGTTTTTTCCGGTTCCATACAAAACGCAGAATCATTTTTTCCAAATCTTGAAAGTACGGTGTAGGTACTTTGATAAGAATGGCATTGAATAGGTAGATTGCTTTGGGAAGTATAGACATTTTAACAATGTTGATTCTTCCCATCCATGAGCATGGTATGTTCTTCCATTTGTTAATATCCTCTGCTATTTCCTTTCTGAGGATTTCATAGTTTTCTTTATAGAGGTCCTTCACCTCCTTCGTTAGGTATATTCCTAGGTATTTCATTTTCTTTGAAACTATGGTGAAGGGAGTTGTGTCCTTAATTAGCTTCTCATCTTGACTGTTATTGGTGTATACAAAGGCTACTGACTGATGGACATTGATTTTATATCCTGAAACATTACTGTATTTTTTGATGACTTCTAGGAGTCTTGTGGTTGAGTCTTTGGGGTTCTCTAAGTATAAGATCATGTCGTCAGCAAAGAGGGAGAGTTTGACCTCCTCTGCTCCCATTTGGATTCCCTTGATTTCCTTGTCTTGCCTAATTGTATTGGCTAGAACTTCCAGCACTATGTTGAATAGTAAAGGTGACAGAGGACAACCTTGTCTGGTTCCAGTTCTAAGAGGAAAAGCTTTGAGTTTTACTCCATTCAGTAAAATATTGGCTGTGGGTTTGTCATAGATAGCTTCAATCAGTTTTAGAAATGTGCCACCTATGCCTATACTCTTCAGTGTTCTAATTAGAACAGGATGCTGGATTTTATCAAATGCTTTTTCTGCATCTATTGAGAGGATCATGTGATCTTTATTTTTGCCTCTGTTAATATGGTGGATAACATTTATGGACTTGTGTATGTTAAACCAGCCTTGCATCCCTGGGATGAAGCCTACTTGATCATGATGAATGACTTTTTTGATGATAAGCTGTAATCTATTGGCTAGGATTTTGTTGAGAATTTTTGCATCTATATTCATGAGTGAGATTGGTCTGAAATTCTCCTTTTTGTTTGGGTCTTTTCCTGGTTTTGGTATCAGGGTGATGTTTGCTTCATAGAATGTGTTGGGGAAGATTCCTTCTTCCTCAATTTTTTGGAATAATTTCTGCAGTACAGGAATAAGTTCTTCCTTGAAGGTTTGATAGAATTCTGGAGTGAAGCCATCTGGACCAGGGCATTTTTTGGTTGGGAGCTTTTTTATTGTTTCTTTGATCTCAGTGCTTGAAATTGGTCTGTTCAGGAGGTCTATTTCTTCTTGGCTAAGTCTAGGGAGAGGGTGTGATTCCAAATATTGATCCATTTCCTTCACATTCTCAAATTTCTGGGCATAGAGTTTCTGGTAGTATTCAGATTTATGTGCGTTTTTATCTTAACTTTTTATTGTTTTCCTATGATCTGTCTGTTCCTATGACAATGTCACACTTCTTTAACCACTGGAGTTTTATAACTGTCTTCATATGTAGTAAAGCATGAACTTATCTTAGGCTCTGCCAAAATGAAAGTTATTTCCTCTTTCTGGACAATACTGAACTTTGATTCTTTTAAAAAACATGTTGAGATAAAAATTACACAGCTTTAAGACACAGATGCTCATCAGAGAATTTCACTGTCACTTAATCAAGCAGAATGCCAGGCAATTCTCATATCTTTCCTGTGCTGCCTCCCACACTTCACTGAATTTCACGTTTTTGTTTTTGTTTATTGTTAGATCATAGCTGTGTACATTAGTGCAATCAAGGGGTACAAATGTGCTGGTTTCATATACGATCTGAAATATTCTCATCAAACTGTTCAACATAGCCTTCATGGCATTTTCTTAGTTATTATATGTAGACATTTGTATTCTGCATTTAGTAGGTTTTGCCTGTATCCATTCTAAGATGCAACGTAGGTGTGACCCCCACCCATTACCTTCCCTCTACCCTAACCTCCCCCCTCCCTTCCCCTCCCTTGGCCCTTTCCCCATAGTCTTGTGCTGTAGTTGGGTTATAGCCTTCATGTGAAAGCTATAATTTAGCTTCATAGTAGGGCTGAGTACATTGGATACTTTTTCTTCTATTCCTGAGATACTTTGCTAAGAAGAATATGTTCCAGCTCCATCCATGTAAACATGAAAGAAGTAAAGTCTCCATCTTTCTTTAAGGCTGCATAATATTCCATGGTATATATGTACCACAATTTGCTAGTCCATTCATGGGTCAATGGGCACTTGGGCTTCTTCCATGACTTAGCAATTATGAATTGGGCTGCAATAAACATTCTGGTACAGATGTCTTTGTTATATTGTGATTTTTGGTATTCTGGGTATAAACCTGGAAAAGGAATTATAGGATCGAATGGCAGGCCTAGTTTTAGGTCCCTAAGTATTCTCCAAACATCCTTCCAAAAGGAAAGTACTAGTGTGCATTTTTATCACTATCAATTTATGGTACAGTCTCACTACACTTTCTTATCACTATCAATTTATGGTACAGTCTCACTACACTTCCACCAGCTGTGTAGAAGTGTGCCCTTTTCTCCACATCCACGCCAACATCTCTGGTTTGGGGATTTTGTTATGTGGGCTACTCTTACTGGGGCTAGGTGATATCTCAAAGTACTTTTGATTTGCATTTCTCTGATGAGTAAGGATGTTGAGCTTTTTTTCATGTGTTTGTAGATCGTGTGTCTGTCTTCTTTACAGAAGTTTCTCTTCAAGTCCTTTGCCCACCCTGATGGGATCACTTGTTCTTTTCTTGCTAATATGCTTGAGTTTTCTGTGGATTCTGGTTATTAAACTTTTATCAGAAGTATAACCAGCAAATATTTTCTCCCATTCTGAGGGCTGTCTGCTTGCTTTACTTACTATGTTCTTGGCTGTGCAGAAGCTTTTCAGTTTGATCAGGTCCCAGTAATGTATTTTTGATACTGCTTCAATTGCCTGGGGAGTCCTCCTCATAAAATATTCACCCAGGCTGATTCCTTCAACAGTTTTCCCTGCACTTTCTTCAAGTATTTTTATAGTTTCATGTCTTAAGTTTCAATCTTTTATCCAGTGAGAGTCTATCTTAGTTAATCACCTTTTCTTCCCTAATTGCAAGGTGTGGGTCCAGTTTCAGTCTTCTACAGGTTGCCAGCCAGTTCACCCAGCACTATTTGTTTTATAGGGAATCTTTTCCCCACTGAATGTTTTTAATTGGCTTGTCAAAGGTCAAATAACGGTAAGTAGTTGGGTTCATCTCTTGGTTCTCTATTCTGTTCCAGACATCTACTTCTTTATTTTTGTGCCAGTACCATGCTGTTTTTATCACTATCAATTTATGGTACAGTCTCAGGTCTGGTAGTGTGATTCCTCCTGCTTTGTTTTTATTTCTGAGTAATGTTTTGGCTATCGAGGTTTTTTCTGATTCCATATAAAATGAAGTATTATTTTTTTCAAGATCTTTTAAATATGACAATGGAGCTTTAATAGGTATTGCATTAAAATTATATATTGGTTTGGGTAGTATAGACATTTTAACAATGTTGATTCTTGCCAGCCATGAGCATGATATGTTTTTCCATTTGTTAACATCTTCAGCTCTTTCTTTTCTTAAAGTTTCATAGTTCTCTTTATAGAGAACTTTCACGTCCTTTGTTAGATAAACTCCCAAATATTTCATCTTCTTTGGCACTACTGTGAAAGGAATAGAGTCTTTGACTGTTTTTTCGGCTTGGCTATTGTTGGTATATTTAAATGCTACAGATTTATGGGTGTTGGTTTTGTAGCCTGAGACATTGCTGTATTCCTTGATCACTTCTGAAAGTTTTGTAGTAGAATCCCTAGTGTTTTCCAGATATATGATCATGTCATCTGCGAAGAGTGAAAGTTTGATCTGTTCTGACCCTATGTGGATGCCCTTGATCACCTTTTCTTCCCTAATTGCAATAGCTAAAACTTCCATTACAATGTTAAAGAGCAATGGAGACAATGGGCAACTTTGCCTGGTTCCTGATCTAAGTGAAAATGATTTCAATTTAACTCCATTCAATACGATATTGGCCGTGAGTTTGCTGTAGATGGCCTCTAAGAGTTTAAGAAATGTCCCTTCTATACCAATTTTCTTAAGTGTTCTGATCATGAAGGGATGCTGGATATTGTCAAAAGCTTTTTCTGTATCAATTGAGAGAATCATATGGTCTTTATTTTTTAGTTTGTTTATGTGCTGAATTACATTTATAGATTTACATATATTGAACCAGCCTTGAGAGCCTGGGATAAGTCCTACTTGGTCATGGTGTATAATTTTTTTCATGTGTTGTTGGATTCTGTTTGTTAGGGTCTTATCGAGTATTTTTGCATCAATATTCATTAATGATATTGGTCTATAATTTTCCTTTTTCGTTGGGTCTTTCCCTGGTTTAGGGATCAAGGTGATGTTTGCTTCATAGAATGTGTTGGGTAGTATCCCTTCCTTTTCTATATTTTGGAAGAGGTTTAGTAATATAGATACTAGTTCTTCTTTAAAGGTTTGGTAGAATTCTGACGTAAAGCCATCTGGTCCTGGGCTTTTCTTTTTAGGGAGATTTTGTATAGTTGATGCTATTTCAGACCTTGATATAGGCCTGTTCAACATTTCCACTTCATTCTGGCTAAGTCTTGGTAGGTGGCATACTTCCAAGTATTGGTCAATTTCCTTCAGATTTTCATATTTCTGAGAGTAAAGTTTTTTGTAATATTCAATAAGGATTTTTTGAATTTGTGAGGGGTCTGTTGTTATTTCATCTTTACCATTTTTGATTGATGAAATTAGAGATTTTACTCTGTTTTTCCTGGTTAGGTTGGCCAAAGGTTTATCTATTTTATTGATCTTTTCAAAAAACCAACTTTTGGATTTATTGATCTGTTGTATAATTCTTTTGTTTTCAATTTCGTTTAGTTCTGCTCTGATTTTGGTTATTTTTTTCCTTCTGCTGATGTTGGGGTTGGAATGTTCTTCCTTCTCCAGTTGCTTGAGATGTTCCATTAAGTTGTTAACTTCCTTTCTTTCTGTTTTCTTGAGGAAGGCTTGCGGTGCTATAAATTTCCCTCTTGGGACTCTTGCAGTATCTGAGTGGTTCTGATAGTTCATATCTTCATTGTTGTTTTGTTCCAAAAATTTGGTGATTTCCTTCTTTTTTTTTTTTTTTTAGGTTTTGGTTTATTGCCCCTCAGCAGGCAGCAGTAGTCAGGGCCCAGGCTGGGGCTGCCTGGCTCAGCCAGTGGGCCTATACAGTGTGTACAGAGGTGTCATTCGTACCCTCCAGGAAAATACACAATCGGGAATGTCTCAAAGTCTAGGAAAGGGTCTATAACCCATCCATCCTTCAGCATAAGGTTATTTAGCTTCTATGTTTTTGTATGGGTATGCAGATTTCTGTTGTTATTGAGTTCAACT
Source organism: Nycticebus coucang (assembly GCF_027406575.1). Classification (NCBI taxonomy): domain Eukaryota; kingdom Metazoa; phylum Chordata; class Mammalia; order Primates; family Lorisidae; genus Nycticebus; species Nycticebus coucang. The sequence goes on from NC_069790.1 coordinate 59,781,623, forward strand.
TTTATTCCATGATCATCTGAGAAGATGCAAGGAATAATTTCTATTTTTTTTTAAATTTGCTGAGATTAGATTTGTGCCCTGGGATGTGGTCGATTTTGGAGTATCGGGCTGATGAGAAGAATGTGTATTCAGTTTTGTTGGGAAGAAATGTTCTGTAGATGTCTGCTAAATCCAAATGTTGCCTAGTTAGGTTTAAATCTAAAATTTCATTGCTCAGTTTCTTATTGGAGGATCGATCCAACAGTGCCAAAGGGGTGTTTAAATCTCCAACCACTATGGAACTGGAGGAAATCAAGTTGCTCATGTCTGTTAGAGTTTCTCTTATAAATTGAGGTGCATTGTGGTTGGGTGCATAAATATTAATAATTGAAATCTCATCATATTTAGTATTACCTTTAACAAACATGAAGTGTCCATCCTTATCCTTCCTTATTTTGGTTGGTTTAAATTCTATTGCATCTGCAAATAGGATTGCAACACCTGCTTTTTTCTGCTTTCCATTTGCCTGGAGTATAAATGACCATCCCTTCACCTTGAGTCTATGTTTGTCTTTTAAGGTAAGATGCGATTCTTATATGCAGCTGATATCTGGCTTGAGTTTTTGTATCCAGTCAGCCAACCTGTGCCTCTATAGAGGACAATTTGACCCATTCACATTAATTGAGAATATTGATAAGCCTTTCGAGAGTCCGGTGGACATTTTTAATCCTTTTGTGACTGTGGAAGTTGGAATTTGATCAAAATTTTCTGGGTGGGTTTACTTTTGTGGTAGAGGATTATGCTGATCTTTATGGAGGATAGGTCTGAGAATATCCTAGAGAGCTGGTTTAGTTATGGCAAATTTCTTCAACATGTGAATGTCATTGAAGTATTTAATTTCTCCGTCATAAATGAAACTCAGTTTATCTGGGTACAGGATCCTGGTTTGAAAGTTATTTTGTTTTAGGAGATTAAAAGTCAATGACCATCCTCTTCTAGCTTGAAAGTTTTCAGCAGAGATATTTGCAGTTATTCTAATATTATTGCCCTTGTAGGTGATGGTTTTCTTTCATCTGGCTGCTTTCAGAATTTTCTCCTTCATATTAACTTTAGTGAAATTGATTATGATGCATCTGAGGGATGTCTTATTTGGGTTGAGTCATGCTGGAGTTCTGAAACTGTCTGCTATCTGAATTTCAGAATCTCTTGGCATGTCTGGAAAGTTCTCCTTCGTAATCTCATGGAGAAGAGACTCTGTGCCTTGTGAAGCCACTTTGTCACTTTTGGGGATCCCTATAAGATGAATATTAGTTTTCTTTGAATTATCCCAGAGCTCTCTGAGAGAGTGATCTGTTTTTAGAGCAAAAATATTTCTCTTCCTCTTTGAGAGTTTGGGAGCATTCAAAAGCTTTGTCTTCAATGTCAGAACTCCTTTCTTCTGTTGCATTCTGTTAATGAGGGATTCTACTGTGTTTCTCAGATCTTTGAGGGCTGCAACTTCTTGTCTCAGTGTGTCAAAATCTTTGTTCATTTTGTCTTTGAATTCGTTGAATTCTTGAGACATCTTTTGGGTTTCTGCTTGGAATTCTAATTCGATCTTACTTGCTATCCAGATTCTGAATTCGATTTCTGACATCTCAGCTATTTGTTTGTGCATGGGATCTTTGTTGTATCTGCCCCATTGTTCCTTGGGGGAGTTGATCTACTCTGACTATTCATATTGCCAGAGTATTTCTGTTGATTTCGCCTCATGATTGTTTTTCACCATTGCCTCTGGCCATCCTCAGAGTTGGGGAGGTGTCTCTCCAAGATTAGACCCCAGGGGATCACTCTATTGTTGCTGGATCTTTGTAGGGAGTGACCCTGTGTAGCTCCTCTGGGGATGCCCCAGACAGGGAATTCTGGTTGTGGGAGCAGCTCCAGAGTGTGACACATCCAGATCCAGCAACAGGGCCAGGGGTGGTACACATGGTTCTGGGATTGCCTGGTGCCCAGTGACTTTGGAACAGAGGGACAAAGGCTCCAGCAGTGTCGGGCCAGGAGAAGGGCTCCACGCAGAGGCAGGGAGGTCTCCAGAGGGCACGCAGCTACCAGAGTCCCTGGCCAGACAAATGGGCCATTGTTGAGGCAGGGAGGGTACAGGAGGGAGGGCATGGGGTTGCGCAGCTCCCGGAGTTCCTGGTCAGGGCGTGCAGAGGCCCTGCGGACATGGGTTGCAAGTCACGGAGCAGCTCTTCCAGAGGTCTGGGTGGGCACTGATCATGGGTCGTGGGGCAGCTCTGGTTGTGTTGTTGTGGAAATGTGGGATGATCCTCTTCCAGTTGTTGCTTGTGAGGGGCGGGGTGTCTTAGTTGCTTGTATATCTCCACAGCTGAGATTTCAGCCCAAAGTCACTGATTCCCTGTGAACTGTTTTGGTGTTTTTGGACTTGGCACTCAGTTCAAATGCCTTGGGGAGAGCTTGGGCAGGAGTGTGGAGAACTTTGGGCATTGTCTAGGGCCCCAGACTGAACCGCTGAGCCAGACGGAGCTAATAGTGTTCGGCTGTGGGCCGTAGGGAGCCATTCTGAATTTCACATTTTTCAATAGTCTTAATGTGACCTGGTCTGAGCCCTAGAGCTGGCATTGCTCTCTCATGATGCAGGAAATCACATAAGGGTTGTTCATACTTATAGTCAAGTTTCTGCAGGCATGACAGGGCTAGTGAACCACAGGGAGATTTCTCATTTATTAACATCGCATATATTAACATCTTCATTTACTCAAAAATTCTTGGAAGGAAATAATCAAGATAGCTGACTAGGGATGCCTAGCCATTGCCTTCTCCACAAAGAAAGATTAAAACAGGGGGTAGATAACCACATGCCAAACAGAGCATTTAAGAGGAAAGACTGGAATTCAACTGGGAAGAGACACAGACCTTATGGAACCTGGATACTTGAGATGTCAGCATAGACAGGGAAGCAAGACAGGTGGCTGGGATCAGCTCAGAGCCACAAGGGACTCCTCATTGCAGGGAAGAGGTAAGTGAGAGATTCCTAGATTCCAAAGATTTCAGGCCAAGACCACAAAAATACAGATAACAACAACAACAAAAATAGACAAGTGGGACTATCACACACTAGAAAGCTGCTGCCCAGTGAAGGAAACAATCAACAGAGTGAGGTGACATCTTGGAATGGGAGAAAATATCTGGAAACTCTTCATCTGTATATCCAGAATATACAAGGAATTCAAACAACAGCCAAAAAACAAAAAAAACTACTCCAATAATCTGATTAAAGAAGAGGCAAGAGATCTGAATAGGTATTTCTCAAAAGAAGACATAGGAATGGCTAACAATTGTGAAAAATGCTAAGCATCCTTAATTATCAGGGAAATATAAGTCAAAAGCACAATAAGGTCTCATCTCATACCAATAAGAATGGTTATCCTCAAAAAGACAAAAAAAATAACAAATGATGGCAAGAATGCAGAGAAAAGGGAACCCTTATATACTGTCATTGGGGATGTAAGTCAGTATGAAGTTTTCTCAAGAAACTAAAAATAGCACAGCCATATGATCTAGCAGCCCATTGGCCGATATTTATCCAAAGAAAAGGAAATCTATATATTGAAGAGGTGTCTGCACTCCCATATTTTTAAAAGCACTATTCACAATATCCAAGGTACATCGAATCAATCTAAGTGTCTATCAGCACATTAATAGAGAAAGTGTGATTGCACACATGCACATCAGAATACTATTTAGCCATTAAAAAAGAACAAAATCCTGTTCTCTGTAGCAGCATGGATAGAACTGGAAGTCATATGTTAAGTAAAATAATCCAGGCACAGAAAAATAGATACCACATGAAAAATAGATACCACATGTTCTGATTCATATGTGGAAGCTTAAAAATAATTGAGTTCATAGAAGTAGAGAGTAGAAGTATGGTTGTTAGAAGCTGGGAAGGGTAGGAAGAAGGAAAGGGAGGTTGGTTAACAGATACGAAATTATAGCTAGGAGGAGGAATACGTTCTAGCATTCTCTAGCACTGTAAATATAGCTAACCGTAATTTATTGTGTATACTGCAAAAGTTGGAATATAGGATTTTGAATGTTTCCAACACAAAGAAATGATAAATGTTTGAGGTGATGGATATGCTAATTACCCTGACTTAATTATTACACATTGTATGCATGTATTAAGATATCACTCTGCAGCCCACAAATATGTACAATTATTATATATCAACTAAAAATAAAAGGAAAAATCATTAATTCCAAAGAATAAAATTAAATAGAAAAAACTTCGCTTCCCAAGATGTCTTGAAAATTTCTTGTACCTACGTTGCTGGGTGTTTGTACTTTTGGTGGTATTGTGAACAAGATCTTTTCTCCTATTACATGTTCGAATTCATTATTTCTGCCATATAGGGAAGTTATTGATGCTTATAGCATGAATTTTATAGAAGGGGGTTTATTGAAAAAAATACATAGAGAAAAGTGCACAAAATACAATGTATAGCTCAGTAAATTTTCACAAATTCAATTCCTCTCTTTGATCAACACCCAAATCAAGAAACAGAAGGCTACTTTCTTTCTGTCACTTTAACCCCCTAGAGTAACCACTATCCTGACTATTAACACTTCAAATTATTTTGCTTGTTTTTGATTTAAATAAATGGACTCATTTGATAAAAGCTCTTCTGTGAATGGCTTCTTACATTCAAGATGCTGTTCATAAGATTTATTTATATTTTTGCAAGTAGCTGTGATACTAATTGTTGTATAGTAATTTTGCAATTTTACCTCTATTTGTCCATTTTTAAATCTTATTGGGCATTTGGGTGGTTTCCAGTTCTAGGCTATTTCAAATAGTGCTGCTATGAACATTCATAGATGTGAAGATATGTACACATTTCTGTTGGGTATATACCTAGGAGGGGAATGTCTGGGTAATAAAGTACCCATATGTGAAATATTAATAGATACGGCCAAACAGATTTCTAAAGTAGTTGAACCAATTACATTTCCACCAGCAGTGTACATGTTTTTTTTCATTTCCCCAAATCCTTGCCAAGATTGTAGCCATCCTGGTGGGTGTGTAGTAAAATCTCATAATTGTTTATAATTTGTATTTCTCTGATAACTGTTAAGTATGAGATTCTTTTCATCTGTTTATTGGCCATACGGATTTCCCTTTTCATAAAGTTCCATGTCAAGTCTCTTGCCCATTTTTCTATCAAAATTTCTGCCTTTTTCTTGTGTGTAAATTCTGGAAAGGGATCCCGTGTTGATCATATATAGGGTGGCCATAAACTTCGATGCAATTTTAAATTACACATGAACTTCACAGCCATCCTGTATGTTTCAAAATCTTCCCCCACTCTGTAACTTCTTTTTTCATTCTCTATAGTATTTTCTGAGGAGAAAAAAGTTTTTTGTTTTTTTTTTAATGGAGTCAAATTTATCAATATTTTCTTTTATGGTTGTACTTTTTTGGCAGTACTTAATAACTCCTTTCCTACCTTAAAGTTACAAAAATAATAACTTATTGTGTATTTTAAAGTTTTTATTTTGCCTTTTACACTTAGATGTATAATCCACTTGAGATTGATTTCTCTGTTTGATGTTGGAGCCCAGTTTCATATCTTTCTGTGTGATCACTCCATTGTCTGGCACAAGTTTAGACTGTTTTTTCTCACTATTCAGCATGCCATCAATGAAGTATCTGTTTATTCATGGCTCTGTTTCTGGGCTCTCTGTTCCTTCCCATTGGCCTCTTGTTCATTTTTATTAATATCACACTGCCTTAATTACTGTATTTTTGTGATAATAAGTCTTGATATATGTTAAATGTCCCCTAACAATGCAATGTGCTTCTTCAAGAGGCTATTCTTGATCCATCAAATTTCCATATAAGTTTTATTTTTTCCTCTTAATTTTTTTATTAAATCATAACTGTGTACATTAATGCATTTAAGGGGTACAATGTGCTGATTTTGTATATAATTTGGAATTCTTACATCAAACTGGTTAACATAGCCTTCACCTCACTTACTTAATTATTGTGTTAAGACATTTATACTCTACTCTTAATCGATTTGACATGTACTCTTGCAATATGCACCATAGGTGAGGTTCCACCAATTACCCTCCATCCCCACAACCCCCCCAACCCCCTTCCCTCTCCCTCCTCTTCCCTCCTTCATCCTGGACTATAGTTGTGTTTTGTCTTTCATACAAAACTGTGGGTGATTATATATTAGTTTTTATGATAGTACTGAGTACAGTGGATACTTTTTCTTCCATTATTGAGATACTTTACTAAAAAGAATATGTTCCAGTTCTATCCATGTAAACATAAAAGAAGTAAAGTCTCCATCTTTTTTAAGGCTGCATAATATTCCATGGTACACATATACCACAATGAGGAGGACCCCCCCGCCCCGGGCAATTGAAGCAGCATCAAAAATATATTACTGGGATCTGATCAAACTAAAAAGCTTCTGCACTGGGCGGCGCCTGTGGCTCAACGGGTAGGGCGCCGGTCCCATATGCCGGAGGTGGTGGGTTCAAGCCCAGCCCCGGCCAAAAAAAAAAAAAAGCTTCTGCACAGCCAAGAACACAGTAAGTAAAGCAATCCATATAAGTTTTAGAATAAACTTTTTAAATTATACACACAGACACACGAGTAGAATTTTGATTGGGATAACAAAAATATATATATACCTATATGCAACTGTTTATAATATTGTACCTAATCCATTAATGAGGTATATTTAATATTTAGGTCTTCTTTAATGCCCATTAGCAAAATTTAGTAATTTTTCCGACTGAGGACATCTTTTGCTAGATTTACTCCAAGTGCTTAGCATTTTTGATATTCTAAATAGTATCTTTAAACATTTTTTTACTGTGTGTGGATGTGTGTAGTATGTATGTGTGTGCATACACAATTGATTTTTGAATTATCTATATGTTATAGGCTTTCTAATATTTATTAATATTGTTAAAGAAAGTGCAAAGTACTTTGTATTTTGTTTTCATTCCTTAATTCCCTGGTGAAGACCTGAGCACAATGTCAAATAGAAATAGTTAAAAGACACTTTTGTTTGTTACTGAATGCAAAGGGAAAGCTTTAATTTTAATTATACTGGTTTGCTATAGTTTATATATATATATTTTAATTAAAGACAGTTTATTGCTATTTCTAGTTTTCTGAGTCTTTAAAATCATAAAGAATGTTGAGTTTTATCCGATGTGTTTTTGTGGAATTTATTCACTTCATCTAAAGCCGTGGTCTCCAAGTCCCTGACTGTGGACCAGGACAAGTCCATGGCCTGTCAGGAGCCAGGCCACACAACAGGAGGTGAGCAGTTGGCCTGTGAACCAGGTAAGCCTCACCTGTGTTTACAGACACTCCCCATCGCTCGCATCGCTGCCTGAGCTCCACCTCCTGTCAGATCAGCTGCCTCATTCGACTCCCACAGGAGCAGGATCCCTACCATCAACTGCACACGTGAAGCATGGAGGTTGCACACTCCTTATGAGAAGGTAAGGCCTTATGATCTGAGGTGCAGGTGTTCTGCACTCGAATCATTCTGAAATCATCTCCCCTGCTCCCTGCCCAAGTCCATGAAAAATTTATCTTCCATGAAACCATTCTCTGGTGTCAAAATGTGTGGGGACTGATGAGCTAAAGTTTCAAGTATATGCAACATTTTTATCACATCTTTAGGAACTATAGAAATACCCCACCCCACCTTTTCATTCTCTATACTATTTAATTGTTTCCCTCCTTCTCTCTCTCTTTTTTTCCTGGATAGTTTTGTCAGAGGTTTATCAATTTGCTTAGTCTTTTCTAAGAACCAACGCATGGCTTTGTTTATTCTCTCTGTTGTATACTGCTTTCTATTTCATTGATTTCTGAGTTTATCTTTTTCTTCCTTCCATCTACTTTCTTTGGATTTATTTTGCTAACCTCGAGTTAGATTCTTCGGCTTTTCTTCAGTTACAAGACTAGAACTTCAGCCTTTCCTTCAATCGCCAGAAGTGTCATTCACCTATATTTTAAGTTCAAAAATGAAGAGCCTTCCTTTGGGTAAGCTAGTGGGCAGTTGGTTAGGTGTCCGGCCACCTTGTGTTTTCTCTCTTCTTCCTGCAATTACACGGCCCATTTGTAAGGCATTTGTTTTTGCATTAATGTTATTAGATACACATGATCGGTAATAATAATAGGGATAGCTAATACTTACTAAGCTCTTACTAGTCAGGTACTCTGACAAGCACTTTATATGTAATCTTCATGATAACACTATAAGATAGAGACAATTATTGCCCTTTTTTACAGATGAGGAAATTAAGGTTTACAGTGGTTTAATAAATTTTGATTTATTAGAAGAAAATATCTAAATTTCCACAGCTAATTAGAGGTAGAACTAGGGTGGTGCTTGTGGCTCAGTGAGTAGGGCAAATAGCCCCATATACCGAGGGTGGTGGGTTCAAACCCAGGTCCGGCCAAACTGCAACAAAAAATAGCCAGGCGTTGTGGTGGGCACCCGTAGTCCCAGCTACTCAGGAGGCTGAGGCAAGAGAATCAACAAAGCCCAAGAGCTGGAGGTTGCTCTGAGCTGTGACGCTACGGCACTCTATGAGGACAACAAAGTGACACTCTGTCTCTAAAAAAAAAAAAAGGTAGAACTAAGGTCTGAAATTGAGCAGTCTGGTGCCCGAGCTTATCTTCATAATTATTATATTAAACTTATGGTGATCTGTTTCTGAGAAGGATCACACTTCTAACCCCTGAATATTTTAGAATTGTCTTTAAGAAGATCTATTAGAATATTAGTATTAGTGTATTCAATTTTCATCGGGAAAGTTATTTTTAGAAGAGCTACATATCAACAGGTGGGCTTCCTGTAATTGTGGACACAGTTCTAAACAGGGCAAATGGAACTCGACTTTTTTAAGTCAAATGATGAAACGTATCTCACAGCACAAGCACCTGCCCCTGTTAGTGGACCTAGATTGTGGACTGGCAGGAGCAGTGATGGAGGGCTGCTGGGCTTTTGTGATTCTGGTCCTTTCCTGTCATTTCACACAAAGTTGGGCAGCCATCTACCTACCTTCCAATGAGCATTTCCCTCAGGGATCTATGTGGGGGTGGGAAATGTAGTTAGTGACTCTGGGGAACCACTCGGCTGTGAACGTTAGCACTCCACCGTTCTGCGCATGCCCTTTCATTGCATACGCCCCTTATGCTGTTTCAAAGCTTTGAACAAAAGCTGGTCTGAAACCAAACACTATCATGGACATCTTTACAAATCCAGCGCAATTTGGGCAGAATTTCTTCCAAATCTCATAGCAACCACAGGAAGGCAACATGCCTATGGTTCTTCAATTGATTTTCAATAGGTTATCTTTATCTTTCAGCCCAGTATTAAAAAGTTGTCTTTTTAAAGTACCTTTGAAGTACCTTTGTTGAGGAAAGCTTTTCATTGACGATACCACAGAGTTATTAAAGATTTCTAAGGGAATAATGGAGGATCAATGAAGCAACTCATAAAAACCCTATAACTTGTTTTAAGGATTTCTCTCCTCAGTTTTCAAACTATGACATCTACATTGCCTTTATGAACAAGTATCATTAAGTCAATATCTACCTGCAGTATCCTTGAAAATAAACCATGGTACTGTTTCCATGTGAAACCATTAGAATCTTATTCATTTCTAAGCCTTACACGGTTTGCCACCTTCCCAAGCCACCAGATCTATTCACACTCGTTTTTATGTCAGCACACTCGATTGTTTTCCTCTCATCCAGGATTTTTATTCCTAACTGTGATGCTTCGGTTTCTTCCTAGGGAAGCAAGTCATAGAGCCCAAATGCAGGAGTCCTATTGCAGACTACATTACCAGTTCACAGCCATGATTTGATTTTTTTCCTATACAACAAAGGAAAACAAGGTCAGTTTCTTATATTAAGCAATTTAAATATCTATTCCATCATCTTGTGATCTTGGATTTCCTCTCAACTAAATTTCCAGGCAAGAGGCAGACAAGCCAATCAAACACATGGTGAATATTGGAATCACAAGCTGAATGATGTTGGAGGGCTGAGTCATTCCTGTTTGGATCATATAGGGGATGCCTCAGGAAGCAGGCAGATCCCAGAATAAGCATCAGAAGAATCACAAGGGAGAGATAATGGAATTGAATACTGTCCTACAATCATACATCCTGACATGGTTTACACATAACTTTTTCTACCAGCAGTCTGCCACAGTGATCTTTGGAGCAACTTGTTGGCATCGGGGTCATGGCAACAAGCAGACATTTTGATTGCTGATTGGCCACGTGAGATTGCAGGACTCCACCGGCGATATTATTCCAAGGCAGTTCATAAGAGAAAAGCATTAGCTACATCCTCTTCAGCAAGGTAAACACAGGAGACCTAGTGTTTTAAAATCTAACACAATGATTGGCATACAACGGAAACTTGAATATTTATTGAATTAATGAGTGAATAAGTGAGTTTAGTTCTCCCAAAGGTCTTCTTGTCTGCAGTTTTCTTTCGCAAGACTGATCCCTTGTGTGGGTAAGGCAAGCTGAATTTGGAATGCTACGAAAGGTTTCTACTCTACCTCCCTAGCTTTTCAGTACAAGCCTAAAACACACAGCCCTCTTTCTGGGCAGATGAGATCAGGACTGTCAGGATGCACATGGCTGGTCTCAGGGAGGGAGCTTTGCTCAGAACTTGTGGAGTGTGCCTGAGTCAGAGGAATGGATCAAGCTCAGAGTTGACTGGGGTAGGCTGTGGGTTACTTTTTAGTAAACCAGAAGAAGGGATTAAAATAGATGTCCCAAAGCACAGTGTTAGAAGAGAACAGGAGACAGACATGGAAAAGAGCAGGAAATGACAGGGATCAGGAAACCAGAGTCAAGGAAGGGGTAGGACTTGGCCAATAAGTGAGGTCAGGTACAATTGCCTTGATCTACTGTCCCTAAGTCTCTTCATGGACCTACAGTGTGGTGTGGGAGGGGCTCACAGGACAGGCTAAGGGCAAAGCAGACAGGTGACATGTTCTGGGACGCTGTACACTCAGCATCTGATTTCTAGTAACTTGAATGGTGATGCTGGGTTCAGGGGACATGGGCTTCTGGGCTTTTAGGTCTGCGACCAAGATTTAGAGAGCAACTTGCCCCTCATTTCTTCATGAAAGGGAAGAGGTAAGTGTGAGTGGGGAGCAGAGTGGAATGAGCTATTCGTGTCTAAATTGACTCAGTAATATGAAAGAAAGCACAGGCTTACATCCCAGATCTTTTCCACTAACCTTCAAAAACCAACATTTTTTATTTCTCGAGAGGAAAAGACAATGAAAGTGACATAGCCAATGCTTTTCCCAAATTAATTCACTACTTGGAAACTAATGACTCTATCTCTGATTAATTCTTCTGACTAATTCTCTATGGCTTAATTTCTTCTATGCAAATCTGCCCATCAAGCTACTATGAAGCCCAACCAGAATATAATATGATACAGAATTGTGGGGGGAGGAGATCGCAATTACTATTGAAATTAGCAAGAAATAAGCTGTCCTTTCACCTCGTTGTGGAAAAAAATCATCCTTGCGTGGGACACCAGGACTCAGCTGAGGCATCACTTCCGCTGTGTATTTGGGCCCTCTCTTCTCAGCCCCTCAGCCAGTGGGGGCTGCTACAGACTGGACTGTACCTCCGGCACTCCAGGTGGCACCCTCCTATGAGACCCTGGGATTCTGGGAGCCAGATGGTGGGACTAACTCAGCATCTGCTTGCCAGATCTCTCTAGCGGGGAAAGTAGCTTCCAATTTCCCTCGTCTTTTGCCTTGCTCCTCATGGCACCAGAGCCTGGGGAGAAAATGAAACTGTCTAACCATGTTTGACTCTGAAATTTTCTAGCCTTCTTCAAATGTGTGAACAGAATGAGAAGCTCCATTTATTTATTTGATTAACATCCTCAACTACAATGTTCCTTCTTAATTTCCCTGTTGATAATGCTATACTTGGCAGACGCCTTTTATTTATTTATTTATTTTTCCTTTCTCTGGTCTGTTCTTTTTCTTCTTTTCTTTGTGTAAAGGGTATGTATTGGCTTTGTGAATTCCCTGTAGCAAGTTGTGAATGATGTATGAAGTGAAAAGTCTTTACTCAGGGCACAGTAGGAATACAGAAAGTGCTGTGCATTCACTGCTGGGCTGAGGTTTTGACTGTGTGCTGTAGGCACAGATATCCTGCATCATTCTGCACTGCCTCAAAATCCCAGGAGCTCCAGATCCAGTGGCAAGGGGCATAGTCCTGCAGAAAGGGAGAGAGATGAATTTATTGAGCTTCAAACATCCGTCGTGACACTATGATTCTGCATTCACTACAAAAACAGGCAGTTTTTCCCTGTAATTTTAACAAAGGAACAAAAATAGGAATTTGAATCCTGAGTTCAGAGGGCAGGAAATTAACCCATTCCCTGGTCTATGATATGGGAAGGGTTGTCAGCACTCTGCAAACCAATCTCGCTTGGAGATGATGTCTCTTCACCCTGGCTTACGAGGGAATATTGTAACACCCCAAGGCATCAGGAGAAGAGATGTGACCTTGTGTTTTATTCAGTATTGTTTCCAAAGAACCCAGAACCCTTTGAGAAGCATCAGAGTTTGCTGTGAGCTGAGTGTCATATTGCAGCAAAATTCTCTCATGTTTTAAAATTAGATGCTCAACTATCCAACAAGTGTCTTATGTAATCAATGGACATCATTCTGTATCAAATTAGCCAATTTATGGAATAATTATGGTTCAGGTGTAGAAGGAATGTGGGGCACACCTCCATAGGAAAGGGGAGCTGAATAATTAGGTGGTGCCTAATTATTGCAAATTGGAACTTCTCTAAAGATGAACAGAGGGGCTTAGAAGAGCTGGTCTGGTTGCCAGGAGGCCATGGAAGCAGGAGGGGACAGAACCTTCCCACTCAGCCTACTCTTCATTCCTCTCAATAGAGATTCCAAGAATGCAAAGCCTTGACTAATCTCTCTGGGTTGGGGGTAGGAGGAGAAATAAGCAACTATTCCCTAAGTGTTCAGCAACATTCAGGGTGCAACATTCATGTTACAGATCATGGCACCTTGTAAACACACATGTCAGTGCTGAATAATTTAGCACTAACTCTAGTGTCATTTATATCTTTGATGATTGTTTATTTTCCACGACCACCTTCCCAGCCCCATCCCAATCTCACCTAGTCCAATGGCAGGTCACTATCTATTTAGTCTTAGAAGGTGGGCAATTATTATCCAAGCTGATAGATCAATGTTCAAATAGAATCTCTGATTTTTCCAAAATTCCCCATTTTTCAGGCTCTTCAGGCGTTTAAAATTAGGTTTTACACATTCCTTTCAAAGTCAGACTGTTTTTATACACATGACTGGGGAAATAAACTCATGGCCTGCCAGAGCCACTGTACCTATAGCTACAGCTCAGTGAGCTACTTTGGGAAAATAGGTGCTCTCCACTCACACATGGTTTTCTATGCAGAGTAAAAGTAATATGATGGCGTTTCAAGTTTTCTTTTCATCCTTTTGATTGTCCATTTATCCACACTTCCTTTCCGAATGAAACCTGGTGCCTACAGTCTCATACTTGAATTCCCACATTCTGCACCCTCATTCACAACTTGGGGGTGAAACTCGGGGTAACCCATGAAAAAGCAAGAAGCCGTACATCAAGTGAGGTTAAAGAAATCAGGGGTCCTTTCACCCTGAAAAGAAGAAAGCAGAGACATAATAATGGTCTTTAAATAGAAAAAGAACTTCCTGAGAGTATGGGGAGCCGTTGTGGTGAGATCATTCTAGAAAGAGGGAAATTTGTATGAAAGCCTTTCTAAATCATACACCTGACACTCACTACTTTTTGATTTTGATGTGGAGATGTTTATTTTATTGCTAGATCAATCTTTTGGGGACTTCAAGAAATGATATTGCCTCTTGTTAGTTCAGGGCTAGAACAGAGAGCAGATATTACTTATAGCTCCAAACAGTTCAGTGAACTCCTTTGGGAAAATAGGTGCTCTCTACTCACGCATAGTTTCCTGTGTAAAAATGATACAATAGCATTTCAAGTTTCCATTTCATCCTTTTAATTGTCCTCAAGACCATTTACCCATACCTCTGTTCTGAATGCAATCTAGTACTCACAGGCTTCTTGTACGTGTTTGTGAAATTCCGTTTCATATTTTCTGCTTATATCTCTTTTGATGACTATTAGATGCTCATTTATTCATTCATAGCCTGGCTATATCCCAACTCTCAAATGCATAAAACAAAATGGTAAGAAGGAGAGGGGGTGGTCATAGAGAGGCCTGCCATTTAAGCTCTAACAATCTGTCTTTATATCTCCAAGGACAAGATCCAACCTTAAGCCTCCTGTATGCTTAGGAATATATTTTCCTATGGAGACTTTCTTTTTGTTTTAAGTAGCTTAAAAATAACTGGCCCAAGGAATATACTGAAACCTCTCAGTATCAAAAACAAGTGCCTTAAGCAAAGGTAGTAACAGACCCTGAGACACTTAGGTTTGTCTGAATTCATGAAAGCATGTCATGAAAATCTGGATGGTATTTTTAAAAAATAACTCTGTACTCTGGATCTATTAGGAGCATATTCAACGGTTTGAAATACAGAGCATTTTTTTTTTTCTCTCACAGTAAAGATCAAACAGAATTCCGAATGCAATTTACTTCATCTCTTCACCAATAGCAAGCAGTTGAAAGCTTCCAAGCTTAGGAAGAGTCATGTCTTGACTACAGGGCTAGGCCTATCAGTAATGCCATAGTGTGGGCTCAGCAATGACAGTACATTCAATGAATTTTACATTTTCCCCAGTACCATTCTCAAGACATTCAATGCAGAAACCACATCCTCCAAAGAATAGTACTTGATGAACCCGTGATCTGTCTACACCTTCAGCACGAAGGGACGGCCCCAGTCCATGGCATTTGACTTTGCAGAGTGCTTCTCCAAGCTTCACACCAGCCCTTGGTGATTTCTTACAGATATTTACTTTTGCACATGGCATATAGAACATTAAAAGGGTTTTGAAAAATCCCTCAGTTTCCAACTTCTAAAGGATTATTAACTTCAAAGTCTGAAGAAATGTCGCCCTCCTATCTTTGGAAATGCCAGGAGCCTTTGCATATCCCTACCATAGGACCAAGCAACCCCCAGCAGAGAAGACCGATTACCGCCTCGGTGGCGAGAGGGTGGCTTTTGATCTCTTAACATATTGGAAATTACTTAAAGGTAAGCCATCTGCTAGCTGAGGAACAAAAACAGATTACATCACACCCTGCTAGAAAGATTGTGTTAAATCCTGTATATCAAGGCTTTTAATAATTCTATATTAAGTCAGCTAATAGGATTAGGTACACATTTTCTTTAGGCTTATTTCCTCAACTATTAAAAAAAAACTTTTTCGTGTGTGGTTGACGATCTGCAAAATTCAAGAGTATTCCACTGTGAATAAAAAGGGTTCTTTCAAGAGGAAGTATTTCTTCAGATCACTACTGCTCTCCAAAGAGATGTACAGCACAAGTGCCTTTTCAGAGAAGTTTATGGGGGAGGGGAGCCATGTGAGTTTCTGTTATTGTTAATGGGACATATTGCCTGTGTATTACAAACCTGCCTACAACCGCTTCCTACCTCACTGTTCTTCTTCAGTAGATCAGGGGTGGAGTTCAGGCAGGTGACAGAGGCAGGGATGACCAGTCCCCTCAGTAATAATGATTAATGGTAACCATGATGACAGTCCACCATGAGATTGGTGTGGCACAAATATTGGGGATGATAAAAGAATAAGCCCTGATTAATAAGAGCTTAAAGCATCGGCAAGACTGGACAGTCTTAGCCTTAAGATCACTTACATTTTAAAATTACACCATGCCCAAACCAAACTTATGGTCTTGCTTGTCTGTGATAAGTTTCAGGTCATGCGAAAATTAGAATATATTCACTGATGACGTGTGGAAATAAAAAGAAAGGGGCTTCTTTATTTTTTGCCGCCTCTTTCATTAATTAATTTAGTGTTATTCTGCAATCTCAGAGCATTAAATATACACATTCTACAAATTAGTTTCCACTCACTGATTCCACTTCTAAATCATTTATAAGAGGCTCATTTACTCTGTGTATTATACATCACTTTGGGATACTGAAAGTTGAATAAGGTTAGAGCAGTGTTGGGAACAAACACCTTTATCTCTCAATGGTCCTTGAAGTAGTTCTTTAAAAGGAAAGAAAAGAGTCTCAGTTCTCCTGAGGTAAGGCAATTTTTATCTAAGTGGCAATAGAGGGTCACAAATAACCATTAAGAACCAAATAAAATGTAGAGTCAGCATATTTAGAAACCAGCACAAAGTGTCGCAAAAGTACTTGAGAGGTATTTGTTGAATTGCATTTCTGAGAAATTACTAGAAAAGGTTGCCATGATTTCGCCCCAGTTATTGAATGGTACAGAATAAAATGAACTACATTTTGCTATGACACAAATGAGAAAGGAAACTATAGAATAATCAGTAGCCCAGATGTTTAGTAGTATATTATACCTTGGTGCAAATGGTCCAAGATTTCTTGTGTGCATTTTATAACCATAGTAAGCACAATTAATAATAAATCTAATAATAATTATCACATATGGAGGTACTTTATTCATAAGCACTTTAAAAACTTTGTCTCTAATCTACACAGTGTTTTTGAGAGGTGAGTATTATCACTCCTTGTTTGATAGTGAGAAAACTGAAATTCAAAGTGGTTTAAAAAACATGCCAAGAAGTAGAACAGTGAGGATTCAAAGAAAGGTTTGACATCAAAGTCCATGCCCTTTCTGCCACACCTAGCTGCCTGCAATTGGTAGAGATCAAGAGGTCTTGCTCTTCACTCAGTGACTGGCTCAGCTTTCTTTGTGTTGTGGGAGTGGGGGGAAACTTGCCCTAAACCTCGGAAGGTTTACAATAAGGCAGATTAATAAGGGAAAGAGGTTTATTTACTGTGCACACAGGGAGAATCACAGTGATTACCCAGTACCTCAGTGGGGTTCTGAAATTTATATGCTTTCATTTTGGAGGGGATAAGGATATAGGTAATTCTATTTAGGAGCAATAAGTGGTTACTAGGGAGGATGAATAAATACTTGGGAAGATGGGTGGATGGGGGAAATTGATTGACTTGTAAATAATTTTCTTTGGAAATTAAATTACCAGAGAGACAGGTATTATATTTTAAAAGATTTGGGCTGGGTCTGATTGCATTTTCTATCTTCTTTCCTGCCATATATTGAGATTACATGGATTACATTCTTTTCAATGGGTCAGATTTTGTATGAAGAGAGAAAGCCCCTTTCAATACCCATAGATCTCTAAGGAATGTTAATTTAAAATACTTTTTATACACAGAGTCATATTTTGGAGTGAAATTTTCTGAGCTCTTTCAGTGTCAGATCTTTAAATGAATGGACAGAATGATGTCATTTCCTTTGAGATGCTCAGAACTAGGTCAGGGGATCTCACATTATGCTCCTGCAGGCCAGGTCCCATTATGCCTCTCTAGGATAATGAGATTCCTTCCATTAGTTAGTTTGGGGTAGCCAAAACAAAATACATGAAAGTCTATTCTTTGGCTATAGAATTTCTCTTTCATTAGCTTTCAATTTTAAACTGCATATTTTTCTCTCAAATAAAATTTTAAAAACACACAAATTTATTATTTTACTACCTCACTTATTTGCTAGCAAATGTTGGTGGAGGACAAATGTCCAAACAACAAATCAGCAATAAAAGAAGGACTCATAAATACGATTTAAAATATCTAATGCATTCTTGCTTACTGAAGCGAGAGGGTCTACATTAATAATATATAGTCATATTATCTGCTAGTTGAGTTATTCTTAGGTAATAGGATATTAAATATATATAGCACTCAAATAAATATCTGTCAAATATATATGTTAGTATTTGTATTAGAATAATACCAACTGCTGTAATAAATAACTTCCAAAATTCCAGTGTCTTAATTTATTTCTTGTTCATATAATTGTTCAATTTAGAATTTCTGGAAGGTGGCCTTCCAGCTAGCAATTTAGGATGATAGTTTTTTTGCCATGTATGGCTCTGATATCTTTAACATTTGGTTAAGGGCCACTAGGCTCAACTGCATTAAGGTGGAGAAAAGGGAAGAAGCATGGAGACAAGTGCACTGGGCAATGTCTTTGAAGGAGGGTAAGAAGAGGAGCCCATCGCCTTCACCAGCTTTCTATTGGCTAAAACAGTCACATGGCCTCATCTAACTGCAAGGGAGACTGGGAAATGTAGTCCAACTACAGGAAGAAGAGGAACTGGGCTTGGTGATAAACTGGCAGTCTCTGCCAGGGTATTCCATGTTGTTCTATAGAAAGAGCATTGACTTCCAAGTATTCTGAACTGAGAATTACTTCAGAATCAAAATTCAGATCTATAAACTATAGTCAGATAAAAATACCTGCCCTATACCACCATTTGTATTAGACTGCTAAAAATTAGAGGGATTAACATAAGCACAATAATTGGTGAGTACCACTAAAGTATTAGAACTTCTAATTATTTCATTAACTTTTCCTTATATTTCCTGGAACAACTCCAGCACCCAGAACTCACGTAACAAATGTACAATCAATGAATGAATGGCCTTCTAGGATTGACCAGGCATTTTTGCCATCAATTGGTAAAGAGTTTCATGTTTATTGGCCACTTATATGTGGATGATTTGATCTTCTATCTTAAGAAACCTAAAGACACCCCCCCAAATATTTAAAATTGATAAAAAAAATTCCATAAAGCAGCAGGATATAATAATCAACATATAAAAATCAGTAAACTATATTCCAAAAGTAAACAATCTGAACAGGAACCAAGAAAGTAGTCCCATTTACAATAGCTACAAATAAAATTAAATACCTAGGATAAATTTGACTAAAGAAGTGATAGATCTCTATAATAAAAACTGTAGAACATTGATGAAAGGAAGTAATAACTATTTAGCTATTAAAAAAAATGGAGACCTAGCCGGGCATTGTGGCGGGCGCCTGTAGTCCCAGCTACTCGGGAGGCTGAGGCAAGAGAATCGCCTAAGCCCAGGAGTTGGAGGTTGCTGTGAGCTGTGTGAGGCCACGGCACTCTACCAAGAGCCTTAGGATGAGACTCTGTCTCAACAAAAAAAATGGAGACTTTACATCCTTCATATTAACCTGGATGGAAGTGGAAGACATTATTCTTAGTAAAGCATCACAAGAATGGAGAAGCATGAATCCTATGTACTCTATTTTGATATGAGGACAATTAATGACAAGGTTATGGGGAGGGAAGAAAAGCAGAAAGAGGGAAAGAGGGAGGGGGGTGGGGCCTTGGTGCATGCCACACCTTCTGGGGGCAAGACATGATTGCAAGAGGGACTTTACCTAACAAATGCAATCAATGTAACCTGGCTTATTGTGCCCTCAATGAATCCCCAACAATTAAAAAAAAATTTTTTTATGTGACTTCAAAAGACCTAGAATAGTCAAAGCCATCCTGAATAAAAAGAATAAAACTGGAGGACTCTCAGTGCCTGACTCCAAATTACACTATAGAGTTTAGTAACCCAATCATTAGGGTACTGGCATAAAAACAGACACATAGTCTTTTGGAAAAGAATAGACAACCCAGAAATAACCCACACATCTATAGTGAACTTATCCTTAACAAAGGTGCCAAGAACATGTAGTGGGGAAAGGGCAGTCTCTTCAGTAAATTGCATGTCCTTATGCAAAGAATGAAACTAGACTCTTGTCTCTCACCATATACAAACATCAAAATCGATTAAAGTCTTAAATCTAAGACCTGAAATTATAAAGCTACTTAAAGAAAACATTGAAGAAATGCTTCAGGACATTGGTCTGGGCATGGACTTCTTGAGTAATACCACCAAAGCACAGGCAACCAAAGAAAAATTGGACAAATGGGACCACATCAAGCTAAGAAGCTTCTGCACAGCATAGGAAACCATTACCAATGGGAAGAGACAACCCACAGAATGGGAGAAGAAATTTGTACCATACCTATCTGAGAAAGGATTTATAATTAGAATATAGAAGAAGCTTCAACAACTTAATAGGAAAAAATCAAATAATACAATAAATAATGGACAAAAGATCTGAATAGACATTTCTGAAAACAGGATGGATAAATGGACAGAAGATACATGAGAAAAAATGTTCAAATCATTAGTCATCAGCTAAATGAAAATCCAAACTATAATGAGAGACCATGTCACCCTAGTTAAAATGGCTTTTATCAAAAAGCCAGGCAATAATAAATGTTGGCCAGGATATGCAGAAAGGGGAACCCTCATACATCCGTGGTGCACATTGAGGGAATGTAAATTAGTGCAACCACTGTGAAAAACAGTACGGATGTTCTTCAAAAAACTGAAAATAGAACTACTATAAGACCCAGCAATCTTACTGGCTTGTTATATAATCGAAAGATGGGAAATCAGTATGTGTAAAAGATATCTGCACCCCAATGTTTATTGCTGTGCCATTCACACAACAGCCAAGATTTGGAATCAACCTTAGCGTCCATCAATGGATGAATGGATAAAGAAGTTGTACATACACACTATGTACATACACACAATGGAATATCATACAGCCACAGAAAAGAACAGAACCCTGCCATTTGAAACAATATAGATAGAACTGGAGAACATTATGGTAAGTGAATAAAAGCCAAACACAGAAACACAAATTTCTCATGTTCTCACTCATATGTGGGAGCTAAATATCAAAAACCATTGATCTCATGGAGAAAAGAAGGGTAGCAGGCAGTGTGGACAAAAGTGGGGATGGTTAATGTGTGTAAAATATTAATATAGTTAGAATGAACACATTTGATAGCACAACAAAGTGACTATAATCAACAATAAGTCAGAGTATATTTTAAAATAACAAAAAGAGTGCAATTGGAATGTTTCTAACACAAAGAAATGTTAAATACTTGATGTGATGGATACCCTAATTACCCTGATTTGATTAATCCATATCATACACCTATATCCTGCAATGATATACAACCATCACGTGTACCCTGTAACAATATACAACCACCATGTACCCAGAATAATTAAAAATTAAAAATTTTAAAACAGGGGCGGCGCCTGTGGCTCAGTTGGTAAGGCGCCGGCCCCATATACCGAGGGTGGTGGGTTCAGGCCCGGCCCCGGCCAAACTGCAACCAAAAAATAGCCAGGTGTTGTGGCGAGCGCCTGTAGTCCCAGCTACTCGGGAGGCTGAGGCAAGAGAATCGCTTAAGCCCAGGAGTTGGAGGTTGCTGTGAGCTGGGTGAGGCCACGGCATTCTACCGAGGGCCATAAAGTGAGACTCTCTCTACAAAAAAAAAAAAAAATTTTAAAACAGCACAAGAGTTTAAGCTTAAGGCAACCATTCTACTCCTTCTCTTTGGTAACATAGAGTGTTGAATATTTGATGTGTTAGTTTCTTTGATTTTGTAATCACTAAATCACTGCATCTGAGCATGTAGTAATAAAACTGTGGTGTTGCCCGTGTTCTTGTCGGGAGACCAGATGAGATTACTTTATCTGACGATATGCTCTATCTATTAATATTATGGTGGATTTTTTTTCTGTTTCTATTATGAAAGTTTCACTTTATATTCACTACCAAAAGCAAATAGGTCAAGGTTATTCTATTGATTCCTGATTTACCTGATGTGAAGAATTTTTCTTTCTGTAATGAGAATAGCATTTCAAATATATTTGTTTGATTAATTTAGCAAATAAAACTCCACACTGAGAAGTAAACCCAGATAACAGCCTCGGTTAATTTAGCTATCTTGGCCTTTATCTCAGGCAAGTTGCTTATTCACTCAGCACCTCAGCTTCTTCACGCAGAAAGAGAATAGTAACACCTGCTTTGCAGAGTTGTAAATGGAGAAATCGTAAAGACCCAGAATGAAGTAGACACTGAATTATTGGTAGTCACTGCCATCATCATTAATAATAATGATTGGTTGCTCAAAATGTTAGCATTCATAATAAAAATTATCAACATCACTCAATTTTGTTTGTATTAGATATGTTAAATCAGCAAGCCCTAATATTCACAAGCGACACCGTAACAGAATCCTAAGTGGAGCACATGTTCTTCCAGCTTCCTGCTGTCAGCTGAGTCCCTATTGAGTAGCTATATCCCTGGGGACAGATGACCATCTATCAGGGGCTATGTCAGCTACAAGCAAGGATGCCACCTTCATCTCCCTTTGCATTGAGTCAAGTCAGTCTGATTCTAGCTTTCACCAGTGAGGGGCATCTGACTGATTGCCCACAGAGCCTTATTAAAGGATCTTGTCGAGGCCATCCTTGCTGCAGGTGTGGGTTATTAGAATGCTTGTACTGAGAATCCACTGCTGTCTTCAATTAGCAACCTTGGCTCAGAAATTACATATTTTTATGTCAAAATAGCGGAAATCTATCTTTTCTCTCTTCGCTGATGCATAACATTCTAAAAGACAGGAATGGCCCTCAGCTAATAAAGATCAATTTCCATTTAGCTTCAGTCCCCATTTAATTACTGTTGACTTCTTTAACCTTTCCCACTTCCTTTATGGATTATAGTTCTTTCTACTCTATTGCCATTTAGTTTATTCGGTGACATAATCGAACTTGAAATTATGAGATAAGGTTTCTTTTTTTTTGAGCCAGAGTCCCACTATGTTGCCCTCGGTAGAGAGCTGTGGCATCACAGTTCACAGTAACTCAAACCCTTGGGCTTAAGCGATTCTCTTGCCTCAGCCTCTCAAGTAGCTGGGACTACAGGCGCTCACCACAACACCCAGCTATTTTTTTTTGTTGCAGTTGTTCTTGTTGTTTAGCAGGCCCAGGCCGGGCTCAAACCTGCCAGCCTTGATGTATGCGGCCGGTGCCCTACTCACTGAGCTATGGGCACGGAGCCTGAGATAAAGTTTTATACTTTTCTTATTTCGTGCCTTTTAGTATGCTGAATTTATTTAAAAACAAATTATTTCCTGAAAGAGAAAACATTTTAATGAGCTGACTTTTCACTTTATCTCTGCATTAACCTCTTAGATCTTGACTTTTTTTTTTTAAATAGCATGCTCAGATTTCCTCTGTCACATATTACAGAATGATGGAACCCTGAGCAGGTCCCTGGAAAAGAGTCTGTCATTCCCTTTAACATGCCTACAGTATTTACCCTGTACAATGCACTGGGTACTAAATTATATATAAAAAAGGAAAATGAAAAAGTAAAAACCAGCCACTAATAGGGTAAAAGCGGTTATCAGAGAGACAGTAAGAGTCGGAATCATCTTCTTTCTAAGTGCTCAATTCTATCATCACTGGTCTAGGACATATAAGGTGTAAAGGACAGAGCTTAAGCTCTAGAGTTAGACAATTCCTGGTTCCAAACCTGGCTCTGCTACTCAGGAGCTATCTGCCTTTCAGTAAGTCTCTTGACTTTTCTGAACCTGTGTCCTTATGGGACAGTGTAACAAGGAAAGAGGAAGAGCCGATCTGAATACACGTAGTCAAGAGGGTTGCTACCACACATCTCCTTGATAGGGGACGCATCGGAATGATATGCAGGAGCAGCTCTCCCTCCCCTAGCAAGCAGGGTTAATCACCATTGCCAATATATTATAGCAACGTATTCCTTTGCTCTCTGATCCATCAATGGGAGGAACCCAAAATGTGGTAGCTGAAGCTTCGAGTTCAGTGGAACCCTTTATATGTGCCTGGTGGAAGTTCTTCATCCCCTTTTCTCAGTGGAACAGAAAGCACAAATTTCACAAGTGAGTTGTTGTCCCTGCAATGTGAACTGTTTTGACTCTCCCTTCTTGGGGCCATTGAGGAGGAACATTTACCAGAATAATGGTCACATACCGCAGAACCAGAAAACCTGCTAATCCACTCACAGCAAAGATGCACATCTGGTGCAGCAGATGAGATTGGGACTAACATCTGGTTACACTTAGGATAATTCACAATTGTCCACCACGGGCTCCCGGGACTGCCCAGGACCAGACAAGCCCCAAAATGAACATACAGGAGAATTGAACCTGGGTGATGTAAACCATCCCCCTGGAATCCTGCAAGTGCTTAATTGTGGCACTGATCTCTGAAATTCCTCCTGACATAGAGTGTTGCTTCTGATTTGTGATCTCACATGGGGACACAGGCAATTTCAGGGGTTTTTACGTGGCCTTCCCTCAGAATAATCCTTATACCCCAGAACTTAAAACCAGTGTGAGGGTTCTAGCAGCTGATATTCCAGGGGTGCCAAAAAAAATGTACACACATTTTAAGAAATCTTGTTGGGAGTAAAATTGATCATTCCAAAAAAGTGCATGAATCTCCGGTAAAATGTACATGTGTAGCATGTCCAGGTACACTTGACCGGTAATGGGAGCCTTCAATCCAACTTCAAAAAGTAACACACAGATAAAATCTCTTAAAATTGTATACATTTTTTGGCCTCTTCTTTACTTGTCCTAGTTTTACACTCAGGGTATGTAACTTCAGGATAGGTCCGTGAATACTTTAACACCCTGAGACAAGCTTGGGCAAAGGTCCATTGTCACTGTGCCCAGGTGAGCTTTCCACTCTAGCTGGAGATCTTGGATAACATTTCAAGTCAGTTGGTATCATTTTGACCCCAAATCCTTATCTAAGAGAATTTAAAAGGCCTGTGTTATCCCCCTTTCAACAATGCATAGTCTTTCTGCCACAAGTACATTTATAGGGAAGAATCAAAGGAACATTTACTGCATATGTTTGTGGTGGCATTGAAGGGTCCTGGCCTCCCCATCAATCAGGGACCTCTGGATCTATAAACTGAGTTAGATCTGGTGATAGGATGGTGACTTTCTGTTATGGTAGTTGACTTAAGCATTGCCTACCCCAAACTCCAGCACACTCTCCACAGACTATTAGGATGAGCTCCAGGGGTTTCTGTGGGGAATTGAATTCTGATCATGCATAGGTGCTCGCATTAGTAAATTTTCATCTATTCAGCTTGTATTTATTTTTTTTTAAGAGACAGAGTCTCACTTTATCACCCTCGGTAGAGTGCCGTGGCATCACAGCTCACAGCAACCTCCAATTCCTGGGCTTAGTCGATTCTCTTGCCTCAGTCTCCTGAGTAGCTGGGACTAGAGGCACCAGCCACAACACTCGGCTATTTTTTGTTGCAGTTTGGCCAGGGCTGGGTTTGAACCTGCCACCCTCGGTATACGGGGGCCAGTGTCCTACTCACTGAGCCACAGACACTGCCCTATTCAGCCTCCATTCTGATTTCCACACTCAAGACCCTGCAGCTCCATTATTGCATATATAGTCCCCTCTTCTTACCAGATGATGTAAAGTAGTTTCTGCAATTACTTTGGCATGTGAAGTTATTTCAGCTAGGAGTAGGTAGCTGTTTGGCTAGGCTAAGTTATCACTTTGGTCAACAATTTAGAGGCCATGAGAAATGGTGGGGCCAGATCTCAAGGAATAAAGTTAATTTTTTATGAGGCACCTGCCTTAGAGAAAGTCCTTGAATAGTCTCTAGGAAAGCAGTCTTAAAAGGTTTAGTGGAATCTGGGAGTTCAAGATTGTCAGGCTGGGTCACCCAAATATTCCTATCCACTCTTCCTATCAGGGACCTGACTTTGATATAGGAGATCTGCTAAGCCTGCAGATTCACACTTCTTTGTGGTTCTGCACCTTTGCAATTAGATCCTGCGTTTGATTTTAGCATGGTCTTCCCCGTGGTCCCATAGCAGCTGCCATAGAAGATCTCGGAATTTCACAGCATGGCTTGACTCGACTATTGGCTTCCCGAGTCTATTTTTTATTTTCTAAGACCTACATGGTAGTGAACAGCAGTCATCTTCTTTCTATAATTTCTACAATTATCATATTATCCATGCTTTTAACCACCAGGAGCCCTTCGTTTACCACCTGCATCTCAGCCCCATTACCCACACGTGAAAGTCTTAGTTATTACGATGCCACTGCATGCTAGGTGATGTCATCACAACCATACCTTCTGCCAGCACTGGACCTTTATAACCCAGATCCAAACTATGTTCCCGAGAGGATTCTTTCTGGAGTCACTCTGGTATCAATTGCGTTACCCTTGTTCCCTGAAAACAAAAACATGAAACAAACACTTACATTGTGCTTTATTATGAAGCACAATCCAGAATAAGGCACAGGGCTTACAAAGCAGCAAAGGATGAAGGAAAACACAAGAATTCTGATCAAGATGGCTGCAGCAAGTTATTGTGTGATGTTGTAAGACCATCCTCTGAGAAGACATACAGCTGCTTCTTAGGGCGGTCTCTCTAGGGAGAGAATGGAGGAATAAATTAACGGTTGGGCTCCTGCCTTCCACTGGTCAGGTTTTCATTCCATGGGGGTGCTAACTCCCTTGAATTTCCAGGTTGTACTTGCATGGGTGCCTAACAAGGTCCTGTGGCCCTCTAAACTTCTGTGTTAACATGGGACACTTGGACAGAAAGTGCAAAGTCAGGGCATATGGTACACCACGATTAGGTTGAGCCTGGGTGAGCTTTATCAGACCCTATGCACAACTATTTGTCACAGCAGTGGTTGGACTTAGGGACAGGTAAGATAGAAAGGATCCTGAGTAGAGTATGTCAAGTGTCTGAAAACAAAGGTCTTCCCAGTTCCCTGAGGCAGGAAATCACTTGCCCTTACAGAAGCCCACTCTCTATTACTAAATAGCTAAAGAAAAATTAACTGAAGGTTAAAGGCCCATGGTCTCACCTGGCTTATCCTCCAAAAAGAATCTGGTTATAGAGTATATTATATTTCATATTTCATTTTATTTTTATCTTAACTCTTCCAGGCAGACAAAGCACTGCTAGCCCTGTATGAATAAAAACTAAAATTTGGGATGGGTATGAAATATAGTTAATGTAGATGGTGTCAGTTATGAGCCATAGATTTACCCAGAAAGTGCTTTTTTCTGTGTGCGTGTGCACCATGTAGTCAATTCATCTTTTCTCCCCTAGAATCTCGGAATCTCGTGACTTTTATCTTCATCAACATCCTACCATAAGATTTATTCATATATCAAAATGAGTTTGGAAGCCTGGGTTCTAAATAAATTGAACTAAAAATATTTTCTTTGGTATTTTATCTTCAACTTTCTTCTTCTCAAACAGTTCGTGTTTGCTTATGTTCGTTGAGGGTAGGAGGGACTTGAGTCGGGGGTAAGGATGGAGGATGGCCCAGACAGGATGGTGGCAAGCATCAAACATGTCGCTATGACAGCCTGGTCTGTTCTGATCATTGCAGACAAGACTCTGAAGTCTTCTTCAAGAAAAGGGCTGTGCCTGCCATCTATCCCTGTATTTTCCTCAGCCTCCAGGAAGTCACCCAGACACCACAGCAGCTCCAAATAACTTATTTGAAGGAATATATAAAAAGTCCGCTTTCCCCCAAACACCTTAAGAGAGTGCCTTCCTCATCTTCTCTCGGGGGTAAGACTAACCTTTCTGGCCATATATTTTATAAAATCCCCTTTGCCCAATGAAGCAAATTTCAAACAGGCGAGTCATCTCAGACATCAGGAAGATCATTAGGAAAGACTTTGTACAAAAGGATTATTATAAATTCCTGTGTGGGTTTCATGACATCTCAAGCCTCTTTTCAAAATATGAAGTACACATTTGATGGCATCAGGCATCTGAGAAAACATATACATAAAGGTTTGACTGTCTTTCTTTCTAACAGCTATAAAAGTTTTCTGACAGCACTAAAAGATTTCTCTGAGGGGAACATATAACTTACTTCCCGGCTTGGGAATGTGAGCCTAGTGTCAGTGGCCAGTTCTTTCCTAGACTTGTACCATTCCTGTGATGTCTGTCTCCTTTCTGGTTAATGAGCCCCAGGAGAAGGAGCTGCTAAACACCCTTACTCAGCAGTTGGCCTTCCCTGATTCTACTGCAGCAGTCGGTGCCAAGCAGGAGGGATCAAGGGTCTTGACTTGTTCCTAAGGGGTGAGTCACGATGAGAGATTGGATTCACCAGAACCTCTGTCACAGCTGTATTTGTTATTATTTTCATTTTCTTGGTAGATATTTCCCATCAGCCACTGAGAACGTGCAACATGGTTAGAAACCAGTGGAGATTCCCTAATCTATCCTGAGTGTTTGAAACCCTTAGCATTAGTTTCAAACCAAAGCAAGGTATACTGGTATAGATTGGTAGTTCAAGTGGTGGGATCTGGAACCTAATTGCCTGGGTTCAAATTCTGCTTCTATCACATACTATTTGTGTGACAATGGCCTTGTTACTTACCTTCTCCAAGTCTTAGTTTTCTCATTGATGAAATGCAGATATCAGTAGGATGTACCTAATAATATCATTGTAAGAAATAAATAGATGAATACAGGTAGAACACTCAGCCTAACACATAGCATGTAGCAAGTGCTCAATTAACAGGCACTATTACTATTAGCCACCAGCAGCCTGCAATGACTGTATTTAGGAAATTATCCACAAAGAACAGTGTCTTGGAAAAGATTTGGTTGTGAAAGAGCACATTCCTAGAATTGCTTTGAATTTTGGGGGGATATCATGTTATCTATTTTCCTCCTGTGAAAAGAGTGGTCAGCATTCCCTTCAGACCTGCAGGAACCATTTGTCACAAACCACAGAGGGGGTTTAAGTAAATATTCCTTTCTTCATATTTCCTCAAAGAATCAGCCCTTCTTTTGGGTAAGTACTACACGCTGCTCTCTCCATGTGAAATTGGCCCTATGTTCAATCCAGTAACTACAGGCTCTCACCACATTGTGAATTATTTTTTCAAGGAGGAGACCAACAAGAGGACAGGGTCAATGTTGCTCAACAGAGTAGTCTTTAGTAATAGCCTTTAGAAACACTGATACTAAAACAGCCTTGTTTCAAAGGCGTTCACATTTTGAGCCAACAAAACGTTTCTTTATTTTGGCTGGGTCTCTTCTGCGGTGCACATATATGACCACTGAATGACACTGATAACAATCTGCTAGGTCAAATGAGTGAAAGTCTGGATTTATACACAAACACTCATGTAAAATGCTTCTAGATATGTATGAACATGTATGGTACATATGCATGTATAATATATATGCCCTTTATATAGAAAGAGGCTTGGTCTTATATCTTTCTTGTAGCAAGTTCTTATCTATCCCTTTGGTCTAGTAATTAAATAATTAAGTGTCATTTATGATAATTACACAGTACAACAAAGTGGTAAATAGACATTAACTCACTTGAGAAACATGTTCTATTTTAGAGCCAGCACAGCGCAGTCACCAAAGTCAGCAGTGCATTAGTCCTCAGTACGTTAGCATCCTTGAAGATAACAGCTCTCCAATCACTGCACCAGAAGTGGGAAAGTCCCACCATCAGTCTTAAGCAGTGAGACACAATGGCTCCTCCTGGAATGTCTATCACCACTCTGCTAGTTCCACTTATAAGGGGTTTGGGAGATGTTCATTCCCGTGCCACATTCTTGGGGAGTGCATATGCGTTTGTCCAGTTCTTACACACACACACGCACACACACACGCACGCAAGAAAGGATTCTTCATTTTTTGAAAATGCTATCATGTAGAATATCAAGACTGCTGGGATTAAATGAGAGAAAAGAAACACCTTATTTTTCCTACTTGTTCATCCCACACTGAACTTAAGGATATCTCCTGAATCTCAGCTTTGGAACTTGCCCATGTAGTTCCTGAGAGGACAGGGGGTGAGGGGAGTAGAAGTGGCCACACCATGGCCTACCTCACGTGGCCAGGTCTCTCTCTCTGCTATGTGCTAGCCCAGCCCCACCTGCACCTTGCCATTGATCCAAACTGGGCATGGTTGAGAAGTAAGATGTGAAGATGAAAAATCCCCATAGACAGAAATCACCTGGATTGCAGGTTTGTCTTCCGGAAACGTGGTGGTTCAATCTGAAGCCAAACCGTAGCCCTAGACTGGCTAGGAAGAAGGGTGCTGCAATAATAATCTTTCTGTTAATTCTACCTTGTTTCCCCGAAAATAAGACAGTGTCTTATTTTAAGGTGTGCTCCCAAAGATGCTGTAGGTCTTATTTTCAGGGGACGTCTTATCTTTCCTGTAAGTAGGTATTATTTTCGGAGGATGTCTTATTTTCGGGAAACAGGGTAGTAGTTTTAATAAAATCATAGATAAAATTACCCTACAAAACAATTTTATAAATAAATCATGGGAAATATTCTAAAGGTGCAAAGGCCCCTTAAGAGGATGTGCAAAGGCATTGTCACAGAGAGCCGGGTTACTGGTAAATTTGTGTTAGGTTAATACTACATATCCGTTCATTGTAGGAAAAAGACTTGAGGAAAACCTCTGGGATAGTAGAACTCTTAAACATTGGCTTTATTCTTTAAAAACTATCACTTATTCTTCTCTAAGTGGTTTTGAGTGTCAAGCTCCCATAATCCTATGAGTTTGTCAGTGACCACCATCAACACTGGCAGACAGGAATTACTGGACAGTCAAAGGTGACTGGCCATGGGTTGATTGCCCGCTAGACACTGCAGGACTCATGGTCTTTGGCCTTTCTCTGTTCACAGTAATAGAGCTCAGAGAAGGAAGATACATGTCTCTGTATGATGTAAAACTGGAACTTAGGAGAAATAATCCCTCTAGTCTGCCTCCTTTTAGAACTATCTCAGAAATAGGGGTGCAGTGGAAATCAGTGGGGCAGAGGTGCTGAGGTCTACAGAATGCATGGTGATTCCTATTTGGCTCTTTGTCTGCAGACGGGGCAATTTGGTTTGAGATAACCAGGATTATTTAAATTCCTTCCTGGAGCCAAAACATACTACATATCAAATATGAAATCATAAAATAAGAACATACACATTTCCTTTCTTTAAAAAGCTTGTATGCTATAAATAGATGTAGCTGGACTATTTGTTCTTTGACAAAAAATTCCCACCAACATTAAGAAAAAATTTAAAGCTGGTCAGTTGACAAAGGAAAAGGAGAAAGGAGAAAGGAGAAATTGATGGTGGTATAGATAAGTGTGAAGAGAGCCTAGCCCTGACATGAGCTGAGAGCCTCATTACCCCTTCTGGATCAAGACAGACCAAGAGACTATTAGTCAGTTGCTCCATTCTCAGTTTAAATCCAAAGTAATTAAGTTAGGTATTTTATTTAAGTTCTGATTTTTAATGTCCAACTGACAGTTTTATTGTGGTATCACTTTCCATGCTTCAGAATGGTTTGGGGAAATTAATGTTTGGCCCAGTTGGTAGTTTGCCAAGTTGCGGCAGGGCTGAAAGGATGGTGGCCACTGTGTTTCCCTTTAATTCTATCCTATACCAAAGAGATCATGTGAAGGCGATTATTTAACATGAGTCTAGGGCCAGCCATGGTGCCAGATTTCCCTCAGCAGAATCAAGTGAGACAGCCACGGGGTAGTTTGGCAAGAGCTCTGAGCTGACAACTTCATTTTCTGGATAGGCCTCAGTTTCCTCATTCATGAAGTGAGACAGAAATAGCTTCCCTGCGGTCCTTTTCCAACTCTCTGATTTTCATCCCAGTCAGCAGTTTTTAAAACATGAAGTGTTTAAAAGTGATTGCAGTGAATTTTTCTGAATCTTTAGCAGCTCTTCTTGAGGAGTTCAAAACATAATTTTTCATTCATTTCTGCCAGGCAAAAAGATATTTCAAAGACTTAAGAGCCAGAAAATTTTTGCACGTGATAAAGAAATAACAGACGGAGACCAGATCACAATGCTAAGCAACTCAGGATTAGTCCTGAGCAGAGCTGAAGCAGGGGAAGTTCATCTTCAGTCTTCCCTAGAATCCCACTTCCTGATTGTTCATTGTTTTCTGCAGAAAGCTTATTGTACTATAATAGTCACTTTTTAAAATCCTTCCCAGGGACACTGTATTGAAATAAAAGATTCTTGAAAGCAAAAAAAATCTTTCACAATCAAAAGGAGGAATCCAAGTATTTTGAACAATTTGGCCTACCAGTAACTTCTACCACGGTCTGCCTTCATGTCTCAACTAATCTTCACAAAAAGAAATTTAAAGACAATGATTAAAAATAAACAGAATAAAAATCACTTCCCCTTCTTCCTTGTAACAGCCTCCCAAGTTGGCAAGTCCTTTCCTCAGAAACTACCATGATAAAAAAATGGGTGCCATACTCAGGCCTTACCATCTCTTCCTCTGCCCCATCTCTCAAAGTTCTCTAAGGTTTTCTGATTCTTTCTAACTTGTTGCTTTCCAAGGAGAAGTTGTGTCCAATAGTAGCTTGAGATACACTTGACCAGCACAAATGTTAGTAATTTCATTAATCTACATCTAACAGCTCTTTCTGTTTATGAAGAGAGCATCAAAGCTTTGGGAAATAAACTACAAATAGTCTCACAATGGTAGCAGGGTGGCATTTCAAAAGAAGGCATCAAAGAAAGCTCACCAACAGTGATACTTTTTCCTAATGGTTCTGGAAGGATAATTAAGTTGTTTATCACCTTTGATGCTTATAACCCTAACACAGGTGTTCCCTGGAAACCAATTAAAAATACTTACAGCTGATAAAGAAGGCCTTTCAGCTCAACAAATTTACTAATAATTCCAATCCTGTTTGGAAAAGAATCTTGTCAGGTCTTTTGACACCAAAAGGCAACTTTCACACTCATTTACACTTGAGTGCCCCTAGGGATAAGCATACACAGGGTATTTACTCAGCCTTCCTTGATCTCAAAAGAAGAGTCTTCCAGAAAGCTTCCTTTGGCTATTGAAGGACAACTTTGGTTTCAAAGCATGAATTGTATTCAGTACCTTGGGATTTCCTTAGAAAGAAAATGTACTAGGATCTTTCAGATGATATCTTTGCCTAATTGTCAGGAAATAGTGGTGCTTTGAATCTATTGGTCTCCTTTGGATGCCAGGTTGATTACTTTAGGAGCATAGGAGAGGGAAGGAGTTCCTTGTGAAAATCCCAGATGGTAACAGGTGTTTTATGTGGCACACTCATAGAAAGTGGACTTTTATTTGGTAGTTTAGCAGGACCCCTTCTTGTTTCCCTATATACTGAGTTGTCCCACCAAGATCCCAGCCTCTGACGCCATCCATAGCCGTTGACTGTTAGCTGGCACCTGTCTACAGTAGGCCTTTTCAACCTGGTTGGAAAGTTCATTTACAAAGTTCATGATGCTTGAGTCTGAAGGCTCACTCCTAGCTCTGCCACTAAATCCTTGTGTGGATCCTCATTTTTCATTTCCTTATTTGAGAGAACAGAATTAGACCACATGACGTGTGAAGGACCTTTTAGCCCTAAGCTTTCGGATGTTTTAGGCAGACGGCAAATGGCAAGTTTTCATATGCACTACCTTACTATTTTACACTGGTAATTTTGTGATGTTTCTCTTCTAGCCCTCTTGAATGTATAGTTGCATTTAAGAAACGGATTCCTGGCCAGTGTTACTGAAGTTGGGTGAATAAATATGAGAATAGCATCAAATAAAACTGGAAAACTGGGGCCTTCTCAGAAACCAATGAGGAATTTTCAACAGGTGTAAAAAAGCATGTTAGCTACAAGGGAAGAGAACAGACTGGAAGGAGGTCTGAGTCAGTGGAAGTAGCTCTTAGTTAAGAAGCAACTGTCGTGGTCTAACAAGATGTAATAGTCCTTTGTACTAGGTGACTATAGAGATAAAGAGAAATGAATGGATTCAAGAGCTATCTGGGAAGTGAGATTTACTGGAATAGAGGATGACTTAGTTTTCTACCTTGTGCCATTAGACACACGGAGGTGCCAGTCACTAAAATTATGGTACAATGGAAGGTGGCAGGTGTTAGGGTGAGCAGAAAGTGTCTTAGATTCAAGTTTAGAAATGGAGTTTGGAATAACTTTAAGACATCCAATAGAGACACTAGGTAGATACCTACCTAACCTGAGGTAGGTAATTGGATATATAGGTCTGGAACAAGGAAGGAAGTTTGGGGCTGGATGTACGTGTACAAATCTGGAAGTTACCAGAAAATAAATGGTCAGTGAAGCCACAGGCATAGGTGAGATTACATGGAGTGGGAACATGGAGTGAAGAGAAAAGAGGCCTTAGGACCAACTTCAATTTTTTTTATTTGTTTAGGATATACACACAATAAAGTTTTATTATACCACAAAAGTGAATAAAATCTTGGAACAAACTTCTACATAGATGAACACTGTAAGAGAATTAAGCCAAAAACAAACAGTGCAACTATTGTATAATTCTATTTATATACAATATTTAGAATAGGCAAAATTCATTGAGATAGAAAATAGATTGAAAGTAACAAGTACGAGGGTGGTGGTAGAAATGAGGTTATTTCCTAATGAGCACAGAGTTTCTGTTGGGGATAATGGAAGAAATTGGGCACAGTAGTTATAGTTTAACATTTTGAGTATAATTCATGCCATGGATTGTATGCTTAAAATGATTGAAATGGAAAATTTTAAATGAAACTTTAGAAATTGTTTTTAAATAAACTTTAACTCTGTGAAACACCCAGTTAAGATGACAAAATCAAGCTACTGAGTGGGAAAAATACTAAAATATTTCCAAATTGCACATAGAAAGGCTGAACTAAAAAATAATGAAAATAACAAATGTCGCTGAGGATGCAGAAAAACTAGATCACTCCTACAGGCTGATGGGAATGTAAATGGTTCAGCCACTCAGGAAAATAGATTGACAAGACTATGGAGTTGACCACAGGGAGGCTCAGGTCCCCTGGCAAAGCCAGTTCCCAACAATTCCAACCAGCACTTCCTCCCCAGTCTGGGGACGTTCAGCCTGAAACACACGACTTCCCATTTCCAGACATTTGGGGGGTCCCAATGTCCTCTCTGAGGCTTTTTTCAGCCACTGTACATCACAGTACAACAGAGGCAGAGCCACCAGAGCCCTTTAGCAGCAGGTGAGACAAATGAACAAAGAGCCCCAAGGGGACAAGTGGCAATGTTCACACACCTTTGCAGGATGACTCCCACGTCCCTTCCTGGTGGTGCATCTGATTGGACAGTTCCTATGGCTCTACTCCCTTTAACCTGAATGACAGTCTTGAAGGTCATATGGCTAAGCCTGAGCTGGACTCAGCCATCCCAGGAAGCTGTCTCTGTCACGGATATTTGAATTTTAGAAGTTGTTTAGCACCTGGAGTCAGACACTAGTGTCTCCCCATAGCTCCTACTGAGCATGGGGACATAGGTGTGAGCAGAAAATTCCAGGCTTAGCTTCCATATATAGGGACTCCCCCTCCCCCATCCAGAACAAGACAGGCCAGATTGAAACAGGACAGTCTGATGTCCTCAAAAGTCAGGGCTTGTCACTGTCAGTGGCTATGATGCCGCTCGTGAGTCTGTCACCCTTAAGTCCACCACATCTGGAATCTGGTGACACACTGGAATACTACTACCCTATCCTGGGCTCAAGAACTCTTCCAGACCATCTACTACCTATAAGACAAGTTCATTAAAATTGCCAGGTGTACATTATATCTTGGAAGGAAATTGACTATAGGTAAGTCTTTCGGGGTTTCCCCAGAGAATTTGAAATGCAAAAGGGTATGCTATCTCCAGGCAACTGAATTCCTATTCCCACTGATATGTAAGAAAAACAATAACAAGGTTATGTAAACTTAGACTAAATGTGGAAACTATTAATTCTCTTAACAGATTGGACCAAAACTCCCAATGCATTTACTTTCCTCAACCATTTTATTCAAATATACACATTCTATGCAATACACCACTTTAAAATTTAAAAACCAAAACAATTCATAGTTTTTGGTGTAGTCACACATTCATATCATCATTACCACAGTCAATTTTCACCACTGCAGAGAAACCCCTGTATCCATTACACACCCATTCCCCCAGCCTCCCTTTTCCCTCCTCCAACACCCAGCCCTAGACAATCAGTAATCTACTTTCTCTCTCTACAAACATCCCTATACTGGACTTTCATGTGAATGAAATCGGTCATATGGGGTACTGGTAACTGGCTCTTATTACCATAGCTTTTTGAAAAGAGACTCATGCTGTGACGTGTCCTAGCACTTCATGTGGATTTATGGTGGAATTATATTCCATTGTGTGGATATTACACATTTAATTTATCCATGCCTTAGATGATGGATTATTTGGTTTTACCTTTTGGCTACCAGGAATGACATTTCTATAAATATTTATGTTCAAGGATAAAATCTCTCCACCAGGCCCCACCCCCAGATGAAAGCCAGCACCCAGCATCAGTCACAGCTTCTTTCTAAAATACACAGATGGGTATGAGCCAAAACACCCAACAGAAGACCACTGTATAGAGAGCCTGCTCACAAATGCCAAGGAATTATGTAAACTGCTGTCTGAACAATGCAACACAGAGCAATAAGCAACAGTTCAAAGTGCATGCTGGCCACTGGGCAGCAAAGCAGGTCAGCAGCCCAGAACAAGGGAAGATAGACCGACCTATGGCATGGTGACCAACGTCAAGATGTTCTTGAGTGTGCCAATTGTTATGGTCCCCTGAAAAGGTAGGGCTGTCTTGTTGACACAGATGGTGATGTGGCGCGTGCACACACACACACACAGCCAACTCCAAATGTTAACGGCCAGGCAGAGAACGCACTGGCATGGAATCCCGAGGAGAAGTGACTACAGAGTGAAGGGGAAAACCAGGAGGGTGAACAAATGGCTTGTTTCATGAAGTGGGGAGTGGTTGGTAGCACTGAATATTGTTGAGCGATTCGATGGGGGTAAAAAATGTCCAAGTGAGTTGACATTATGGAGGTAACTGGGGACCTTAGCAAGAGTTGTTCGGGTAGAATAATGAGCAGAGCCAGATGGGAGTAGTAAGAAGAAGAACAGAGGGATGAAGTAGCAGGGACAGAAATGTGAAGACCCCTTTCAAATCCTGGCTCTGGAATAAGGGAGAGAGATAGAGAAGTAGATCTAGGGAGACTGCAGTGTGAAGTGACAATTTTAAAAGGAGAGAGACTCGAGCATTTATTCATTCAGCAAGTATTTATCAAACCCCTTGATAAATACATCCTGTCTTGAGCTACATCCTGTCTGACGTATTGGGTAGGCAACAGAGAATTCTGAAAGTTCACAGAACCTATATTCTTTTTTAAAAATTTAATTTTTTAATTTTTTAAATTTAATTTTCATGGAAACGTTAAGAGTCGTACGTATTTATGAGGTACTCATGATATTTTGATACAAGCATATAATGTGTACCAATCATTTCTGGGTAATTGGGATCCCCATCACCTCAAACATTTATCATTTTTTTGTGTTGAGAACATTCCAAGTCCTCTCTTCTAGTTATTTTGAAATATTCAATAAATTATTGTCGAGTCACCCTATTGTGTTACCGAACACTAGATTTTATTCCATCTATCTAACTATATTCTGTACCCATGAACCAACTGCTCTTCATCACTACCCCTCACTACCCTTTCCAGCCTCTGGTAACCATCACTTCCCTCCATGAGATCAATATTTTTTAGCTCCTGCCTATGAGTGAGAACATACGATATTTGTCTTTCTGTGCCTGGATTGTATCACTTAACATTATGTCCTCCAGGCATAGAACCTACCTTCTAGTGGGGTGGTGAGGGAACAGAAAATAAATAAATGTACAAAGATGTTATATAATATGCCCGGTGGTGATGGTGTGTGTGGAGACAAAGATAATAGCACCTTTCTGAAGAAGGAGCATTATTTTATGTAATGGGTGATCAAGAGAGACCTTTGGGGTATATGGTTGTCAGATTTAGCAAATAAAGATACAGGACACCCAGCTGAATTTGAATTTCAGATAAACAAGAAATACTTTTTAAAATATAAGTATACCCCATACTAAAACAAGCCTCCTCTGGTGGAATGACATTTTGATGTTTGATGTCAGCAGGAATATAAAGGAGAGAAGAGAGTTTGGTTGTGTTTAGGAGTGGAATAAAACTCCTAACAAGTCATAAAAGGGATGGGATCCCAAGTTTCCCAGTCCAGGTGGAGGGGTTTATCTTAGATGGTAGAAGGAAGAGGGGACGCTTGCAGATGGACAATGGTTTGCAAGCATGGTAGGGGAAGGGAAAGGGTTCCTGGAATCTATCACTGATATTTCTCTGTGACGAGGTTGCATAGACAGGAGCTAAAGGGAGAGGTGTGTGGCAAGGGGCGAGCTGGAGGTTGTAGAGAATGGAGGTATGAAAAGAGGAAGAGCACGCCTTGTCCCGACAGGTTGAGAACTCTAAGGTCAGTAACTAAGTTGATCATTACCATTACCAAGTGCCCAGGCAGTGGGGAGGAGAAAAGCTCCATCTACTCCCTCACCTGACTCCATCCCACCTCCACCTGTGGCTCCTATAATTCCAGAGGTTGCTACTTATTCCCAGCATCTTTGCCTCAAGGGGTGAGTGAGCAGCAGCTTCTGCAGAGAATCGGGCCCATTAAGCATTTAAGCTATTAATACTTTACTTTAGTTGGAAAGATTGTTCCACTGTAGAAGCTGCTTTAATAGGCCTTCTTTGGAAAGGAGATGAATCTGAAGATAACATCAAGACAACCATTATGGAGCATCTGATCTTGACACAAGCTCCGACTATACAGCTTGAAGTAAAGTGCAGATCTGGCTGTTAACCTGATAATCTGAACAAAATTGACAGCCAGTATGGACAGATAACACATTGACTCTTTGGGTTTTTGGCCCTTGACTCCAGTTGTGTTTAGATTTCTCCCTTTTACATGCTCCTTCAAAGCGGCATCTTTTCTTGTTTTAGTTACACACATTGCATTTAGGATGGAGGCAAATAATTTTAAACAAGTTAAAACATATTTTATTCATTAACACTTTACATTTCATAATCATTGTTGCATACTTAACAGGCGCAATAATTGCTTTGCATTATTTCATTTATATGTAGAACATTTTCATGACATGTGCCTTCATGTTTCATAAACACAGGCTAAATACAGAACTCCTCTCCGGAGGGAGAGCAATGTGAGTCTAACCTTCTTCCGTGTGAAGATTAGCTCAGGGGGCCTTTACCGCAGTGCTGTTAGCCATGCAAAATCACCAGCTCAGCAAGCAAGCAGCAGCATTTAGTGACATTTCCTTTGCATGTGTGAACACTTGAGTGCAACGAGATCAGTGTTCAACGGAACAACAGAGACAAAAGTCAACAGGAGAGGTATAAATGTCCACTGATTGTGAAAACGTTTATTTGCGGGGGCCAGAGAAGAGTTCACTGCCAAGAACTCCACTCTTCCCTTCTCCCAGGGTGAGGGCAGCACTGTGAACTCTCAGAGGCACATTTTTAGCAGTGTCATTGGATATGTTTAAATAGAAGAGACTATCTGTGAAAAACCTTTATTCAGTGACCCAGAACTACAGAAGAGGGAAGTGACAAGGACAGGCACATTTGATATTCAATTGTTTGGTATTGGGCCTTGACGGCTTCCTGGGGCCCTGCCTTTCCCTGGATTCACTTCTACCTGAGGTAGAACTCAGTTTCCAACTATTCTCCGTCAGCACCTCTTACACACACAGCTTCAGCCAGAAGCAAGGAAGGCTTTTGGAGTTTGTGGATGCGTTGTGGGAACAGAGGGAGTTTTCTCTGGGCCACATGTTAGGAAATGCTCTCTCATGTGCAGGAGAGAATGCCCAGTTCCGAGCCAGCCTTTTGGATATTTCCATACAAAATCACTCTAGTTGATCAAAATCCTACAAGGAATCACTTCCTGGCTGGGGCTGGGATCCAGGCATCTTTCACAGAATCAGAAATTTCACATGTGAAAGAGATTGAATAGTTACCTTGCCCAGCCTGGGGCACATTGGTAGGTCACAACTGGTTATCAACAGAGTGACACAGTTTTTGCACATCGGGAGCATTAAAAATTATCTCTTGCATTCTGATGTGATTTCTTGACTGGGAGGCAAAAGAATGAGCCAGGACTGGCACCGAGAGCGAGCCTGTGTACGTCTGTGGCCACAGCCTGGGCTGTGACCATAAGGAGGAATAAAGATTGAGAAACACAGTCACCATCAATGGACGGCTACCTCATGTCCCAGGCTGGCTGACAGTGGACTAGGCTCTGCTGCAGCACTGGTGACACTCCTGTCATTTGAGGGCATGTCCCCGGAGATCAAATAGGAAGCCTATGATTTTGAACTTTTACAGAGTGCTGGGTGTAGCAGAAACTGCCTACCCTCTGTCTTTCAGCCCTTGCACAAGACAAAGGACTGCATTCTTTTGGGGGGAAATTGCAAACCGTATACCCCAACCCTGTCTCTAGGAGAAGTTCACATTAGCGATCACCACTTTCCCTAAGTCACTGGAGTAAGGAAAATTCTGTTATATGCCACCTTTTACGTTCACACAGACAGAGTAGAGATTTTCCAATTAATCAATAATTAATTTGTGCATATGAAGAACTTGGAAAATTAAGACCAAGACCCACGTGTTCCCCTTATAAGCAAGGTTTGTTGAACATAAATACATAGGTGAGAATATTAAGTTCATAGATAGCGTATCAGTGATAGAAAATACAGTGTCTGTTTTCTTAGTAAAAATGACAATTTCTGTCCCCTGAGAAAAGACTTGCTGATGCTCTACTTCTACTTTGGGGTTAATTTAAAATAAAATAAAACAAACATAACACAGACATGTATACAAAACAAGAAAACCCAAAAACTCATCTTTATTCTTTGTATCAGATGACATATGTACTCCTATTTTCCATATGCTTCACTTTATAGTTTTTAATCTTCAATTTGTTTATACTTACAAGAATATGATGTGAGCTTTTAAAAATTTATTTCAGAATAAAAGCTCAATAAATAGAAGCTGCCCATTGCGTAAAAATGGATTTTCCTCCCAGGGAGAACCCATTAGGTTGTTGCATTGTGCACTCAATTAGCAAAAATTCTTTCTAAGCCCCTGCAATAAATCAGATTTTCAAACAACAAGGGTGACTGTGGTTTGCGGGCAGCATTTTACTTGTCTTTTTGCACAGCTATGGAGTGTTTACGGGTAGAGCTTAGACGCTAAAACCAGTTTAGTGATGTCATATGTATTTGGTCCATAAACAAAATAACATGCTATATTTAAATCAGGAGTTATGGTTTATAAAACACTTTCTCATGTATTATGGTCTTTGGATCTCACAAAAAACCTTCAGAAAAGGGATTACTAAACAAATTAGGTAACATCCATGCAGTGGAGTACTTTGCAACTATCAAAACAGGATCAGGGTGAAGGGGAATAATGCCATGCTATTAAGTAAAAGAACTTACAGAACAACCTGGACGACATGATGCATTTTTTTAATTAAAAATCACAAATATGAATTTTCATATATATAAAAGTATAAAATTGTGAATTTGTATGAGCCTAGAGAGATATAAATCAAACTCTGAGAAGGTATTATTGGGCTAAAGCAGTGTTTGTCAACCTTTTTAACCTAATGACACACTTGAACCTATATTTAAACTTTCATGGCACTGTTTTGTTTTTTGTTGTTTTTTTTTTTACTGCTTTTGGCCAGGGCCATGTTCGAACCTGCAACCCCCAGTATATTGGGCCGGCGCCCTACTCCTTTGAGCCACAGATGCCACCCAAAGTTCATGGCACTCTTAAATTATGTTGATCGAAAAAAAAAAAAAGAATACACTTACTGTGCTTTGAACTTCTTTTGAAAATAGTTTAATGATCTTTAAATTTTTTTTAAATTTAAACATTAATTATTTAATTAAGTATTTTTAATTAAATTTCATAAAAAGAACCCATTAAAAAAAATTTTCACATCACAGCTAAGATCCTTTCACAGCACACCAGGGTGCCGTGACACACCAGTTGAAAATCACTGGGCTAGAGAAAGTGCCCAGCCACGTCTTTTTGTATATACTTCGAAAAGTACAGTGGAATTATGGTTGATTTAACTATTTTGTGTTTTTCTTGCAATTTTTGAATGAAGCACTTTCAAAAGTATTATCTTCATTTTAAGGGAGAAAAGGCAAGTCTTAGAGATTTTAAATGACGTTTTCAAAGTCATGCAGCTCAGCCCTAGAATCCAGGCTTCCCAATTCTTCAAGTGCTTTGGCCACCTTGTCTCCAGGACAATGCACTTGAACTGCAGACGAAGTTGGGGCATAATCACACGCTTCCAACCCTACCCTTCAGCTGCTATCACCTCAAGACTTCTTGGTTTATAGCAGCCGTGCTTAAGCCTTGTAAGCATATGAAAACATAAAATAAAAGTGGCTAAATGCTTGTATTTTCTCTTTCGGGAAGAAGGCAGCCCAGTTGACTGGATCTCCAGATGGAAATTCAAAGTTTGTGTTCCTACCCTGGCCATGCGTGTTGGGTGAGCCACTGAACACTGTATCTCAGTTTCCTCACCTGTGAAAATATTGTGCTGACCTATTTTCTCAGGATAGCTGGGTGGGCTGGTTCATGATTTAAAACTGCTTTGAAAATACAAAGCTCCATTGAAATTGTTTGTCAAGAATTCCTCCTGGCTTAGACCTTCCTTTTCGTGCCCCTCTCTGGAACGTAAGTCCTGTGGTCTTGATATTTTTCTATGTCTGATCTAAAAGTCTGCAAAATTAAGCCGTAATTTTTACATGGGAAATATTTTCTCTAGTATTCGGTTCAAATAAGAATGACTTTGACAAGAGAT
This sequence comes from Nycticebus coucang, assembly GCF_027406575.1. Classification (NCBI taxonomy): domain Eukaryota; kingdom Metazoa; phylum Chordata; class Mammalia; order Primates; family Lorisidae; genus Nycticebus; species Nycticebus coucang. The sequence goes on from NC_069790.1 coordinate 59,824,436, forward strand.
TATTCCCACACAGTGTAAAATGTGTACTTGTGTTGAATACCCACTGGGCAGGGAGACAGCTTGGGATGCAGGCGTCACATGTGTGATTTCTCCTGGCTTCATCCAGCAAGTGAAGCTCAGCATCACCGTGACAGTAGGAGTTAGTGGTACAGCCTGAATGCAGTGGAGGGCTGGGGAGGCAGAGACTGCTTCCTCTCCTCCTGTCTCCCTCCCTTCACTTTCCCTACTTGTCCCACGACTGCCTCCTGTACTAGTGTGTGGGGAAGCAGAGGCCAAATATCAAGAAAGCAACATGGAAATAAAAAGAAAAAGAGATCAGTGAAAAGAAGCCAAGAGTTTGCATGAGCTGTTTTCACCAACTAAAACATTCTTGTGTGAAAGTACAAGCCTCCACCAAGTTTACAGTTCTTCCTCATTTCCGCCGACTTCAAACCCTGATCCTGTCCCAGGGATGAATGAGAAGGCCATACGGGTTGTCGCACGAAAGGCCCACACCTGGAGAGCACTTAAACACGGGCATCTGGGGATCCTTCTAACTTACTGCAAGGATCCTTTTCATATTTTGTTCATATTTGACTCTTTTTGAAATTTTCTCAATGTTGATTTTAACTTTTGGGTTAGTAAAAATGTCTTTCTCCATATATATTACACTTTCCTTGGGCCATAAACATCTTGTAACTCTTCCAATGCTTACAACAGCACTCTGTGCAGAGCCGGCAGTTCAGAATACCTAATGAAAAGAGTTCTAGACACTGTCCAGTGTGTTGAACGCTCTCGGAATCTGGGATCGTATCTCCAGACTCCTGCCAGCTTACCCTGGCAATGTGTGTGTTTTCGTGGAGAAGTCTTTCTTCTGTTAATGATCGAAATCACTCTGATATCCATAGCATCCTTGAAGACCGCCCCAACCAAAACCTATTTCGAGCAAGAGAGAGTGTATCCTTTATGCTCTTTGACACACTCTGATAGCCTTTTAAATTGTGATTTCTTGTATTTTTGAGGGAGGAAGGAATCTTCATGGTCTGGCGGCCCTGTCACCCACTGCTTTTCTAAAGCCCTTCCTCTGCTTCTCTGTGAGGCGGGTGCCCAGTGTCTGGCTGAAGCCCACACAGGAGCCCTTTTCTTTTTTGAACATCTCTGTCTGATAGAAAATTATCTACCACACCGAATGGAAATATATCCACCCCAGGGTTCTGCCTCATTTGACCGTGGAGAATAAACCTGATCTACCTAATCTTTTGAAGACAACTCTCACCGGTCTCTCCCATTTTATAAGCTATCTCCAAGTCTTCTCTTAATCCTCATGAAACAGTCTCGCTTCCTTTACAGCAAAAGATGTGCCTGGCTGCTGTACATTCATGCTTTATAGGACAGAGATGAAATCTTATAAGTCCCAGAACCCTGTTGTATGGAAGAGTCATGAGCACCCACGTTTCCTCTCTTTTTCATGAGAGTAGCTCAGACCCAGTGTACTTGTGCTGAGAGTAGGCACTAAGGGTGTGTCCCCAGGCAGATAGAACTTCCTTCCACACCATACCCTGGTAGGCAGGCTGGGGCACACTTCACCCTACGTGGGCAAGGGGAAGGTTGGGAAGACTGAAGAAAACGACACTAGTGCCCCAACTTCTTATTATACCACAGCCCCAACCCTAGAAACTCAGAATTCAGAGAATAAGGAGAAGCCATTTTCCTCTAATGTAAGATCCATGCTTAGTGTAACTAGTAAGAACAATGACAAGTCATCTAAATGTTTCTGGGTGTGGCACACAGCATGTGAGCCTCCATCTCCTCTGTCCCTGGAGAGGCTTGTGAAGAAAACATCCGGGAAACAAACCAGGACTGGCAAAGCCAGGCTAGTCGGCGTTTTGCTTCTTGTTTTGCTGTAAAGTTAGGCGTAAAGGTATGGTCTACAGAGATTAAAGCAACTAATCATGTCACCGACTCCTTAATTAATGAAGGCAAGATAATTAGGTAATATGTTCTCTTCTCTTAGGGCTCATTTGGTAAATGTTTGATTTTGATGATAGGCATGTTCAAGTGTACTGAACACGCACACTTCAGTACATGTGTACTCTTTGATCCTGGGAAAACATGTTGAAAATTATCTAGGGCTGGGTCTACCTAGTTCTGAAAATAAAGTGCTGGCCGGTAATAGTCAGTTAGCCCGGTTCACCCGATGTCTTTTCTCTTGCTATCAGATTGAATCACTATGTAGGTCCTGGCTGTGCTCCTCAGGAGCAGTTTAAAAGTTTCCTACATGGGTGGCACCTGTGGCTCAAAGGAGTAGGGCACTGGCCCCATATACCGGAAGTGGAGGGTTCAAAACCAGCCCCAGCCAAAAACTGCAAAAAAAAAAAGTTTCCTACTTGGCCTATTTGGGTACATTTGCATATGTTGGGTTTCCAACTATAACAACAAATTCCAACAAATGACCCTCAACAAGCAAAACCCTACAGTGTTGTATAGGGTCTTTTTTCCTTTGGTACATTTCCCCTCCTCCTTTCCTTGGTCAAGTGTTTCTTGAGCACCTGTTCCCAGCCAGGCTTTATGCAGGGCACTGGGGATACTGAGTTTATCAGATCTGGACTTGGCCTTGACCTCAGTATCAGGATTGGGCAAAGGATTCGCTGTGGAAACCCAGAGTGCTGACTGCTGGAACAGAGGGCACTGAAGAACACAGGGGCGAGATGGAAGGCTTTGGGATAGACCCTGTCCTTGAACTGAATCTTGAAAGATGAATAGGAGTCAGCCCGATGTTTGAACTAAAGAAGGCACTGGGAGCAGGGGAGCAGCTCAGGAAAAGGCCCTGTCAAGCCAGGGGAGGGAAGTCAACAAGGAGGCATTGCACAGGAAAGCTCAGAAGGAGAGGTGATTCACAGGGCCAAATGGCAGAGAGGTCAAGCAAAATCAGACTGAAAGGCGATCCCTGGCTACTAGGAGGCCAGGAGGCTGGTCCCTGTACCTGAGCCTGCTGCAGTCAGAGCAACCATCACACTGGATGTACCTCAGCCTGCTGCTGTCAGGGCAACCATCACACTGGATCATGTAGAGTTGGGAAAGACCTTGGGGACCTCAAGCCCACCCTCTCTCCTGATGTGGGAGCCTGTCAATGGCCCTCTGACTGGGCATTCAGTCTAAGCTTAATGACTTTGAGTTAGGAATCTCATGGCCAGGCCAACTTTAATGTTTAACAAGTTCTTTTTATTTTTTTTTTGATTATTTAAAAAGAAACATTTATTTATTTAATCTTCTCAAATCAGCCAAAAAGATATAAACTTAGTGTTCTAGTATCATTGCAAGATTTATTTCCCCTTGATAAATAAAAAATGCTGCAAAAACAACAGAATATATGTAACACAGACCAATAAACACTGTCAATACCATATTTCCAGAAATTCATTCCATGGTATGTTAGTCTTACAAGAAAAATCACTGGAAAAAATAATCGCTGGCCAAGTAAATTCTGGAAATTCTACTTCTTAATAATTGAGATGTTTATATATTCAAAGTTCTGACAAATGTCCTACAGTTTTCCTTCTATCTTTTCTTCTAGCAGTTTTATACTTCTAATTCTTAAGTCTAAGACCTAAGTTTGTTTGTATACGGTGTGAGATAAGAATCTCATCTCATTATTCTGAATATGGATATCCAGCTTTCCCATTTATTGAAAAGATTTTTTCCCAGTGTATATTCTTAGCACCTTTGTTGAAAATCAATTGACCATAAACATACATCTGTGGATTCATTTCTAGGCTCTGTCCCACTGGTTAATGTGTCTATTCTAGGACTGTCCATGCTGTTTTAATTACTATAGCTTTGTATTATAGTTTAAAATCAGAGAGTGCAATGCCTCTAGCTTTGCTCTTTTTGCTCATAATTATCTTGACTATTTTGTGTCTTATGTGGTTCCATATGAATTTTAGGGTTTTTTTCCTATTTCCATGAAAAATGACATTGGAATTTGAATAGATGGTGTAATAAATCTGTAGATTGCTTTGGGCAGTATGGACATTTTGACAAGATTAATTCTCTTTTTTTATTATTATTATTATTTTTATTGTTGGGGATTCATTGAGGGTACAATAAGCCAGGTTACACTGATTGCAATTGTTAGGCAATGTCCCTCTTGCAATCGTGTCTTGCCCCCATAAAGTGTGACACACATCAAAGCCCACCCCCCTCCCTCCGTCCCTCTTTCTGCTTTTCCTCCCCCCCCCGCATAACCTTAATTGTCATTAATTGTCCTCATATCAAAATTGAGTACATAGGATTCATGCTTCTCCATTCTTGTGATGCTTTACTAAGAATAATGTCTTTCACTTCCATCCAGGTTAATACGAAGGATGTAAGTCTCCATTTTTTTTTAATGGCTGAATAGTATTCCATGGTATACATATACCACAGTTTGTTAATCCATTCCTGGGTTGGTGGGCATTTAGGCTGTTTCCACATTTTGGCGATTGTAAATTGAGCTGCAATAAATAGTCTAGTACAAGTATCCTTATGATAAAAGGATTTTTTTCCTTCTGGGTAGATGCCCAGTAATGGGATTGCAGGATCAAATGGGAGGTCTAGCTTGAGTGCTTTGAGGGTTCTCCATACTTCCTTCCAGAAAGGTTGTTCTAGTTTGCAGTCCCACCAGCAGTGTAAAAGTGTTCCCTTCTCTCCACATCCACGCCAGCATCTGCAGTTTTGAGATTTTGTGATGTGGGCCATTCTCACAGGGGTTAGATGATATCTCAGGGTTGTTTTGATTTGCATTTCTCTAATATATAGAGATGATGAACATTTTTTCAGTGTTCCTAGAATTTTCCTAGAAGTCATCAAAAAATACAGTAATGTTTCAGGATATAAAATCAATGTCCACAAGTCAGTAGCCTTTGTATACACCAATAACAGTCAAGATGAGAAGCTAATTAAGGACACAACTCCCTTCACCATAGTTTCAAAGAAAATGAAATACCTAGGAATATACCTAACGAAGGAGGTGAAGGACCTCTATAAAGAAAACTATGAAATCCTCAGAAAGGAAATAGCAGAGGATATTAACAAATGGAAGAACATACCATGCTCATGGATAGGAAGAATCAACATTGTTAAAATGTCTATACTTCCCAAAGCAATCTACCTATTCAATGCCATTCCTATCAAAATACCAACATTGTACTTTCAAGATTTGGAGAAAATGATTCTGCGTTTTGTATGGAACCGGAAAAAACGCCGTATAGCTAAGGCAGTTCTTAGTAATAAAAATAAAGCTGGGGGCATCAGCATACCAGATTTTAGTCTGTCCTACAAAGCCATAGTGGTCAAGAAAGCATAGTACTGGCACAAAAACAGAGACATAGACACTTGGAATCGAATTGAAAACCAAGAAATGAAACTAACATCTTACAACCACCTAATCTTCAATAAACCAAACAAGAACATACCTTGGGGGAAAGATTCCCTATTCAATAAATGGTGTTGGGAGAACTGGATGTCTACATGTAAAAGATTGAAACTGGACCCACACCTTTCCCCACTCACAAAAATTGATTCAAGATGGATAAAGGACTTAAACTTAAGGCATGAAACAATAAAAATCCTCAAAGAAAGCATAGGAAAAACACTGGAAGATATTGGCCTGGGGGAAGACTTCATGAAGAGGACTGCCATGGCAATTGCAACAACAACAAAAATAAACAAATGGGACTTCATTAAACTGAAAAGCTTCTGTACAGCTAAGGAGACAATAACCAAAGCAAAGAGACAACCTACACAATGGGAAAGGATATTTGCATATTTTCAATCAGACAAAAGCTTGATAACTAGGATCTATAGAGAACTCAAATTAATCCACATGAAAAAAGCCAACAATCCCATATATCAATGGGCAAGAGACATGAATAGAACCTTTTCTAAAGATGACAGACGAATGGCTAACAAACACATGAAAAATGTTTAACAAGTTCTTGACATAAATAATAGCTGATATTAGAAAATAGATACCCTTGATGGTGTGTCTATCTGCATTTCAGAATCCACCTGTTGTAACTGTTCTCCACTTCATCTTGGACCCACAGCACCCAATAGTCACAGAAACTACCATTTACGGAGTGCCTACTATTAACCAGACACTTAGGTGATGCAAGTGGCTTTATATCTTTTTCTGGTCTAATCCTCCAAGTGACCCATTAAAGGTAGGGATGTAGATATAGTCTTTTGATTTTGCAAACCATAGAAAAGCTAACTTAAGCAAAAACACAATCTGGGGGAAGAAACTAGGTAGCTCATACAACTGAAAAAGCTGGATGACTTCTTGCTCTGAGAAGAAGATAGTAACCTGGTAATTCAGGAAATTCAGGCAGCAGGAACTAACGGAGTTGATGGACTGTCCCTTCTTGGTGCTATCCTCAGAAGAAATCAGCTTCAACCATTTTTTCCATCCTTGGTTACCCCTGCTTAAGATTAAAATTCCAAGGAGGCAAAGTTTGACTGCCCAGGGGTAGATAGGTCACCTCGATTGACACCAGGACTCTATTTGACTTGGGAAAAATCAAAGTATTTTTACTAGGCAAGGAGAGGAAATGATGAGGGGCAGAAACAACAGCTATTTTTTTTTTTTTTTTAGAGAGAGACAGAGTCTCATTTTATTGCCCTTAGTAGAGTCCTATGGTGTCACTGCTCACAGCAACCTCCAACTCCTAGGCTTAGGTGATTCTCTTGCCTCAGCCTCCCAAGTAGCTGGGACTACAGGCATCCACCAGAATGCCCACCTATTTTTCTTGTTGCATTTTGGCCAGGGCTGGGTTCGAACCAGCCACCTTGGTATATGGGGCCAGCGCCCTACCCACTGAGCCGCAGGTGTTGCCCAACAGCTATCTATTAACATAGGTGGTATTATTCCCACTTACACAGATTGGGAGACTGCTGCTCGGAAAAGCCAAGCAGCTCTCCCCAGTTTACAGAGGACAAATGACAAAGCTAGGATTTCAACCTAGACCACCCTAACTCTAAAGCTCGGGTCCCTTCCATATCCCCTGGCTGCCTGTTTGCCTAAACTGCACATGGGTATTGTCTTTGGAGTCAAGCCATGCCTGGTAGGCTGAAACCTTGCTGTCAGTCCAAGAGCCAGGTCAGTCTCCTTGGTTCCTATCCTAGTCGCCAGGAAAGGCTCCACAAACAGCCTCCTGTCCCCCAAGAAGCCTGCCTCGCTGTGAGGAAACAAGCATGCTCTGATGTCCTAGTGGGAGGCTAGTGAGTATTAAACCACAGCCTGTCTTTCCAGCATCTACCCATTGACCTTCTTTTGCCCAATACTCCCTTCTCCGCATGCTAACCTTTCAAATATGTGAAGAGCTATCTGTCCCACTCAAATCTTCTCTTCAAAAAGCTAAATGGTCATTAATTGTCCTCATATCAAAATTGAGTACATAGGATTCATGAGGACAATTAATGACAATTAAGGTTATGGGGGGGGGAAGCAGAAAGAGGGATGGAGGGAGGGGGGTGGGGCCTTAGTGTGTGTCACACTTTATGGGGGCAAGACATGATTGCAAGAGGGACTTTACCTAACAATTGCAATCAGTGTAACTGGCTTATTGTACCCTCAATGAATCCCCAACAATAAAAAAAAAAAAAAAAGAAAAAAAAAGCTAAAAGGTCCTATTCCTTTAACGATTCCTCATACTGCTATCCCACATGACCACATGGGGATAATTTCCATGTGTCGGATAATTCCCTAAGACTTACATCAGATGAGAATCTGGCCCTGTATGAAAAGAAAACCATTTCCCCTGGCTTTCTCTTTCTGATTCATTAGATTTCACATAAACCTGTCTGATGACTACCTGCTGTTCTCAAACTCAGCTGCAACCCAATATGACTCACTCAGCAGAATTCTCACTCTTCAGTCTTCCTTTATCATTTCCCACCAACCCACGGCCCCCAAAGCACCCGGCAGAGGCCATAGCCCCTGAGCAATATGTGTCCATGAAAAATGCCAAGTTTTGATTCTTTGCCATCATTTTAGTTTATGTAAAGTCATATGATTTTCTAAAATCGAGGTTTTTGTTCAACATCAATAATTTTAAGTTTAAACAGCTGTAATCATATCCTCCAAAGAAAATACCCTGGAAGGTAGTCAAGGGTGTTGTATGCCAGACTCATCCCCTAAAATCTTTTTAATTATTCTTTCTGTTTAGGAAAAAAAAAAAAAAAGTAGAGATTTGAAAATAATTTTGAGGTTTTGAGCATTTGCAGGGCATTTTCTTACTAAGACATTACTTGTGCTGTTTCTGAAACAAAGTGTCTGATTCTATAAACAGTCATGGAACCTCAAAGTTTGAATTGGAAGGAAAGGGGGAAAAGGGAGAATTGTAAATGTAGGGAAAGAAGTTTAGGACTTTCTGTTCAGAATGTTGTAGCAAGGCCATTCCAGAGACTGCTGCTGGCATACTATAGAGTTAAATAAATACTGAAAGTTGGACTGAATGCATCCATGTCCTGGGCTCAGCATGTGGCTCAGACACAGTCAGATACTCCCATCCTTTTGCTCTTCAGAACATGATTCAAAATCCACCATTTACAGTCTGCCTGTCCTAGAAAATGAACGGAACTCAAACAGTGGAGCTTATTGTCTGGGCTCTGCATCAATGAACCACGTGTCTTTAAATGAATTTCTATACAATTTTAAAGGCCTCTTCTATAAAACTGTTGGTCAGTTACCATCTCTCCAGAGAGATGATCTATAAGGATGAGGCTGTGGTGAGAGGAAAGTAAGAGGAAGGAGAAGTTTCTATTGCTGTCTTGCATTGTTCCACCTGGAATTAAGGGAAATACAGTCATTCCCAGCTCTCTGCTTGACTGGACTTGGAATGCTCAGAATGGAGAACAAATTGATAAACAGAGCCGGTAGCTTCTGCGTCCATGGGCCATCAGTGTATGGAATCATAGAACAACAGAATTGAGAAGCTTATCAGAAGTCATCTGGTGCAAACTTTTGCCTGATGCAAAAATGCCTGCACAAGACCACCAACCTGTGGTGTCTAAATGTTGGCAACTTGAACCCATAGCAGTATGGCTCCTGTCATCTTCCAAAGTAGCTCATTCTGTTCTGAGATGACTACAGATGTTATATCCTTTCTATATTGAATGGAAACCCACCACCTGTTGGTCTTGGGTATACCCTCTTAAGTCACAGACAATAATATCTGCAATGTCTTTAAATTTTACATTTTCTTTCAGTTGTTCTTTATATTGTATTCCCATACCCTTTTACTTTCTTGGTCACCTTTTTAGGTGTAATCCCTCTTTTTGTTGTAATTCCTTGTGTGGACTTTGAATCTAGCCCTTCTGCTGGGTGAACATTCTAGATTTGTCTAGACTAGGAGGTAAGGGGATGTGTCTTCTTCCACTCACTACTAGTGATGCCTGAAATGTTGTAGGTACCCAATAAATATCTGATGAATGAGCTTTTAACGTTTACTCTAGTTGTCTCAGGTAGAACTCCAAGGAATGTTGAAAGTTACTCTAACAGGTGGGACATCAAGCCCTTTATGTTTTGATTTGAATAAAGAAAATGACTCACTCACAGGAAGTTTAAACTTACTGGAAGGCTGGGAAGTTAGGCTTTGATATGTTAAACTAGGTGGAAACATCATTACTAGAGATAATTTAGACATTGGACAACATTGGCTCCACATGTGTTGTGCTGATGTTTTCCACGGCCGCTGTGGCTCATACAACTTCCTGGGATCTTTTGACGAACAGAGAAAATTTCATAAATCAGCAAGAAGAGGAACTATAGATTTTTACCTAGCTCAATATGTTCAGTAATCACCTGACATCTGTGTAAGACCACTTCGGGCACCTGTTTACACAGTTGAACTGGATAATTCACTAACTATTTTGGTGTATACCCCTTTAAATAACTTTTGGGGTGGGTGAATGTTGGGGCGGGGTGGGAGGGAACACCAGTCGAGTAAACACAACTGTTGAATTATTTATGTTCACTTGAAAAAGACAGAACACAAAAGCTTATGATTTCACCTCAGCATTTCCAGCCTCCATGGGCAGTCTCGGACTGACCCTTGACCAACAGAGGATCCAAGTCATGTCTCCAGCAGCACCAATGGAAGATAGGAGCTAATTCTCTGTAAAGGGCTATTGACTAGAGGGCTATTGTCCTCTTTCTGAGGACAAGAAAACAATATCCTAACAAGATTTATCATTCCTCTGACCACTTCCAGTTCCGGTGAAATTAAGTTAACGTGAACACATTTTCCTGTGTTCCTGTCTCACAATGGGCCGTGTGTGTGTGTGTGTGCACACAGACGTGCACTTTGTTTCATTTGATATTTTCACAAACAGCCAGCAGATTGAGCAGGGCATGGCCCATCAGTCCTCTCGTTCCTGGCAAGGAATTACAAACTAAAGGAAATCAGCTTTAAAAGCTTTTTTGGCCCCTCACATTATTAAGCTAAATCTAACAAAGATATGAGGGGAAGGAGGCAGTACACTTTCCAAGGAGACTAGTCTGAAATTATTTAGAGACAGGGTATCTGCAATTCCTATTAGCAAAAAGAGAAAGAGTTCTCTTCCTCGCTTCCTAAGGTTTGACATCATCCTTAAAGCCACTATCATTACAGCATTTATTTCCAGTCATCAGCCATTCTGTTAGCCTTCTCAAACCTCAACTCCGCACATCCTGCACCACTAGAAACTCCCTCATTTAAATCAAACAAAAGAAGAACTTACTGTAAAACAAAAGAAAAGAAAATTCTCATCCTCATATGTGGTTATAAGTCTTAACAAAGACAAAGAGTTCGTTACATAAATTAAATGACTAACAACAAAATCTGTTCTATACTTGGTGATCTTGGGCTGACCTTTTCCTAAGATGTACTTCTGTTATTGTCCCGGGAAGCCCAATACCTATTGAGAAACAGGATTCTGTCTGTAAAGAAATGATTGTAATTCACAGAGCAGATTCAATTTAAATGATCACAGGCAAGCTTTTCATTTTTCCTAAACTTCCCAGACCCAAACCCCACTAGACTATACTTTCATAACTCCTACATAAGGATTTCACTAAGAAGAGCCCCCTCCTCCTTCCTGTTCCTACCTACTGCTGATGTTAGGACTTCACCACTAACAACTAGTGGTCTGACTCACTGCAGGGGCCGCCACATCACGAAGTTCAAGGCTTCTGTAAAAGGAGGGTCAGACAGTATAACCACACTAGTTAAGTAAAGGCCCAAGGAAAAAAGCAAAATAATTCTGGGGAAAACTCCTAGGTATTACTTGTACTAAGGACTTGTTGATTTCAGGGTTTTTTTATTTCTTCTACTAAAAGAAAAGGTTTAGTGTAAGGTATTTACATGTGGCTTTTTGACTTTCCAAGTGATTATTGAAAAGTATGCAGTGGGAAGACTTTAATCTCAAACTCTCTAACTCTACAGCATTAGATCATTATAATTTTTGGTGCTCAGAGGACAAGCAGAGAGCAGAATACTTCACTGTAACATTACTTACTTGTTTATAGGTCTGGCTCCCTGACTCAGCTGGGAACTTTATCAAAGGCAAGAATTGTGCTCTTTGCACTTTTTTACTCCCATGGCCTTGTCTGGTGCCTGGTACATAGCCAATAAATATTTGTCAAATTAATCCATGAAGGTAAGTTGAAAGTACACCATTAGTGTTAACTGGCATGGCCTTCCTTGGGTGAGTAAATGGGCTCACTAAGCCCTGGTAACCACAATGTCTTTTGAGGCCCTGCATTAAGCCCTTGCTCATTCTTGCCAAGAACGGTGCCTAAGAAGGCCTCAGTTTGATTTCCATATTTGGATCATGCTGGGTGCAGACCCCAATCCTATAATCCATTTGCTTCTGAGGCTGTTGGCATCTCCGGAGTCAGGAAGTAACATCTGCTTCAGTGAGCTGATTACCAACAAGAATAAAAAGGGAAAGACCAGCGTTAGGTGGGGTCTGACTTAGCTTCAAAGCAGGCATATGGCATGTGTTTTAATGAGAGTTTACATATTCAGAAAAGATACATCTGAAGGGCAAATTAACTAGCTCAAGACAGAGCACATAAACATAATGTGGCTGATCAGACTGCTGTAAATCAAGGGCACACTATCTGTGAAAGCCTTCATCTTTACACTCCCCAGCATCACTGAAGTAATGGTGCCCAGTTAACCTCAAGGCTGGATTACTAGAGTGGTCATCATACGATCTACCTTCCTGGATGTCTCTGCACCAAATCCTGCTCCACAAACTACAATGTCAAGCTCCCTAAAATATCACTTTATTTGCTCAGAAACGAAGGTTTCACCCTGTTCCTGGTGTTCAACAATTTCCCAGAGGATCTGGCCCACATTCAAATTTCCATGCTACTTCTCAATACGGTTCTAAGCCGACTCTCCATCCCACCAGCATGGTCCCTTCACTCAGGGGGGGGGTCTCCTGCTTCTTTCCTGCTGAGTTTGTTGCTCTACTGGCCTTACAAAGTTCCACTTACATTGCTTCACTTATCCAAATTCTGTCCTTCTGTCCAGCCGCAGTTCAAGCTCATCCACTCCACAAAGCCTTCTGCTATCATTTTAGTGCTCAACAGCAGTTCCTTCTCTGAACTACTATAGAACTATAGACACTTGGAAAGAACTAATGTGTAGCTATATTTTAAATATCATTTGGTTCAAACATTATTCAGTGGGATAAAAGCACAGGGTCTTTTGGAATCCCAGTGTCAGCTGACAGAAGGTACAGGGTGGAGACCTCGTGTGATGCAGAGAACACAGCCCTACGCTGATGAGATAAGACAAGCATAACAGAATAGGTGTTTGGACCATTTTCTTCTTGTTTTTCCTCTCATCATTGTCCCTTTTAATCAGAACAACACTTCAGAGTTTAAAGAATCAATAGTATCAACCAGAGAAAGGGTTTAGTCTTAAGAGAACTTCTCATCCCCTCTAATGGGAAGATCCAGGTGAACAGAATTTGCTATTTTGGATCTGAACAATGACAGCTTAAAGTGGGGCTGAATGGTTTGGTATAGGGTATGGTGGATGAAACTGAATTAATTCCCCAAGGAGAAATGGGTTGAAAAGGACGAAGGAGGGAATCTCAAGGAAGAGATTATTCACAGGCATCCAAGTCAGAGACAACACAGCAGAAAGTGGCTTGAGCAGAACAAAAATGATGACAACAAAAATTTGCCCTAGCCTTTGGACTCTACACGGATTTTGGAGCAGTTATGAGTTAAACTGGGTTATTTATAGGGTACCCATTTTCAGGAGACACAGAGAACAAAAGTAGCGCTATTCCGGTAGTGATATTCCAGTGACCTATTCCAGGGACTAGATCTAGGAGCCCTATAGAAGAGATTCCCATGTACAAATAGGAGATGGTGGGAGAGGTGGTAGTGGTAGAGATGAATATGACATCAGGGGAAATGGAGCTGTTTGGTTCGTGGAGCTGTAGAAGAAAATAAGATTAATAAATTTTAATAGAAGCACCTAGAAGAAAAATAACTTCTAACATGCTAGACTTAAACCTAAGGTGCCTGCTATTTATTTCACAAACCCTCTTGGTACTTATAATTTATGAAACCTTATTTTTTTAGAACATGTTTTTCAAATATTTTTTATGGTCACCACAGTAACACATATTTGACATGGGCTAATGTTTCATGAAAAAATCTTACTGAGAATGAATATGATACTTTTTGATTTTTTTCTAATTTGGTATGGTCTTTTTAATTTAAAAAATGCTGGTCAAGACCTACTAAATTGACTTCACCACCCACTAACAAGAAAACATGTCAGAGCAAGTAGGCATGACTGACATCCAAGACCAGAGGACAGGAGCTGAGAGACACCAGCAACCTAGCTCCAAGTACATTCTGAGGGATTGCCACAAATACCATTGGCAGAAGAGTGTAAAGATTTCTTATAACTTTTAAACTTTGTCCTTTATTGTTTTGACCCTTTAGTTGCAGGAAAACTCCTTAAGAAACCACACAAGGATAGAGGACTTGTTTAGGATGTGAGAATAGCCTAAAATCTAAGAATCTGAACCTCATTCCACAGCTGTCCTTGGAAGAATAGATATTCACAGCAAACCAAAGCTAATCTCTGAAGAGAGGACCATGTCTTTACATTCTCGTTAGCACCCAACATGGTGCCTTGCAAGAAGAAAATACTCAATAAAATGTTTGATCACACATGTTGAAATTAATACATTCTGAAAGAGTGGAGTGGCTTTCAACATTTAAAGAGTATTATCACTTTTGATAAACATGTACTCACATTTCTGACTATATACCCCCATATTTTTTTGTGAGACAAAGTCTCATTCTGTCACCCTGGGTAGAATTCAGTAGTGACACCATACCTCACAGCAACCTCAAACTCCTGGGCTCAAGAAATCCCTTTGCCTCAGTCTCCCAAGTGTCTGGAGCTACAAGTGCCCACTACAACTCCTGGCTAGTTCTTCTGTTTTTAGTAGATATGGGGTTTTGTTGTAGCTCAGGCTGGTCTTGAACTCCTGAACTCAGGTGATCCTCCCACCTCAACCTCCCAGAGTGCTGGGATTACAGGCATGAGCTCCTCGGCCTACCCCCAGATCCTGATCCTAGACCTTTCACCTCCCTGTGCCTTCATTGATAATTACCTGCTCTAAAAGACAAACATAAAAGGAAACAAGCATTTTTTTTTTGTAAAAAACCATTAAGCTCCAAGCACACGTCATAATTTATCTCATTTATTTAAATTGCATAGTAATTTTCTGCAATTGGTATTATTTTCTTTCTTTTAGATGAAGAAACTAGAGCTCTATGAGATTAAGAGTCTTGACAAAGTCCATGGCTACATGTACCAGAGCCAGGATATGAACCTCCATCTGTATGACTCTGAAGCCTACATTCTTTCTATGTCTTCACAACAGATCTTACCTGGACATCACGGAAGTCAGGCGTTTCAGGCCTTAGTGGAATGGATACTGATCTGGGTCAACTGTTAACTCTCTCAAAACTTTCCTTGTGACCTGGGTATATTGGTTAACCTCTTTGACTCTCAGTTTTTCCACATGATGTAAAAGGTGGATCATGCCCTCCTCATGATAGAACCATTGTGAAGATTAAATGAAGTAATAAGTTATATGAGTTATAAACCGAGGACTATTTCATAAATGTGAGATGCTAGTCAATGCCTTGACTTCCAGAAGGGAGATGGTAAATGTGATGATAAATTTTATAAATTACCTGGCATCTTGCCTGAAAAAAAAAAAAAAAAAAGAATTACCTGGCAACCCTGTCTGGCATGTTCACTGATGTACTCTGCTTTGGAGTCTCATCTACAGGTTATGTGGTGAAGATTTCAATTCATGGTCGCCCAGCAGTAAAGGGCCTCCTTCCCCTTGAAAAATAAATGGGAGACTGGCACAAGCAGCACTTATAACTCTGTCTTGGGTAACCCCAGCAGTAGGCATTAGCTTAGGGGAAGAGCAAACAGGAAACAGTTTTGTTCCTATTTGAATTCAGGGTCTTTGAATGAAAGTCATTAGTATTTAGCTGCTTTCTAGTATCAGTACCAGAAAATACTATCATCGTCTTCAAATAGTCTCCTAGTTCTCCAGGTGCCTCAACTCTTCTTCACTACCAGAGCATACCCTAGTTTATTACAGATTTCAAAACTAGATTTCCCTGGTCGCCTGGAAGTCAGAGGACCACGGGAATGAAGACTTGTTCTTTCAAGTTCTCATCTCAGGCAGCATCTCCGATGGCTTTCCAAGCTCACCACCTATAAGTCATTTTCCTGTTTCCTGTCACTTCTTCCCAAATGTATTTCATAGGCAACTTCCTCTATTTATTCAACTTTGTTCCCAAATTCATAAGGAAGCTCTGCTTGAGAGCATTGCTAAAGACAATTCACAGCTCTAGTTCACAGGAAACAGGACAGAAGGATTTTCAAGCCACTGCCAAGGCCCAGTGTCAGGATGGAGCAGAGAGTAGTTTCCTGGTGTCAGAAGATTTGTATCTTCTGCCATGGACAAGGTCACGGGCACGGCTTGGAGGATCAAGGTAGCTCACAGCGTAGTGAGCCCCTACAAGCAAACATGCCTAATTAATCATAAAATGTTTTTAAAATGCAAGGAAGTTTTT
This sequence comes from Nycticebus coucang, assembly GCF_027406575.1. Lineage (NCBI taxonomy): Eukaryota > Metazoa > Chordata > Mammalia > Primates > Lorisidae > Nycticebus > Nycticebus coucang. Next base: position 59,840,583 of record NC_069790.1, read on the forward strand.
GTGTCAGAGGCTGGAGGGCCTGAGATTTGCCTCTCCTTCCTCTGTCTGACTGATAGAGAATAGATATAAGGACAACTCAGAGGGGACTTTACAACTGGTTGCAAAAAACACCCAATATCCTTCAAAATGTAGGGTCTTGCAATGTCTGGATAGAGAAAAAAGCTTGGTACTGAGGTCAACATGAAAACTTTCTAATACTCTCCTAAATTTAGGCCATGATATCTACCTGACAAATTGATTCCATCTGAGGAGCAGGCTCTAAATCTGTCTGCTGTGGACCTGAGAGCTGAAAGGAACTCTGCCCACAGCTAAAACCATGGACTACGAATGGCATGGGCTCTGACCAATCAGCTTTTTTTCACTCCTAGGAGTGGAGGGAATTAGGTGAGTGAAAAAAGAGGCCCCCAACAATCCCCAAGGAAAGAAGGAACAGAATGCTAATAGAAATATGGCGGGGGGCGGGGGTGGCTCAGGCCTGTAATCCCAGCACTCTTGCTTAAGCTCAGGAGTTTGAGACCAACCTGAGCAGGAGTGAGAGCCTATCTCTAAAAATATCTGGGCACTGTGGCTGGCACCTGTTATTTCAGGCGTTTAGGAGACTGAGGCAAGAGGATTGCTCGAGCCCAAAAGTTTGGGGTTGCTGTGAGCTATGACTTGAGGGCCCTCACTCTACCAACAGTGATGAAATGAGACTCTGTCAAAAGGAAGGAAGGAAGGAAGGAAGGAAGGAAGGAAGGAAGGAAGGAAGGAAGGAAGGAAGGAAGGAAGGAAGGAAGGAAGGAAGGAAGGAAGGAAGGAAGGAAGGAAGGAAGGAAGGAAGGAAGGAAGGAAGGAAGGAAGGGAAAGAAATATAGAGGGGGGCGGCAGGCAGACAATAAACGTCCTTCCTTTATCAACATTTTCTTTGGGCAGGAGACAATGGCATCATAATTTATATTTTCCGTGCAAAGCAAGGAGGCTTATAATTTGAATAACTGACTTTTCTGTTGCATCCCGGTCTTTCAATTACCATCACTGTATTTGGTTGACTGTGATTAGTGAGGAACTATGTTGTAACCAAACGCACAAGTTCATCATCAAGTGTGATAACAGAGCTCAGGAAGTTTCTAATGGGTGAGTGAAAGGCAAATGAAGAAGGATTTAGATTGTTTTAGTGAGTTATGTTCACCCAAGACATACCTGTTTGCAGTAATAAAATATACTTAGAACTATTTAAAAACCCTGATTCTTGAAATTTATGTTGGGAAAATAATTTTGTTACAGACTTAAGTTTAATAGCCATAACCCACTTTTCCCCATTAAAACAATTGTTTTTGTAACATGGATTTTCTTGTGGAGGCAATAATCATATGGTAGAAGAAAGACTATATTTTGTTCCTTAAATATGTGCTGAGTATCTGGCATGTGCTGTATCCCCTGAGGGATCCAGAACTGAAAAACAAGTTACCTATTCTTGAAAGAGCCAATAGGAGAAGTAATGAAAGTCTCTAGTAATACAGTCTAAGCTAGATGGATAGAGTTACAATTCAAACCGGAACAGGGTAAATGCTCAGAGCAGATCCACGCACATGAGAAGTAAATGGGGGAGCAGACATGGGGAGGACTTTAGGAAGGACAGAGTGATTCAGGAAGGACTTCAGTGAGGCGATGGCATTTGAGCTGGCTGTCTAAAAAGTGGGTATTATTTAGACATATAAAGAGGACAGATAAGACATGATAGAGAAAGGGAGTAGCAAGAGAAAGACGCGCAGGGTCTGGTGCAAAGTAGAGAGAGTATTTGCTGTCGACTACATTGTAGCTCTTGCAGAACAGAGCAAGGAAAAATAGAGAGCTTGGTAGAGGCCACATAGTGGAGAAGTATTCTTGCCAGGCAAGACATTTTGAACTCTGCTGTCCATGGTAGAGTGGCTTTATAACAAAGCCATAGCAAATTGCAGGCTATCTTGCCTGTTTGGTATGTATGAACTTGAACTCTGTTCCAGAGTTAGAGATGGAAGGAGGCTCTTTGGGAGGCTGTTATACCTGCCCAGGTGGGAGGTATGTTTGTCTGAGCTAGTATGGTACCCGTGGGAACCCAAGGAAAGGATGAATGGAAAAGGTAGTGCTCAGAAAGAACTGGTGGCATTTGATACACTTGATGTTAACCCAGGGACGGCCATGGCCCATTTGCATTCACAGAGATTCCCCCTAGCCACAGAAACTTTTTTATTAAGAATAAATATAAAATCATTTAAATAAATACAAATTGGCTTCAAACCGCTGATTTTCCAGTGCTAGACCATTTTCAGAGCTTGAACACCACCTTAGCAACTTACCCACAAGTTTCAAACCTGGCTCACCACCACAGCTTTCTGTCCCTTTTAAAATTTTTCTTTCATATATAGGGCTGCCATGTACCAGGTCCTTTGCACAAAGGGTCCCATAGCTATAGAATAGTTTGAAAATCACAGCTAATCCAAACTTTATAGATGAAGGAACTGGAGGAATACTGAAATTTCTGGACTCCAGGTCAGATCACAAAAGAAATAGATAATAAATCCTCTTTTCAATATGAGGACTTCCCAATTCCTCTTTCAATATTATAACCCCTGCTGTGTCATTATTATTCTGTTTTTCATCCTGGCACAATATTAACATCAGAGCTGGTTATAGATTTATCAGTATTCAGATGTGGAAAAATCAATCATTTACAAAAAGAACATGAGTGTCTAGGTGAAGGGCTGTGGAGCCACCACTGTGGAAAAGAAGTAGAGACTTGCCCAGGAGTCCTCTACGTTGTCACAGAATTCATATGTAGAACCATTTTACTCAAATAGCTAATATTCCATTAACAACTCACGTTAGAGAGTCAGGTTTTTATGGATTTTCTGTTTGTGGCTGGAATGTTTGTTTTTCTAAAGCAAAATAATTACAAACCATTAATCCTCCTGGGTATCGGGAGTTGCCAACAGAATCAAAAGAAAATTTAGAAATCCAGAAATGGGTCTGAAGGCTCAAAGTGAAAAAATAAGTAAAATATATTATCTTCTCAATAAACTGTGGCCTCTACTGAAAGAAATCTGGAAAATGCTAAGTGTATTACACAAATGATTGGATTTCTGAAGACGATGAACGAAATGTAGCTTTGGCAAAATGTAATTGCACTGTTTCGGTATGCCTCACGTTTTGTGATGACTGCTGTGTGCTTTCCCCTCATCTCCTCACACTGTACCTGGGTTGCCGAAGCTCTGGCGTGCGCACAGATCAGCAGGATATCTTGGCAATATGCAGACTCCTATTCCGTCAGTCTGAGATGGGGCTGGAATTCCAGGGCCTACACTTAGCATAGCAAAGGCTTACATGCCTCTCTGCTCTGACCCTGTGGAGTCTGGTCGCCTTCATGGGGTTTCCTGTATCCATGCCGCAGACAATTCATTCTCACCTAGTGCTTCCTGAAATTGCAGGGAATAGTGGGCATTACTGAGGCAATAGGATAGAGTTCAGAAATAGACTCATACGGATATAGCTAGGACACTATTGTTCTGCTAGAGCAGTTCTGTTTTTATGGGTTTGATGTATACACTGTTGTTTGAAGAAAGAGGAAATTATTAAAAGGAATTTAGAAAAGTCTAGGCATTATGACCTGAGATGTTTTCATCTTTTCTTCATCAAGGAAAGCTAATGCTTGGTGAGAACTTATCTTGTGCCAGGCCTATGCCAAGGGATTGTCCCAGGTCACACATTTAAGAAGCAGTGGAGAAGACAGAGTAGGATCATAGAGTTGTCTTATTTTTCCTGAAACACAGGTGATTTCATGTGCACTGGGCTTCCTTTCTGTCCTGCTTCTATGCCATCCCTCAAGGGTCTAATGCTGTGCTGTCTAGAGAGAGAGCCACATAGTGTAAGAAACTATCCAGTATTTGTACTCTGTACAAACAGACTACAGAATTAGACTTATACAAATACAGGCATCTGACTTCTGACAAAGGCAATTGAAAAAAGCAATTCAATGGAGAAAGAATAGTCTTTTACACAACTGGTTTTGGAACAATTGGTATTTCGCATATAAAAACATGAACTTGAACTAAACCTCATACCATATGCAAACTTTAACTTCATATGGCACCTAGATCTAAATGTAAAACATAAAACTACAAAACTTCACAAAGGGAACACAAGGAAAAATCTGAAGTTAAATGATGAGTTCTTAAAAATGACACCAAAAATGCCATCAACAATATAAAAATTTGATGAATTAGTTGTACAAAATTAAAAACTTTTGCTCTCAAAGATTCTGTCAAGAGATTGAAAAGACCAGCTACAGACTGGGATAAAATATATTCAAATCACATGGCAGACACAGGACTTGTATTAGGTACACATAAGGTACTTTCAAAACAATAAAAAGACCGTTTTAAAAACAATTTAAAAATGGGTAGAGGATTCAAACAGACATTTTACCAAAGAGGATGGACAAAAAGCATAAGAAGAGATGTTCAACATTATTGGGCATTAGAGAAATGCAAATTAAAACCACGATTCAATACTGCTACATCCTGTTAGAATGACTAAAATAAAAATACTGCCAATACCAAGTGCTGACGAGGATGTACAGCAACAGGAGCGCTCATACATCGCTTGTGGGAATGCACAATGATACAGCTTCTTTGGAACATGGTTTGGCAGTTTCTTATAAAGTTAATAAGTGTATTAACTTTAAGTGTATGCCCCAGTTCTCTCGCTCCTGGAGAAATAAAAACCTATTTTCACACAAAAAATTGCATACATAACAACTTCACTAGTAAAACCAGCCAAATGTTCACTGTTCAACAGGTGAATGATTAAAGAATTTGTGGTATATCTATACAGTACAACATTACTCAGCAATAAGGCATAGGCAGGCAGCACCTGTGGCTCAGTGGATAGGGCGCCAGTCCCATATACCGAGGGTGGTGAGGTTCAAACCTGGCCCTGGCTAAACTGCAACAAAAAAATAGCCGGGCATTGTGGCAGGCGCCTGTAGTCCCAGCTACTCAGGAGGCTGAGGCAAGATAATCACCTAAGCCCATGACTTAGAGGTTGCTGTGAGCAGTGTGATGCCATGGCACTCTACCGAGGGTGATAAAGTGAAACTCTGTCTCTAAAAATAAATAAATAAATAAATAAATAATAAATAAGGCATAGGCTATTGATATGCATAATTAGTAAGCTGAGTTTCAAAGACATTATGCTGAGTAGCAGAACCCATCTCAAAAAGTTACACATTTGATGATTCCAATTATATGATGTTCTTGAAAAAACAAAACTATAATAATGGAGAAAAGATCAGTGGTTGGCAAGGTATAGAGGTGGGAAAGTTGTAATTATGAAAGGATTGGATGAGGGGATTTGGGGGGGTCTGTGTGCTGTTTATGGTGATGATTACATAAATCTATACATGTGTGGAAATTCATAGAATTGCATACCAAAAGGAAAAGAAGTATAAAACAAACAGAGATGGAAACTGTATTTTCAAAACTTTTCTGTTTTTGTAACAATATTTTCAGAGGTCAAACTAAGTGTGCTGAAAACATTTTTTTAAGTATGAATGCACAGGGGAAAATGTAAATTGTATGTTCTTTGGAATTTTTCTTTCCTACCATGCAAGTAAATTGATGTACAAAAGCAAGTCTCCTGTATGAGTCAAAATAGACGGAAAAACAGGAGTCCAAAGGATCCCAGAAAACCCTCAACCTCTTTCAGTTGGTTTTTCATTACAGATGAGTGTTTTAACATCCAGATTTGCAGGGGTAAAGGGACTGAAAGAATTGAGTATGTTAGTAGGTGGCTCATCCAGACCAACCTAGAACACAACATGTTATTCTTTGATGACCAGAAATTTTATAGATGAACAAATATACAATTTGTATTCTAATTTTTAATTACTTACTGTTTACTCTTACATTAATCTTATCTCTCATTAATAAGTCCACATAGACAGGTTACTGTCTTTTCATCTGAATACTTTAATGAAAAGTAATAAACATATCTAAGGACTAACATAAGGTTTTCAACTTGCTCCTTTGCTGTGGTACCCCCAAAATGGGGAACCCCAAAACTGGGGAGGTGAAGACTTGGCAATTTGATACTACCATCTCCCAGTATGAGTTGTAAGAATGATTAAGTATAACACACCTCTAGGTCAGGGGTTAACGAACGATAGTCAATGGCTCATAAACTAAGTTTTACATGTACAGACATTTTAAAGGATTGTACAACAAAAAATGAAGAAGCGTGCATGATAGAGATAGAGATAATATATGTCCCAGTAAGCCTAAAATGTGTAGTTTGTCCCTTTATGGAAAAAACAATTTAAACAAAGCAAAACAAAACAAAAGAAGCCTCTCAGCCAAGCAGGAATAGATGGGAACATCATCAGCCTTATAAAGTGCATCAATAAAAACCATAACTAACGGACCGGGGGAAGGGGATGTAGCTTCAGGATGATTCAAATGCACAACATTTAGCTCAGGCATTACATTTCCTTAAGAAGCATGCAACCCAGATCTCTCCCATGCACAATTGACAGTAGGGTTCTTCGCACTCCTATGAGAATCTAATGCTGCCCCTGATCTGACAGGAGGTGGAGCTCAGGAGGTGATGCAGGGATGGGGAGCGGCTGTAGATACAGATGAAGCTTTGCTCACTCCCCTGCCTCTCACCTCCTGCTGCGCTGCCCAGTTCCCAACAGGCCATGGGACCTGGTACCAGGCTACAGCCCAGGGGGTGGGGACCGGACCTTTAGGACAATTTGAGGGAGGTGATTATACATTTATACAGAAATTCAAAGAGGCTAGAAGAGCCAAAACTCCTTTTTAAAAGGATAAAGTTGGGAGACTTACACCACCTATTAGAAATTTTAAAAACCATGAAGACGAACCAGAGGAGGTCATGGCTTTCACTGGACTTTGTGATTGTGAGGATAAATTAAAGTATGTTCTCAGCTTTGATACTGCATTTAAGATACACACAGTAAACACAAAGTGGAGGTGATACGTCTAGATAGCATACCATTTGAGAAAACATCAAAGTGCCTGGGAGTGTTTAGGCTGAAAAGGAAAAGGGTTTCCTAAGGAGACCTGATTACTCCGTATATAAAGAGCTGTCATAATGGAGGAGATATTTGACCTATTCCCTGTAGTGTTGGAAGAAAGAGCCTGACATACAAGAGGCAGGGTAGATTTGGTTCAGAATGAGGAAGAACATTCTAAAGTGGAACAGGCTTCTTCGTGACGCAGTGAGTTCACAGAGGAATTCAAGCAGATGCTGGAAGCCACTGGTCATGTATAATCTGATAAGTGTTTCTGAAAGTGTAGTCTGAGGTTTAGCTGGATCACAGTCTTTTTTTTAAATTAATTATTTTTTATTAAATCATAACTTTGTACATTGATGCATTTATGGGGTTCAGGGTACTGCTTTGATATGGATCACAGTCTTGAAAGATTGTTAAAAATTTAGATTATTGGGTCCTAACCTAGACTATCAATTTTAATCTCTGGGAATGTGACCAGAAATCTTTGCTTTAACAACCTTTGTAGGTAAGTCATGTGTTCACTAAATATGAAAATTGACTGCTGAGATGACTAACAGTGATTTCTTTGAATTCAAAGGATTGCTAATTCTCCCTTTCCTTTCCTAAATGTCTCCTGTCATTCCTATTTTTGGGGATATATGAGAATCTTCCTATGGCTTGCATTTAATTCTGTACTCCAAACAACCCCATGGCAAATGAAACTTTGCAACATAAACTTTGGGAAATGTTTACTACATCCCTTTACTAGGGATGACTCAATGTGCTGTCATGTTCATGACTGTTATCATAGGAAAGCATCAAGATGACATACTGATTGCTATCTCTGCTTTAATGCCAGGATTTTAACAATGTATGGACCAGGTGTAGCCTAACTCTCAGAAAGAAACACCAATGTGATGGTTCTGTCACAGGGGACATGAAGTCCATGACACAGACTATATACTGAACTGTTGAACCAGTTTATTTTTAAAGTCTAACTCTTAACTAAAGAAATCTACAGAGGAGATCCCTAAACATAGTCCATGAATTTGAGATTCCATCTATAAAATAAGAACTTTTTTTATTTTCAATTTAAAAAAGAAACAATTAGTAACTGAAATCCAAATATTGTTTCACGCCAGGAAGATACATACCATTTAGCATCCTTGCATATACAATTACATACCTTCTAAACATCATTTAAACTATCGCCCTCCTCACACCATTCTTAGGTATGTAACAGCAGCAGAAAGGAAACTCTTCCATAAATAAATAGGGGAACAATGCTACGAATTAACTCAGTGCTACATGCACTTTAACTAGTATGTGCACGCACATTTAAGATTATTACCTGATTACCACGAGGCTGTCTCTTCTGTCCTTTGTCTCTCATTTCCTGGTTTTGTTCTTTGGGTGAAGTAATTTTTAGGTGTACTTTTTGGATGAAGTAATTTTTAGTATTTCATTCTGTTCTCTGCTTCTTGGCCTTTTTTATCTATACCTCTTTGTATCTTTTCCCAGGAATTCACATCCATCTATCACAGTCTATGTTGAATTAATGTTGCACTACTTCCTGGGTAATGTAAATACCTTCTGCCTTTAGTCCATTTGTGTTGCTGTGAAGGAATAACCAGGACGGGGTAATTTCTAAGAACCGGGGTTTATGTGGCTCATGGTTCTGCAGGCTGTACAAGAAGCGTGGCATCAGCATCTGCTTCTAGTGAGGCCTTCAGAAGCTTCCAGTGATGGGGGAAGGCAAAGGGAAAGCAGGCATCCCAGGAGAGAGGAAGGAAGGAAGCTAGAGCAGGAAGGGCCAGGCTCCTTTCATGACTCCGTTCACTTAGGAACTAAGAGTGAGAACTCATTACCGCGAAGATGTCACCAAGCCATCCAAGAGAGAGCCACTCCCATAACCCAGACACCTCCCACCAGGCCCCCCTCCCACGCTGGGTATCAAATTACAGCAAGAGACTTTGGGGTGGGGGGGTCAAACAAATCATATCAAAACCCTAGCATCTGCAGCAGTACAATTCCATTCATACCCCAGCCCTTTTTTCATTCCATCGTCATATATTTTACTGCTACGTATGTTCCTCCTTAAGAAATTGCTTGCCATCAGTCAACTTCTATCAAAAGATTTTATGAAAGGACATATAGTATTTTGTAATTACCCTTGTATTTACCATTTCTAATATTCCTTCTTCTTTCCTGTAGATCTAAATTTCTAATTGATCTCATTTTTTTTTTGAAGAACTCCTACCATTTTTAGATTTTAAAAATTTTTTAAAGTTTTTAGGTATTTAGAATATGTAGTTTTTTGCAGTCAGTTCTGCTGTTACAAATATTCTCAGCCCTCATCTGTTTGAAATGTCTTTGTTTCACTTCAGTTTTTTAAAAATATTTCTTTTCACTAGGCATAAAATTCTAGATAATGCATTTTTAAAGATGTCACTCTGTTGTCCTCTGACTTTCACTGCCTTGAAGTCAGGAGTTATTCTAATCATTGTCCCTTGTATTTAATGCATCTTTTTCCCTTGGCAATGCTAAGAAGCTTTATTCTTTATCATTGGTTTTCACCCATCTGTTTATGGTATCTAATATTATTGCATTGTAGAAAGAATGTGGCATTATTGATTCTTTGGTATTTCCTGGGACTTCTTTTGTGGTCTGGATATGGTCAGTGTTTTTGATGTATATTTGAAAATAATGTGAATTCTCTATTTAAGAAATAGAGATTTCTGTATAGGTTTCCTTTAATCTGGCTTATTGCGTTTTCCAAACATCTACACCTTCTTTATTAATGTTGATCTGTTTCTGAAAGAGGCATGCAAAAAATATCTTCCACTGAAGTAGACTGATCTCATTTATTCAGTAACTTAGGCTATTTTGTTAGTAACATGGCTATTGCTTCCCCGTGAATTGCTCTTCAGTGAGTAAATCATGACCATCCTTACTCATATTCTGTTTTTTTCCCTTAATTTGCTTCCCTTTGAAATATCAGTCTTTACAAATTTTGTCTTTTACCATCCCTTTAAACTTTTAATCACCATCATATTTTAAATATATCTCATAAACAGCACATATGTGGATTTTGTTTTCTAAAATTTTGTTTTGAACATGCTAGTTAATCTGATTACATTTACAGAAATTACTGATGTAGCTATACTTTTTCTACAATATGTTTTTCTGTTTCTTATGTCTTTTCTTATCTTATTTTTTTCTCTTTCCTGTTCCTTATTAGATCAATCTACTGTTCTTTCATCTTTTCCCCAGTGTACTTTTTAAAAGAAATTCCCCCTATTCTTTGAGAGTTACTCTTAAATTTTTTATTATTTTTTTTATTTTTTACTCTTAAATTTTTTAAAGCATACTTGCTTAAAGCAGGGGTATCACCCTTTTTGTTTTTTTCTTCTGCCCATTAGAAGAAGAGTTGTCTTGGGCCACACATTAAATAACAAACGCTAAGGAAAACTGCTGAGCAAAAAAAGAAATTAAAAAAAGAATAAAAAGGTCGATGTATAATTTTCATGATATCTCACACCACCGACAAGCAAAACAGGCCTCAAAAAATCTGCACGTGGCCTGTTGGCCACAGGTTGGACATCCCTGGCTTAATGACTAAGGTGAACCTGCTTCTGTCTTCCTCCCAAATAACACAATGAACTTGGACTTTATAACTTCAGTCCCTCCTGTTCTTGTTGTTCATGGTATTGTCACCTAGCATTTTAGTTTCTTGTTATTCAAACAACCCCTTCACTGATTTTCTTTAAAAACGAAAGTGCTTCAGTAGAGTTACAAACGGGTTTACACATTTCTTTATTCCTCATTCCTTTTTGCACTTCTTATTTTTTGATGTGTAACCATTATGACTTTCCATTATGAGTTACTTTGATGTGGAACTAAAGTTGGTCAATTCTCTCAACCTTTGTTTCTCTGAAAATGCCTCTTTACATCACCCCACAATTGAATAATAACTGAGCTTGTTGTATTATTCTAAGTTAATATATATTTTCCCTAAGCATTTTGAAGACAGTATTTTGTTACCTTGTGGCATCTATGATTCTTAATAGGGAATTTCCTAAAGCAATGCTTCCTAACCTTTCTTTTGGAGAGTTCTACAGAGAAGAATTTGAGAGGGGAAGTCACCCCCACATTACCCTCATGTAAGATCAGGAGGATCAGAGATCACTAGAAATCCACTTTTCAATCCAGTTGAGAATCTCTTTCAAGAATTTCTCTACAACAAATGAAAAAGTAGTCAAACAATATGTTTGCTAAATTAATTAATGAATAGATGTGAGTCTAGATGGAGAGCTGGCGGGTGAAGCTATGAATGGTGGGTGATCCTGGGAAAATGTCCTGATTACAGACATCCTGCCGGATACTCCTGTTAATGTTACTGAGAAGTATCATTTCTTGGTCTGTAAATGCAAATGTTATCATTTGAGTGGAAAAACAGAACAAATATCACTTCTTAGTGGTACATTTCTACTTCAAAGTGACAATTTGACTATTAGTAATAATGCCCTGTTAAAAAGATAATAAATATTTGCTTTTTTAAAGTTTCCAAAGCATTTCCATGTATATCCTTTTAATTTACTTAATCATCAAGTAAACCTAGTGAGTTAAAGGATCATTGCCTTCATTTTTCACAGCTGAGGAAGCCCAAGCAATGAGAAAATTTTCGTGATCTGTGTAGCGTTATACACTAGTTAGCCAGATTCAGTGCAGGTTTTCATTCTGTTCTGATTTCTCCTGCTTCCTCTTCACTTTTCACCCTCCAGCCCCCTTTGACTTAGTGTGAGCTGTGATAACAAAGTACCATAGTCTGGGTGGCTTACAAACAACACAGTTTTCTTCCTCCCAGTTTGGAGTGTGGGAGACTACGATCAGGTGGTATGGGAGAGTTCTCGCAAGGGCCTATTTCCTGGTTTGCAGATGGCCATCTACTTGCTGTGTCCTCACTTGGTGGAAGGGCCAGGGTGCTCTCTGGGGTCTCTTTCATCAGGGTTCTAATCCCATTCATGAGTACTCCACCTTCATGACCCAATTACCTGCCAAAGGTCCGACCTCCTAGTACCATCAAATAGGAGGGTTCAGATTTCAACTACTTATATGAATTTGGGGGGGTGCAAATATTTAAGTACCCTTATTTTAGAGGGGCCGGATACCAATATTAAGAATTTGTATACCCTAGCAAAGGTAGCCACATAAGGAGGGCATCCCCAAGCTGCTGGAGTGTTGCTTCAGAGCTGGGCAGCCCTTGGGCACGCATCTGTGTGGACTGAAGATGGGGTGATTCTCTAGGACGCATGCTGCGTGCTACACAGGAATACAGGATGGGTGACCAGCATCCAAGGAGGCTTGTTCTACCCACTGCATGACCTCACTTGTGGCTACTTATTCTGTCAGGCTGCTTTCCGTGACTCTATCCTCTACTCTCCAGGCCACATTGCGGGGGTTCTTTCCATTAGTCCTACTGTCCCCGATGCCTCTTACCCTACACTGCCCTTTACCAGGCATTCGTCATAATTTTTCAAAACATTTATTCCAACATTCCTCTAGTGCTGACAGAAATGCTGGTTGGCATAACCTTTCAGGAAAAAAAAGTGTTTTGTAGTGTCTAATAAAGCTAAGGATATATACACCTCAGCAAGTCCACTCCCAGGTGTGGACCCAAGTGTAACATATGCATAAGTTCACCAAGGGGTATGCACAGCGATACTCACAGCAGCTGTATTCATAACATCACCAACTGGAAACTATCTAAACACCTGTCTATAGTAAAACGGTAAGTAAATTGTATGAACATGTGAATAGAAGCAGCTAGACCCCAAAGAGCACACTCTAAGGTTTCATTCAAAAATAGCAAAAAAACAGGTAAAATGCATCTCTGCTGACAAAAGTCAGGATGGTAGCTACTGTTGCAGGGAATAAAAACTGGAAGGAGGGACAAGGGAGTTTTCCAGGGTCCTAGAATTGCTCTTTACTTTCTCTGGGTGATGTTTTCATAAGGGTGCTCAGTTTGCAAACTGCATAATTATGGTATTTACTTCTCTATATGGAGGGACATGGATATGTCTAATGGAGTTAAAATACTTATCCCTGCCCAACTTATTTTAAATACACATGTCCAACAAACATACATGGATTTAAAGGCCTTAATCCAGTCCCTTGAAAAGAAAATCAAAGCAAGTCACTATTGTCATCTACCAGCTGGGACTGGACCTGTGCCTTTGACTTGCTCATTTCATGAGATATTATGTTACTGCTGTCCCCCCAAACCACACCAGGATCAGTAAAGGAATTACGTAAATACAATAGGCAGCCCTGATGAAATAGTAATTAAATATCTTAGCAGCTGTGTGCTTCTGTTCATGTTAGATAATTAGCCAGAAAATTGTTTGCATAATTATTTTATGGAGCATTTGGTGATTTAACCATTTTACTCATAAGGCTTATCCAAAAGTCATTAAACTGTTGAAAATGGTAGAGATCATAGTTGGTGCTGTTTCAGCAAACTTAACAAGACCCAAATGGCTGCAGAATTCCCTGGATCTCTTCTGTGTAACCAGTCATTGCAGCTGGCAGGTCCACGCTGGCTTTTGCTTTTAACATTTTATTATTTTCTCTCTAAAGGACATGTGTGTTAACTCTTTTAAAATGATATACAACCAAAATGGGTTCTTGAGCCTGCCACTGCTCTTTCTGATTAGATGAAAGTGCACATGAATCACTGCCTTGGTTATTAAAGCCATGTGCTGCAGTCCCCGTTTGTAGACAGGAGGCACGGAGAAAGAGAAATCAAGGCAAATCACAAAAGGGGGCAAAAGCAGAGAAGGGGAAATTGACCTTGGAGATGAGTTTGAAAAGTATTTCTGGCCCACCAAAAGCGTAGCCAACCTTGCAACATCTTGGTAGCTTTTCTGCACACTAGTAATGTCATCATAACAATATATTTCATGACATGAACCTTCGGTCGGGAATATTTTCCTTTTTAAAAAAAAATTTTTGGCTTAGCTGAGGAACTCAATTCTATGTATCTGGCAAGATACCAAAGTAAGTCATTGTTGGGGGCATGTTGACTGGTTATATAACTTTGAACTTGGGGTTGGACTTATATAATATTTAAGTCCAACTAGGGTCCTCTCACAATGTGTAACCTCTCAAAGACAGTCCTTGCTTCTAAAATGGGAACACTGGAAGCAATTAGGGTGGTGCTTAGAGTCCAGAATAGACTCAAACCACGTATGCTCACATCTGACCTTGGGTTTACTGTCACTTAACCTCTCTGTACTTCTGGCTAATTTTGACAATACCTGTCTCATCTGGTGGTTGAGGATTTGTCTCATCCATTTGTGCTATTATAACAGAATACCTGAGACTGGATGATTTACAAACAGCAAGAATTTATTTCTTGCAGCTCTGGACAAGGCTCTGGCACAGAGTGTCTGGTGAAGGCCTCCTTACCGGGTCCCCACATGGCAGAAGAGCTAGACGGAATGGACTTGTTCCCTCAAATTCTTTTATAAGGCATTAATTCCACACATGTAGGCTGTGACTTAATCACTTCCCAAAGGCCCCACCTCCTTACATTATCCCCTTGGCAATTAAGTTTCAACATATGAATTGGGGGGGGGCACATTCAGAACATAGCAGGAGTAGCTGAATTAATACGTGTAAGAGTAGCTCTTAGAACTGTTTGGCAAGGAATGGACACTTTATAAATGATTTCTATGTTATTTTTACTTTTAACTGTTGTTTTAGAGAGTAAAACAACATTGTGTATGCAAAAGTGTTACTTAAACCAGAAATCCCAGGAAAGATGATTCCCATAATCCTTTCATTTCCTAAGGATGACCCATTCATGATTCTCTAGAGCAGTGGTTCTCAACCTTCCTAATGCCGCCACCCTTTAATACAGTTCCTCATGTTGTGGTGACCCCTCCAACAATAAAATTAGTTTTGTTGCTACTTCATAACTGTAATTTTGCTACAGTTATGAATCGTGATGTAAATATCCCATATGCAGGAGACCGCAAAGGGGTCACAACCCACAGGTTGAGAATCGCTGCTCTAAAGTCAGAAGAAATTCAAAAGCGAATGTTGTAAGCATAAGTTCAAGGGAAGGAACTCAAGGGAAGTTCATAGGGAAGGAAACTCAACTGCGTAGCTGCCATCAATTAACGAAATCTTCACAAAAGCCCACTGTAGGTGCAGCTCAGCTAGAAGATGGCAACTGAATAGTTAAACACAGGAAGAGAACTAAAGGCGGACAGCTATTGCTCAAGGAACACAGGATCTGCCATTTCTAAAACTCCCCTTTGGGAGTCACTGTGAATGGGTATGGGTTTCCTCATAGAGTGATAAAAATGTGCTACAATTGATTGTTGTGATGGCTGGTTGCACAACTCTATAAATATACTAATTCCATCAAATCGTACATTTTAAATGGATAAATAGTATACTCTGTGAACTATAGCTCAATAAAGATAGTTTTTTAAATTACCTCTTGTACTTCAATTCATATCGCAATTTTCTTTTTAAAAAAATACAAGGGAAAAAAGGCAGAAAGCATTTGTTTTTTTCTGGAATGAAGTGTGGCTGCTGGCACCCAGACTGAGCTCGGCAGTTCCAGCACTGGCCTTCCTAGTAAGGATGGCAGATACTGAGATCCCCGCTGGACTCCAGGCAGAGAAAGAATGCCAATTTCTTTCTTTGTTATTTGTTCTTCTTCATTTGTTTCTAAGTAAGAGCAGGGTTTGGAAGGAAAAAGCCAACCCCCAAAAGGGTGTGTCCCATCAGTGTGTCTGACACAGTGGACGCTGTCACACGGGTGGCAGTCGGAGGGAAAGGCAGGACCCAGTGCTCAGGGGACAGTGCAGGGAAGACTCCCAAGCAGGCAGGGGTTCCTCCTAAGGAGGGTAGTCTGTCTGTCCCATTAAGATGCAACATCTCCCAAGCTGTTTGCATTTTCACAGGGTCCTTTGGAGAGTAAAGAGACTGAGCAGCAGGGGCCTTCCCTTTGCCCCAACTGGTCCCCAACACCCCCACTGCCCTCCACTGTCCAAGGGCTCCCCCCCAACTCCAGTCTCTCAGTTCAGACATGGTCTCAGAGTTTAGGCCCTTGTCAGAAATGAAGTCAGTGATTTCCAAGGTAAACAACGAGAAGCCATTATAAAAAGCTCCACAGACAGGAAACAACAAAAGCTCTGCAGAAAAGCTCCCAGAACGAACCACCAAATTCTCAGGGAAAGAGAAAGACTGGCCAGGGAGACTCTGGAGGCTGGCGGAGGGCCAGTGTGTCCCGACTTCCAGCTTGGAGGGAGGACCTTCTGAAAGATCCCTCTCCCAGTGTGACTGGAAGGAATCTCTGCAGGCACAGAAAGCTTCAGAGACACCCAGAGAGAACAAGGCTGTTCTGAGGTAGCAGGCCCAGGCAGCAGGCCCTGTCACCGGACTGCCTCCCGGGCCTCAGTGCACTCTCCCACGTACGGCTTTCTGGGAGGTGGACTTTTCACTAACAGTAAATCTTTGTTACGTTTAGCCAAAAGTTACACACAGGGTCAAATTCTAAAATATTTTAAAAGATAAAGCTAGTGGGTAAAAGTTTGAGGAGAACAGTATTTCCCGGGTCTCCAAGTATCTCCCTGTAAGATTCATATTGATTACAGGAGAACAACATCAAGATTAGGAAGGTCTAACGACAAACCGACATCACGTCGGATCACACACCGAGAAAGAGTCCCCGCATCTTCTGTCACGTTCCTGCCAAATACATGTGACCTAAAATAGTTTGCAGGAAACATCAGGCAAACCCAAAGTCAGGGTCATTCCACAAAATAGCCCGATTATTTTTCAAACATGTCAAGTTCCTAAAAGCACAAAAGAAAAAAAAAAAGGACAAAGGAAGAGCTGAAGATTAAAAGAGAATAAAGAGGCCAGAGGCAATGCCTGGTTCCTGGTGGGATCCTTCTACCTTCAAGTCTGTCGCTGGGAAGTGGTGATTTGAAGGAGGGCTGAAGATCAGATAATAGTGCACCTGTGTTGATTCCCTGATTATAATGATTGCGCTGTGTTTATGTAAGAAAAGCACCCTGGCTGTTTAGAACATATACACTGAAGTATTTAGGGGTTAACAGGTATCATATTTGCAACTTGCTTATAAGATTTAGATAATAGTATTGGTGATGACCATAATATAATTAGAGAGTGAAAGAGGGAACAGCAGGTGTGCTAACATATTAATGTTCGAAGAATCTGGGTGAAGAGTATTTAAGATCCTTCGTACTATTGTTGTAACTCCTTTGTAAATTTGAAATATTTCAAAATAAAAGAGTTTTTAAATAACATTAAATTTCCCAGGAGAAAGAAGTGGAATAAACCCTCCATGGGCGGCTGCACTGAGTTTTGTCTATGGAGACTGGAGGGGGGATGCAGGTGTGGATAAAGCACTCTTTCTGGAGGCTCCACACACTGCACTGTGTTTTCTGTTGGTGCTTTGGGATTCCAGAGAAGTCTCTCCCGCAGGCTGCTCCATGGGTTGCCAAACCTATCCCTTCCCCAGAGGAAGCCAAACTGTTTAATGTCTAGGAGAATGTGAAACACTCCCTTGACACTCAACCATTGGAAATAGTTATCTGTTGTGATAGAGAGGCCAGGAACCCTGCCCAAGGAAATTATTTCCCATCCTTCTATGCAAAGCATCACAGGGCTGTTGTTTTAGATTATTAAGATAATGAGATGCAGATGAGAATTTAAATTACAATGCTACAGACTCTTGAAATGTTTTCTTACTGGATCTCAGCTACCTGAGCTCTCTTCTTGTTTGATTTTCTCCTTACCTGATTTATGTTTAAAGAGTTCAATAAAGGCTATCACTAAGGTACATAGGAAGACCCTTAGGACTTTGTAATTCATCACTGGCCAAATGCTTTTAAAAACCTCAACAGAGCCTTCTGTCCTCCCCACCACACCCTCACCTCAAGCTGTATTTCTAACTGATGAAAAAGAATAAAGAAAAAGGAAGGGAAGGAAAGACAAGAGAGGGAAGGGAAAGGAAAAGAAGGGAATTAGTAAATGATTCCATCAATATCTCATTTAACCATCACACAATTCCAGAAGGCAGGTGGAAATATTAATTGACAGTTGGAGAGTGAGGTTTGGAGAGGTTAAAAAGTGGTTATCCATACAAGTCACAAGGAGGACAGCAGAGATTTAATATTGAGGTTTCTCTGATGCTGGGCCTGTATTATGTCCAATTTTACTGTTTTAATACCAATAAAATTCAACTTGTTCATTTCTCTTTAAAAACAGCACTCTTTTTCTAAAAAGCATAGAAAATTGAGAAAACACAGAAAAGTACAATAAAAAAAAATTTAAGAATCCTACCACCCACAGTTAACCTCTTTGTGTTCTTGATTATGATTTAATTTAAAAATGTCATTCATAGGTTAACACTTCTGGAAAACTGTTTAAAAAAATTTTTAGTCTTGTTTTTAGACTTATAGTCTGATAAGTCAATATAAAATTATTTTCCTATATCTTTATACTATTATGTTTACCATGAATACAATTTTATTTTTTTAATTTTTTATTTTATTTATTTATTTATTGCAGTTCTTGGCCAGGGCCAGATTTGAACCTGCCATCTCCAGTATATGGGGCCCGTGCCCCACTCCTTTGAGCCACAGGCGCTGCCCTGAATACAATTTTAGAAAAAAATATACATATAAATTTTCTGTCTTCAACAGTAATATAATTTTTTCTTAATATTCTTTCAACAGTGTACCCTTAGGAATATTAATAACACAAGACAACTTATTACCTAACTTGATAAAAACTCGAAAATTAATGTTGATGTAAATAAAGAAATTGATGGTGCCAGCTCTTGGTCTTCAGTGGCTCTGTGTCTGCTTTATCAGATTTACTTTTACTGTCCTTTAATCATTAAAACAAATTGGTTGAGAATCACCAAGACCTTTCCTTCCCTAGAAAAATTTAAAGAGAGAAAGTTGACTGGCGGGGTGACTTAGATAGAGTTATTCCTCAAGAGATAGAAATGACCTTGAGAACTCTTGTCATGACTGAGAATTGGGAACTAAAACCCATTTTCCTTTTCATGGGCTGCATAGATCAACCACATTTCCCAGAATCTCTGAGGCCGGTATGTCTACATTCTTTCCATCAAAATAGGAGCAAAAGGAAAGTGTACAACCCCCAGGAATGGCCCGCAGAAATCTCCCATTGGCACCACTCCATGCTCTTTTATCTTCTGGCTCCGTCGTTGGCAGCCCCTGGTGAAGACTAGAAGCTGCCTGTGAAGACCACAAAGCCTCTTCCCTCAGTCTCTGGCTCCATCGACAATGTGTAGCAGAACAATGAGCCAATCTAGAACCTGCTTGGACTGTTACGTGAGCAAAAATTAAACTTCCATTAGATGGAGCCATGACATGTTTGAGTGCATCTGTTACTGAGGCTGAGCATGTTCGAACTGTAACGAAAAGATCTTGGGGTTTCCTTCCAGCTGTCAAATCCTAAATTAAATATATATTGAAATTATTCAAGCTATGGTTGGAATGAGTGTTTTAATCTGCAACACTGTTTTTAATATAATGGATTTGGCAGACCCACATCATAGCATGGAGCTGTCAGGAAGGGATGACACGCTGTCTAGTATGGACTCCCACTCTTCTCAGCCAAAAGAGGGCCAAGAAGACTAGTGGGGGAAGTAGAGGAGGAGGGAGAGAGGAAGACAGAGAGACTCTGGTTAGTTAGTTCGCCCTAATGTGCAGAGAAAAGGGAACCCTTGAACACTGTTGGAATAGCTATATGGAGATGTTAAGGTTTCCCTGACTCTGGGCTATGCTATTTCCACTTTTCTTTTTCTTTTTTCATGCAAAAGTTTATTTATAAACACTTTTTTATATTGCTTTGGGTTTATTGTTTTCATTTCATATTTTTTTATTGTTAAATCATAGCTGTGTACATTAGTGCAATCAAGGGGTACAATGTGCTGGTTTCATATACACTCTGAAATATTCTCATCAAACTGTTCAGTGAAGCCTTCACGGCATTTTCTTAGTTATTGTATGTATCCCTTGCCACAGTTAACCTCACCCTAACTGTGGGGTAGATATCACTATCTTCATCTGACAACTGTGGGCTTGAAGCATAGGGAAGTTAAATAACTTACTCAAAATATCCCAGTTGGCCCTGTAACTAACACACATGCTTGGAACATGATAGGCACCCAATAAGTATGTGTTGGATAAATGAAAAAGCAAATGAGTAAAGTTATGGAAGCAAGACTCAAATCCAGGCAAGTCAGACTTCAGTTTCCATGCTTCTAACCCACACAGTCTTCTGCTTGGATGCAAGTATATTACCAGGGCCAGTCCTATGCCAGACATTCCATTAGCACTCAAAAACATCTATTAATTAATGATTGAATGAGTCTTATTTGAGACTCAGTTTCAGTTTCCTGAGAACAATACTACCTACATTCATCATAGAGTTGCCATAGGGCATAAATAAGATACAAAAGGTAAATGAAAGCTTGCCCTGTATTATTACTATATTTTAAAATTATTAATAGAATAGTCTTCAGAATCACATTGATCTGGGTTTAAATCACAAGACCAACACTTGATGGCTGTGTGACCCACGACAAATTACCTAATCTCTCTGTGCCCCTGTTTCCTCATCTGTATAATGGGGATGATGATAGTACCTACTTTACAAGGTTGTTGTAAAGAAAAAAAAAAAAGATATACTTCACACATAAAGCACTTAGCATTAATGAATGGTAACTGCTTTGTTATTTTAATCAGCCTTTGAATTACCAAATGGAATCGCTAAGGAAACAATTTAGGACACCCTGGTTCTGAGCTACTTAACGTCTCCAGCACTGTTCTGTCATCTCTCAAGTGGTGATGATCCTGTGTATCTCTGTGCTCCTGCCAGGGACCACTGTCCTGCCAGGACAGTGCATGACACTCGGTGAGGACACGATGGCATACTTGTTGAATACTGAAGAAATGGTGGTGGTGATGGGGGGGTGCTAAGTCTCTGCTGTCCCTGCTGAGGCATGTACCCTCTCACTGTTAACAAACAACTCCTCTGAGATTAATCAAAAGCAAGAGTAGAGGCCACTCGCCTGCTCTCTTGCTGTGAAAGCCCTGCAGCTCCTCACAGAAGGCTCTTTGAGAGTGAAGCTCTTAGGTAAAGAGGAAGCTGGCCTGCAAAGTTTGAAAAATGATGCAAAAACTCAGCCCCTCTGAGGCTGGAGAGGGGCTAGCCTGCTCAGCCTCCTCTCTGGTGCTTAGCAGACTGAAATGTGATACCCAGGAGGGGACTGTTAGCCTGACCGTGACAGCAAAGCCTGCCGCCCTTAAGTTTTTCTCCATCCCCTCCACCAGCCGGGTGCTGGGGATATTATTTTAGTATTAATGAAACTGCAGCCTCTGGTTTTGTGCTTCCATTTCACATTCTCCCTTCTTCCCCAGCCCACATCATCATCATTCATGGCCTTTATGAAGACCCCACCTGCCAGGCATTTGGCTACAGTGGCCAGGTGCCACTCCTGCTCTCACAGGATGGGAAACACGTGTCAAACATCTCAGCCCCCAAGTGCCCTTCCTAGTTCACCCGTCGCACACACCAGCTGAAACAGTGAATTGTGACAGTGGGGTGTGTGTGTGTGTGTGTGCGTGTTTGTTACTAGAGGTTGAGATCACTTTAAAGCCATTCTCAGTCCAGATTCTCCTGCCAATTCTTTGGAGCTGGGAGATTCACAGGTACCACTTGGAATATGTTTATGCCTAGGGGGTGGGATGTAAGGAGGAAAGCTGGGGTGAAAAGATCTGAACGGTGTACAGACCTAGAAGATACCACTATGAGGGGATCCAGGGAAGGGAGTATCTTCAAAGTCGTGTCCCCTTCACCCTCTGATTTCAAGATATTTACAATAGGATTCAGGTCACCATCCCCCAAATTGAGCACCAACAGAAAGGACATTGAAAATAAGGTCAGCGTGAGCAACAGCATTTCTTTTTTTTCTTTTTTTTTTTTTTGTGGTTTTTGGCCAGGGCTAAGTTTGAACCCACCACCTCCAGCATATGAGACCGGCGCCCTACTCCTTGAGCCACAGGTGCCACCCGCAACAGCATTTCTTGAATGAAATCTTCCACAGCAGATGAGAGAATGTATGTCCCCTGCATTAGCCAGGGCCAAACAGTATGGGGGGACAGCTGTCAGGCTCTGAGCCCCGCAGCCCAGCCACATGCCTAGTGTGAGTGCAGACAGCCCCGGTGGTGGCATGGGGCAACTGGGGGTACCTGCGGGCCCGACTTCACACTTCAGGATGGAGGACAGCTGTCAGGCTCTGAGCCCCGCAGCTCAGCCACATGCCCAGTGTGCGTGGAGACAGCCCTGATGGTGGTGTGGGGCAACCAGGGGTACCTGCGGGCCCGACTTCACACTTCACACACTGTGCAGCAGCATCAAGACTAGAAAGACAGAGAAGAGCAAAACTCAAAGGGAAAATATCTTTCTTTGTGGAAGAAAAAAAGGTTTTCTGTTGCCCTGCTCTTAGAGCATCTGCAATCTCATTATCGATTTCCTGGGGCGAAACCTTGGGTCAGATGCTTTCGTGCCATCTTAACCCTGATTTCCGAATGGCATATTTTCTATCCTTGCCCTTGTGTGAAATGACAGTTCTCTTCTTGGCTCGGTTTCCAAGGAGCCGGAAATCCTGCTGTCTGACTTCTTGGACTAATGAGTTCACTACTGGGACAGCACAAATAAAGACTGGTGCCTGGGACATCTGGGCTTGCTTTCGAAGGGTGTTGTTTAGGAGAATGCCTTGAACACTGATCAGAGGAAGATGGGGGAAAGTTGTAAGAAGAACTGTGTGTCCTCATTTGGGGTGGAGATATAGGAAAAGCTTAAATAATCTGAGGAGTCCCTAAGCAATGTAACTAAGCTTCAAATGCACAGATGCTTAAATATGTTGATATTTTAAAGTCAAAGGAAAACCAAGCACAAACTACTAAGGGAGACTGTTTGAACGAGGAGGTGTGGTGCCTGACAACCAGAAATGACTTTCAAGATCCTAAATCTGGAAAGAGTGGGAATTACTCTTTTTAAGATTTTAGAAATTTTCATCTTGCTATTCTTGTAAAAGGAAAGCAAGTCTGTCCTTGAGAGAACTTGTTAAAACAGCCTTCTCTTTAAAAAAAAAAAAAAAAAAGCTCTGAAAACAGTCAAGTGCCACAAAACTTTGAAAGAACTAAGATCAACTTGGTGTTTGACAAAGCTAATATAAGAATGGTAATCAATCCCTTGGCAATGGAAATTTTAAATTTAAAATAAGCTTCAACAAAGCCTTTGAACTTTCAAACACTTTATGCTTAAGAAATTAATGGGTCCCTGAAGAAGTCACATTTCCTTTTCTGTTTCTGTAATATATACTTCAATTACATTAATCAACAATGCAGCAAAATAAACTGACACCAACCAACTTCCAAGTCACATTTCCAAATGCTCCTTTTCTTCAGCAGAGACTTTGCATTTTAAGATAGATAACTGAGGTTTATATAAGCATGAATAAATATTTGGTGAAGCTGGATTTTCCCATCCTGTTGTCACCCTCTGCTTGCCCCAGAATGGTTTCCCATCCTTTTTTTCCTTCGACTGTCATTTCTGTTGAGTGTGATAAAGTATCTTGCTGACAGAGATATTAAGTTAAAACCTTCCTTCTGCAGTATCTATGAAGATGTTGAAACACCCATCAGATGAATTTCCTTTTAAAGTAAATTGGAATTTTGTGAGACATTTTGTTTTTTCTCAGAGAAAAATCAGCTGAAGGCTCCCTAATCCCCTGTACTCTCCTCTCCTCTGGACACAGACAAAGAAGTTTAATTCATCCCCCTTTTAGATAGGATCCTCTTTGTAAATTAGCTTTAGTTCTCATCTGTGTCCACCCTCAACTCCACCCTCACTAGAGTTTTAATTTTACTTCACTTTTCTCAGAGAAAGTGTCTCCAAGGGCCCTGTTGACATATATATTTTTTCCATTTTGGTTCTCTCTCTCTCAGAAATGGAATTCTTGAAAAGAAAAGGCTCTAAATGTTACCAGTGTAGTGTTTTATAAAAACAAACAAGTAAAAATTTTTAATTTTCCATTTAAGCATCTGACTCTACTTGGGAGTGGTTAATATCTACCCAGTAGGAGGTCATTTCTCCTCTTTACTAATGGTCTAAAAATGAACTTCTCCTGACACTTTGCATACTGCAAAGATGAGCAGTCTTGATTTGGAGCTGTTTCAGCCCCTGTTCACTGTCTCTTCTCTGCAATACATAGATACTAACTAAGCCCCTTTCACCAAGATCTTTGATCTACTCATCATCTTAGAAAAACAAAATCTGGTACATTTACCTTTCCTAAGGAGAGTTACCTCTCCCAGGGACTTTTAAGTTTTAGGAAAGAAGCTCTTTTTGAGAAGAAAAGTAATTTCTAATGGGTAGAATTATCTGTACAGAGCAGTACAAGATTTTTGAATAGGGAGTGAATTAAGATAGACTTTCCAGTTATATCAGCTCAGCAGCTTAACTCCATACATTCAAAGGGTTTTCCTTTGTAAAAATAATTACAGATTTCAGAAGTCCTATTGGTCATCCCTTAGACATCTTGCAGGAAAATTCAATGTCCCAAGAAACGTGATATGTCACTGATACTTCTGTGGTTACTCACCTCATTTCCAAATACGCCTGCTATCTAGTATCATGCAAACAATCTGTACCCTTGATTGTGTTCTTCACGTTCCCTGGGGGCGTCTAGTCAAACAACATGGAAATTCATAGTTTAGTTGTCAAGGCTGGTAGAGCTCTCCTGTCTCACTTTGCTGCACTTAGCTGGAAGAAAGAGACTAATTTCTTCTCTGCAGCTGCTGAAGGGGCAGAGGGCCTGGCCTGTGTTCTCTTCTTCCATGCCGTGAATATAACTTTGGTTGATGTATATGTATGTTTCAGGTACTTTTTTCCATTCAATATGATTTGTCTGTGAATGTAAATAGGCGGACTTGGATGAGAATATCTACCTGTACAATTATGCACAAAGAGAAACTATTGGGTTCAGATCATCACTAGAATCAGAAACTGGAATTCAATAAAAAGCCTCTATAGGTTTAGACAGTCCCAGCATTTGCGCACCAAGGAAGGAAATGCTGCGTATTCAGTTACCCAACTTGGCCACGAGCAAAGCTCAACACTTCCACAATCTCTGGGAAAATGAGATGTTACATGCTCTTAGCAGGAGCTGACAATTAAGCTGAGTGAACAATTGTGCAAGGCAGGGGAGTGGGAGTTCATGCTGCTCAGCCACATGCCTCAGGTGCTCGGCTGAGTGTGAGGCCAAAAGCTTTCAACCACCCAAGAAGCCGGGGATCCTGAAACCTACAACCCTATGGCATGTTATTCTGTTTATTATCGTGAAGACTCCCTGTTCCTTCCAACTATTTCCTCTGGCACGATAAGGATTTTGTGAGGTGCCAGGGGAGATATAATTCATTAGAATCAAGTAATGATTTGTAATATTTAAACTCTTCCATTAAACCAAGAAGCAGGTCAGAAACTAACCTTTAAATACAGCCAAGGGAGAAAGTCAGCCCAGCAGCTTAAAATATATATCTTTTGCAGGAAGCATGGAGCATATAATTAGCTATAATTTCTGCAACTGCAGTCAGGAAGCTTTATTTTTTGGCTGATAGGCAGTGTTATCTCCTGATGGCCTGGGAAACCAAATCCTAGGGTTACATTCCTAGATCCCGCATAGACCCTGGTGAGTGGCTTTAAGGCCAAACTGGGCAAAAGAGCCAAGGAAAGGAATGGGCAGGGCGGGCCTGGGAGCTGGAGAAGTTGCAGGGAAGCATCAGGCTGATCGCCTCTTTGATTCTCTTGTAAGGAGATTCTGAATTTGGAGGATTATATTTGAAACAGTTTCTGATTTCTAGTGTGATCATTCCCCCAAGACATTTGTAATGCTTAATATATTGGGCAAAGGCTCACTCCTCTGCTCCTGCTGGTAGTCATGGAGGAAGTTAAGTGTGCTACTGTTGGAGGATCACTTTTATTTTTGGCTGTTTCAATGAGCATGGATTTCTTTTCTTTCTTTTTTTTTTTTTTCCAGTGGGCAAGCTCAGTCTGGCAGAGGCATTAAAAATTAGTAAAGGTGGAAGTGCTTTGAAACATTTGATCTCTTCTCGGCAAAGCTGAGCAGAGGGGAGGGGAGTCCCTGAGGAAATCTTGCCATGTGGATGCACACACACCAACAGTGAGATTTTTCTTCAGTGCGTCCGTGGCCTTGAGTTCTCCCCTCTAGTCAGGCACCAAGGGGGGGAGACCCAGCTCTCCTCTCTGACATTTGATCTAAATCTCCTGAAGTCATTGGGGAGGCTAGGCCAGCTCAGATGGGGGCAATAGAGCACAAACAGCAATGTGGCAGCAAATAAATCTGATTTTTGTCCATTCCGGCCAAGTCTGGTTTGGTTTGCTGGGAAGTGATTTCTCTTGTTTTGTTTTTCTGGAGATTGTCAAATCCTGACTCAACTTGCCCTCTGAACCACATAAACCAACCAGCCATCCAACAAGCAGAGGAAGCAACAAGGCATCTATTCTGTCCTTAATGAGAGTGACAGTAATGGGCATTTAAAAAAAATCATCTCTCCCAGTTTTTTATCAGGATTCTGCAGTATATTAAACCTCCTTTCCATTTATAAAAATCCTGCAGTCCATTTGGGCAAGAAGATAGATGATTTTAAATGATTGAATCTTTAAAAAGTAGCATACGTGTAGCCTAGCACAAGAAAGGCCCGAATACTATTTCTCTCTTCTGCTTCCAGGGATGAACTCTCTTTGATGGGGATCACGTTCAGATGTGTATTATACTGATATTCCCCAGATGACACATCTTGAATTACAAACTCAGGCATCTTCCAGGTACCGAGGAGGAGAGGATAAAGCAAGAAGGTGAACAAACACTCATTAGACGAGAAATGGGAAAGCAAGGGGCATCTTTCCAGGGACCTCCATCGCCAGCATTTATCCTGCAACATCCACAGTATATAAATAATTGCCTCTGAGCTCTGACTTGGTCAGATAAATCTGCTCACTGCCTCCTAGCATCAGCCCAAGACTGTTTCTGGGAAGGCTCACATCTCTTCCGCAGCAGCTGCTCATCTCTAATGAAATAGTTCTGTGCCATCCTCCAGAGCACAGCCGCAGTGTCCTGGCCATGAATAAATCATTGACCCTATTTTATTAATAAGGATAAGCTAACAATACTCCCAACCTGGCCCTGCTCTTCCTATCCTGCAGCGACTCAGAAGCAAGTGCCACACTGCTCTTCCTGTGGGGAGAAAGGTTGCGAGCCTCAAGGATGTTGTGCCTTGCAGGATCTGGGGTCTGAAGCACGAGGCAGCTGCCAACACAGGAGCCTTAACTCTGCAGCCTGAGAGGACCGCTGTTGATGAGAGAATTGGCTTTAAAGAGAGGCAGTCACCCCAGGACATCTATTGCTTCTGTGGTACCCCATAAGGGGAACAAGCTATGCCATGTCCCAGGGAGAAAGCTTGGGTAAAGAGGCAGAGCAGAGGAACAACTCACCTTGGTCTCAATTTTTATAAAGAAGTAAATGAGATTTTTTTAAAATTCTGCTTAAGGAAAGATCATTTAATGTCATCCCCTCTTATAGTGACCTCAAATCCTTTTTTCCTCCACTTGGAAACAGGTGGAACTAGACTATAAACATTATTTTTTAAAAACTTTATCAATGTACAAAATGCTTTGCAAAGTCATCAGCACTTAACGTTCTTTTGGAGGCAAGTGACAGAAACCCAGCTAAGTCAGCATAAGCAAAAAAAAAGGGGGGGGACTTCATGAAAACTTAAAGAGGTGGATGGACTTGGGCCCGGGCTGAATCCAGGAGTTCACAGAGTGTGGTGAGATTGTCCTCTGTCTCTCTACATCTCATTTTCAGACAGAATGTTTCACAAGGTGACTCCTGTTGTGAGTCTGCTGAGGTTTTTGGACTCCTAGCTGCCCTCTGGGCTAGCTGAGAAATTAGGCTCAACAGGACTCTGTGAATTGACATTTCCATGGTAAATCTCATGAAGAGCTCAGACTTGAGAACTCTTGAGCTTTCCTAGACCTGCTTTTCCCCAAGTCTCCCAACTCAGCATATGATAGCCAGCCCCCACCCAGGGACCCATCAAGAACGTGGAATCACCCCCCTTCTACAGCTCCCCAGCAAGTGCTACCAACTCTGTTTTCAAAATGCGTCAGGGTCCCAGTACTTGTCATCATTTCTGTCACTAACCCCCTAGTCTCAGTTACTGCCATTTCTTGCTTGGACCAGTGCAAAAGCCTCCTGACTTACCTCCCTACTAACACTCCTGCTTCCCTAAAATCCATTCTCCATGCTTAGCTACAGTGATCATTTATCAAATGATCACAAGTGGACCTGTGTTTGTACCTGCTTAAAACCATCCAAATTAATGTTTTCACTGTCCCGAAAGTGAGAATTTTGAAACACAGATGCTGGCAGAGTTGGTTCATTCCGTGAACTTTGAAGGAGAATCTGCTCCATGCCTTTCTCTTAGTTTCTGGTGGATGCTGGCAATCCTGGGTATTCCTTGGCTAGTAGCTTCACTGGTCCAATCTCTGCCTCCATCATCCCATGGACTTCTTCCTGTGTGTCTATATGTCTAAACGTTTTTCTCATTTTACAAGGATACAGATTATTGAACTAAATCAGTATGACCAACGTGCTAGAGAAGAAAGGAATGCAGCTCCAACAGTGGGCCACATTATACATTTTTGAACCCCACATCACCAGGGCTGGTGCTTCTCAGCATTCCATGTCTCTTTATTTGGAACCATTTCCCATTCTCCACAGAACATGCCAAATTTAACTCTGCTCTTCTCAACCATGAGTAAATAATTATTCTTCTAACTGCCCAAGAAAATGAAAGCCATTCAGTAATAACTTTCTCAGTCTCTTCTTTATGCTTTACTTTACTTTAAAATATTTCTCTCTTCTCTCTCTCTCTTTCTGGCTTCTACATCTTACCTTCTAAATGAATAAGATTGTTTTTATTTTCAAATAATAACATAATGTCATCCTCACCTGGAGTACATTTTTCGGGATAAGAAACCCAAAGTTACCCTCATTCAATTCTTTATCATGCCATATGTATTTCAGTATTAAAAAAAAAAAAAGACTAATTGTGCAAGGATATAACTCCCTGTATTCTGGGAACATATGATGTTTACATACTAGCCAACATCCTTTAATCTATTTATGAATTAGTTCTTTTCATCTGCCTAAGCTCAGAGCTCACTTTCTCTATCTTTTTGTCTCCAGTATTACCTTTGGTGGTGAGTTGCCAAAGACGGTCCTCAATGGACCACACATCCCTGTATTTGTGGCTTTGTGTAGTTCCTGTCTTTTACATCTGTGTTGACTCCATGACCTGTTTTAGCCAATAAAATGAAGTGACAGGGTGCCAGTTCTGGGCCTGTGCCTTTAGAAGACCTGGCAGCTTCTGCTTTTGCACTTTTGAAATTCAGATTTAAGAAACTCATTTAAAGAAGCCTACTCTTGGATGATTCAGCTCAAGCCACCACCTCTCACAATGTAAGAGATTCCAAGTAAGAGCACCAGAAGAACCATACAGCTGAACCCAGTCAACCCATAGAATTATAAGCGATAATTAAATGGTCATTTTAAGCTTCTAAGTTTTGGAGTGGTTTGTCTAGCACTAAGAGATAACTAAGACACTAAATCCCTTCACCAATATTTTCTCCCTATCACTTCCATTACCTACTTAGTCTGGTTCCAGGTATACACCAACAGTCAACGCATTAAATACACAAATTTTAAGAGGATGGAATTCCAAAATGTATCCATATTTGTATAGTTTGAATTTCTCTTAGATTAAAGTCTTCCTAATCTTTTGAGGCCCAGCTTCTTAAAATTTTGGCAGTTAACTTTGCCTGACATTTCTGTAGACCTCACTTACATGTAAACTTCTTCAATATGGATATAGTAGTTGTGGTCTAAAATACAGAATGTTATTTAAAATTAGTGTGTTTTGATTGCTATAAATGGGGATACTGAAGTAACTTTTAAAAATGCCATGATGAGACCATTCTTCCAGGGTTTCAGGCTGTTCTGTAAGTGTATTATTTCTAGCAACATCTTGCAGGCTTTTGAAGGGAATAGGCTACAGAGCATTCTGGTGGAAATGCCAATTTGAAGGATTACTAGAGAAGTGTAAAAAGCTGCCATATTTGCTATCATTTTGAGATACCCCAATCTTTGTGAAATCTCAAATGCCATCCATTTCCTCAAGCTGGTACATACCAAGGTGGTAATATTACAAATCAGAATTCATAGGCTCTTGCCTGCAGAAACACTTCCAAGGAATTTCTAGCAAGTCCCCTGTGAGAGTCTTATGTCCACTTTAGCCCAAGCTCCCCTTTCTCTACCATTTCTCCCAGGCATCTTATGGTTCTGCTATGACCTCCTAGAACACCTATTTTTCCCCTCAGCTGAGGGATCAGAATCCTCTACATGCCAAACTATTCAGTATTCTGTGTTGCTTCACACTCTGTTAGAGAGACACATAGCTGTGCTTTTGGGGCACAATGTTTTACAAAATTTTTCTGAAAAAAAAAATAATCTTTATAATTTACTCACTATTTCCCTGCTAACCACAGACTCCAATGAACTCACTGGGCTCAGAGAGAACTCATTTTCATGGACACTGAACAACAGACACCATTCTGTGCCCAGGACTACTCTCTACCATCAGAACCCTGAAATTTTATGATCACTTCATACTTGTCAACCTTCTTCTTGCCTTTACAAGAGGCTCTCTCTCTTCTGGTCGAATTTTCTGGCAGCCTTCTCAAAAATGTCCAGCCAATGTGAATTATAACCATATGTCCATCTAGACTCTCACCACAAAACAGCATAAATAATTACATGAGACTCTGAAGACCTGAGATGTAGGTGTAAACAGTTTACTCTCATTTTCCTAGTAGGGAGTGCAAAGAACATGGAAGTGGGAGACCAGAGGCTCAATATATTGTTAACTCACTCGCTCACTTGTCAGATAACTTTCTTGGCCCAGTTCCTAGATGATTCCAGTGATATCAGCCCATATTTCTGCCTGGCAATTCAGTAAGCATGTGTTTCCTTCTCTGCATGCTGTGAACACACCATTCCTGGAAAGGAATGTAGACTTGGATGGAGCCATAAAAGGCTTTCTTCTAAGAACACTCCACGTGTGATGATGCAGGGGAAACAGGTGAACAGCTGATGCCTCAGAGGGTAGGCATGAAAAAGCAAAGCAACCATATCTAAGTCAGGACAGAGAGCACAGGTTTTCTATTATAAAATAAGGTGCAAGAAATAAAGATGGTAAAGAGACATTCTAGTGCAACATCAAAGACAACTTTTCCTAAACTTCCTAGTGGGCTGAAATAGCAATTCTCTTTAGGATTAAGATGGAGAAGAACATTCCCTCAGATGGCATCCTCTCAAGACTTCTGTCAGAATTAAAAAGAAGTCAAGCTTGTCTCCCTAAGGCCAGAAGGGTTCACGTAAGAAAAACAGAAGCTAACATATGGAGTGCTTACTATATGCTAGACTATGAACAAAGCATTTTATATATATGAATAGATTCAATCATGCATCAACTTCATTATATAATATTAATACTCTCATTCCCATTTTATTTTATGTCCGATTAAGACAAGGGTACAGATATTTAGGTTGCATCGTTTTCATTTCTAAGGTACAGTTCAATTGTAGTAGAACCCTTCCCCCAGGGGGCATGCCATTTTAAAGATAAGAAAACTGAGGCATAAAGAAGTTAAGCAACTTATTCAATATCCATAGCTAGTAAGTTATAGAAGCAGAATTTGAATTTAGGCAATCTGGGCAAGAGTATTTAAATCATGTGACAGCGGGGTTTCTCAACCTCTGCACCAATGACCTCTTGGACTGGATAACTGGGCTATCAGGGGTGGGCCTGTGCATTGCAAAACATTTTGCAGCATCTCTTGCCTCTACCCAGTAAAGGCCAGTAGCATCTCCCCAGCCAAGACAATCAAAAATGTCTCCATATATTGCCAAAATCGCCCCCTGTTGAGAACCATTGTTTGGCACAGACAAAGTCTGTATAGTCTTATGGACCCTATCACAGCTCTGACCAGCAGTTCTTATTCCCAACTTCTTTAGAATTATAAAGGATGTTGTGTGTCTGTAACTAAATGAGTTAATATATGTATGATGCTTAAGAGTGCTCCAGGTTCATAGCAAATATTCTTGATAAGTATTAGCTTTTATTATTGCTGTTTTTGTTATTGTCATCATAACAGGAAAGGCAGAGCAGTGGAGTGGAAGGGATGCTCTCTGGTGAACAACAGATTTGAGGAGTGATTCTCCTCAGTCTTTGGTAGTCAAAACCAGGGCTCTGAAGTTGAAGATCTAGCCGTCAGTGACCAACTCTAGCAGCCATGGTCAGTAGCAGCAGTTTTGTAAATACAGTTAAAACATTAGCTTTGCCAAGGCAGAAATTAAATCATGAGGAGAAATTAATTGCTTTCAATGAGTTTTTATTTTTAAAAAGTCATTTGAGATTATAATAACTTTCCTGTTCTTGTAATTAATCCTTTCTATTAGAGTTTTGCGTTTCTTCCTCTTTGAAGCAACAAACCACTGATTTACTGAAGAATACGCCTCATGTCAAATAGGCAATGGCTTGAGAAAAAAAAAGGCAGGTCTCCAGGGGATCAAGAAAAGAAGACCAAGGGGAAGGGACACAGCAACAAAGGGAAGCGTCACATTTCATTGCCCAGTTGCTTACAGAGAATGAATCAACAGGTAGGCAGCCATCTTTACTGGTGACAGAATGGAAAGGAAGTGCTGGGTCAGGGAGACTGCATGAAGATTGATGTTATTAGTCAAGAGCACAATTTGCTTCTTCTGTTTAAAGAAGAACATATATTTAGATGAATCAAACAGAACTATGTTCAAGTCTAGACTCAACCCTCTCATTCTGAAACCTTAAGTGAATCATTTAACTTTTCCGGGTCTTAGTTTCCTTGCATATAAGATGGGTACACACCTATAGCATTGCCAAGAGGGCTTAAGATGGTAATAAAAGAAAAGTGCTGAACACAAGGCTTAGCAAGGAATGCATGCTCATAAAATGTTACCCATCATACTCATCATCAACATTATTGTGGCTGGCTTAAGACTCAAATTAGGGCAAGTTACTTGCAAAAAGAATTTTTAAATTAAGAAAATATCCCCGATCTATTTTTTAAGTTACTGACAGCTTAAATGTTCCCTTGAAATATGTTGAGAATTAATTATACATATATTCAGACTATTCCACATTTTAGGACAACACTATTCACAGAACTGTGGCTACTACGAAGAAAAAGTAGTGCCTGTAATCTTTTTGTTGTTGTACAGGAAAGCAGCTGATACTTACAGACTCCCTTCCTTTAAGTTATGTTTGGTTAGGCTATGGATGCATATTGCCTAATGCTGTCTTGGGAGACAGCCAACAGATGCCATATGGACTAGAAGCTCTAGAAGCTCTTCTAGGACAAAGACCAGGACATCCTAATGCTTCTGCACCTCCTGTGCTACAGAGCACAGTATGGGACACAAGTAGGCCAGTAAGAAATATAGTTTACAACAGTGTATGAATTATGTCTAATATCACTACAATGATTTTTGGCCATATTTTCTCTGTGATAGTGACCTCTGTGATCCCAAAGAGGAACAAAGAATCTGGAGAATGCTGATGTTTCTTTTGCAGTGCAGGAGAAAAGCACATAGCTTTGGCATCATGCTTGCATAAGTTTGAGTCCTTCTCCACCAATATTATTAGACATACAACCTTAGACAACTTTGCCTTACTGGAGCCAGATGATATGAGTTGGTATTGAATGATTTGATAAGTAATTAGCAAATTAGCACAGTACATATGAGGAGCCCAGTAAATTGTAGGACTTTCTGTTTTTGTTGTTTGTTTGTTTACTCCTTCCTCCCTTCTGCATAAGAAAACAAGTCAGAATGAGAGATGAGGAAAATTATCCCTCTGGGGTAAGGACCATTTCGATAGGGAGGAAAGCCAAAATACTCAACAGGGTTACATCAGAACAGGACATGGGTTCTCAATTCAGGAAAAACGAACTTTTTAAAGTCCTATAGTCTATCTTAAGGAACATTTTTTGAGAAACAATTTTGAGGGGGCAAACATTTAAAAAAAATTGCTTTTACATTAAAAGCCAAGATTAAACTATTTTTAGAGTAAAGTGTTGGCTAATTGAGTGACAGAAGGGTGTATGCTTAGTCTATGGGCTCCATAAATATTGGCGAAAGGCCCAGATAACAGAAAATAACGGTGATGGTGCTGACTAGTTCTCATGCCTTACGTTTGCAGCCAGAGGGCTGGCCACAATTCCCTGTCTAAAGGGCTGAGCTTCAGGAGTGAGTATGCTAGGCTGTGTGATATACGTGTTCCAACTCCCGAACGATGAAATCTATGCAAACCCGCAGCCACGCACATTCTCACACACGCTGAAATCAGCAAAAACCAAACTGGTTGAATTTATATAACTGTTTATTTTGTGTCTGAGATTTAGTTTTGCCACAGGAACTACATGTTTTGCCTTGATTTGATTACTTTGCTGATGTCTAAAATGCTCAGCTATGGTAGTTTCTGGGAAAAGCAGCTATTGTCCCTAATTTTTCCCACCTCACCCAAAGTTTCTCATAATTTTTAGTTGTAGTAACTCCTACCTCTCCCCCGCACACACGACACTCTCAGTTTGTCCATCCTGTTGTTCATAAGACTATGGATGTGTTCAGAAAGGCTGAGAACTTTGTAATCTCTATCTGATCGTGTCTTCATGGCATACGTGTACACACAGCCTACATGTATATGCTGCCTGCTGTTGGTCTAGGGGTGGGCACCATTTTTAGGCTGAATGAGAATGAGACGTCCATGGCTCCAAGTTCATTCACCATGAACCATCTACCTGTTTTGTGATGTAAACTCCAATGTAAATCCAACACGTAGGCTTGGCTATAAACCACCAAAAAGTCACCATGCCCACACAGAATAGTTTGAAATCACAAAATTATAACTGCACATCACAAAGAAACTTACAGAAATAATAATAATCAACAATTCCACTTTCTAACTATAACTGTAATAGAAAAATTAATTTACAAAATAATCATCTGAATGGAGCATGACCTTTCCTTCTAGCAGAATCTTATATAATAGTGAAATATGTATATTTTTTCTGTACTATGGGAAGGCAGAAAATAAATGCAGAAACATTCTCTCTCTTCTCCCCTTTGCTCTCTCTCACACACACACTCAAACACATACAAACAAAATCTATCATGGATGCATCTAATATAACACTTATCATCATTGATATCTCTTTCTAAAAGACAATATAAGAACACCATACATCCAAATTTCAAATGTGTATGATCTTGAAATCAACAAGCATACCTCTAGAAATTTATCTTGAAGATGTCATAAAAGTGTGCAAAGATGTATACACAAATATGTAAGTTGCAGAGTACTTTATAATAATGAAGAAAATCTATCATAAATAACTAATCATAAGTACTAAGAAACCATTTGGGAATATGATATAGACCATAGTTATGGGCATGGGTATTTGAATATGTTTCTAAATTAAAAAGGAGGTTGTTGAAAGAACATATGTATGTTTCTTTACACTGGTTTGTATTTAGGTATCCACAGAAAAAGTATCCAGAAGGATATTTACCAAAGTATTAAATGGGTTATCACTGGGTGGTAAGACTAGAAGTTATTTTTACTTCTTTGTAACTCTCTGCATTGTATAAACTGTTTTGTGAAAGAATAGAAGTAAAACTATTTAAATTTGGGGGGAAACACACAACAGTAGGGCCCATACGCATGCTCACGCCAAATTGAAATATATTAAAAGTCAACCATCAAAATTTATACACAAAATTTCACAAAATGTCGTCCATTTTTTTTTTTTTTATTATTAGGGATTCATTGAGGGTACAATAAGCCAGGTTACACTGATTGCAATTGTTAGGTAAAGTCCCTCTTGCAATCATGTCTTGCCCCCATAAAGTGTGACACACACCAAAGCCCCACCCCCCTCCCTCCATCCCTCTTTCTGCTTCCCCCGCGATAACCTTAATTGTCATTAATTGTCCTCATATCAAAATTGAGTACATAGGATTCATGCTTCTCCATTCTTGTGATGCTTTACTAAGAATAATGTCTTCCACTTCCATCCAGGTTAACACGAAGGATGTAAACTCTCCATTTTTTTTAATGGCTGAATAGTATTCCATGGTATACATATACCACAGTTTGTTAATCCATTCCTGGGTTGGTGGGCATTTAGGCTGTTTCCACATTTTGGTGATTATAAACTGAGCTGCAATAAACAGTCTAGTACAAGTGTCCTTATGATAAAAGGATTTCTTTCCTTCTGAGTAGATGCCCAGTAATGGGATTGCAGGATCAAATGGGAGGTCTAGCTTGAGTGCTTGAGGTTTCTCCACACTTCCTTCCAGAAAGGTTGTACTAGTTTGCAGTCCCACCAGCAGTGTAAAAGGGTTCCCTTCTCTCCACATCCACGCCAGCATCTGCAGTTTTGAGATCTTGTGATGTGGGCCATTCTCACCGGGGTTAGATGATATCTCAGGGTTGTTTTGATTTGCATTTCCCTAATATACAGAGATGATGAATATTTTTTCATCTGTTTGTTAGCCATTCGTCGGTCATCTTTAAAGAAAGTTCTATTCATGTCTCTTGCCCATTGATATATGGGATTGTTGGCAATTTTCATGTGGATTAATTTGAGTTCTCTATAGATCCTGGTAATCAAGCTTTTGTCTGATCGAAAATATGCAAATATCCTTTCCCATTGTGTAGCTTGTCTCTTTGTTTTGGTTATTGTCTCCTTAGCTGTACAGAAGCTTTTCAGTTTAATGAAGTCCCATTTGTTTATTTTTGTTGTTGTTGCAATTGCCATGGCAGTCTTCTTCATGAAGACTTTCCCCAGGCCAATATCTTCCAGTGTTTTTCCTATGCTTTCTTGGAGGGTTTTTATTGTTTCATGCCTTGCATTTAAGTCCTTTATCCATCTTGAATCAATTTTTGTGAGTGGGGAAAGGTGTGGGTCCAGTTTCAGTCTTTTACATGTAGACATCCAGTTCTCCCAACACCATTTATTGAATAGGGAGTCTTTCCCCCAAGGTATGTTCTTGTTTGGTTTATGGAAGATTAGGTGGTTGTAAGATGTTAGTTTCATTTCTTGGTTTTCAATTCGATTCCAAGTGTCTATGTCTCTGTTTTTGTGCCAATACCATGCTGTCTTGACCACTATGGCTTTGTAGTACAGACTAAAATCTGGTATGCTGATGCCCCCAGCTTTATTTTTATTACTAAGAACTGCCTTAGCTATACGGCGTTTTTTCCGGTTTCATACAAAACGCAGAATCATTTTTTCCAATTCTTGAAAGTACGATGTTGGTATTTTGAAAGGAATGGCATTGAATAGGTAGATTGCTTTGGGAAGTATAGACATTTTAACAATGTTGATTCTTCCCATCCATGAGCATGGAATGTTCTTCCATTTGTTAATATCCTCTGCTATTTCCTTTCTGAGGAGTTCATAGTTTTCTTTATAGAGGTCCTTCACCTCCTTCATTAGGTATATTCCTAGGTATTTCATTTTCTTTGAAACTATGGTGAAGGGAGTTGTGTCCTTAATTAGCTTCTCATCTTGACTGTTATTGGTGTATACAAAGGCTACTGACTTGTGGACATTGATTTTATATCCTGAAACATTACTGCATTTTTTGATGACTTCTAGGAGTCTTGTGGTTGAGTCTTTGGGGTTCTCTAAGTATAAGATCATGTCGTCAGCAAAGAGGGAGAGTTTGACCTCCTCTGCTCCCATTTGGATTCCCTTTATTTCCTTGTCTTGCCTAATTGCATTGGCTAGAACTTCCAGCACTACGTTGAATAGTAAAGGTGACAGAGGACAACCTTGTCTGGTTCCAGTTCTAAGAGGAAAAGCTTTCAGTTTTACTCCATTCAGTAAAATATTGGCTGTGGGTTTGTCATAGATAGCTTCAATCAGTTTTAGAAATGTGCCACCTATGCCTATACTCTTCAGTGTTCTAATTAGAAAAGGATGCTGGATTTTATCAAATGCTTTTTCTGCATCTATTGAGAGGATCATGTGATCTTTATTTTTGCCTCTGTTAATATGGTGGATAACGTTTATGGACTTGTGTATGTTAAACCAGCCTTGCAGCCCTGGGATGAAGCCTGCTTGATCATGACGAATGACTTTTTTGATGATAAGCTGTAATCTATTGGCTAGGATTTTGTTGAGAATTTTTGCATCTATATTCATGAGTGAGATTGGTCTGAAAGTCTCCTTTTTGTTTGGGTCTTTTCCTGGTTTTGGTATCAGGGTGATGTTTGCTTCATAGAATGTGTTGGGGAAGATTCCTTCTTCCTCAATTTTTTGGAATAATTTCTGCAATACAGGAATAAGCTCTTCCTTGAAGGTTTGATAGAATTCTGGTGTGAAGCCATCTGGACCAGGGCATTTTTTGGTTGGAAGATTTTTTATTTTTCTTTCATCTCAGTGCTTGAAATTGGTCTGTTCAGGAGCTCTATTTCTTCCTGGCTGAGTCTAGGGAGAGGGTGTGATTCCAAATGTTTCTCCATTTCCTTAACATTTTCAAATTTCTGGGCATAGAGTTTCTGGTAGTATTCAGAGATGATCTCTTGTATCTCTGTGGGATCAGTTGTTGTTTCCCCTTTATCATTTCTGATTGAGGTTACTAGAGATTTTACTTTTCTATTCCTCGTTAGTCTGGCCAATGCTTTATCTATTTTATTTATTTTTTCAAAAAAACAACTCCTTGTTTCATTAATTTTCTGAATGATTCTTTTGTTTTCAATTTCATTGATCTCTGATTTGATTTTGGAGATTTCTTTTCTTCTACTGAGTTTAGGTTAGATTTTTCTTCTTTTTCCAATTCCATAAGATCTCTTGTGAGATTGTTGATGCGCTCTCTTTCTGTTTTTCGAATGTAGGCATCTAAAGCGATGAATTTTCCTCTCAAAACTGCTTTTGCATTATCCCACTGCAAGGTTTTGGTAGCTTGTGTCTTCATTGTTGTTATGCTCAAGGAAGTTAATGATTTCCTGTTTTATTTCTTCCTTCACCCATCTGTTATTCAACAGAAGATTGTTTAGTTTCCATGCCTTTGGGTGGGGTCGAGCATTTTTCTTAGAGTTGAGGTCCACTTTTAGTGCCTTATGGCCTGAGAAGATACAAGGTAAAATTTCAATTCTTTTGATTCTGTTGATATTTGTTTTGTGTCCCAGGATATGATCAATTTTGGAAAATGTTCCATGGGGTGATGAGAAGAATGTATATTCTTTATCTTTGGGGTGGAGTGTTCTATATGTGTCTGTCAAGCACAGTTGTTCTACGGTCTCATTTAAATCTCTTATATCTTCGTTTAATTTCTGTTTAGAGGATCTGTCCAGCTCTGTAAGAGGAGTGTTAAGGTCCCCTGTTATTATGATATTATCAGATATCATATTGCTCAGACTGAGTAAGGTCTGTTTCAAGAATCTGGGAGCATTTAAATTGGGTGCATAAATATTTAGAATTGAAACGTCTTCTTGTTGTATTTTTCCCTTGACCAATATAAAGTGACCATCTTTGTCTTTTTTGACTTTAGTTGCTTTAAATCCACATGTATCTGAAAATAAGATTGCAACTCCTCTTTTCTTCTGAATTCCATTTGCCTGAAAAATTGTCTTCCAACCCATGACTCGGAGCTTTAATTTGTCTTTTGAAGCCAGGTGTGTTTCTTGCAGACAGCAAATGGATGGCTTGTGTTTTTTAATCCAGTCAACCAATCTATGTCTCTTCAGTGGGGAATTCAAGCCATTAACATTTATCGAGATAATTGATAAGTGTGGTAGTATTCTATTTGTCTTATTTGGTGAGAGTCCATTGCTTAGTTTTATCTTTTGCATCAGTGTGGAGGTTAGGTTCTGTCCTTTAATTTCTGAGTTCTTACTTTGCTGCTGATCCATTGTGGTGGTCAGTGTGCAGAACAGGTTGAAGTATTTCCTGTAGAGCTGGTCTTGTTGTGGCGAATTTCCTCAATGTTTGTATATCCATAAATGATTTGATTTCTCTGTCTATTTTTAAGCTTAGCTTAGCAGGGTGCAGAATTCTGGGCTGGAAATTGTTCTGTTTAAGTAGATTAAAGGTAGATGACCATTGTCTTCTTGTTTGGAAAGTTTCATTAGAGAAGTCTGCAGTCACTCTGATGGATTTGCCCCTGTAAGTCAACTGGCGCTTACTCCTGGCAGCTTGCAGAATCTTTTCTTTTGTCTTGACTTTGGACAGGTTCATCACAATGTGTCTTGGAGAAGCTCGGTTAGAGTTGAGGTGACCTGGGGTCCGATAGCCCTCTGA
This sequence comes from Nycticebus coucang, assembly GCF_027406575.1. Classification (NCBI taxonomy): domain Eukaryota; kingdom Metazoa; phylum Chordata; class Mammalia; order Primates; family Lorisidae; genus Nycticebus; species Nycticebus coucang. The sequence goes on from NC_069790.1 coordinate 59,881,252, forward strand.
AGGCAGTGTGTCAGAATCTTTGGTGATATTTGGGAAATTTTCTTTTATAATATTCTCTATTATGGCTTCCATTCCTCTGGGGCATTCTTCTTCCCGTTCTGGGATTCCCATAACTCGTATGTTGGAACGCTTCATAAAGTCCCATAATTCTGACAGTGAACGTTCTGCTTTCTCTGTCTTCTTTTCTGCCTCTTTTACTATCTGAGTTATCTCAAGAACTTTGTCTTCTACCTCTGAAATTCTTTCTTCTGCATGGTCTAACCTGTTGCTGATACTTTCCATTGCATCTTTAAGTTCCCTAATTGACTGTTTCAGTTCCTTCAGCTCTGCTATATCCTTTTTATATTCTTCATATCATTCATCTCTTATTTGATTCTGCTTTTGGATTTTCTTTTGGTTATTTTCCACTTTATTAGCAGTTTTCTTCATTGTTTCCATCATTTCTTTCATTGTTTTTCAACATGTGTATTCTAAATTCCCTTTCTGTCATTCCTAACATTTCTTTATAGGTGGAATCCTCTGCAGTAGCTACCTCATGGTCCCTTGGTGGGGTTGTTCTGGACTGGGGTTCTTCATGTTGCCTGGAGTTTTCTGCTGATTCCTCCTCATGAGTAATTTCTTTTATCTGTTTCCTTGCCCTAATTTTCCTTTCACTTCCTCTTGCTCTTTAAGTTCTCGTGCTTGTGGACTAAGGGTTACAGGACCAGAAGGGTGAGAAGGTTGAAAAGCAAGAAAGGGATGAAAGAAAGGAGGACCGAGTGATAAGAAAAAAAAAAAGAAAAATAGAGAAAGGAGAGGGCGTGGGTAAAAGGAATATTGACAAAAAGAAGAGAGGCACAGAAAGAGGGAGACAGAGCAATATAGGTGTACAGTAGGGTACTTTGACACAACCTTAAAAAAACCCCACCTTGTGGGGGTGCCCAGTTGGGTGGTTCCCTTGAGGTCAGCCGCTCTTTGCTAACCTGATCAGACACAGTACCCCACCTCCACCAAGTAGAGAGGAAAGACAAAAATGCTATGAATCAAACCAAAACAAGCAAACAGAAAACTTTATGGGATAAAATTGGGTGAATAACCAAATAATAGCGGTAGAAACACTAGCAAAAATGAAGTTCTAGTTATTGAAAAAGGCAGCAATGGGAAATTATAATTAAACTAGAAAAATTGAGAAAGAAAAAGGATCTGTATGGAAAAGGTTGAAATTAAAACAAAACAACATAAAAATAAACAAAAATACAACCAAACCAAAAAAAAAAAAAAAAAAAACACACCCAAAAACCAAGAAGTATGTATATGTTGGCCAACACGTGGTCTTCTGGGGTATGAGATGTTAATCACAGTTCTGATACTACTGGAGGCTGCTGATTTCTCAAACCCCAGCAGGTAGACACCCTAAATCTCTCGTCAGCCCTCTTAAAAGGCACTTTGAACTTGTAAACTTGCTGAGAAGAAGCTTTCCCAGGAAACTACTTGTCGCTGGAATCACTGCTGAAGTGGCTATCCACTTACCCAGTGTGCCAAAACCAGTCTCACTCTGCCCCTGAGGGTTAGGGCTGCAAGGCGGCTCAGACCCCACCCTTAGGTTACTCGGTCACTGGGTTACCAGCTCCCACCAGATTCTAGCTCTGCGACCCTGAGGGCGGAGCTTGCCGGGGCAGATCGCTCACAATGGCTCCCTGTGACCCACAGCCAAACACTATTAGCTCCGTCTGGCTCAGCAGCTCAGACTGGGGCCCTAGACAACAGCCAAAGTTCTCCGCACTCCCGCTCAGGCTCTCCCCAAGGCAGTTCAACTGAGTGCCAAGCCCAAAGACACCAAAACAGTTCACAGGTAAGGCCTTTCTGGTTTGCAGTCTTGCTGCTACTGAACTTACAGTTGCGGGCGGGTTTAGACGGATTGAACACACGCGACCACTTGCCATTTTTCCACTGTTTTAGTCCTCCTCTTGGGGTCCAGAAGTCTCTCGCTGACTCCGTGTATCCTCACAGGGGTGATAATAGGCAGATCCCACCAGCCAGAGATGCTTGGAGTCCTATCTCCCCAGACTCACAGTGCCCAGATGCAAGCAATGTCGTCCATTTTTTGTGCTTGTGCTCGCTCAAGTCCAGGAACATGGAAAAGATTAGGGGAAATCACGACTATAAAAAAGACCTGGAGCTTTTCCAATGGTGTCACTCTGCACACAGGCCTGTCTCATTAGTGATTTGATTTCTGTGCCTCCTCGCACCTCCCCAAAACTCTTGCACAGCTTGGTGGGGACTGGTGGTGTCTCTAAAGCCAGCAATCAGAGATGAGCCTTGGGGGAGTGGAGATGAAAGTAACCAGGGGCGTGTCCAGCAAGGCAGGAAAGCAGCCCACCTACTATACCCTAGCTACCCAGAAAGCATTCCTTACTGGGAAATAACAGAGTAAACATCCAGTACGGCTCATTTAGCGTTCCTTTGCAGATAGTGAAACGGGCACAGAGACTAAAGCCAACATTTTATTTTTCTCTCTTTTTATTTCACCTCTCCTCTCCTCTCCTCTCCTCTTTCCTCCCCTCCCCTCTTCATTCTTCTCTTCCTCCCTCCCACCCTCCCTCCTCCTCTCTTTCTCCTTCCTTCCTTCCTTCCTTCCTTCCTTCCTTTCTTTCCCTTCCTCCCTTTCTTTCTTTCTGCCTTCTGGCAAATTTCAAATCCCTAAAAATCTGCCATATGGGCCAAGCCATCCCTTGAGAGAGATGTGAAGCCTTTCCAAGTAGCAAACTGGCATATTTCAATTTAAAAGTTCTCTTTTTTCCACTGTGTTCTGGTCCTGGAATGAAGTAAGTTTGATTTGCACACTCTTAGACACAGGAGCCATCAGCTTCCTGTCTGTACCTTCCAGCACTTCTGCAAGCCTCTCTGCCTGATGTGCTGCCTTATTTCAAACCAGCCTTGGAACTCACATACTCCACCAGGGAATGAAGAGGGGAGGGGAGGAAAGAAGAGAGGAGAGGTGAAATAAAAAGAGAGAAAAATAAAATGTTGGCTTTAGTCTCTGTGCCCGTTTCACTATCTGCAAAGGAACGCTAAATGAGCCGTACTGGATGTTTACTCTGTTATTTCCCAATAAGGAAATGGTTTCTGGGTAGCTAGGGTATAGTAGGTGGGCTGCTTTCCTGCCTTGCTGGACACGCCCCTGGTTACTTTCACCTCCGCTCCCCCAAGGCTCATCTCTGATTGCTGGCTTTAGAGACACCACCAGTCCCCACCAAGCTGTGCAAGAGTTTTGGGGAGGTGTGAGGAGGCACAGAAATCAAATCACTAATGAGACAGGCCTGTGTGCAGAGTGACACCATTGGAAAAGCTCCAGGTCTTTTTTATAGTCGTGATTTCCCCTAATCTTTTCCATGTCCCTGGACTTGAGCGAGCACAAGCACAAAAAATGGTTGACATTTTGTGAAATTTTGTGTATAAATTTTGATGGTTGACTTTTAATATATTTCAATTTGGCATGAGTATGCATATGGGCCCTACTGTTGTGTGTTTCCCCCCAAATTTAAATAGTTTTACTTCTATTCTTTGCAAAACAGTTTATACAATGCAGAGAGTTACAAAGAAGTAAAAATAACTTCTAATCTTACCACCCAGTGATAACCCATTTAATACTTTGGTAAATATCTTTCTGGATACTTTTTCTGTGGATACCTAAATACAAACCAGTGTAAAGAAACATACATATGTTCTTTCAACAACCTCCTTTTTAATTTAGAAACATATTCAAATACCCATGCCCATAACTATGGTCTATATCATATTCCCAAATGGAATCTTAGTACTTATGATTAGTTATTTATGATAGATTTTCTTCATTATTATAAAGTACTCTGCAACTTACATATTTGTGTATACATCTTTGCACACTTTTATGACATCTTCAAGATAAATTTCTAGAGGTATGCTTGTTGATTTCAAGATCATACACATTTGAAATTTGGATGTATGGTGTTCTTATATTGTCTTTTAGAAAGAGATATCAATGATGATAAGTGTTATATTAGATGCATCCATGATAGATTTTGTTTGTATGTGTTTGAGTGTGTGTGTGAGAGAGAGAGAGAGACAGAGAGAGAGAGCGAAGGGGAGAAGAGAATGTTTCTGCATTTATTTTCTGCCTGTGATGGGCCAGTTCAGCTGCACAGCAAGCACAGACAGAAACATCGATTTCATTGAAAAGGACACATGGCTATCCATTCAAGATGAAATGTTGTCATCCTGGTCTGGCCTGGATCCAATCTGTGTTGGAGAACATGAAAGAAGCTCCGGCCACACCAAGGGATTGTCATGTGCTAATGTGACCTAGTCAGGGACGTGGTTATTTCCTGCCACATTCTTTTTCCTCATGTGAAGACTGTCATAATTTCACACACAGTTTGCGATGATAAAGGTAGTTCTGATACTGCTTATTTTGTAGGGATGAAGGAAAAAAAGCATTTTATAACTGTGTTTCAACAATTTCTAACTTTTTTCCTCAAATCTCTCTCTCCTCTATGCATCTTTTCCCCTCTCTATGTACATACTATGTCTTTTTCTGTGACACACAAACATAGAAAGTCTGAACAAATAGCTGGGGGTTCAGGGGTTCCGCTTCATTTGAATTTTGAAAATGTATTTAGAAAACTCAAACTATGACTCTTTCAAAGCAGGTTGGAGGGGAGGCGTCACCAGACTAAAAGATGTAGATGAAGCCACAGCTAACTCAAAATGTTAGAAACCAGAGGGCAGAGCCTGTGTGGCCCCACTGTCTGGAATTGCCACAGCTCCCTGGCCTGCAAAGTCCAGCCTGTGTGCCTTCAACCCTGGGCCAGTGAGAGAAGAGACCGCAGCTCATGGTTCTGCTCATTTGCTGTGGCAGTGGGTGATGTGTTTTAAACAGCATAGATACTACTAATGAGATTATTTTATGAAATATTCATTTCCCTCTACACTACTGCCACTGAACTCAGTGACAAAACAGAAACAATCAAATACACAGTAACTAAGCATGCAGTTGGATTTTACAGACTTTCTCCCCTCCTTTAGGAAAGGAATTTCTATTACTTTCGCCTCTCAGGTATGTCACAATATGTCTGAGAAATAAAACAGTGAAAATAACTCTCAAAAGAGCAAACAGCACGTACCATGGACTAAAAGAGCAATAGTAATTGGCAACATCCATAGATATTAACCTGCAGAGCTGAGCCACACAGAACCCAGTGAGATTAGTTCCATTTCAGTTACAGTAACAACAGGAACCAGGCCCGCATATTTGTATCTTGATGGAAGCTGAGCACAGATCTCAAAGTGAGTCTAGATTCCATGATCACACAGGAAAGGAAGCCCTCCTCCTGAAAATCAAAATGAGATAATTGCCAGTGGCAGGTTGTACAGTGTCCTAAGAGTTAGGAGACAAAAACATTTGCAAAAAGAACCATGGGGAAGCAAAATGAAAATAAATTGCTCTAGGTTCTAGGCATTTGTGCCTGAGCACTGCTGTCTTAGACATAGTCTTCAGAGAAATGGATGGTTCACAAGGAAGAAAAAAACAAAATAGAACACATCAAGGGGCAACTTTTGCATGGCCCCTAATAAAACAATTCAGGCTCCCCAAGCTCATGTCTATGGCTTGATCAAGGCTTTAGAATCTGCCTTGCAAATATTTCTAGTTCTTTCTTTGCAATTGAGTTAAAACACAAAGAACCCAAGTTGTAAATAAAGACCACACTGAAAAATAGAAATCAATATTAGAGACTCTTAAAAAATGAATGTTTGTTAAGCTTTTATACCACCCTGGAAACAAGCAGCCCTGAAGAGGTGTGTTCACTTGGATTTGATTCCAGAATTTGAGGTCCGCCTTTCCCTACCTCTGCCAAATTAATCCCACTCCTCCACTCCCCTCCCACTCAGGGCCCTTTATACGTCCTCCCTCCTTTAGAACCAAATGCAGAAGTGAAGTGTGAAAAGCAGTTTAAGTACCCTGAACTTACTGAGAAAGGAAACTATCTGGCCATTTTTTATATTCCGTGATATTAAAGCAATTCATCTGTATGTGCGCTAATGACTGTAAATCTCTCGCGCTGACAAGCTGTGGTCAATTATCCTTTCTGCAGCCTTTTAAATCCGAAGCGCTAGGAAGTGCGTCAGTGTTGGCAACGTGGGGTTTGCTTATTCAAACCAAACAGCCAACCAGCTTAAGCAGCTCTCTCGAAAGAGCATCATCATGCTTCTAGCCCCCAAATAACTCCCAGGGGCCCACAAGTGCTGAGACACTTCCGCTGGAATTTACATGTATGGAGGAAATGGTTTAAATAAAGTGGTGTGCTATTTATCCCTATAATAAGTAGTTTAACAGCGACAATTAGGACGGAAATTCTACAAGCCTGAACTCCAGTTACTTATTACTGCCACTGAAAGTCAATTAAAGTATCTAACTAATTACAGGGATTGGGATCATCTGTCATCTGGCAAATCATATTACAGGGAAGAGGGCTTCGGTTTGTTTTTAAAAGTATGTGATCTAGTCTCCATTATGTTCGTTAATTTTTGGACAAGAGAGCTTGTGAGGGGTTTTGCCCCACACATCTGCAGACTCGTTAACTTAGCGGCAGAAATCTGAGCCGTAGTTCCATCTAACCTTGGCTGCTATACAAAGAGCAAAAGTTGGCCAGCGGGTGGGTGGCGAGATAGCCACTCTACCAGACCAGCCAGTCACCCAGAACATCATTCTCCAACTCAAGAGCCTCTGGTGGTTCCTCATTGCCTCCTACACCAAGTTCTAATTCCCTTGCCCTCTCCAAGGTCAACTTGCTCTGCCTACAATTCTCCAACCTCTATCAGTCATCTCAGCTGACTGCTTTACAAACATCATCATGACTTAAACCACACCTATGGTTTTTCTCAGTGTATTACTTTAGATGCATTCTTCCCCTCTCTTCCACTTATCTAAATAATCTTCACCTTTCAAGGCTCAGTTCTGGTCCTGATTCCTTTCTCATGCAGAATCTAATACCAGACCTCTCCTTCCATGAACAGCCTATGAAGTTCAGAGTTTATCATCAGATGGTTTTCAGATTGTGAGCGCATAGCAGGGACTACGGCTTAAGTCTCTCCTCCTTCCGCTTCGTATACCCCGAAAGTAGTAACCCCCTGGGTTCTTGGTTTCTGTTATTGCTGTAGTTTTGGCTCATGTTTAGTAAAATGTCTTAATTAAACCTCACTGGCACTCCTTCATTTATCCACTCCTTAATTCATTCAGCAGCAGGTTTAGAATGAGCACTCAAAGCAGGACACCTCAACTATGAATCTAGGATTTCCTTTCCTTCCACATTGCCTCAGTGGCACGCTCCATTTGCTCATATCACCCTGCACAAATCAAAGAGTTTCTCACTGCTCATTGATTCTTTCTTGGCCAACTCCTACAGGGAAATGGTTGTAAAAGCACATATAGATACAGTAGACCCTCCATAGCTGACCACCTCCTTAAGTTGACCTAATTGTCATAGACTGGACGGGTCCCAGATGTATGTAGCAGTACAGTAGGCCCAGTTCCTTATGTTGACCACCTCTGTATGTTGACCAGTTTGTTACAAGCCCTTGGGTGGTCAACTTCCAGAGGTTCTACTGCATAGAAAAACTGAACTCTCTCCTCTGCAGCTCCTCAAAGCTCTCCTCAGAGCAATCCTAGAGAAAACCAGAAGACAAAGAGAGAAAAATATTTTGAAATGATCTTCCAAATGACTTCAGAGGCTACATAAGGTCCAAGTTTGATTCAAGGGATGGGCAAAACTTGGGTCAGCCAACTTTATTAGAGTTAGCCAGACACTGGGGTCATCTGGCCATGTTTGGGTTGAAGCAAGAACATTTCTGTACTTCACATCCCAAGACAGATATTGGAATTTTAACTTCCTTTCTCACAGCCTTGTTGTTTTAAAAGCTCATTTCACCTTGGAGTGATACTTCCCAGAGGATCTATTTTCTCACTCTCCCCTTTCATGGCGTGTTCTTTGGCATCTCATGTTCTGCACCTGTGGTGTTCAGACTCCATATCTCCACTGGCATTTGCCTCCACTGTGCCGTTTGTATAAAGATGAATATACTTCACGTGTCCAAGGAAACTAACCAGGAAGCAACAAGAAATCTGACCAGTAGGAAAATTCGCAAAAGGTTTCATTAAAGTTTCTCACTGTTTTCTTCAGGAAATACTACCCATAACAAATCATTGAAAATAGAATATTCTCAGACAGCAAATATAAAGGCAAATTAATGAGTTTAACAACATCAGATCATATCACGGGACCTCTTAAAACCCTCTAATGGCTCACCTCTCTAACAGTGCTCAGTGCATTATATTGAGATCACTGTACCTCTTTGTAACACCCTGGGGACTAGCCCAGTGCCTGGCATACAGTAATCCCTCAGTAAATATTTGTACAATGAATTCTTGGTTACTGATTAGTTATACACGTATAAATGCTGTGTTCTGGATGCAGAGGTTTCAAAACACCACAGCACCCATCTTCAAGAAATTCAAACCCTAGTGTTGTGCTTCCTGAGACCCAGTGATCATCAGAATTGCTCAGGAAGTTATAAAAGCACATATTTTCAGGACTCACCTTCAGAAATGCTAATTCAGCAGGTCTGCACAAGGGCCCAGAAGCCTACATTTGTTTTAAGCTTTACGGACACCTCAAATGATCAGCCAAGTCAGAAACCCTTGGTCTAATAGGTAATAAGCCTATGTTTTTATGTGTCCTTTCCTACCTAGTTTTCATGTCCATTATCTTATTGATTGTCACTCTCTGAGGTGGGTAAATACCTTGCAAGTTACAGATAAGGATGTGAAGCCCAGAGAGTTCACAAAGTTGGTGGAGTCAGAGCCTGGATTTGAACCTAGGATTTCCATCTCACCCACTCCCTCTTGAGAGTGAGGACCCAGGTTAGTTCTGTTGGATAAAGGCCAAAAACCTACAAGTCATCATTAAGTGAACAGATGGTCTATTCAAGTCTGTTTTTTGAGTGATGAAGTTAAAGGGAAATATTGCCTTCTCCCACACCCACCCTGAGAATGCCACAACTGGGAAAAGAACAACTATGGGGACAGCTCCTCTTGGTGACAGTAAGTAATAAAGGTCATTTCCTTATAGGTGTGTCTAACATGGACGATAAATAAATAAAATAACAAAGTCAGCCCTAACGGGTGGAATAAACTTGGTTCATATACCACACAGCCCCCTGATAGAGACTACATGGTAAGCTGGGCAGCACAGCAAATCAGTTCTTTGACTAAACATGGTTCAGGATTCAGTTCTTTGACTGAACATGGTTCAGGATTCAGTCCCTCCGGGTGGCCGCCTAGCCCACTTTGCTTCCTGTACTATCTGCAGTGTGAATGAGACAACTCATTAAAGGATTTATCCCACTATTATCATATAATCCAATATGACATAACAGGCCATTTTACAGCAGACAGATGAAAATTCCAGCTGCCTTTCTGGATTAGTAACACAGCAAGTTTCATTTTGCCATGACAAACTGCAAGAGAGCGGAGTCAGCACAAGGCAGCTCCATTCTCCAGGCAGGTGCGTAGTCTGCAGCTTTCCACTGCCACATCCCTGACCAGAAGAGGCCAGGACTGCAATAGTGTGGACATGGAGCCACGCTCAGGGACATGGTGCCTTTGTCTGCAAGAGACAGACATGACGGTCTATGAAATGTATGGAAGGCTTGTGCTGGCCACAAAAAAATAGAAAACAAGAAACTGAAAAGATAACCAGAAACAAATGAAAGATTTTAGTCTTTGATCTTCTTTAAATCCTGCTTGGGATTGTTCTGCAGGTAGGAATATCTCATGCAGGTGTTTTGTTTTCCCTCTTCTATGTGGTGGCACCAGGTACTACCAGAGGAAGTCAAGGAGGGGAGCTGGGACAGGAGAGACTAACACGTGTGCCTGGCCATTTCTCAGAGCACTCATGTTCAAGGGAAATTACTGATGGCTCCTCTCTCCTTACACCCACCACTGGACATTAGCAGCTCTGAAAGGTTAGCATTCTGACCAAGGTGGCATTTTATGAAGCTTTTCCTTTACTGTGTCTTGGCTTGGGGTTTTCTGGCCTAAGCATACTGAAACCAGATCTGACTGGTCCCACTGAATTATACACACACATGCGAGTTCAGACTATCTTTTTAAGTAATCACTTTGAGAAGCGACATGCTTGATGGGAAACCCCCTCCTTTTAAAACAAACTTCATAGACAATAGCATATTCATTCAACCATGGAAAAATATTTACTGACATCTATTATTACAAAGTCCAGAATGATGTGCTATTGATAGGATGACCTGAGAGGCGGCAAAGGTGGCCAAGGATCATCCCCAGGAGGTACAGCTTGGGACACCCATACAGAGAGGAAGCCAGCTGCAGCTCTGGCTGTGCTCACTTGTCTTGGGACACAGATGAAGGTAGGGCATATTGTGAGGGGCGCTGTAGTAGCCCCTGGAATCAGTATGGGGAAGGTCTGAGATGTGAGGATTGAATTACACTATCTGTAACACAACAGTTTCGCTTTTTCTGTGATCACTATTCACAGAAACTTGTTTAGTAACAAATGTTATATTCAAAGGCATAAGATAAATGACTTTTATGTTGGTGTGGGATTATGAGCTCTAGCATTTCCATGGACTGGGGAGAACTGCTGTTATTTTCTTTTTCGAGAAAAAGTCTTGCTCTGTCACCTGGGCTAGAGTGCTGTGGTGTCAACCTAGCTCACAGCCACGTTAAACTCCTGGGTTCAAGTGATCTTCCTGCCTCAGCCTCCTGAGTACCTGGGACTACAGGCGCACACCACAACACCCAACTAATTTTTCTATTTTTAATAGAGATGGGGTCCTTAGCCAGGCATTGTGGTGGGTACCAGCTACTTGGGAGGCTGAGGCAAGAGAATTCCTTAAGCCCAAGAGTTTGGGGTTGCTGTGAGCTGTGATGCCATGTCACTCTTCCGAGGGCAACGATGTGAGACTCTGTCTTAAAAAAAATAGAGATGGGGTCTTGTTCTTACTCAGGCTGGTCTCCAATTCTTTGCCTCAAGCCATCCTCCTACCTGGGCCTCCTAAAGTGCTAAGATGATAGGCGTGAGCCACAGTGGCTAGCCAGAAAACTGCATTTTGAAAGAAACAAAAACAAGGTCCACTGCAACTTACCAGAATAAGATCTACAGAAAGCAGGTCAAAGTGGCCATGTGTAGCTAAAAGAACGGTTGTGGTCAGCTGGACTGCTCTCAGCTGGAGCTCATGAAGTTGCCAACTTCACCACTTAAGCATTTGGACCTGTCCCCTTAGTGCCTCCACTGAGCATTCTCATTGTCCTTATAAAGGTCTACAGCTACAGTCATTCATCCTCCAAAGAAGAGGACTTATAGACATTAAATAAAATGTCTTACAAGCTAGAAGACCTACCTTTTGTGATTCTTGCAAAACTTCTGGTCATTGTAGTCTTGATACTCATCTTTGTGTTAGGACCTCACCACAAAAAACCAACATTCTTTTTATATAACCATCTACTCTGTAAGTGGAGCATTTCCAGTCTGCAACGTTAAAGGCCTGGGTATTGCTTTCTGCTAGAAGATAGCCTGGCTTCTGCTCCTAAGTCTCATAGTGTGTGTAAGCACACAGATTAATTATCTAAATAGGGCCCCGGACATATTGAACTCTTCTACAGAGCAACTCCAATCCATTATGTGCTCTTTATAGAATCACTTTTAACTTGCTCAACATTTCTTTTTAAAGAGAGGCAAGATAGGGAGGCACCTGTGGCTCAGTCGGTAGGGCACCAGCCCCATATACCGAGGGTGGCAGGTTCACACTCAGCCCCAGCAAACTGCAAACAAAAAAATAGCCAGGTGTTGTGGTGGGCGCCTGTAGTCCCAGCTACTCGGGAGGCTGAGGCAGGAGAATCACCTACGCCCAGGAGTTGGAGGTTGCTGTGAGCTGTGTGATGCCATGGTACTCTACCGAGGGCGATAAAGTAAGACTCTGTCTCAAAAATAAATAAATAAATAAATAAATAAAGAGGGGCAAGACAGATATGCCTAGTGATGACATTATGGTAGTTTGAGTGGCTTCTCCAGAATGTTTGTGGGTATGTCATTATGCCATGTCTTTAAAGATGTCTCCTTAGTCTGGCAAAACTGTCCATGTCTTTCTGAGAAGATGAAAAAGCAATGGATGTAATCTCTCTGATGTTCTTAATATGTCTAAAACTCTTCATATTAATGGATAAAGTTTAACTTGTGGAAATAAACAGCGAACAGGTGAAAGTATCCCCCAGAGAAATGGAAATCTTACAGTTTCTTTGGAAATAAATTTGATTAAAACATTATTCTGTAATACTGCTATAAAAGTAGTTTGATTTTTCAGAATTTGGGTGAAAATGACATTGTCCTCTTAAATAATGTTCTCTAGAGACAATCTGTGTAAAGATTTCACTAATTTGAATCAGGAACAATTAATTGTCTCATATTTAGACTATAGTAGTTAACTAGAAGGAACACAGTTTATGGCTAGTTCCTATATTTATTAAAACTGTACTGTCTGTATATAGGTACACATGTTAAGTTTTGTTTCTTCCACAAAGAGGAATTTTCGTTGTAAAAATAATATTTTATTTATTTATTTACTGGTGAAAAGTAAAAGACTTATCAAGCAACCTCCTAGATTGCTCAAATAAGAGTATAATTAATGTTTTAAATATTGCTGCAAATTCATATTTGGGGGGACTTTTGGAAAATGCCTGAAATGATATAAAACTGGGTCTGGGAGATAAAGTGGATTATAATACTTGGTAATAACATTTTGGGGGATTTCTGGCTCAGAACTGACTCTACCAAAGAAAAATCATGAACATGTTTGAAGAAGGAAAGTACCAGCAGAATGCTCAACACACATGTTCTCAGGCATGACTGCCTTGGAGGCAGCTCTCATTTGAACTTAAAGCTTATAAGAAATTTCCTTACAAATCATCAGTTCAAGAACAGGGTGGGAGAGGTCATGTTTATCTGATTGTCAAAGGCGAGAAGCATGATTTTTTAAGAAAAAAAAATACTTTGGGTTTTTTTTTTTGCAAACATTATTAGAGTGAAATTATTCTAAAATCACTTCTTGGGCAAAGAATCTGAAGTGCTTTTTATTTTCTGGATTAAAAAACAAAATTCCACACACCCAACATTCCTGTCTATGCCTAAGAGATTAATTTCTCACCACTTTAGGTAATATCACAAAGTCATGCTGAGGTTAATAGAAAATGCCAATGCAAGAGATATATGATATAGGAAAACTGGTATGCATATGCCACGACTAAGTAAGAAGTGTTTTCTTTGCATGTAAGTAACTGAGTTATCTATTAAAAACTTCTTTTAAAAATCCTGGAGGCTTGGTAAAGTCTTAGAGTTTCAAAGAAGTTAGCTCTCAGTTGCCTTCGTTATTAGTACGTTTCTCTGTTAAGGTAAATCAAAAGTAATTCTGTCTGCATATATTCATTTCTTAAGTTTTACAACTTTATTGTGATTTTTGATTATGATGAATAAAGCTGCTATGAACATTTATGTATCATTTTTTTATTAAAATCTACTTTTTTTTCTCGGATCAAGTTAAATGTATATTTAACTTTTTAAGAAACTGTCAAATTATTTATAGAACTAAATAAGCTGCATATGTTTGAATGTACAATTTAATAAGTTTTTTCGTATGTAAACATTGTGAAATTATTACCACTATTGATATAATGAACACATCCATCACCCCCAGAAGATTCCTGCTGTCCCTTTCTTCCCAGGATGCCTTCCTTTTCCAGATAACCAATTTGCTTCATATCACTATAGCTTCTGTCAATTACAGAACTTTATGCAAATGGAATTAAATAATATATACTCTCTTTTGTCTGGTGTCTATCACTCAGCATAATTATCTTGAGAACCATTCATGTTGTTGTATGCGTCAGTCTTCTATTTCTTATAATAGATAATCCCATTTATTCCTATTCTTCCAGATAGTCCTAGTCAATCCTTTTTATTTCATTATATAGATATACCAGAAGGGTTTCTTTGTTTCCCATTCACCTGTTGATGGCCATTTCAGATGTTTCTAGTTTTTGAGTATGATGAATAAAGCTGCTATGAACATTTATGTATAATTCTTTTATTAAAATCTAGTTTCTTTTCTCTTGGGTCAAGTTAAGTGTGTATTTCACTTTTTAAGAAACTGTCAAATGCTTCTACAAAGCAGTTGTACCACTTGACGCTTCCGCCATCAGTGTGGGAGAGTTCCAGTTCCTTCACATCTCTGTTAGCACAGGGCGCAGCACTTTCTGCCATCTTAGACATTGTAACGGCTACCAAGTGATGTGTCATTGTGGTTTTGACTTGCATTTTCCTAATGGCTAAGAGTATTGAGCATATTTTCATGTTTTTATTTGGTATCTGTATTTCTCCTTTAGTAAAATGTCTGTTCAAATTCTATCCCTTTTTATTGGGCTGTTTATCTGACTAGTTAATTGTAAGAGTTCTTTGTATAGTCCAGATACAATTCCTTTATCAGGTGTATAAATTGCAAATATCTTCCCCCAGGCTGTAACTTGATTTTTCACTTTCATAAAAATGTTATTTGAAGAAGGAAAATGTTTAATTTCGATGTAGTACCATTTATTGCCTTTTTTTTTTTTTTTGTAGTTGTGCTTTTGGTGCTATATATAAGAAGTCTTTACTAAACCTGAGGTCACTAAGAGATACTTTTCATACATTTTCCTCCAAAAGTTTTATAGTTTTAGCTCTTACATTAAAGACTATTATCCATTTGGGGTTAAAATTTTGTATATGACATAAGTTAGGGATCAAGATGTATTTTATTTCATTTATACATAAGGCTATTCAATTATTTCATCACCATTTATTGAAAAGATTACCACTTCCCCCAATGAATTACCTTATTTACTTTATCAAAATCAATTGACTGTATATATAGAGACTCTATATAAGAGAAAGTCTCTATTAAATAGGGTCTATTCCACTAATTGATTTCTCTATCTTTACTCCATCTAATACCACACCAATCACTTACATAGAAAATCCTACAAAAGCTACAACTTAGTGTAAGAAGGAGGGATGATTCAATAAATTAAATTGGTAATAGGGAAGAAATAATCAGCTTTTAGTTTGAAACTATATATAAAAGCAATTCCAGATGGATTGAACCCTGAAGAAGAAAAGTAGGCCAGTGGTAGTACCTCTTGCTTTTTTAATCCTAGTACTTTGGGAGGCTGAGGTGGGAAGATTGCATGAGCCCAGGGATTTGAGACCAGCCTGGAAAAGATAGAGACTCCATCTCTACAAATATATAAGAAAGATAACTTAGCTTGAAGTGGTGATATGTGCCCATAGTTCCAGCTGCTCATGAAGCCGAGGCAAGAGTATTGCTTGAGTCTAGGAATCGGAGGTGCAGTGAACTATGATGATGCCACTGCAGTCTAGCCTGGGTGACAGAGGGAGGTCTTATCTCAAAAAGAAAAACAAACAAACAAAAACAAAAAAAGGAAGAAGAAGAAAAGCAAAACTTAGAAACTTTTAGAAAAATAGAATATTTTTATGACCGTAAGGTAAAGCATGCGTTCATAAACAAGATGCAAAAACTACCAGTAATAAGAGGAAAACTGACAAATCAGCACATTGTACCCCATAAATGCATTAATGTACACAATTATGATTTTATAAAGAATTAAAAAAAGAAAAAGAAAACTGACAAATGTGATGTCAGAAAAATGCCCCTTGTATGAAAAAGACGCCATAAATAAAATTTAAGCCACAACTTATATAGACAATACATATAACTGATCAAATATTTATAACCAGAATATATAAAGAATGCCTATAAATCAACCAAAAGGTAAATAACCCAATAGAAAAATGAGCAAAGGATATAAAGGTCATTCACAGAAGAAATAAAAAAATGTTCAATTTACATATTAGAAGATGCTCAGCTTCGATTTTAATTAAGAAAAAAAGCAAATTGAAACAATAACATTATACGTTTTTCACCATCAGCTTGGCAACGATTCAAAAGATTACTTGGCCTAGTACACTGGTCTGTCACCACCAGAAATTTGAGTCCACATGTTACAAAGAAAAAAATCTGATCAACTTTGCTGGGATAGTTTAAAAAACAACATTATAAAATTTTTCCCAATTGGACACATTTGGAGGTGTAAACGAGGTGAGAGGAACAGTCTATTGATCATTGAGCAAAAGTCTCACGTTCCTCTGTTTTTTGATTACTAAATTCATGTACTGATTTTAAAGAGTTTTTCCCTATCTTTTTGGTTTAATTCTGGTTCTTCATTCTCTTTCGTGGTTGTGAATTTTTCCACTGATTTCTCTAGAAAGCAAAGAAAAGAAGGAAACAATACACCTCCTTTATATATGTTATTTCCCCAATCTCTAGTAAGTTTTATATTTTATTATACAGAATCATTTAAGCAGCCTTTGTGGGTGCTCTGATAAATAAACTGAGATCCCTGTATTTTTAACTTAGCAATTGATGTAGATAGCCCCGACAATCACCTGGCAAACCAAAGTAGACTTTAATATCCTCGGGTACCCACTTCCACTCCCTCTCTGTCCTGATAGTCTTATGTTTCTTCAACCTTCCTGCCAATTCCTGTTTTCCCTGATGACCGTCTCTGGGGTCAGTAGACAGCACCCCAAGGACAAGCCTTCTCCTTCATCCTTTCCCCTAACAAGGTCTATGCTTCCCTCACTCACCCCTTCAGACCCAGATTTTGAACTTTTTCTCTCCCTTCCAGAAGAGGAATGGAGTATTGTACAAGAAATAACATAATATAGTAATTTTTTTTTATTTCAGTTTCTGGCCGGTGCTGGGTTTGAAACTGCCACCTCCGGCATATGGGGCCAGCACCCTACTCTATTGAGCCACAGGCACCGCCACCATAATATATTAATTTTATGACATGAGCTTCAAACTCTGGATTCAAATCTTGGCTGTACCATTTACTACATGCCTTGAGCAAGGCCCTTAACCATTTTGTGCCTCAATGTTCCCATCTGACAATGAGAATAAAAATAGTACCTACCTCATAGTATTGTGAGGATTGAATGAGCTAATATATGCCAAAGGAAGGCCAGGTGTGGTGGCTCATGCCTCACTCTGGGAGGCACAGGTGAGGTTCTGTGAGAGGACTAGCTATCTGAGCTTACTGGTTTGAGACTCGCCTGAGTGGGTAAGACCTCGTCTCTAAAAACAGCCAGGCATTGTGGAGGGTGCCTGTAGTCCCAGCTACTCAGGAGGCTGAGGCAAGAGAATTGCTTCAGCTCAAGAGTTTGAGGTTGCTGTGAGCTGTGATGCCATAGCACTCTACCAAGGCGATAAAGTGAGTCTCTGTCTCTGTGTGTATATATAGAGAGAGAGAGATTAAATAGGGTTAAATCATAGGGATTAAATTTTTAAAATATGCAATAAGTGTCAAGTGGCTTTAAAAGCCCCCATTCTAGAGTAATTTAATTTTTCAAAATATGCAATAAGTGTCTCCTATGTGACACTCATACTGCTCAAACATTTTCTTGCCAAGTCCTTTCATATTACCTAAAACCTAGCATTCTCTGATATCAGGCCCCCCAAAGTCCTGTCCAGAAGGAGTTTCCCCTTCCCCTCTTGGCTTGATGTTGGCATGATGATCATCAGTAGTGTTCATGGCTGCTTCCACAGCCTCACTCTCCTTTCTGTCTCCAGCAACCTCCTTGGCTGAGGTCCACATTATTCACTAATGGGAACCTCTTTCCTCCTGTCTTATGGGGCTACCACCTCTCTTCACTGTAGATTTTAATGCCAAAATTCCAGGCACTGAAATCTAGGAAAAATTGCCACTTTCCATCATACCAGAAGCCTTAACGCATTTATGATGATGTTCTAAGCACCTGCTCTTTAATCTTTTCAAGCAAAATAGCTTCACCTCACGCCGTTTCAAGTGATACAATACTCTAGAGCACATCATATGATCATCTGAAACTTCTACTTCTGTTCCTAAAATTCTGAAACCTGCCCCTCTGATCCCAGTTTCTCATACTTCCAAACTGTACCACTTGGGTTTAGAGTTTCTGCATGTAACAGAAATGCCAAAATAATAATGGCCTAAATAAGATAAATGCCTATAAATGAAGTCTGAAGCTACACGCCCAAGTCTGACGTGGCGATTCCATGCACACAGGGACCCATCCTCCTTCCAGCTCACTACTCTGCCATTCTTAGGGTAACAACCTCATCCTCATTTTCTAATGTGGAAGCTTGAGTTCCAGTCATCACATCCACTTTCCAGGCAATAGGAGAAAGGAAAGGGGAAGAAGAGCAAAGGGAATACGCCAGGTATCTTTTAAAGATTTCCTGGAAATTGTCAGCCACACCTCTGTTTATATGTCACTTGCCAGAATTTAGCCAAGTAATTGTACCCCAAAGCAAGAGAATTTGGGAACTTTGCCCTTTATTCAGGTAGCCATATGCCCTGGTTAGAACTATAAGATCTATTACCAAAGATAAAGTAGAAAATGGACTGGTCTCAGCTGGGTGGTTCTACAGCCTCTACAATACAGACACACACACACACACACACACACACACACACACACACATACACACAATCTCTCTCTCTGCGCTATTCTAATTAGCACCAGATCCCTCCCAATTCCTCCATCTATCGCGTCACGACTGGCTGCATTTTCCTCCTCACCCAGCCTAGGCCTACACTCAGAAACTACGTGGTGCACATATTCTCACCCCAGAGCCCCATCCCTAGAATTTCTTCCATTCTTTCTTGTCAATCCGTAATTCTGAGTTATTCCCACTGTCTGCTTTTGTTTTCAGAAAGTTAAAGTCATTCCTCAAACAGCTTCACTGGTCCCCCCAAAATTCACCTGAGGTCCTTGATGCTGCTCAGCAATGCTTGTCACTATTCGCCATTGACTTCCTGTTGAATTTCCCACGGCAAAATTCCCCAAACTCTAAGTTCTCTCTCAATGCTTCAACCTAGCTCCGTTAATCTCAATGGGTGGGTAGCATGAAGAAAGCTGGCTTTAAATCTCTAATGGGTGTTCTTCAATTTCTCTCTTGTTTACCTTAAAATATCATTTTTCCTTGTTCCCTACTTGCCTGTCTGAGGAAATAAGCCTCCCCCTTTTAGCAAAGCTGATCCTGATCAACCTTACTATTTTCTTACTACAAACAAACAAACAAACAAACAGCTAAGACAGACGCTGTGAATTGCCCACCAAATGCCAATGCTCTTCCTTTCCCTCAGATTAACAGAACTCTGACTTTTAGCTGCGTTCTATAAAGGCCTCCTAAATGACATTTTCCAGCTTCTCTAGCAGCAAAGTAGGGCCATGTGATTGCATTTTGACAAATGAAACATAAGCGGAAGTACAATTTGGCAACTTGTGGAATATCCCCTTTAAAAATATCCCCTGTCTACCCACCCTGCTGCTTGGAAGGCTGGTGTTACACACATTTAACTGTGTGGCTACTCACACTTCTTTGATGTGTTTTAGTTATTTATTTACTGTTGTGTAGTTCAAAACAACAACCATTTTATTATTTCTCATGATTTTGTGGGTTGACTGCTCTCAGCTGGGTGGTTCTTCTCTGTGTGGTGTCATTTGGGGCTGAGTTCTTCTGGGCTTCAAATAGACAGGCACATTCAAGATGGGTCAGTCACATATCTCACAGTTGGCACCATCAACCAGAGTGCTCCGTTTTCCTCTATGTGGCCCCCCAGAGCACAGTGAGTTGGTTCCAAAGGGCAAGAAGGAATGCCGCTGATCCTTTAATGACCTCACCTTAGAAGTCTTATAACCATTCCCACCATATTCTAATGGTCAAAACAGTCAGCTCTCAGGAAGAGGTTGGGGCAGCGTAAACATTCAGTAAAGAGAAGAATTGTCAGGGTCGACTTTGGGAGAAAACTAGCACAGATCATAAGGACAAGAGTCACATCTAAGGAGTGACAGGGCTTAGAACTCAAAGGATTTCATAGTTACCATATAGTGCCCTGGACTTATGTGAGAGAAAAATAGGCTCCTACTTTAACAACTGCTGTTTTGGGTTTTCTTTCACATGAAGCTGAGCTAAATCCTAACTGGTACATCAACTAAACAACTTACCCAACTATCCCCTCAACTTTGCAACCCCATCCAGTGTCTACCTACTATCTTCTCTATCATTTATTGAGGCTCTTTTTTATATCACTCATTTTATCTCTCTCTCTAACCTATTTATTCATCTTTTCTTCTGCTTCTTCATTCATTCATTATTTAATAAATATTTCTCAAAGGCATATTATGTGCCATGCAGTGTTCTAGATGCTAACATGGTAACAATAAACAAGACACAGTAAGGTTACTGTTACACATTAAGACTTACCCCCATGTTGCTCCCCTTGTGAAGATTATCTTTCAATGGAAACTGATTGCTGTTATGCTCTGAAATGTCACTAGCAACATTCTACTTGCCTTTTCTCAACTCCAAATTTCTTTTCTGTTGCAATTATTAACCATAACCACTCCTTTTCCTGTTTCCTTGACATTGCATTAGTGTAGAAGTTTCCTCTTTTGAGCCACCTCATGATTTCATCTCTAGCCCTTCTTACTTTTTCTCTCTCCCTCTCTCTCTCTTTTCGTCTCTGCCCCACCCCTACTGCTCTTTTATTTCAGGATTATTTCTCTTAAGAATCCCACATACGAAGGTGGTGATGGAAAGCAGGGAGAATAGGGAAGGTGTTATTTGGAGATACAGCATGAAGGATGCTGAAAAAGACTTAGCTCCATGTTAGTACAGTATGATTCAATTTAAGTATAATTGTATTGTTGTAGCATTTTTCTGATAGTCAACAATAGAATGCTTAACAGCCATTTACATGAGTAGATTGTGCCGTTGGCCAGTTGTATCAGTCACATAGATTTGGTCGATATCACTTTCCAGGGTAGGTAACAAACACACTGAGAAAGTTGGTATCTTGAAGTGTATTTGAGAGAGAGAACCCCCAGGACACAGCCACTATAGGAGTCAGCATCGTAAGTCCAAATGACCGAGGATTATGTGGGATATATTTTGTGAGATAGGTAGTGTCCTCTTCTCTCTCAACAGATAAGCAAGGGTCTCCACTATTCTTTTATAATCCAAACTTGCTTACACTTGCTCAGCCTGTGAAACAAATCAACCCATTTTCTTTCCTACAGTTGCATGCTCTCAAGCCCTTTTCAAATTCTTCTACACCTCCAACCCTAAACCACAAATTATCTCTGGGTGTGCCCAAAGGGTAAGTCATTCATGCTCTGAAAAAAGTCCTTTCCCACTACATGCTGCAGCTGTTCTGCATGGAGTTGTATCCCCTGGGGCACCATCATCGCATCTGGGGCTCTGCCACCTGTGCTTCAGGTGCCTCCAGTGATCCCTGGTGTGCTTAGAGCATCACAGTGTATCAGTGTTCATGAGTGGCTGTAAGTGAGGAGGAGGCTAGTAGGCATCCCTGAGTTTTGTAAATATGATCTACTGGTGCTGCCATGTCTCACAAAGTGCTTACATGAATCATACTTACCCCATTTAAGTCATGGTTAGTTTCTGTTTGCAGTATTAGTTATCTATTGCCGTGTAACAAATTATCCCCAAACTTAGTGGCTTAAAACAACAATAATAATCTTTTATCCTTTATCATTTCTATGAATTAGAAAAATATCCACAAGGCACATTGTGGATATTTTATATCTGTTTCATGATATCTGTGTCCTAAGCTAGAAAACTCAAAGGCTGGGGGTGGAGTCATCTGAGGACTCACTTAACTCAGATGTGTGGCAGTTAATGCTGGAGTGTCGCCCCAGAACACTAACATTTGGCCTCTCCCTGTGGTCTGGACTCCCTTACAACACAGCCACTGGGTGTTTCCAAGAATACAAATGCCAAGAGAGAAATGTATATACATTTTATATGTGTATCTAATATATTACATTATATATGTATATAATATATATGTACATATATACATAATAATATATATACATAACATATAATATATACATATAATACATATTATATATATACGTATAAATAATGTAATATATATAAAATATCCTAGCCTCAAAAGTCACACAGAATCATTTCCACCATATAAGACAATACTGGCCAGGAATTTACAAAGATCTGCCCAGGTACAAAAGTGATAAATTTCTCAATCCCAGCATGTGAGATGGGATATATATTGGTGCAGCAATCTTTGAAAATGCAACATGTCCCACCATCTCTTCACGGAGCTCAAATACAGTATGATAGATTCCAACGCGCCTGATGTATTATTCTTTCCTTGATTCTACCTCATTCCCCCCCGTCCCCTGACTGCCACTGCAAAATTTCTCCCTTGTAACTCTCCTTACCCCAAACAATTCAACACAGAAGAATAGTTAATTGTAGTCACTATTCTTATATACTCACTGTAATGTAAATAGTCTATGCTTTCAATTTGGGTAAACATGCAGGGATTTTTTTTATTTAAAACTTTTTTTTTTTTTTGGAGACTAAGTTTCACTCTGGCACACTGGATAGAGTGCCATGGTGTCATCATAGTTCACAGCCACCTCAAACTCTTGGGCTTGAGTAATCCTCTTGCCTCAGCCTCCCAAACAGCTGGAACTACAGGTGACCACCACAATGCCCAGCTAGTTTTTCTATTTTTTAGTAGAGAGGGGGGTCTTGCTCTTGCTAAGGCTGGTCTTGAACTCCTAAGCTCAAGAAAACCACTCTAGCCTCCCAGATTAGGATTACAGCCACTGCACCCGGCCAACATGCAAGGATTTTGGCTGACAAGATTTTGAGCAGTTATAGACTTGAGTGCACCCTACACATGTACAGGCTAGAAAACATATTGGTCCCACTTCATTATAATTTTTATCATGAACAAAAACAAACAAGGCTCAGCACCCATAGCTTGGTGGTTACAGCACCAGCCACATACACCAAGGCTGGAGGGTTCAAAACCGGCCCAGGCCAGCTAAACAACAATGACAACTGCAAAAAAATAGCTAGGCGTTGTGGCGGGTGACTGTAGTCCCTACACGGGAGGCTGAAGCAAGAGAATTGCTTATGCCCAAGAGTTTGAGGTTGCTGGCACTCTACCAAGGGCAACATAGTGAGACTCTGTCTCAGAAAAAAAAAAGTCACCATGAAAATTTCTGCAAGAAGGAACTATAGTTGATCCTTTAACAACATGGGGGTTAGAGGCACCAACACACTCAAGTAGGCAAACATCTATATGTAACTTTTGACTCCCCTGAAACGTAACTACTAGTAGCCCACTGTTGATAAGGAGCCTTACTGCTAATATAAATGGCCGATTATGTGGGGGCTGAGGAGGAGAGGGGTTGCTCTTGCTGTCTCAGGAGTGGCTAAGGAGGAAGGGTGAAGGGGCGCAGGAGAGGCAGACACACTCAGTGTAACTTCACAGAAAGACATCATATTCCTGACTTTTTGCTTTTTCATTTAATGTTTTTATGCAGTACCAATCCTTCCTCTGCAGAGCTTTGATTTCAGTGCCTGTATTATAGAAGGATCCATGTCATAATAGAAGCCAAATGTGGTTGAATAACTGAAACACTTGTGATTGTTTAATGCCAATTTATTTTCTGACACTGCCTCTCCCATATCTTCCTCCTCATTGCCTGGCACTGCTTTGGAAACATTCATCTCCATTACGTCATCTTCTGTTAATTCCTCTGGCATACTAGTGTCTATTAGCACTTGAATTTCTCCAAGATCCACATCTTGAAACTCTTTGCACCCCCCCCTTTTTCGTCATATCCATACTCACTTTCATTATTTCTCGATTGGTGCTGTCGTAAAACCTGTAAACTCATCCAGAACAACAGAACATAGCAGGAATCTATTGTGTCGGGCTTGGTGGCTTTCACAGTTTTTTCCATAACAATGATGGCATCTTCAATGGCGTACTTCTCCCAGACTTTCATGATGTTCTCTTTATTGGGGTTCTTTTCCATGGTGTTGACAACTCTTTCCCTAGTGTACTGTGGATAATAAGCCTTGAAGGTTCCTTTGACTTCCTGATCTACAGACTGATTGACAGACATTGTGACTGGAGGAAAATAGACCATTTTGACATCTTGGTATTGAACTCATGGGGTTCTGGTTGGCCAGGGGCATTTTCCAATACCAAAAAAATTCTTTAGAAGGCCCCTTACTGGCAAGGTACTTCCTGACTTCAAGGACAAAGCATTGATGGAACACATCCAGAAGAATGATCCTCATTATTCAGCCCTTCTTGTACGATCAAAAAAACTGGCAGCTGGTGTTTCTTTTTCCCTCAAGACTTGGGGGGTTAGCAGCTTTATAGATAAGGACAGTTCTAATCATAAACCTGACTGTAAACAGTAGAGTTAGCCTACCCTTTCCTGCCTTAAGCCCTGGTGCTTGCTTCTCTTCCTTATAGTAAAGTGTCTTTTGTGGCGCTGTTTTCTACAAAAGAAACTGCACTCCAAACCTGTCCAGGCAGGTGTCTTTCTTCTCAATGACTTTCTAAACGGTGTGTGGAGTGCGCTGCCTCTTGGTCAGCATAAGCTGCTTCTTTTGTTATCTTGACATTTTTAAAGCCAAACCATTTTCTAAAATGATCAAACCATTCTTTGCTGGCATTAAATTCTTCAGCTTTAGATCTCCCACTTTCTTTTTGCTTTAAGTTGTCATATAATTTGTTTTTTCTCAAATCATACTAGGGTCTATAGTTGTGCCTTTCTATAGCAATCCCACACCCAATTAAAGGCTGCATTTTTAACAGGAGATAAAAAGATATTTCACAAAAAGTGCAGGGTTTTCCTGTCTGCTGGCACAGCTGCAGTGACAGCTTTATAAACGTACTTGTCTTTTTTTACAGTGGTCCTTACACTGGATTCATTTATCCTGAAATGGTCAGTAGCTGCAGAGGCAGACTTCCTACTCAGCATCTTTTTATATGTTTTAATTATTAAAGCATAGAAATAATTTACCTATTTAAACATCTTAAAGAAAATAATAATACATTTTGTTTACCAACAAAAATAACTAGAGAAGATAATACCTGTCCTACCTATATCAAACCAACATGAGGATCATAGGACACTCAGCTTACCCTCTCCTGCCTGTGTGAGCCGGAAATGTCAATTAACTTCAGTGAGCTGCAGTTCCCACATCTGCAAAACGGAGTTACATTTTCCATCTTAAAAGTTTTTTGTGCAGAGTAAAACAAAATGTGTACAATACTAGGAACCTGGTAGGCACTTAATAAATGTGATTCCCTTCCTATGTTTCCTGCTGTCCAACAAACACACTATCTAAAAAAATAAAAACCATGAATTACTATTTATTGTGTGTTTATCTCTTTATTGAGTTCTTTTCCTTAGTGTTGACAACCCTTTCCCTAGTGTGCTGTGGATAATAAGCTTTGAAGGTTCCTTTGACTCCCTGATCTACAGACTGATTGACAGACATTGTGACTGGAGGAAAGTAGACCATAGTAATAGTCTACTATTTATTGCGTGTTAGAAAAGGGTGTATCACTTAGTAGAAGATTTAAATTAAAAAAATATGCAGAAAGAATTCATAGAATCTTGAAAGTTTGGTGCTACACGAGTTATCAGACTCGTGGGTCATCCAACCCACTTCTTTCAAAATGGAAGAAATGAAACCCAGACAGCATACTTGGTTCACCCAAGATCAGTTACCAAGTTGGTGCAGAGATGTGCTAGAAACCTAATCCTGGGATCCTAACCTCAACTTTCAACACTCATTACTTGGTTGAGAATGAGCTACAGACATACCCAGAGTCAAAATCACCACACACATTGAAAGAGAAAACTTTTTTTTTTTTTGCAGTTTTTGGCCGGGGCTGGGTTTGAACCCACTACCTCCGGCATATGGGGCCAGTGCCCTACTCCTTTGAGCCACAGGCTTTTATAAGAGACACACAGTGATTTCCTCACAAACTTAATACTAATTACATCTAGTAGCCTAACAGGGTTAGCATACAATCCTCCAACAAAATTAAATTATTTATAGGTGGCTATTAAAATGTTTGAGAGTAAATTCTAGGAGTAGATGCATAACCTCATTAAGCTATTTAAATGAGCAAAAAGAAAAAAAATATTTTTACGTTTGGCTACATGAAAATTAAAATTGCAGCCTGGTGGAAATATTACAAATGGAACAAATTGGGAAAAAGTAATAGTCTAAATGACAAGCAGTGTACTAATACACAAGTTATTATGAATCACCAGGAAAAACAGGAACACCCTAGCAAAAAATGGGCAAGGGATGTGTACAAGCATGTCCCAGATAAAGAAATACACATAACCATGTACAGATGGAAAACGTCTTACTAAAAAGTAAAGAGTATTAAAATAATTAAATATTATTTACTGCTCAGATCACCAAAGATTAAAAATAATAATAATATCCCACACCTTGCTTGGTGTAGAAGAAAAGAATCCTTTTATATATGTGTTGCCATGAGCTGAGTATTGATGTAACGTTCCCAGAGGGCAATTTGGCAATTTGGCAATTTCTATGAGAAATTCTATAAAATTGTTTACCCAGAATGAATTTATTTTATGAAAATGAATTCACCATGAATTTATTTTATGAAAATACTTGCCCAGATGCCTAAATATAGTTTTTACAAGATGTATATTGCAGACCGGGTCATAAAATAAAAAATTTGGAAACCAAGAAAAGGTCCACTCATCATGAGTAGATTAAGAACTGCAACCAAAAAATAGCCGGGCGTTGTGGTGGGCGCCTGTAGTCCCAGCTGCTCAGGAGGCTGAGGCAGGAGAATCACTGAAGCCCAAGAGTTGGAGGTTGCTGTGAGTCCTGTGACATCATGGCACTCTACTGAAGGCGGTAAAGTGAGACTCTGTCTCTACAAAAAACAAAATAAAATAAAAAATAAATAGAGCAACAAAGTGTTCATGTGGCATGCTCTGCTGGTTTAAAAAATGAGATGTCTCTGAATGTGCCACCTAGAAAAGTGATGATGACATATTAAGTGAAAAAGCACCTGGTAAAACAGTACCTAGGAGGCCTGACAATTAAGTTTGTGAACTTGCAACCGTGTGCTTACTTTATAGCACTGTCCAAACAGCTCAGTGAGGTTTCATAACACTGGTATATCAGCGTCTCACAGTTGTATTCATGCCAACATGTCTTGCTGAATGGCATTCATTATAGCTGTGTGTTTTTGTGTGCTATTGCAAGATGCTGGAGCTTGAATGAGAGCAATGAACAAACATTAAATTTCTTGTTGGCAAGAGAGGAAGTGAAATCAGAGACATGTTAGTCTAAGTTTATGGGGATAATGCCATGAAGAAAATGGCACTGTTCAAATGGACTAAATATTTTTCTAAGTGGAGAGAAAGGGTCACTGATGAAGAGAGGTCAGGGTGGCCAGTAACAAGCAGAAGTGAGGAAGACATTGCAAAAATGTATTGAATTGTGCATCAAAATAGTTCACTGACTTTGAGAAGCATAGCAGCCCAAGTAAACACTGATAGAGAAACAGAAAAATCTTAACCGAAAATCTTTGCATGAGAAAGGTGTGGCTCTTGCATCATGACAACGCACCAGCTCACAGGGCACTGTGCCAGTAAACAAATAACTGTATTGGAACACCCTCCGTACTCACCTGATCTCACCCACTATGACTTTTTTCTGTACCCAAAGATAAAGGAAGTATTAAAATGAAGACATTTTGAATGACAGTCAGGACACTGAGGGTAATATGACAACAGCTCTTATGGCCGTTCCAGAAAGAGTTCCAAAATTCCTTTGAAGGGTGGACTAGGCGCTGGTTTCGGTATGTAGCTTCCCAAGGGGAATACTTCAAAGCTGACCATGGTGATATTCAGCAACACAGCGTGTAGCACTTTTTCTAGGATGAGTTTACAGACTTAACTGTCAGCCCAAGTGTAGAGTGAGCCTGTTTTGTAAAGGGGGAAAGAGATTCAGGTGTTGGAATATACACAGAAGAAAGCCTTGCTTAGAACCCTTAGTTGAAAGTGACAGAATTGAACAGAAACTAGCTTTAAACCAAAAGTGACAGTTTTCCTTACGTCACTGGGAAACGACAGGCGGAGTGTCAACAGGTGGTATCCCCAGCACAGTCCTGAGTCATCTCGCCAGCAACTCTGCCTCCCTCCGTGTTTCGTCCTCATTCTTTTTCATTCCAGACAGCTGCCACTCTCGTGTAAGTAAAAAAATACATCCACTTATAAGCAAACTTCAGATCTTCCTAACCAAATGACCTGCAAAAGCAAGAGATAGAATTTCTTGCTAGCTCTAACAGGAACCCCAGGGGGAACCCTGATAGTTTCATCCCCAAGTCCTTCCTTTAAAGCGGTCACTGGGGCCTGGGCCTGGGGTTATTCTCACTGGCCAGCCTTCAGCTTCCATCTCTGGCAGTGGTGGAGACACACACTGGGGAGGGGGCAGGGCAATGGTTCCCAGAGGGAGAAGGGATCCTGGCAAACAACCTATGTCCAAATATACATTCTACATCTTTAATAATAATGAGTGGGTCACTATTATAATTTTAAAATGCAAATGTTGGAACTATAGAAAACGAGATTTAAAGAAACAAACATATAAACACTGCCCAACCAGGAGTCTACAGCGTTTAACATTTAAAGATTTAAAAAAAATAGGGCAGCGTTTGTGGCTCAGTGAGTAGGACGCCGGCCCCATATATGGAGGGTGGCGGGTTTGAACCCAGCCCTGGCCAAACTGCAACTATTTCAGAAGCATCCATCCACAGGTAATGATCTAATAAACTAATGACTGATTATAACGCACTGCTATCTATTCAATCAAATATTTGAAAGAAACACAACCCCTCTTCATAGCCTGGTTCCTAGATACTATATATACTCTGAAAATTAAATTTTAATGTTAATTTAACAAAGTAAATTCAGAATGTTTTATTAATTCAGATTGTTGGAGAGTTTTTATTATAGGATGACCAATACTAGTTTTCAGATGTGGTATCTGTCATAGTGGTTAAGACAGACCCCTGACTTCTGAGATTCAAATCCAGGTCCTATCACTTAATGAGATGTTGGGCAAATACTTGCTCCTATGAGCCTCTCAGTTTTCTCATTTGTATAATGGATAACAATACCTACTTTACAGAATTGTTCCTAGACTTCAGAGGGAATCTTGGCGCACAGTGATCCACCAAGAAAAATTAGCTTTCAATTGTTTCAGTCACATATTGTGTTTTAAATACGCCTGACTCTTCTAGGTCCCTAAACATTTCCTTTTTAAATTTTTGGTGTACTGAGAACAGAATAGTGTAAGAATAGAATGAGGTTAGCCCTAAACACACACGTTGGACAAGTGCTCTACTAAACACCTTTTAATTCAGTATAGCAGGTCATATAGATTTAAAAAAAATTAAAAATCTTTATTCTCAATCTATCAACTTCTTAGTTCATTGATTTTTCAGAATCTGTGGATTCTTTTTATTTTCTTTAAGACTGTGAAACTGCCCTTTAGATTGATGAAGGGGTTCAAAGTGAGAACTAGAGAAAGGGTCCCAAAACTCTGTGAAGGAAGAGGCTTAGCTAAAATAATGATAATAATCAGTTACTGACCACTCCTTTGCTTAATAATAGTTAGACACTATCCCCTGTTTAATTCCAGCTGGTAGTTGTAAAGATTCTTGACTTTTCTCTGTGGATAACATCACTTTTTGGAACCCAGAAGGTAGTTTCTGAGACATCTTCCAGGCCTCGCATTCCAGGGGATTGGCTAACCCGCCCAGATCAGTGGCACTCAAGAAACCCACTTGACTAGAATCATGACCCCAGGAGCTGAAGCAAAACAAGATGATTTTCAGGCACCTAGAATGATGTCCACATCCCTATAATTTTGCCCCAATCAGAGCCAATTAGCAAACCTAATTAGCAAATCCCCTGCCTATCAAACTATTCTTAAAATACACTGTCTCCCCAATTTTCAGGAAGGCAGATTTGAGAAATTCCTCTCCTTGCTTAAGTGCTATGTGCAATAAACCCTGTCTCTGCTGTAAACCCTGCTGTCTGGATATGAGCTTCCTCTTGGGCAGCAGGCAGATGAATCTGGTTGGGCAGCAACAACAGGAATCTCACCCACAGTCTTAGAACATTCCTATATTTAAAAAACAAAACACAAAACTTCTCCACCTCTCCTCCATAGAGTTAAGCAGGATTTTGATCTACTCAACCTTCATGGAGTCCACCAGTACGGATTGTCGCCATTTCAACAATGTTCTTGTGCATTGTGATGAGGAGGCAGTGTTTACCCAAGGATAGTACCAAGGGATGAGCTGGGAAATCCTGGGCAGATCAAGCAACTCAGTGAAGTGGAACTAGTGGAGAGAAAGTAAAAGCACAAGTGACAAATTGGGGAAATATATTTGGCAAACATATAACAAGCAAAGCCTATTAAGTTCTAATGTAAAGATGTAACAATATAAAAGAGACTACAATTCATTCAGAAATGTCAAACAATCTAACAGAAGAATGAGTCTGGAGTATTCTCAGTCAAGTCACAAAGAAATTCCAAAGGTCAAGAACTTATTAAAAAAATAAAGCTGAACTTGCTCTGGTATCTGGGAAATTCAAAAAAAGCAACAGAGGCTCACCAATTTTGACCAGCTGATTTGCAAAAGTTAAAAAAGACCTATAACAACTAATGCCAAGAATTATAAGAAATGGGAATTCTCTAACACAAGTTGTATTAGGTTCCTATTACTTCAGTAACAAATTGCTACAAATTTAGAGGCATAAAACAACACAAATACATTATCTGACTGTTTTAGAAGCCAGAAGTCCCAGAGTCTCACTGGGCTAAGATCAAGGTGACAGACTGGGCTGCATTCCTTTCTGGAAGCTCTAGGGGGAATTCATTTCCTTGCTATTTCCATTTCCTCGCTTTTCCACTTCCTTGCCTTCTAGAGGCCAATCTTTCATGTACCTTCAAAGCCAGCAATGTTGCAATGCTGTGTTTCTCTGATCACTCTTCTGACCACAGCTGTGACACCTTCTCTGCTTTTAAGGGTTCATGTGATTACATTGGGCCCTCCTGGATAATCCAGGATAATCTCCCCATCTCAAGGTCCTTACTTTACATGAGGGAGCAAACTCACAAGCTCTCAAGAGGTGGACATGGGCATCTTTGGGAGGAGGCATTATTCTCCCTGTCACACTAAGGGTGACATTTTTTGAAGGACAGTTTGGCAGTATATGCACTGACCCAGAAGTTCAACATCTGCATTTCTGTCCTACAGAAACACTTGCACATATGCATAAAGATACATAGGTATGTTCAAATATGTTCACTGCAACACTATTTGTAAAAGCAAGAAATTAAAACAAATTAAATGCCCTGCAAAAAAAAATGGTTAAATAAATTATGATATATCCATATTACATTACTAAGTGACAGTTAAAAATTCAAGTAGATCTCTATGTGCTGACATGACAAGACCTCCAAACATATGATTACATGAAAAAAATAACAGAAAAATAATTTAAGATATACTACTAGAAAAAATTAGTTTTTTTTTAAGAATTTGGAAAACATCAGCAAGGATCCTTACCAAAACTTTGTGGTGGTGGTTACCTCTGAGGAGTAGAATGGAATTAAGGATGAGGGATGGAAAGAATATTCACTTATATATATTACAATGTTGAGTTTCAAGGCAACTGAGTGTTTCCTAAAATGTTGGGATTTCAGGCAGCTGTTTATAGTCCTTGGTTCTTGGAGTACTCTTGGTCAAAAATGACCAGACACCTCAAAGTAAGGCATTCGTGAAACAAAGTTTATTAGAAAGAGAAAGATAGGTGTACAGAGTAAGAACAAGACATAGTTTACAAAACAAGATACAGTTACCATAGAGAGAAAATGGACCTCCATTGTTGTGACGAAGAAAAGGCTTTAAAGATGGCTGGGGAGTCTCTTTCCTATTGTTTGTGTTGGGCCTTGTGGTTCAGAGGTCACCTTGGAACTAGAGTCTTACTGCTCATGCGGACCTCTCATGAGCCTTCTCAGAGCCCACTGAGGTGTGGACCACAATGTAGATTAAAGCTTGTGACCTGATAATTAGCCTGAAGGCTGTTCTAGGTCACCTTCCAGACTCTATCATACCTATAAGGCTTGGTTCATGGGATAAAGAGTTTTCTACATCCTTTTGCAGTCAGCATGATAAGTTCTGATTGGTAGATTGGTAAAATATTCCCTCCTTCCCAGGTGTGAGCCATCAATTAGAACAGCATTAAGGTGGGCAGCACCCAGATGGAGGCCTGGGGGCCCCACCCTTGTCCTCTTTTCCCAAGAGAGCTGGGATTTCTTGCTATCTACCTAACATTTACATATTATCTATATATTTACATGTAAATATATATTATCTATAAATTTACATAGTTTATCTGTGTATATATTTATATATTTAATATACAGCATTTACATATTTATTTTATATTATGCATCTGCATATTTATGTCTGTATATCTATATATTCATATTTATATACATATGTAATGTTTGAATCTTTACATGGGTACATTCACATATTATTTGTATTTTTTCATATTAAATTGTTTGAAAAACAAAATGCACTGGCTTCTGCCTCTAAGTAATGAGCACAACTATATAACTTGGACTATTCACTTTATCTCTCTGGGCTTCAGGTAATTATTCTATAAAATTAAGAGGTTTGACACATAGATTCTAAATTCCATTTCAGTTCTAGATTTTATAAATTGATGTAGCAAAAAAAAAAAAATTAGCTCAATATACAGGTTTCCCAAAAGTTACCCATAAAGTCACTATACATAGGGAAAATGGGAAATTGTAGCTGAATGTACCTTTATTTACAAAATACTTACTACAAAACTTTATAAAGCAGTGGCCAACAATATTTTATAAATATTTTGTAAAATTATTTTGTCAAGTTTTCTATTTCCATTTGATCTTCTGCCTATTCTATCTTTTATTGAAAGTAAGAAACCAAAGTCTACAACTATTACTGTTGGATTGATTCTGTCAGTTTTTGCTTCATGTACTTTCAAGTCTGTAGTCATATGCATATATGTGTATCATTTCTACATGTTCCCAATGATTGACACTTTTATCATTTTAAAATGACCTTTATTTCTTTCTTTTTTTTTTTTTGTAGAGACAGTCTCACTGTTCGGTAGAGTGCCATGACGTCACACGGCTCACAGCAACCTCCAACTCCTGGGCTTATGCCATTCTCTTGCCTCAGCCTACCGAGCAGCTGGGACTACAGGCGCCCACAACAACGCCCGGCTAAAGTGACCTTTATTTCTAGTAACAATTTTTGTCTTAGCCTATTTTGTTTCTCATATTACTATAGCCAGCTCTCTTCAGATTATTGCTTGCATGGTATGTATTTTTTTCATGCTTTTAATTTCAACCTATTTGTATTACAGAATATAAAGTGTGCCTCTTGTAGATAGTAAGTTCAATTTTTTTTTTTTTTGCTCTATTCTTCCGAACTCTGGCTTTTAATTGGAGTGTTTACTCCATTTACATTTAGTGCTATTACTGATAAAGTAGGATTTATAGCTGTCGTTAATTATTTTCCATCTGTCTTTTTTTTAAATTCCTTGATTCCTTCATTACTGTTCTCCTTCATGTTAAATAGACATATGCATACTTTCTATTGTACCATTTAAATCCCTTTGTTGATTATTTAACAATTTTCTTGGAGTTATTTTCTTAGTGGTCATCTGAGGATTAGAATTCACATCTTAGTTTGTAAATCTAGCTTGGATTAATACTGACTTAATTTTAATATCATACAAAAACTTTGCTCCAATACATTTCCATTTCAACTCTCAATCCTTCATATGTGAGATCAGCCATTGTGGTGTATTGATTGTTTCCATTCCACTAGTGAGCACTGGTTACATCTTTGTAATTAATGAACACATCCCAAAGAATTCCTCATTTCCATTTAGGAATTAAACAAAAAAAAATAAAGTAACCAGCTTACTTTCTCCATTTCACAAAGGAGATTTTGAAGGAAGCATCCCTATTCACTGAACTTACCCAGTTTCATTTGGCAGCTCATAAGGTAATTATGTGTAGCTAAAAAAAAATGTAAAACTATTTCCCACAGAGCTTAAACAAGCTATAATGCATTTTCAGATACAAAGGACTATGAGATTTCCTGACAAGGTTGAGTAAAGGTGGGAATTTCAATTTTTTTGTGTGAGATTATTTAAATACTGACGTCAAGGAGGAAGCAGTAGGCTCACTCTTGATGGCTGTGACCACATTGTAATTCCCAACTTGAAAAGAGGTAAATGAGCATTCCAGGGTGTGCAAAATGAAAAATGTAAATGTGCAGTTTGTGCATCACAGAAACAATTATTCTTCAAGTTTATCATTAGAAAGTGAGAAAGGTAAGTCATTCTTTATATACAAATTCATACACAAATTTAAATAATGTATAATACATCACTTTACATCGCAATGTTTTATCTAACCATAGGCTTGAAATAGGAAGGATGTCTGAAGTATGGTGCTTTCTGTATGGTTTTATACGCATCAGTCAATTAAAAATATCATGATGTTCATTTAGGTAGATCTAAACTTAAGTAGTGACAGCCACTTCCAGTGTTACTTGGTACTTAATCATTTAATATCTCTAAGCCTCCACTGAAAAAGAGATTTAAATTTGGTGCCAATTCTATAGAGCAATTGAGATAATAAATCAATCTGATGAGCTATTATTGACACAGCTATTGCTAATAATATAACTATTAATAAAAATAATGATAGCATCAACTATTTTGAGTACCTGCTACATGCAAAACAATGTGTAGGACCTAAAAATGAATAGTAAATGAAATATACTGAGCCCATTTGATTCAAATGTGCTTCTAGATAAGTATGAGAAATGAGGAATAATGACATACAGAATGCAATGCACATGAAAGCAAATCTCAGAGGAATGTCTAGGAGTACTGGGGGCAATAGGATTAAGGTAGAAACAGAACTGGAATCGGAATTTGTCTGCTTACCAGTTTTGAACATATTAATATTATTGAAAATAAAATAGCTGAATAGTTATTTTTGTTTTTTACAAAGCTTTATTATACTTATATTTTCTTCAGTACCTTAAAGAAATACTATCAGTACTGATTGGTCTTTGAGTTCAGCAAAGATTACCTTCATTTTTCACAACAGATGTTTCTTTAAAATTATAGATGGTGCTTTATGTAGGTTCTGCACCCATGGATTCAATCAACCTTGGATAGAAAATATTTGGATGGGAGAAAAAGGATAGTTGCATCTACTAAACATGTACAGATTTTTTCTTCTTGTTGTTATTCCACAAACAATACGGTATGGCAGTTATTCACGTAGTATTTACATTGTATTGGGTTTTATAAGTAACTTAGAGATGATTTCAGGTTCAAGGATATGCACAGGTTGTATGCAAATACTACACCACTTTATTTCAGATACTTGAGCATCCAGGGATTTGGGAATCTGCAGGAGGTCTTGGAACCAATCCCCCATAGTCACTGAAAGATGACTGTCTATATAAAAATATTTGTAAAATAAATTATGTTTGAAATGGTCCTAAATGAGCTTTGTGCTTTACAGTCAACACATTTTGCTAATTTTACTCCCTACTTAGAATACTTTCCATTACATCTCTATCAACTCAAATTCTGACTGATCATTCAGGGTCACCACCAACACTGCTTATTCTCTGAATATTTTCTAAGGCCATCCCAATTATCTTCTTTTTCCTACTCCTGGGAATTATACAGGATCTGCATTTAATGGTAAAGAAAAGCAGTAAGTACAATGAGCCAGGCACTGAGGTGCTCCTGGACACAGAAAGACACACGACATGCAGTCTCTGCCCACTCCTAGGGGACGTCGAATCCAGTGAAGTTAGACAGACATGCCGGAAGAATCATTATGCTAAGGAAATAAAGGGCATATTTATAGAAAAATACTGCATCAGAAAGAAAATCAATCACTCACTAATTTGTCTTTTCGGCAAATCTGGATTTCATCTGGAGCATAATGCTCTGATTAGGCTTTAATACAATTTTTTCAGAAATAGAAAAGTGGTCATTTATAAGTAGTTATTGGTTTTATAATAACAGATAGAGGGAAAATTCACCTTTATAGGAGGACTTCTCTTTTTATTTGCATAATAAAAATGCATGCAAAGGCAAAACCAAAAAGCTACTGTGGGATGGGGACCAGTGGGACACTAAGTAGCCACACTGCTTTGCATGGAAATGGAAATGTTTGACTTTAATGTAGAAAGAGTAACATCTTGTATCAATTAGCTTTTGCCACAGTAAGGGTGCATTACAAACAACCCCAAAACTCAGTGACTGGAAAAAGAAAAAAAAACAAAAACTTTATTTTCACAAATCTGCGAGTCAGCTGGGTCAGTTTTACCGCACAGTACAGATCTGCAGGTCTGGGTTTTCCCAGCATGTCTTCCATCCTCCTTGGTCCCATTGGGCTATGTTGGGCACATTCTTCTCATGGTGACAGCAAAGGCACACCAAAGAGCAAGCCCAGCCTCATGAGCACAATTCTAGCTGCTGTTAGCATCGTATCTGCTAACATGGTACCAGCTGAAGCAGCCCAAAGTGAAGAGGCAAGGAGGGACCTGCTACCTTTAGTAGAACAGAATGCAAAACCAGTAGGCAAAGGGTGTGGATATAGGAAGTAATAAAGAATTGGCTACAGTTCTGGCATAGTGGTTCACCCCTATAATCCTAGTACTTTGGGAGGTTGTTCAATATCAGCCT
Organism: Nycticebus coucang; assembly: GCF_027406575.1. Taxonomy (NCBI): domain Eukaryota; kingdom Metazoa; phylum Chordata; class Mammalia; order Primates; family Lorisidae; genus Nycticebus; species Nycticebus coucang. The sequence continues at coordinate 59,918,187 of NC_069790.1, forward strand.
GAGCAACATCACAGGACCTTGTCTCTATTAAAAATAGGAAAATTAGCCAGGCATGGTGTGAGCACTTCTAGTCCCAGCTACTAGGGAGGCTGAAGCAGAAGAATTGCTTGAACCCAGGAGTTTGAAGGTGTAATGAGCTATGATTATGCTACTACTCTCCAGCTTGGGCGACAGAGCAAGATCCTGTCTCAAAAAGAAAAAAAAAAAGGAATTGACTACACTAATTCAATCTACCAGATTCCATAACTATACTGATAAAATATTGACTGAGATGTGTTTGAAACTGTGGGAAGGATTTGGGGTTTGCAGTTCCTCTTGATGGACCAAAGAAAAGAATTTGAGAGTTGTAGAAATGACATGCTTATAGCAGGAGATAAACAGAACTCTTAACATAGAGTCAGGAACTAAAGAGAGAATTGGCTATGGCCATTTTATTATGCCCAAATTCCTTAGTAGAGTTTTTAAAATGTTATTGCTTGATAATTAGCTGAATCTGATGAAGTTAAGAGAGTCCCATAATCAAAGCAACATCAGGAATGTTGGACAGATGAGTTATTTTTAGAATCATTTTAGTAAATATCTACAAGATGCCTGACCAAGAAAACGAGCAACGAGGGTGGATTGTGACACATGAGTATTCGTCTAGAGTTTTTAGAAATATTTTGACTAACACTAGAGAACACTGGACTTTCTACTCATGGGGGCACGTAGGATCTGCTCTTTGAGATATCACGGTTGAGTAATATTTATCCTCTAAGCTAGTGAAGCCGGGCACAATTAAGGTTTCATTCAAGCTACTTTACTAGCGATATTAATTATAACTTGTTTGTTATAGATTAGACTAAATTTTAATCTCTTCCTGGGCCTCTGAACCATACATTTGAATACAAGAGTGGTATGTCCCTGGAGGCTAATTCACACATCTCATAGCCTCTTGTATCTCTTATCATTTATTCAGGCCATAAACAGGGAGCCTACACCATACCAAGTTTAATAGCTATGGAAGATAGAGTTTCTAATTTCAAATGATCAGTCCAAATAAGGTAATAACAGTATAACACAGAAGATGCTAAGTACCAGCAAAGTCTATAAATGTCTTGAACAGACAGAGGCACTATTCAATGAAAATCTTGACCTATAAAAATCCAAAACAAACCTGATCATAGAAATAAATCCCTGAAGGTTTTTTAATAGAATCATGACAATCTGTAAGTAGCTCGCCCAATCATCAATGTTGAAATCCATCATCGGACCTCCAATTAAGACTATAACACAGAAACCCAAAGTAATTAAATGCACTCATTCATTTGTATATTCATTCCAACCCAATCGTGAAGCTCTTCCTATGTGCCAGACACACATGAAGGACATAGCAGTGAGCAAGGTACGCTAGAGCCCTGCTTTCCTTCTAATTGGTTGAGGGAGGTGACAAAATTAGCATACAAATGAATAAAGTGACCAAATAAATTCAGGGAAAATATCAGTGCTACACAGACATTAACCCAGAGTGCTATGATGGAGCATGAAGCAGACAGCTACTTTCTGTTAGGTTTGGGGGAAAGGCCTCTATGGAGAGCTAATTATGTGTTTATTTATTTTTATTGTTTCAGGTTCATTGAGGTACAAACAACTAGGTTACACTGATTGCATTTGTTAGGTAAAGTCCGGCTTATAATTGTGACCTGCCCCATCTCCCTCCCTCCTGCCCTCCCCCTACTCCCTCTCTCCCCTGCCCCCCACCTTGAATTGGTTTGAGCTTTTCTCTTATTAGGGTATGTATTAGCTCATCTACTGCCTTCTTATTGGAATAGAGTACATTGGATTCTTGCTTCTCCATTCTTATCAGGCTTTACCAAGAAGATTGTGTTCCAACTCTGTCCAGGTTAATACAAAAGATGTAAAGTCTCCATCTTTTTTCAATGGCTGAATAGTATTCCATGGTATACATATATCACAGCTTGTTAATCCATTCCTGGGTTGGTGGGCATTTAGACTGTTTCCATGTTTTGACAATTGTAAATTGAGCTGCGATAAACAATCTAGTGCAAATGTCCTTATGATAAAATGACTTTTTTTCCTCTGGGTAGATGTCTAGTAATGGGATTGCAGGATGAACTGGGAGGTCTAATGTGAGTTCTATGAGCATTCCTCCTATTTCCTTCCAAAAAGGTTGTATTGGGCGGCGCCTGTGGCTCAGTCGGTAAGGCGCCGGTCCCATATACCGAGGGTGGCGGGTTCAAACCCGGCCCCGGCTGAACTGCAACCAAAAAATAGCTGGGTGTTGTGGCGGGCGCCTGTCGTCCCAGCTACTCGGGAGGCTGAGGCAGGAGAATCGCTTAAGCCCAGGAGTTGGAGGTTGCTGTGAGCTGTGTGATGCCACGGCACTCTACCAAGGGCCATAAAGTGAGACTCTGTCTCTACAAAAAAAATTAAAAAAAAAAAAAAAAAAAAAAGGTTGTATTCGTTTACAGTCCCACCAACAGTGTAAAAGTGTTCCCTTCTTGGAGAGGTACTTGTTAATTCAGTGGAGCTGACTCTGCAGCGGTATCCTGCACACAACCGTATCAGGCAGAGGGAGTAGGAACTGCCAAGGATCTGAGGTGGGTATGATGTGGACTGTAGGAGATCCTACCTCGTGACACATCTTTCCTCTTGTTTCTTGCTTAATTACACTAAATCTGCTTTTCATCACTCATAACAATGGGTGTCATGGGGTATATAATGTCAATGACTCTATTACCCCAAGACTCCTTATCTTTATTAGCACTTTTAGATGGTATCTGATTTGTAAACACTAAAAAATAACTGTTTCAGACATTTTGGAGATTTAATACAGTTTTGTAAAAAAAGAATGAAAGTGTGGCTTGAGTGTCAACTCTGAAAAAATTGGAGAATTTTTCTAGCTATCCCATCTAGTTTACGTATTTCCTTCATAGTTCTTCACTTCACACTTGGACTGCACAAAATCACCTCTTTCCTCAGGAAAAGCAGCACCTGCAGCAAACTTCACTCTTTCAATTTCTTTCTCTGAACTTGATTTTCAGAGCACCTTTCTTGAAGTCCACCAGAGCTGGGAGGAAGTAGGTAGGCATTGGAAAGTAAAGAAATTCTTTGGAAATACTGACTTCCCCCAATGGTAGGGCTGAATACCAAATCTCCTAGCTCCTATGGGACGGCTGCTACAAGAGCTTCAATCCGAAGGGGAGGCTTCATCTCCCTTAAAAAGTGGGAATGGCCTCCAGCTGAGGAGTTGTTTGCCCTAGCCCTGTCAATTACAGCTAAAAGGTCTGCACAAAGGATCCACAAAAGAGACACTGTATTTCTAATCAATTTTACTTTATTTTATTTTATTTATTTTAAATAATCGGTTTTAAACCTCTTTCACAGGGGTAGCACAGCATCTTACACAGGGTAGGCATTCTACAAATATTCATTAAGGTAATGAATGAAAGATTAAGTAAGTGAATAATTCTATACGTCAGAGAAGAAACATTACAAATAAAACATTTGGTGGGATCTCACTTAACGTGCATAATGCAAGGGTATATTTCAAAATAACTAAGAGTCAATTTTAAATGTCTTACTACAAAAAAGAAATCAGTGAGGTGATGGCTATGTTAATCAGTTTGATTTACGCATTCCACATTGTATATCAAATCATCACATTGTACCCCATAAATGTATACAGTTATGGTTTTAATTAAAAATTAAGTTGCCGGGTGCGGTGGCTCACGCCTGTAATCCTAGCACTCTGGGAGGTTGAAGTGGGTGGATTGTCTGAGCTCAGGAGTTTGAGACCAGCCTGAGCCAAAGCGAGACCTCATCTCTAAAAAATAGCCAGGCATTGTGGTGGTTGCCTGTAGTCCCAGCTACTTGGGAGGCTGAGGCAAGAGAATTGCTTAAGCCCAAGAGTTTGAGGTTGCTGTGAGCCATGATGCCACAGCACTCTACCAAGGGTGACAAAGTGAGACTCTATATCAAACAAATAAATAAAAATAAATAATAAATAAATATTTAAATTCAATTAAAAAGAAATAAAAACTGAGATACTAAAAAATAAATAAAAAATAAAAATAAAACATAGAACAAACGACCCCAGTGTTTTCATTGTTCAACCTTTCTTTTTGCAACCTAAAGCTATGGCCGTGTTAGTTTTTACCTTACTCCAGATTTCCTGGCTCTACCACATTTTATAATCGAGAGCCAACTCTGCTAGGCCAACATGGGGGGTTTAAACTAGCAAAACATGTAAAAAGAAAACCCAAAGTTTTATAAAGAAAAGGAAAGGGAAAAAAATAGTTCTTCTCAAGTAGGCAAAAATTTTAAGAATGTTAATTGGAACAAATTTTATATTGTCATCTCTTGTCACATTGTAAAATAATCCCTAATCAGTGCAGGAATTGTTGCTAAGAAAACATTGCTGTCGGTAAAATTCAGGTGGGAGGAGGGTAACAGTTGTGTTTTTTTTGTTTAAAGGAATTGAATTGATTCTTGCATATGTAAAAATGTTATGTGCAGTTTACTTTTTTAAACAAAAAAAAGACTTTATTTTTTAAGAGCAGTTTTAGATTCACAGCAAAATGGGGCAGAAAGTTCACAACGTGCGTGTATCCCTGTTCTTATATATGGACATCCTCTCCTAGTATCAACATCTTACACAATAAAGGTGCATTTATTACAACTGATGAACCTAGACTGACGCATTATTATCACCAAAGGTCATAGTTTACATTAAGATTTGCCCTTGATGTTGTACATTCCTTGGCTTTTGACAAATGTACAATGACATCTGTCTACCATTACAGTATAATAGCTCCACTACCTTGAAAATCCTGTGTTCTATTATTTATCTTTCCCTAACTCGTGGCAATCACTGCCTTTTTTAGTGCTTCCATGTTTTGGCCTTTTCCACCATGTCTTATAGTTGGACTCACACAGTACGTGGCCTTTTCAAATTGACTTCTTTGACTTAGTAATATGGTTTTAAGTCTCCTTCCTGTCTTCTCACAACTTCAGAGCTCTTTTCTTTTTAAAACTTAACAATATTTCATTGTCTGGATGTACCATTGTTTATCTATTCACCTATTAAGGGACATCTTGGTTGCTTCCAAGTTTGGGCAATTATAAATACAGCTGTTATAAATATCCGTGGTCTTTTTAATCTTTCCTCTTTCTAATAAGTTCACTCGTTTTCTTTAAAAATATTGTTCTATGTTTCACATTTAAAATTTGAGTCTCTAAGGCTGGGCTGCCTGACTCTACTTGTGCTGATCCAATATATTCGCCTTGCTCTTCCTGTGCAGTTTGAAGCAGTCACTTCAAACGATTTGGTAAAATGGTAGTCTATAGCTGCACCCCCCACCCCTGGGCCCTGGACTGATACTGGTTTGTGGCCCTTTAGGTATGGGGACACACAGCACCACCACCTAGGCTCTGCCTGTGTCCCATCGCCTCCCCTTCCTGTCACCTCTCCCCATCTTGTGGAAAAAGTATCTTCCATTAAACAGGTCCCTGGTGCCAAACATGTTGGGGACTGCTGGCCTAAGGCATGCATCTATGATTTACCTACCATTCCCAATGATAGACCATTGAACATACAAATAAAATGCATAGTTGTAATGTCCTAGCATTAGGACATTACTTAGGATCAGTTTTTGCTAGCATAACATCCTGGTTTACCACCAATAACAGTTTTAACAATTGCACTGCTACCTCAGGTGAAGGACATACCACATGCCACCTGCAACGGAATCCTCCTTACCAGCCAGTGGCAGGTGTTACACTTCCAAAATCCCCTTTGAGCATCTATATTCTCAGGGCCACTCTTGACACCATCTCAGTTCAGGGTCCCTGGGAAGCAGAATATGATACTGGGCATGTTAAACAGGGAGTGCCCTTGAAATCGATACCAGTGGAAAGTAGTCAAAGGAAGCAAAATTGAGCACAGGAAAAGCTGAGCTCTGATGTAGTCTCCACGAAGGGTTCAGCCAGCCCTATGGGAAGTTCTGGAACTTGGGTGACCCTTCACAATTATCCCAAGTTGGGGCATGGCACTCAGGCTTTTATAACCTCCCTTTGAACTGTCTTTGCAATACTCTGCTTATCAGACCTTTTCCCATTTTCGTAGCCAGAGGCAATCTCCAAGAAGTGCTGATAAGTGCCACCTGTCTTTTGGCAACACTCCCAGGAGTCTTCCTTTCTGAAGAGGAACCTGGATGACAAAATACAGTACCCGTCACAGTGCCTACCATGTGCCAGGCACTCTTCTGGGTGCTGGGGATATAGACAATAAAAAAATCAGGAAGAACGTATATTGCATGTTGGGTGGGGCTGAGTATTACAAGGAGAAATAAAGCAGGCTCACGCAATTTCAATATCCTTGACATTCTTCAAATCCTTCTGCATTTTCCCATTCCAGGGCTTCAGCTGCCCTTTTCTGAAGACCTCACTCCCTTTAGGTCTTGGCTCAAATGTCCTCTTCTCAATAAAGCATTGTCTGACAATTCTGTTGTAATTTCAGTGCTCCTCACCCAAAAAGCCCATTCTAGGATTCCCCATCTCCCTTCCCTCACGGGTCAGTTCTTCCAGTTCTCCTAAGAAACCTGCACTCTGATGTCCTGGCTACATCCTGCCCTTCTCGGGCTTGAACACTCTTGTTGGGCCCTTGATAAAATATTTCTTTTTAGCTTCTTGTTTATTTCCCCCAAGTAAGTCAAACATGGCAATACTAAAGAAGGAGAGTTTCCCCAACTCTAGCCCCACCCTATCCCACCCCCATCATTACATGATAAACTACTTTTTTCTCAACACTGGAAGTCAACTGGGAAAAAAACTAATAGAAAACTGATGAAAGCAGATAAGAAGAGGTGGAAACTGGCTACATCACAGCATGCACACACAACTGGTTTCCTAAGAAGGTTTTTCTTCCCACTTCCATGGAAACAGGTGTTTCTTAGCCAAATCCTCCCTGGGGCAGGTCAAATCCTATTTCTGAGGGCTGCTTGAGTCTTGTAGATATTTGTTTAGTATTTGCCCCACCTGTCTCCCTGACAGGATTCAAATGCTTTCATGCTTGGAAAGGATTTTTAACATCACCCTGGTATTTCCCAACAGATTAGCATGTTTGGAGTAATAGTATGAGCTCAGGTTCTGGAACACGGGGTGGGGGGAAAGTTTAAGCAAACTTCTTACAGTTTAGTTTTCAGTGTAAGTTAAAAAGACGGCGTCTTAGTGATGAAATATAGTTTCAGACCTGAGGAAAAGGTGATCCTCTCTATGCTGTGCAGTAAATGCAAATAACAATTTTCTCTGTCAGAAAAACGTAGGCATTTCCAACATGTAACCCATAGGCACTGTCACTTACAAGAGTTAGGTATTTGGTGCCTTTTCTAGCACTGCCATCTTCCTAACACTCTACTTTCTACTTCCTTTTCACCACTAACACCCCTCCACCCCCACCCCAGCATGCCCATTCCAACCCTTCGCCACTTATCCTCCAATCCACAAATTAAAGCATTTCTGCTGGGAGTTATATATTCCTCTGGGTGACAGGAGTTCAAGCTCTTGTAGCTGAAATATCCAGATGGTTGTCATAATTTTTCACCTCACTTTTCAGTGTGCTTGGCTATTCTATTTTATTCATCATCAAAACATTTTTGAAACTTATCTCTAAAGAATAGAAAGGTGAAGCTTCAAGTAAGGTGATTCAAACAAAAGTTAGGATTACACTTGAATTCAGAAAGCAGGCTTTTCAAAACAAATACTGATTGAATGAAGAAAGTTAGCTTGTCTTTAAAACACTGGCCTTTCCTGTATGAGTCGGCTTACTTATTAAGATTTTTTGAACAAATGCTTCTTGAAAACCTAGTATGTGCCAGACATTGTTCTCAGCACTTAGGGTATCTTGGTGAACAGAATAAAGACCTTGCCACTGGGAGAGCTTACATTTCAGACAGGAATGCTGATAATAAGCACAAGCCTAACAAATAAGTCAATTATACAGCTTGTTAGAAGCTGCATATGGGATACATACAGGAAGTTTTTCCACGTGACCTGGGAAAAGAAGAAGAAAAAAGGTAAAGGGGATCAGGACATCAGGACAGTGGGGTGCAATTCAACTCAGGGTGACCAGGCCACACTGTGTGGAGATGGTGACACTTACATAAAGACTTTTCATTTTTCCTGAAGAACTTTTCAGGCTACGGTAACAGCCAGTGCAAAGACCCTGAGGCCAGGGTTTGCCTGGAATGTTTGAGAGACAGCAAGGGAGGCCAATGTGGCTGGAGTGGAGCAAACTGGGTGAAGAAAAGGAAAGAATCAGATTATATCTGAACACACAGGGCCTGGTAGATCACTGCAAAGACTTTAATTTTCACTTCGAGTGGAGAACCATTAGACAATTCTGAGCAGAGAAGTAACCTGGTCAGAATTGGGTTTAAAAGCATCACTTTGGCTTCTGTGCTGAGAATAGATGGTGGGAGGACAAGGGTGGAAACAGAGAGATAAACCAGGAAACTAGTGATGGCAGTAGCAGAAGTGGTTGAGGAATACTCATGTGCTGGACATAGGATAAAGGTAGAGTAAGAGATTCTCGGATGAGTTGCATGTAGGGTGTGAGTCAAGAATGATGCCAAGGTCGTGAACTGCACTGGGGAAGACAATGTTTCCATCAACTGAGATGGGGGACACCAAAGGCCCAGGGGCTATATTGGGAGTTCAGCTTTTGACAAGTTCAATTTGAGATAACCAAATGAAACTGTAAGTAACTATATCTAAGCCCAGAAATCAGGAGAGAGGTCTGGGAAGAAGAGGTAAGCTTAGGAGTCTCAGGCATTTAAGTGCTATTTCACCATGTAAGATTGGAGGAAATCAGCAAGGAAAGATAGAGAGAAAAGAAAACAGGATGAAGAACTGAGCACTGGGGATCCCCAGCATTCAGAGGTCGGGTAGAAAGGAAGCCAGCAGGAAGGCAGGAAGAAATCCAAGCCAGTGTGTCCTCCCAGAGCCAAATGAAGAAGCATTGAGCAGCAGAAGTCAGACTTGACGGCGGAGTTAGCAAGGGGGAGGCTGTTAGTGATCTTGACAAGATCAGTTTAGGTGAGGGGAAGCAAAAGCCTGATGGGAGAGGATTGAAGAGACCCACCACAGAGGAACCAGAAGTGACAAATAGACACAACTCACTCAACAAATTTTGAGACAAATAATCCAAAGAAATGTGGTTATAGCTTACAGGGAACGACGGGAGAACAGGGGCGTGTTTGTATACCGCTGGGAATGATATGGTAGAGAAGAAACATTTTGATAATAAGGTAGATGGAAAGGATAGTTGCTAAAGCAATGTCCTTGAGTGGGTGAGAGAGTGAGACCTCGGCACAGGTGGTGGAGCTGCCCCGTTAGGAGTGCGGAGGCCTCTTCTCGGACACCAGTGCCCCTGAGTGGGTGAGAGGGAGGGACCCAGGCACAGGTGGCGGAGGCCTCTTCTCTGACACCAGGTGTCCCTGAGTGGGTGAGAGGGAGGGACCCAGGCACAGGTGGCAGAGGCCTCTTCTCTGACACCAGTGCCCCTGAGTGGGTGAGAGGGAGGGACCCAGGCACAGGTGGCGGAGGCCTCTTCTCTGACACCAGGTGTCCCTGAGTGGGTGAGAGGGAGGGACCCAGGCACAGGTGGCCAAGTCCTCTTCTCTGACACCAGGTGTCCCTGAGTGGGTGAGAGGGAGGGACCCAGGCACAGGTGGTGGAGGCCTCCTCTCTGACACTGGCTGTCCCTGAGTGGGTGAGAGGGAGGGACCCAGGCGCAGGTGGTGGAGGCCTCCTCTCTGACACCGGGTGTCCCTGAGTGGGTGAGAGGGAGGGACCCAGGCACAGGTGGTGGAGGCCTCCTCTCTGACACCGGGTGTCCCTGAGTGGGTGAGAGGGAGGGACCCAGGCACAGGTGGTGGAGGCCTCCTCTCTGACACCGGGTGTCCCTGAGTGGGTGAGAGGGAGGGACCCAGGCACAGGTGGTGGAGGCCTCCTCTCTGACACCGGGTGTCCCTAAGTGGGTGAGAGGGAGGGACCCAGGCACAGGTGGTGGAGGCCTCCTCTCTGACACTGGGTGGGATGGCAGCACCTGAGAGAGCAGATGCAGGGTTGGGGGTGCAATTGTAGAAGCCCATGGATGTTTTCTTCAGATAGTCTAATGGCCTCCGTTTTCTCACTGACGGAAGAGACAGTGTCACAGCACAGCAGAGGGGAGAGCAGATGCAGGTGTGAGGATATCTGCCAAACAGGCAGATATGGAAGCGTGGGCTGCGCCCGAGAGGTACAGAACGGTTAATGTGATCACCGAGGGCTCACTCGAGTTTGTGCTTCTGAATTCCAAGTGAGACTGTCCACATGGCTGTGTTCGGAAACAGAAGGTAAGTGCAACTGAGAGTGATGGCTGAGGATGGAGCTCGGCTGGGCAGGGAGGGGAGGAGGACAGAGGGCAAGGGGCCGGGAGATGGTGGTGCGGGAGGCAGCAGGGAGGCCCCAGTCGGGTCGCAGCGCTGGAGGGAGTGAGCTGGAAAGGCCACTGTTGATCAGGATGGATGTGTTACACTGTGAGAGGGAAGTAACAGGTCAGGCAAGGTCTGCCCAGGGCAGCCGGGGCGGCTGGGGGAGAAGAGGCGGGGAGCTGAGAACATGGACCTGGGGAGGATGATTCACCCACATCTTAGAATCACCAAAAACTGAAAACCACGAACGACAAATGTAGATAAACCAGGCTATGGTACAACTATGCGATGGAATATTACACAGTCATAGAAAATAGAATTTTAGGATGATACTTAAAGACGTGAAGAAATGATGAAGTATGCTAACCGTGGGGGGAATCCAAGATATATTATTTTATATGCAGCACTGTCTCTCTTTATACAGGGAAAAAAGACTAGAGGAAACAAAATGTCAGTGGTGTTTATCTCTGGGTAAAGTTGATTTTCTTCTATGTGTCATTTTCTAAATTTCCTACCAAAAAATGATTAACAAAAAACAACAAAAGAGAATAAACATTACACTATCTCTAGCACATTAAATTTCCTAAAAGCGTTTTTTGAAAAAATAAATTACTTAGCCATAGCTTCCAGATTTCCCAGTATCTTCTGTGTGATAACTTTGTGCAGATTATGTGAAATGCAACACGACTTTGTACTAAATTTTGAGTTGTCATTCACCTTCAGAGGATATTTTTTCCATGTAACCGATTTTCAATTAATTGAAACTCCAGGAAGTTGTGTTTCTGTCCAAAAGTTCTCCAAACAAATGTTCAAGTTTGAAATGATCTTTCCTTCCAGAGAGGACAAATGCCTTTTACAGACACTCTTTCACCAGGCATGGAAAGGCAGATGGCTGTAACTTCAGGGGCAGTTTAGTGGAGGCTGGGGTCATTCAGAGCTGAGTTGGGAGAACAAGGCTGCTTCTGTGGGGTCTTTGGGTCTTTGGTAAGATGCACTATAGTTGGGCATGTTTAAAGAGAATGCTAGTTAATTTTAAATTTTTAATCAAGTCTGGCTCAAAGTAAAAGCAAACGCATCTACACACATCTCTTCTGCCAGGACCGAAATACATGTTTGTGTTTGTGAACTTAATGGTTGTCTATGTTGTTTCACGTTTACTTCAAGTTTTTCCTAGAGAATTTTTTTCCCCTGCTCTATTAAGGGAAGTTCTATTGGGGGGGGGGGTTGGAGAAAGACTTCCTCATGACTCTCAGTCAAGTAGATTTCTACTAGTCCTTATCTCAAATACCGTCGGTAGTCTCATGTGGACGATAAAGGAATAGATTAGGAAAGATATTATAAGAAAAGATTCAAGATCAAATCATATGACATTTGATTTGAAATGGAATGAAATTATGAAAGCATGAATCTCATACTGACCTAGTCTGAGGACAATTCCCACTTACCATTTTAAAGATTCATTTTATTTTTAATATGTGAGGTTAAAGAGGAAAACTGTTATTTTACTTTGAAGCAATTTACAATACAATTGACGAGAGAAAACTAAAAGGAAAATGTGATTGAACTTTAACCATTCAAAGCTTATATGTCTAATCTCTGCAGAAAAGTCTCTGGAGTAATTTTGAGAGAAAAAAACAATGTATAAAAGCTGAAAAACATCACTTTTAAGCATGAAATTTCATAAGTTCGTGAGGGTCTAGAATCACATTGCTCTTTCTTTAGCTACTAACTCCTTCAAATCTTTGGCTCCCTTGTCCAAAAACCTAGTGCCTACTGCCTGGCAGGACAGGTGGTGGGGATGGTCATCTGGGAAAGGTTGCCCATGTCTCATTCTGCCGTTGTCTCTATCCCTAATCACAAAGCCCAGGTGAGTGAAAAAACACCAAAAACCCTATTTCTACATCAAGTTTATAGTAGAACTTCAATTCAAAGGTATAATGTTTGAAAATATATATATAATATCTGAAGGGTCTAGGCAATGTATAGCCCTTAATAATGAATTTAATTCCACTTTTTGGGTAGTATAACCAGCCTAAGAGGGAATCTACAGCCCAGTCTTGCAATAGAAAGGCCTATGGCTCAAGCACAGTCAGAAGGCTGATGAGGAACACTTAAATAAAGACCTCAAAATTAGATTCTCTTATCTGCATGTACTTATAGTACAGTGTCTGTCCTTCACATACACACACACAAAAAAATACACTCCACATTCAAAGTTTTCAAATAGTTCTAGCTTAAAAATTTAAAGAAGCAAAAACCTAAAACTTGGCTATAGTTACTGGCTCAATCATACGGTTACTGTGAACTGGAATTCCTTCTTTAAGTGTAACATTTCAATCACATGAGTTCAAATACTTTGAATCTTGAACAATCCTAAATGTACAAATATTTCAAAATTATATGTTAAATGGACAACTTGTCATTGGTACATTAACACTGAACTTTTCCTTTTTTTTTTTTTTTATGAGACTCATAAAAAAGTCTCAGTTTATCGCCCCCTCGGTAGAGAGCTGTGGTATCACAGCTCACAGCAACCTCCAACTCTTGGGTTTAGGCGATTCTCTTGCCTCAGCCTCCCCAGTAGCTGGGACTACAGGTACCTGCCACAACACCCGGTTATTTTTTTGTTGCTGTTTGGTCAGGGCTGGGTTCGAACCCACCATCCTCGGTATATGGGGCCAGCGCTCTACCCACTGAGCCACAGGTACTGCCCAACACTTAACTTTTCAATGTCTTCTCATGCCAGTTTATAAAATATCTATTGATTCTAGATGGAGCAAAAACTCCATTGTGTGATTCAAAAAGGCCAAGAGCTTCTCCCCTGCGTGATCTAAGATAAGTGGAAGTTTGTGCAATTAACATGATTTTGGAAAATATCTTTTTAGAAATCTACATGCTATATATGTATATAAAGAAGTTTTTTATTTTAATACCAAAATCAACACCAGTAATAATAACCACACTTACCAAGTGATTGCTGTGTGCCAGACAGTACAATAAGTGTTTTACTACATTATTTTATATAATACTCCCAACAGTCTGCTGGGGATCGCTATGGTTACTGGGCTCATTTTACAGATGGGGGAACTAAGCACTGAAAAAATTACAAAATTTGCCAAGACAACAAGCTAGTAAGTGACAAAGTTGAGGTTGGAACCCAGGCAGTCTTAACCCTTTTATCAACCAGATAGCATAGAACAGTCATGAGCAAAGCCTGGCTTTGTGTGAACTCAGTTCTCAGTTAAATGGTCTGTTTCACTGATGATGGCTGATGTGATTAGCACTTTATAAACTCTGGAAATGGTTGCTTGTCAAGCATGGAAAAGTAAAATACTTGAGCTTGATCTTCTGTTCACAAGACTAATTTTTTAAATTCCACTAATATGTTAAGATAGCAATGATGAAAAAATTAATCACATAAACAAACCATCAGGTTAAGAGTCTACGCAAGCATGACCTACCAATTTTCCAAACCGATGGTAGAAACTGACGGGTTGATGGACTTTAACCATTACATGAAAACAACCCAAATGCCCTTGTGAATCATTGTTGAACTCATTACTCATTACGCTGTGTACTTCTCATTATTATGCCCCATGTAAAATCTTGACAAGATTTGCCTGACATCCAAACCAACTCTCCTAACTCAGGCGGCACATTTCTCTAGTGTGTCAGCCCGCTGCAGGTGTTTCTCTATCACAATGAATGATCACATCAAACAAAGACAAGAGAGATTCCAAAGCTGACAAAACCGCACATCTGAAATCTGTATTTTCTACCTCTTGGGAAATTAAAATCTACAAGTATAGGGGCTTCGGTGCCCATGTCTTGGGGCCATTCCAGGATTTATAAAGAAAGATCTTTTCTTTACAAGCCCAAATGTTGCAATAATACAGGAAATTAAACTGTATTTATAGACTGGACACCAGCACCCCAAAATGCTTTTCTTAGCACTCTGAATCTCCCAACAAAAATAAAAACACTAGCAATCAAACGGGTGAGCAAGAAATGGCAAGTGTTTTGACAGCTCTAGAATACTTTGAGGTTATTTTTAGTGTATTTTTGAGTCGTATTAGCTTAACCTGTAATAGAATATAAATGAGCCCATATGGCACAGATGTAATTATGTTCCATGCGAGAAATCCCTGTGGTAGGTTGGGGAGGGGGCGGAGGGAGAAGACTACACCAGCCCCCACCCTCTCTCCAGCCTCTTCCCCTCACCACACGTGCCTTCGGAGGGCATGATTTACACATCATTTGCATTGAGAAGAACAATGCCAACAACACACAGCTGAAAAGGGCAAGCAAAAGATGGGGATCCCTGAGGATGCTGCTCTCTGTGACTGATACCCAGTTAGGAGTAGCAGCAGCTTCCCCTCGGGATCGCATTTGATGAAGCGATCTTTGATTATATGGGCACAGCAATCATAAGGCGTAATTATTATTACTGCAAGAGAATGGGCAACAAATCTCTGGGGAAAGCCTCTGTCACAGACACTTTGCTGGCACCTGCTAGAAGTGAATTGTCTCCCAAGGATCATTTTCATTCCAACCTGATAGTTAGCTGAAGCTTCTTTGACTACCAGTCATGAAACATTAAATATAGATTAGAGCCAGAGAGATGTTCAAAGTTGAAATTCACCGGAGGTGCACGCTTGTGTCCTTGAGAAACAGCCTCCAGTGCTGTCCAGATGTTGCAGCAGCAAGGCAGAATGGTCCCAAGCTACACGGAGGCCGGAACAGGAGAGAGATGTTTGGCATTCCACTGGCCTTCTGTTCGGTTTATTTGTACTACATTAATTTAGCAGAGAGTCCTAACAGGCGGTTAGTGGTAGATGTCGCAAAGTGTTCACTATCCCGAAAGAATGAAGAAATGCTTTTGTGCCAAGAAGGAGAGTAATTCAAAGCACGTAATCTATTTTCTACAGTTTCAAACTGTGATAAGAATAAGGTTTAGCAACAGAAACATATGTTAGCAGTTTTGTCTGTGTTTTTTCAATGAATCAAAAAAAAGGGCACCCCCAGAACTAGTGGATGGTTAACTCACTTTGCACATCTCACTAGACATTAACAGATACTTGCAGTGGAATTTGGAATACAGTGGCCCGTTTTGGAACAGTTTAGCGAGCACAGAGGGGCTGCAGGAAGGAAAATTTATCCCTTGGTGTTTGATGGGAATACCTCTTCCACTTCCTCAAAGAATTGGCTGTGCCTCGATTCCCTTCGAGGCTCTCCCTTGATTCCCATGTCTCACCCACTTTTGCAGAATGTGACAAAGAGGTCACATTCTTCTGGTGATAGTTGGAAACATGCAACACACTTTGTGTGGGGAAGACTCTTGCTCACTAGGAGTCCCAATAAGCCAGATATATTAAACCAGTCCCCCCAGAGGCAGCTGACCAGCTGTCCCTCCGGTCCATAGGAAACGGAGCTAGAGGACACGAGGAGAGGAACAGCAAGCAGGGTCAGAAGTAGTGAGACCTGCAAACTCCTTGCCAGTGAGGGCTGACAAGTGCTGGCTTGGATGAACAGAGAATTTTTCTCTCCCACAGACCTTTAGAAACAGAAAGTATTGGTTAGTTCCTCGGGTCTTTCTGGAAGCAAAGAACCAGATTAGATGACATGCTTGCCTTCTTTTTCTAGCTCTAAGGTTTTGCTTTTCTATCAAGCTACTTCAAGAAATTTCTGAATCTCTCTCCCACGGACAAAGAAGGGAGGGGGTGGCAAAAGCTTTGTCAGAAGTTGCCAACAGTCACTGGGGGTCTCTCCGTCTTTGTGCTTCAGGGCCTGTGATGATCATTAACGGCAAGGTAAGCGCCCCGAGGCATGTGAGAGCAGGGAGACCACAGAGCCAACTCTTACCTTTCAAGCATCCTCCCCCAGCTCCTGTTAGAGAGCCATTCTGCAAGGCCAATCCTGTGTTTATACTGATGTTGGAAGTAGATATGTGTGGAATGACCTTGAAGTCACATTAAACAAATACAATTCACCAGGAAGAGGGGAAAAGGTATTCTCTGCCTGTTTTCATCAATTTCTGTTCTACTTATACAAGAGCCCTGGCAGCTGGGTACGAAAAATAACTCAAGAAATACTGTCATGCCCCATATGGTTAGCCCTTCTACAATAGGAAGGGTGGAATGTGAAATGTTTCACAAGTGAGGTGGCCCTTGAGTTGGCTCTTAAAGAATAAAAAGGATTTTTCTGGGTGAGTGGGGTTGGGGGTTCAGGGGACTAAGGAGGACATTCCCACAGTTGGAGGCACATTTAAAAGCAGAGAGACTTGGGATCGAAAGTCATCAGGGAACTACAAATAGTACGCAAGGGCTAGAGGGGAGCCGGGAAGTCGGAAGAGAAAAATAAGAAGCTGGACAGATGGATGGCGGCCCTCCTAGGGAATGTTCCTGCTGCTGAAGGGTACCGAGTGAAGAAAGAATTGAGCAGAGGGGAGCAAATCAGTCAGATGCCATTATAGTGGTCCAAGTGAGACAGGGTGAGTTCCTGAACTAGGGCAACCATAGCAGGGAAGGAGATTAAGGAGTGGATAGCCGAGAAGTTAGTACTGGATTTAGCAGACTTCAGAATGAGAGGAGTGAGGGAAAGAAAGAGTATCCTCAGGAAGAGTGAGCAAAGAGCAAATAATCTTCCAGTCATTTAGATTTTGTCTCCAGATTGATTATTGGGTTACTTGACTAGCAAGGGTTTGTTTGTTTGTTTTGATTCTGAGGAGCTTTAACTGGAATTCCTTAGGTGGCAGCAAAGAGAAGGCACAGAGAGAAAGGAATGAGGAGAGGGCAGCTGTGTCGGGCACCTCCAGGCCGTGGAGGAGAGATGACAATCGGAGGCACCTCTAAAAGCAGGGAGACTTGGGATTGCAAGTCATCAGGGCACGCGGTGGGGCCAGAGGGTAGTAGGGAAGTGGGGAGAGAAAAAGAAGCAGCTGGACAGACAGATGGAGGAGGAAAGATGACAATTGTGACTGATAAGCCTTACGGGAAAGTAATATGACAACACATACCAAAAGTCTCTTAAAATTATTAGATGTTGTAACCCAACAAATGATGCTTATGGTAATCTATCCTAATGAAATGACCAAACTGCTTGTATGCTGTGCAAAAAAAAAAAAAAGATCACTGTAGCATTATTAGAATGGGGAAAATTTCTAAACAATCAGTAATTGAGGCATGATTAAATAATTGTTCAAAGTAGTAATTTCTACAAAATGAGAAGCATAGAAACTGGAAAGAAAGAAACAAATTAGTCATCATTCACAAGTGAGATGGGTTTCCCTGCAGAAACCCCAAGGGAAGCACTTAAAAACTGCAAAATCAATAAGAAAAGACAATAAAATGACAGATTACATGAACTGTAAAGACCATCAGGCGGCACCTGTGGCTCAGTTGGTAGGGCGCCGGCCCCATATACCGAGGGTGGCAGGTTCAAACCCAGCCCCAGCCAAAACTGCGGCCAAGGGATAGCCGGGCGTTGTGGCGGGCGCCTGTAGTCCCAGCTGCTTGGGAGGCTGAGGCAGAAGAGTCGCTTGGGCCCAGGGGTTGGAGGTTGCTGTGAGCTGTGTGGGGCCGCGGCACTCTACTGAGGGCCATAAGGTGAGACTATGTCTCTACAAAAAAAAAAAAAAAAAAGACCATCAACAGCTTTCTTATATACAATGTGCAACCAGTTAGAGAATAAAATAGAATGAAAAAATCCCATGTGCCAAGGGGACATAAGTGACTGAATATATGGAAAGATTCATCCTGATTGAAAAAAATATATTTGGGAAGAAAAATGACCCACTATAAAAGACTCACTTCTCCCTAAATCCATCTATAAATTTCATAGATTTCCCAGGAAAGATACTGAGTAGGTTTGTTGATTGGTGATGGTGATTTGGGGAGGGGGGTTGTTTTGTTTTGCTTTTAAATGGGCAAAATGACTCTAAAGTTCATAGCTGAGGGGGTTTAATTTTTATGAAAAGTAAAAGTAATGAAGAGGAACTATTTTATTGGTCATCACATTTCAGTAAATAAAACCCTTATGCACCAGTACCTGAACAAATCAATGGAAAAGAGAAGCATACAGAAAGAGACCCAAATACTTACTAGAACATGGCATTTGATAAATAGTCCAGCCGGGTATGATTTTAAAGTCTGAGATTCCTTTTAGAAGCAAACTTGCAGTGTTTCAAAGTTCAGTGTATTTTGAGTAATTACTTGCCTACTGGATAATATTATAATTTGGTTCCCTTCCTTGCAATAGGCAAGGGTAGGGAAAGTATGTTTGTTTCAATACAATTGTTTTTGCCAATTCACATATATATGTGTGTGTATATATTATATATACAGATATATATAATATACAGATATTTAAATATCTGTATGTATCCTCCTTATTTAGATTTGCAATACAACCAGATAATCAGTGTGTATTATAATGTATGACATTTTTGCTTAAAGCATACATTCTTGGTGCCCAGAGAAACAAAGCCATTACATTATCATCTTTAGCAAAAGAGTTGATAGGTGAGGCATGTAAAACTTCTGGCTAAAATAAGGTTTGGGGATTATTAACGGATTTAATTTCTGCAAGTCAACCCTATGACACATTACCATGCCTAGCTAAGCATTAACTGGATTTTCCATCCGTTTCCCATATTGTTGAGCTCAACCTTAACTTGTCAGCTTGGGCAAATCCCTTAACCCATGTAAGCCTCAGTTTCTTCCCCTGTCGAATGATGGGGTTTGGCAAATTGATCCCTCCAGGCCTCACTCACTCAAAGCTTCTGTTATTCTGGGTACCACAGCCCACTGGCATAGTCTATAGCATTAAAGCATAAGGTGAAACAAGTGTGCTTAGCTCAAAATAATGCAGACACTCTAGGTAAAGTAGTGACTAGTTAAGAACATGGTTTCCAGGCGTTTATGACCCTGTAACTGTTTTTTTTTTTTTAAGTATGCATCTCAATACTTTTTAATATATTTACTTATAAATTATACATATTTATTGCTATTTATTTAATATACTTACAAATTATACATATTTATTGCTATATGTATATATGCATTCAGCTATACTGTAGTGATGTATTACAGTCATTTCAGCACATCCACAAATATAAAACTAAAAAAAGTCCTAATATTTTCTTCCCACACTCTAATAGATTATCTTGCATATCTTTGGAACTACAGGTTTAGAGATGGCACAAGTTTGCTCATCAATTAGTATACTTAATAGGGAACAAACTGGTGGAAACAGGAACGTTTTTCAATTAATTTGTTGTTGAGGGGCAGCCAAGTATGGTTAAAAAAAGAAAAGAAAAGAAAAGGAAAAAAGTCCCTCTAATCTGAAGGACAAAACCAGTTTGAATTCCTGTTCTGATACTTAGTGGAACGACAACAAAAAGGTGATCTATGCCCTGGGGCTTCTACGACTATCCTTGAGTTTTAATATTTTGCACCTTATTTTCTTTGGATGCTAAATAGTTAATACTACATTCCCTATATACCGCATAGAGTTATTGAAACCAAATAGACTTTATAAATTACATACGTAGTGGCCAGACTGATTATATAATATATAGATGATGATCTACACCTAATCATTTTTGCCATCTCCTCACTAAGAGAACAGTGAACCTGGGCAGAAGATATAACCGCTGCCATTTACTGAGGCGAAGTTAATGTCTGACCTCCTGCCGAGTGTATTTGCATTTTAACAGAGATTAGATACTTGAATACACAATGTATTGTCAAAAAATAGCAAACCAATGGGGACCATTTTAACGTTAGTCCCGACCTCTACTGTGGCCACTTCCTCAGATCTCACCCTGCCTCCCCAACTCTAGATTATGGAAGTCAAGTTCAAGCCTGCGCCCATAAAGCAAGGCCTACAGCATCCTGCAGACTCAGCCCCAACCACTGTTACTGGTTCTTGGACTCAGTGGTGCCCCCTACTGGGCTCCTGCATTCTGCCCCTCCCCTCCCCTATTCCTGGGTGTCAACTTCCCTGCCTTGAAACTGATGGCATCTGACACATGTTCCGTTTCAGGTTCCAGTGTAAGCACTTTACATGTTTTAATCTGCACAATCCTCACAACAATCCCATGACACTGAAATCATATATCAGGATGGAAACCAGCTGAATATCCATCTTGGTCCAGCTACTATTAATATCTCCATTTTAAAGATGGAGAAATACCCTTTCATCCAACAAATAAGTTTGAGCTACTGCTTTATGCCAGGTACTATTCTAGGCTCTGAGGATACTCCTATAAACAAATCCCTACCTTCATAGAGTTTAGATTACTATGAAGGTTAATAAAGATAATTTGGGGGAAGAGATCTCAAGTAAAACTTGTTGGTTAGCTACTTCCCTGCTGGACCTTGCCTTTTGCAGCTGAAAGCTGCTTCTCAACTTTTGCAGAGCTCTCAAAGTTATAATCATTGGACTGACAGCCCATCTGCTCTCACGGATGGCTTCGGCTCCAGCTTTATTTGCACCTCTGTGGGCACTGGGAGCTGAATTGCCAAATCTCTTCTATAAAGGCAGCTGCTCAAAGAAATGGGCTGGGACAATCCCAGCAGAGTTCATAATTCTATCTGTACCGGCCCAGGACAGAGGAAGAAGGCCTACCCCCAAACTTTAAAAACGTGATAAAGTCATCTGGAAAGAACTCAACACAAAAAGAGTACACTTTGCAATGGAAATTTCCAGCTACATGTTAGCATTTACTAAAGACTTAGTCTAAAAAGAGAAGTCAAGTTCTCTTTGTGAATTAGGAACAAAGTAAATTAAGATCTTGATCTATAGGTACTCCATTTATAAAGAAATACCCTCCTATCAGCATTTTGACAGGGCTGACACCCAGCTGTGATGAAGACGACTTGTGTTTCTAAACTTTATTCCCCCAGGCTTTTAACATAAAAAAAAAAAAATACCCCTTTGGACCTAGGAAAACTACTATCTCCAAGAGAAAAGGCAGAGAGCAAAATCAAATAATTGAAGTGGAGCACACCGTAACTGCTGGGGCGGTATGACCATGCTAAGCAAGGTGGGCTGCTTTGGGATGGCCGACTGGTGTTGAATAACTTGGAGACACAATTTTCTAAACCGTACTTTGGGGTGAGGAAGGAGGAGGGGATTAGTATCACCATAACGGTGCGAACAGTATGCTGCTACCTGTGCTCTGCCTCTTTCCTTATGCCATCATCTTATATACTTTCTCAAAGAATACTACATGCTTAGGATAATCATAAAACTAACTGAGTAGAAGGTAACAGTCCCTCGTAGTGTGACTATACATTCCAGTCTGTCCAGGACAATCGTAGTTTACATCTGTTGTCTTGGCATAATCATTAGAGCAAACTCTTCATTTGCAAAGGCATTCTTGACCTGGATAAATTACATGTTACTTTATTCATAACCCATGTCTCAGGCTTAACTATGATGAACTCATTTAGTCTATTTTCAAAAGTCACCCTCACCCATGAATTTCAAGAGTTCTTAAAAGTGTCTCACATGGGCTCAAGAACATGGTCCTCACAGTTATTATATGATGGCTGCCATCTTTCCCTTCCTGAGATTTGTTTCTGAACTTGCAGCACCTATGAGCTTCCATGAGGCTGCGCTTGTAAACCCTCTACTACCCCCATTGGCACTGGGCCACCTCCATACACTGTCAACACCAGTTGGCCCCACCTGTGCTGATGACGCAGTAACATGATCGTTCTAGTGAACCAAATCCACCCAAATTGCTGAAGGTGCCAACTCTGTCAGCACCACAAAGGCAAGATAAATTCTCCAATGAAGCAGGAGAATTCAGGGGGCACTGAATTCTGGCACGTGCGCTGTAGTGCAGCCGTGTGACTTGTATCTTTTACACATTTTTATGAAAATAGCACTTTTAGTGTTCATTCTTAGGCCACTTTCTTGGCCAGCTCTAGGCATGATTGCAAGGGGATCGATCCATGAATACTTGTACCTCCCATTCCTGAGCACTAATCTTCCACCAACCTGGGGGGATCTGACTCTGGCCTAACGGGAGTTATTTCCCAGTAGATGCCTTGGTCTTCATTTAAAACAGAATTCTGGATGTGATCTAGATACATAGCCATGTTTGAACCATGGCATGATCTCACTTGCCACATGGTACCATTTTTTTTTTTTTTTTTGCAGTTTTTAGCTGGGTCCAGGCACAAACCTGCCATCCTTGGTATATAGGTCTGGCCCCCTACTCCTTGAGCCACAGGCACCGCCCCCCCATTTTTTAATTTATATCCTGATCCCCTGTCTCTTTTGCCACATTTTCCCTCCCTCTTCCACATTCTCTTGACAGTTTTCCAGTCCCTATGGTGTCTTATTAGTGTATATTTGTTCCTTTTCTTTTTTTTTTTGAGACAGAGTCTTAGTCTCACTATGTCACCCTTGGTAGAGTGCTGTTGTGTCACAACTCACAGCAACTTCAAACTCTTGGGCTTAAGAGCTTCTCTTGCCTCAATCTCCCAAATAGCTGGGACTACAGGCACTTGCCACAATCCCTGGCTATTTTTTTGTTGTAGTTGTTACTGTTGTTTGGCAAGCCCAGGCCAGGTTCAAACCTACCATCCCCAGTGTATGTGGCTGGCCCCCTAGACACTGAGCTATAGGAGCTGAGCCTGTTCCTTTTCTTAACTCTTATACTTTACTTTATGAATTTTTCTTTTTTTATGGTAGTGAAAGAAAGTAGAAAAAGTATCTTTCTTATCTAGTGTTGTGTCTTTCCAACTGTCAGTTTCTAGAGAACAGACCATGTCACAGCACAGACTCAATGTCGTGTGCCTATGAGTCCTTAATCATAGCTGCTCTGATCCAAAAAACAAAGCTCAGGACTTATAATAAATCCTTCTTATTATTAACTTTTTGATAGGACATAAATATACATGTCAAGATTTTAAAAATATTGGGTGGGTTCAGGAAATAGAGACATATTTTATTTTTCATGGCATCTAATTGCTAACCAACAGGAAAGAAAGCAGACAGGAACATTATTTTTGTCTTTCCAGCATTTGCTAACAGAAAACCTCCTTTTCATTTGGGCTGCTTAGATGAATGTATGTTAAGCCGCAAACTAGATTAGAAAAATTTCAGGTTGATCATTTTTACTTCTTACATTTTTCTGCTCTGGTGTTCCATAAGTTCCTCTTGGTGTTCCAGTAACTGGCTGTTGCATCCTGATGATGCATCCCAATGTAAGAATTCAGTGTAAGGTCAACATGCAGGCTCTCTGATCTGGAGGGAGGGAGCTCTGCAAGCTGCCCACATTCCCGCACACCACAGCTTCACATTATTCTAAGACCCTGGCTTAGTTTGCCAAATGGGACAAGTTATGATAATTTTAAGCAGCCCTAAATTGCATTGCAGCATTTTGTACGAAGGAACTGAAATTCTGTGCTAATTAGGAATATTTATATCATGGGGATGTCTTGCAGAATGGAATTTTAAAAACCCAAATTATACTGCCTTCTCACCATAACACTTTGCTCAGACTTCCCACTGTGGGACCTCCTTCAGGGTATGAGTGGCTTCTAAGAGGATCTTTTTAGGGCTTCAGGAATTAACTCTCTCAGATAGTACTTAAGATGCCCCAATTGATTCAGCATTGCAGCCTACAATTCTGTAGACATCTCAGGGCAGCCTACAAGTTCTGTAGACATCTCAGGGCAGCAAATAATCATAAGCCTTAGAATTATTAAATTGATATTTTATCTGTTGATACATTATTACAGCCTATATTTTGGGAAATTTTGAATTTTGCTGCATGTAAGTCATAATTTGATTAGTGCTATGGTTTGGATATGGTTTATTCCAAAAAATATCATGTTGAAATCTGATGCCTGGAAGTGTTGGGAACTGGGACCTGTGGAGGTGTTTAGGTGGTGGGAGCAGATCCCTTGTGAACGGCTTGGGGCTGTTTGCTGTGACTTCTTGATTTGGTGAGAATGGATTAGTTCTCTGAGGAATGGATGGGTTCCCACAAGAGCTGGTTATTATAAATCTAGGGCCCTGTGGGTTTTACCTTTTGCATGTGTCCATTTCCCCTTTGGCTTTTTGCCACATGGTGACACAGCATGGAAAGCCTCCCCAGAAGACAAGCAGATGCCTTTGCCATGATTCTTCAACTTCCCAGCATACAGAAACATGAGCCCAATAAACCACTTTTTAAAATACATTACCCAGCCTTAGGCATATCTGTTATAGCAACACAAAACAAACTAAGACATTCTGTGGAAAACTTAAAATGGTCCTATCAGACAAGGAATTTATCTGCTGACTGCTTTAACTTTCCCTGAAACAATGTCTCTTGCTACTTTGAGATGTCAGGATTCCTCTTTTTAGAAACTAACCAAGTGTGGCTAAAAAAATCACACAAAAGAATACAGGAATTAGAGATACTGTATCATTGGTCTAAAGTAGATTTGACTGAAATAAAATGATAGCCAGGCAATGTAAGATATGTTGCGATATTGAGTGAAATAGAGATTGTAGACTAGATTGTAGACTAGAGAGGGAGAGAGATAATTATATAAGCCGTTACATAAAATGTGGCAGGCTCTATGATAATGAAGCTACGGTGAGTTTATGCTAAGCAGGGGCACAGAAGAGACTCAGGGGGACCAGAAAGATATCAGGCAGAAGAGCTATGTTAAACAGTGACATATTTTTTCCAAAGCAATCTAAAGAAAATCTTCATACATCTTTGGAAGACTTGCTGGTGGTTGGGAAGAGGCATATGATAGTTTAGAATCTTGAATTAGAAAAGCAGTAAGAATTTCCCAATAAATAATTAGATGTACTGGATATTTTTCCCTCAGCACTAAACACATAATTACATTAAAAAGGCAAATGCATATATTTCACATTATCCTTCCGTATGCAGATGACTTCAAAGTGGAAGATAGAGGGGATAAGACAGATGGGAGAATTAAAACTGAAATTTATCCTTCTAGTCTGGAAAGATGAAGTTATCTTTTCTAGTGAAAAGCAAGATTACACTTACCAGGGGTATGCTCACATGAAGGCTTACGTTTGGACGGGGAAGTGGAAGCAGAGGAGGACCTGGTCTGGCCTGGAAAAAATATCACAGGCTCAGCAAAGTTTTTCGGGATGCTATAGTGAGTGTCTCTATGAGCAAAACCCATGCAGTCTGATATGCCATTAATAGAAGCATATAATTTCCAGAGCAGATGGACATTTGGCACATTGATGGGCGCAAGTCTGAAAAATGATCTTGCCTTCTGTGAGTCACTTTTGCACAGGGACAGTGACAAACCCATGCACGTTTACAGGAGAGAGA
Source organism: Nycticebus coucang (assembly GCF_027406575.1). Lineage (NCBI taxonomy): Eukaryota > Metazoa > Chordata > Mammalia > Primates > Lorisidae > Nycticebus > Nycticebus coucang. The sequence goes on from NC_069790.1 coordinate 59,943,990, forward strand.
GAAGACAGGAATGATTAATGAAATCAGTTTGGTGCAACTATCCTTTATAGAGTGGCAGCTTTGTGCCAGGCACTGAGGATATAAAAGTGAAAACAGTTCCCTCCTGTGAAACCGATCACAGTCCACTGGGGAAGACAGACACAGGAGCAAATTCCATCCAATGGCTGATAAATTCCATCCAGTGGCTACTTTAAAAGTACTATGGGAACTCAGAGAAAAGAAAATTAATTCTGCCTGGGGGCATTAAGAACTTACTAAGGAAAGATAACAGATTAATTTGGCCCTTGAAGAGTGGCGTTCAAATTTCCTCAGTGGTGAGGGGACAGGGGATGGAGGCAGACTGGGGCTGGCCAAGCAGAATGAACCATGAGTCCAGCAGGCCTGGATTTTATCAGGGGCTGAGGAGAAATGGGGCTAGAGAACCAGGCAGGGGCCAGCAAGTAAGGACTTAAATGCTTTGAAAATGGGGAGCTATCCAATGCTTATCATATAGAAGAATGCATGTTCAGCCTGGAGAAGAAACAGTTAAGGCTGCACACATACTTAACGTCATCAAACAGCTGCACTGCTGTGCAGTGAAAAACAGAAGCACATACCCACTGAAGAAGGGTCCAAAGAGCAGATATGCACTAATGGAAGTGAGAGGTTGATTGTAGCTTTTCTATCAATGGGAATATCAGCAATGGGAAGGAATCCATCAAAATTCAAGACCCCTTTGATACCGAAGGGATCATGCAGAGAACAGATAACAACTCTACCATAGTCAGCAAAGGATCCTCACCTGTTTTAATCATAAGAACACTATGGAGTTTTCAATTTGTCACTTTACCTTGTTTCCTAGGACGTTCAGAGACAAAATTTTAACCCACCTCTGGCTAGTGTACAAAACCTATATTACGCCCATTCCTATTACAAGTTACCTTACTTGTGTTTTCTACAGAGCCAATACTCTTATTTTTTTTACATTTATGTTACACTATACATTTTGATAAGCCATATACATTCTTTTTATTAATGGAGTGGTATTTAAATAAATAGGTGAGCTATGAATATAATTCTAGAATTGCTTTTTTTTTTAGTTTATTCAGAGGTATGAAGACTATCATAAACTTCCCTCTTTTTTCACCATAGACTTAATGTCAAAATAGTGAAAAGAAGCAAACTGCAAATCAAACCCAAAGGGCGATACCATTTCCTACTCAGTAAAATAGCTATAATCAAAAAGGCAGGCAATAACAAGTGTTAGCTAGGATATGGAGAAACTGGAGCCCTAATCCCATTGTTGATGGGAATGTAAAATAATTGAAGAAACGTTGCTAAAACAGTTTAGCAGTTCCTTGAATAATTAAACGTAGAATCACCATAAAACCTGGCACCACTCCAAAGTGTATACTGAGGGTACCTAAAAAAAGTATACACATTTTAAGAAAAGACAAAACTTGGGCAGCGCCTGTGGCTCAGCGGGTAGGGCGCCGGTCCCATATGCCGGAGGTGGCGGGTTCAAACCCAGCCCCGGCCAAAAAAAAAAAAAAAGAAAAGACAAAACTGTATTAAAATTGTAATTGTCAATATGAATTGATACCAATAACATTTGTTATCTTGTATCTTTTATCTGGGAAGAACTCAAATGTGACTTGAGCATTACAATTTTTTTTTTTTTTTTTTTTGTAGAGACAGAGTCTCACTTTACTGCCCTCGGGTAGAGTGCCGTGGCGTTACACGGCTCACAGCAACCTCCAACTCTTGGTCTTACGCGATTCTCCTGCCTCAGCCTCCTGAGCAGCTGGGACTACAGGCGCCCGCCACAACGCCCGGCTATTCTTTGGTTGCAGTTTGGCTGAGGCTGGGTTTGAACCTGCCACCCTCGGTATATGGGGCCGGCGCCCTGCTCACTGAGCCGCCCGAGCATTACAATTTTAGTACAGTTTTTTCCTTTCTTAAAATGTGTATACAATGTTTTGGCACCCTCTGCTTATGCAAGAGAATTAAAATCATATATTCATACAAAAACCTGTACACAAATGTTCATAGCAACATTATTAATAATAACCTAAAATGGCAACTACCCAAGTATCCATTAACTGATGGCTAGATAAGCAAAATGTGGTATATCTACACAACAGGATATTATATAGTGATAAAAAGGAGTGAACATGCTAAAATATGGAAGAACCTAGAGAACAGTAAGCTAAGTGAATGAAGTTGGACAAAAACCCCACATGTGTGATTACCTTTCACGATGGATCCAGAATAGGCACATCTATCCTGAAAGAAAGTAGATTAGTAATTGCCAGGGGCAGGGGGCGGAAAGAATGAGGAGTAATTGCTAATGGGTCAACAGCTTCTGGTGATACAATGTTCTAGTTAGGTAGTTGTAGCTGCACAACTTTGTGAAATACTTAAAAGCCACTGAATTTTATTTTTTTTAACGGTGTACTTTGGTGCTTACTTCAGCAGCACATATACTTGAAATGGGAATGACACAGAGAAGATGACACGCAAATTCGTGAAGTGTTCTGTATTTTTATATTCAAGTTGGGAGTACAGGGAGGGGAGAGAGGAGGAAGGAGGGAGATGGGTAGGCTCCCACCTAAGGAGCACAATTTAAAGGTATATGGCACACCCCCCAGATGAAGGGCTCAACTACAACTTGAACTCTGCTTTAGAAAAAACAAACAATGTAACCTAATCATTTGTACCCTCTTATTAATCTGAAATTAAAAAAAGAAAAACCTCTTAAAAGGAAAAAAAAGGTGAATTTTATGGTTTATGAATTATATTCCAGTTAAAAAAATACTGAAAGAATAAATTGGGGTGAGTGAAAAGTGTAGGGGATAGATCAGTATTAATTTCTGTCCTTTGCTTGATTACCACTTTATCCAACTCTTCTTAATTCAGTGAACTTTCTTTAAAAAATTCATTTATAATGTGTATGCCGTAGCCTTGAAATTAACACAATTTCTTGTTTGTTTGTTTGTTTGTTTGTTTAGAGACAGAGTCTCACTCTGTCACCCTGGGTAGGGTGCCCTGGTGGAGTAGCTCACAGCAACCTCAAACTCTTAGGCTTGAGTAATCCTCTTGCCTCAGCTGCTTGAGTAGTTGGAACCACAATTTGTTGTTTGGAAGGAATGGCTGCTAAATGACCATTGAATAGCCAACTCTTTTATTTTTTTAATTAGTCATGAACTGCCCCAAACAATTAAATATTAAAATTATGTATGTACAAGTAATAAATTAGATTCAGAAGATATCTTTAAAATTCAATATTTATCTTTATATAGACTATTTACATATTACTAAATTTTACTATAATATGTAAAATGTTTGTTTGCATAAGTGTTTTAATAATAAAAAAAGATCCACAATTGTTGTCCACACCCTCTAGCTAGACTCTAACAAGGCACCCTACAGACCTGGAGGAGGTATTTCCTCCCAGTATATTCTGCAGTATAAAGGAAGAGGCTGCTTGGAACTTTCCAAGCTACAGTGAATTCTACATTAACATTACTTCATTCTAAAAAGATTTGACGTTCTTCTCTGCACTGTGATTCTTTCTTACAAAGAATCAACATTCCTAGCGTTCTTAACATGCTTGAGATAACACGAGTGTAGATATCTTAGATTGCGATTTTTTTTTTAATCTTGTAAAATCAGTTGGGTTATATATTTAGTTCTGTCTCCCTCACATTTCCCAGTTACCTGGATTAATTGATGTAAGCAACAACAATGGGGCTTTGAAGCTCTCAGGTACAACAGTGGAAATAATCACATTTTTTAGTCAATGAATGAATTGTTCTTTCATAAGAACAATTTGTTTATGAAAATAAATAGAGTAGTACCTTGATTAGTGAATTCCCTGGGAAAGAAAGACCTTCTAAGAAGTCAGTTGTATAAAAACCTAAGCAAACAAAATGCTCAGAAAGGTTGGGAAGCTGAGCTGCCTAAGCAACCTCCATGCACACAGCTTCTGCCAAAGGCAGCCCCACGGAAAGCAAAGAGGTCCTGAGGGAAACCAGGAGCCTTTTGAAGCCCCTCCCCGCCCCACCCATCAAGCTGCCACCTGCTGCCCTGTCTCCCTCCCTGGGGCTGTCATCAGAAGCCCTATGGAAGCAAGAGAGAATGTGCATCCTTCCTCTTCCCTACTTAACAATTAGTTAACTGATTCTAGTATTCCTAAGTCTTATTATAGGGATAACTCTAAGTTAATCTACAGTTATGAAATTAAACCACCCCCCTTTTAAATAAATGTTCAAAGAATTTTAGACCTAGACAAGGACTCGGTTACTTTGGAGAGGGTCACACCAGGCTGGAATTTGGCCATTTCTGATTTGGGCCTTTTGGGACACAATGCAGGCAGGACAGGTCTCCTCCCTGTTGAGGAGCCTATAAAAGTAGTTCTTATAGCTTCACTACACTAGTGAAGTGTCCACAGCATCTTTTAAAAGGGGGTTTTCAGGTGGGAGAAATTGTTAAGGGTTTGTCTTGCAGTTGTGTTCTATCGCAGTATTTCAAAGACAACTCAAGAACAACAACCAGCATCGCAACCACCCGAATGGAAGTTCCTGAATGCCAGCCAATAAAATCAGAATCTCTGAAAAATAAGGTCAGAAATTTTTATATTTAACAAGCTTTCTGGGTGATGCTTATGCACACTCAATTTCAAGAATTCCCAGTAACCCATTGTCACCTCTGATAAATATGGTATATATTTTAAGGATCATCTGGTTTTAGTTTAGTTAGCATGGAAGGAAGATTCATTAAAACTTATCTTATCTGAGATTTTCAAACACACCCTACAACTCCTACATTAATTCAACTCAGCTCTAATGAAGCTGTGTATTGCTAAAACACATCTTCTTTATTTATAGAGCCATGCTGCATTCAAATGACCTCTGGGTTATTCCTGAATTATCCCTACTTGGGAACAAAGCTACAAAGAAGAAGAATGACGTAAAATTTTTTAAAAGATAAATGATAGTGGTATTAGAAGATAACTTTGCATATGCTTATTACTGATTTCTACAAATTTTGCTATATCTTTATGCAATTTCTCCAAATTCACATGCTTGAAAATAATGCATATCTGGGAAGAACTAAGAACATTTGAAATCCTGCTTCTTAAATACTTCCTTAAAAGACCTGTTTTGTTTTGTTTTTTCCTGACAGATATTTATATTTGGGAAGAAAATTCACACTTGTAGCCTTAATAGTATAAACATAAACACAAAAGTCTTGTAGTTGATTTTTAGTGTAGATTAAAAATTACATTTTAGAGAACATTTTTTTTCTTTTTATTATTATTATTTTTTTTTTGTAGAGACAGAGTCTCACTTTACTGCCTTTGGTAGAGTGCCATGATGTCACAGGACTCACAGCAACCTCTAGCTCTTGGGCTTCCGCGATTCTCCTGCCTCAGCCTCCCGAGCAGCTGGGACTACAGGCGCCCGCCATAACGCCCAGCTATTTTTTTGTTGCAGTTTGGCCGGGGCTGGGTTCGAACCTGCCACCCTCGGTATATGGGACCAGCACCCTACTCACTGAGCCACAGGCACCGCCCAAGATCGTAGACTTCTTAACAGAAAATGGGGTAAGGGACAGGGGAGATCAATGATAAATTGACCATTGACAAAAACATACCTTTAGAGAATGAAATGGGGAAGAGAAGAAATTTTAAAAGTCATTTTTTTTTTAAAAAATGTAATTGTGAAGAATGGGAACATGGTAGGAACACTTCTAAAAGAAAATGCTTCTAGCTCTTTCCAACAGCTAAACACAGACACAGAATAAAAGTACTCCACAGATGGCTCGCTTGTAATCCTTAGAACTTGTGAGTATGTTACCTTACATGGTAAAAGGGTCTTTGGAGATAGGATTAATGTCAAGAACCTTGAGGCAAGAACTTAATCATGAGTTATTAAAAGGAGGGAACTGTTTCCAAATGGAGAGAAACAGACGGTGAAAGAAAGGACTCAACCCAGTGTCACTGGTTTTGAAGATAGGAAATGGGTGCCATGTGCCGTGGGATCAGCCTCTCTCTAAAACAGAAGCTAGAAAAGGTCAGGACATGGATTCTCCCCAAACCTCCATAAAGAAATAAGGCAATGTAACACCTTGATTTTAGCCCAACAAGTCCAGTGCCAGAATTCTGATGTACAGTACTGTAAGATGATGAATTAGTGATGTTGAAGTTTGTGATGATTTCTTACATCAGCAATAGAAAACTAATACACTAGACCACGGGGGTGAGCAAGGAACTAAAATGGCTAGCTGCTCTTATTCTATATGATGAAATAATAAAATTGCTATTCAAACTTGATATGATCCCTCACTCCTGCTCTACTTTGTACATCCTAATATATTCAGTCCATTTGAGCAGCATTGAAGGAACATTTAATAACAACTATCAAGGAAGTTCCCTTTGGCAACATAGGACAAACAATGGACTCCTGCAATTGTCTGATTAGTTACCAATCTGAGAAGCATATTTCCTAAAAGAAATTCTGATTCTCTTTCTGGTCATGATTTAGAGTGACCTCAAAGGATTTTTCCATATTACTCAAGTATATAACCTACCACTTAGGTCTGAATTGTTAGCAGCAGTAAAGAAATTAACATGAAATACAGTAGTTCCTTCTTATCCTTGGGGGGTATATGCTAAGACTTTCAGTAGATGCCTGAAATGGTATACTGTGGACCATAGGTATGCTAGAATTTCTCTGATACAAACAATCTATGATAAAGTTTAACTTATACATTAGAAAAAGTAAGAGATTAACAACAATAATAACTAATAATAAACAATTATAACAATATACTATAATTAAAATTATCTGAACATGCACACTCCTTCTCAAAATGATTTATTATACTGTATAGCACTCATCTATTTTCAGGCTGTGGTTGACTGTCAGTAACTGAAACCTCAGAAATTGAGGGGAGACTACTGTAGAGCCGTGCATCACTTAACAACAGGGGTATGTTTGGAGAAGTGCATCCGTAGGAGATCTTTGTCATCATGCAAACATTACAGAATATACTTACACAAACCTCAATCTAGTACAGCTTCCTACACACCTAGACTCAATGGGACAGCCTATTGTTCTAGGCTGCAAACTTGAACAGCATGTTATTGTACCAGATACCATAGGCGATTGTAACACAATTGTAAATATTTATATATCTAAATATAGAAAAGGTATAGCAAAAGTGTGGTGTTATAACCTTATGGGACCACCACTGTATATGTTGTCATTGACCTAAATGTCATTAGGCAGGCATGACTGTGGTATGTCTCAATGCACAGAAATGCACTTATGCTTCAAGAGCAACATTGCTGGTTGATTAATACACTGTATTATTTGTGTCATTTGACCTTAATGTTGCTCATTAACTTAATCTTTTATGTAAATAAAATAAGTCTTGTACAACATGTTTATCCTGAAAAGACATGCAGGAAAAAGACGGTCATGAGTTTGGCTCATGGTCTCTAAATTTCCACCACAGGTAATAGTGAACAGTAGAAGGAGAGCAGACCCAGTGTTAGGGGAGAGATGAGAGAAGAGAGGGGGAAAGGTACAGAGGAGAATAAGAAAAGGAAGATAGAAAAGACACACACAGGGTGGAGAAGAAAAGTCTAAGATTTATAGATGACTCTATAAAAACACCATTTTATATATTATTTCTTTGATCCTCCCAACAGCCAAGTGAATTAGTAAAAAATTATAATTATTACCATTTTAAATAAATAGATCTGAGGCTAAGAGCTGGTTGGGATTCAAGCCAGATCATGCAAGTCTGATGTTCTTTCCATGAGGACACTTGATTTCTCTGTCCAATTCCAAGTTATCTTGAAATTGATTTCTTTTTTAAAGGAGGAAGAGGAAAGATCACATTTCCAATCCAGCATTATGTCTCTATTCAAAACATGCTTCCACTCAATTCTTCTATTCAGTCCCACCAGGGACAGCCCCGAGAAAGAATAGATGACTTTGGTTTTCATTATATCCCTTTCTTCCCACCCCTCTTCCAATGTGAAATGACCCAGCTTGTTTGTCTTTAGGACATGAACTCCTGCAAGAGGCTCCTCACATTCACCCCACTATCGATGAACACCCATGCCCCTCTTTGAGGGCTCTCCGTCAGAATGTCTGCCTGTGAATTTGCCATATTTGGATCTAGAACATACTCTTAAATGCCTCTTCCTCTAACCTCAAAACACTCTTGTAACCAGCCTTCTCAAATGAGAGTTTTCTTTCTCTTAACTAGGACTTAGTCCCACTCAAAGGTCATGCCCACCTCACTGCAGACTGACTGATATTAAATTTAACCAGAGTCTGAAAAAATAAAAAGTAGAAAATATCCTAGGTGTGTCCAGGAGAACTCAAGTATAGCGATAAAGTCAGAGGACAGGTGACCAGGAAGATGGCAGAAAGGCCCCCAGTCACCTCCTTGGTTCCTTCAGTGGTCAGTTCATCTTTTTTCAAAGGAGAAGTAGTCAAAGCTGAGCTGAGTCCTTCAGACTGCTCAGCCAACCTCTGTAATTAGCTTAATGTGAATGATAACTCTCAGGTTTTCACAAAGCTTCACCGTTTACAAAAGGGCTCTCACCCCTATCATTTCATTAGATCCTGTGGGTCAGACTTACTCAAGGTCCCTTAAACAAGAAAGTCAGATCAGAACTCAGGTTTTCTGGGTCCCAGGCTAAGTTCTTCTCTGTACCTTAACTTCAGTAATGAAGGGAAATATGGGAATGAAAATGGAAATGTGAAATATGAACTATATTATCAGAATACTAACAAATGCCTTGCATAAGCCACCAAGTCTATGGCATCTTATTACAGCAATGACTTCTCTGCAATATAATCAGGGTATTTATCAATTTAAAATAAAACTTACAGCTCAAAAATAAAGCCCAGGATGTATACACAGTAAATGCATATTTCCCGGTTGTATTTTACAAATGCAATATATTTTACTATTTAAAGATGTATATTTCACAGTTTCAATTATTCCTCTAGAGCAGTGATTTTCAAGTGGTGTCCTATGAGAGAATCTTAGGTGAGCCCCCAAATTTTTAAAAATCACTAATTAAATTATTTTCAAAAGAAGTTCAAAGCACAGTGTTTTTTACTCTCTCTCTTTTTTTAAAATCAACATAATTTAAGTGGGCCCTGGAAGTGTAACTACAGGTTTGAGTGTGCTGCAAGATAAAGAAGTTTGAAAACATTGCTCTAGAACAAGGTTTCTCAACTTTGGCACTTTGGATCAGGTCGTTCTTTGTTGTCAGGGTGTTCTGTGCATCACAGAACGTTTAGTACCATCCTGTGCTCTAGGTGTTTAATGTCCATAACACTCCCACCCCTGTCATGACTAACAAATATGTGTCCAGATGTTACCAAATGTCACCTGGGAGGTAAAATCGCTCCCATTGAGAATCAGCTCTAGAGCCTAATGTATACTGTAGGTACTTCTTAAAGTAATTACAATATCTGCATGTCTTTTTATTTGTTTACATTGAGTTTGATTAGGACATAGCATGGGCCTGGGGGATAGTGGCTGGCACCTGTAATCCTAGCACTCTGAGAGGTGGAAGAGGGAGGATGCTCTGAGCTCAGGAGTTTAAGACCAGCCTGAGCAAGAACAAGTCCCCATCTCTACTAAAAATGGAAAAAGCCAGGCAAGGTGGAATGCATGGTAGTCTCAGTTACTTGGGAAGCTGAGGCAGGAGGATTGCTTGAGGCCAGATATTTGAGGTTGCTGTGAGTCACAGCACTCTAGCCCAGGCAACAGAGTGAGACTCTGTCTCAAAAAAAAGACATAGCATGGATAATGTTGTGATTTCAACAATAAAGGCAGTACGATTTTATATGCATTATAAGAATGCATATAATGTTGTACTCAAAAAAGGAATAGACTAATTCTGATTAAAGAGTTTCATATAGAAATGTAAAGGTCTTGGATCGCATGGTCCACCACAGTACATTCTACAATTTTCAATAATCACAGTATAATTTTTAATTTAGAAAAAGACATTTTTTTTCCTGAGGCAGGGTCTCTGTCACCCTTGATAGAGTGCAGTTGTATCATCATAGCTCACTACAACCTCAATCTCCTGGGCTCAAGCCATCCTCCTGCCTCAGCCTTCTGAGTAGCTGGGACTACAGAACCACACCCCCACTCCAGGCTAATTTTTTTATTTTTTGTAGAGACAGTGTCTTGCTCTTGCTCAGGCTGGGCTCAAATTCTTTGGCCTCAAGCAATCTTCCCACCTCGGCATCCCAAAAATCAGAGCATAATTTTAAGATGTAATTTACTTCTTTTTTCGTCTTGTATATACAACTTTTCATTTTGGGAAAAGTGTGGGTGCTAATACTACTTACCTCTGAGAAAAAGTATGCCAATTAAATCAGGTTCATGTAAAGCCATTTAGTGGCAATTTCTGCTTGAGTCTGTAATCTCACTCCAAGGGACTGCATTATTGTACAGGAAAATAAAATAAAATATACATGTGTAAAAACTTAATTGTTCCTTACAACCTGATAAACTTTAATATCCATTAAAAAAAAAAAGAGAGAGAGAGAATACTTTTGAAAGTCTGTTCTAAAAATAGCTATTTAACCTAATTCATGAGGGTTCAGTGACTGGTTAGATTCCATATCTGTGCTCAATTCCTTCTGGAAGCAAAGGCTAACGGCAGAATGGCCAAGATAGTCAATGTGTTTTGTTCTATTACATCTTCATGTTTCATTCAGTTTCTGTCGATTGGTACTCACTGTAAAGACCAGTTACAGAGGGCTATATTCATTGGCTTTTCATTTGGTAGTTAGAAAAAAAAATGCTTAGCCGGGCGTTGTGGCGGGCGCTTGTAGTCCCAGCTACTCGGGAGGCTGAGGCAAGAGAATCGCTTAAGCCCAGGAGTTGGAGGTTGCTGTGAGCTGTGTGAGGCCACGGCACTCTACCGAGGGACATAAAGTGAGACTCTGTCTCTACAAAAAAAAAAAAAAAGAAAAAAAATGCTATGGCCACAGAGGAGTTCTTTCAACGCTAGACCAGTGACCAACATTTGAATTTTTACTCTATTTTGTGGGATCACAATTTAATCCACGGAATAGGGTTACCAGCCACCCAGTGTGTTCACAACTTCCCTGGTTTTACCGATGAAAAGTCTCACATCCCCCAAACATCTGAGTCCTTGGCAAACCTGGACCGTTGGTCAATTTATCCAATGAGTTCTGAGTTTTTGACAGAGCATTTGTTGAAGTCAACTTTTCAGAATATTTTCAAAGAGTTAGAAATACAAAATGAAGAATACTACCTAAATCTACTTATTAAGAAAATAACAAATGGAAGGATCAAGCAGCACCTGGGATGTGGACTATGCATCTAACTAGCCTGTCTGACTTCCAGGTATTTGCTGCTGCAATTGTGCAGACAAGCAATTCCAAGGGCAAGGGAACAGGATGTCTCAGAGTGCTTCATTTAAGCAAGGACATGCTGCCAACTTGAAAGGAAATAAAGGCCGCACTTTGTCTGTGGGGGGATCCTGCAGTTATTCCCCTGCAAATTTAATTCAAACAGGTATTGAGATCTGAAACATGGAGATATCCACAAATTAGAGGATACTTCTTTTTCAAAAAGGCAAGAAAAGTAGTCCAGGCCATGGAGAACTACATCAAAGCGGCAAGAGTGGTTCCTTTTCATGTTAATCATTGCATTGTTATGAAGATGTTTTGAAACACTATAGCAAGTGTTTCTTTTCTTAAGATATGTATATAAAATATACATATACAATTTCATTTCTTAAGATATGTATATAAAATATGCATATTATAAATTTTAAAACTTAAAAATTGTTTTTGAGTAAGTTGATTATATCTTCTAAAAAGTGTGTAAAATGTGCAAATCAATGCTGCTCTGATACTTTGCCTTTAGAATTTAGATACTTTCCCTGTACAATTATGCCACTCAACTTGTGTATTAATAATTCTACAAGAAAATGCAGTGTTATTTGAAATTTATCATTCAAAAATACACCTCTTAGAATACTACCATCTTAAAATAAAAGGATTTATTTAAAGAAATATCTCCTTTCGAAAATGCTATCTTCTTCCTTTAAGCAGTTTAATAAGAATCTGCTTGACTCATAAAACTGGTTATGATGCACAGAATATTTATTATATGATTATTGTAAGTAGAGTTACAAATTGTACTTGTGCTTACCCACTATATCACCAGAGAGAGATTTCTCTGATTTGTTTGAACTGTTATCAGGGTCCCAAACCAACCTGTAAATACAAATCCCCAAAGCAAGCAGTATATTTGAATAGTAACTTAATTCCTTAATGTACTTGAGACACTTGTCACCACAGATCATGATAAAACTTAGAAAAATGAGTCTAAAGATTGTGTTTTAATTGCCAGTTTCTAAGCAAGGCGTTTTGTCACTATTAAGTGTTATAATTTAACATATCCATCGTCAAATGTATGACCAAAGTGAATAAAAATATTTAAGCTCAAAAGCATAAGGGAATTCTCAGTCATGATTGAAATGCTTTGATTTGAAATACTGTTTCTCAAATTTTGAGGGATATTGGCATCTGCAAATAGTTTGATACAGATATGCATCTTGGGAGTCATCATAATAAACTTTACCTTGTTTAGCAGTTCCCTTGTAAGATCCTATTTCAAATGTAAGGACTATAAAATGCAGTCTTTAGTTGAAGGTAGTATTGAAATTCCTTTATAGTCATGTAACTAGAGAATTCTAATATATAGTCCATGTCTTGTTTTGGCTCCTACATGTTAATCTCTCAAGACTTTGATACTATGTTTTAGTGTATTCTGTATTCAGTGACAGTATGATTAGGGTCCACCTCTAGACAAATGCAATGACCATATTTTATTTCTAATTTCTTAGGTCTCAGTTCCATGGAATATTATATACTATAATCAGTAATGTATCAGGGATATCCAATGTCACACACCGGTATTAATTAATTGCGTATGCATTATATAAAATATAGCCTATAGCCAATAGACGAATTAGAAAGCAATAGAAGCAACAGTAGCTGAAGTTGAACACACACACACACACACACACACAGGCACGCACGCACACACACGTTACATTGATACCTTAAAAAAAATGTACACGGGGCGGCGCCTGTGGCTCAGTTGGTAAGGCGCCGGCCCCATATACCGAGGGTGGTGGGTTCAAACCCGGCCCCGGCTGAACTGCAACCAAAAAATAGCTGGGCGTTGTGGCGGGCGCCTGTAGTCCCAGCTACTTGGGAGGCTGAGGCAAGAGAATCGCTTAAGCCCAGGAGTTGGAGGTTGCTGTGAGCTGTGTGATGCCATGGCACTCTACCGAGGGCCATAAAGTGAGACTCTGTCTCTACAAAAAAAAAAAAAAAAAAATGTATACCAAGATTGAAACATGCTATCTGGGAAAGCCATCTGAAGCCCAAGTCCTGAAATGGTCTGTGATTTGGTCAATTTTTTTCCTTAATTGGACACCAACACTTCACTGTTAACACTGTCCAAGTTAAATGCTGGACTTTAGGAATGAGGCGTCTATAGCAGAAGGCGTTAGTACTTACAGTGGAGACAAAAGGAACAGGAAAGCAAACTCAGGCAGATGAGTGACCACCACAGGACAAGCTGCAAGATCTGGGCCAGCTCTTTTACATGTGTTTGACAGGGCTGGATCTGAAATGAAAAATATGACTCTCTGTCCCCACAAAGTTTAAGTGAAAAATTGTTTCGTGTGTTTGTGTTTTTTAAACAGTTTTGGAAGGCTTTTGTACTACTTATATATTTACTCTAAAATTAACTCTAATTGATTGTGGGTTAAAAAAAATAGGCAAGAATAAATCATCTGAAAATACAGTTTGTCATAGAAACAGTATACTAATGGGACAATACCCCCAGTAGCTTATGGTTTTCCAGGAAAGTCCTATTTTACCAATAATATCAAAAGAAACAAAAGAATAAACTGGTTTTCAACATGCTGCATAATTTAAAACAAATTATTTTGTAAAAACAAAGCCTACTGGTGACTTAAAAATGTCTTTTAAAACTATTTAAATCCAGCAAATAAAAACGGTCTGCATCAAATTTATAGTCACATCATCTTAATGACGCTCACAATATGACTGCTTTAACATTTACTCCTTGGATAGAAACGAATCTAAAAAAAATGTTTTTCCTGGGAATTATCTAATTCAATTACCTAGTAAGAAGATATACCTTAATTTGGCCTAATATTTACTATTTTTTATATGTGTCTACACAATAAAACCTTTACAGATATCTTCTATATTAATGTAACAAAGAATAAAGGAACATAAAATTGCATCTTGCTACTTAAAATCAAATGCTAGATTTTCAATAAGATTTAATATTTTTCATCTGTCATAAAATGAATGCTAATGTTTTATAAGACCATTGCTTTGTAACCATGAAAGTAACTCTATTGTATCAATGATCTTCATTTTACTTCCTTGTCATTTTATCACAAAATGTTTTCATGGGAAAATTTAGTAAAGATATTTTTAATCTGTAAAGGTATCTGAAGCTTTCCACCTAGAATTTTCCATTTCTTATAACCATATTTCCATATTATGAAATGTACAAGTAAGCTTTGTATCCCTATAAAAATAAATGTGTATAATTTTCTAAATAAACACATGCACATATGTACACACACATAAAAATTCTAACTCAGAGCAAACCAACTAGGTGATGTCTCTGGAGAAAGTCCCTTGAATGATAAAAAATGGGTATTCAGAAGCAAACAACAAAACACCCCTATAAACGAAATGGCTGTTTAAAAGGCTTATTACGCACAGTTACCCATTTATTGTCTATTTATGGTTTCTTAATATCCAAGATTATAGAATAAGACAATAGCTCACAAAAATTTTGACAAAAGGTGATGGTTTAAAAATAAGCCTCTGTATTATAAAAAGTCAAGTACATTTACTCCTTGAAAGAAAAAGAAAGCTTTAATATTAAAATTAGAGTTCTCTTTTAATAATCCTCTCTGAGTAAAGAAATAATTTGCAAGCTTATATTTTCTACTGTCAGAAAAATAGGTCTTTTCTTGGAATTTCACAAATTTCAATCACAACAATGCAAATAGAGTAATTCTTTGGAAGGATTGGTGTAAAGGTTTAAGGATAGAGTTTTTCACTGAATTCTTAAATGTTTATATTTGGGGACTGGCTATGAGACACTATAAAATGTAAAGACAGTTCAGACAGTTCAAGCTCTATTATTTTCAGGCACAAAAACCACATAATTTAGTACAAAACTTCGATTTTTTTATTTGCGAAATTAAAAATATGGTATTATATATATATATATAAACTTCTATTCCTCTATAAATATAGATGATTTTGTGATAGTGAACAGAATAAATGCATACCAAATTCAAAGACCGATGTCATTTTAGGGTATGACGGACATAGATAAATTTAGGTCCTAACTACTGGCATTTTGATAAACTCTCAAAGTTCAAAACAATACAATCGGGAGGACTGCTCATCTCCTTCACAGAGAACTAAAGAGAATATTTTAGAATGGCTTTGAAAGATTTACATTTGACATACTTCTGTAAACCCCAAAAAGGAGCACAGGATTTAATGCAGTAGGCCTGCACACAATCTCCCGTGAGCATGCATGCTCAGATTTGATTTACTTCAGGATTTAACCCCATCCATTTTTTCCACCTCCTTTACCTCCTGAAATCTTACCAGGTTATTATTAGTGGGGTGGATTGTTCCTCAGAATGTTTTGCTGAATAAGAATCAAAATAAACTGTTCAAAGTGTACAACTTCTGTATTTTTAAAGCTTCTGATATATGTCTGATTATTATTTGATTAAAAATAAGAAAACAGCACTTCATTTTGAGGAAGTCCATTGCACTGAAATCTCCTTTTTCAATTTTTGTTTAATTCTACTGTCCTGTTAAGGAAAGCAAAGATCAACGCCTTAATAAAACTTTCCAGGTGACCTCAACGTTTCCATGTTACAGAAGGGTAAAATCTAAATGCAGGCTGTCTCATTCCTCAAGGCAGGGTGCCAGGCATCAGTATGCAATTAGAATTAACGTTTTATAACCCCTACCTTCCGTCTCTCCTAACCCACACAAAGCTTCGTGCCTCTTCCCAAATCTCCTTAACCACATCTTTCCATGACGCTGGCTGGCCAAACCCATCCCAGGTTTTAGACACCAGAGAACGAAATGAGCTCATTCACCAAAAATCAGACTTTAAAAAGTTTGGCAACGGTTATTCCACGCACCCTCTAACCACTTGGGGGGAAGGAGGGAGGGTCTGGACGTTAGATGTGAGCACGAAGGGAGGCTGCAACTGCCAGCGCGCACGCCCGCGGGGCCCCAGGAATTTGGGGAAAGGTTCTGGACAGTTAGAATTCAGCTTCAGGGAATCAAAGAGACAGGCCTTCCCAATGTGCCGCTGAACACGGGAGGAACTGGAACGGGCAGGGGCCCACCTCCAGATTTGGAGGCTTGGTGCTGCTTTTTCTGTATCTTACGAGCCCCCACCCCAAGCAAGGAAGGGAAGGGCAGCTGCAGAGGCGGCGGCGGAGGACCGACAGACCGTGACCTCGCGCAGCCCCCGCCCCCGGCGCGCCAGCAGCCGGGACTCGCCCGGAGCGGACACCCTGGGAGGCCCGAGCCCCGCGGCGGGGAGAGGCGGGAGGATGAGCGAGCGCACTCGGCCCGGGTGCTCTGCTTTCGTCTCCCCTGCAGTGCTCCGAAAAAGGCAAGAAAAAAAAGCCTGAAATGGTTAAAACGCCCTAAATAATTAAAAAAAAATAAAGAAAAACATGTGGTCGATCATTTAAATACAAATATACTTACAAAAATCTTACACGGGTATTTACAATCATAAAAGCACACAGTCCTAGTGCCAGAGTGTGAGGGCAGGAGGTGGGTCCGTCCCCCTCTGGCGGGCGGGCACTACTCTGCAGCGGGGACGGAGCTTCTGCAGGAGCCGTCGTGTGCTCAGGAGGAGCCTGCCAAAGCCTGTCCAGGGTCCAGCCGGGGCGGCCGGGGCTGGGAGGGAGCGGACGTCAGACAGTGGTCTCCCCCTGCTTGCTGTTGGTGAGCCGCGTGTAGAACTTCCTCCACGAGTTGAGCGTCTTGCCGGACCAGATCCAGAAGCCCGACGTGATGCCCACGATCAGCGTCATGAGGTACTTGATCATGAAGACGGTGAAGTCCGGGCTCATGGGCGGGTGCGGCGGGGCGCCCCCGCCCGCCTGGACGTGAGGGCAGGGGATGGCGTAGCTCTTGCAGCTCTGGGCCACCCAGCTGCGCTCCCACTGGTCCCGGAAGGCCTGCTCGTAGAAGTAGCAGGCGATGACGATGGTGGCGGGCACCGTGTAGAGCACGCTGAAGACGCCGATGCGCACCATCAGCTTCTCCAGCTTCTCCGTCTTGGTGCCGTCGTGCTTCATGATGGTGCGGATGCGGAAGAGCGACACGAAGCCGGCCAGCAGGAAGGACGTGCCGATGAACAGGTACACGAAGAGCGGCGCCAGCACGAAGCCGCGCAGTGCGTCCACGTTGTTGAGCCCCACGAAGCACACTCCGCTCAGCACGTCGCCATCCACCTGGCCCAGCGCCAGGATGGTGATGGTCTTGATGGCCGGGACAGCCCAGGCGGCCAGGTGGAAATACTGCGAGTTGGCCTCGATGGCCTCGTGGCCCCACTTCATGCCGGCCGCCAGGAACCAGGTGAGAGACAGTATCACCCACCAGATGGAGCTGGCCATGCTGAAGAAGTACAGCATCATGAAAAGGATGGTGCAGCCCTCCTTCTTGGTGCCCTGCGCCACCGTGCGCGCCCCGTCCTCAGCGAACTTGTCGTTACACACGACCCGGTCCTCCAGCAGGAAGCCGGCGATGTAGGCCACGGCCACGGCCGTGTAACACCCGGAGAGGAAGATGATGGGCCGCTCCGGGTAGCTGAAGCGCCGCATGTCCACCAGGTACGTGAGCACGGTGAAGAGCGTGGAGGCGCAGCACAGCACGGACCAGATGCCGATCCAGGTGCGCGAGAAGCGCAGCTCCTCGGGCCCGAAGTACATGAGCCCGTATACCTTGGTCGGCTCACAGGGCGCGCCACAGTCCTTCTCCCCCAGGAAGTGGTAGTTGAGATAGGAGGGCACTTTGAGGGCGCGCGGACAGGAGAACTTGCCTCGCTCCGAGGCCCCGGCGAAGCCGCCGCGGTGCCCTCCGCCGCCGTGCTGGGGGTTGCTGGTCCAAAACTCCGGTAGCAGCGAGGGCGTCGGGGTGCCCTTGTCGGACGTATTCTGGCCCACGCACAGCTCGCCGGCGCCGTGCACCGGGAACTTCTCGCACTTGAGCGTGTCTGGCCACTGGAAGCCGAACTTGTTCATGAGCGCCTCGCAGCCCTGGCGCGCGCGCTCGCACAGGGAGCGGCAGGGAGGCAGCGCCTGCTCCAGCACGGTGCACACGGGCGCGTACATGGAGCACAGGAAGAACTTGAGCTCCGCGGAGCACTGCACTTTCACCAGCGGGTAGAACTGGTGCACCTCCAGGCCCGCGTCCTCCTGGTTCGTGTGGCCCAGCAGGTTGGGCATGATGGTCTGGTTGTACGCGATGTCTGTGCACAGCGGGATGGAGATGGGTTGGCAATAGCCGTGGTCGGGGATGGAGATACCCCGCTCGCCGTTGTACTGCTGCCCGCTCTGCTGCTGTTGTGGGGGCGGTGGTGGTGCCGGTGGTTGCTGCCCCGGCCCGGGCCCCTGGCCCGGCCCCTGGCCCGGCCCCTGGCCCGCCGCCTGCGCCCGGACCCCCAGCAGCAACGGAGCCTCCAGCAGCCAAAGTAACAGAAGCAGCTGGCGCGCCAAGCGCCGGGGGTCAGCTGGGGGGCGGCGGCGGCGGCTGCCTGTGTCCACGCTCCCCTCCTCCGACAGCCCGGCTGGGAGCGCCCCGGCACAAAGTTCCCAGCTTGCGCCGCCGCTGGCGGCCCGGGACTTCTTAGGCACCTCCTCCTCAGCCATACTTTCTCGGCTCCTTTCTCGGCGGCGCTCCGCTGGGGCTGGTAGAGGCTTCCCCTGCGGCCAGGGAGATCTTTGCGCCGGTGCCCTCCGTCGAGACCGAGCCGTGCTCGGCCCGCTGCCCCGGCTCCTGCTCTGAGTCCCGCAGCCGCCGCCGCCGCGGAAACTTGCGATTCATGAAGCGCAGGCGGCGGGGACAGCCCTGGTGGCTCGGGTTCCCTGGGGTCGTGTCCCGTCTTCCTGGCTCTCGGCTCGCTGGCTCCCGCTGGCAGCGCCGCGCTAGTGGCCGCGGCCGGGTAGAGCGCGCAACTCGCCGCAGCCCAGCGGCCTCGGGTCCCCTCTGCGCCTCCGCCTCCTCCGCCGCCGCCTGACCATTTGTGTCAATCCCTCAACTCGCTCCCTCTCCTCTCCCTCGCGCTCCCTCAGACCGGTTTCCAGGCGCCCCGCAGTCTGTCTTTCACCGAGAGGGAGGAGCCTTGAAACCGACGCAGAACTGGAGGCTCAGGGACCGTCGCCCAATCGCGGCACCGGCTTCCCGGCGCAAAGGGAGCCGCCGCCTCCCAACCGGAGCCAAAGCTGGCGGCGAGCGGGAGGAGGCGGCGGCGGGCGGAGGAGGAAGTGGTGGTAGTGGCACTGCTCAGGCACAAAGAGTAGGTTTGCTATGAAGCGGGACAGGCTTGGTTGCTTTTGCTTTGGCGGAAGAAAGGGCGAGAACAAGTAGGAGAATGGTCCCATATGCTGCTGGAGATAATGAATAGGCGTCGGAGGACCGCGGGACTTGGCTTTTCTTTCCTTTTATCCATTTTCATGTTTGAAAATCCTGCTCCTAACGCTGACTGCAAACAGCAAACCGAGCGCTGCTATGAGAACAGATGCCTTTGACTGAAGGAGTGCACGGTTTCCTTTGAGTTTGTGTCTGTCGAGGTTTTGTTTAAAATATTACCCTAATAAATCCTGAAGTTCGCAGGCTGGGCTTGGCGGGCTTTGGACGCGCCATTTCCCCGAAGGAGAAGTTCACGGGATCCTTGTCAAATGAAGAAAACAACACAACACAAACTTCGATGGAAGATGGAATTTAGAAAGTGAAGCCAGATGCGCCTTCTGCCACTGTTACTCTCCTTGCAGTCAAACTCTTTTTTTCTCCTCTTTAATCAAGTCAGAACAGAAGCAAACGAAAACTATCCATTAAATTTTGAGAGAGAAAAACACGAGAACCTGACTCCCGAGGCGGCGGGGGACCTTCTTCGGGACGGTCCCCGCCGTCCCAGACCGCAGAGGTGGCGCCGGCTGGAGCTGCGCTGGTCGACAGCCTGGGCCTTTGGGAGCCTTTCTAGACCCTTCTAGACCGGGGGGAGCCCAGGACTCTGGGAACTCCTGGGACCTGGGCCGTTTAGGTTCCACGGGCTGGGCTGCAGCGCTGGAGACACCAGTTTAAAAAACAAAAAACAGTCGGAAAGGAAAAAGCAAACTGCACATTCTCTAATTCCAAAACAATATAATCCATCTCGACAGATACATGTTCTTGTTTTCCGCGTAAGATTATTTTTAATGATGCTTAACTGTGTGACTCAGTTTTATCAATAAAGTGTCTTGTGTTATTAATTCTACGAAGGATTTTTTGGCCTATGTTTAGACTCGGTCTTAGTATACTTTTATCTAATTATTTTCTATTATTTGTTTATTCATTCGTTTACTGGATACTTATCACGCACCCATATGACTCAAACACCAACTTGGATTGTAGGGTACAAAAATAAACCAGACATGGTCCAGCCTTAGGAAAGGGCATAGGTCAATGGGACATGGAAATGTCAATCGGTTATCACACTGTCAACCTCACAGCCAAAAAGGCACAGGGGAAGAAACTAGCTCAGGTGAAAGGGGGTGTGAGGATTCTGGTGCAGAAGTAAGCCCAAGGTACAAAAGAGGAAACTCAAAAGCTTCAGGTGCTGGGGTTGAGGGGCGGGAAAGCCTATGAGGCTCAGGCATTGCGGAAAGGCGGAAAGGGGGTTTTAGTCTACGTGAGAAAGTTTGAGCCAAATTATACAGACACTAGGGAGCTATCAAAGGTCATTTTTCTCCGTGTAAGCAGGGAGTGGGTCAGGACGACTGAAAGAGGCAACCTGGCTGTATTAGGAAGATTTAATACTCATCCACACATAAAAGTCACCACTTAAGACAGCCGCGACTTGTACTACATACTAATAGGTCTCTGCGAATTTTATCACCAGACATGGTGGTGTGTCTAAAGAATGGGCAGCACATCTTTAAATGTTAAAGCAAAATGATATCTATTTGTCTCTGATACATATTGTTTTTCAAATATTCATGGAGGCAGTAAATGCATTAAACATAGACTTGTTTTCAAGCTTTCTGATACCTAGTAATTTTTTTTAAAGAAGCAACAGGTACTAAATGCACAATAGGTTTTACATGTGAGAGAGAAAACAGGAGAGTGTGTGTGTGTGTGTGTGTGTGTGTGTGTTAGCTGTAAATCATGACGTCTGATATCAAAAAAACAACTGGGAAGCATAGATGCTCCCTGAGGTCCGTGGAGCACTCACATTCAATAACTATTTGCTGTACCCTCCAGCATCCTGGCCCCAGTGCTCCCAGGGACATTTTTTTCTCTACCCATTCACTGTTCCTGTGCTGACATTATCCCGTGCTTAGGGACTTTACCAAGCCCTTGTCTTTTATTGTGTCTCCCTTATAAAGACTTATCTGTCTTGTGTTCCATTCTCTCAAGGTCATTCTAGGTGAATGGACTGAGTGAAAGTGGATTTATTCTAATGTATTAGTTGCCAAGAAGCATCACACCAAGAAGGGGAAATCCTTCCCCTTCTCCCACCAAGTGATGTGGCACAGGGACTATGACAGAGACCTCAGCTCGGTTTTTCAGAGTAGGTGACGCTCTCCTGCTTCAAAAGTTATTCTATTGAAATTCTTGAACTTGTTTCCTCTTTCCCCTGACAGTGTGGTTTAGTAGGCGAAAGGCTCAGAAGTACAACTAGAGTTAAAAAAAAAACAAAAAAAAAAACGGGGGGAGGGGGGCGGGAGGAATCTCATGCTTACCAGATCATGGAACTGGAAGGAACCAAAGATGTCATCTAGGAACTAATTTTCTGCAGTCTACCATTAAGAACAGCCGGCCCAGAAATATTAAGGGATGTGCCTCAGGTGAAGTGGCCTTGTTTGGCTTGAACTTTATTAGATACTTATTCCTTTTGATACACTTTTAAGTAGCTATATTTAAAAAGTGTATCAAAAACTTTTAAAAGTCAGTTTAAAAAGTCAGTTTTCTGTAGCAGCTTTCTTTCAATAGATTGCGTGGAAAAAAAGAGCTTGTAACTTTGTTTTAAATCATTTTTTGAGAGTTATCTTCCAAAGTTTAAAAAAATTCAGCCAATTTGATTTTCTATTTATGTATTATATACAGAGAATATCAAACCTATGTGATACAGAGGAAGCTATTAAAATCAGAAACAGTTCAAAGTTGCAACCAATAACAACCAGTTTTATGAAAGGCGGTCTTTTGGGAGAGATGATGAGGGTAGTGGGTAACAAAATATTAAAGAGAAATACGAGCAGTACATTTTAACTTTAGAATACATTATTTTCTCAGGATGTAGAAAAGTGAGATCCACCGATAAAAATTACTAAATAAGTATAAACTATTATGAACTTGGTAATAAAAATATTTCGATCAGATCAAAACCATAAACACAACCCCACTCCTCTTTAATACTGGTTTGTCAGGCATTAAATGCCGTCAAATTTTCTTATATCAAAGATCTTTTTTATCAGGCCATTATCAAATCTTCTAAGGTTTCTCTAGACTGCTTATGTAAGGCTGAATGAGTTTAGTAACCAGGAATGGAGCTCCAGTTCCGATTACATACAGTTGCATGTCCATGGACGCACAGCAGTGAGCTGAATCGCCATGTACAACCTAAGGGACCTTAAGCTTTTAGGTGAGTTGTTTTGTCTCTGGCTTGTGGGATACAGGCTTGAATTGTCCCTGTTGGATAATAGAGATTGTAACACAGGTTAAGACTTTATTTTTGAGCATCTACCTTGCATATTTGGCATTGTTTTGCACCACATGTCCATGCATTGTGTTGGTTAAACTGTACTTTGAGGTAGGTACTGTTTATTATCTCCTTTAATAGATGAAGAATCTAAGGCCCACAGCCAGTCAGTGCCCAGAGTAAGCCTTCTAATGAGTAACACCAGGTGAACAGGGCCACTCCTAAAAACTTACAGAAGAAAATGTAGTTTCTGGGGGCTCTTCTGGGTGATTCCTCAGTATTTAACACTTCTTTTAAGTGTTAAATATTAAACATAAATATTTAACATTTATTTCTATACAAGGATATATATGATGGGTCTATAAATCTTGGGATTCACTGATGCGTTAGACCAGCATTTTCCAAATTTTGTTATGAAATACAATATATTTCCCAAGGGTCTTCTGTGAAGTAAATTTGTTCAAATAAATTTCGGAAAAGGTCATACTCTAATGTCCTTATTGGACATTCACTATAGCCTAGAATACTAATTATCTCTGAGAAGTGACAAGATAAAGAGTCCTTTTTAAACTTTGTCCTATCTAGTATTTCCTCCGTTTGGAATATATATGCACACACCTGGAATAAACACACATATACGGATACACGCACATGTACATATTATACCGTATCAATATTCTGCTTAATATCAATGCTATTTGAGAAATGATGGATTAGACCTAACATATTCTGAATTTTTATTTTATAAGGTTAGACTCTCCCTTCTGTATTACTTATGTTGTCAGGAGAAGAAAGGGAGGACTTGGCCTCCAAGAGTTTCTGGCTCTACTTGACTTCTTAGGGAAGGGCTGTTGGTTGAGTAGGCAGCTGATAGTGACAGGAAACTCAGACTACACAATTCCCTTCTTTTTGGGTGGCATCCCGTAGGAGTCTATTATACCGCCTTTGTGGGGAAGAGACATCAGGTCTAAATTTACCTAAGCTTTCAGCATAGTTTTCTACCTCATTTCTTCTTGAATTTCCAAGCCAGAAATTTCTGCATAAGCTAATTCTTATCTTTTAAAACATCTGTATTCTTTTGCAAACATTCTACAAATAAGTGTCTTTTCTTTCTTCATTTTTTTCCTTCATTCTTACATAAATCTGTTCTTGACATTGGTGAGATTGTTCTTGCATTGAGTCACATACAGAACCTCAATTTATAGACTTTCTTTGAAAAGTCTATTTTCAGGGCAACAGAGTGAGACTCTGTCTCAAAAAAATAAATAAATAAAAACATATATTTAGCTTTGCCTAAAATAACTTATCATAAGAGATTGTCAGTGTGATTATCATTACTTTTATGTTCTAGAGTGCATATAGCTAATTCATATTAAGACTGGGGGGGTCCTCAAACTTTTTAAACAGGGGGCCAGTTCACTGTCCCTCAGACCATTGGAGGGCCGGACTATAGTTTAAAAAAAAAAAAAACTATGAACAAATTCCTATGCACACTGCACATATCTTTGAAGTAAAAAAACAAAACAGGAACAAATACAATCATACCGCCTCATGTGGCCTGCGGGCCATAGTTTGAGGACTCCTGCAAGCCAGCCATAATTTGTTAGAGTTTGCATTTTAAACATGATAAGACTTAAAGATTTAATATAATGGGTGTGTTCAGTAGTTGTAAATATGAATCATGGATTACTTGTACACAATCTCACAAAACATATTTTTCTAAAAATAGAAGTATGAAAGGGGAAAAAATCATCACCACTGAATTTATAGCAACAAGCTAGGATAATCATTACCACAGATTTTCTTGTAACTCAAAGATTGCATTATAAAAGAAGACTGCTAAATACATTACTTAAATGTTTGTTTCCAAAAAGAATGCGTGTATAGAAGGCTATCTCACGACTCTGCTTTAATCAGTTCTGTTGTCAAGGTGCAATGGGAAATAGTGTATACTCTCTGGTAAAACTTTCGAAAAACATATAGGTTTTTTCTTTTTAACTCCATGTTGGTTATTATTATTACAGGATAATATACATATTATTTAATTTAAGAATATATCATGAAAAGATTCTTCTTTTTTTTTTGTAGAGACAGTTTCACTTTATTGCGCTTGGTAGAGTGCCGTGGCATCACACAGCCACCTCCAACTCCTGGGCTTAGGCCATTCTCTTGCCTCAGACTCCCGAGTAGCTGGGACTACAGGCACCCGCCATGATGCCCGGCTATTTTTTTGTTGCAGTTTGGCTGGGGCCAGGTTTGAACCTGCCACCCTTGGTATATGGGGCCGGTGCCCTGCCCCCTGAGCCCCAGGCGCCGCCCCATGAAAAGATTTTCATGTCAATACATATAAATCCTGCTCATTTTTAAATTTTTAAATCTTTTTTCCCCATTTAATTTCTATTTGTGTATCTTCATGTCATACAAATGCAACTTTGCTACACTGATGTATTGCACTGTGGTGAAGTCAGGGTCTTCCACACATATATCACTAAAGCAACACACGGTACTCACCGAGAAGCCTCCCATCATCCACCTCCCACCCCTCAGAGTCTCTGCTGTTCATAACTCCCACTCTGCCTCCAAGTGTTTGCATTATTTAGCTTCTACTTACATGTGTAAATGAGAACACGCTGTATTTGTCTTTCTATCTCTTGGCTGTTTCATTTAAGATAATGGCCGCCAGTTCCATCCATGTTGCTGCAAAAGACATGATTTCATTTTCTGTTATAGCTGAATAGTATTCCATTGTGTGTGTGTGTGTATATTTCATACTTTGTTAATCCAGTCTTCTGTTGATGGACACTTAGGTTTGATTTCATATCTTTGCTATTGTGAATAGTGGGATCATAAATATATGAGTGCAGGTGTTTTATATGTTGGTTTCTTTTCCTTTGGGTAGATACCCAGAAGTGGGATTGCTGGATCACATGGTAGTTCTATTTTAAGTTCTTTGAGAAATCTCCATATTGTTTTCCATAGAGGCTGCACAAATTTACATAGTTATCAACAGTGTATAAGCATTCATTTTTCTATGCACTCTCACCAACATCTGTTATTTTTTGTCTTTTAATAATAGCCATTCTGATCAGTGTAAGATGATAACTCATTGTGGTTTTAATTTGCATTTTTCTGATGATTAGTGATGTACATTTTACATATGCTTGTTGGTTATTTGTCTCCTTTGGAAAAATGTCTATGCAGGTCTCTAGCTGACTTTTTGATGAGGTTAATTGTTGCTTTGTTGTTGAGTTGTTCCGGTTCTTTGCAAATTCTAGGTATTAAACCCTTGTCCTATGTATAGTTTACAAATATTTTCTCCCATTCTGCAAGTTGTCTGTTCATTCTGTTGATTGTCTCTTTGGCTGTACAGAAGCTTTGTCATTTATTTGAGTCCCCATTTGTTTATTTTGGTTGCCTGTACTTCTGAGGTCATGAATTTTTTGCCTAAAAGATCAAGTTTTTGTCCAGAAGTTTTCTCTAGGTTTTCTTCTAGTGTTTTTATAGTTTCCGGTCTTCCACTCAAGTCTTTAATTTGTCTTGGGCTGATTTTTGTATATCAACTTTTGAGAGAGAGTGCTCCAGTTTCATTCTTCTGCATGTGATTATCCAATTTTCCCAGCATCACGTCTTGAAAAGAATGTCCTTTCTCAGTGTACAAAACATACAGGCATATGTATTGGATTTAGAATGTAGCCCTTCTATGAGGCTCTTGGAAAGTAACATACATCAACTCTTGTAAATTAAAACTTCATACCTCACATACTTAAAGAGCCCTCCTCTGATGGGCTAAAATTTGGGGAGCTGAGTTTGCAATCATTTTAAGATTGCATTAGGAGAACAAGCAAAACTTGTGTTTCTGTAAGTGGACATTTATTCTCCTTTCTGGATGACTCGACGTTTTGTGTATGGGAAAATAATGTCACACGCACATCTTTTAAAATCACAGTCTGATCAAATTCTTTTCTGTTTCTTACTTTAACCCGAAATCCTCTAGCTGAAGGTCAATCCATAGTTTCTAAAGTGTTGGTGCAAATTCTTCCTAAAATAATACCTTTGGAATTACAACTAAGGGCAAATGGAGCATGTACCCAGGCATTTTCACTTCAGATACGATAATATTTTTTGGCCAGGGTAAAGAAAAGCACTGGGCTATTTGTAATTTATTAGAAATCTAAGACTGAAGATGTCCTAATACTTAAAATAAAAAAAAAATACACATCCCCTTGTGAAAATAGTCCTCATAATACCTGACTTAATTTTCACAACTGTAATGCAGGTAGAAGGATGATCACCCTCATTCAAGATGCAGAAATGGGGCCTTAAGGAAACTTGCTCACACAGCCTTTCAGTGAAGAACAAGGGTTCCCACGTAGTTACCATATGCATTACCACAACTGCATACCAGGGAAACATGATACACTCCACAGCTTTTAAAATCTAACTAAATAAAGCTCATTAGGAAATACAAAATTCTACCAAGATCCTAGCTCTATGCCAGGCATTTGGATCTTTTAGTATAAAGGATATCAAACACCACAAGGGCAAGGTCAGAAGACCATTTTTCACATCTAGCCACGATAAAAACCAGGGTAGAATGGTTCGTCAATCTTAGGAGTTGGTGTTTCTGTAAGGAAATAAAAGTCAATATGAAGCTTTCCTGTGATCTGAGTCGAATCAGGAGTAGACCATTAGGGATGGACTCCCCATTCTCACATGTATTGCTAGGCCTGGACATGAACACATTCTTCCATGCTGGGTAAAAGGCATTGTCATTTCTTTTATAGTGGTGAGTTTTTCTTTCTGGAGGAAACTTGGTTTCCACATTTATAAAATTAGAGTGATAATCTAGTTGGCATTGTTTATTTTGGTTTCTTTAATATACTATAACTCTGATCACAGCAAAGAGGCACATATGTTTACTTCTTCAAGTCAGAATATTAATCAATAGGCAAGTGGATTTGTTAAAACTGCCTCAGCACATTGATTTTAGGAATCTCTGCATTATCGATCTGATAGGATGGAATGCTATCAGGGTCCACTGTAAACCAAAAGCTTTTATCTTCAGCTCTCATTTCTCCCCAATTTCCTCAAAACGAGAAGCAAGGGCAATCTCTGTCTATCTGGGCTGATGTCCTTCCCTGAGGAGCCCTTCAGTCTACTATTCCATAGTACCGGTACACTGGGGTTCATATGGCATTCTGTTTGCTGTAAGCCCTTCAGATTAACATAGCACGTTTAGCTTAGAAAGAAAGCTAACCTTGCAATCATTGGAAACCACACATTTTTGCAAAATACACATTAATCAGGATTTATATGATGATTTTTAATATGGCTAAATTTTCCTTTTTATCTTGTTATTGACCCCATAGACTTTATTTCCTAAATGTTCCATATTCCCATTGGTGTGTAACAAACCTCACCAAATTTTGTTATAAAACTATGATCGTTCCATTATGCTCATGATTTGTGGGGTAGGGTATATGCACAGGAACAGTGGGAATTTGTACCCTACAAAGTCTGAGAACTCGGGTGGGAGGACTCCAGCAGTTAGGGGATGACTCTGACAGTTGAGGGCTGGAAAATTCACTTCCAAAACACCTGGCTCCTTGTGGAGATGGCTAGACTCTGAAGGGCCTGTCAGCCAGAGGTCCCCCTCCAGCATGGAAGCTCTAGGGGAGTTTCTAACTTCTTATGTGGTGGCTCAGTGTTCTCGCAACAAGGCAGAAGCTGCATGTTTTTCATGGCTCAGCCTTTCAAGGCCATTTCCAATGTGCTCTAGTGGTCAAAACAGTCACAAGCTGACCAGATGCAAATGGAAAGGACATAGGCGCTGCCTCAATGTAAGCAGTGTCAAAGAATTTGTACCAGTTTTTAAAAACTGCCACACTAAGAAGTTTGAATTTATACACTAATTTGCTATTATATCACAGCGTTACAGTAATTACAGAAATAACATTCATTGAGTATATACTATGTGCTAGTTAATTCTCACATCAATTTCATGAAGGATGTTCTATTATTATCTCCATTTCACAGAAGAGGAAATGAGGCTTAGAGAGGTTAAGAAACTGGTCTCCCCCTAATGAACACAAGAATGGAGACTTGAACTGAGACTTACAGCCTGTAGGAGCTTAACCCCTGGGTTATCATTCTCCCTAAGCTAACTAGAGTAAAGCCTTTTCAGAAATGTAAAACAAAAATTTCAAAGTTATAAGCCCTCATTAAATATTAAGAAATGTTTTGAATAAAATTATTACTAAAACAGATTTGGTGGTCTCAGACTCATTGCAGTTAAATAAAATGTCTCACCTCTGCATTGACACCTGTACACTGGCAGAGTCTGTTCCTGCAGGATTGGGCAAGCTTGAACTGGCAGAGCTGGAACCTTCCCCAAGCAGAATGAGGTGAGTCACAAGGCCTGAGGGTTACTGTATTGTGATTGCTGGGAAATCCAGGCTTTCATCCTTTACTCTTAGTTGGATATCATTCCATAGTTCAGAAATGGCATCCAGAGTTTGGCTGTTAACAAGACATATTCTAATGCAAAGTTTTTTCATCTTTCAGGGCAATTAGAAAGTAGATAGCTAAAGTACGGAAATACAAAGCTCCCATTTCTTAAACTTAATTTTCACACATCAGACCAAGTTATCTAGCAGGTTCATGCCCTACAAAAAAAAAAAGAAACTAAATTATAAAGAGACACAACTCAGTGATAAATTAAAAATCTGTATCCTGCAGGAGGCTTGCTTTTTACTAAAGTACTTCCGTGTGTCAATGTGCAGCTAAGAGAGGGTAACCCTGTGACACTGACCATGGAAGTGCTAATGACTTGGGGAATTAGGGGTAACCCCCAGAGCTCTGTGGCTTTAGAACCCATTTGGACACTAAAATTTTAGCTCTGCCAGCTCTTCCAGTGTGCCTCATATGTGAGGACTAGTGTAGACAGAGTAGGATTTCCCTTATTCCCTTACTTCCATCCAGCCCCAGCAACTATCCCTGCTAAAAATGACTATCATGGCCGCTCTGTCCTCACACCTTGACCTTTGGATTCTGTCCACACTGTCAGTCAGTCTGTGATAGGTACACAGGCCTGCAACATCTGCCTCCCAGAGCTACCCTCCTTTCCTCCTGCACTGCTCGGGTTTAAAGAGACTTCCCTGTTGATGGTTAGAAAGCTCTTTTGGCCAATCTTGGTATTCAAAGGTAGACAAGGTCTTTGTACTTTCAATCTTTCTGCCATGAGATAGGCAGAAATATAGGCTGTTTTCCAAAGGTTGAACAATTCAACTAAAGGTTTCAATTCACAGTATTTCTGACCAACACAAAATCCAAACCCATAATGGGTCCAGCCAATGTGAAGTCTTATCCTTTCACAGGCACTTCCCAAAGAGCTCTACTAGTCTTGTATTTTCATCTACACATTCAATCAGTAAATATTTAGAGTGCTGACCATGTGCCAGGCACTCTCTCTGCTTGATGTTCAAGATGCAACACTAAGCAAGGCAGGTAGTTTCCCTGTCTTCACAGCATTTTCATTCTAGCTCCAAAAAAGGGCACATAACAAATATTGAAACCATTCATGCATACACAGAGGCATGCATGCATACAACCAACTTAACATTGTGTTAAGTCTTTTGGTTGGAAGTTATAGATAACTCTGGGTAGCTTCATCAAAGAAATGAGTGCGTGGGATCTAAGGAAGAGATGAATAAATGCAAGAACAGAATTAGCATACCTCTTTGGCAAGAGTTTATGAATCTTCTCTCTATTATACTTCATTAAGGTGACTTGCTCTTTTAGTTCAAAAGGGAATGTCATTGGTCCAGCTTGAATATAGTGTTTGCTCTTGGACTGACTGGCTTGATCCAGGGATGCTGGTCTTAGAGGACAGATGTGGCTCTTGGAGACCATGCCTGAGCAACAGATTAAGGGCCCAGAGAACAGATGAGGCAGACTCTGCAAAAGTATTTATACAACAGAAGTAGGAATTCCCCCCAAGAACATCTGACCTAATTTTGAGAAGGGGACAGGATTAAAGAAAATATCTCTGTGGATGAGAAATATAATCCCCGAAGGACGAAGAAGTATTAGCTAAGTCAAAAGGGAAAACATGGAAAGGAGGGAGAGTAGAGCACCGTGATGAATAGAAATGGTGCCTGCAAAAACTCAGAGGCAGAAGAAATAAGACCCATTTGAGGACTGGTGAGAAGACTGGATGATAGCCAATGGTATATTTTAGCTCTGGTGGGCTGGAGGCCTTGTCTCAAATCCTACATCCTTTTCATCAGCCCTCTAGGAAGCCAGTGGAACTCCTGGTGGCCAGTAAGGGCGCTCCTGAGTTCCTGGGTGGGGCACCCAGAGCAGGCTCTGAGTGTTAGTAATAAAGCTAGTTGACTGCTCTGATTTATTATTTTTACCTTCCAGAAATACACTTCTTTTTTTTTTTTACAGAAATAGATTGATTCCTCTTTTTGAATAAAAGTTGATTAAAATTCACTTCACCTACTTTCTCCAGATTTCATAGACATGCCACCTGATCTTTGTATCTATAAAACAGACCTATATAAACTGTAACTGAATTTTAAGTAGTTTTTAAAACAGCTCTTGAATGTTAAGTCTATAAAATTATTTTTCTATTAATCTAAGGCCAGAAATTGAGCTGTTTTGTTCTTTTGGAGAAACAGTAACTATGAAGAGTTGCATAAGATGAGATTCTGACCCAGATTTCTTAACACTTTACGGAATAATTCCGAATAGACACTGTGATAACTATGGTGATTGAGCTGAGCAAATGTGGATGTCTGTGGTAGATTAAAAAGGGTCACAAATTCTTTGCTATTTCTCCCAAAAAAGACATAGGGTTTATTTTCCCTCCCCTAGAATTTGGTATGGCCCTCAGCCTTGCTTTGAGCACGAGTAGAAAGACGAGAAAGTAATACATTATGGCCTAAGCCTTCAAGGGGCAGGCAGATTCCATGTCTGTGCCCTTGGAAGTCAACTGCCATGCTGTCTATAAGCTCCAGTAGGCTACTGAGTGATGGGAGGGCATGGAAAATTCTGGAGGTGGAGGCACCAACTTGTGAGCACCAGAGCCAGCCAAGCTCCCAGCTGAGTGCAGCTCCTGAGTGAGTACAGCTATACCATGTGGAAAAAAAGAAGAATCCGGTGATCCCAGTCAACCCACAGGATGGTGAGGCCTAATACAAATTTCATATTAAGCTGTTCAGTGTTGAGGTAGTTTGTTATGCAACAACAGACACTTAAACAGCTTCCAACATGGGTTTCTTTTACATTTCTTTAGAAGAAAGTGGATTTTTGTGTTTGTTTTAGCATTTTTTGTTTTCTGATAATTAATACCAAGAATTAATAAATCTTCCTCACCCCCTTCTCTTAGTCACTTAGGGACACTTCCAGAGGCAACCACAGTTGGCAGTGTTTAGGTATTTAAATATAAACACAAACATGTGGGGGGTTTTGTCACTTTTTTCTTTTTAAATGTAGATAGTAAGTTACTTGACACACATTTCTATACCTCTCTCTCATCTTTTTCCAGTGTATTTTGGAGGTAGCTCCATCCTCAACACCCATAAAGCTGCCTCATTTTTTTAATGACTATGTAATATTCTACTGCATGTTTACCATAATTTATCCATCCGTCTTCTGTTTATTAGTATTTGCTTATAATACTTTATTATATTAAAAATAAAACTGAAATAAATATCCTTGTATCTACATCAATTTTTACATGTGTAAGTACATGAATATGTTATTAGGAATGAAATTATTGAGCCAAAGGAATGTGCATTTCATATTTGATAGCTGATACCAAATTATCCTCTATACAAAAGTATCCTCTATACTCTATCCTCTATACAAAAGTCCAGATAGATATCCTCTATCCTCTATACAAAAGTCCAGGTGCGGTGGCTCATACCTGTGATCCTACTACTCTGGGAGGGTAAGGAGGATGGATTGCCTGAGTTCAGGAGTTCCAGGCCAGCCTGAGCAAAATAAGACCCCCTCTCTACAAATAGAAAAACTAGCTGGGCATTGTGGCAGGTGCCTGTGGTCCCAGCTTCTTAGGAGGCTGAGATAGGAGGATCGTTTGAACCCAAGAGTTTGAGGTTGTTGTGAGCTATGATGCCACAGTACTCAACCCCAGGGCAACTGAGTGAGACTGGATCAAAAAGAAAAAAGAAAAAGAAAATTACACCAAAGTATACTTTTACCAGCAAAGGGTGAGAATGCCTGGATCCCTATTGGCTAACACATCTAAACCAAATTCTTTAATTGTTATAGTTTAGCAGTTGATTCTGTAAGATTTTCTGATAATTATAATTTTACTTCTTTTTTTCTTTGCTAGTTTATATTTCATTTTTTTCTCCTGTCTACTAGTATTGGCTAGTACTTTCAGAATAATATTAAATAACACTGGTAATCTTAAGCATAATTGTCCTATTTTTGACCTGATGAGAACACTTCTATTTTCCCATTAAGAATAAACATTTAAAAAAGAAAGCTGAAACATTTAAGATAAGAGACGTTTATTTTTATCATCTTAAGGAAATAATGCCTATCTATTCCCATATTGAGAGTTGTTATCAAAAAAAGATATTACATTTTATCAAATTTCAACATTTATGGAGTAATCACATGAGTTTTTGTCTCCTTTGATCCATTATATGAATATGGTGAATTATATTAATAGGTTTTCTAATAATGAGTTAAACCTCCATTCTTAGAGGAAGCCTCATATGCTTGATTGTGATATATTAGTCCTTTGATTATTTTTGCTGGACCCTAGATGCTAAAATTTTATGTAGGGAAAATTTGATAAGAAAAATATTCTTGTCAATATTTTGTGAGAGATCATGAAATAGACTTTTCAGGATCACAGGAAGGAGAAGAGCTTCCAGATGGCCATGGCTACTGAACATGGGACTTGTACTTGCTTGCTGACCCAGACACTGCCCATGCCCAGGTGGTACAGTGGAGAGCAGATAAACCACCAAAAGAGAAATTCTAGAGAATAGAGTCAATGCTAAGGAGAAGAAGGAAGGCCACCTCTCCCATGAGAAAGGGATTGGAGGAGAAAATCCAGGAGATCCTGATGGGGTAGGAGGAAAACCAAAGAGGCTCTCGCCAGTCAGTTGGACCCCTGTCCCATGGAGGTGAAGCAGAGGAGGCAGGAAGTTGATGCTTGGAATAACAACCTACTTGCAGAAATATTGAGTCACACGTGTAATAGATGAAGCCTAAGTATCGCAATATATCACAAATGGCAATTCACTGCAATTGTTCTAGTGATTGGAAGAGAAAAATAACCAATTTTCTAAGGGAAATATTTAATAGACAAGGTAAAAGTCAGCAGATTTGACCTCCAGGGTTCCTTCTTTAGTGGAATGGATTCTTTAGCACAGGGCCTATCACCAAGGGAGAAGTGACACGTTTATGGAGGAAGGGAAGTGGCTCTTCTTGGGACTAGGACTCCTTGCACTCACGCAGTGGGCAGTGTCTGGGTCAGCAAGCAAGTATGAGTCCCTTGTTCAGTAGACGCGGCCATCTGGAAACCCTTCTCCTTCCTATGACCCTGAAAAGTCTATTTCATATTCTCTCACAGAAGAAAGGAACCTGGAAATCATTAAACATTTTCAAGGTCCTGAATGTCTGCAATCCTCAGGAGGAATCACTCTAACTTTTGTTTAAATAAATGTCTGATTTTAGCAATGATATCACCAGAAGCTATTCGGCTTACTATGGGGTGAGGTAATTTACAGAGCTTATTAATACCTGACACCGTATGTACTGTGCTCCTACAGTTCATCAGCGGGCTGACTTTTATGTAATGATGCTGGGCCTTGGTTTTCTCATCTGTAAAATGGCTGTTGTAAAATAGCTTGCCTGATTACCTCACTGGGCTTTTGTGTAAGGATCAAATGAGATAATGAATGTGCATACCACTTTGAAAACAAACATAAGGTACATTGCCTAAGTCACTTGTGAAAAATATCTTTTGCTTACTCTAACAACTCATCTCAATTCTGGGACGAACTGGTGGGAGAATTTTATTCTTCTTTTTCCAAAGCACAGATGAAGAAAAAAATTTCCTTTCTTAAGAGCTTCCTTGTAGGACTCTGAACGGAATGGATTGAGTTGATGAGCCACTGATCCTCTCTTCTGAAACTTTCTTTCTCACTCTGCTGGATTACCAGCTGGCCATCACCTAGCATATAAGCTCAGTCAGAGGGGGCAGAGTCACGGTGAGTGAGATGAGGCTAAGAAGCTAACTACTGACATAGGAAAACACCTTGGACTGGCATAAGAAACATAAAAACAGAAATTTTCAACCAACAACCATGAAAAGCTTAATGAGAATAGATGTTTCTGTTAAAGACATGAACCCAGGAATCAGACTGCGTGGATTTGAATCCCAGCTCTGCTGCTTACCAGCTGTGGGAACTTGGGCAAGTTACCAACTTTTCTGTGCTTTAGTTTCCTTCCCTGTACATTGAGAATAGAATGGTACCTCCTTTCATAGGGTCATTATGAGGATTAAATAAGTTAATATTTATGAAGCACTTAGAACAGCGCCACATGGCCCATGCAAGACATACAAAAGGATTTATTAAGTAAGCTATCAGGCAGGTGGTATTTAGTATGTCAGATGCTGAAATTAAACCTCTGTTTGTCACTAATTAGAGAAGATGCATGCCATTGATTCCACACTGAATGCAAGGTTTAAAGAGTATATGAGTTTACAGACCTAAATGTAAATATTTTCAGAGACATTTGCTGGGTTTAGCATTAAACCTCCACACAAACACATGACAAATACTTTCTTTAGACAACATCAAGCCAAGATTTGAGATCTCAGATTTCAGATTGGGCAATCTGTTTAACCTCTTCCTGTCTCAGCTGCTCTCGCTGTGGAAATGCAATAAAAATGCTTACACAAGGGTGTCGTGAAGATGAAAATGAGATAACGTTTGTAAAACTCTTCATGCTTGCTGGGAGAGGCGCCACTTAAATGCAGATTGTAATTATTAACATTGTCTGGTATCCTACAGGAGACTGGTTTGAATGCCATTATCTTATTAAATGACTAAAGTCAATCTCAGAAATTACAACGTTGGGGGCTTGGATAGTTAGGAACATAGGGGCAGACGGCTTCTTGCATGAAAGTAGGTGAGAAGGCGCCACCAGACTCAGCCGTATTAAAACTCACTTTCCGGTACTTCCCTGGCTCCCCTAGGGTAAAACCTAAGAGCTAAAGGACTTTGCAACTGTGGCTCTCCAAGGGTTACCCTCTGTAATTCACTAGCATCCACAAGTCCACAGGAATCTGGAGCAAGAAGATTTGGAGCATGAGTTTCCTACAAGAAGTTCATTAGCTGCGTTGGCTTACAAAGCTCTTTCAAATAGTTTAAAATTTTGTGCAACACAATGACTTTAATCTTCTTTTACCTCTTCCAGATTTACATGGAATATAGGCAGAAGCTGACAAATGTTCAAGTAAATTAATAACCTAAGAGACGAAGAAAATCTTCCTATGAAGTTCTATTATTTCTAGGGAGCAAAATATACTAAAATGGGAGACAGGTAAAATTAGTGATAAGGAAGATGATTTTAGGCGGGACACTGATGAATATTTATTTATATGTATATACACACACACCTATACACCTCTATATGTACATGTACTCCCACATTTTTATGTCTATGTCTGTGTGTATACATATAAAAGTTACACACAGGACATCAAGCCTGTGCATTTATGAATATCTTTGCTTAGGACAAAGATAAAGTTGGCAGTTGAAAAGTAATAAAGTTGGCAGATAAAGATAAGTGGGCAGTAATAAGTAAAAAAATATATATGTTTGACTTCAAGGGGGAAAAGGTAGGTACATATTAGTAATAGAAAAGAATGCAGTTATTAAAGCAAAAATCGCATCTAAAATGAAGGAAACACCATCTTAGAAGAAAAAGGAAAGCCTCTGTTTTCAGACTTCTGAGTATGGGATGTAGATCCCAGGGCAGAATTTAGAGAGCAACGATTTCCTCCATCTAGGTCGATGGCCACGGTTTCTAAGGCACTTTTCCTTGCTTTCGCTTATTTCCAGGTCAGGCATAATTGTTGCTGTCCAACAGATGAGGAGACAGACTTGGTGTCCTTGAAATGTTGTGCAATAGCAAGCTGTCAAGTAAGGCAAACTCCGCGTGTGTTGTAATGCTGTTAAGGGAGAAGAATCATATGCTAAGTGGTTTTTACAAAGAGCACTATTTACTGAAACTAGAGGACTTCCTTTAACTCCTTGGAAACCCACATTTGTAAGGGCGGGCCCATATGTTCAGTCTTTCAGAGGCCTCATGCTAAGCACGGTGCTGAAGCCTGAGGCCTCGCCTTGCTGAGCATCACCTGGTCTGCTCTTTCAGAGGCTTACATCTGGTTAGCGGCAACACACTGGCTTACTTAGGCCCCCGGTTATGCTTTATTTGAATAGTAGGGTGTTAAAATTGTTTGAAAATATGCTGTTAGTATTTAAGAATCTGGAGATTTCACCTAAAAATCTGGTGCCTGGATTTGCTTAAAACCCCTTGAAGATTAGGCAAGAGCAGGACTGGGTTCCTGCTCAGTCAGCCTGTGCTGGGAGGTGTGGTCTCCCTCTCCTGTCTGATAATTGACGAGGTCCTTCACTGGATTCAAATCTCTTTCTCTCACCCATCTTGCAAAGCTTACGTGCAGAGAGTAATGCAAATGAGCCAGAAACTCTCACACACCAGCTTTCCCTGGCAAATGATAAGATGAGCACAGTAGACAGCAGCTTCCAGTGTGAAAAACTCTAGTTGGAGGAAGTCAACCATTTCTTCATAGATCCTAAGGTTAAATACTATAATAGATAATATTTATCACATTGTCTATGAAATCTTTTATTTCTGGGGCTGTTAACATTATTAGTTGTTTGCACTACCACTTTGAAAAATAGACTAGACAGCATAAAATTATTATCCACATTTTACTAATGAGGATATCGAATGTGAAAAGTGAATGAAGTTTCCCAGAAGCAGATTCTGAGAAGGGGATTGGGTACAAGGGACCTCTTGAGAAAGTGGCTACGGGAAAATCCTGGCAGGCAGGAAGGGAACGAGGCAAGAGAAGGGAGAAGTAGGATGTGGTCTCATGGAAACTCCAGCCCAGGGGACCACCATGGGAGGCATCTGAAGCACTAGCCACACCACATGATTGCTCCCTCTTGAGGCCAGGGTGCCAGCCTTCTATACCCCGAATTGATCAGTCATGGACTATGACCTTCTCCCACTAACCTCGTAACATTCCTCTATTAGCTCAGAGCAATTTTCCCACAAGGAGGTCATCTATGGACCTTCAGCAACCAACACATAAACCAGCTGGGGGAGGGTTCAATAGCCCAGTAAAATGGGATCTGGGATCTGGAAGGGGGCACCAAAATAGCATCTTCCATCTTCCTCAAATACTGAACTCAGTAACAGTGAGATCCAATCAGGGCTCTCTATTCCAGCATGGTGTACACACTTGCATGGGCACACACACGTAAGCAGAGTGTGTCAGGAGGTGGCAATTTCAGAAGATACACAAAGGTTCCTTTCCAAACCAGAAAGGTTTCAATCTGTATTTTGAGAATTTGAAAGGAAATGGTCCTACCTTTATAAAATCCGATCTCAAAGCTAATTCTGTGAAAACTATTGAAAAGTTAAAAATTAAAGTCTAAGATTTCATAGATCAACAGGTAAGAGTATACAGAAATATACATTCACACATATATAGAATATATATGTATAGATATAAATATGTGGATGCAAATATAGATATAAGATGTGACTGTTAATGTTTGTCCGGGAAATACATCTTTCCCCAGAAAATGGAAAAGCTTTGTGTTCAAAGGGTTTAGAAAATAAATTCTTCCACAAAGCCTACTCCCTCGGGAATTGTCATAAGAAGAAAGACAGAATTTCCAAGAAATATCAGGTTGTCCTTCTGGCATATTCCTACTTTGTTCTGAAACAATTTGAGCTTAGAAACATTTCATCAAGTATAGAAACATTGGTTTTGCCAAGTGTGAATAGAAGAGAAAAATGGGAAAAGAATCTAATGTTGTATGAAATAAGGTTACAATTTTAACATTAAAAAAATTTAGATACAGGCAGATTTTACCGACTTCTCCTTATTAATATTAATCTGATGTATATTCCTCATGATGGGAGATGGTCGGTCTTAGTTAATTGTAGCAAAATAGGGAGAAAATAAACAGGCGAAAGTGCAGGGTAAAATAACTATGGTTGATTTTATTTCTTCCCCAATTTCTTTCTATAACACTTTCAAAATACTATTCCAAAGCTATTATCATAACTGAATATTTTACATAATGGAAAGTACAGGCACTTCAGATCTCCTTCTGCATGACAAATGTTTAATTAGAAAAATAATAGGATGGAAATTAAATTGGTATTTACTATGACTGGAACAGAGAATTGTCCGGGAGAAGAAGATTCAATTTTAATTCACCAAAGGCAAAAAAGAAAAGGAAAAAAAGCAAGCAAGAAAGAAAAGAAGCACAAATGATTTCTGGAAATGAATCAGAGACGAAAGTGTATGGCTTGTACCTATAATCTAGCTAAAATTTCTCTCTCTCTCTCTCACACACACACACACACACACACACCCCACACCCCAAAGCCCAACATAATAAAAAAGGAGGATTTGATATTAAGTTTTTAAATTGAAGAAGTCCTTTTTAATTGCTTGTGACAAAAAAAGTCAGGCCCTCTAAATGTTACATTTTCATCAGATTAGATAAAGCGTATACCAAATTAGTGTACGGTCCAATTCTGCACTGCGTTAGTGAGCTAATTATAACTGTGAAATAATTCAGTGTGGAATCATATGCTAAAATATGGTAATTGCTAAGTATGGTTTCTGAAGAACTAGTTGTGTTTTCCTGTGTCTTTCTGAGACGTTGTTGGTGGGTGATTTGTTGGTGAGGGAGTCACCAACTCCCTCAGTCACCAACAGTGGCCATAGCTCTTCCTTATCACAGAATGTGAGTTACAATCATCCCCCACCTCCACTTTGCATATATATGCAAATTTTCATTTTTTTAACAGGAATATACCTTATAGCAAAAGAGGATAGGGTTCCGCACCAGCTGGGTCCCTGAATCCTTGGTCCACTGTACTCTTCTGGGTTCTGGGCTGGGCTTCTTGTTATATGATGTGCAGCATTTAGCAAGGGGCTTTGTGTTAACGGACAGTGTCTGGTTCTTACTAG
Source organism: Nycticebus coucang (assembly GCF_027406575.1). NCBI lineage: Eukaryota > Metazoa > Chordata > Mammalia > Primates > Lorisidae > Nycticebus > Nycticebus coucang. Next base: position 59,984,377 of record NC_069790.1, read on the forward strand.
CTGGCATCCTCTGGAAGGCACAGCTGTCTACAGGGGTGGACGTTCCAAACTTGATGCTCTGTGGTGGATGTAGTGGCTGGCACAGGAGGGCTACAGAGAGGTGGTCAGCGTGAACTCTGTACCCCTCAGCAGCTCCTTCCCTCAACTCAGGCACAGTGCCACCTTCCAACATCATTGAGAGGAGCCTCTGCCCTGCAGCTACCCAGCCGAGCTTGATGGTGGCTCCACCACCTGTTGACAAGTTATGTAATCTCTCTAAATTTCAATCTTCTCATCTGTGTAATGCAGCTATTACAAGTATCTATTTCAGAGTTTGTAGCGAAGATGCAATGGAAGATGAATGCAGGGCTTGTACAATCCCTGGCATCAGAGAGCACTCAGTTCATCTTTATTTATTTATTTTCTTATCATTATTATTAACTCAACTTTGAGTGAGAAAACCCTAAATCTTAAACAAAATTTTACATGATTTCTATAGGTCTGAGGCACATTATTCAATAGGAGAAAGTCTATTTTATAAAGTCACATCCTGAAACAGTTATTCTGGTTACAATCTGTCACATCATATTACACGTTTAATATTTTCTACCTCCAACGGATGAAAATTAAGCTCATTTAAAAATGTTCACCAAAATTTTAAATAACTTTAAAATCTGCAGGAAAAAATGGGCATAAGTGATCTGTTTGGGGTAATGGAAATGTTTTAAAACTGGATTCTGGTGGTAGTTACACAACTCTGGGAATTTACTAAAAACCACTGAATTGGAGGAGGGAGGGGGATAGGTGTGCTCCCACGTAATGGGCACATTGGAAGGGTAGATGGCGTACCTGCTGGGTGAGGGGCACAAGTACAACAGGGACCCACTTAAACAAAACATTGTAACCTAATTATGCCCTCATATTAATCTGAAATTTAAAACAAGAAAGAAAAATCATGGAATTATACACTTAAAACAGTTGAAGAATAAAGCTATGTAAAAGGGTATATGGGACATACGTAGCAAAATTCTTTTGGGGGGAACATGTACGAAAAGGAGAAAGACTTGGATTATTGTGCTAAAATGCTGGGCCTTAGAACATTGTGTATGTTTCATTCCATTGTGGCTGATTTTCATTAAATTTACCCCACCATTGTTCTGGTTTTGTGTCTTCTTTTTAGGACCAGGACAAATCAAGACCATCAGATAGGAGAAGCCATTAAAATCATTAGCTACGAACCCTGTCTCCATCAAAATTCTGCACAGTAGGTCCTCCACTGATCGGAATAGCTCATCTGTCTCTGTGTGTGTGCCGAACTCAACCTATCACTGTCTCACCAGACTTTGGCCCAATCCTCCATAGGTCAGGAAATTGTGGGCCCATCCCCACCTTTTTAAGTGAATGCAAAACTTCACAGAAGTAACCTTTTGAATTTTTTCTTTTCTAGCTAAAAGGTCTGAGGAGATTAAAGCTTAACATCCATCACTTAGTGCTCTTAGTTTAAAATCCAAGACAGAGGAAATGATAAAACATTCTGATCAAGGAGTTGCCCTGTGATAGGTAGGCTGCTCAGATGTCAGGCTTGGTCAGAGCAGAGTGAGGGCAGGGATAGGACTGCGAAATTCAGGACCACACACCCTAATAAAGATGAGGGAAATCGGAAGCTGTTCTAGTTCACTCATGTTTCATGCCACATTCCTTTGCCAGGTGCCCCCTGCTGTACTAGACTTTGGGTGTCACAAAGAAAGTGAGAGGGTGTGGGAGGAGAAGGAAAACTCAGATTTGAAAATATGAGATCAAAATGGCCATCACGTAGGAGCATCTCAGTGTCAGAGAGGAGCTCCATGACCCTGGAGCCTGAACTGCAGACACAGTGAGGGCTGCAGGCATCTGGCAGGTGCACCATGTGGGTAAAGTCTGGGAAGTCCTTTCCTTTCCATCCCTGTTGCCAATGCCCAAATTCAGACCAACATTATTTCTTACAGGACTACTGACTGCAAGGGGCTACTGATCTCCCTGCCCTCAGTTTTATCTCCTCTAATTCATCCTTCTCACAATTACCAGAAGGGTCTTTCCAAAACACAAATCAGACCATTTCCCAGTGTTGTTTAAAACCAGTGTGTGCGAAAACCTTGATGTACAGAACTAATGGCCAGCCTGCAGTCTCTAGTTTTCTGACTCCTGTTCCTAATACGTAAAGACAAAAAGAGCCTCTTACTTTTTTTTTTTTGTACAGACAGAGTCTCACTGTACCGCCCTCAGTAGAGTGCCGTGGCATCACACGGCTTACAGCAACCTCCAGCTCTTGGCTTACATGATTCTCTTGCCTCAGCCTCCAGAGTAGCTGGGACTACAGGCGCCTGCCACAACGCCCGGCTAAGGAGCCTCTTACTTTTATGTGGCAGTATGAGCGGTACTTAACAGTCCTGCTCCAGAGCTATGCCAAATCTCTGGCTCTCAGGCTTAATCCAGCCCATAGAAACTCCAGTTGTCTCGCATTAGACAGAATGATGCACCTGGCTTCCTATATAGAAGACAGAACAATGATTCAACAAATGAGAAGAATTCACACAGGAGGAATTAATTCCAATGGATATGAAAATGTGTCAAAGGAAGAGAAAATATTAGGGGAATTTGAAGCCAATACTGTGGATCCTCTGGTAGACCTGCCATTTGCTACTATAGATATTAAAGATGATTGTGAAATCACTGATCTATCTCAAATAAATTTGAAGAGAAGTGAAGAAAATGAAGAAATCAAGAGTGATCAAATAAAGAAAAAAAGGCAAAAAGATTATCAACCCAACTATTTCCTTTCCATTCCAATCACCAACAAAGAGATTACAGGAGGAATTAAGATCCTGAAAAATGCAATAATACAACAAGATCAGCAACTGGCTAAAGCAATGGCTGGTGATGGTTCCTTTCATATTACCCTGCTAGTGATGCGATTGTTAAATGAAGATGAAGTAAACATTGGTATTGATGCTCTTTTGGAATTAAAACCATTCATAGAAGAAATCCTTCAAGGAAAACAATGATTTTGCCCTTTCGAGGGATTGGCACTTTTGGAAATCAAGTTGGATTTGTGAAACTGGCAGGAGATCCCATAAACCTACTTTTGGAGATAGCAGAGATTGCAAAAAGGACATTTCAAGAAAAAGGCATCCTGGGAGAAGAAAGCAGAAGTTTTAAACCTCATCTGACCTTCATGAAATTGTCCAAAGCACCATGGCTCCATAGGAATGGAGTGAAAAAAAATAAACCCTGAATTATATGAAAAATTTGTCAGTCACAGATTTGGAGAAGTGTTATATCGGATAGATCTGTGCTCCATGCAGAAGAAAAAAATGAAGTAATGGTTATTATCACTGTGAGTCTTCAATTATAATTGGCAAGAAACCTATTGGAATTCAAGACTTAATTGATGAAGCTTTGCGTCAAGAAAGGATGAATCTGAAGTCCAAGGTGAAACAGATAAGGGAACTTTTATTAAAGCCCGAGACTCAGGCCAAAATTAGAAAGGAGCATTTTGAAGGGAGACTCATTAACAACAGTAATCAAGCGAATGATGTTGATTTGGGTATGACTTTAACATAAGCTCTACATTGCTGTTATGGCAACATAGTTTGTGATTTTTTTTCAGCTTATTAAATAACTCTTTGGTAAATACTCCAGAAATGTTCTGATAGTGTCTGCACAATAGGAAATCAGCATTTGGTAAGGAATTAACAATTTCTTGCCAAAGAAACTGATTCTGCCCTTTTATTTTTTGAGCTACACTTGTGTTTTAGAATGTCTGTTTCTGTAATATTCGTAGTTATTTTATAGAAAAGACTTCTTAATTAGCTGTTGTGAGATGTTTCTTGGGTCCTTACAGATAAAAATTATAGACTGTGAAAAAACAATTTACAGATAAAAACAAAAAAGCCAACAACAGTATTTTAAGGGTCACTAGCCTCCAGTTAACATGATTATTATTAAATCAAAAGAAGCATTGTCCAGGACTGTCTACATCTAGTGTTACTTTCAAGGAGAATTTGAATGTTTATTGAATATTAGTACTTGAATGAAAATTTATAAATGTAATTATTGCAATCACTGGTTAAGAATGTTTTCTAATATCTGTATATTATTTTTCACAGATCAAAACGTAGTTTGCTTTTTCATTTCTTAATGAATAAATGTTTGGGATTTTTATTTTCTACTTTTTTGAAGATAAGCTCCAGGTTTTATCATATCCCTTATAATCTGAATTTGTTTGCACTGGTTTATTTTTAAAGAGCACTCTTGAACAATTTCCCCAAATACGATGATTATTGTTAACAGCTTTCTTTGTACGTTGTAAAATTGCTGCTACCAATAAATCATGATGGAGGGGGAGATCAAATATGTAATCATTTCTCCAATACATATTGGAGATCAAATATGTAATCATTCCAAATATAAAATCCAGTTTCCTCATGGATTTTAGCTATTTTTTCACTGGGTAAATTATACTACATTTATTTATAAATGAGTTTATGCATTTTCATGCCTCTTAATAAATGCATTGTTCTCCCTTAAAAAACAAACAAACAAAAAAACAGTGTGTGCGGGCGGTGCCTGTGGCTCAAAGGGGTAGGGCACCTGCCCCATATGCCGGAGGTGGTGGGTTCAAGCCCAGTCCCGGCCAAAAACTGCAAAAAAAAAAAAGTCTGTGCTTCCCTTCACCTGGAGGCCTGCAGCCAAGCTCATCAGTAAGGCCTCCATGAGCCAGCACTGCCTGCCTCATCTCACACTTCACCCCACACCTCATGCCTTGGCAAAAACAAAGCACTGGTGCCCTTTAGACCAGACTGCTTTCGACAACCTGCTTTCACACAGCTTGTGCTGAAGGTCGGACTTGGCCGCCAGCCGTCTCAGGGTTTTCCTGCCGGCTCTGCCTCTTCCTAGCACCATTACTATGTGTGAGGAATCTTGTGTTGCTCTCTGAGCCTCGGTTTGTGGAGTGGGATGATCTGCTTCATAGGACTGTTGTAGGAACTGAATAGCGAATGTATTAATACAGGCTAGACAATTAAGTTTGTCAACTTGTTCTAGAAAAAGTGTTGTAGACCTCATTGCTGCATAGCACTACAGTCACCTTCGAAGTACCCCCCTTGGAAAGCTCTGCACACACGCCAGCACCCTTTAAAGCAATTTTGGAACTCTTTTTCTGGAATGGCCATCAGAGCTGTCATCATACAAGGTCTGACAATTAAGTTTATGAACTCATCCTAGAAAAAGTGATTTGTGTTGTATTCAAATTACTGTTTCAGACTATGAGCAGGCACTGAAGGCAGGCACTACCTTGTCACAGCCATTCCCAGATCCCCCGTGTCTAGCACCACGCCTAGCACCACGTGAGTATTCTGTTTGTGTTTGTATGCTAGTGGACCAGGAAGACCAGTGAGGCTACAAGGAACAGGCACGTGCTCTGCCACACAGAAGGGATAGTAGCCACATCCAGGAGTCCAGGCAAGGAGACAGAGCCACAGTCAGGCACCGCGGTATGTGTCTGCTCCCTCTGGGAAGGGAGTCCCCTTGGGTTCATCCTGAATACAGTTAGGAAGAGGGGCGGGAAGTAGTATAATTTCTCACAACAGAGACATGTTATTGTTAAAAAAAAAAAAAGAAAGAAAGAAACACCTGGAAAATCAAAGCAAAGCTTTCTGTTCTCAATTAATATTTCCTTTTTATCACTTGAAATATTGTGAAAAGGACACATTCTTTTTTGGAAAGTTCTATGTTGTTGACCACAGGTCATCTCATTCATGTGTCCGGCATTATGGTTTTGTGGTTCCAAATTTTGACATTGAAGAAACAAAACGAGTTCTGAGATGGCCCATGGACCTTCACAGGCGTTCCTGGCTTAGCCCTGACCACACAGAACACATCAACATGCTGAGAAAAGAAATATGAAATCAGCGGAGTCAAGGCATCCTTCTGCTCATGGGTCACAAAATGTATATGAATCTTTCTGGGCAGGGTGGGTTTGGGCGTCTTGTGACCAACAAAAAACACAAATCAGAGGGACGGAAGGGCAGGAAGTTCCGGAAGCTGGTTCGTGGTTATTGTTACTAAGGAAACCGACTCTTTAGTATTCTCATCTTCCGCAGACGGCCACGCGGCACCTCTGAGGCTGAGGCGGCATCACAGAAAGGCACAAGGTGGAGGGGATAAAAACAGCCAAAGAGGTAAACATAGACTGTTTAAAAATATGTCAGTCATTTAGCCATCAACTGCGGTTTCTAGTGGCTTTAAAATTGAGATCATTGCCAGCATCGAGTAATTTAAACAGTGATCGGGAGGTGGCTTCTCAGGGCATTTGTATAATCATATTCACACGCTGGGAAGAAAAGCCTCTCTGGGGGGGACAAAGACTCTTGAAATTTGGTTCCATTTTGAGAAAATCATTATTGCATGAAAAGGGCCTCTGAAAAGGGCCTCTCTCTATTCCCAAAAGCCTTTTCCTTTGTATGTAAAGATGGAGGTGGCAATGCATCATTAATGACCTCACAGGTGTCACTTTCCCTTGCAGAGAATAGGAGCATTTGCCATATTTGCTGGCTATCAATCCAAAGATGTAAAAGAGGCCAATCTCCGAGAAGTCAGGATCCCACCAGGACACCTATAATCCCACCGGCCAGCCTGTGGGTGGTCATCAGTTAATGGGTGGCAAAGGCCTTCAGAATGTGAAAGAGCAGACTTGGGGCTACGGGAATCCTGTGCTGCTGACCACAGGCTGAGTGAAAGAGGAGAGCCGGAAGGACCAAGGAAAGAGAATCCACTCCTTGCCCCATTTGCCCCCCAGTGATCAAAATAAAGCTCAGTGAGTTTGACAGTTGAGACTGTGGCTGAGTAGGGATTCTCCTAGTGAGACCCTGGACAGGGGATAGCTCAGAACTCTTTCTTTTCTAGAGAAATTATCTAAACTGGAACATTTCTTTAGTGAAAAATAGAGTGTCCTGGCCTTTCACTGTCATCTGCATGGCCTGGAGAAAATCGCTGGGGGTACAAATATCCACTGAACTATCCAGATCACCACCCACGTCCCGGTGTGCTGCCCCGTCACTGACAGCTTTTCCAAACACGTTCAGTCAGCAGTAATCGAGCACCAACAACATTCAAAGCTCTCTGCATGATGAAAAAATGAGAATGATACACGCTCTGAACTCAAAGAGCCCACAAACTAGTAGATGCTAAACAGAACACAAAATCTAAATCTTAGTGGATCACGAGCTTCTTGAACATTCTCTAAAATTCTTAATGTGACATGACTTTCCCTGGCCCCTGCCCAGCTTCGTCAGCCTGGACCTCTGTTCTCTCAACACTGGTTTCTTCCAATTCACCCGCTCCTTCTCTTCACACATCCTTCAGATCTCAGTTTAAAAGTCCCTTCCTAAAAGAAGCTCTTCCTAGTTCCCCAGGACAGCCGCCCACACCCCCCCCCAACTGTACTTTCCCATTGTACCCTCTTTTTTTCCTTTTGTTGCAGGAATTGTATTATAGTTTGGTTATGTGTTTAGGAAACTGTGTGATACTGTCTTCCTCATTAAACTCCATGTTTCATAGAAACAGAAGCAGAGACAGATTTCACTCGTCACTGAGTCCTCAGTGTCCAGAATAGGTCCTGGTGCATAGCTGGTTCTTGGCAAATGTTTCTTAAATAAATGAACAAATAATGACGTACTTTAGAAAGTAAGAGAAACAAGATCCTGAAGCGGAGGCCACTGCACACTGTTTGCAGGGTACTGGTTTCTCTCTCAAACATTTGCTGTGCACACAACGCCTTACACAGAGAATGCTACAAAATGAACAAATGTGAACTGGGCAAACTCATCTCTCATTCATTTTTTGTTTGCTTACATGATTATACTTTACAGGAATGTCCAGAAATCCATTTTTCTGTGTGTGTCACAAATCTTGTGAAAAGATAAACAAGTGCCCGTCAAAAACCTGGGATGTGAGTGAGAGATGCCTCATCACTGTTTCCAGATTCTGTGTGCATGTAGAGTAGAAAGCACAGTTTAGAACTGTGCAGAGAGGACAGTGAAATAGATTATTTGTTGCAGTCACATTCCTTGAGGGTACACAGCAAAGCTGCTGATGTGAGAGACTGAGAACAGGCCAGAGGTTCAGGCTGGTGGGAGCCCTGGATCCCTGGATCCCAGGCTGGGGGTGGTGGTGGTGCCAACAGGAAGGGCCCTGGGGTCTGGTATAGAGTGGATTTCAACGCAGGAGAAACCAGTGCAGGGCATGCCACAGGAGAAGGCTTCTAAAGAGTCCCTCAGCTCGCAGACATAATGGTGCAAGATTTGGAGGAGGCCAAATGGGAGGCAGGAAGAATCACTGGAAGCTGTTTAGGTAGAAATGTTGAGATTTGAGACTCACAAAAGCAGCAGAAATACTGATATTCATAGAGCTGAATAAACTCTGAGAATTATCCTTATGGTGCTCTGAGTATTCTGTGAGATACAGGTGTTTTGATTTAATTGGTTTAATCTCTAGAAAGCCTCAATTATCTGGCTGCACAAAGGATTCAGCATGCCAGGTTCCTCTTTGTGCTACGCTTCTTCCTTAAAACTCCACTTTGGACATGTTTAAATTCAAGTGGAGTTCTTTTGCTGTTAGAAGAAGTTGCTTGTTTTAGCATTCATGTTCATAGAGGAAGAGATTTTTTTAATCAAAGATTATGGAATTCCACCTCCCTTTCTAAATCTAGATCTTTCTCAGGTCCACATGTCTCTTGAAATGCCGGGTCTCTATACTGACTCTCAATGTTCTCAACACAATCCTTAAATGGACTGCCTCACATTTCCTCTGTTCTCTCTCCTCAGACAGACACAGGCTAATTTTGCTTCCCCTGGGCACTCAAGACAGACATTAACATCCCAGGTCCCAGGCATCTTCTTCAGAGACGTGACCTCACTCTGTAACCCTACCCCTGACAGGCCTTGCAGTGAAAGCCATTAATAATCGTAGAAGATCTGCAGATTTGGATTTGTAAAATCAACCACAAAAGTATTTTCGGGTAGAAAGGACTAATTTATAGGTAGATCTGAAGATGTGTTAATGTTCTATCTAGAGAAGATCAACCAACATTGACCAAAAATGGTCACATAATAGGAAAATGGGACATTAGGACAACTGAGCAAAAGGCCAGATTCTGTTTAAGTGTGTGGTCACAGATTCAAATAAGTTCTTTGAGAATTTATGATCAAAAACAGGGCTTGGTCATTCATATCCCCCTTGCTATGATAAAGCAATCTGTTAGTCTGGCCACTGTATGGTCATGAATAAACTTTTTGGATAGAGGGTGGCTGGTGGTTGGAACAATATCATCTATTATCCTATCCTGGAGGCTGAGCAGAAAGGAAGTTGTGAAGTGGTTAATTGGTGACTTTCATTTAAGTATTAGCTTTCTCTGGCTGCTGTCATCCCCAGGATGTTAGCCAGCAAAATTCCCCCAACACAATGAAGCATCTTTGCTTCCTGAAGGTGAGTCCAGAACACCTCTGTGGGAGCATTCTGTCTAACGCCCCACTAACTGCACACAGCAGCAACACTGAGAATCCTCAGAGAACAGCAACGGAGATCTGTGTTGCCATCTGTCTCTAGAAGATTTAAATGTTTATGTCACTAGCTGTAGGGTTTGGGCAGCAATATTGTTGATACTCAGGAAGAAAAGATATGGTTAAAATTAAGAGACTTAGCTGGGCATGGTGGCTCATGTCTGTAATCTTAGCACTTTGGGAGGCTGCGGCAGGAAGATGGCTTGAGGCCAGGAGTTTGAAACCAGCCCATGCAAGAATGAGATCCTGTCTCTCCAAAAATAGAAAAATTAGCAGGGCATGGTGCTGCCAGCTATTTGGGAGGCTGAGGTAGGAGGATTGCTTGAGCTCAGGAGTTTAAGTTTGCAATGAGATATCATGACACCACTGCACTCTACACTCTAGCCCTGGCGGCAACAGAGAGAGACTCTGTCTTTAAAAAATAAGTAAAAAATAAAAGACTAAAAGCTGGAAGTGGCTGGAAGTTGATCAGATCCAGATTTAACATAACACTTTGTCATCATAGTCTGTGCTCTCCCTTGCCCACCCCTGCTGACTCCCCCTACCCCTCCAGTCTATACCAAGCAAATGATCTCTGAAGTTCCCTTTCGCTGAGTCTCTGTCACAACTTCACAAACTCCAAACAACACTCGTCAACAGTGGGGAAGAGAAAGTGAACAAGGTGTCATTGCAGGAGTCCCCAGGAACAACAGATAGACTCTCGGCATTCAGAACAACTAGGACATCATGAAAATATCCCCCTCACAGCTCCCTCCAAAGGCTTTGTGTATTGCAATCATTTCCCTACTGATCCAAAAAATAGTACCTTTGTATTACTCAAAGATCTTTCACATTTTCTGCACAATTTGTTTTAATATAAATTATTCACAGAACCAAAATGTATACAAAATCTCTACTTTTTTCCTCTCAAGTAACTCATGCTCCCTAAGGATGTGAACAATGGGATTGTGTTTGAACATAAGTCTTAAGCTTTAGAAATAAATTGCATGTGACTCAATTATTTTTGAAAATAAATAAAGCCTGGAGAAATGAGGGGGTGGCAGACAGAGAATGGTTTAAAGCGGAAAAGAATAAACAGTGCATTTTTATGAATGGCGAGACACAGACTAAATACAGAAAAAAGGAGACACATGTTGTATGAAGGTTGAATATCTCACTTCCTGTGCCACCCATAGCCATATACATATTTTCGATTGTTAACCTGAAAATAAAAATCCCTATACCGCTAGGTCTTTTTTGTTTGCTTTTTTTTACATTTGGAAAATTGCACTCTCCTAGCTATGGCCACGAAACTTACATTCCACAGAATCAAAATCCTGTAGAAAAGAAACTGTGTGGCTTTGGATGAGATGGGGTTGAAAACTTGATTGCATGTCCCAAAAGGTATTATTTTAGCTCCCTGTGAAACATTTAAAGCTAGATGATTGCTTATTTAATTCTTTGGCACAGCAGGGTTTTTAAAAATTAGTATTAGAAAGCTCCTTACCTGGGCTAAGTCAAATCCAAGCATTAGCAAGTCTTAGAGTCTAGAGACAGAGAGCTGCTAGTCAGCCCCTTGACGCAGATTACATCTCCTCTGGGATGGTGGCTGCCGGCTTCAGGAAGTGAGAAGCTTATGAGAGACAGAGAGCCACACTCCTCTGTATAACATGTGGTTTCCTGAGAGGCAGGCAGGACTCCAGGCAGTTATCACCTCTGGATTCAACAGCAGTAGAGTAGACAAAGGTTTCTCACGTAGTTATGGGGGATAAGATTCAGCTGTGGATAAATTGACACTTGGGAGACCTAACTCCCAGAATTCCAAGAAAATCAGAGTCTGCTGGGATTTTCTCCCCAGTCCACCAAACTCTTCCTGATGAGCAAGCAAACACATCTGAGGAAGGGGTCTCTCTGTTGTTGAACCCCAGAGCCATGAAAGTTTTTAACACATCTGCACATTCTTTTTAACACTTCTTGAGACACTTCCCTTGAAGGGGTGTGGTCTATTCCCCTCCATTTATGTTGGGCTGGCTTTAGTGACTTGTTCTAATTAAGTGAAGTAGCAGGAGTGACTCTGTGTGAGCTTCTGGGCTAGTTCACAAAAGACCATGGAACTCGTACCTGGCTCTTTCTTGAGGGATCCTCCTTTGGAACATGGAAACCACGGGTTAGAGACAGCACAGACTAATAGCACAATACCTAAGGAGACATAGCAGTTCCAGCCCCAGCTGTTCAAATCTTCCCAGCACAGGTACCAGATATGGGCAGGAAGGAGCCTTTGAGTTCATCTCTAAACCCAGAAACCGCAAAGATTTGCCGGACCACCCAGACAAGTTGATCCAGAATACTGAGTCCACAAAACAAAAGATTTTTTTTAAAGGTTGTTTCTTTTTCTTTCTTCACCAATTTTGAGGGTGATCTCTTTCACAATAGATAACTGAAAAAAAAAATTGTTACCTAAAACTGAGGTATTGCTGTTATAAGACTTTAAATGTGGCAACGTGGGGCCTGGGTGGAGGGTGCAGAAGAGTTTTGAAAACAGGCTGGCAGTGAGAGATTTTTTTTTTTTTTTTTGGTAGAGACAGAGTCTCACTTTACTGCCTTCAGTAGAGTGCCATGATGTCACAGGACTCACAGCAACCTCTAGCTCTTGGACTTCAGCGATTCTCCTGCCTCAGCCTCCCGAGCAGCTGGGACTACAGGCGCCCGCCACAACACCGGGCTATTTTTTGGTTGCAGTTCAGCCGGGGCTGGGTTTGAACCCGCCACCCTCGGTATATGGGGCCGGCGCCCTACTCACAAAAAAGCAAAATGTATCAGAAGCTGGAGGAAAGGAGACCCTGGTTATGAAATAGTAGAAAGTCTAGCAATATTGTCATCTGTGGTAATATAGAAAATAGAAAATGTATCTAACAAGCTCATCACCTAGTAAGGACATTTCCAGGCAGAGTTATGAAAGGGGCTGCCTGGTTCCCCTCTCTGCCCATTGTAAAATATGAGAGCAGAAAGCGGAACTAAACGGGGAAAAGGTTAAATATAAAAAAGACAAGCCTTCTGGGGTTTAAAAAAAAAAATACACCTATTTCTCAGTTTTATCCTCTCCAGCTAGCAAATGAGGCTAAAATTACAAGGTCATTTCCATTAAAACTGAAGGCAACAGTGTAACTCTGGAATCCTTTGTTGAGACCTCAGACAGCTTTAAGTACCTCATAGTTCTTTTCAAACAGTTAAAACTCCCTCTAAAGATCTTAAGGACATCGCTCTCAGATGTCTCCATTAAACAAAAATGTTTTTGAGAAACTTAAGGGCACAGTCCCCAAGTGGCCATCGAGAGAGACTAAAGTAGGAAAAAAGCATATCTTATGGAGATTTTTGGATGTGGTGTTTCTCTAACAGAGTGAATTCCAATATGATTTATAGGAAACACACAAAGTTTTAAAGAGATTTGTACTAATGAAAAATTTGCCAAATTATACTAAAAGAGACAGAAGTAGTACAAAATGAAAAGAGGCTTTTGGACCCCTGAAGTTCCATGGGAAAGAAACAGGTTGAGAAGACCACCCAGCCATACAAATGGGGGGCTCTCGTAGGACAGGAAGGATAAATCAGAGGAAGAAACTAATTGTAGCACCGAGGAAGGAGCCAGGAGTCACAGATAATCTCTCGGAGGGAGGTCGCTGAGCTCTAATCAGGGAACTGGCAACATCTGCCTGGCTACATTTCAGAACTGCTGCGCATGTCCTGTTTTTGAAAAGTCTATGGTGGCTATCGCATCTCACCAAAGTATGTTGGTGAGGGGGACAAATGACTTGTCACTTCAGTTCACGGATCAGGAACAGGACTCAAGAGATGGCAAATGAGAATTTGCACCTGAGGAGCCCCTCATCTGCAATGCCTGGACCTGATTTACCTAACGAGCTACTGGATCTTGAACCTGAGACTGATGCCAGGACAGGTAAGATATTTGGGGGTCTTAGGAGGAGGTGAGTATATTTTGCATGTGAGATCAAAACTAATAATTTTGCAACAGGACAGACTGGACTGATTTAGAATGTCCACAATTCTTTGACATTCCTTCATCAAAAGTGGAGTCTAATTCGCTTTCTCTCAAGTATAGGCTGTCGTTAGAAACACATTTATAACAAATAGAATGCTGGGTTATGAAAAGCAATACAATGTCCACCTGGCTGTCTTGTTCTCTTGGTGCCTGTGATTGGAGCCCTGAGCCCGCCCTACATGGTGTCCATCTGACCTAGAACTGTCATGATTAAGAGATTGTGTGGAGAAACCATGTCAAGTTAAAGGTGCTCTGCTCCAGACCTCTCAGTTCCCAATTCTTTCAACTTTCCTAACTCTGATACCAAATATGTGAATGACAAAGCCTTCAGGATGGCCCTGGCCTAGTTGTCATCTAATTGTAGCTTTATGAGAAATTGTAAGCCACAGCCTCCCAGCCTAACTGCTCCAGAACCCTTGACCTATAGGAAGTATGAGAGACCATAAATGTTTGTCATTTTAATCACTAAATATGGGGGTGAGAGAGTCTATAGCAGTAGGTAATCAGAACGAGGCAGCACTCACACACATGTGTGAATGGAAACCCTGGAGTTCCTCAGCAGGATGGTGTCACAGGAGCCATGGGTGTGGCTGACCTCTGCCGACTCCATCCAGACTACTGTGCCTTCCACTCTCTCTGTCCTCTTCCCTGACTTTCTGCTTCCATTTGGCTCCCATGTCGTGACTTCCTTTGACACCAAGCCTCAAGGCTCAGCCCTCATAACCTTTTTCACTTTGCTAATGGCTTTTGGGAACTCTAGTTCACCCCCAGAATTTCTCCCCAGTGCCATCTTGATGTCCACTCTGTCATATTTGTACCTCCCCAAACCACAAACAGAAGCCCCTTCTCTCCCCATCCCTGGAACCTCCAGCACTGTGGGGGATCTGGAAGACACCCCAGTCCACACATCCAAACTCCATTTTCAGCCCATGCAAACAGCTGCCCCTCATCTCCTCCACAGACTTAGGGGCACTCACCATGGCAGAGGCGGTCTCCCTTCAGGAGAACAGGAAAGAGGCCCATACAGACCCCACCGGGTCTGGGGAGAGCGTATAGCTTTCCCCTTCAGACTCCTCACAGCAGGGGGTGGGGCAGGCCAGAGAAGGGCCAGATCAGGGCTCTCTAGAGCACAGGCATGAGGCCCAGGGCTGAGCTACTGATCACCCCAATACAACTCACTGAGACATGCCCCCCACTCCTGCTGTCTGGGACCCAGCAAGGCTGCTTAGCCCAAGCCGGCTTATACACCCCAGAGAGAGGAGGAAGGAAGAGACTTGCTTTTAGTGTGAGGAAGAATCTTCAAATACATACCTCATCACCATGTGGTGACTCTCAGAAACTCTGCTTATAGTCTGTATTTTGTTGTTGTTAAATTTGAAGCTCTGTGGTCCTTGATGAAAACAAAAACGACAGTTCTAGTGAGGTCTGGAAGCTTGAATTGGTCCTATTGAGGACAGAGAATTCCTGAGTTAGAGCCACGAGCACAGGGTCCCCATTCATATTCTCTGTCATGGAGTTTCAATATGATTTGAGTCATCACAAGCAGGGAGACGTTAGGGTTTACTTTGTAGCTACAGCAGCAACATTTGCATTGCACTTCTGGAGTCAGCCTAACCCCCCAAAATGACTAGACCAGGACTCCAGTTTCTTCCTTTACAGATGTTGTGAGCTTGGAAATGTTGCTTCATCTTCTGGACTAAGTGAGGACTTAGAGGATGGGCCACGCCCCAGTCTGCCCAGTGAACCCTTCCCCCCAGCTAATCTGTTAGTGATAGGACCTCAGACCTCAGCTGATGACCTCCATGGAGGGGCGGCAACATTTTAGTCAAGATGCAACTGTACTCTTGGGGTCCGTTTACTGGCCCACAAAATGAGATAACCAAAAATATGGTTCTGATAACAAGTTTATAAATAAAACTTGAGCATTAAATGACATAGGATGAGCAGTAATGGGCATCCTAAAATGACCTTTCTAGAATACCATGTTGGGTTCTCAATTTTGGCCACTTCACCTGGATGTTAGCAAAAAAAAAAAAAAAAAAAAAAAAAAATGCTAGGTGGTGCCTGTGGCTCAAAGGTGTAGGGCACCAGCCCCATATGCTGGAGGTGGCGGGTTCAAACCCAGCCCCGGCCAAAAACTGCAAAAAAAAAAAGAATGCTTTCTTTCCCCAACCTGAATTCCATGGTACTCTTAGCAGACAATTGACAGAGACTGAGGGTAATTCAGCCCAACACTCCCAAAGTCTGGCTTTCCTCTGGAGCCTCCTTATTAAGACAACCATACCACACCACATGCTGTACCTCCAGCATTCAGATCAGAGGTAGGTTTAGCCAGTAGGGTTCCACTGCTTCACAGAAAATGGGAAAGACTTGGGAATTGCATTTTTTGTTTGTTTGTTTTACTCTGTGAAGACACAAGAAAGACACTTGCCAATATGCTCCTCTTTCTGTGCTTTCTGCGTGCACAAAACGAATCTCTTTGTACCTCAAATGCCTGGGAAGCACCTGAATTGTACTGCGTCAGCTACAGACGCGAGATGAGTAAGACCAGGCGTCCGTCCTTAGGGAGCTCGGCGTCCTCAGGGGAATCAGAAGAGCACTGATGTCCTGGGGACTGAGAGGGAGGAGGTCAAGCTCTGAGGCGGGGGCAGCATTCCCCAGGGGCATTTGTTATTTGAAAAGTTGAGAGGTACTTTGAATGAATACCACTTTACTTTGAGAAAATGCAGAAACTGATTTTTTACTGTGGAATCCTGGAATTGGGGTTAGACTAACAGGAGGGAAGTAGATGTTGCTTAATCTCCCTGTGTGCATTTTCTCTTCTTTCAGGACAGTCTGCCCAGGTCCCCTGGAAAGCTCTAATTTATCTTTCCCAAGATTCCCTCCCCATTTCCACCTCTTCACCCTAAATCTAAGCCAAACACCATACCTGCCTCTGTACCAGTTCTGTAACTTTTACTTACCTCTTTCCTGCATTAAAATAATGTCTAGGTAAGTTGTCCTTGTTAACTAGTTCTCACTGCTTCATTACCTGCAGTGCTCAGCTCAGAGTTTGGCACATGGAAGGCATTTCACAGACGTTCGCTGAAATGAAAAATGATTTAACGAAATGAAAAATGCCAAGTGATTGTTCCCAAAGTCGACTCCAAGTTATGCCATTTCTTTGCTTAGAAATCCAGGGTGAAATTTAAACATTTTAGAGTTTGGATATTGGGCTCTCCATGGCTCAGTTTCATTCCTCACTCGTCTCACACAGTTTATGCCCCAACCTAAGCAGAGCTCCTCTGTCCTCAAAACCTCAAAACACTCTGCATTTCTTGTATTTTTTTTTTTTTTGCTTTTTATTATTTTTATTTATTTATTTGTGGTTTTTGGCCGGGGCTGGGTTTGAACCCACCACCTCTGGCATATGGGACCAGTGCCCTACCCCTTTGAGCCACAGGTGCCGCCCCATTTCTTGTATTTTTGTGTTCAACTATGTTCCTCCTTTAACCTAGGGTGACCTCTGCCCTACTGCAGTTGCTGTGTGCTCAGAGATGCCGCTTCCTCCACGGAGCCTTCCGAGTTACTTTCAGCGAGAAGAGACATCCTTCTTGGTTCTCTCCTACCCAGTGCTTCATTGTCCCTGGCACATGATACTTATAACTTCATACATTCAGCCAACACCTACATTGGAACAAGCACTGATCTAGGAACTGGAGATAGAAAGATAAAAAAGATCCCTGCTAGTCTGGTGTGTAGACATGTAAAAGGTAGCTTTAAAAAATATTAAAGAGCACTATGGTAGAAATGCTCTATTTTTTTCATAGCACTTATCAGTGCTTGAAATTATGTTTTATATTTAGAAATTTTCTGTCTCTTTCCCACCATGAGAAAGGGTTGTTTACCACGATAGCTCTAGTACCCAGAACACTCCTGACACATGGCAGACACTCAATAATCTTTTCTTTGAATACATTGGTGTAGGATCACTTTATTTTTATTTTTTAGAGTTAACCTGCAATGGAAGTTTTTGTCCTACTCATACAAAGTCTCTGAAGAAACTTTGTGATCATCATGAGGCTCCATTCCAAGCAGCAGCGGCCCCATGTTTTTAAACATCTTCTTAGACTTCTAACTTGGCCGTGTTCACCTGCATGAGGATGGTGAGAAAGGGAAGAGCAAGGCCACTGTGAACAGGGTGCTTTCTGGCCCTGGCCTGGCAGTGGGGTGATCACTTCTACTAACTTTCCACTGGTTAGAACTCAGCCACCAGCCACGTCCAACTGCAAGAGGTGCCGTGCAACCTGGTCTTGCTGGTCTAGTCCTGGAAAAACACTCAGCCAGGCCCTGCCACACCCCTGCATAGAGGGAGGGAGGAATGAAAAGAAAAAGTAAACCAACAGGGAAAAGGTGCCTCGTCCTGGAGTAAGTGATGCAAAAGATGAGTCCGCAAGGAGGAGTAGGATGCGGCCACCTGAAGGGGCGGGAGAAGGAGTCCCAGCTGCAGGGCGAGTGCATCTGAGCAAGGCAGGAAATACAGGGAGAACTTCTCACACTGAGAGCGGGGACGGGAGGGGAGGGGAGATGCGAGAGGGGCCGGGGGGACTTGATGCTACTCTGCAGAGCTTGGACTTCACTCTGCAGGATAGAAGGAACCACTGAACAGTTGAAAGTAAAAGTGCAGCACACATAATTTGTAATTTTTCTTTTTAAGAGACACTCTGTCACCCTGGGTGGCCTGCTGTGGTTTCATAGCTCACAGCAACCTCAGACTCTTGGGCTCAGCCATCCTCTTGTTTCAGCCTCCCGAGTAGCTGTGACTATAGGCATGTGCCACAACAACTAGCTAGTTTTTTCTATTTTTAGGAGAGACAGGGTCTCTTGCTCTGGTTGGTCTCGAACTCCTGAGCTCAAGCAATCCACCTGCCTTGGCCTCCCAGAGCGATAGGATTACAGACATGAGCCACTGTGCCGGGTCTATAATTTGTAATTGAATATAGGCAGTCCCCGAGTTACAAACATCTGACTGACATATGATTCACACTTACGAATGGAGGCTATTACAGATAATAGGTAAATGTACCTGTTCCAACTTACATACAAATTCAACTTAAGAACAAATCTATAGAACTTACCTGTTTGTAACCTGGGGACTGCTTATGGAGTCTTCATGTAGAATGGGTGGAGAGGAGACTGCGAGGGAGGCAAACAGATCATAAGGAGACTCTGCATTTGAACTTCCCCGTGAGGTCCCTGCAGGGTGCCTCATGGTCACAGCTGATTGATGGAGTCACTTGAGGACACTTTGAAGAGTACACACACCTGGGCTGCAGCCCCAGCTATAGCAATTCAGTAGAAATGTTTAGAAAGCTCCCCAAATGATAGCAACCACTGCCTCAGTGCACCATGAGCTCTTGAAGGATAAGCAGAGATCTTTCTTCTTTGGTTCCTCCCATACACCAGGAAGTGCCTTGCATCTAATCCCATATCACAGATTTAGAATGCATATAGTGTATTCACATTGTTTGAAGGCTTCTAGCTAACCGCTTTCTTAGAAAGAAAAATAATCTTGTTTAATATGCATTATCTTTTAATACTTGATTCATTTGTTTAAAACATTATTAAATATATTCTACACCTTGGCCACCATTATCAGGCTTCAGGATACAGAGACTGAAGGCAAGATCTCTATGTTACTATTGTCAAAGTGATGTGGGGACATGGAATTAGGGGAAACTGTTTTGATGGGAGATCTGGAATGTTTTGCAGCAGAAGTGGTTTCTGAAAAAGGTCTTAAAAGGATCGATAGGAATTTGCTTGAAAAAAAATGAGAAAGGGCATTGCAGTTAGACAGTTCGAGAGAACAGTGTGTACAAAAGAGCCCCGGCATGAGGGGATCTGGACTGTCCAGGACCTGTGGGGAGTCCACCCTGGTGCAGAGAGGAGGGACGGAAGATGAGGCTAGAAGGAGGGAGGGCAAGAGACAGTGAGATGCTGGAAACTGTTTCTCAAAAGAAAAAAAAGGAAATTATTTGTAGAGTTTGCCAACTTCTGTGGTGTTAAGTATGTCCACCTGATTTAAGAACTGGCTCACAAAATTCTTAAATATTTAATTATTGGTTCTTGTGAACTGGTAGCAGCTGTTCTAGTACATGAATGACAAGGGGCCAGATCCTTGAATTCCAAGAGATGTTCTGAAAAAATGTCTTCCCTGTCCTTAGAATGGTTCTGCCTCACAATTATGTCATGATAATGCTTGTTTCTATGAGTTTTGAGTAGAGCAGGACACAGGAACACATAGGGGACCTGAAGACTCAGTGGCGTTCTTAGGCTCCTACCACTCATGGGTAGAGCAATGAGACCCAAGCAAGGGGCCTCCTATTTTGGTTCCCATGCTGAAAGGGCCTTGCTCCGACCCTCTGCAGAGGCTCACTTCCTCCTCACTTTCAGCCTGAGGAATCCACAGTGCTGTGCCCATCAGGAACTTACTGTATTTTGCTGTGTATAATGCACACTATTTTGCAAAATAAGGATTTGCAATATGCATGGGTAATACTATTTGTTACCAGTACATAAAGTTACTTGTACCTTGTGTCTGCTCTTGTGTTTTATAATTATTTGTTACATAAAATTTCTTGCATCAGAATATGTTAAAAAAATTCCTTTATAATACAAAAAAGTGCCTAAATATAAATAAATAAAAATTTGAATTAAAAAATTAAAATGCCATGGTGTGGTGGCTCACGCCTGTAATCCTAGCACTCTGGGAAGCTAGATGGGTGGATTGCCCTGAGCTCGTAAGTTTGAGAATAGCCTGAGCTAGAGTGAGACCCTGTCTATACAAAAAAATAAAAAATAAAAATCTGGGTGTTGTGGTGGGCACTGGTAGTCCCAGCTACTTGGGAGGCTGAGGCAAGAGAATCACTTGAGCCCAAGAGTTGGAGGTTGCTGTGAGTTATGATGCCATGGCACTCTACCAAGGGCCACAAAGTGAGGCTCTGTCTCAATAAAAATAAATAAATAAATAATAATTAAAATGAAAGATTTTTTTTCCCCTGAAAATTTGGGCTAAAGACATGTGCATTATACATGGGAACACATTACATATGGCAAAATACAGGTATTTTCCCATAATCTCCATATACTCCAGATGCCCAGGCCCTTGGAGTCTTAGCTGCAAATGGAGTCTTCCCTGAGACCACATTCTTTGAGGCCATGTACCTCACTCCCAATGGCTGGCCAGGTGGCGGTGGAAGAGGGGGTTTTACCAAAGGTATGGACAGAATGTAGGTCTGAGGGCTGGGATGTCCACACACATTCATGTGCAGCCCCTTGATTTGTGAATGGAGGTAGGGGTGGGAAGTTTTGAGCCACATTTTGGTGAAGAACTTTGAGGAGTCCAAGAATTCTAACTGTAAATGGCCTTCTAGGTCATTATAAAGGCATTATTTGTTAAGGTAAGAAAATAGAATATATTTATAATTTTTTAAGTAGAGTTTATATTTTAAAATATTCAGATATATGGCAAGTGGATCTACATTTTTAATTTTTCCTTAGCCCCTGAAAATATTAGGGGTGGTCCTTGCTTACCACGTTGCCAGGGTCGTTTTGTAACCCAAGGTAAGCAAACTACAGCCCCCAGGCAAATGCCTGCCCACCACATTATCACATGATCTGCAAGCTTTGAAATAGTTCTTAAAAATCAAAAGTAAGTCAGTATTACATAGCGTGAACAAATTACATGAAACCCAGATTCCGGTGTTCACAAATTGTTTCATTGGAACACACCCATGCTTATTGATCTATGTCCTGCTCCTGGCTGTGTTCACACTACAGCAGCAAAGTGAGTAGTTGGGACAAAGGTTGCTTGGCCTGGAAAGTGTAAGTATTCACCAGTTTGCCCTTACCGAAAAAGATTGCCCACCCTCACTGTGGACTAGCAGACAGGCGGGAGGAAAGAAAGTTAGCAGTTCTCACGGGACAATAGAATCACCTGTTATCTCCCTGAGCGGACCAATGCCATAGCCTCTGACTCAGTACTGTTGCAATGAACTGGTCTGGGGTGGAGGGGCTTTATAAACCTCCCTGTGATTCCAATGAGAGTCAGGCTGAGAGCCACTAGGCCAAGGGAAAGGATACCCAAGGGTGTGAATCCCCCAAATGTTAGGGGAAGATGGTTGTAGGACTTGTGCCTACTTTCCTCAAGGAGCTTAGTGGATTACAGCTTTTCCTTGAGGAAACAAGGTACCCAGTTACAAGATTTGGCTGAAGATGGAGAGAGCAGGGAAAGAGTCATTGTTTCTCCCTGCAGGATGATTTATAAAGCTAAGTTTCATTTTAACCTCTGAGCCGATGTTTCAAACGTGTGTCTTTGGACTTCCCCAGCATTGCCTGCGCCTGTCAGCAGGCACACCTAGGGCTGTGCAGCACATGCCTCTGCAGGGACCCCCGCTGGGTCACTTCTCAGGACACACCCCCACAGGGAACCCTTACCCCCTATCTTTGCAGCATGCCCTCCATAATTATTGGTGGTCTCGCAGGGAAGAAGAAAAAAGACAACTCTATCAGAATCCCATTCTCCACTAGCACAGTCAGCACCATTGGCAGAGGATGGCCGGGGGCTGCAAGGCTGCTCTGAGCTATTATTGTGCCTGGCTCTCTCTCAGCATGACTCAACGCAGACAATATAGCACACGGAGAGCATGGGGGATGAACAGTAAATACGAGGCCTTAGATTTTTTTTTTTTAATCTTGTCAGTTTTTCCCTGATTTGTGTCCTTTATCCTAGCCCCCTCTGCTATATAAGCTTCTCAAAGCTAATGCCCATAACGCCACCACCCACTGGTAGCAGCAGGCTGCTGGGCCACTGTGGGGTTCTCATTGCAGAGATTTACAATGCCCGTCATTATTCAGCAACTGTACGTGTTAACCCAGTGGCACAAGGTTGCTCCGACACCTTCCCCTCTGGTTTCTCTTTACTCTGGAGGCCAACAGCAACTATAGGAGCGGCGCCCTCCCAACTCCGTGAGCACACAGCACATCTTCCAACCTGGCAGAGCCGGAATGGCCTCCGCTGAAAAAGACAGCAACATTAGGCAATTATGGAACCGGGAGGATTTCTGCTGCCACGTTTTAAAAGTTAAAAATATTTCTCAAAGGTGTTTTTTTGGCCTCTTGTAGATACCAGCCCTCCAGACCCTTCTTTCTTCTATTAAAAGCTCATGTAATTAAATCAACCTAGGAGCACAGTCCAAAAAAATGCGAGCTTGCCATGGAGGCTGCTGGGAGTGAGCTCACAGTGGGGCACACGAGCCACCTGAGCAGTTTGGAAGGGAAACAGCGCCCAACATCTTGCTCCCTCAAAACACTTCCCTGGAAAAAGTTATTTTTTTCATGCTTCTATAATTCTAATCAGTTGCCAGGGTAATTTATGGCTCCCATTCAAATTTGGCTCCTGTGAAGTCTACCTCTGTACAGTCTCCTGGGATCCCGTGGTGGTGGCTCTGACTTTCTGCAAGTGCACTTGCCTTTGGTATAGATGGCTTACTGCTTTACGGGAAACAGAAGCAGCAGCTGGGGGCTGAAGATGTGGTGGTTTTCATGAGCTTTTCTTGAGTACATGGAATATGCATCCACTGAGAGCACTTAAGTTTCACTTTGTGTGAACTTTCCTTTGAGAAGGGCTTACAAACTACGAAATCACAGAGGTTACAGGAGAAGAACAGGGGAAGGAAAACCTCAGGGAGCTGCTCCTGGTGGGTTAGGATCTGCTCAAGAGAAAGCCAGGATCCAGTATGGTGCCCCATGACCACATTAATGTACACAGCTATGATTTAATGAAAAAAAAAAGAAAGAAAAGAAAGCCAGGATCCTGGGATGAGCTTGTAAACATGTTAAAATCACAAATATTCTATTTATAAACTGATGACCTATCTAAATAAATTAGCCATTTATCAAATCATAGGGGTTTATACGGGGTTATGACAGATCTGACAAGAAGGAGAAGGTAATGATGAAAAACAGACTGGTCCTCCAGGCTGGCAACTGTCAATCCACATGTGGGATCCCTGCCCATTCAGATGCAGACATCCCCTAAACAGTGTTCAGGGAAGTAGAGAACAGTAATACTTCTGGCAGAATATGTGCATGCTGAGGCTTTGGTTTTATTCAGTGAAGGGTAATCTACTCACCTCATCCTAGGATATGTGCGAAAAATAGCCAATAACAGATAAATAGCATTGTCATTAAACAAAACCAGAAGGGCTCCAGATGTGTCTGGGATGGGCAGAACATGTGGTGACCATCAGTAAGGGGCCAGAGGAGCGTGCAGATCCTACAGCTCAGGGCCTGCTTTGCACGACTCTACTCCTTTGCGTACACCTGGCATAGCAAGTCAAGGAAAGGAGAGGGTTTAACAGAGTCCTGGAATGTTTCAGGTAACTCGCTCCTTCCCACATAGTGTGTCTGGTATCTTATTTCACTCTTTTAAGAATAGTTGTATTGAAGAGTTTTTAAGACAATGGTTTTTTTTTTTTTTTTGGTATGGTGTATGGTCCTTCAAGGTACCCTTCAAGAAAGATGTGTCAAGAAGATATATGGAGATTCTGCTATACTTTATTCCATATCATGTTACAAGAAAACAACAGTGACAGCTGACAAACCATTACATCTTTCATAATACAGACAAATTACAATGAGTAACAAATATGCAACATGTTATTATTCCATTCTCCTTGCTATATGTCATTTTGAAGTATAATAGTTTTTTGAATGATGCTAGCACATTTCTTCGGTACCAATCCCCTGTTAGAAAGTACAATCTCAGTGCATCATATGAAAAAAAAAAAGATTAAAAAATCCACTCCCAACTAGAGAATGTAGAGTCTGTATATGTCTCTAAAATATGCTGCTGTGGGACAAGGAATGAGAATAGGAGATTGCTTATTTTATTGAGGTTTTTTTCTATTTTTGTTTCTTTTTTTGGTGTATGAGAAAATGACAAGGCAGTAACATATATAGTTTTCTCTGCCTACAAGCCAGTAAAGGAGATGGAGGTTATGCGCGATGATGTAGCATATTCCTATGTATAGGAGGCAGGCAATAATCTACCCCGGTATGTACAGCCTAAACATCCTTTTATATAACAAAGATTACAAAACCAATAATATCCACAGATGAGTATCTTCTATAGAGGCATAACCTAGGGGACTGATTACACTGGCTGTCATATACACACCGAGGAAAGGATACCAAGAGGCCTTGCATTCTCTGCAAGCCTGGAGGCTCCCCTGGAAACTCTTCTCGCCACTCTTGGGAGATAGAAATAGCTTCTCACCCTTGCTTCAGTGGATGGACAGCCACCTCTGCCTTCTGTCCCCTATTTTCTGCTGCATACTACATGTCCTACGTATTTTGTATTTTTAAGTCAGCCAAACTGTTCTCTTAAGAGAATGAAAATTAAATCTCAAATCTCCTCTCAGAATACTGCCTGTGCAGTGATGTCCTGTTGATACAATCACTGCACTAAGGTGTTCTTATTATTCTCACCAGCTGTTTGAATTCAAACTATTCCTTCATATAAAAATAATCTCACTAAACATTCCAGTGCTTTCTCAATAGAATAATAAATCTGCTAATGAACACAGAACGTATTTATTTTCATGACTGCCCTCAGAGAAGGTAGGAGAGAAAAGTGGAGGGAGAACGTGATTGCAAATAGAAAAGGAAAGAGGGCAGAGGAGAGAGAGGGAGAGAGGGAGAACCAAAATCTGGATTCCCTGTACAGATGGCAAGGATGGGGGGGCTCAAAACCTCCTAACCGTCTGAGAAGTACGTCTCTGTAATAAAGCAGATTTCTCCCCCCACGGAGTAAGTAGCATTGTATTTCACTTCCCAAGAGAAGCTGCCTGTGAAAAGGTCATGTATCTCTAATTGCCCTAATTGAAGTCTTTGGACATTAAATATTTGCAAAATTTCACATTAGAAACCTTATTAAATAGCAAGATGTAATCATCAGTTGATCTTGATTTAAACTTAGTGAAATACAAAAGTCTTGCCTCTCCCCCAAATGAATCATTCAAAACAAATCACAGGAAAGCCTGTTTTTGATTACATGTAAAGTTGTCCTCCTATATTTACTTTAAGCAATCCTAATTGAAGTATACTTTAAATCAAAATACCTCTAAAGAATTCCAGGGGGTTGGAATGTATGAAAGAGGAATGAAAAAGATTTCTACGTAGCAAATAGTAAACATTCTAACCTTGGGTGTCTCTTGCTCTCTTTAAAAATCAATCAGTAAGTAATACTTTGCTTAGCACTTACAAATGTACAATGAATGCTACATTTGGATAGGATGAATTATGTCCTTGACATCCCCCCTCATGCCTCACTCCAGAAATAGTACCATTTTAAAGTTTAGGACTTTTCAGCCCAGTTTTCTAAGTGTACTGGGTTTGACTACAGAAAAGCTTTTCCCTCACCAGACTCTCTGAGAAAGTCTTTGTCAAACTGTTTCATAATTCCTGGTCTTGATCCTAAAAAAGTGTGACACATTTCAAGCTCTTAGTCTCTCCTTTCTGACTTATAGGAAATGTAAAACAAAGTACACAAAGGTATTTCCATAGGAATTTGTGCTCAGAGGACCTAGGTTGCATGCTTTAGATGAAATTTCCTAACTGCCCTTTGGCCTCCCTATTACTGGGGATTCTGCAGCGAAGCCTGCCCTCCTGGGAACGGGCCCGCACCAGGCAGCTCTCCTTCCAGAACAAAGCACAGTCCATGCCTAGGCCACTTTTGCCCAGAGTCACATGCTCACCTTCATCCTCCCTCCAAGGCCCCTCTTAAACAAGGAGTTTCCTTTTTCTGTCTTTAAAGCAAGATTCCTGCATTGTTTCCAAAACCTGCATTTGAACAGTTATTCCAGGGGACTTTTTAAAGTAAGGACCCCAGTGACTTCTTCCAATCAGTTTGGGATTTTTTTTTTAATGTTAATTTTTTGAAGGTGCTTTTGTCGTAAGTGAGCAAACTTTTAACTGGATCCCATTTCATAATTTGCTTTTTAAGCATTTAACCAACCAAGACTGCTTTAGAGCTCATCCAACAAGTATGACTCTTTTGCACCCTAGTTTTAAACATTCTGTTCCTCACTTTCTCCACTTAGAAAATACAAAGTGGAACAGAGTGGATGGAAAGAAGTAAGATGTTGACAAGACCCAGACCACATGAAAAAGTCACCTCAATCAGCAGAGGTTGAAAAGTAGGCAATTTATCCCTGTCTTTGTTTTTT
The DNA here is from genome assembly GCF_027406575.1 of Nycticebus coucang. NCBI lineage: Eukaryota > Metazoa > Chordata > Mammalia > Primates > Lorisidae > Nycticebus > Nycticebus coucang. The sequence continues at coordinate 60,011,256 of NC_069790.1, forward strand.
AACATTTAATATTTGTTTCTTCACTGATCAAAAAAACAGCCATGCTATGGTGGCTTGAAAATGCAAAGCAGATCCAATATCTTATATAAATGTGCAGTTATTTCCAAGAAAAAAAATCCCACATGTGCAAATATCCTCAAAAGGTAAGCAACAGGTGGGGTCCTGCAGCCAGGGACCAAGTTGTCAAGTCAGAGGACAGGGGATTGCTTTAGCAAAAAGTTTCCTTCCTGGTAGTTGCAAAATGTGCACTGCTCTCAAAGAAAACACACATTGCTTTATGCCACTGTGTGGCTTTCAAGTACAGACATTACTGAAGAAGTGCGAACACCAAATGTGTTGTCTTAATGCATTTAAGACATGGCTGGTGAAAGCATAAAGACCTTTACAGAGACGCTGCGCTGCAGAGGGAAATCAAACAAAATCAAACACAAAAGACTGAAAAGAATACATGCCACGTATCAGTAAGCAAAGCTTAATCTTCACACAGTTCTTGGAAATCACAAGGTATCCAAATGCGTGCAAGGTTTTAAATAAATTGTAGAGAAAACAGGGTCTTGCCAGCTTCAATTTTCTTGTAAGTGAAATCCACCACAGGGTGCTAAAGGAAACTGTTCCATGCTTTCCTTCATATATTGGCCACTTCGTTAATGTTTGTTTGGTTTTTTTTTTTTTTTTTTCCTTTCCAGAATGATGAAAACTTAATCCTGGACGGAGAAAAGGAGAAAAATGTTATGTAAATATATTAAAAAATGACATCATTCATTTTTCCTAAACTATGTGAGATGTCAAAATTGGTCAGGCCAAAGTGAACCTGTCAGCATTCTCACAACCACATAAATACAGGCAGAATAGTCTGCTAACTCAAAATAATTCCTATAATATGATAAACAATTGTTCTGGCTACATTTTCTTCTCTTAAAGTAATTTAACTCCATGAATTGGTCTAACTTCCTTTTGCAAAGTTAGATAAAAAGAAACTCAGCAAATTTCCTTCCTCAAATCATTAGTAGTAATACTGGTCTTAATGAAGTGCCTGTAGCATCATACAGACCATTAAAAGAACATATTATCATGTTCTTTTTATGAATGTGAAATAGAAAAATGAATCACATAGATACTTAAGAAAAATTCATCTGTATATAATTCCCTGCTTGCTTGTTATCAGTTATTTCAGTTTCACCAGAATGAGAATTGGCCAGCACGACCTGAACTGACAGGCTCTTCCCAACACCTTGTACACCACTGCGTGTCTCCAAAGACATCTGTTTAAAAAATGGTAACTTCTTGCAGGTGAATGGTGGAAGGAGAAAGAAGGAGATGTTCACTCTGCTCCCCTCCACACTTGGGTTTAGCCCTTTGGCATTTTCATTGAGTCCCTAGGATGGGAAAACAATGTCTTGCCAGGAAGAAGGAAAACATCCCCAGGTTTAGATCACATGGCTGACAAGAGATCCAGCCATTAGCCAAACCGAGTCCCCGAGCCATGTCATCCTCTAGGCCTAGAAGCCTGTGGTCACAGAGGCCTGGTCAGACCTCCATGTCCCCAGCCACAGGGCCACACTGTCATCTTCCTGTATGCAGGGGGAACCTTGGATAGAGTCCAATCCTGTGGCGTTTGGCCTTTTTTTGAGACTTCTTGGTGCAGGTGCCCTGCTGCTGCCCACACGGGCTGTGGCATCAAGAATGTCACCCCTGCATGGCAGCACCTTAGCAATATCCTGGCCCGAGAGCAAAAAGTTTCACTCTTACACTTAAGAACCATTCCAATAGCATCCTCCCTACACTCTACTCATTTCCCCTACTTACCATAACAATTTTCTTTTGAATAAAAACTTTCCATTCTTTTTTTTAAACTGAGTGCAATTCATATAACATAAAATTAACCATTTCAAAGTGTATGATTTAGTGAATTTAGTGCATTCACAAATGTTGTGCAACTATCATCTCTATATAGTTCCAACACATTTTCTCCAACCCCAAAGGAAACCCTATATCCTTCCCATTCTCCCCTTCCCAAAGCCCTTGGCAATACTAATCTTTCTTTCTCTATGGACTTACCAATAAGTCCAATACTGTATATTTCAGATAAATGCAATCATGTAAGATGGCGCCTATTATGTGTCCGGCATCTTTTACTTAGTGAGATGTTTTTTGTTGCAGCATGTATCAGCATTCATTATTTTTTATGGCTGAATAATATTCTGTTGTATGGATATAACGTATTTTGTTTATCCATTCATTAGTTGATGTATGTCTGGGTTGTCTTACCTTTTGGCTATTATGATAGTGCTGCTGTAAACATTCATGTATAAGTATCTGTCTGCATTCCTATTTTTAATTCTTTTGGATATATACCTAGGAGTCAAATTGCTGAGTCATATGGCAACTCCATGTTCAACTTTTTGAAGAGCTGCCAAATTGTTTTCCGTAGTGAATGCACCCTTTCACATCCCCATGAGCAAGGTGTAAGGGTCCCAATTTTGCCACATCCTTGCCAACACTTGTGTGTGTTTTTTTTTTTTTTTTTAATTGCAGCCATTTTAGTAGGTGCGAACTTATTAGCATTTCCCTAGAGATTAGTAATATTGACCACTTTTTAATGTGGTTTTGGCTATATGAATATCTTCTTTGGTGAAACATCTATTCAAGTCCTTTGCTTATTTTTAAATTGGGTTGTTTGTTTTCTTATTGCTAAGTTGTATCAGTTCTTTACACATCCTTGATACTAATCTTTTATCAGAAATACGATTTATAAACATTTTCTCCTATTCCATAGGTGGCCTTTTCACTATGTTGAATGGCTCCTTTGATGAAAAAAGTTTTTAATTTTGAAGAAGTCCAATTTATCCCTTTTTCCTTTGTTGCATACATCTTTGGTGGTGCCATGTCTAAAAATCCATTGTGAAATCCAAGGTTATAAAGATTGACTCCTGTCTTTTTTCTAAAAGTCTTACAGTTTTAGTCTTAATGTTTAGAACTTTGATCTATTTTGAGTTTATTTTTATATATGGTATGAGGTAGGGGTAGCTTTTCTTTTTTGAGATTTCCCTTTTTCAATTGTAAGTAAACAAATACCTTTCTCTCAAGTTTCTCGGAGAGGCATGGTGGTGAACGGATACCACACAGAGGCCCTTCGCGACCACTAAATCCAGACTGCTTGCAGCAGATACTTGCTGTCTCTAGGACAGTCTCCATGTGGCTTACCTGGCCATCTCTCTCTCTTGCTTGATTGCCTAGATATGTCTTTATCCAAATTCCGTTTTTGCACATAATCACCCTAGCAAATAAAATCATGTGGGAACAACCCTCGTAGTTGGTGTCCTACCCTGGTTCTTCCCAGGAAACGAAGGAGACACAGCTTTGCTCCTGCTGCTGCTTCACACAACCACACGTTCTAACTCAGGCCCGTGACATTGACGGGAGGGAGCACGGGTCCCCACGGTATTTCAAGCACATTTATCCATAGGCATCTTCTTTCAGTCCTCAATTCCACTACTAAACTTGGAATTTTATTAAAAAGATGGCAAAAATGTCCTTTTTCTTCTATGTAGCTTAAATAGTACTTGAGATTCCAGCTCTCCCAAGAAGCCTGCCCACCCACCCAGACGGGAGCTGTGGGTTTGTCTGGATATCTGCTTGCTTGGGCCTGGAGTTCCTATAACTATACCCAAATAAAGTAGTCTTGGCTGGCTCTTCTCTCTCTTCCCCTACCACTTTCATCAACAGTGTGGAGCCCTGGTGCCCGTACTGGTCTCTTGAACTAAAGGCTTTGCTTGGTCCCTCCTGAGGTCTGGAGATACTTCCTGTGAAGGAACAAGTAAGGAAGCAGGTGGTATCATCACATTCTTGACTAAGCTTTATTTTGCTGAGCACTGTATCCCCTGAGCATAGCCCATGCTGGTTTGAGCACTCAATGAATATCCTTTGAGGGCAGTGCCTGTGGCTTACTGGGTAGGGCACTGGTGCCATATACCGAGGGTGGCGGGTTTGAACCTGGCCCCAGCCAGCTAAAACAGCAGTGACAAATGCAACAAAAAATAGTCAGGCGTTGTGGCAGGCACCTGTATTCCCACCTACTTGGGAGGCTGAGGCAAGAGAATCACCTACACCCAGAAGTTGGAGGTTGCTGTGAGCTGTGACCCCACAGCACTCTACCGAGGGTGACAGAATGAGACTCTGTCTCTAATAAATAAATAAATAAATAACCGTTGAATGAACAGGAAGTGGAACAGCAGAATCTGAACACTCGGGAGTGGAAGGTGTTCTCTATGGAGTTCTCTATGGCACATTTACCAAGGGCAAGTGCCGTGCCTGTGCTCTTGCTGAAAGTGCCGTGGACACAGCAGGTCGGCCACAGATAAACCTTCAGATGAGGACAGTTGGTAGGATTCCTGTTGGCCAAACTTTCTTTTTTTTAATTTGGCCAAACTTTCTTTTTTTTAATTTCATAACATCGTATTTGAAGGAAATTGTTCCACTTTTAGTATATTTGATTTCATGTAACAATAAACTGTGTTGTCACTATAGCCAATGGCGTATGGACTACCCTGTTGGGTTGATTTAAGACATCTTTTAACCACTGATGGTGTCTGTCCTTGACTCTGTCCTGATTCTTTGAGCATAATCTCTAAGAAAATCACATACCTAACCCAGGGCACAAGCAGAATTGGATAATAAGGGATAATACATAATAACAGTAATTGGATAATAAACGGTGAACACAGTGATTATGATAAGTCCATTACTTTGGTCTGGGCTCAGACATTTAATGGAAGGAGCCAATAATGAGAGCAGAAGGGAGGTGCCCATGAAAAGTACAGCCTTTCTTGTCTCTGAGAGAAGACTTTCAAGGGCCCCAGTGGTGCCAACCACCCTGCCTGATGCTGTCCACCTGCAGTCTGGGATGTCTCTCTCTCTCCTTGGCCAGCACTAGCTTTAATTTTCAATGAATGCATATGACGTAGGCCAGTTTACTGCTAGACATCTTCTCAAAATCTAAATGTAATCATGCATTTGATGGGTGGGCATTTAGGGGGAAGCAGAGAGAGTATGCCACCATCACAGGAAAGCAAAACACAGTGTCAACACAAGTCCTTCCCTTACACTGAATTATCGAAACATGCTGCACACACCTTACAAATGAACAGTGAATATGAATTATAAACTCAACAGTGCACACATCCACTCATAGGTATATAAATAGTAAGATTAACGGGTGCCATTTCTATCTTGCTTTTAGCTTTTATCATGTTCTTTCTCCAGAAATGAACATTTTAAAACAAGAAACTGGATTTGATTGATAAAAATCCTTATTCAGAAATATCTACATAGAGCTTCTCAGCTATAAATATTAATTAATTGGATCCGCTGGTACCCATAATGCAACTTTGTTCTGACCCATGTGCCCTATGAACTAGATATTTTTTGGATTCAATTTTCTTAAAACCAACTGTCAGCATCATGTGATGGAAGAGATGAAAAATGAAAATGAGCAGTCCCGCTGTGCAGGTGGGTGACCTGTGGGAGAGAGTCTGCCTGGTAGGATTTTTACACGAACCATCAGACACAGACCAATTGATTAGATCATCGCATACCCGCCACCAACTAGGCTCAAGAGACTAATTAGAGAGAGTACTGCCTGCGCAGGCACCCCATTGACACCTAATTTGCTCAGCCAAAGCCTTTGGGGAAAATGTATTATCTCTGCAGCTGCACTTCATGCATTTCTGATTCCAGGCATAAGCAAGGAGTGCTTCAGCACTCTTTTGAGCAAACTGAATGTAGAAGCCCTTAAGTGCTAAACGCAAGCAAACAGACCCAAATTAAAAACAAGCCAGGCTCTTTCAAAATCCCGCTGTGCTCCCTGTTAAATCTCCGTGTGTACACACACACCACACACGTGCGTGCAGCCTACACTCGGGGGACAGCACAGCTGCACGCTGCTGCTTGGGGTGCTTCCGTGTCATGCATGGCCTGGGTTTCGCTGCCTGTCTGCCCGCTCTAAGGCTTGATGTTTGTTTTACTGTGTTTTGTCTTTTTTTTTTCCTGCTGGACTGCCTGCCCCTCCTCAAAGTCTGCTCTTTCCTACAAGACTCTGGCTCACTTTTTTTCTCCCTCTAAGCCCAACTGGAGAGAAGTGATTATTTTGCTTCCAAATTAAAACAACTGTAGGTTTTATCACACAAATTGTGAGCATATTCTCCAGGATGTATGTGAAGCTGTAGGGTAAAGTAATCTGTTCATTTCTATTTCAGAGACTTCTTTTTAAATATGTCTGCAAAGAAGGGAAAAATACTTAAAATTTGACAGAAAGGAATCTACCTCACAATAGCAAAGACAGTATCAAATTGTAAAACAATGAGGTTCTCTAGAGAAAAAGAAATAATTATCATTTGAGCCAGTTTAGCTTTGTCTGTTTCTAAACTAGAATAAAACTAATTCTAAACTTCTTTTTGAATGTGGTATCCAAAATATTGGTATATATGGAGGCAGTTAAAGATAGGTATGTAATTATACGCTAAAAAAAAAGAAAATAAAAGTCAATAATCCAGGTAACAGGAGAAAACTGGTCTAACAGCTATGGGGAATGGGCTTGCTCCAGTGGAGTTCTAGAGTGGACTTACTGATCTCATGTCTTTCCACTCAGGTGCGGGATGAATCATTCTACCCACACGTTCTGGTAAATTTCAATTCTGCTTTGTAATTTTTCACATTTATCCTATTCTTAAGAGTTCAATGAAGATTAAAAAAATCATTTTAGCCATCTGCTTTGTATACCGGCATTAAAAATTGGCCTTAATTGAGCACCTAGAGAGAGGATTCCAGTGGCCACAGGAGGAAATATTTTTCTGAAGGTATATGGAGAGTGGCCGTAGAGATGTTTTCACAAAAAAGATGGAGACTTTACCTCTTTTATGTTTACAGGGAGGGACCTGGAACATATTCTCCTACATAAAGTATCTCAAGAATGGAAGAAAAATGTACTCAGTACTTCTATGAAACCAACTTATATTTACTCACACTTTCTTATGAAAGATAGAACACAACTATAGCCCAGGATGAAGGAGAGAAATGGAGTGGGAAGGGAGGGAGGGAGGAGGTTTGGTAAGGGAGGGTAAAAGGTGGGACCACACCTATGGAGCATATTGCAAGAGTACAAGTCAAATCTATCAAGTACAGAACATAAATGTCTTAACACGGTAATCAAGTAAATGAGGTGAAAGCTATATTAATTAGTTTGATGTAAGCACTTCAAATTTTATAAAAAAATCAACACATCGTACTCCACATATGCATAAATGTATTCATGATCTATGTGTATATGACTTCATAAAAAAAAAAGAAAAGAAAGGCCTCATTTAAAATATGTAACCATTTGTATAGCTTATTCTGATTTTGTGGAGAATGAAGTTCAGAAAGCTTTCTTTCTCTGTAAATGCCATGTCAGTAAAGTTTCACATGAAAGATGTCCTAGAAAAATAAGAAATGAACTTACTAGGCTGCATCACTTTGTGCTTAAGATACTCAGAACAAACACAAATCTCTGTACCTAATTCATCTTCAAGTAGAGTTTTCTAGTGCAAACAACAAGTCCACAAATAAGTTTGTTACACCCTAAGCACCTAGACAAGCACAAATCTGTCTAAAGTAAAAACGTCAAATACACACACGCATGTACTTGTGGGTATATATCCCATACCTGCCCAAATTTCATACTGTAGATTTTATATAAATGTTGGACTCAACATTTTAAACTTCATACTGAATTCAGAAATTCAGGACCGCTTATAATTTACTCATTTTTTTGAGTGAGTTGAATATGTTATGATTTGGCTGGAAATACAGATTTTCTTTTAGAATATCTGAAATCAATGTTTTCCAGTTTCTTTAACACCACATTTAAACTCATTGGTTTGTGTGTGTGTGTGTGTGTGTGTGTAGTGGTAAGAAACAGAAGGAAGTAGAAAATTAGTCAAACCTACTTCTGTAACTTATTTCTCATTTATGATAATGATGCTTCTTCCTCCCAGAAGAGAACACATCTTTGAGACCAGCAAGAGAATATTAATTAAAGTGAATGCAGAGATAGACAGGCTTTGTTTTAAGCTTAACAGAAGGCCCATCATTCAAAGTAGCCCAAATCCTTTAAGTTGAAAGCTGTTTGGTAACATCCATATGGATGTACAATGCACTAATTGCAGCAACTTCGCACATTTTAAGCTTCATGCCAAAGTGGTGATTTTAATTAAAATTTTTTAGGCAAAGCTGTAAGTCTAACATTTCAAAACAAAGCATTTCTCACATGAGGAGACTGACTTAACATATCATTTTAATAATTATCATTATCAACGAACATTTATTGAAATCCTCATTAAAGACCAGGCATTAAATGATGTGTAATTAGCCTAGATCGAAAAGAATGCTTTATTTTAATGGTGTGACTGTTTATTAATCAGATTTATGCAAACGTAAAATACTGGTCATATTTTAGACACATATGGACAAAAGGATGGCAATTCGGCAATTCTCTCCGCGAATGCCAAAAGAAGTGCAGGAAAAACACTGATTCCAATCTTCTTAGAACCATCAAGACACACTTAATTTTTTTAAAATCACATAATACATGAGGTATAGTTTTTTAAAAAGTCTATTATGTAAATATATGCTGACAAATATATTTATACATATAAATTGTGAGATTTGAAATAGCTTATGAAATAGATTTAATGACATAATTTTTAAAAGATTAAATATATACATAATTAAAATTTTTCTGTAAATATAAAAACTAGTGAGCTAGTTCATGAAATAGTTTTAATGACAAGCTTAGTATAATAGAAATGTTTACACCAAAGGTAGCATATTCTTTTCAAAAATTTCTTGTCATTTGAAGTCTTATTTGCTCAGCACATCTTTACAAGTGACTGGCTCCCAAGTGGGTATAACTTAATTAAATAGGATTCTGACCCATTAACCCTCCTTATGTATTACAGTCCTACTAAACTATATTTAAACAAACCAAATACAAAAGCCATTTCACTCAGTAGTGTGTGAATTTTTTATTTTACAACTTACACACAAATTTCAAAAAACTACTTCTAAGTATTTGGCAGTCAGAGGAACACGACGGGTGATGTCTGACTTTAATTAAAAGGTTTGAGAGGAGATGTGACTCCACTTTGGGAGGGTTTTGTTTTTTCAAATTTAAACTCATCTATTATTATTGTCCAAAGTATTGAGAACCACAGTGAATTCTTACACTTAGGGTTCTGGATTCAATATATACAATCACCTACAATTTTGAACCTGTTTTGTGAACCATTTCATTTAGCAGAAATCTGCAAACTAAAATGTTCATGTCTGCAGCATAAATTAGATCACATTTAAATGGTTAATAGACAAGGCTATCAGCATGGATAAGAAGTTATGTTGGCTCATAGGGGATTTCTTTCCAGTGTTATTTTGAGACATCAAGTAACAGTGTCCTGTGCAGACACGTAAGCACAGCTGCCTGCAAGCTGAAGAGCCTGCAGGGCCGTCCACACTGCCCAGCTACCCTACGTGCTTCCTTTTGGCTTGGTTCAGCTACATGTTCTTTCATGGAATTAAGTGTTTACTGTACAAGTCTCCTGGATCCTTGAGCATTTTGCCCTTTCATCCAAAACTCAGCAGTTTCAGCCCTTATATCAAGCGTCTTTCACCTGTAAACAGTGCTAATATTTTTACTAGGGTTTCTACTGTTTCTTCGACTGCTATGGCATACCAAGTTGAATATATTTAGAGTCATCTGCTTTTACTCTCTTTTCCCCTTTATCCCCTACAATTTTTATTGTGGAACACGAGTGGGAACACAGATATGGCATTATAGCAGAAATGTCTATTATAATGGGGACACATTCGGATACTGTCATTATGGACACTACTACTGCATATCATTTCCACCAAGAAATGTCTGCGGACAGTAAAGAGTGTCCAACAAGTCCCTGTTCAGGGATGTGGATGCTGCACGCCCAGCTCAGTTCCCCTCCAACTCATTCCCACGTAGCTGATCACGAGAAGCTGCTTCACACGTCATGGAATGTTGGCCCATGGAAGCTAAATTAAGACTCTATCTGCCATATGTATAGTCTCCCAGTAGAGACTCCCACAAAATTATAATCAGTTTATCTTAAAGTGCCTTTTTTTTTTTTTTTTTTTTGAGACAGAGTGTCACTCTATCACCCCAGCTTGAATACAGTTAAGTCAGTACAGCTCATCGCAACCTCCAACTGCTGGGTTTAAGTGATCCTCCTGCCCCAGGCTTCTGAGTAGCTGGGACTACAGGTGCTCACCACTGCATGATTTCATTTTTCTATTTTTTTAGATATGGGGTCTTTCTCTTGATCAAGCTGTTCTTGAACTTCTGGCCTCAAGTGAACCTCCTGGCTTGGCCTACCAGAGTGCTAGGATTACAGGTGTCAGCCACTGTGCTCAGCTTATTTTAAAGTATTTTGATACTAGTTATTCTATTATAAGTCACTATATTTCAGTACTATCCAGGATGAGTTCCGAAAGACAGAATTATGGAACACACATGTCCTTATGAGAAATAAATACCAGCGTTTTGGGCTCTGTGGCATTTTCTCCTATCCAAAGTACTTTCCCATTTATTCTTTCATTTAATGAAAGTGCCTGACAAATAGGATCATGACCTTTAGAAGAAAAGAGATTTTATAAACTGTTTTATTATTTTTTTTAGAACTTCTAATTCTTTTAGTCATTGATTCAATGCCTGCTGCAATAGTGGCAGTAGGAGGTATATTGCAGGTTTAAATACCCAAAGAATTCATGATAGGACCCACCACCTTCACAGGAACTAGGGTGACCAACTGGCTCAGTCTGCCGGGACCAAGGGTGTTCCCAGAACGCAGGACTTTTGGTTTTCAAGTGGGCCAGACCAGAACAGGTTGGTCACCCCAACAGGAAGAATAGGATTAGTATGTACAGTAGTGACTTCCAAGTTTATTATAAAAACAGAGGAAGCAAGGTTAGCACTCTACTATATGAGCTAAAATGAAAAATATGCTGACCTTCCAATCTGAAAATGTGAGTCATAGAAGTATTACAAATGTACAGGGATTTTTCACTCATCTCCTTGAAAGAGAAACAATCTTGACTCTGTTTTAGACTTTCTTCTCTGTCTTTTAATTGAAATCACGCTGAATCATGTTCTGCTTTAATAAGGTTGTTGAATTTAAGAGCATGAACTTGTTCCTCAGCACCATTCTCAGCTGCACTTTTAATAAATCCATCTATTTAAGCTCATACATGCCCATGTGGTATGGCGTGCAGGGGCTAAGGCTGCCACTTTGAAGTGACAAGAAGCACAAAAGTTGCTTGGATCACTGCCAGCCATGGCCCCTGCTCTGGGGTCACTGGGGAAGGAGTCATATCATCAACTGTCCTAGGGAAGTCAATTCAGGAAACATTTTTCAATTTCAGCTTAATATAAGGGAACAATTGGGTTACATTGTTGGTGTTTGTTAGGTGAAGTCCAAGTTGCAGTTGAGCCCTTCACCCCAGAGGTGTGCCATTTCCTGAGCATCTATTTTTAAGCAAAGCACAGTGGACGAGGAGAGGATGACAAGGACTATTACATCAAATCAAGGTCCCAGTGGGGTTCTGGAACTGGTTTGATCTAGCTTGAGACTTCTGAATGTTAAAAATTTTCAGGAATTCTGTAAGCCATAGGACATAGGCAACCATGACCAATCAGGACTTTTCTGCTTTCTTTCTGGAGAGACAACTGTTAAACATTTACCAACACACTGTTGCTGTCCTTAAGGAGCTTAAGCTTTGGAGTGGGGAGATGGCCAGGATAAGAATTAGCTGTAAGTCAAGTTGGGAGATGTAAGCGCTATCCTAGAGGTACTAATGTAGTGAGGGAGAAGTGGGCTTTGAAAGATAAGTAGAAGTTTACTGTCAAGAGAGGGAGGAAGAAGGATCTTCTTGCACAGGTAAGGATTCTGGGAAGCAACAAGTGGCCAGCGGGGCAGGCACACGTGTGCAGGTCAGGATACGGACGCTGACAGGGATGCAAGGAAAGCCGGAAGGTAAGTGAGGGTGGCAGAGCAGAGGGCCTTTAATGTCCACTTAGGAGTTTGGGCTTTATCCTGGATGCAGTAAGGAGGCTTTGAGCAGAGAACCCCAGGTTCCAAACCAAGGGCAGTCAGATACTTTTCCCACCTATGAAATCGTGGCCTGCTACTGTGTAGTCTGTGGGTCATCAGTCATCTTCTTTAGGATGCCATCCAATCAGATACTACAGCTGGTTCTTCTAGCGGCTGATGTGATTGTTCACAAAGTGCCAGGTTTTGTTACATTTAATACTGAAACATTTTATTCCACTACTGGGAAATTTTCAGTGTTCTGGAAAAATGACACAGAAATGAAGCTTCTTCCCAAGGATCAAAATTTTCCAAACATAGCCCAAGGGGATAATTTGGACATTTTCATACACCATAAAGATGTTTTAGGGACTTGGAAAGCAGTTTGTTCACTTGTGTCTCTATACTTGTCTATGCATTTAAAAAAGGAAAAAAATTTGCATGAGTAACTCCCACCTCTACTACTCTGCTGGCCTTCAACATGCAAACGTGATTTGCTGGTTCTGATTAACACATAACCTTAGACAAATTTTCTAATTGCATAAAGACCATCAAATATTTTAAAGAGTAACTATAATAAATTAGAAAGCATCCTCACGATACTCTTATCCTGATTCACTGTGGTTGCATGTCTTAAACAAGGCGTTTTGGCTCATTAAAAATGTGAATCTTATAATGTCTGATGAATAAGACATTCACATCAACACAATTGGTTTCCTCCTGGTATAAAACAATTAAAGTGTCAACAGCTCAGTGGTTTAGTGGCAGAGCAAAGAACAGTGGTTGCAGGCCTGGGGTGAATCTCTCACTTCCATTGGCAGCAGAGCTGGGGAATGCAGTGAGGGTAGCCAGCACACACCAGGCTCGGGGGATTAAGGGATGCTTCGAGCTTTTGTTCTGTTCACTTGCGGCAGACTGAAACGAAAGCACCAACTGAGTTAAGTGAATTGAACTTGTACTGTGAGCAGCAATGAAATACCCCCTTGCCTTGGCCAAACCAGAATCCCACATACACTGCAGTAACCATGTGACATTTTTCTCTTCCACACCTGTGAGTGAGGAACACATCCCAGGAAGATCTTATTTCCTATTCACACAATGTTAAAGAACAAAGTCACGTCTTGTCTGGGTTATGCTGTTTGTTTTCCAGTCTGTTGGCATTAAAATTGCACCCTAAGCACCTATCACGTCTCATGACCCCCTGTGAATCCTTTGCAAAAGTTCTGACTTTGCAACACTGGTGTCATCTGGAATTAAAAAAAAAAATACAATCTAGTGACTTAGTTGTTTCATGTTATCATGGGGGAAAAATCATCGCAGCTTCATTTTAAACATAATTGAAGAGAGTTTATATTGTGCAAAGTATACAAGTTGAAAAATACCAGTGCAATCAAGCTCTAATAAGTTGTTTTGGTTTTATTCCTTTTGTAATTATTAGATTCAGTTGCTACGTATGAGATGTCATTCACAATTAGACTAAGCCTGAAATGCTAACATGGAAAAGCTCTTTTAAAAAGAATTACTAGCCTCTGGAGTTTTGGTGTTAGAGATTATATAATTCTTTTTTTTTTTTTTTTTCTTTTTGAGACAGAGTCTCATTATGTCGCCTTGGTACAGTGCCGTGGGTCACAGCTCACAGCAACCTCAAACTCTTGTGCTTAAGTGATTCTCTTGCTTCAGCCTCCCAAGTAGCTGGGACTACAGGCACACGCCACAACGCCTGGCTATTTTTTTGTTGAAGTTCTTTAGCTGGCCCGGGCCAGTTTAAACCCACCACCCTTGGTGTATGTGGCTGGCATCATAACCACTGTGCTATAGGCACTGAGCCTGTTTATATAATTCTTATAGTCAATTATTGAATACTTTGGTCCAAATGGGTTATAAAACACTCATGTAAGGATTAACACGGTATGGCTCTATCTTGTCTTTCTTGGTACTTCCTTATTTAAATAAATTCTAATAGGTTGATTTTTAGGGACTGACATATGTCTAATAAAATATAAAGAAGAACAAAGCAGATCTTTCTTTACTCTCTGAGATGTGGTTTGGGTAGGGCTGTCTACATACTAGAGACGGGTGATTCCCATTAGATAAGACATATCATATCTGAACTAGATAAGGTAAGAGAATTGCTCAGATGAAGGGGCAAAGAAATATTTAGAGAGGCTTACAAAACAATGGCAAGAATAGCTTTAGGTTAGAAGAATCTCCAAATAAAACTGCCAACACTACTAAATCTGACAAAACATACCATCATGGTCACTGTTTGGAGGGCCATCTTTCTAAGCACTATACCTATAATATCACAGTAATTTCTCTGATCATAACTTTACTGCAGCTGAAATACAAATATATTTAAGTTTACTTTCACATACTCAAGAATTGCTTCCAAATTGGCTCGATATATGTAATTATGAAATCAACTTCCATTCACTTCCTTTCACCTGACTGATGTGCCACACCCTGTTGTACATACTCTAAATATTATCATCACACAGAATTATGTTACATTTTTCAGACACAATGAATGTGCATGTACCCACGATAATTAACTTCTTGAAATATCTGCTTTTCACGTTATCTACTCATCTTACCTTATGTCCATCCTATCATTTTGATGCAATTCCAAGTAGATTAAAGATATCAGTACACTTCACCTCTAAACATGCATATCATTAATTAATTAGAGTTCAATAGATATTTATGTTTTTAAGATAAATTTAACGTATAATACAAGGAACAAATTTTATGTGCATTTCATGAGTTTTAAATGGTATCACACAGGAAATTGCTGTGCATAGGAGACACCAGTTTTAATTCAGAATCTAATTACAATTTGATTTTTTTAACCAAAAAATTGATCTTTAATGTCATTTCTCTTTCCTACTCTCATCAAACCCTTACACTGATAAACACACCTGCCAACAAAAGAATAGGCACAGGGAACCCGGACAGATAATTCTTAACCTTCTGAGTCATCGCCGAACTTGAAAACCAGATAAGGAATGCAGAGAAAATTCTCTCCAGAAAACTGTATATATGTGACGACATGCAGATATGTTTCCTATGGTTTCAACTGGTTCACAGTCCTTCTGAATCCTGTCAATAGACCATGGACTCCAGGTCAAGAACGTTAGGATTAGGGAATCAGAATGTTGAAGCACTGAGCAGAATTCCCACCATCAAGCCATAATTTCAGAGCATAAGGCAGAGGAAATACCTTCCATGAATGCTGAGAACTTGAAGAAAATTCCTTTTGAACAAGGGACACAGTCTAGTGACAGCCCTGTTAAAAGGTGATAAAGCACAGACTAAAATCTGGTATACTGATGCCCCCAGCTTTATTTTTATTACTAAGAACTGCCTTAGCTATACGGGGTTTTTTCTGGTTCCATACAAAACGCAGAATCATTTTTTCCAAATGTTGAAAGTACGATGTTGGTATTTTGATAGGAATGGCATTGAATAGGTAGATTGCTTTGGGAAGTATAGACATTTTAACAATGTTGATTCTTCCCATCCATGAGCATGGTAAGTTCTTCCATTTGTTAATATCCTCTGCTATTTCCTTTCTGAGAATTTCATAGTTTTCTTTATAGAGGTCCTTCACCTCCTTCATTAGGTATATTCCTAGGTATTTCATTTTCTTTGAAACTATGGTGAAGGGAGTTATGTCCTTAATTACCGTCTCATCTTGACTGTTATTGGTGTATACAAAGGCTACTGACTTGTGGACATTGATTTTATATCCTGAAACATTACTGTATTTTTTGATGACTTCTAGGAGTCTTGTGGTTGAGTCCTTGGGGTTCTCTAAGTATAAGATCATATCAGCAAAGAGGGAGAGTTTGACCTCCTCTGCTCCCATTTGGATTCCCTTGATTTCCTTGTCTTGCCTGATTGTATTGGCTAGAACTTCCAGCACTATGTTGAATAGTAAAGGTGACAGAGGACAACCTTGTCTGGTTCCAGTTCTAAGAGGAACAGCTTTCAGTTTTACTCCATTCAGTAACATATTGGCTGTGGGTTTGTCATAGATAGCTTCAATCAGTTTTAGAAATGTACCACCTATGCCTATACTCTTCAGTGTTCTAATTAGAAAAGGATGCTGGATTTTATCAAATGCTTTTTCTGCATCTATTGAGAGGATCATGTGATCTTTATTTTTGCCTCTGTTAATATGATGGATAACGTTTATGGACTTGCATATGTTAAACCAGCCTTGCATCCCTGGGATGAAGCCTACTTGATCATGATGAATGACTTTTTTGATGATAAGCTGTAATCTATTGGCTAGGATTTGTTGAGAATTTTTAAAGCCATAGTGGTCAAGGCAGCATGGTACTGGCACAAAAACAGAGACATAGACACTTGGAATCGAATTGAAAACCAAGAAATGAAACTAACATCTTATAACCACCTAATCTTCCATAAACCAAACAAGAACATACCTTGGGGGAAAGACTCCCTATTCAATAAATGGTGTTGGGAGAACTGGATGTCTACATGTAAAAGACTGAAACTGGACCCACACCTTTCCCCACTCACAAAAATTGATTCAAGATGGATAAAGGACTTAAATTTAAGGCATGAAACAATAAAAATCCTTCAAGAAAGCATAGGAAAAACACTGGAAGATATTGGCCTGGGGAAAGACTTCATGAGGAAGACTGCCATGGCAATTGCAACCACAACAAAAATAAACAAATGGGACTTCATTAAACTTAAAAGCTTCTGTACAGCTAAGGAGACAATAACCAAAGCAAAGAGACAACCTACACAATGGGAAAGGATATTTGCATATTTTCAATCAGACAAAAGCTTGATAACTAGGATCTATAGAGAACTCAATCCACATGAAAAAAGCCAACAATCCCATATATTAATGGGCAAGAGACATGAATAGAACTTTCTTTAAAGATGACAGACGAATGGCTAACAAACACATGAAAAAATGTTCATCATCTCTATATATTAGAGAAATGCAAATCAAAACAACCCTGAGATATCATCTAACCCCAGTGAGAATGGCCCACATCACAAAATCTCAAAACTGCAGATGCTGGCGTGGATGTGGACAGAAGGGAACACTTTTACACTGCTGGTGGGACTGCAAACTAGTACAACCTTTCTGGAAGGAAGTATGGAGAAACCTCAAAGCACTCAAGCTAGACCTCCCATTTGATCCTGCAATCCCATTACTGGGCATCTACCCAGAAGGAAAGAAATCCTTTTATCATAAGGACACTTGTACTAGACTGTTTATTGCAGCTCAATTTACAATCGCCAAAATGTGGAAACAGCCTAAATGCCCACCAACCCAGGAATGGATTAACAAGCTGTGGTATATGTATACCATGGAATACTATTCAGCCATTAAAAAAATGGAGACTTTACATCCTTCGTATTAACTTGGATGGACGTGGAAGACATTATTCTTAGTAAAGCATCACAAGAATGGAGAAGCAGGAATCCTATGTACTCAATTTTGATATGAGGACAATTAATGACAATTAAGGTTATGGGGGGGGAAGCAGAAAGAGGGACGGAGGGAGGGGGGTGGGGCCTTGGTGTGTGTCACACTTTATGGGGGCAAGACATGATTGCAAGAGGGACTTTACCTAACAATTGCAATCAGTGTAACCTGGCTTATTGTACCCTCAATGAATCCCCAACAATAAAAAAAAAAAAAAAGGCAATAAAGCTTACGTGATTTCCTGTACTCTCGCTATATGACAAAAGTACAATCAAACAAAACCAAAAAACCCCAAAATCTCAGTCTGTGAGCCTGCTTCCTTCAGGAGAGGCATATCCTAGAGGCACATGTGGGGGCGAGGGGATCCTGTTAGTTGGAGGAGCTGAGAAGACTCTTTTCCTAAACACAATCCCCCACTTGCCCTTCCCTTTCTTCTCCATTAACATCATCATCACGCATCCGCTAATACTAACACAGGGTTAAACATAAATGGAATTCTGCAGTATTATTAATTCTAATGATATTAGACACCATTAGTAATCACTTTAGTATGCTGCCTTTGTTGTTCTACTATTTTGAAAATAAAAATTATTGTGAGGGCTTCTGATAGCTTTGCCAGTGACCCTGAACTCTTATTTCCCTTGTTTAGACAAAAACAGCCTTAGCCAAAAACTTGCAATCGTTCTTAATATGGCCACCCTGAGATAGGATTGCAGACAAATATAAGTAAATTGGGAGAATTTATTGTACTGCTGGCACTCATGGCAACCTTTATATTTTTAGTCTATCCTATAGCTGCCAAAGGTGAAGCTCAGAACTGGACAAAGCTTTGTTTCCTTTATCAGTAATTATGTTTCTTTTCTGGTGGCTGCTCTTCACAGACTGACCTGACACCTATGGACTTACTCTGCTTCTGTCCTGTCAAGCCCGTTGCATACCAGGGCTCACCGAAAAGCGTGGCAGTCTGATGACCACTGCTCACTCTCATCTCCCCGGTCTGGTGACCGCTGCTCACTCTCATCTCCCCGGTCTGGTGATCTCTGCTCACTCTCATCTCCCGGTCTGGTGATCTCTGCTCACTCTCATCTCCCCGGTCTGTGATCTCTGCTCACTCTCATCTCCCCGGTCTGGTGACCTCTGCTCACTCTCATCTCCCCGGTCTGATGATCTCTGCTCACTCTCATCTCCCCGGTCTGGTGACCGCTGCTCACTCTCATCTCCCCGGTCTGGTGACCGCTGCTCACTCTCATCTCCCCGGTCTGGTGATCTCTGCTCACTCTCATCTCCCCGGTCTGGTGACCTCTGCTCACTCTCATCTCCCCGGTCTGGTGACCGCTGCTCACTCTCATCTCCCCGGTCTGGTGACCGCTGCTCACTCTCATCTCCCCGGTCTGGTGACCGCTGCTCACTCTCATCTCCCCGGTCTGGTGAACTCTGCTCACTCTCATCTCCCCGGTCTGGTGACCGCTGCTCACTCTCATCTCCCCGGTCTGGTGAACTCTGCTCACTCTCATCTCCCCGGTCTGGTGACCGCTGCTCACTCTCATCTCCCCGGTCTGGTGACCGCTGCTCACTCTCATCTCCCCGGTCTGGTGATCTCTGCTCACTCTCATCTCCCCGGTCTGGTGACCGCTGCTCACTCTCATCTCCCCGGTCTGGTGATCTCTGCTCACTCTCATCTCCCGGTCTGATGATCTCTGCTCACTCTCATCTCCCCGGTCTGGTGATCTCTGCTCACTCTCATCTCCCCGGTCTGTGATCTCTGCTCACTCTCATCTCCCCAGTCTGGTGATCTCTGCTCATTCTCATCTCCCCGGTCTGGTGATCTCTGCTCACTCTCATCTCCCCGGTCTGGTGATCTCTGCTCACTCTCATCTCCCCGGTCGGTGATCTCTGCTCATTCTCATCTCCCCGGTCTGGTGATCTCTGCTCACTCTCATCTCCCTGGTCTGGTGATCTCTGCTCACTCTCATCTCCCCGGTCTGGTGACTGCTGCTCACTCTCATCTCCCCGGTCTGGGGATCTCTGCTCACTCTCATCTCCCCGGTCTGGTGATCTCTGCTCACTCTCATCTCCCCGGTCTGGTGACCTCTGCTCACTCTCATCTCCCCGGTCTGGTGACCTCTGCTCACTCTCATCTCCCCGGTCTGGTGACCTCTGCTCACTCTCATCTCCCCGGTCTGGTGACCGCTGCTCACTCTCATCTCCCGGGTCTGGTGATCTCTGCTCACTCTCATCTCCCTGGGCAAGCCAACCTTACCTACCCTTGCACCTTATTCATCCCAGGTCACTTGTGCCTTCCTTGCTGGGAGACATGGTGTCTCTATTGTGCGGGTGTCTCTGTGAAATTGTGTGGCAGCATCAAGACTGTAACGGCTGCAAATCTTTAGAAACCAGTTTAAAAGGGAAAAGGGAAATGTGGAGTCAAGGTAAAAACCATTCCTCAATCCCGCTTCCATCAGCACAGTGCTGCCACAGCAACCAAACCTGGCTCTTCTTGCTCCTCCCACTGACTATCTTGCTTGCTTGGGTATTCAAGGGCATTTGCAGAGAACTGCTGCAGTTTTCTGATCCACACTATTTTAATTTTATACCAATTCATTTTATGCCATTTCTTCCCTTGAGCATTAAATAAAGAAGAGACCAAAAGTTTCAAAATCCAAGCATACACAGGATTTCTGACCTCAGCTTTCCGTTCAGTCAAACACGCAAGACCAATTCCTACTTTCTCTTCTCAAAGCATCATGTTTCTCCTTTCCTTATTTGCCCTATACCCCCAGCGCACTCACACACACACATTCACACCCCTGCCATCTGAAAACAGCTTGTGATATATTTGAAGAAATAGTTGGAAAATCAAATTTAAATATATAGATATAAAACCTTAAGCCTTTTAATGACTTGTAACCCTTTCACGATTAAGCCAGAGCTAAGGAAGTTTAAGGAAAGGTGGACTTGGTATAATGAAATCCAGCTTTTTTTTTTTTTTTTTCACTTGACATGTCTTCATTCTAAATAATAAGGGAAGCTCATTGCCTTCATTTTGAAGCACCAAGAAAATAGGATGTTCTTCAGAAGATGTAAGGAACTGGAGAACTACTGTGATTTGATTGTTTTAGCAGTATGTGGAGCCTGGTGGTGGTGGGGAAGTTATCTTTCATAACAGGAGCACCAGGAGATACATGGGCAGAGAGTCCCACACAGGCTGACATGGGACTGGACACCAAAGCTCTCCCGGGAACTGAGTGAGAAGGTGGGGTAAGGGGCCTGGAGGTCCTTTGTGCAGGGCAGACGTCCTGTATCTGACGATGTGCAGAGATAACTGAGAAGCAGCAAGTGTAGGCTGCAGTTTGCGACCTTCCTCAGACCCGACATGGTGGAAGATGTTGTATGAGCTCTCGGCACGTGGGAGGCCCAGCCCACTGCACTCTGATGCCATCCCTCCCCTCCCTTTCTTTCTTATCAAAGTCCTCAAGCTACAGATTTCCCATTTGTGTCCTCAGACATATTATCTTCCCTTGGAAATCATTCTTGATTCCTCTGGGATCAAAGAAAATAACAAAGAATGACTTTCCACCCTTTCCTAGAAATGGCGAACATTATCTCTAGGATTCGCTAACACTGTTCAGCTCTCGGCCTTCTGGACCTTCAGTGGATGCCCTTCTCAGCTTCTTCAGCTGCTGTGCGTGGCCATTTAACCTGCTCTGACCAGTGAAATATGTGCTTCCATGTAACTGCATGAAGGGCCAGTATTTACCTCAGCAAATCTCTCCCCCCTTCCCAGGTGACTGAGGAAGCACCGTGTGGACCTGGAGTTCTTCTAGCTTGTGTCCCTGGGTGAAGAAAGAGACTCCCAGCGACTCATTTGGGTATGTAGTGTGAGCAAGAAATAAATGTTTGATGTATCAAGCAACCATATAATCCAGCCTATCCTGAATATCTAATTAGGGTCATAAATCCTTGGACAAAAACTGCAATTTATCTACTCTTCATAATAATCCTAGTGAGGTAGTCCGTTTTTCCATTCCTCATTCCAATGAGAAAAATGGGGGTGGAGAATAGACATAATATACTCAATAACTCAAAGGTAAGTGGCAAAGTTGGAGCCTGAGCCCAGATTTTATTACCGCAAACCCCCTACTCTCTCTACTGTACCATGACGGTAGTTCACTCCTATGTTATGTGGGCAGGAGAACAGATTCGTTTCTGAAGAAACATGTAACAGAACTGGATAAAATAATGAGAAAAATACTACAAACCATGCGAGAAAATTCATGCTTTTATGTTGAAAAAATGAGTAGCAGTCCTGGAAACATCTGCCAAGCTTTAGAGCATTTTATTTTTGCTAGTGTTGCTTCCTCATAGCAAAGGAAAGTTCAAATATCTAGTGAACAAAATAGGGATTCCCACATGAATATCACTCTCAGATTAAACAAATTGAATTGCAGATAATCTAAATCTGAGTAAAATTTAAGAAATAATATTCCTTGAAATTTTAAATGTGAAATGTCATGCATATCAAATAAGAAGTGAAAAGGTACATATCACCCTCTAATAGTGAAGAGATCAAGACTTTCTATAGGGGTGGAACTTTAAAGTTTTGCTAGATATTCTCATATGTTATTTGGATGTTTTCCAACATGAATTTATTTATTATTTTGTGATGAAGAACTGCTGGCCCCATAATTGTGGCTTGGTGAGAAATCGTATTTGGTAATTCAGTGAAAAGCTACACCTGTTTATCACTTGGCTTAGCTCATCAGCATTTTTTTTTTTTTAAATTGAGACAGAGTCTCACTATGTACAGAAAGATTCTGTATCAGAAAAATGTTAGGAAGAAGTGGCTGGCCATCTCTTGGATTCCCACATAGTCCCTGCAATATATGCTCTCATTAAAGTTTTGGTTTAATGCTAAAATTGAAGCGGCTGTTTATGGATTCCCCAGTGTCTTGAGTGCAATATGAAAACGAGAGCAATGTTTAAATTGTGGTACATGGCAAAGAACAACCAAAAGAGGATTTAATATGTGTATACTTAACTATATTTCTTAATGAAAAAAATGTATACCTTCTTACAAGGGCAAAGAGTAATTATTATGTTTCAATGAATTAGTAATGTTTAAAGAGATGTGTTGATATAGACATTATCATCTACTGTTTTAAGTAATTTAAACTGCTCTCAATTACTGCTTTATTTAATCTTGATCTTATTCTTTAATTCAGCTAATATCTCACCTTCAACCTGATTTTAGAGGTTTTTCTTCCTGCTCTGTTATTTTCATGAGTGTTAACAAGTATAACATTTCACGTACAAAAGAGAGAATATTTTAATTGTCACAGATTCAAGTCCAGAACTTGAGGTCTAAACTCAGGCTCTTTCTCTGTGTTAGAATTTATTTATTTATTTATTTATTTTTGAGACAGAGTCTCACTTTGTCGCCCTTGGTAGAGTGCTGTGGCATCACACAGCTCACAGCAACCTCCAACTCTTAGGCTTAAGCGATTCTCTTGCCTCAGCCTCCTAAGTAGCTGGGACTACAGGCGCCTGTCACAATGCCTGGCTATTTTTTGTTGGAATTCTCATTGCTGTTTTAGCTGGTGGGGGCCGGTTCAAATCTGCCACCCTCGGTATATGGGGCCGGCGCCCTTAACCACTGAGCCACAGGCACTGTCCTGTGTTAGAATTTAGGTAATAAGCAAACAAATAAATCAAGAAAAACTACACTTTGAACCCATATGATTGCAGAGAGAAAGGCTATCATCAACTACGTGTCTTTGGTGAAGAATGTTAACCTATATAAACATATTTTCCCCAAAGAGAAGAGCTCGCTCAAAAGTAGCTTTTCATATTTTACTATAAATTTTGAACACAAAAATTTTGTAATTTGTAAATTAAAAAAAAGGGACCATTAGCAGCCATCTGGTCCACCTCAGATCCATGATGACATGGAGAAAGTGGAATCCTGTTTCACATTGCTGGTGAGAATGTACAGTGGTGCAGCCCCTTTGATGTCCATAGCAGCATTATTCATAGTAGCCAAAAAGTAGAAATGATCTGAACATGTATCAACTAAATAAATAAAATGTGGTATATCCACAGAATAGCATATTATTTGGCAAGAAATGAAGAAAGGACAAGAGGATGGAGACGGTGCTCACACATCCTCTCCCATGGACGAGCCTTTAAACCCTGATGCTAACTAAAAGGAGGCCAGACATGTATGACCCCATTTATGTGAGATGTCCAGAACTGGCAAATCCACACAAACCAACAGCAGGTGAGTACGTGTATGAGGCTGTGGGGAACTTGGGGGAGTAGGAGTGGGAAGTGACTGCTAATGGATATTCAATTTCTTTCTAGGATGATGAAAATGTTCTGGAATGAGACTATGGTTATGTTTGCACAACTCTGAATATACTAACAACTGTATGGGTGGATTTTAGGGTATGTGAAATATATATCCAAAAAGTTGCAAGAATAAAAGAACTCTATGCTCACTGTAAGTATAAAATCTCTAAGATCATAATTTGGGGAGTAATTTGTCCACTCTATAATGATGTTCACGAAGATGATGATGATGATAATATACTGATGGCTAGAAAAGAGTACCAATGGGAAGTAGTTCTATTTGTAAGTGAGACTATGGGGTATATTCTTTTTATATTATGCACTTCTATTGTTTTTGTTTTATATGTATATTGAATGTGTGCTGCTTCTGTAATCAGGAAAAAAGTTAACTATCATAGTTTTAAAAAAAGTTTTTATAAAAAATAAAAGAAAAATGTTAAAAAGGTTTATAAATGAGGCTTTGGAAGGCATTGATAGGGGCTACAGACCAAGCAGGCAAAGGTGGTTAGAAGTGTAGGGCTTTGGAGGGTGGGGAGAAATGGACAGAAGCGCAAGGGAAAGGCAACAGCTTTCTAAATAGTTCTTTCCAGCATCATTGCTTACTCTTTCTGGACTCTGAGGGTAGAAATGTATCTGTCTTATTTACCCCAGGTCAAGAATTACATCTGGGACATAGGGAGGTGCTTAATAAACGTTAATTGAATATATGAGCAGATACTTGTTGCCAGAATCCTTTTCCTAAAATATAGATGACAACTGGGTCTACCCCTAGCAACATATGCATGCCTTTACCCAAATTAGAAAAGCTGTCCCCTTCCCTTTGGTTGATGTAGCTCCTGCCAAGGGTCTGTGGCTGGGAGAGCCAATCACAGGTTCACCCTTGACTGGCCCCCAACCCCTGCCTGGCCAATTTTCCTTCTTAGGGCCCCCCTCCCAACTGCATACGACTGTAAAGGATAAAGTCCATGCTCCTGGGGCTGAAAATCAAAGTCCTTCTCAATTTCAATCCAAATTTCCTGCCCCATTATAATCAATTTCCAATACCCACTCTGTGCCCAAGCTATTGTAATTCCCTGCTTCGTGTCCCACTACGCCTCAGCCCACCAATTTAGTGACTTTATGCCAAACACCTACCAGTTAACAAGGACGAGTCATCTACATTCTAATATTGCTCCCAGCAACTGTCTGGGATCCTGCCTCTGTCTTCATGTGCTCCCATCCTCATGTCCTCCTTCCTGTCTCTGACTGCGTAGATACTCCAGCTTCTGACTCTCAGCTTCACCTTCTTTTGTTTTGGACTTGGACCCCTTTGGACAATTTCCCCAGACCCTTTGGAGGAAACAGCCAGACTCTTTCATTCTCCTCAGGTGGAATCAATAGTCACTCTTTCTCTGAACTCAGCATGTTGTACAAAGCTTTATAAAGCTTTGATGATACCATATTACGTTTTCTCCTTACATATTTCTACCTTAAGACTTTGGAGCTTCAAATGGAAGGAACTCCATACCTTATTCTTAGGCACTTAGCAATGTGCCTGGCATATCACCAGGTGTTCAGTGACTCTGTATAAACAAAATGAGTAAATGAAACATGGAGACAGACTCTGGTCTGAGTAGAGAAATTGGGACTGCTGGGGTAGATTTGAGAAGGATGGAGTTAGATTGTGAAAGTTACTGAAATTCAAACAGAGGAGGGTGTTTAGACATGAGGTGGAAAAAAGAAATCAGGGGTCACTTCAGATCTCAGAGAAGGGGATGACAGGATATGAATGGCATTTTGGAAGTAGTCTTCCAAAATAATCTTTTGATTCTTGGAAGAGTCAAAGGCTGGTGTATCTACGTAGTCGGAGACAGGAAGAAGATTTTGGAAGATTGCTTCCAAAATGTGTCACCACTCGGGGTAGAGGAGAATGAAGAGGAGCCGGCACTCACAGCAAGCACTCAATCAATCACTTATTGTTGGATTGGTTGATCCTAGAGAAACTCTTACATATATATATTGGTAGGGAAGAGAGAATGAAAAAAAGAGCAGGAATTCAAGAGATCATGCAAAGCAAAGACAGCCAGGTCTTGGGAGCTGATAGAAAATGTAGATGAAAGGAAGGCTAAAGCCACTGGGAGCAGAATGGGATGGACCATGGATAAGGGGGGAAGTGGAGAGGGGAAGCTGACTTGTAAGGGAAGAAGAGACCAGCTGTGAACCTCCTGAGGTGCAGTGGTCAGTCTACGCACATGTGTGTGCTCATGGACCGAGTAGTGAGGCACGCCCATGACACAAACCAACCCTGTGCCTTCTCCTAGGTCTGCCCTCCCACTGTGCACCTCCCACACTGGCTCGGTTTGTAGCCAACAAAGACAAAATTACTCATAAAATGAATGGAAACAATCTGCCTTTTCCTTGCCATAGGAGGAATTTTTCTTAATTGCTTTTTTTTTTTTTTTTTGGAGTTCTGGATCATATATCCTGTAGTCTGATTAAATCCCTTAGAAGTCAAACATGCACGAGAGGCTCGCAGCGTGAATCTCCGAGTTGGGGTTGACTTGTTGCATGTAAATGGACATGCCTTGGAAAGCTCCACTTCCCCAGGGAAGGAGCATGTGCTTTTCCTCTCTGGTGCTAAATTTATTCCTCAACATTTTAGGGGAAATAGGAGCCGGTTATAATGTTAATAAAAACTGAGTTTCTGAATAATTTTTCCTTGTAAAATTAAGTTTTCTAATATGAATCTCTTATATTTGTATGGATCTTTTCTTTTTTAAAAAAAAATGCTTTCCATTCATAGTTTTTCCTTTTGTTCTCTTCAATTCTCTTTAAAGGAAGCCTGGCATGTAGCAGGTGCACGTGTTAGTATAAAGAAAAGCACACCATTTATCTAAGAAAAGGCAGCTCATAAATATAGACACCTACTTGCTTATATTACAAAGAAGTTTACCTTCTATCCTTGTCCCTCTCTCTCTTCATATATATATATTTGTTGTTGTTTTGTTTTGTTTTGTTTAAGACAGAGTCTCACTTTGTCACCCTTGATAGAGTGCCATCACATCACAGCTCACAGCAACCTCCAACTCTTGGGCTGAAGTGATTCTGTTGTCTCAGCCTCCCAAGTAGCTAGGACCACAGGTATTCACCACAATGCCTGACTATCTTTATATAATTTTAAAAAATTTTTATGGTCTAGTGGCTCGGCACCTGTAGCTCAGTGGCTAGGGCACCAGCTACATTGTAAGGGAAGATGGTTTGAACCCGCCACCTCCGATGGCGGGTTCAAACCTGGGCCTGGGCCTGCCAAACAACAATGACAACTACAACAACAGCAACAAAAATAGCCAGGCATTGTGGTGGATGCCTGTAGTCTCAGCTACTGGGAGGCTGAGGCGAGAGAACCTAACAATTGCAATCAGTGTAACCTGGCTTATTGTACCCTCAATGAATCCCCAACAATAAAAAAATAAAAAAGAGTTTGAGGTTGTGGTGAGCTGTGTTGCCACAGCACTCTACAGAGGGCAACATAGTGAAACTATCTCCAAAAAAAAAAAATTTTATGGTCCAGTGGACGGTAAACCATTGCATAAAAAGAGGGAGGGACAGGGATAGAAAGTAGATTTCTTTAACT
Organism: Nycticebus coucang; assembly: GCF_027406575.1. Taxonomy (NCBI): domain Eukaryota; kingdom Metazoa; phylum Chordata; class Mammalia; order Primates; family Lorisidae; genus Nycticebus; species Nycticebus coucang. The sequence goes on from NC_069790.1 coordinate 60,038,839, forward strand.
ATACCTGTTTTTAGATCTGAATTTGAAGCTATAAATACATTTCACAATGTTATTGAATAAAAATTTTTAAGGGCAATACAAAAAATGAAAAATAAATAAATTTGTTCACTAGTTGGTGGTATCTGAGAAGAATTATTGCAAGTTATTTTAAGACATAGAAATATGACTATGGTACTATAAAGTAAATGGGTTATATAGTGTATTTCTGATGGGAATAGCCTAATAAAAACAAAGAACTATGACAAGAGAAAAAATGGAAGAAAAAACATTCAACCATTCTCATTAACCATATTGCCATTCTGAGGCTAGGGCATGTGCAGTGTGGGATAAAGCTGATGAGGAATCCTTTGGTCATAATTTTTAGTGTGTAGAAAGGAGTCATCATTCTAAGATCAGTGGGTTAAATTAAAAATTCTGTGATCTTGAATTTGAATTGTGACTATCAACACAAACTTGTAATGTGTTTCATCTTTAAAAGAAACACACATATCACAATCTATTGAAAAGTTCTCACAACCTGTCTATTGAAAAGGTTTATAAACAGTCAATGATCAACCTAGTAGCAACGTCCACCCCTAGCACTCAAATTATGTCTCACTGCAGAAAAGGCTGATTTCAGGTCTGGGGCAGGAAAAACATCACTCAAGACTGGAACATCTTGTCATACCAGAAAGAAAGGACACTTCTAGAAATTATTAGTCTTGTCAAAAGGAGTGAGTGTTAATTAGTTCAAAAACTATAGGAATGTGATCCATACCTGATAGGAATCCACAATTTCAAGGGAAAGACATATAAATTAATAAGAATAAACCTTGATATAAAATAGAAAATAGTAAGGTACAAGGTTGAGGAGGAAGAACAATTACTTCTTTCCGGAGAAGTCAAAAAAGGAAAGGGCGCTTTTTAAAGAAATGAGCATGAGAGAATAAGGAAGGAGGGCATTTCCACGCACAGGTAGCCAGGACTGGTGGGTGTGGGAGAGAGACAGCCCCTGAGCATCTCTGCAGCTGAGGCACTGAGTGAGTTTCAAGGATGGGGTGGAAAGGGATGAGGGCCAGATCATGTAGGCCTAAGGATTCTTCCCTTTCTTGTCTCGCCTTCAGGACTTACTAGAATGTTTCTAAGGAGGAAGTGACTGATCACATTGGTGTGTTGAAAAGAAACCTCTCTCAGTAGTGAAGATGGGGGGCAGTGAGGAGGGGAACAGCCAGAGGCCGGGACAAACTTAGAAAGCAGATGAGGGATAAAGAGGGCCTCCACTATGGTGTGGGACAAGGAGAAGAGAAAGTGGACTTTAAGATAATATTGAGATGGCAGATTGACAGGTCTTGGTGGCTCATTTCATGTCTGGTTAAAAGACAAGTCATGGAGGATGCTGAGCTTTCTACTGTGGACAACTGTGCTGATGGCAATATAAGTAATAAACTGGAAAAGGAACACAAAATCTTGCAGTGAAAGTACGACTTGTCACCTCATTCATGTTTGTTTTTATCTCACCTAAGAGACATTGCACAAATGAATAAATCCATCACTAGTTTTGGTCTCTCGAACACCAAGCTCAATAACAAGACGGCACCTCCAGGCTGGATTTGGACTTTGTTCTATGGAAAAAATTGTGGACTGTGCACAACTGACCCTCAATTTATAAAACAATCTTCATCAATTGTTCATAATAATAGTATGCATTTTTAAAAGACAAAATATATCATAAAATAAAAAAATCAAAGATTAAAATTAAGCAGCTTCTCCTCAAATTATGCAGTATCAAGAAAGTTAATTCCTAGTGTCATGCTTGTATTTTAAAAGTGACCTTAATTTAAAACCAGTATTTTCTCCAAGATTAAAAAAAATGTACCCCACTTACTTATAAAATCATATTTTAGTACATAGAACAACACCAGTTATGGCCAGTATAGAGATGAAGCCTTCTTCAGTTGGAAAATCATTTTGAAAAACTGAATTGAAGGTTGGGTGCAGTGGCTCACGCCTGTAATCCTAGCATTCTGGGAGGCTGAGGCAAGTGGATCCCTTGAGCTCAGGTGTTTGAGACCAGACCGAGCAAGAGGGAGATCTACTAAAAATAAAAAACCCCAAACAGGTGGGCATTGTAGTGGGTGCCTGTAGTCCTAGCTACCCAGGTAGCTGAGGCAAGAGGATTTCTTGAGGCCAAGAGTTTGAAGTTGCTGTGAGCTATAATGATGCCAGGGCACTGTACCCAGGGCAACAGAGTGAGACTCTGTCTCAAAAAACAAAAACAAACCAAAAAAAAAAAAAAAAAAATCTGAATTGAAACCTGAGAAATCAAAATGAAGTTTTTCATGAAAGTTACTTAGTTATAATAAAATCTTTCAAAATTATGTTCCTTTTCATTTGGTATATTCTTCATTATAAATGACTGAATATAAGCAAACAGATTATTTTTAATTAATAAATCAATTTTCACTGAAGGAAGACAACATAATTGTATGTCTCTACTTAAAAACTATCTTCCTATGTGGGCAGTACACCAAAGAGTCTTTTATTGTGGTCTTCAAATTACTCTAAATATTATTTTAATATTAGAAAACCTGCAAATTACAATTACACAGTCATTTATTTCTGCCATCATCAGAACTAAAGGGTAGATCCAAGAACATTTAGTAGAATCATTCACAATACAGAAAGAATAAAATACCTGAAAGCAAAATTGTTCTCTGTATATAAAATTAACACATATGCATATTTTTTGAAAAATACTGCATGGGGGGAATATGCTAAAATGGACATTTACCTATATTTTTAGACCTACTATGAACTTCGGACTCCAGGCCATTCTGTGTCTGCAAACACACAGGGAACAACTTATCATAGCATCACTATTTGACCTCTAAGGAACAGCTCCTGTCATCACAGAGCCAAAGTGCTGGCGAAACATTTATCTAGATGAAAGACCTCAAGCAGTTAACCTGCTCAGCAGAGGCAATGCAACCAGGCAACAGGATAATGACCTCTATCCAAATGTGGAAGGTACATCAATTTAATACCCTGACAGCTTGACAAAAGATGATGGTAGCTCAGCAGGAAAACATTAGCCATGATAACGCAGGGTACTGTATGTGAAAAGAATGAATATAGCACAATGCTATTTGGGCTGAGGAGGGATTTTTTTTTTTTTTTAACCAACTTTATATTTAGGACGGTAGTCGTGCCTAAAGCCTCCTTCCATTCTTTTCTACCTGAAGAATATCCTGATAAAAGTAAAAAAGGCAGTGTGGATTAAATCGACAGCTTAAACACAAATTGAGTTTCCTAAGTAAGCCAGGAAGTGCTGCACATCATTTCTGGCAGGCTTGTTACCATTTCCGAGCAGAAAAACCCGGGCACTGGTACAGTGGCTTAATCCACTTGAGAAAAAACCGGTAACTCAAATAAGTGTGAACAAGATCGGGCTTACCATGTGTATTATTTTGTTTTATTTTTAAAGGGAGAAGGTACTTGGATCGCTTTGGGGTGCTTCTGATCTTCAGTTGTAAAATGTCCCTACTGCAAATTCAGTTAAAAAAACAATTTAATTTTAGAGTAGGAGCATGATCATGCTTGTATGTTTATTCAGGGACCTTTCCTCTGTGACGGGGTTTCAGCCTGTGAGGTTTTCTCTACACATGGCAGGCAGCTGTCAGAACCAGTGTGAGGGGTGAAAGGGCAGCCCGGCTGCTCTGTTAAATCACGGGGTTCCATCAACATCTCAGAATTCCTGCCGAGTGGGAGCTGGGAGACCACAGATTAGAGTACACTGGAGTGTGTGTATTAGGTCACTCAGTGTCTATCAAAGCGATATCACACCGGTGAGCTGTACAATAGATTTTACTGTGTCCGTTCAAAGAAATTGTAAGGAAAGTGGACATGTGTGTAGCAGACCATAGCTGAAACGCTGACTTCTTGTCTTTAAATGGATGGATTTATTACCCACCAGATAAATGAAGAATAGGGCACAATCAATAGCTCTGGAAAACAAGAGGCTGGCAGTTTTATTCTGTAGTTGGAAATGGCTGTTCGGCAGATACGTGATGAAGCAGATGAAGTCCACGGCCCCGCACAGCAGAGGGGAAAGGGCCCAATGACGGCTGGAATCCTGGCCCAGGAACTTGTTCCTCTACCTGCCCTGGATGGTCACTTCACCCCAGTTCCACAAAACTCTAATGTCCTGGTTTGTAAACTGGAGATAATAGTATCTGTCTTATTTACTTTCCTACATGGGTAAATGAAAAAAGGATTCCTAATTGAGAAAAGTCTTTCAAAATGTTGAAAGGAATGTTATTTTATGGGATAATGTATGATAATTAAGAAAATGAAATGTAACTTGTATTAGTGGGTATCTGTCTACATATAAAAATAGGAAATATCTGTTTCTTCAATACTTATTGTTTAATTTCATTTTAGCAGTGTAAAATTCATGTTACCCAAGGCATCATGTAATCTTTAATAAGATAACAAATATAAAGTAAATATTTAATAGCACCATGCCTGAAAAGTGAAATTTGAAAAATGTTTTAAAATTTCATCTTACATTTTAATACTTCAAATATAACTTCTATAAGGGATTCTTTGGCTGTGATAAGTATGTACCTGAATTTCTATTAATAATAGCTAAAGCTAACAAAATATTTACCATGTGCCAGGTACCGTTATAATTATATTATAAATGTTTATTGTTTAATTCACATAATCAAATATAAATTGGCCCCAATTATCAGCTTTTAGACTCTGTCACCATCTTACAAAATATACAAGACTCTGCTTTATGATCTCATTTTGGGTTAAATACATTTTTTAATCTTGTCAAATGTAGACAACTGTTGTCTACAAAACAATTTCATTTTATACTCTCTAAGGTAGATACTATTCTTTCCCCATTATTTAGATGAGAATACAGTAGGAGCACTGTAAGTAGACCACCCAGGGAACATACAGAGGTGGTCAACATAAGGAACCAGGCCTACTGTACTGATCTATACATCTGCTGCATGTGTGGTCTGTGAAAATTGGGTCAACTTAATGAAGTGGTCAATGTAGAGAGGTGGTCAAGTATGGAAGTTCTACTATATCATGCCCTGAGAGGTGAAGTGATTTGTACCACCAAGTTCTAGATCTAGGATTCATACCTGAGTAGTCTGCGGGGTGGCCTCTCTTTGCATTAGAGGGCCTGTAGCCTGTCTTTCATTTGGGGCAATGTCATGGTTCTCACCTAGGCAATTTGGAATCAAAAACTGGGATACCAGGTCGAGACCACCTCACCCAGAAGAAAGATCAAATATGCACGTGTCATGAAGACTGGTTCCCACTGGCACCATGGGTCTATAACATTATTTAACAGTCAGCTGGGCAGCTATGTCAGTGTGAATGCAGCAATGGCTGCTAAGTCAAAAAAGCACCTCCCAGGGAGGAAGTGGAAAAGACACCTAAAGACATTCATTCAGGTGAATTGTGACTTGAAAGGTACTGCTGACATTCACCACTGTGGCCACAGAAAAGACACCTTAGAATAACACAAATGTGGTGGTGGTGGGGGAATGGAGGGCTTTGTTTTATCTTTTTTAAAATTAGGAACATTCTTCATCATTGTTTGTAAATAAGTTCTTGAAGGAAATCTTTAAAAGACAGTAAAGAAATTCTTAGATTGCATTCCATTTTGTCTGTTGTTGGGTGACACAAGACAGTGTGAAATACAAATAGGTATAGATTGCGCTATGAATAGCAGCTTTGTAGCTCTCCCTTCAATAAACCCAAAGATTGTTTTTGTATTCAGTGACCTTTTGGGAGGGGATTTAAAATAAAAACTCAAAAGACACAGTACAATTTGTCTACACCAAAGCCCCAATTACAATTATCTGTCTCATCTTTTATGTTTACTTCTGAGAATTCTGCTGAGGTGAGCAAGAATTGAAAACCATTCCTCTCTTCTGGATAATACTATCGAATGAAGTGAGGGCTTGGATGGTTGCCCTCGCTGGTGATTGATTCTTTAATGAACTTCACCAACAGGCCCAAGAGCATAGAGACTGCTCAGCTCTCCAAGTTTTTATAGATAGTAATCAGTTCAGACACAGATTGAGCTGTGTTGTTGGGACTAGTCAGAAGGACCATTGTGTACACTCTATGAATAACAAAAACTGAAATTGAGATACATTTACAAATGCATTCACACACATTCAGAGACCTTATGAATAAAAAGTGAAAATGCCAAATTATGTAGGTTGGATCAGCATCTTATGAAAAGTATAAGGCTCTGCATTATTATTTTGCTCTAGGCTACACACATTTCCCGATCTTGTGAAATAGGAATAATATGAATAATCCATATGCCTTCTACAAAACAATTTTGTTTCATGGACTTTTGCATCAGTAGGACAGCTGTATTGCTGTATTGCTTCTAAAAAATTAATTAATAGGCCCTTCAAGTTTACCCTGTTCATAAGGCCATCCTATTTATTTATAAGTTTTATTAATTCTGAAGTCAGTTGCTTCTCAATGGTGTATTTATGTTCAATTAGGTCAGGTCCGCTGGGATGATATTTGGTCTTTCACAGAAGACACACAGAGCCTGTATGGACAGCAGGCTCAAGCTACTAAACATACTTTCTTTCCTAAGATTTGACTACAAGAATTTGTTAGAATTCAGTGGAAAAAAGTACAGAAATGCAGACATGCATTTCATAAGTCTCCTACATAAGACCTTCTACACATAAGGCTGTCAGTAACACGTTGCCTCCTCATTAGGGAAAAGGGCATTTAGCAAACTGTCCATTTGTGATAGCTGGTTTGTGTAGCCTGGTGTAGTCAACAAAGAAAGACACCCCCAAATACAAATGGAGGAAAACTGCTCTTTCACATTATGTCAGTTTGCTTAAAGAATGTGCATTAATTTTCATGTATGCTGAAATCACTAATTTCATGTAATTTCACGTACCCTCAAATCACTAATTTTCATGTATGAGGCAACAGAACAAAATATTTCTCAATAAAGCTGTGACTGATTAACTTCGATAGTGATGATGCCATAGAGCTAACTTTATAAATAAAAACAGTGTAGAGACATTTGACCTTCACATTGTTCAAAAGCAAGTTCACATTCTCACTTCTTTTAGGATAGTTATGCCTGGCTTCCTCTGAGAGCTATTTGAGCCAGCCCCAGTTGGTGGGTAAGTAAGAAAAGCGTCTGGGACGTCCACTTTCTCGGTCTTCCTGCGCTCTGATTTTCCTCGGTGGAATGTAATAAGCACAATTTCCTTTTGAAAACTATTATTAACCTGATGACTTAGCACAGAATCCTGGAGTTAAAAGCCATCCTGGAGACACAAAACTCTGTATCACAGAAAATGAACCAGAGGGCACACAGAGATTAAGTGACATGCTCGAGGTCACAGCTATTTGGTGACAAGGTTAAATTTAGTCCAAAACTCCTGTCTTTGGACGCCTAATGCAGGGCTTATTAACTCTACTAGCCTTAATGTGATGCGAGACAGACAAATGGCACCAACTCTTTGCAGTCTCTGTGTCAGCACATGATTATTAAATGTACGCTGTTGACTCTGAATTTGCTGAGGTTGGAAGAAATGTTCTGCAATCTAAATGTCACAGGCCTGGAAGTAATCAAAAGGAAGCTGAATGTTAGTTACTACTGTGCATAATGCTTGCAACAGATCTGTGGTTGGTTGCAATGTATTATTAGACCTTGGGTTTTTGTTGTGACTGTATGAACCATGCCACATAGGGAACGCTGAAGAGGGATCACAAAAATACCTTTTTTTCACTACTGTCCCTCAAGCAGCAGGGATCAAATAACTGTTTCTCAGCTGTCTGTCTTTTAAACAAAAATATCTCCCTCCCTCTACGCATATCTGTGGCAAGTTGGTGTCTGCTTCCTCTCCTCTTTTCTGCTCTATTTTTTTAGACCCCAACCTTGGATCACCAGGGGATACTGGGACTAGAAAGGGCCTGGCATGATGTTTCACAAATTTATCTTGGATTCCTTCAGTACGTCACAGTTTGCGTTCAACAGAGGCAGGCAGGCAGTGTGGAGCAGGCAGGCAGAAAATGGTCTGCAACTGGATACTGGGTGTGCAGAACCATCTGCTGCCAATCCTGATACTCGAAGGGCTTTCCACTCTGACGGTTTCCACTTGTACTTTGGGCCAGCTGCTGTCATGCCAACAACCTGATAATGGTGTGTTTTATTCATCTGCAACATAACCAGATCTTTCTACATTGGAAATCACAGAACTCAGTGGGACTTGAGGAATCATCTTTCACGTACCCCACTCCTTAACTGCACACAAATCCCCCAATTCTGTTACCCTGACTCTGGCCTGGTCACTTGCTAGCTGGACTTATTTCTGAAATTTATTTTGCCCCAGTAGCCTCGTGTATTAAGTGGGGATGACCAGAGTGGCTCTCTCTTAGGGTTGTTGTGAGGATTTAATGAGTAATATGTACAGGACTTACATAAAGTCTGCCATATAAGTGCCATATATTAATAATATGAGCCATTATGATTATTTCCATTTCACAAGGTTAAGATTAAGTCTTCCTTATAGTTTGGGATCTCAGCTGATTATAATTATCTGTACGTTAGTGAAGGAATGGCTGTTAACAATGAACATTATATGGTTATACCATAATTCATTCAAACATTCATTCACCTGTTATTGGACATTTACTGTGTTTCTAATGTCCCACTATGTAAATAATGCTGTGCGCTATCTGCCGCTGCTAGCATCTGTCCTTACAGTTCCCCTCTGAGGTGGCTGCTTTTAATCCAACACATACTTTAAAAATGAAAAACTATCACTTACACAATATAAATATAGTATGACCAAACAACTAGTGTTATATGGAAAACTCAAGTCCAGCATGCTTTTGTACCCCAAAGCCTTAATCAAGTGCCCAAATCATCTTCTTAACTAAAATGGTTATAGTAACAATCGGTGTGTGCACCTAAAGTTGCAAAATCCGTTTATCTGAAATTCTTCTTATATGGATCATTTCATTCTTCAATAATTCAGAGTATCACCAAAGGCTGGGGGGTGGGAAAGGCAGGAAATGGGGAATTGTTGTAAGGAGTGCAAAGTTTCAGTGAGACAGGAGGAATGCATTTCAAGCTCTATTGCACGTTAGGGTGACTATAGTCAGTCATAATGCATCGTAAATTTCAAAACAAGAGACTGAATTTTAAATATCTAACACAAAAAACAGTGAGATGACAGACATGTTAATTAGCTTAATTTAATTATTATGCACAGTGCAGTGCACTATACCCATAAATGTATATAATTATGATGTCAATCAAAATAATATTTAAACAATTCATAATAGCTGCAGTTATTATGTATTTTCCCCTTGGACCCAAACTCCTCAACTTAATCACCTTGACCTAGACTTATTATTAGGAAGGCTTACATTGCAGTGCTACGGGCAGCTTCATCAAACTTTGCGCTGGCTTCTAAAGGGCCTGGGTGCTTCCTCGCACCAATTTATTCCAGGCTGCCTAGACCAGCAAGACTGTGGCCCTGAAGAGCAATGTCAGGGGTCGAGGGGATACTACTATTGTACTCCAGCAAGATCTGCTTTTGTTTACACCTGTAATGAAATCTGACCAATACCTTGCTGGCCGGGGGAGGGGGAATTCCTGTCATAGTCATTGGCAGCAATGTGAACCAAACATCCAAGTGTTCATTTCAGGAACATAGATAAATTTGGGTTTTTTTGAAGAAAGAGATGATAATTGAGGAAAAACTGTGTGAGGATAATGAACGCGTAATTGGAGAAAGGAGTCTGTGAAGGCTCCGGCAGTACCACCCATCCAAGCAGAGGCTGCCTTCTCTGACTCCACGCCCCTTCTGTAAGAGGAACTGTCACTACAGTAACAATCATAATGGCTAACATTCATTGGTGGTTTACTGCGTGCCCCACTCCATCCTCAGTACTTGATGTATATCAACCTAATCCGTTTAATGTAATATAACAGTCCTATTATTGTTACTATTATTTTCTCCACTTAATAAATGAAGAACCAGAGGGTAGAAAGGGTAACTCCACCAATGTTACAGAGTCAATAAGTGGGAAGGCTGGGATTTGGCCCTGGCAGTCTGACTAGGGCTACAGGTGGCCCCAGCCCCCGGCTTCTCTCCCTCCTGCCTTCCTCCCCAGTTCACAGCCACTTTCTTCCATTTGTTCCTCACTCCCCAAGCGTGGATTCCCCTGTTAATCTCCTACATCCTACCTGCCTCTTCCTCTCCAAAAAAGGCCTTTTTCACCTGTGCCATGAAGCCTATCGTGAGAGCGAAAGAAATTTAAATGTATCATTGAAACAACAACAACAAAAATTTCATGTTGATCCAAGGCTCGGATTTCAATCCAATCAATACATGAAAAAAAAAATACGAAAAGTGAAAAAGTATTCATTAATAGATACTTTTTGGAGAAATCGGTGCTCAGAGAGACCATTACAACCAGTGTAACGTCCAACACATAGAGACAATAAATAAAAACATATTGAAGGAATGAGTGGAGCAGACGGTGGACTATGCAATTTGAACAGAGGTTTTCGAAAACTTAAGCTTGGATGTTTTCATTTGGCTGCTTTGAGAAGATATTGTCAGAATTTATATAATCTAATGTTTCTGTGTGTTAGTAAATCCTCTGCTGAGGGTTTTCCAACAAGTCTGTCCAGGCTAATGTCACTGGTCTGCCAAAGAAGGCAGTGACTGTTCTCTTTCATGGGCCCTATTATCATGAGTTATTAAAAAACAAACAAACAAACAAACAAAACATTTGAGATACCAAGAAAAAAGTTAATCTTTTTTAAGTATGAAGCGTAGGGGAAAGCAGAATAGCTAATTTGCTTTCTCGAATTTTGTGGCGATTGTGTTACTTTAGCATTACACTAAAAATGTACTCAAATTTCATGTTGATGTGTCATTTTAAGAACAGTTAATATAGGTTATTGACTTATAAACTGAGGGGAAACTAAGACTAATATTTTATTTATTATGTCCTAGTCATGTGGTGAATGCCAAGAATTTAGCAATATCTATAACTTTGTTGTTCTAATATTCAATTTAACTACTTATTTTGCAATCATCTCTTAGAATTTAAGTCACTTTAGGTGCATCCAGTTTAAGTTGTCTGCCTTAAACTGTTTTGAAGTAGCAAAGGTAAGGATTTATTAACAAGGGAATCTAATGAAAATAATGCAGAGACTGATGACTATTGTAAAAGTGTGATTTTGGTACCTTCATTCCACAGCCATTTTTAAGGTTAGCCTATGTACTGTTGCCTGTGTAGTATAATCAAAATATAAAGTTATTTCTAGCTCTGCTCTGGTAGTTTAGAAAAACCCATTGCTCTGAGCAATAAATCTTACATTTCGGGAACCTCACCATTCAGATTTTTCTTGGGATATAATGTTAATTATATGATTTCCAAAAGAGGTCAATTCAGGTTTTTGGCTTTACATCCCACTCTTTCTAAGAAATCCACTCTCTAGGCCACAAAGCCATCAAGGCATACCCCCAGCTGTCCCACCACTGATTCTGTGCCCAGGCAGCGCCTGCCTGATTCCTCTGTCCACTCCCCACTTCCACCCCACAGCCACAATCCCACAAACTTGCCAGACCCAGTTTCAAGGCCACCTCCATCACGAGTCTTTCAAGTCATAAGGAGCAGCCCCTGCTCAGAACTGTGACACTAGTATCTCTTCATTGCCTCTCTCCTGACTTCACTTTCTAGTTTATGGGGTCTCCACATCTGTCTCCCTCCCTAGTTAGGCAACTAGACTCACAGCTCTAGGAGATTGGTGACTCTGAAGAGAGTCAAAACTTTATCTATTGTACTGTGTGTGTGTGTGCACAAAATGCCAAAAATGATACGCATTTTTGAAAAAGGAAAAAAGCTGTATTAAAATTGTAATACTCTTGGGGTGGTACCTATGGCTCAAAGGAGTAGGGCGCCAGCCCCATATGCCAGAGGTGGCAGGTTCAAGCCCAGCCCCAGCCAAACACTGCAAAAAAAAAAAAAAAAAAAAAAAAAAAATACCCAAGTCATATTTGACTTCTGAAATTGTAAGAAATACGACATACAATATACAAAATAACAAACGTATTATCATATATGCGGAGTATTGTACATATTGAGTATATACATATTCGTAAACTGCCTCACAACCACATGATAAATAAACTCACGTATAAATATGTAATACCTATGATCACAGAAGTGTAGATTTTTTTATATATGTCATGTAAGAGCAACTGCATTATTTTATATTGACCCCCTCCTACTTTGTGAAATGTAAAAAAATCTATGCACAGAAATAGAATTGTTAAATATGTCATACATAATAAAGTAAATGAAAAAAGGAAATAGCAAGTATGGGATATAGTAAAAGGAGTTTGAAACGGAGAAAATATTTAAAAACATATATAGTGAGCATTTGATTACCTATAAAATGCTCAGATAACTACGAACTAAAAATCAATAAATAAAAGCAACAGATAAAAACATAAAATCAATAGATAACTACAAACTAAAATTTGGCGATAGATTTCAATCCCTTGTTAAACTCAGCATTTTGGTAAAAGTGTTTAAAAAGTATGAGTCACTTATTTAAACTTATATCTCCTCTCTGGCTTAATATAACCTTTATAAATATATTTATATTATCTAGATAGTGGTTAGGAACTTTCCTGCCCTTTACTGTCTGGGTAAAATGGGTAGAACCCTGACAATCGCTCAGCCTGTGGGGGAATCACTGAGTCTCCAAGACTCCTCTGCATTCCAGGGGGAGGCGGGTACTTACGCTGTCTGGATACTGGGTTCTGGTCCTCTCCTCACCTGCGGGAATGGGCCAGGCACCGTGAACTTCGGCACACAAAAGATGCTTTTGGTGGAATTTGCTGACGATTTAGAGAAGGCAGAGACAAGGGCACAGGGGTCTTTCCCCACCCAGATGACCCTTGTCTCCCTATTATTTTTCATTTTCCTTTGTCTTCACTCTGTCCCTCAGGGGCAACATAATTTAGATTTTCTAGAGGAATCTCTATATCACCTCACTTTCCTTCCCTATGTGGATCTCATTTCTAAATGTAATCTCTAGTCACTATTCTTCAGACAAAGATAGTCGTCTTCTTGAGATGAATTCTGACCCTATTAGCCAGGGTGAAAACACCTTCCCATCACACTTATGCACTGACAAAGTAGCATATAATTAAGAAGCTGGAAACCAGAGGAACATGGGAGCTCGTCAGATTGACTGCTGTGCCTCTACGGCTCCCTCATGGTCCATGACTGAAGCTGCAGGTGTCCCATAAACATGACCACAGACATCCTCCAGAACCCACCACCAAGTCTCATTGGGAGCCTCTTGCTTTGGCCATATCATCTGTCTCCGGGCAGACTCCTGGAGGTGACACTCAACTCAGACCGCTGCCTTCTGTCCAATTCTGTTCCCTTCTCTCATCGGGATCATCATGCTCTGGAGCCCGTGGGCCAGAACCACTTCCCCTTGTGCCCCTACCCATCTACACAAGCAAGCTTGCAACAGCACTTTAGATCATGCGGATTTTGAAAAACTGGCTATGAATAATTGATAATTAGATCTAATTGAGGCATCACAGCCAAATTTCCAAGTGCTTGTGATTCTCATGATACTCATTTATTTGCATCTCTTTTCACCACTGAGGCAGTAGGTAAAAAGGAGAGTAAGTGTTATCAAAAGCACTACCATGCAGAGTCCTTTAGCTAGTAGATCAATCTAGGCCCACGAAGCCGTCAGATGTGAGCAGGGAGAAGTCTTGGGTTCTACACCTTCTAACCACCTTCATTTTTCTTGGCAGAACTATTTCCACAATTTGTTTTTAGTCAGAAAAAAGGGTACCTGATAGCCATGATACCAAGCCAGCATTTTCTCTGTTTCCAGTTAAAGGAAATATAAAGATGCCAGAAAATATTTGCTTAAACGCTGCTGTTTTTCATTAGAAGGACACTTTTGGAGCCTAGTTACGACAATATCAACTCTGCATTGTTCTATTACTGTGAAGCACAAATTTGAAATATGCATTTCTTTCTATCAGCAGCGTATCACATTTGTTGGATATTAAATAAAGTGTTCACAGATAGTAATAGTTTTCTCCTCCCAGGCAAGGCCAATCCTTGAAATGTAACATAATTTCCATTCTTGTTTGGTCTTTAAGAATTTTTTGAAGTTGCCTTTGCACAGCCAGGGTATTAAACACCTCCTGTGTTCCTGACTGTATCTAAGCTGGACAAAGGCACCAACCTGTGCCCATCAGTGCTTTACTTCTGTCCGGGGAGAAGGCCCACTCACCCATATGCCTGCCCTGGACGCCTCTCACAGTCACCCCTTCCTATGACAAGTTTAGATACAATGTAATCTATCTTGGGAAAGACACATTACTTTGCAGAGAAAATTCCTGGAAATTAGAGAATGTTTCATGTTCCATTAATATGTAAGTTGCGACCAGTTCCACATCTGTAACATAACCAGTCTGGCAGGGCAATAGCCTGTAGGATGCCACAGCACTCTGTGTTTGGCAAATGGGTATCATGAGAATAAGAACGTTTCTTGGGAGCTGTGGAACTCATCCTGGCTTTGGAGAAGTCTGGTGTCATCACAGATGCTAGCTGCCACACTAGATGGTCTTGTGGTCACGATGTCCAGAGTCTTCACTGTGAGACGGGACTCCACATTGGCTGTCAGGGACAGCAGCTACCAGGTGCTGTTTGTTCACAGCATGCCAGGAATTGTAGACACGAATGTCCTCCCACCCAGCCCCGCCATGGTGTCAGCACATGCCAGGGAGGTATGCCCCCAGGTGCTTTACGTGTGCTGTCCCCATCAATTCTCATCACATACATTCGCATCATCCACGGGATGTGACTGTGATCACCAGCACTATCTGGATGAGCAGATGCAAGACACAGAGTTAATCAGGGTTGGAGTTAGTATTCAAATCCAGAAAGTTGACTCTGGGAGCTGACCTGCTAATGGCCACACCACAATGCCTCAATGCTTTCAGGTAAAATGAGGTACTTGGCATCTACCTTCTCTCATTTAATTCTCAACAACAGCTTTATAAGATCAGATACAGAGTTAGCAAGAAATGACGTTGCTGGAATTTAAGCCCAGGTCTGTGTGAGCAGGAAGCATAACTAGAAGCATTGTGGGGCCTTGGATGAACAAGTCACAGTGAGAGACTTGCTCTTCGTGGACAAAATGACTGTGGCCAGGGCGGCGCCTGTGGCTCAGTCGGTAAGGCGCTGGCCCCATATACCGAGGGTGGTGGGTTCAAACCCGGCCCCGGCCAAACTGCAACAAAAAAATAGCCGGGTGTTGTGGCGGGCGCCTGTAGTCCCAGCTACTTGGGAGGCTGAGGCAGGAGAATCGCTTAAGCCCAGGAGTTGGAGGTTGCTGTGAGCTGTGTGAGGCCACGGCACTCTACCGAGGGCGATAAAGTGAGACTCTGTCTCTACAAAAAATAAAAAAATAATAAAAAATGACTGTGGCCAGAGGGTAGGTGCTGATGTTATCCCCAAATCTCAGGGGAGATGAGATAATTTTAGCTATAAATTGCCTTTCATGCATATACTCTTTCTTCTCAAAGACAGAAACAAGAAACATGACTCAGCAACTTCTTTGATGATCTTCACCCTAATCTAGACCCCAATTCAAGACTCATTCTGACTGTTTCCCTGTTTGAAATATCTTTGAGCATGTAAGATACCTAAGTTACAAGGATAGAAATTAATTAGTAGAGACATGTAATGCACAAAATATGAAAATAATAACTGTTTAAAAGAAAATATAGGCAGTGAAGATTGATCCAACAGTGACGTTTCCAACCATCGCCATTTCCTTCAATGCTGCCTGCATGCTCTTCAGCTTTCTCTGTGGTGTTTTATGGGTCCACTCACGCTCCAAAGAAGGAAGGACCGTGCCAGGAGAAGATCAGCATAAACGGTTTCAAATGCACAGAACGGGATGAGAATCTCATTGGAAACCATATGGCTTTTCACAAATGCTCCAAATGGCCACTACTCAAAAGTACAGGATTTAGAAAATAATCCTCCCACCATTAAAAATATAGGAATAAATAAACGATGGCAAGAGCTTCCTTTTCCCCACTGGATTTGCGGATGGGTTGGGGAGTATGAATCGCTTCTGCTCTGGGGCTGATTTTCAGTGCAGATAACTCATCTTTATTCATTTCCTTTCAGTACTGGTGAGCCATATTGAGAGCAGCTGTAGGCAAGAGAGGGGAAGAAAGGATCTCCTCACTCCCTCCTTCAAAACGCTGTCAAACAGCCATTGTAAAGGATCCATCTGGGCTCAGTGTTGTGCCGGGCACCCAAGAAATAATAGAAAACAGGAGAAAGAAGAGTTTAAGCCAAATCTAATAAAGAGATTTAAAAATTACCCAACCACATGTTTGGGGGGGCAAAAAATCAACCTCAAAATGACTGAATGCAAAGCCAGGTAGACCAGGCCTATGGGGAAATTATACTTCAAATTAAATTCAAAAACAAAACAAAACACACTGTACTTTAAAGGTGATGAGAAAAACCTGTAGCAGGTCACCAGCAGTGAAGGATCTGGGAGCCAAATTGAGGAAGGGTTATATAGAAAGTTAGGAGGTGATACATGAATGCCAATAAGCCAAGCCCTAAAACCCAAGAATAGCGAGATGATTATGGGGAAACAGCTTGTACATAGTGGAACAGAACGAGAAATAATCTACATTAGTGACTGCGTTTTTAGTATCTGAAAACGTCCTTCCAGGTTTACCCAGAAAATGAATTGAGGATCCAAACTAAGCTTTATTTTGTTTTTTCAATTTTGGATGAACAATGAATGTTTTTTTGGATCCAGCTTGGTCTGAGCTAGGAAGTAAATGCTTTTAACATTTTATTTTAAATGATTTCATCTGTTTTAATATATAAACCCCAAAGAAATCTTGTTCATGGATCACGCCACTAAACTTCCATGACACAAAAATGGCTTCAGTTTCAAAGGGGAGACTTTGTAAGTGATTATTACATAAAACATGGCAGTTTTGTTTATCATGCAGCATTTTTGTTCATGCATTTTTAATGGTTACACGAACCAAATGCTTAGGCAACTGTGCCGAAGATGATAATGAATGAGAAACAAGGATTTGTTATTGTATGAGTTGGAGGACTAACTGCTTTACGAGTTTTCTTAAAATGTAACTTTACAGAGTAAAAAAAACTCTAGTGTTTGAAAACAACCAAGGAAATATCGTGACTAGAATTCACAAAGAAAGTCTTGAGAAGCTAGGAGAAAAATCAACAAAAAACCCACCATGGAATACACAAAGAAAATGCAAACTCTTTTACCTTTAATTTATTAACTAGTATTAGTAACGGTCTTTACCTCTTATCATTTCTGAGCTCTCTGCTGTTTGGCACTGCTGACTACTCCCTCTCTCCTTCATGACATTTACCCTTCCATGTGTCCCACAACTTTGATTTTCTGTTCACCCTGGCAGTGACATTTTCCCGGTGCCCTTGGCTGCTTTGTCCTCCTTTCTGCCATTCCCAATCTCCAGTTTCCTCCAGCAGCCTTGGATCTGTTTTCTCAACCTTCCCTTTTCCTGGGAGTCCACCCACTTTCAGGTCAACAGTTCACTTCTGATCATTCCCAAACCGACATGCCCTCCCTTGGTCACCACCCTGTATCCTACAGGCACGAGCCTGTGTCCATGGCCCACTGTGTCCACTTCTGGGTGGTCCAACCCAGAGACCACTTCCATTACTTAAATATCCATGTTTTGAGGCTTAAAATCTTTGACTCATTGTTTTACTTCTCTCTCCTTTGTCCAATATAGCCAGTTACTGAGTACTACTAATTAGTTAAAAGATTTCTCTCTCTCTCTATTTTTTCTTTCAACAACTTACCTTAAGTCCTTATCACTTGAACCTAAATTATTGCTGTAATAATACTAGCAACAATTCCATAATGTCAGCTATTATGTGCCAAGCACTGCTCTAATTGCTTCACATGAATTATCTCATAATGCAAGGAAGAAACCAAGACAAAAAGGTTTCCTTATCTGACTGAGGTTTTATAGGAAGAGGAGCCAGGATTGAACTTGGCCATTTGCCATTTGAGTTCTTCTGTGGCAGATCAAATTGTTTCTCACAGAATTTCTTAGCCAAGCCATAGTGCATAGTATATCCGCTTTGCTTTTCTAAAACTGTTTTAAATGTGGCAGTGTGTAACAGCACCTTTAATTATCCATACCTGTAGGCTTGAAAATTACTTTGACTCAAAATGTCTGAAAATTTACCTTAAGGAAATAATTAAATGTATGGGAAGATCTGGACACAGGGATCTTCAGTGCAGCATGAATCACAACAGCTACAGATCAGAAACAACTTTAATGTTCAATGGTTGGTTAAATATAACTGCGGCACGTTCATATGTGGGAATATTTACCCCATCAGGACAGAAGAGGATTTGATGACATGGCAAAACATTCAAGATTTACTAAGTATGAAAAAAAGCTGATCATAAAAGTTAAGCAAAGTATGAATCCAATGTTGTAAAAAAAAAAAAAATAGGGGAGGGCAGAAACAAATTACAAAACCCCTGACACTATGAAAGACGTACACAAAAAATGCTAAACAAAATTATGTCTGAGGTATTAGACTCCCAAGAGATTTATTTTATGTTTTTTTCAAATTTTACAATGGACAGATTAGTCATCATACTCAGAACCCCTTCCAGTGACAAGTGTCATTTAAAACATACTGTTCAAATCCCGCTACTTTCACAGCTTGATCTCCCTGCTCAAAAACAAAACGATTTTTTATTGTCTATAGCATTAGGCTGAAAAGTTACTCTGCCTGGAATTCAAGTCCCTTTGGTTAGGGTTTCTTCCTCCCTGCCCCCCCAGAAGGTTTCTTCATATTTATTACATTGATAATTTCCTTCGTCGACATAAACATCCTAGTAATCATGTAGGGCCAGGTCTAGGTAAAGGGTTTCAGAGTTCTACTGGCTATGTAATGCTCTTCCCCATTACTTATCCCCTGATATTGATGAGTGGGTTACTACCTGATCACACTGATTGTAGTTCCTTGTGGGCTCTTCTACCCCAATGTCTGCATTTTTCCAGGAGAGTCAACTGACTGAAGCTGACTCCCTGCACCCAAGCCCTGCCAGCCCTGCAGACGGGCAAGGCCCAGCCAGCCTCTCCTTCATCTCTCACCCTCCCTGGAATTGTTATAGCATAACCTGGATTTATTTATAACATAGACTGGTGCTTCTAATTTTGACATGTATGGAAAATGGCATTCAACCTTTAAGTCACCAGTTATTACAAAAGGCCATTGCTACCATAGGCAGACCAGGAAAATGATGTTAATAGTGCTTCCCACACTTACACGCTGTAGTTTTAAGATTTACATGCTTAGTTGCTATTTTCTGTCTCCGACATCACATTTTTCACACTTGGGCTGCAGCACTTCCCACCTATCAAACTGACACATTTACATGCATGTCTCTCTTGATCAATCATCAGTGCCTTAAGCAACGTAATGATATCTAATTAAGCAATGCAGCCCCGTTACAAAGCACTTAGCAGTTACTCAATAAATATTTACTGAATTAATTACAGATTAGAGGAAAGGGGTGAATATTTCCATAAAATAAGTTGTTTGAGGAAAATCCTTGGAGCAACTGTCACCTGATTTATGAATAGAATACAATACCAGTAACCAGAAATAATTAGATAAATGAAATGAATTAAATGGATGATAAAGCTAAAGAATATATTCTGTATCCACTTAGCTTTGCCAAATATCTAAGAGATACATACAAATAAAACTGAAAATGTCATATAATGGAGTACTTACTCATCATATTAACTTCTGATCACAAGATTGTGATTTAGTGATAAAACAGGCAAGGAAAAAGGAAACAGAAAAAAAAATGTGACTCCCAACCAGTGATTTTAGTTGGCATATTTGCCCGCTATATTCTAAAATACAACTTAAGAGTTGCTATGTATCTATGGAGACCAAAAGATCATGCCGCAATTCATAAGACACGACCTGGTATGACTAAGTGGTCTATATGGGGAGCTATAATTTTTCTGTGAGGTTTTGGAGAGGTTGTAACTACACTAGGAAAGTATGACTGGTTTCTGCAGCCAACCAACCCTGCTGTTTGTAATTTAGGAACACCATAATCCCAAAGGCACGGGTTTGGTTTTCTACTAATACATGGGTCTAACAACAGCTGAGCCTGTTCACTGCAAGGCTGTTCCATCTCACGTTGGCCTTATTTTAGGGCAAGGTCTAGGTAAAGGGCTTCAAAGTTCTATTGGCTATGTCATGCTTTCCCCCATTAGACTGCTTCACTTCTCTCTTTTGAGTTTGATGGGACATTACATTACATCACAAGTGGGCAAAACAGACTCTCACTCCAATGTAGCAACCATGACACATAGGTACTTAGCTATCAGGAGATTCTACCACACATGTGGCCATGAACCAGGATCAAAGGGAGAACATACAGAGAACATGAACCAGGATCAAAGGGAGAACATACAGAGAAAGGGAAGCATTTTTTCCTCTTCCGCATCTATGGAATAACGAACAAAAGTGTCCTAAAACCAAATATAGAATTCCAAGAGAAAGGTCATTCCAAATCAGTTTTTATTTGGATTGTTGTACAAGTGTGGCAAACATTATTTAATATAGCATTGTTAAGAAATAAACTGGAGAAACAGAAACCAGAAATAAATAAAGGTAAAGAATCCCATCATTAACTCTGGAGTTGGGAAAGCTCAGGGCAGGAATCCCACTTTACAGGTCAAGCACATTTCCTTGGGCTTTCAACAGGTGATGTTATGTTTTGCATGAATGAAAACATGATTAGAGCCATAGTTGTCTGGATTTAGATAGCAACCAGTCCTTTTCATAAACCTGTTCTATTTAGGGATTTGACCTGAAATGAGTGAATTCCGTGATGAGGATGCTCCCTTAGGACTTGTACCTATTAGCAAATACGACTTGTTTTGAATCTGAGACTTTGAGTTCTCAGTTCCAAACTATAACCTAGCCTAAAAACTGGGATGTGAGTATGAGAGGATGACAACAAGAGGCTGAACACTAAGGCAGAAACACGTCGAGTATTCCCCACAAGGAACCTCCAGTTTTACGAATAAATTATGTCTGCTTTATGGGATATACAATCCTCTGGACATTGTGGACATTCAGTAGGAAATATTAATAATGACTTCCATCTCCTTCGGCAGAGAATTCTTCACACAAACACAGTAAAAAAAAATCTATGCATTAATGAGGCAAATAATCAATAAATATGAATCCTGTATTTATTGTAGTACTACATAATTAATTTGAATTAAAGGTCTGAAAGAAATACCTGAATAAAAATTTAAATTCTAATACTATTTAATGGCATACAATTGTACTATCTTTTTTTTTTTTTTTTTCCTCTGCTGTTTTTGGCCAGAGCTGGGTTTGAACCCGCCACCTCTGGCACATGGGGCCGGCACCCCACTCCTTTGAGCCACAGGTGCCGCCCTGTATTATCTTTAAGCATACACAGAAACTAGAAGAAAGCTAAGTTCATGAATCAGAGATAGGTGCTTCATGGGCTCACTTGCACTTGTATATTAACAGTAATTCTAATGTGCTGGAAAAACAGTTTTCTTTTCTTTTTTTTGAGACAGTTCTACTTTGTCACCCTCGGTAGAGTGCTGCGGTATCACAGCTCACAGCAACATCAAACTCTTGGGCTTAAGTGATTTTCTTGCTTCAGCCTCCCAAGTAGCTGGGACTACAGGTGCCCACCACAATGCCCAGCTATTTTTTTGTAGCAGTTGTCATTGTTGTTTTAGCTGGCCTGGGCCAGGCTCAAACCCACCAGGCTCGGTGTACGTAGCCAGTGCCCTGCCAACTGAACTATGGGGTGCCACCAAAAAACAGTTTTCTTAGTATGATAAACATTGGCCCTAGTGTTTCTTGTCAGAGTATTTACTGACTTAACTACTTTCATTAGATGGAGTAAAGGCTAAATCCACCAGGCCATTTGATTTACCAAAAATTTCATATACTAAAGATTAAATTTAAAAAAAATTGTATACATTTAGTAGTGATATCATACATGTTTGCACATATGCGTGTGGGCACGTTCACACACATATACAACTGTAATGTAAACTTTAGGCCTTCCTGGTCCTTTTAGAATCTGAAAAAAAATCACCATTGTCTGAAAAAATGTTGCAAACATGTGGCGGCAGCAAAAGTAAACAGATTGACTAGATTTCACTAAATAGATAATTAGCTGATCTAATATATTTTAATCTAAAAGGAGACTTGGAAAGGAGAATTAGAGGTTAAAGAAATGCTTTAAACACAAAATGTTCCCTTGTTAACAGCCAGCAAGCAAGAGGTATTATATCCTGGCATTAAAAGGGTTAAGCGCACCACTAAATGTCCCTTCCACTTCCTCCTGGCCAGAAGATGTAATTTTTTTTTTCTTTTGGATTTATGAATTGGCCAGGCCAGTCAGCGTCTTGAACACAACAGACTCTGCCTGGATCTATCTCTTACCTGCTGGGAAGAGACAATTCCCTTCCCACTTGGAACCCTGAAGCCCTTTAAGCTGCTTGCTCTGAAACTGTGGCAGCTGGGCCCTACACAATTCTTCATCTCCTGCCACCAGGCCTCACTAAATAAAAACCATGGTTCCTTGTTAGCCAACAACTGAGCGTGAAATCACTACATTGCAATCCCCTACTTTCTGAGTCAGTTTTGTGGGATTTTTTTTGTTCCCCACTATAGATCTGGACACATGGGGTCCATAAAGAGAGGTGGGGGAGATGGAGTGGAACGTAATGAGTGTATCAGGGCAACCAGAACACATCCATATGGCGTCCTTAATTACATAGAGTGAGAAATTAGTGCATTCATAGAAGCCAGTTTAGAGCCATCTAATAAAACCAAAACGTGCTATGTAATGGCATCAACATGCTTTGAACTTGCGGGAGAACTGTGGAGACTGATATGCAGCCAGGAACAAGCTTGTGTCAGCCTGAAACTGCTAACAGATTAGGCAGTGTTTCAAGGGACTGAGATGGTAACAGTGTGTTCTTTTTAAGGAGCACTGACATCTCATACATTAGCTGCGTGCTAACTGGAAGAGCTGAACTGCTAAAACCCATTAGAACACCACCTTCAGTCCATCAGCAGTTTGCCTCCACACTTGGAACGTGGTGTGTGTCTGCACCAGAGGTGAGGGAGGCAAGGACGGTGGTGGGCAGGGGTGGAAAATCAAAGAAGAAACAACAGGAAGAATTAGGCTGCCACGTGCTGAAGGGAGTGGTTTTCTCCTGAAGACGCTCTCAATAAAAACAGCATGGTGCCCCATGATCATATTAATGTACACAGCTATGATTTAATAAAAATTAAAAAAATAAAAAATAAAAAATAAAAATAAATAAAACCATCCCTGTGTGTGTCTGGGGGAAACACCAGCATATTCAGAAAGGGGGTCTCAGGAGAGGGAAGGAATGTTTTCAAATAAAAGCTCATTTAGACTTTTCTTCCCACCTCAACAACATGTATCTTTTACCACTTCTTCTTTGAGGGCTTTTAACTCAGTATCTTGAAATGGTTCCTTTGCTTACATTCTCATGATTCATTTTTTGAGAGGGCAAAATTGTTTTATGGAAAAAAACCAGAGTGTTAAATGGATATTATTAATAATAAGCTAGGACTATTGGTCTATCTAGAGCAGTCTAAAATTATTAGGTTCTAGGAGGAGAGACAAGATGGTGACTGAAGCCAGCTTTCAACAGAGGCTCCCGTCCAGAAGGAGAGTTAAGGGACAGGAATTTAGTAAGTATCCTGGTGGACTTGAGCCACACCAAGAGAGAAGGTTGAAGAACGCACATCAACACTGCTGAGGCAAGCTGTGATCACAAGGACGCAAACAAAAGGTACAAAATCTACCACCAAGCGGACGGGAGTACCCCTCCCCCATGAGACCGGCTCAAGAGCCCCACAATTAAACAAACGGGCAGAAATTAAAGGCTCTCCCACTACACTCCACGGGAGAGACCTTCTAAAAACTGGACCTACCTCCCCTACTGGGGTGCCGTGGCGTTCTCCTGCCAGGCATAAAACTGAATAAAACTCTAGCTTCCCCGCTGAGTGCCCAGCACTCCCCCCCACTCTCACTTGGGGTCTGGAGGCCTGTCCCCCAGGAGTTCGGATCCTTGGGTGATTTCTTGAGGGGAGTGCACAGTGCCCGAGCTGCGTCAGGTCAGTGCTGACTCTGAGACATGTGAGCAAGGAGAGGGCACTCTGCTGAGGGGGAATCAAGCCTTGGCGGCACTTCCCTGCAGTGCGGAGCAGCAGCCCTCCCCGGGCAACAATACGGCCGGGCACAAAACTGAACACAACTCTAGCTTCCCTGCTGAGCGCCCAGTACTCCCCACCACTTTCACTCAGGGTCTGGAGGCCTGTCCCCCAGGAGTTCGGATCCTTGGGTGATTTCTCAATGGGAGTGCACAGTGTCTGAGCTGCGTCAGGTCAGCGCCGACTCTGAGACACGCGAGCGAGGAGAGGGCACTCTGCTGAGGGGGAATCAAGCCTTGGCGGCACTTCCCTGCGGTGGGGTGCAGCAGTCCTCCCCGGGCAACAATACGAGCCCGGCATAAAACTGAATGAAACTCTAGCTTCCCCCCCACTCCCACTTGGGGTCTGGGGGCCTGTCCCCCAAGAGTTCGGATTCTTGGGGGATCTCTTGAGGGGTGTGGACCCAGCATAAACTGTGGCCGCTCAGTGCTGACTCTGGGGCACGAAACAGAGGAGAAAAGGGTCGGCTGAGTGCCCACACCAGAGCGGCAGTTCCCTGGAGGCAGATCAACAGCCATTTTTTCCTTAATGGCAGAAAGGCTCACTTCTGGATATTCTAAGGCCACACCCCCTGTCTCCCTGGGCAACCAGAGGAGGACACCGGTGAGCGGGGGATTTCCTGACACTGCTCACAAACCCGGGAAGCTTCCAGGGCGGGACCAACCCAGAGAGGTGATGGGACGCAAACCTCCAGCAGCAAAGAGGACACAAACCTCCAGCAGCAAAGACGTTTGAACTCAGAACAGCCCGCCTTCTGTACGCGATTTCTGCAAGAACAGAGACAGAACCCCGCAAAGTTGTCTGTTCTGTTCTGTTCTATTAGCAGCATCCATCAGGGACGGGGCTAAGCCTGAGTGAACACCTCCTTCCCATCACCTGCATCAAGCACTCAAAGATGTCAGGCCCCATCTCCTCCTGCTAGATAGCGGCAAACTGCGGGGGCCTGGCAGACTTCCTTGCGATTCAGGCAGGTGCAAACCCCTGGAGTGTCTGTTCACTGCGGGCAACTGGGTTAGCCATCTGCAGAGATACCAGTGACTGGGTCAGATGGAGGGGCAAAGTGGGGAAGGAGACGTCAACCTTCCCAGACTGCTCTGTTTGCTGGGTGGCTCCTCCTGACTCCACGCTGCACTGGGGTGAGCTGTGTCAGAGGAGCCACCAGGCCCCTGTGATCCAGTTGCCAGAGACCTCGTGAACTCTCCCACCCGAGACAGGTGCCGATTGAGACAGTTGATTTGGACCTTTTGAACTGGGCTAATAGACTGAGGACTTTTCAGGTGGTGCCCTGGGTGTGCGGTTGTAGGAAGGTTTGATTCTCCTTTTCCAACTGGGGCCAGAGGTGGATGGGCGGGGTGACTTAATTGCTGATTTTTCCACACAGCCGAGACTTCAAACCAGAGTAGACGTTGCAATAGGATTGAAGAGAAACCAGCTAAAAACAAGACAGAACCACTTAGCCCCACCACATAAGACAGGGCCCCAGTTTCTCAGGGTACAACACTGTACGGGCCCTTGATAAAGCCCCAGGGGAAAAATCAAAGGGAGTAAAATAACCATGGGGCGGAATCAGCGGAAAAATTCTGGTAACATGAATAACCAGAATAGATCAACCCCCCCAAGAAAAGATACGGCAGATGTGATTGAAGATCCCATTCATAAACAACTGGCTGAGATGTCAGAAATTGAATTCACAATTTGGATTGCAGACAAGATTAATAAAATGGAATTAGGAATTCGAGGAGAAATTCAAAAGTTGTCTCAAGAATTTAACGAATTTAAAGACAAAACCACCAAAGACTTAGACACACTGAAGCAAGAATTTATAGCCCTCAAAGATATGAAAAATACAGTAGAATCCCTCAGCAACAGAATGGAGCAAGCAGAAGAAAGGATTTCTGACATTGAAGATAAAGTCTTCGAACGCTCCCAATCTCTCAAAGAGGAAGAGAAATGGAGAGCAAAAATGGATCACTCACTCAGAGAACTCTCAGATAATTCGAAAAAAAGCAATATACGAATTATTGGGATTTCTGAGAATGATGAAGTGGCCTCGAAGGGCACAGAGGCCCTTCTGCATGAAATTATGAAAGAAAATTTTCTAGACATGCCTAGAGAATCTGAAATTCAGATAGCAGAAACCTTCAGAACCCCAGCACGATTCAACCTCAATAAGTCATCCCCCAGACATATCATAATTAGCTTCACTAAAGTTAACATGAAAGAGAAGATTCTCAAAGCAGCCCGGCGAAAGAAAACTATTACGTACAAAGGAAAGACTATTAGAATAACTGCAGATCTCTCTGTTGAAACTTTTCAAGCCAGAAGAGGGTGGTTATCAACTTTTAATCTCCTAAAGCAAAATAACTTTCAACCCAGGATCTTGTATCCAGCTAAACTGAGTTTCATCTATGATGGAGAAATTAAATACTTCAATGACATTCATATGTTGAAAAAATTTGCCACAAGTAAACCAGCTCTTCAGGATATTCTCAGACCTATCCTCCACAATGACCAACCCAATCCTATACCACAAAAGAAAACTCACTCAGAAACTTCGCATCAAACTCCAACTTCCACACTGGCGAAAGGATTAAAAATGTCCACTGGACCTTTGAAAAACTCGATACCCAAAATTCCACCAGACTTATCAATACTCTCCATCAATGTGAATGGCTTAAACTGTCCTCTAAAGAGGCATAGGTTAGCTGACTGGATACAAAAACTCAAGCCAGTTATTTGTTGCATACAAGAGTCTCATCTTAACTTAAAAGACAAATACAGACTCAGGGTGAAAGGATGGTCATCCATATTTCAGGCAAATGGTAATCAGAAAAAAGCAGGTGTTGCAATTTTATTTGCAGATACAGTAGGCTTTAAACCATCAAAAGTAAGGAAGGACAAGAATGGTCACTTCATATTTCTTAAGGGTAATACTCAATATGATGAGATCTCAATTATTAATATCTATGCACCCAACCAGAATGCACCTCAATTTATAAGAGAAACTCTAACAGACATGAGTAACTTGATTTCCTCCAGCTCCGTAATTGTCGGAGATTTCAACACTCCTTTGGCAGTGTTGGATGGATCCTCAAGCAAGAAGCTGAGCAAAGAAATCTTACATTTAAACCTAACCATCCAATGTTTAGATTTAGCAGACATCTACAGAACATTTCATCCCAACAAAACTGAATACACATACTTCTCATCAGCCCACGGAACTTACTCCAAAATTGACCACACTTTAGGTCACAAGTCCAACCTCAGTAAATTTAAAGGAATAGAAATTATTCCTTGCATCTTCCCGGACCATCATGGAATAAAACTTGAATTGAGTAACAACAGGAATCTGCATACTCATACAAAAACATGGAAGTTAACCTTATGCTGAATGATAGCTGGGTCACAGATGAGATTAAGAAAGAAATCGCCAATTTTTTGGAACAAAACGACAATGAAGACACAAACTGTCAGAACCTCTGGGACACCGCAAAGGCAGTTCTAAGAGGGAAATTTATAGCACTGCAAGCCTTCCTCAAGAGAACGGAAAGAGAGGAAGTTAGCAATTTAATAGGACATCTCAAGCAACTGGAAAAGGAAGAACACTCCAACCCCAAACCCAGTAGAAGAAAAGAAATAACCAAAATTAGAGCAGAATTAAATGAAATTGAAAACTAAAGAATTATACCACAGATCAATAAATCAAAAAGCTGGTTTTTTTGAAAAGGTCAATAAAATAGATAAACCTCTGGCCAACCTAATCAGAAAAAAAAGAGTAAAATCTCTAATATCATCAATCAGAAACAACAAAGACGAAATAACAACAGACTCATCAGAAATCCAAAAAATCCTTAATGAATATTACAGAAACTTTATTCTCAGAAATATGAAAATCTGAAGGAAACTGACCAATACTTGGAAGCATGCCACCTTCCAAGACTTAACCAGAATCAAGTAGAAATGTTGAACAGACCCATATCAAGTTCAGAAATAGCATCAACTATACAAAACCTCCCTAAAAAGAAAAGCCCAGGACCAGATGGTTTCACGTCAGAATTCTACCAAACCTTTAAAGAGGAATTAGTACCTATATTACTCAACCTGTTCCAAAAGGTAGAAAAAGAAGGAAGACTACCCAACACGTTCTATGAAGCAAACATCACCCTGATCCCCAAACCAGGAAAAGACCCAACAAGAAAAGAAAATTATAGACCAATATCACTAATGAATATAGATGCAAAAATATTCAACAAGATCCTAACAAACAGAATCCAGCAACACATCAAACAAATTATACATCATGACCAAGTTGGTTTTATCCCAGGGTCTCAAGGGTGGTTCAATATACGTAAATCTATAAATGTAATTCAGCACATAAACAAATTAAAAAACAAAGACTATATGATTCTCTCAATTGATGCAGAAAAGCTTTTGATAATATCCAGCATCCCTTCATGATCAGAACACTCAAGAAAATTGGTCTAGAAGGGACTTTTCTTAAACTGATAGAGGCCATCTACAGCAAACCCACAGCCAATATCATATTGAATGAAGTTAAATTGGAATCATTTCCACTCAGATCAGGAACCAGACAAGGCTGCCCATTGTCTCCATTGCTTTTCAACATTGTAATGGAAGTTTTAGCCACCACAATTAGGGAAGAAAAGGTGATCAAGGGTATCCATATAGGGTCAGAAGAGATCAAACTTTCGCTCTTCGCAGATGATATGATTGTGTATCTGGAAAACACTAGGGACTCTACTACAAAACTCCTAGAAGTGATCAAGGAATACAGCAGCGTCTCAGGTTACAAAATCAACATCCATAAATCGGTAGCCTTTATATACACCAACAACAGTCAAGTTGAAAAAGCAATTAAGGACTCTATCCCATTCACAGTAGTGCCAAAGAAGATGAAATATTTGGGAATTTACCTAACAAAAGACGTGAAAGATCTCTATAAAGAGAACGATGAAACTCTAAGAAAAGAAATAGCTGAAAATGTTAACAAATGGAAAAACATACCATGCTCATGGCTGGGAAGAATCAACATTATCAAAATGTCCATACTACCCAAAGCAATATATAATTTCAACGCACTCCCTATTAAAGCTCCACTGTCATATTTTAAAGATCTTGAAAAAACAATACTTCGTTTTATATGGAATCAGAAAAAACCTCAAATAGCCAAGACATTACTCAGAAATAAAAACAAACAGGAGGAATCACACTACCAGACCTCAGACTTTACTACAAATCGATAGTAATCAAAGCAGCATGGTATTGGCACAAAAACAGAGAAGTAGATATCTGGAACAGAATAGAGAACCAAGAGATGAATCCAGCTACTTACCGCTATTTGATTTTTGACAAGCCAATTAAAAACATTCAGTGCGGAAAAGATTCCCTATTTAACAAATGGTGCTCGGTGAACTGGCTGGCAACATGCAGAAGACTGAAATTGGACCCACACCTTTCACCATTAACTAAGATAGACTCTCATTGGATTAAAGATTTAAACTTAAGACATGAAACTATAAAAATACTAGAGGAGAATGCAGGGAAAACCCTTGAAGAAATTGGTCTGGGTGAGTATTTCATAAGGAGAACCCCCCAGGCAATTGAAGCAGCTTCAAAAATACACTACTGGGACTTGAACAAACTAAAATGCTTCTGCACAGCTAAGAACACAGTAAGCAGAGCAAGCAGACAGCCCTCAGAATGGGAGAAGATATTTGCAGGGTATATATCTCTGACAAAGGTTTAATAACCAGAATCCACAGAGAACTCAAACGCATCAGCAAGAAAAAAACAAGGGATCCCATCTCAGGCTGGGCAAGGGATTCGAAGAGAAACTTCTCTGAAGAAGACAGGCGCACGGCCTTCAGACATATGAAAAAATGCTCATCATCTTTAATCATCAGAGAAATGCAAATCAAAACTACTTTGAGATATCATCTAACTCCAGTGAGACTAGCCTATATCACAAAATCTCAAGACCAGAGATGTTGGCGTGGATGTGGAGAAAAGGGAACACTTCTGCACTGCTGGTGGGAATGCAAATTAATACATTCCTTTTGGAAAGATATATGGAGAACACTCAGAGATCTAAAAATAGATCTGCCATTCAATCCTGTAATTCCTCTGTTGGGCATATACCCAGAAGACCAAAAATCACAACATAACAAAGATATTTGTACCAGAATGTTTACTGCAGCCCAATTCATAATTGCTAAGTCATTGAAAAAGCCCAAGTGTCCATCAATTCACGAATGGATTAATAAATTGTGGTATATGTACACCATGGAATATTATGCAGCCTTAAAGAAAGATGGAGACTTTACCTCTTTCATGTTTACATGGATGGAGCTGGAACATATTCTTCTTAGTAAAGTATCTCAAGAATGGAAGAAAAAGTATCCAATGTACTCAGCCCTACTATGAAACTAATTTGGGGATCTCACATGAAAGCTATAACCCAGTTACAACCTAACAATAGGGGGAAGTGGGAAAGGGAGGGGAGGCAGGGGGGTGGTGGGTAGAGGGAGGGGGATCGGTATCACACCTGTGGTGTATCTTACAGGGGTATTTGCGAAACTTGGTAAATGTAGAATGTAAATGTTTTGGCACAGTAACTGAGATAACGCCGGAAAGGCTATGTTAACCATTGTGATAAAAATGTGTCAAATGGTCTATGAAGCGAGTGTATGATGCCCCATGATCATATCAATGTATACAGTTATGATTCAATAAAAGAAATAAAAAATAATAAAATTATTAGGTTCTAAATACAAGGCAATGTCTCCCTGATTATAAATTTTCATGTGGACTGAGAGCCCTTTACAGGCAGTGGCTATATCTTGGCTCCCACCATGCCTGGTAAATAGCAAGACTTGAATAACACTTGACTTGTATTGATACAGAGGAAATGGAAAACAAACAAAATAATACTTCTGAGGAAGACATCCCACCAGTAGCTCTATTTATATAAACATTTTCGGGGTTCCCAAGGGACCCCTGGGCGTACATGATCAGACCCATGGACTGTTGTCTCCCCAGTAGAATGTAATGTCCTTAAGGGTGGGCATTATGCCTCACTTGACCTTGCAGCCTACACAATCTGTCCTAGAGGGCCTATGTTAACCGGAGCCACTCCACTTTCTACCCTAAGGCACTAATGCTAACTAATACCTCACAAAGTTCATATCCACCAAAGAAGCTACCACAGCTTATTTGAGGGATTAGAAATGGAGGATTCCCCCATATGAGTAAAACATAGCTATATGCACATCATTATCTGATTTGCAAATTCCATTCTAATATAAATTTTTATTTCATATTGTACAGTTTAATTTTATTATCCACGTTTTTGAGAATCCAGAGATATCTATTGATCGTACATGTACATTTGTATACAAATACACTTGTGTAGATACTGATATATAAACTCTTAATCCTAGGTCTCTTTTTACTTCTTGACTGATTCCCTGATGATGGTTTTTAAACCAATTTTAAGGTTAAAATAATTATAAACCTAGAGGAGTGGAACAGAAACTATTAAGTATTATCATACCAAAAGAGAAATAACCTCACAGTTGGTTTTTATACTGGATTATTTATGCACCTATCCAGAATTTAATGGGGGGGGGGAGAATGACTTTGGTTTGAATACTGGGACTCAACTCATAGCCTCGCTTCAAATATGCAAGTTGACTGCATCTAAAATAAAGTGTAAGATAATTATCACATATGCAAACATAATCCGTTAGGGGAGAGCCAACATGGTTTGCATGGAGAGAGGGCTTGTCTCATCAATCATTTTGAGTTATCTGAGAGGATAAATAAGCACGGCATATAATTTATTTAAACTTTCAAAAAGCCTTTAACAAGGTTCTACATCAAAGATGGTTTAGAAAAATAGAGTTGACATGGGATTGGGGAGAATGTTTCTTCATTCAGAGAGAACTTGATTAAAGATAGGAAATAACGATCTGAAGCAATATTTTTCATCAGAGAAGCGTTAAAGGTAGCTAGTAGCCAGCATTAGCTTTTTGACATCTTGGAGATATTAGTTTTTTAATTATCTTAGAGAGAGATAGTACAAAAAAATTATTTTAAAAAGCAAATCTATAGGATCCATCTGCCTCTTTTAGGTGATAAAAATCTGAAACCTCGGGAAGATTGCTGTGTGAGAGTGAGCCAGAGAGGAGAGTGCCGGGCACGGTGCTGGTGGAGGTGGGGCAGCGACAGGGACCTGAAGGTGATAAGCATAGGATGCTCTGACCCTCGTACCAAGCTGGCTTGCCTGCACCTACCTAATATGTCCATGTTTGATTACTGTCTTCTGCTTAGCAGATACATGATTACAAAAGTCCAGTGAAACTGTAGCAATCAATCATTCTAAATATTGTTTTGTAAAGAGGGGGAACTTCGCTGATGCAAACGTATGTAATCAAAGAAAAATGGAGGCAGACAGAAGACTGAGAATGGAGGTTGCTCAGCATAGAAAAAGATGTTAAGAGGAATGACTAGAAAAGTTCGTAAAATGCCAAAGGACATCAGTGAGGTATGATTATACTTATTGTCTGAAAAGGAAAGCCAGGCAAACCCCTCTGAATTTCAGGACACAAACAGGAAGGACTTAGATGTATATAAAAGGTGGCTCTTCCAGAGAAGTGTCTGGTGAAAAACTGAAACAGGTAGAAGGAATTTGGGGAGGCTAGTTGAATAACAAGTTAATAAAGGAAATGAGGGGCTTCTATTTGCGTCCCCACCTTTTGAAATTACTATGAAGACAGCTGTTTGTGCCCCCTCACTGAACTTCCTTAAGGATAGGGGAATAAACCATTTCTTCTGTTCCCCTCCATTAATGCAGAAAATTGAGCACAGATCATGAATGTCACATTAGCTGTCACTGTTGTCAACACTAGCCACTAATGACCCAATTTGGTGGAAGAAGGGTGGAAGGGAGAAGGTTCCAGTCAAACAACACTACTGTCTAAAGATGTAAAAGATCTTTTTTGAGGTAATTAAAAATTTTTTAGTGACTTTAAAGACTGGCTTTCTTATTATGTGCAGTGCAGCATAGAACAGCTTGCAGGCTGCAGATCAATACACTCCAGTTAACTTTCAAGTCAGGTCGGCATGCAGCCCTGGCTGGTTTATTAATTTAAATTTCAGCCCTCTAAAAAGCTATGTCTAAAGAAATAAGGCACGATTCAGAATTCAGGGAGCTTGCTCAGGCAGAACGGGTCTTCACAATACATCGGTTATCAACATCAATAGGAAATCTTACAATATTGAAGAGAATAGGTCACCCCTCCCTCTGACTTAGTCAGTTACTATTTTTCTTAGAACCCTGACTACCGATGCCTTTTGTTTTTAAGAGCAGTTGATATCTTAGCAGCAAACACCTATGGCTTTCCTTACACTAGCTTCAGCAATTAGTTAAGTAAAAATAAAAAGGTGAAAAGGAAATAAGATTGGTATGATCTCTCTTGGTGTGCTATCTTTAGAAAGGAACAGTTTTCATGGCACTCTACTGAGGGTGCCATAGTAAGATTTTGTCTCAAAAACAAAAACAAAAACATGCCGACCTTTTGCTTTTCCTTCTGTCCTGGTTATGTACAACTTGTACTAAGTAATTTGTGACATTACTTACACATTATTATTGTCTGTCTTGCTTTTCTTTTTTCATTTTAGTTAAAGGAAATGGGGAAAATCCCCACAAAAATAGTTATATAAAAGATCTCAAATAAATCTATTTTTTGTTTATTATAGAATTCACAAAATTTGGGATTCATATAATACATATTTTGACCCAGCAAGCAGTGTGCTAAATACTTTACATTTATTGTCCATTTTATCTTCACAGCAAGCTGAAAAGTAGGAACTGTGCCTATTCCTGATTAATAGGTGGGAAAACTGAAGCTTAAAAGGTTAAGACTCAGCCCAGTCTTTTAGCTGGTAGGCAGGACAGCACAGCTCAAAGCCCAGGATGCTGGTATTAGCCAAAGATACTAAGCCCTACTGCATACTACTTCCAGAGTTAGACCTGCCTGGGCTGAGTGGTGTCTACTGCTAACAAAATTAATGTTAACGTAATGAGTGACTAATAAAAAGTCTACTAGCATAAGGTCGAAATAAAGGAAGTCCATAACTACTTTACATCTCTCTGCAAACAGACACAATGGAACTCATAATTAAATAAAAGAGCTCAACATAAAGTTATGGCTTTAAGGCAATCCATATCACACAGATCCCCTCATTCAAAGTCAAGGGTAGGAAAAAACTATTGTTAAATCTATTTCAACCAACTTTCCAAAGGAAGCCATATAAAATACCCTGTTAAGGAAGCCAGCTTATTTTCTTATTTAGTCTTTGCTCTTATATTTATTTCTAGTAAAGAGTTTCCTTCTCCCCAGCATCCTTAGTTCTCAAAGGACCTTATTTGAGCATGTGAGGAGATCACTCAAATCCTTCTCACTCCTGTCACCCACCATTGCTTCCTTCTGCCTTTCACCCTCCCGGGAGACTGAACAGGGAAAAGTGCAGGGAGAGGGATTTACTGCTTTTCTCTTTTTTAATTGTAATATTGTTTAAAGGCCATTCAGATATGGTGTTTTTCCTGGTTAGATGTTAAGTTTCAAAAGTTTTTTATTTTTTGGTATGGGATTCAGTAGGAAAACAGTATTTCAACCTGAAAGAGAGAGAGAGAGAGAGAAAGGGAGGAAGAGAGGAAGGGAGGAAAGAAGGAAGGAAGGAAGGAAGGAAAGGAAGGAAGGAAGGAAGGAAGGAAGGAAGGAAGGAAGGAAGAAAGGAAGGAAGGAAGGAAGGAAGGAAGGAAGGAAGGCAGGCAAAACCCCAAGGGCTGGATGATTTCCCAAGCTCTCCCTAGTACAGAAAACCAATATAATAACCTACTATGGTCTTGGAGGCTACTGAGGGAACCTGGGAAATCATTCATTCAAACTTTTGGCCACTGCATCCTTTGTTTAAAAAACATCTGAGGTGGAAACATAAAGTGCAAAATAGATTAAAGTGGAGCCACCCCGAAGGGGAGGGTGGTGGGTTTGGAGCCCTGCCCAGTGCCCCCTCCCAGCCTCTGTTTCCTGAGAGAGCCCTTGAAGGGGATCTGAGGAGCAGTCACTGCTTTGAAACTTGTTTTGGCCACAACTCAATTGTTAAAAAAAGTGCATTTTATGAAGTGACTTAGTATAAGTACACACATACATGCACATGCGTGCACACACACACACACACACACAGAGCTGAACCCAAAATATCCTGAACATTAGTGATTCTCACTACGTGTGATCATCTCAGACATTTTCCTTTCTTGTTCCGTCTATTCCACTTAAAAACAGTATTTCTTGTCTACTAGATTGATATCACTATCTATGGAGGGAGTTAAAAAACACTGTATTCAATGACCTAATCCTCCAAATAATTCCATAGATTAAGAAACACTGGCTCCTCCTGTCTACACTCCCTCCCTCCCCAAAGGAATTGAGGAAGAAAACACACAGTCAGAAGTGGTCAGCGGAGGCACGAGAATTTGGATGTAGGGCTGATCCACTTGACCTAAGAAGGGCAAATTCCCTTTGTTGGGAGTGAAGTCTGGTCTTTCTTCTTAGGACAAATCATCAGACAAGCCAGCCTGGTTTCCGTCACATGGAACAGAGAAGCAGGGGAAGCCAGAACAAGGGCAAAAAAAAGATGGAGAAGGGGAGAGACATCTGATCCCTGCTCAAGGCCCTATTTCCAGTCTAGGCCCAAGGCCCAGTTTTATTTTTGTTTTTAGTTCCATAAAAACATCTCATATCCTTGTAACCTCCCATTCTATAAATGAAAAGAAGAAGAAAGGAAAAGCTATTATGGTACAGTCATAACAATAAATCCCACAATAAATTGTCATTAATCTACATAAAATCTATTCATGCTACAAAACTATCACCAATCTAAGAAAAAGGCTCTCCCCCTTAAAAAGAACAATATGGAAAATATTTATGGTGGATGTAAAGGAAATGAAAGAGAGCACATATCCGTATTTGTAGGATTTCCAGTGTCTTCCACTTTTCCACCCTTAGGGTTGTTGACTCAACATGTTAGTCCAGTGGCAGCCACAGGATTTAAAAGTTTTATTGAACTTTCTTCACTAACTTAAAAAAATCCATCTCAAATGTCACCTATTTAAATATGTGTCTCTTTTTACCTTTCATTTTAGTAAAAGGCTCGAAGAAATACACCTTTTAAAGAATCAAGCCACAGTAAATATAACAGGGCTTCAAACATAGACGCATCCACACCAGATCACAAAATGCGCTTTTATAAATTTCTTTCTACAAAAATAAATAAGAGAAAGTAATAAAAAAAGATAAAGCCTTCACACAGAATTGCAGCAATTATATCCCCACAGCTACACTATAACCTAAAACTTTGCAAAGGCTTTGATTATTGAACCATGGCTGAAGTGAATAATTTGCTTTTCACTAAGAAAACAAGCACATTCATTCCCATCACAATGGAGAGAGGCAGTTCTAATTAAACCTTATCAAAAGATGAATAAAGAATAAACTCAATACCCATTCCACAGAACTCTATTTTCATCTGTTTAGTTTAAGCTTGCCATGTTCATGCAATAATTATCCACTGTCCAAGGAATGCTGGAGTTGTGTTAATGTTGATAAAGATTTAATTAGCTCAATTATCTGGAGAGTATTGAAGTGCGGCTCAGCACAGTACAAATTTCTTCAGGCTTTGTACATACCTCTCATCAAAATACATGAAACTGAAATCTAAGTGAACAAAAGACTATTACTCCACAACTCTACTATTGAAACAGTTCCATACTTCATAATTTTATTACTCCAATTAAAAAAAACAACAACCACACAAGTCTTTTGAAGTACAACTCACAAGTGAAGGCGTTTCTTTACCTGAGTGTGTGTGCATACACTACAGAGAGTTAACTTCCTGAATCTGTAAATATGTTCTTAGAAAGTTAATTAAATTTGCCTTTTAGATTAATATCCAAAGCACAGACATTTAAAAAATTTTTATTTTCTTTCTATGTTGCCCGCAAACGCTACGTTTTTCCCAGAAAGCGAGGCATTTATACGGCATTGAAAGCACAGTAGTAACACAGACAACTGTTTCAATCTGTCAGACACCGCGGACAGACAGTAGGGTTCATTTCAGAAAACAGATTGGCCCCCAGCGGCCTGACCTTCCTGGTGGGAAAGAGAACACAGCGCTGTGCTTGACAAGCTCGGCAACAAAGAGGTATATTCAGGTCCCCCCAATTCAGACACGCTTCTCACAGGGAAAAATGCAAAGCAGGAGAGAGAGAGATGCATCACTTCCAGCAAGGCAGAGTTTACTCAGAGCATAGACGAGCATCTCAACCACAACAAAAAATAGCATATTTAGGACAGCAGCAAGCACCATTTTATCCTCTCATTTATAACTTCAGAAAGCTCTTATCTGGCAAATGCCAACGTCTTAGCTTCCAACCTCACCCATGATCAATACCCACCAGCATTATAACATCAGTGGAAGCCCCAAAATATGATTATCCCGATAAAACATTTCTTAATTACTCTATCAATGAAGAGGGTATAACTTTTCTCTCAGAAACTGGCTTATGTGAATTTCAAAGTAAGCTTTCTCTTTCTTTGCCTTTATTTTGAAACCGAGAGAGACATTGCCTCGTCTTTTTAGACTCTAAGACAAATGGATTCTTCATTACTTATTTTTATTTTGCATGTCTATAAGATCTTTTAAGAAGATTTCAAAGTAAGACAAAAATCTAGCAAAAGACAAAATTAAGAACAATTGATAAAGCAAATTATTATTAGTTTAAAAAAAGCTCAAGCTAAATTAGTTCTTATGTATAAGTCCACATACAATATATTCTACTTATAAGGAATGTTATAAGTATGTTTATAACATTCAATTATAAGGAATTATAACATTCAATTATAAGGAATGTTTAGTATGTTTTGAATTTTATATATAGAATGTGCTAAGATACCGTATATTTTTGAAGAATTAGGCTTCATGTGAAAGATTACAAACTTAAAAGGCACTTATAATTGTTCATAATACACTTATAGACAAGTACATTGCTGAGTTTTTAATCTCAGGGTCTGTGTTTTTAGTATCTACTTTGCCGAACTATAGGGATTATGGGCATTTAGAGCCAAAGCAACTAGTGAAGTTGAAACAAGTTCTGATTTCTGACCATAAATATCAGGATGGTCACACACTCATTGTGGGGTTGTAGATTATTAGAAGAACTATGGTGAAGTGTAGACCATCACACTTTAGAAAAGAAGTCATAGTTTAAAAAGTTAGCCACAGACCAAAACCAGAAGCTCGTGTTGCCAGATAAAAGACAAGGCTGGCTGGGTGGTGAGAAAACTTGAACTGCTCAGTGGTGCAAATCATTTGCTTCAATTGTAGATCTAAACATTTGAATCTCAGAAAATTCTGGAAGGAAGTGGGGCAAAAATGACCTATGCCAATCAAAATTTATTTTTTAGCTGCCCCATTGTCTTTTTCTTTTTTGCCAGCCTTGTTTGCAAAGTACATTAAGGCTTCCTTTGAAAAGGCAGTGAAAAACAGAATTGTCTGTTGGTTTTACCTGGTTTTTCTAGCCTGCAAACACTTTGATGGGCGACTCACTCCGTCTGGCTCTAAAAGACATCTTTGGAACTTCACAGTATTTGTGTAAGAACAAAGGGTACTCGGGTTCAGTTTGTAACACAAGTCATTTCTACTACACAAATACCCTTCTTTTGTGCTGGCTAAGGGGAATATTTTGAGCCCTTTGGGTTTAGAAGATCTTCAAACGGACAATAAATAGTGTGCAAACAACCCTCAAG
This sequence comes from Nycticebus coucang, assembly GCF_027406575.1. Lineage (NCBI taxonomy): Eukaryota > Metazoa > Chordata > Mammalia > Primates > Lorisidae > Nycticebus > Nycticebus coucang. The sequence goes on from NC_069790.1 coordinate 60,078,198, forward strand.
AAGGTAACTTTCCTAGGACAACCTCAAGGCTGAGACCAAGGCTTTGAGAAAGGCCTGTCAGCTGACTTCTTTCTGCTCTTCACCCTGAACAAAGCCTGACTGACAATACTGAAATCTCCTCCTTTCTTTTGGATTAAACCCCCTTTGCAGGAGAAGCATGCAAATGCTATATGTGGCTCCTTGTTGGAAGCTCCTCTTGCCCAGGTAGCTTTTCTCCGTTTGGCTCACCCGGCAGACCTTCTACTACTGCCTGAGGCTTAGGCCGGCCTTCCAATTCAGTATCTTTCACAGCTCTGACAGTCAGATCCCGGGCCTGCCATTGGCTTTAAAAAGGGCTCATTTAGTGGTAATTAACGATTCCCTGCATATTTCCTAAGGTATGGTAATTGTACAAAAAGCCAACAAGTAAAGCCTTCATTCTCTTTCTCATTTCAATCTTTTCTTCCCCCTCAGCAGTCTTCCTCCCTCAACCTTCTTTTCACGCAGACCCCCCCCCCAGGCCCCAATTTTCTTTTTTGCTCCTCCCTGTTAACACTTCAAGTAAAGAGGTGGAAGGAAGGTGGAAATTGGAAACTGTAGGAAAACAGACCATTCAAAAGGCAGAGCTTACTGAATGACAAAGTACCACGTGGAAAGTCACAACAAAAATGAAAGAGAATTAAACTGTGTTGACAGAAATATATGTGTATACAAATACATAAACACACACGCACACATATATACTTGCACATATCTGAATATTACTTATATAAAATGGCCAATGAATAAGCTGGTTTTGGGTCCCAAGACATGCTTGCATATACACATAAAATTAAAAAAATATTCTACAAATTCATTTTCTTAACAGGTAATTTCTTCTAAAATTTTCACCCTACAAAAACAAACAAACAAACAAAAATTTCGCCCTACATTATAACAAAGAGCACAACAAAAGATAATAATTTTGTCTCAGCGGTCTTTCTTTCTTATCCTGAAACTGTAGACAAGAAAGAAGATCAAGACTCTTCATTTCTGACCTCTTACAAATGCTTTCAGGTCTTGGCAAGTGGGCAGTGGCCGAGGGAGGACTGTATTACGTTCTCACAGGCAGACCAACACCACCATGATTGGAAGACACTTGGGGGATGAGATGAGGTGATTAAAAAAAAAGGCAAACTATTTATAACTTTGCATCAGCCATAATCTGCTGAGCTACACTCAAGTGGGCCAAACGAAGAGAACGGTCATGGCTTTCTTGCAACACGTTCATCCTCTCGACTCACAAAGCAATGTTGTGGTTAGTAAAGTAAAGAACATACTGTTTCATTAAAAAGAATGAAAAAACAGCCTTCTGAAAAATCCATTGAGAAACAGCAGACGAAGGATCTGAAGTCCCAAATTCTTATGCTGAGATGGCTACTTTAGCTCTTCTGTTTGCATTTGGCTAAACTACGTTTCCATGCTGTCTCTTAATCATCTGGATACTGCTATCTCTAGTGTTAATTTATTTTCCTTTGGGAAAATACTTTAAATGTTAACTTACAGAATGCCCTGTGGCTGTAAAATGAGTTTAGCTGGTGTGGTATCTAACTCTTCATCATATGTCTGCAGAGGAAAGTCTGGTAATGAGACAGCATCAAAGAACTTAGACCCATCCAAGGGGATTCTGAGATTAGAACATAGTGAGAACCTACCATTACTATAAAACTGTAAATTAACTAACTTTCTTAATTACATGATGAAATTTATAAAGCCATCTTTGCTAAACTAAGGACCCAGCAGTTTAATATGTTTCCTTTCAGTTATTTTTCCTGCATATCCATTTCATATGTATAAGCAAAGCACTCTATTTTTTCACATCGTCACATGCATTTCTTCTTGGTGTCTGCCTTGATAACCACAGTTTTCGAGATTGCATCATATTCCATGTAGTTTGCTATACTTTAATTTACTTAACGGTTTCTTTTAAATTACCTAAATAGTTTATTCTAGTCTTAATAGTTTATATTTATTCTGTTTTATATTAGTTGTTTAAACATTTTTTTCTTTGTCACTGTCATAATCACTAAAAAACTGTACTCATCACAAAAATGTACTCAAGTTACTAAAACGTTAAGGTGGTTTCGAAATTTTCGTTAGACATACTTTAAGACTTGTAAAATAGTTTACAGTTCATTTGGATTTAGGTAAAACTGGGCACAAAAACTAGAGTTGACTCCAAAGGGATATTACATAGACATCAGTATGAATTTCTTCATGAATACAATTTGCACACCAAGTGAGTGCCAAATAGATCATAAGACCATGTAGACTCTGAATTTTTAAACATTTCCTTTAATTCTTTTTTAGTTTTTTCCATTTCATTGTTGTCAATGCATAATAATAAATGAAATTCTATCTACTCATAAAAGTTACATGAAGGAGGTTGCTATTCATTTTACAAAAAGATATAGGAAACAGAAGGCAACTTCTTTCAACTATAATTAAAGAATTTATGTCTCACTTTCAAGAAATATATTGTGTACACGTTGACAAATGCAATAATAAAGAAACTATAACTATAACAGAGCCATGAGATGTCAGGACTAGGTGACAACAAGGTTTTCAAACAAAGGGACGAATGCGTGCTGGTATCATTTCTAACGTTACATTAGACATAAATGTGAATGGAATCTTCTTTATTTTCTTTACTTATTTCCAAGACGTGATATACCATAATATTATAAGTTCGAAGAAAAAAAAACTACCTCTTCTTTCAGAGTTGTTCAATGGTTTCTAAAAGTATCCCCCAGGTTTAAGATGTTCTGTGTCCCACCAGGAAATCATACATATTTCCCCATGAACAATCAAATTAAAACCCAAACTCCGCAGCATGTCGTTGAACACCCTTCACGATCGGACTTCGAAGGCTTTTCTGTCCGCTGTTCTCGCTCCTCACCACCTTGCCCTTCAGCTCTACCAGACCATTTCCTAAAGATGCTGCCCTTTGAGACATGGCTTTGCTCTTGGAATCTGCTCACTCTGTTTGAAAACACCCTTGCCCTCCTTCATGCCCATGGTGAACCCAGCTTCTCCTTTTACTCAAAATCTCTTCCTTTTGGGAAAACTTCTGCAAGCTCCTCTGGCCAAGTTGAATTTTCCTTTATTTGTCCTCCTGCATAGCTTCTGCAAACATCAACTGCAGCCTTTGTCATCCTGAAACGTAAAATGACTGTAGTTGTGCCTCTAAAGCGCGCACGTTGTACAGCAAGAAACTGTTCTTCACTACTGCCCAGTGCAGCATTGATAGAGTTACTAAAAAAATATTTGCTGAAATGACAGGTGTTTAGTGTACGGTGAATTAGTTGGATAGTCACCAAGTAGGTCAATATTTTAAAAATATTTAATGAGTATAAATTATGTGTCATGCTAAGAAATAGTGAAATGAGGATACAATAGTGAACACAGGCCGGGCACACTGGCTCATGCGTGTAATCTCAGCACTCTGGGAGGCCAAGATGGGAGGATCACGTGAGCTCAGAAGTTTGAGACCAGACTGAGCAAGATCAAGACCTCATCTTTACAAAAATTAGAAAAATGAGCTAGATAGGTGTGGTGGTGCCAACTACGTGAGAGGCTGAGGAAGGAGGATCACCTGAGCCCAGGAGTTTGAAGTTGCAGTGAGCTATAAAGACACACTATCTTCTGGCCTGTGTAATAGAGTGAGACTGGGTCTCAAAAACAAAAAAACAACAACAACAACAAAAAGTAAACGAGTCCCTGTATTCTGAGATTGCAACTCCAGTGGGGGAAAAAACACACATGAATAGGTGACTTCAATACAGAAAGGCTAAACTTGTTTTGCTCCTAGCATTTGCAAAATAGCCATATTTTATTCATGTTCAAAAAATATATTTCACACTCTGTCAGACACCTTGGTAACTTCTATCACTGATCCTGAGTCAAAGGCTGGAACTTCTTAGGGTTCTTAACTTAGACACTCCCTTCTTTGTTGATAACTCTGCCCCCCATTCCCACTTATGTCTGGTTAGGAAGTCAGAGCCTGGAGAGCAATTTCTCGTTTTCTCTTCTGAGTCTGACGGCAGGCAGCCCTGTCCTCATTTTGGTAACCATCTGAGTTCCTTCCATTTGCTTGAGAACTTGTCCTAGACCTCCCATGTTCCTGACTTTACTTCCTGTATATCACGTTGGCTTTGAAACCTTATCTGCGTTAACTGAGTGATGGAGGTTGATATCACCAGTGGTAATCCATGTGGATATTGTTGCTTCCTGATGTGATGTGATGAGAAGGGTATCTTACCTTAGTGTCATTCTTCCCCCAAATCCACAACCTCAGTCTAATTGTGAAAAAACATCATGAGGGACATTCTACAAAATATCTGAACAGTACTCTTCAAAAGTATCAAGGTCATAAAAAACAAAGTTAATTTTAGGAGAAGTTGGGTGAAGGACATAGCTCTCTGTATAACTTCTCCATAAATCTACTTCAAAATATAGAATAAAAAAAAATCAACCTCAATCTGACAGCTGAGTAGTTATTTTGAATTTTCAGTCTCAAAACATAGCTATATTTCCATGAGCTACCTCATAGCCGGGCAGGGAATGATGCGAATCCTTTCTTCCACCACGAAGTAGCATTTATGCTATGTCTGCGTCCCATAAATAAGCTATGTAAAGTGGCCTGACTTAGCGTCATGTGTCCGGAGGCGCTCCATGGAAGGTCAAACTTAGTGCATGCATAAAAGGGGAAGTCACAGCTCCTCAAACTAAAATACAGAAAGTATTTAAGAATTGGTCTACCAATCATCAAAGGGTGTAGTAAATGGCATTCTCCTGCAATTTTCAGATGACACCAGTGTGAACACAACAATAGGGATTTTACTACTAAACTCCAGAAAAAAAATGAGATATTAAATTGGTAGAGCTAGAATAATTTTATATAGCCAAAACAAATTTTGCAGCAACCAGTAATTTCTTCAAGAGGGAAGATGTTACCAACATGATTAGTAATGTTAAATATTTTAAATGTTGCCACCATTTAGGAATGTTGATTTTTTTTAAGGCGTAACACAACTAATATAGTGCAGTGGTTCTCACACTTTTTGGTCCTAGAAACCCTTTATAGTCTTAAAAATTTAAAGGACCCCTAAAGAGCTTTTTGCTTATATGAATTATAGCTACTAATATTTACCATATTCAAAAGTAAAATTAAATGATTAATTTGGAATATTTATATATTAAAAACATCACTACATGTTAACATAAAAATATTAATTTAATTAAAAAAAACTTGCAGTCTGGCTGAATAGGAGAGAGCTGGTAGCTCACTTCTGTATTCACTCTCTAATGATACATTGTTTTGGTTGAAAAATGACAAGAATATGGGCCTATCACAGATGAAGTAGCTGGAAAAGAACTAAGTATTTTAATAGCTCTTTTAGATAACTGTGGATATACTATGTGTATTCTTTTATAGTATTATAACAAAACTCAACAGGTGATAATTTCCTAAGGGTTAGTTGCACTGGGGAGTCTGAAATTATACTGATGAACTCTGTACTCCACTACCTTAAACTCTATTGGTTTATTTTACAATGTCAGTTCTTTTAGACATGTATGATTTTGCTAACATGCGTTGATTATTTGAAAGATACAAATTTGTATCAAATTTGTATCAAAGATACAAAGATTCAAATATTGACACATTTTAGTATACCATACCAAAAAAATCACATTTGCTTATATTACCACCAGTCTCCTTAGAAAAGTCTTTCAGAAACTGTCTATCCTGCAGCAGCAAATAAAGTTATCCATAGTTATCCCAAATTCTGAGTTTCTATTGCATATTCTAATTTTATCATTGGCAACGAATGCTATCAGTTGTTTTCCTGGGGTGACACATTTGGTTACTTTTGAGAAACTGCCTGCCAAGTACCCAAGTTTGAATAATCAGTTTTTCTATCATTGTTTCAAGTCAAAACCATGTTCCAGGAAAAAAGCAGCTTGTTCAGCTTCCAACTTGAGCAACTGTACAAGAGCTTTCCCTTGAGATGAGCATAGTAATTAGGTACAAAGTAGAAATAATTTATGTAAAGGTCCCATTTAGTCACACAGAATATTAAAAAATAATACATTTGTTCAAGGTAGAAGATTAATAAAATTAACAATTTTTACTTCTTGATTAAGAACATTACATGAAACTAACTTTTTCTGTTTGTTTGTTTATTCATTGAGGGTACAAGAAACCAGGTTACACTGATTGCATTTGTAGGTAAAGTCCCTCTTGCAGTCGTGTCTTGCCCCCAAAAGGTGTGGCACACACCAAGGCCCCACCCCCTCCCTCCTTCCCTCTCTCTGCTCTTCCTTTCCCCACCCCTCTCTCCTTCTTCTTCTTAAAAAAAAAAAAAAAAATTACAATTGTGTGAAGAATATAGTGCCCAGGAGTACAATTTGGTGCTACTGTCTTGGTTCATGCCAAGGAGACAGCAGTTTCATTACCATTGCTTTTGCACCACTAGTGCAAATGTCAATACAGTGAAAAAGGCAGAGAACATTTTAGTATTATAATGAAAACAGTTTTAACCCCAAGAAGCCTCTGGGGAGAATATAAGAAACATACTTTGAAATTTGCTGATATAAAGGTCGATTATATAAAGGCCAATTCTTTTCTTTAGAACTTAGGGACCTTCTCTGAGGAGAACCCACAAACCTAAAGGTAAGACGTAAACACAGGGTCGTGCAATCCACAAATGGAAAGGTTCAACAGAGAGTACCATAAATACAGGAATGCCAGTGTGTACCAGAGAGTAGTTTAGTTAATACAGAGGCAGGCGATGGATTGAGAAGAATGCAAAATAGTGGAGAGTCTATGCAGTCAGTGAGTACAGAGCTGGAGAAAGGGGACGAGACCAGGCAAGCCCAAACATCACCACTCCCCTCCCCCCTACTCGGCCTGGCCAGACACCTTCAACTCGCCTGCCTAGAGAAGTAATGGCTTCCTACCAAAGATGAAGACTTGTATATAGTTATACCCAATTCTTTTATTTAAAAAATTTTTTTGACTATGTTTTATCTCAAAATGGTTCATTAATCCAATGAATCTGTCAGTTATTAACAAATTGAAAACTGGAAAGGAATAAAAATCATAATTTTAGGTGAACCACTTTGAATAGTATTCTATTATATACATATAAAAAAAAATTCAAGGCCAGGTTCCGGATCACACAATAAAATTCCCAAATGAGGGGGATAAGTGGATTCACAACGATGTTTAAATTTTTATATTTGACAGAACTAATGCAGTATATCTTGACAGCTATATACAGTAGCTTAATGCTAAGCTTTTTATGCTGACTACAGAATAGGATGAATTTTACAGTAGTGTTTTGACTGGGAGGTTTTAAAATTCCTATTCACATTAGACAGCAGTCTGAGGCTGCTTGATAAAACAAGTAAAACAAGCCGTGGCTATTTAATAACTGCCTCATACAATATCTCAGTATTTAAGAGAAAAGAGAAACCCAAGGCAAAGACATTTTGAAAATATATGTTTGAACCAGAATCTGGATGCTAAGTAAACATCCTTTAGTGTTCAGCCCAGAAAGACTTGCAGCTGTGCCATTTGTGACTTAAAATAATAAGATGAAGGTCCCCATGCAAAAGATAAATGATATCATAAAAGTTTCTTATCAAAAGAAAACATGTTTTCTAGTGGAATTTGTGTTAAAAAAAATAAGGCTTTACACCAAAGCCCATTTAATACATTATAAAAAATACTGGAAGTTTTCAATTTGGAGCTTAGTATGAGCACATTAGGCAATATTGTTTTCTGTTTTGCCAGTATGTTTTCCTTTCATAAACTTCAGATTACTTTTCTCTATAAGGTCACCTTTTTAGTTTCGTATTGTTTGTAAATAAGGCTACTGTAAATTGTTGACTTTATGGTACAATAGTGAATTCTAGATGAACTGACATCAGGCAGCAATGGAATTGAAGAGCTTCCCACCCTTAAAAAAAAAGGATTAAAATTTTAACATTGAACCAAAATAGGATGCAGTCATATTCTAAAATATACATATGTATTTCAGCACGAATCAGCTCCGGATCTCCAAAAGGCCTATGGCCTCCTCTATCAGTAAGACTGCATGTGAATCAGTAACCCCGGTTTGATTTGTGTAGCCTTGCTCACCACTGAATATAAACACCAACCCTGCTGCAATTCAGTATGCAACTGAGCGAGTCTTCCACACCAGCAGAGGGGAAAAAAAAAAATCCCTCTTATTTTCTACAGTTGCCCATCTCTATCCGTTTCTGTCGAATTGCCACAATTGCCCAGATAAAACATTTGAGAGTATGTCAGCTTTAATTAATGTAACATGACCTGATCATTTCCACAGTTCAGAATAAAGAAGTTTGCATTCCTTAAATCCAAAGCTCAACCTGGAGATTATGCTAAGTTGCTTCATTCATAGTCCACACTCCTCTGCTCATGTCAGAAGGACAGCGTTTGTCCCCTCTAGTGATAAACAAATTATACATGAAATCAATTCCACTTCACAATCATTTTCCCTATTGGGTATTATCTTTCCTTCCCTGCTCCCTCCAGTTAAGCCCGCATCCTGTAACTTGCTAATGAGCTGAGAGCTTTCTGTTCCAGGTGGCACCCCCTGCCTCGAAGTCATGACATTTCCCATTTCGAATGCTGCTGGCATTTTTCGACAGCTCCTGCTAACTAGCCTTTTTGACCTGCACTAAGAGGAACTCATCTGATCGAATCCTCTAACCTGCCAATCATTCCAGCAAATGATCTTCACAGTCACTCCCAAGGCAGGAATGGAAAGGGGGGGGAAAAAAAGGACAAGCAAGTGAGAGACTGAGGGAGTAGGCAAGCGGCTGCCTCTGCAGCTACCTAATGAGAATACTTTCAGTCTCTGAGGCGGCTGAAATACTGAAAAAATGGGGGGAAAATTAGGACACAGCCGAATGCCTGGCTCTGTAATTACTGATTTCTTTCCATCCTGAGATCATTTTGAGAGCAACACCTCTGAGATGTGCCACGTTCTGAAGCACACGAGAATACCCTACCTTACCTAGAGAAATTAGATTTATTTCCCCTGTCACTATCGCTATGCAATCCTCAGAATCCCACACTGCCAAACAGCATCCTCTGCAGAATTAATTACGTGCTATGAGCTAGTGAAGTGTGCATTTGTAAACTAGGGATGATTAGAATATCTGCCACAGTGAAGAAAGGACGTCTTTTTTACTCAGTCACATTTTAAATGTTGCCACCATTTAGGGATGCTGATTTTTACACACTCACATAAAAACAGACAGGGATGGCGGAGGTTGGGATTAAGCTCAGGGAGGATGAAATTCTTGACACTGACAAAAAATAGGATAATCTAGGCACTCTAAACTTGTGGAGGTTAAAGGAAATTTTTTCCTTCCAGATTTTTCCTGCCTGGAAGGAAATCAGTTTATTTAATTATATTTGATCTTAGTGGGTACTTGGCCGGCAGAAAACCCAATCACTTTAGAAAGAAAAATCCAGTAGGTGGTGAATTTGGCAAGGGAGCACAACTCTAGGTATCTAGAGTAGACTTTTGACCAAGGAATGATACAATATAATTAAGTGTTATCGTTATCCCATTGTATGTAATGGTGTAAAATAAATACTGTACATGATTTAATAGTACATGATAATCACACATCTTTCCTAATTCATAGTAATTTATAGTAATTAGGCCAACAGCCCCATTTACAGTAATTATTATATGTAATTGAGGGCATTTTACTAATTGCATTGAAAATGATAATCCAGAGCAATTAAAAATCCAAGGGTACTATACATAATGCAAACTACATTAAAAGAATGGTGATAATTTAGAGGGTAAAAATTTACCCAGGTACAGAAGTTAACAGTACTGTATTTGATTTCATGTTTGGCTAACATGGTGGTATTTATTATGGGATAAATTTCTACAAATTATTCTACCTTTTGTATTGTTCTTGCTCTAGACCTTGTACATTATTTCCTTAAGTGGAAAAATAATTCTTTAATCTATGATGTGATCGTAACTCTAGGACTGCTGAAAAATTATTCTTTTTGACTGTGTGAATGTCTTAAGAGAGACAGAACATGTGTGTATGTGTGTGTAAGTTGGCAGAGAAAGCAGCTATCCTAAATTCCAAAAGAGACTCAGTAAATTATTCATCTGCACAACCAATTTGATGTTTTTAAAAGCTTTATTAATAGAAGCATCTCAGAGTATTGCAAACATTTTGTTAATTATACTTGTAATAATTTAGCTAAAATGCTTAACTTTGTTTCTTTCAATACATTTGGGCAGGGGCTTTCATTACATTTGCTATCTGTCTAGAATTTTAATGTGTCTAAGGACCTGAAACCTTGGCTTTTGTTCCTAGGTCCCAGTGTCCAGCCAGCTCTGATCCCACTCCTTATTTTTACTTAGACAAAGCTCCCAGGCGAGGAGTATCTCAGGAGGAGTGATGAGCATTCATGGGACAACTGGAATAGTTTTGAGCTTTTCTTTCTGCCTTCCCTTCTCGACACTGTCATTTAGACATTGTCCTCCGTGCATTCAAATGTCATCCCAGACCATCAGCCCACTTCAACTCAAACAGGCTCCTTTTATGCTGAGCCACTTCTTAGAGTATCAGCAGACCACAAAGACTGTCTAGTGGGACTCAGCTGCTATCTTGGTATTAATAATACAATACAGTGCACTTAGGGCATAGAAGATTCCCTCTATATCCCAAATTCATAAGAATCAACATTAAATGGGAAGGAAAAAGAAGAAATATGGGAAAAATAAACTGATTCTACTTACTTTCTAATATGTGACTGCTAACTTCCTAATAGTTTAGCCAAACATTGTAATGGATATCTTGGTTACTAGCCACATTACAGCTTGTGCCCACTATTTATAAGAAAGCTTCCCTCATAGTGTGCTGCTGGCTAAATACTCCCTAAGAAATTAATTTGGGTTTTAAAAAGCCAGAAGATGCAAGTGCTATTCCCTCCTCACCTCACCCCAGTTTGAAAGCCCATCTGACCTGGAAATGCTGAATCACAAAAATAAGAGTCAATTTTCAAGGATCTATAGGCTGATGAACCAATTTGTGGAGCATCAAACAAGTTTCCTCTTTTAAAAGCCATTTTGTTTGTAAAACCCCTCAGTCAAAGAAGAGAAAAGGAAAAGCAAAGGCAGAAGGACTATTTTTACTTTTAATTTAAAATACCACTCTGAATTCCTTGTTTTGAAGAAAAACACAATGAAATGTTTAAAGATAAAGGAGTGTCCTCCGAGCAGCATACATGGTTTATAAAAACAAGTGGGAGGGTTGAGAAAAAGAGAAGAATGAATGTGATGTAGCAAATGTAGTAAAATGCTAACGTTTGGGGAGAGTGGGTGAGGGCTATCAGGAATTCTGTGTGCTATTCTTGTGAGTTTTCTGTATCTCTAAAATCATGTCAATATAAAAAATACTTGAAAAATGCACTCTGGATGAAGCAAGGTATTTCTTTATTTTCATTCCGCTTTGTGACAATCTTGGGACATAATTAAGCAGATTAAGGTAGTGAGAGCCTGAGCGTCCTTCATTCACCTGTTCACAGGGTTGGTGTGGTGGTGCGGAATGTAGATCACAGTTGACCCAAAGAAAGGGAGGGACAGAAAGGCAGGGATGCAGGGAGGACCCAGGAGACAAACTTCGCTGGTCTGCTATTTTACATTAGCATTTAAAGGAGACAGATAATGGACTCCCCAGAGTAGAGGGCAAGCTAACGTAAGAGAATGGAGGTGGGGTGGGTAAACTGAACAATATTCCAGCCTGTTCTCAATCAGGTCTTCGTAACATGCACCATGCTTGTGTGGTTCAAAGCATCATTAATTTCCCAAACAAGACATATTTTTAGGATTCTTTCAGATAAAACCTGTGAGGACCACTGAGGTTTGTTTTCTTCTTTGCCTGTTATTTCCATGATTGCCAGTTTCGTGAGGTAATGGAGATAATAAAACTGCAGTTGTTTGATGGAAAAAACAATGTGTAGCATCATGCAGAAAACAGTAGTTTTTGCAGATAAAGCAGCAGTTATCTTCCCTGCTAAAGATTTCTGAAAGCTACTGAAAGGAAACCTAGATCTAACACTTGAATTTCCTCTACACCGAAAAGTGCTAATGGATATTATCTCCTTGGTGCCTATAGTTGAGACAATGCAACATGCCTTGAAAAGATCTTTAGTCAACAGCCAAAAACATCACATGATGAAGATGCACGTTCTTACTCCATCAAAACTGGGGTCTCTCTCTGTAGTTCTTTAACTTTTCCCTCGGCGGTATACAGGCCAGGCAAGTTGCCTTCCAGCTTCACAGAAGCTTCTGAGATGGCCAAACCCACAGCACTCTTCCAAAGGGCTCCTGAGAACAGGCTGGGCACTCGGTTCTCAGCACACCTGACCAGACCCAGGCTCAGAGGCTGACCTTGAGGCAGCCTACCGTCAGGCAGCAGTTCATACGTGCTGACTAACACAACAGCCCTGCTCTCAATTTCATGATGATGGGCTATTATCAATTGGAACTGCTCTCTAGGTTTGAATCTGATATACAAAGAGGTCAGCAGTAGACTGCCCAGAAGTAGAGGAACAAGGAGAAATGGTAATAAGCAGGAGCCGTGACTCAGCAGAAACAAGTCAGCAGAAGCCACGTGGTGAAGGGAAGATGAAAGCAATGTTAGTGGATGCAGAGACAGAAAAAGTGGGCCAGAAAAATAATGTCACAGCATGGAGGAGAAAAACAGGAGGCAGCTGCTTCTGTAGGAGTGGTTTCTGGAGTTGACACGGTGGGTGATATGGCCCTAGAGGATGAGGACGCTGCCCTGCAGATGTTCACATGGTGCTGCCACTGGGTCTTAGCCCCAGTGCACTGGGTTCTGTCTAAAACCTGGTTTCTTAATAAAAAAAAAAAAAATCTTTATCTTATTTAATTAAAATTTCTTGAGCATTCTACTCTGTTTATCTGACAGCCCACTTGCAGGGAATTATTGCTTTAGGAACAAGTAAAACAGAGAGAGTCTAACACATTTTTTTATTACCACGTATTTCTTAAATAATGTCGATTAGTAAATATCACTTGCTAAATGGTAAGGAGAGGGTCACCAAAATATGCATGTAGTTAACTTCTTTCACTTGAACCAAATAAAATGTGTTTATGCTCTAAACAGATAATTTGTAAATTAATTGTGAATTCAATGAGGTCTGAAAACCAACTGATTCATTGAAAAGGGATGTTTCATAATGAACAATTACTATTTCATAAAAATTATAACACTGATGTCTTAAAGCGTAGAGGCCACTCGTAGTTGTATTCAGTAAAAGGAGAAGTAGACAGAGCGACTTACTATGTCCATTTAGAATGACTGGAAAGTTAAGTTCAATGCAGGGTGTGTTTGGAATCACTGTGTGCAAATGTAAGTAATACTAATAGATGTGGTATTCAATATTACTCTGGTTTTTTCCTTAGGGAAAATTTCTATGTACATTTTAGTCTCTCTCAGAATTTAAAAGGGTCTTACCCTTCAGTGCTGATAAAATGAGTAATCTTTAGTCTACTAATATGTTTAGTGGATAAAACAATGTAAGAAGCACAGTGTTTTGATCATCCAGTGGCACCTCTCCCATTTTTAACTTAGGTGTTTATGTTTTTCTTTTTATTTAATTTGGTTACAAACTCTGAAACCAAAATTGCTTTGTGCTGCAAAAGCAAACTGCACCTCATTAGCTTTTCCACTAAGGCCAATTTATGCAAATCCAGCATTATTAGCTAAATAATTGAAGTGACCTTAGTATGCAAGGAAAGAAATAATTTGGTGTTGAGGTTTGGGAGAAAAATTAGGACTTGTCTGCTCAGTTCTATATCATTTCAAAGACAGAAATGATACACTGTATTTTCTACATATACCTCTAAGTAACTCCCCAAAGGGGGTGGGGGGACTAAAATGCTAGCCTACAGCCTTGGTCTCTTGTAGCCCCCAACCCTTTCCCTTCCCTCTCCCTCTCAATCTCTCTGGGCTTTACAAAGAACTGGGACATAGGAGGGAAATTCAAGATGCCACAGCCCACTCTAAAACAGTTAATGAATTCAACAACGACAAAAATCAAAGTCTGAGGAATCACATATTTTTCTCTAAGAAGGCCTTGTTTCTGAAGACATTTGGCTCTATAATGCCTAAGTTCAATATTAATATTCAGGTTAGCGTAACACCATTCTATAAGACACATTAGACCAATAAATAGGCTATATTATTTGATTTCTAAGATGGCTCCATTTATAAAAACACACCACAAAGGTGAGAAATTAAAATGATTTCTTTTTCTGCTGACAGAAAATTCCTATAGTCCAACTTCCCTGAAGCTTTTCTGAGAAAAAAAAATGGAGATGTTTCCTCAGCATCATATTGAATCAAGCTAAAGTCTTTGGAATTGGGTGAAAACTACAACAACAATAATAGCAGAGCTTTAAGTGGATGAGAAAAAGAAAAAAATTCATGAAGAAAATATTTCTATTATTATCAAATAAGTCCAGAGGAAAAGCTTCGGCCACACAGATTCAACCTAACATCTAGTTAAAAAAAAAAAATACTGTGAAAAGACACATTTTTGTAAAGTCTTGCAAATACTGATGATTATAGTTCTGAGTATGTTTATATAAAATCTCATTTCAGTTAATGATTTCTTTTTAAAGAGACAAGGCCTCGCTCTGTCTCTGAGGGTGGAGTACAGTGGCATGGTTGTACCTCACTACAGCCTCAAACTCCTGGACCCAAGTGAAGCAATCCTCCCGCCTCAGTTTCCTGAATAGGGAGGACTACAGGTGTGCGCCACCACACCTGTCTAGCTTTACTTGTTATTTATTTATTTTCTTTTACAGAGTCAGGGGTCTCGCTATGTTGCCTGGAATGGTCTTGAACTCCTGGTCTCAAGTGATCCTCCTGTGTAGGCCTTCCAAAGTGCAGAGCTTCCAGGTGTAAGCCGCTGCACCTGGCCACAGTCAGCTGCACTTCTGTCCAGTGAGCTTGGCTTCCTCCTCACAGAGGAACTGGGCTGGAACATGCTCTCCAGCAGCTTTGGCCAGGCTCAGGTTAGGAGATCTCAAAAGAGCCACGAAGGATCACAGCCATGCAGCTGAAATTCAGGCTTGCTTGTCGGGATGTGTGCAGGAGGTGGCAGTGTAAAATAAAGTCTACTTCTTGTTTGTTTTACTAAACTGGCTAAGGGACTTATAAACCCAAGGCCCTCATTATGGGAGTGCAGGTTAAATACTTTAAAAGGAATATGCTACAACCTGCATGCATAAAAACCATTCTCAGAATGAGGAGGTAACCATTCGATGCTTTGCCCCACTCTTTGTCTGACCATTTAAAATTCAGAGTGCGAGCAGAGGAGACCACGTGGTAGAACTGTGCTTCTAAGTCACTTCTCATCCAACAGGGAGAAATAACCTAAAGAGCGAGGATTTTTACTCTTAACTATGGACTGGCAAGTTTAACAGTTAACATCTTCTAATGGCCACTTATGCACCACATTTTACCTGGGAACCTTTCTATCTCCAAATCATTCATAAATCACCGCCATACCCCTGAGAGCCAGAGTCGGCCCCGTGTTGAGGGCACTGGAAAGCTAAATCCAGAAACAGCTTGAGATCCCTGCACAGCACTGGCCGGACAATGTGGAGAAGTCAATGTGTTCTTTTTACCGTTCTCATATTTCAAATTAAGAGATGGAGGAAGGAAGGGGGGCTCCTGCAATGTCACATGTGTCCTTTGTTCTAATGCTGGATGACTGAACACCCACGGGAGCAAGGAACTAACATACTTCTGGAACGAACATACTTCTTATACGAACCAGCACATACAAAGCCTTCCCCACAAAATGTTTGCTCTCTATTTGCTTCAGAGAATTATGTCCCATTAAAGGAAAGGAGAAATATATATATGTATGTAGTGTATATATGTTATGTATATGAGGTATATATGTGTTATATATATAGTGTATATATGTATAAATTCCGAAACCCCAGATATCTCCATCTAGCAGTCTAGAAAGGCAACCTTTCCAGAAGTTCTGCTGGTCCCTTGCAGTCCTTGTGATGACTGGGACATGCTAGCACACACAGAGACGGCTGTGTTTAGATCATGCTCCTGATTTGCAGGACCATTAGAGGTCAAAGAATTGGATAGTAAACATGTGAAACTTAGTAAATATAGAATATAATTGTCTTAACACAATAACTTAGAAAATGCCAGGAAGGCTATGTTAACCAGTGTGATGAAAATGTGTCAAACTGTTTATAAAACCAGTGTATGGTGCCCCATGATCGCATTAATGTACACAGCTATGATTTAATGTTAATAATATAAAAAAAAGAAATACTGCATCATGATAAGGTCTTTACCAGGGGCCAGACAGGACTCAGAAATAAGTGAATTGGCCCAGATGGGGCCCGAGCTAAATTGAAGTGCCTTTGTCCTCTCCCAGGGGCAGCCACGATTCAGTGACACACAACAACTTCTGGGAGGAGTGCAAATGTGGTATTGCCAGAATTGCTGATTTTTCAAGAAAAGCCAGAAATCTAGACTTTTGTGTAAAACCTCCCCATTTTAAAATGAAAAAAATTAAGATTAAGGCCATTCTGTAGGATATATTCCATCAATAAAAAGGCTAAATTATTTGATTTCTAACATGACTACATTTATAAACCCACCCCACAAAAATGAGAAACTAAAATGATTTCTTTTTCTGATGACAGAAAAAATTCTTACAATCCAACTTCCCCGAAGCTTTTCTGAGAAAAGAAAAATTGAGATGTTTTCTCAGTATTGTGTTGGATCAAGCTAAGGTACTTGGAATTGGGAGAAAAACACCTCAACAATAATATGGAATTAAAAAAAAAATTGTGCGGGCCACATAAAGCAGGTCTGTGGCTTAGATACAGCCCAAAGTGGACTTCCTTCTAACCTCAGGGAAGAATGTATGAGTATGAGCAGATGATTTGCTTATGACCGAAATAGTTTGCCTATGACTACATAAATAAAAGTGGAAGATAAAATATAATTTTGGTTAGAACCTAGCAAGTGCCTGAAAATATGGAAATGACTGGCTGCATTTGACCTCAGTAGAACATCTGATGGATGCCACAATAAACACGAGAGACTCACAGGCAGTGAGGGGGAAATGAGTCTGAACCATTTCATTTAAAACATCTATTCAATACCTGTAGCAGGTCATCTTACCCGTGCTCTCTGGAGATGTGCTTGTCAGTGCTTGCTATTTGATAGACTTTTGCCATAACTATTGTTTTTCCCAAAGGCCCGCATGCTTTCTCCAGCTTCTGGTTGCAATCTCACATTTGGGACGGTAAAAATAGAAGACACTGTGGACAAAATGGAAAGTTCTCATTTACAAATTTATATGTTTTACTTTCAAAAATAGATACTGAGATGCAATTCTGGTTGTCCCCTGCATCAAACACTGTGGTACGTGTTGGTCTTTGGGAAACGCCCAGTGGTCACAAGCATATATACAGTTGCACACATGGACACACAGGCGTGACTACACACACTACCTTCCCCTGCACTACAGCTCAGATGATCTCTTACATGTCTCTGATCTGGAGTGATTAACTTGGTTTTGAAAGCAATGTATGTGCCCTTTCTTTGGGCCATTCTTTTGTTCATTCACTGGAGGAATATTTATTGAGCCCGGCACTGCTCTAGGAATTGCAGAATGAGCAGAGAACAAGTCAAATGAAAGGGAATCCCTGTTCTTGTCGATTCCTGTTGAGGGAAAGAAAGTCAAAAAGCAATAAAACAAATACAAATATAATAAACAGTGGTAAATGCTATGAAGAAAATTCCAGCAGGGAAGAACAATCAGAAATTTAAGGTCCATGAAGGCTCCCTGATGAGGTACTTGGAGCAGAGACCCAGAAAAGGTGAGAGGCTAAGCCATGCACATATCCAGAGCGAGTGCACACAACAGGTCAGAAGAGGAAACAGAAAGCTGACTCTACAGAGGCAGGAAGAGGAGGGGCCAACAAGTTCGATGCTAATCTAAAAATACAGGTGAGAGAAGACGGTGAGTGTCTTAGGGGTGACAGCAATGAAGTGAGGAGTGGTGTGCTTCTGGATGTATTTTGAATGTAGCAGCAACAGGGTCTGGGGAAGAACTGGATACGGAGCGTGACGAAAAAAGAGGAATGAATCAAGGATAACGTCTATCAGCTGGAAGAGTGACGCTGCTGTGTATTGACCACGGGAGGAGCCAGTTGGAGGCAACAGATCAGGAGTTATTGGAGATACTGAGTAGTCAGGTGAACAGGACTAGAGATTGAAACGTGGAAGCTGTCAGTGTGTGGATGATATTTAATTGTGAGATTAGATGAGATCCGCTAGGCTCCAGGGAGTGTATAGTATATGGGAAGATCTGAGGGCTAAGCCTCTAATAGTGGGAGGTCTGGCAGACGAGAAAAAATCAGCAAAGGAGTCTGGAAAGGAGAATTTAGTTTTATAAACTAAAGGACCACCACAAGAGAATCCTGTCATAGTAAGGAAGAGTAGAAGTATTACTAGGAGCTGGTGGTGGCCAATGTGTTCAAGTCTGCTGATACATAGGTCATTATGAAAGTTTTGAGATACACAAAAATCAAGAAATCTAAAATCCATGTCGATGGAAACAAATGAAGCCCTCCTGGCAACACTGATAAGCCAGTTGAGTTGAAACTTTGCCCAAGTGAATCAGAAAGGACACTGTTGACTGTGTTTCTTGTAAGTGAAATAATGGACCATAACACAGTTTGTCTCAAACTTCCCTAGTGATCCAAGGAGATCAAAACAAAGCTCGCAAAAGACAGAGACTTGAAAACAGCAGTTCAGGAGTTGTGGGCACAAAAGCTTGGTTAGAAAGGACTCACAATAGCAAGAAAAGCTAGCAATTGGAAGTGGCAAATACATCTGGAATGAATGTGCTTGTTTTATTTTTAAGAAGATGGCATGTTGCTACCATAAAGGCATCATGGTGTCTTAAGATTATACATAGAACATGTATATGTCCCCGGGAATACGTGGGATCCCTGCAAACATCAGAGCTGGAAAGGTCCTCAGGGATAATTGCGTCCATCTTACTTGCTCTCAGTTCAGGGCCAACAAGGCAACTATCCAAAGTTCACTGGCTAGTTAATAAGGGAGCTGAAGCCAGAATCCAGGCGGTCTCATTTGCAACTCCCTGTTCTTCACACCACCAATTTCTTGGCCTGCCTTTGCTGGATTTGAGTTTTGTGAGATGAGTGCAATAAAATCAAGGACTCTGTGCTATGAAGTGTATTTTGTTCATTTACTTTGACAAGGGTAGTTCAGCTTCAATTGTTTATGTAACTTGATGGTATACACAGGAGAATGCCCTGTGGTGTATTTGGGAAAAGTAATGAATTTCTTTTCTCAATCAGCCCTCCGTTTACTTCCCTGCAATTAAATCTTTGTGCATAAATGGGGCGAGACTGTTTTCGGCTTCAGGAGAGAAAAATGACAGGGGACACCAGAATTAGTCGGTTTTAACTGCTGGATTCCCAGGTAACTGCCATTATTCCTGCTTGATGCATTCATAATTCCTGCTTCAGTGGTACACTAATACCCCACCTCCACATTTTAGTATTACGTAACCTGTTGAAGTTTGAAGGAACAGTACAATCAAGGAACCCATACTCCACTGATACGAAGTCTTCCAAAGGAAGGGTCTGGCAGTAAGCACACAACTTAATTTTCACATGAATGCACAGATGACTGCAGAGCTCTGTTGTTGTTACTCAGACTCCAACAACATCTGATGCTCTTTTCACAGGGTCTCATACATTAAAGTAAGACAAAAAGGCTGAAGCCCACTTTTAGCTTACTTTTGTCCCCAGATCTTGTCCTTTTAGCCTGGTTTAGTTTCCTGCTTACATAATTGTTTTCCACTGCTAATGAACCACAAGCCATCTTTGAAAAAGAAAGTGCTATGGACTGGACTATGTTCCTCCTCAAATTCATTTATTGAAGGCCAAGGCCCCATAAAGCGAGGAAGGTGTTTTAAGATGGGGCTTTAGGGAGGGAACTGGAGTAAGATGGCATCAGGAGGATCCTCTCTTCTTCCTGGGAGGACTCAGCAGGTGGCCATCTGTAAGGCAGGGGGAGAGACCTCACCAGGGACCAAATCTGCTGGATCTTCATCTCAGACCTCCCATGCCCCAGTGCTGTGAGAATTAAATGTCTGCTGTTGAAGCCACCCAGTCTTTGGCACTTTGTCATAGCAGTCTGAGCAGGCTGAGACAGAGAGGTTCCTGGAACTGGTCAGTCTAAACCATGACTTGGTTGCTGAGACTATCCATTTAGTGGCTCTGCAATGCTTCTTCCCAGGTGGACCTTCTTCCAAATCTCCTTGAAAAGGAAGCACATAAGGGTTCTGTTGCTGCTGTTTGCCAGACGGTAAACTTTAACAGGAGCCTACACTAACATGACATTGAATTTTCAGAACTTTAAGAATTTCTGAATACAGTGTGCAGAACTTTACCCTAGATGACAGCATGGCTGACACTGGTTACTTTACTTAAAGGAACTAATTCCTAGAGTCTCCAAAGTCTGGGAATTCTTTGTTTTGTAAACATGTTTACACGTATAGCCACGTCGTTCTAAATGGAAATGACTGTAGTATTTAATACTGGGATTGTCCTTTCTTGCAACTGGATTTATGCTTCATAATGATTATCTTCTAGACACAGAAATAGCATTTCTGTAACTCAAAATTGTTACTGGAGGCATTTAGTAGAATCTTGCTTTAAAAATATAATGATTTTTGATTTTTATTCTCCCCCCTTCAAAAGGTTTCACTGCTCCTGATGTTTAACGTTATGCAAAGACGTGTTTCTGCCAATGAATATCGCCTTATGGTTATGCTTCTGCAAATAGCCTGCTGTGAGCTGATAAAGGGATTAATGCAGCCAAAATTCTTAATCTGTGAAATTACAAATTAAATTCTCATATTAAAAATACCACCCTGAGGTATTTTTTGTGGTTTTAATTCCCCTCTGGTGTTCTGCATACATTGTGCTTGTTAATGACGGGGACAAGGCTGTCTCCGCTGGCAGTCTGCAGCCGAGTGATAATGTGTAGGCATTTACTCACTGATAGAAACTGGATTTAACCACTGGCTGATAAACTACGTGGCAAGTGGGTAATAAGTCCATATTAACAGAAAAGTACTACTACAGAATTCAGAATTCATAGACCATCAAAATCCTGGCTTAAACTCAATCATCAAGTCAGATGGGATTGAGATGTCACCATGGAGGAGTGATATCAAGTTACAAGTTAGGCTAAATGGGAAAACAAGCCATATGTTTGTACATGTTGAGACATAAACTAATGAGCCTATTTGCATCATTTCTTTTTTTCAGTATAGGAAAAAGAGTCACCAATTCATTATTTTTCCGAAGAGATTTCATCTTTAATTTTTTTTTTTTTAATTATGGGTAGCTATTAGAATAGTCAGTGGGTAGACTTTTAGACAGAAGTTAGGAAGAGTGTAGAGCAGGTGTCCTCAAACTTTTTAAACAGGCGGCCAATTCACTGTCCCTCAGACCGTTGGAGGGCCGGACTATAGTTTAAAAAAAAAACAACTATGAACAAATTCCTATGCACACTGCACATATCTTATTTTGAAGTAAAAAACAAAACGGGAACAAATACAATTCACACCGCTTCATGTGGCCTGTGGGCCGCAGTTTGAGGATGCCTGGTGTAGAGTAAATATGGGCTGAGGGATTCTGTGAAATGTTAATGAGGATTTGCTAAGTGTAAGGGGAGTAGTAGATTATAGTCATGTTAAGGTTTTAAAAAAGTACTCAGAAATAAACGGGGGATATAAAAATAGATTTAAGGTAAGAATACCTAAAAGGAATTGTTACATGGAAATCAGTGCCAAAATAAAAGGTTACTGTCATCAAGGAATCGCCAGCGGGGGGAGGGATTCTAAAATGCAAGAGACTAAAGAAATAACTTATGTCTACTATAAGTGATATATGCCCAAGGATTAATAAACATTATCATAAATATTTACATATAAATACAATATGTTAATTTTAAAGGCAATCAGAAAACAGTATGAGAAGAAACATCTCTCAATTGTTCTTTGGAAAGAACACATCACAGTTGAACGGAAACATTCCTTCTGCAGTGGTGTTTTGCAAAATTTCACAAGAATTCTGTTTCACACTTTGGAAGAAAGCTGAGATCCTCCCAGCCATAAATCCTCCCCCAAATATTTAAAATGTAATTGAAAAAGGCTGTGTAAATACGAACGCTTTTGTAAAAACAAAACAAAACCCACCCAGGAATGTGTTTTGTTTTAAAAGATACAGAGAAGAGCTGTCAGGATGAATACCAAGAGCATTTGCAGTGAAAATGAATTACATGTCTTCAGTCCGTACATGTCAATTCGGTGCCTTAGCCAATTGCCAACTCTGCTTCTCAGCTCACTGCCTAGCAGCCCTTTATTGTTATGACCAAGATGGTCTCTGAGCATCAAACAGAAATGAATCACTTCCTCCTCTGTGTACTGCAGCCAGTTAAAAAGTACTGTATGCATAAAGCACTAAATATGTAAATCATATTTTCCTTTTCCTTTATGACTTCTCAGATCATTTTTTTTGGACACACATATAATCAAATACAAAGACGCATAGCTGCAGACTGCAGAGGAGAGATAGCAAAGAAGGAATCCATTTTCTCCCTGTGTCTGGTGAGCTGGCAACTGAGTGGCAGGATCCCACTAAATACATATGCACATGTCTCCCCGTTCCCCTGTTCTCTCTCTGTGTACACACACACACACACACACACGTGTAATGCATACATATGTTTGTACACACATAAATATGTGAATCTCTCTACATGCATGCCACATATAGATGCTAAAGTGGCATCCTGCTTTGACTGGATATTGTATATTTGTCATACTCACTATCCGTCAGTTCCCATAGCCGCGGGGGCAGGTCACTGAAATACTCATGGCTCAAGGCAGCCTGTGCAGATAGTCTGTTCTTTGGGGAACACTGTAGGAGCTTGGAGGCCAGATCCTCTGCATGATTCACATAGCTGAGCCTAAAAACACAAGTGAAAAAGAGAAATCAGATCAAATAGGAAAATCCACTGAATTTAGACAGAAGGCTCACTTAATTTTTCTGAACTTCAATTTATTCCTGGCCAAGAAAACAATTTGAAAATAAATAGAATATCTTTTATTCTAAACGGATTTATATACTTGATAGTATCATTGATTTAAAATATTTCTACTATAAGCAAAAGGTTGATACTTTAAGAATGAATAAAAGTAGGCCAAGAAGTACAAAATTTCAGAAGACAATTTATCAAATAGTCGCCAGAATTTATTCATAGAATCTATGCACCACATATACATCTGGATACATTTACAGGAAATTAATACCAAAAACTGGGGGAATTAAAATAAAACTGCTATTAAATTCTCTAGTTACTAAAGTTTCTTTTCTTCTAAGAATTTACATTTTTTGATTGAAATGTAAAATTGTTGGAACAAGTGTCCTGTCAACTATCAACAGCTGTAACATTAACATATAGGTTAACAGAGGGGATATGCTTGAAAGAATCGATTCAAGACGACCTTTAAAATAACGGTAGATAGAAAATATGCATCCCAAGATTGAAGAACAAGGCACAGAAATAAAGTCTTTCATGTGGTGTATGTTTTCAAATGGGTAGCCGCAGCATTCAATCCAGCTCAGCCTTGTTTTTCCTGGAATCTGTATTTTTCTGCCTAGAGCAATCAAGCCTGGAGAATTCACCTAATAACGATAATAAAAGTATTCCTAATAACGACTACTACTTACAGATAGTTGAATGGATATCAGGCTCTTTCCTAGGCACTTTTCACACTTAAATTTATTACAGTCCAAGAAGATAACCATTTCCATTCCACAGCAGTGGAAGCTAAGTCGGAGTGAGAGAGGGTGGCGATCACTGAATTAGCAGGTTCAGAGGAGGTTCGAACCCGCGACTCTGAAGCAGATTGCATATGCCGTGCAATGCAATCTTTCTCTCAGCAGTCATTTCTAAAGGCTTTACCCAAGGATTTGTGAGTGTCTGCAATGCGGTGCAGTAGGTGCAGTGACTCTCAGAGAGCCAGGAGGAGAGGGAAAGTTTCAGCTGCCAATGAGCATTTTTTTTTTTAAATCCTCAAAGCCACCACTAAACCCACAATTAGCCACCCCCCTCAAAAAAAATCTTTCCTCAATGACTAACAATCTCCTCCCTCCCCTTCTTGAGTAGCTCCTTAGGATTAATTTAAAATTATCATGGGGGTAGTCACTGGTCAGGAGCGGAGAAGAGGAAAGGAGGTAATGATTTGGGGCGGTAGAAAAAAAAGGAAGAAAAGCAAAGAAAAATATTACCCCAAAGACCCAATCTAAGAGACCTTCTCTCTAAATCTCCATACATGAAGATCACAAAAATAAGTTCAGTGATTGGCTGCTGCAGTGGTTGTTTTTTAAAAAAACGGACCAATGGATTGGTTTTAGATACTTCTGTCTATCAAAGAGAAATCCACCCATAGAAAACAAGGCAGTCTCACAACTCCCTACAATTAATTTTTTCCTTTAAGAGGGCCCAGGGTCAGCTACCTTTTTCAAGTTGCACTTCTATTGAGTAAACGATTTATATGTAGTCACAGTGAATAGTACATTCATATCAATTTTATATAGCTTTGATAAACTAGCACAAATAGCTCTGAGTTTTAGCTTGACGTAGTTTTAAATCCATATAAATAACCTATGAAAAGAAAAAATGAAGATTACTAAGCACCAAAATTATGTGCTGTTAAAATTGCACGTAAAAGAAAAAAAGTGATCACGATACTTGGTGTACTTAACTCTGAAGTCATGAATGTAAAACATAAAATACAAAGTAACACATATTTTTGGTCCTAGTTTCCTCTCTATTGAAAAAGAGTGATAAACTATATTATGTCTGCAGTCCATCTAGCTCCAACAATTAATGAATCACAATTGAAGTATGGCTTCACTATTTTCAAGAATTATAAATATTTATAGTTGTACCATTATTTTTGCAATAAATTATTTCTTACAGTTAAATATAAGGTACTGTGTATGTGCTTCAATGTAAGGAATTCATCAGTATAAGGCAGTCTCATTCCCCCCAAATTGACTAAATTTTACTGTCAATGGAATAATCAAATTTTTATTTGTGATATTCATCTTACGCACAAATATTTAAATTATTATTTGACATTTTAGTTTAGAACTTTTGCTATTTCCTCATTTGCATTTCAGGAGTCAATTTGATTGATTCTAACTCACCACATGTGTTGTCTATGCCAGAGTCTTTGTCATTACCAGAACTTCTCTTTGAGTCTATCTGAGTTATTTGAGATGCGACAGTTTCGGGAATCCCTGTATGACATTTTCATTGGAAGTTTCGTCTGAAGTCCTACGTGTACCTACCTTATCAAACTGTTAGAATGATTGTTGTTCTCAATCTCTCCTTGTGATGATAGTTTTTTTTAATCTTTCCTTGTAATCCCATTAATTTTTGTTTTATACATTATAAATCTAAGTAATTAATGCCTAACAGTCTAGCACTATTACATATTTCTGGGACATCAAGTCTTTAACTCTTACATTGTGACCCTCTTTAGTTTTAGCACAGGTAAAGCTAAAGTTCATTTTTCCCCTTATATTAATTCGGTGACCTCTGCTTTCTTTTGTTTAGTTTTTGCCTGACAAACCTTTTGTCACTTGCTAACTTTTAAATGTTAAACACATAATTTTAAGATGACTCATGAATACTTGTATTATATAGTTGGGCTTAATTTTTATCCAGTTAATCCTTGTCTTCCAAGGAGAAAATTTAGTCCATTTACATTTTATGATCACTGATATATCTGAAATTACTGCTACCAGGTTGACTTTTTTTTGAGACAGAGTCTCACTATGTCACCCTCGGTAGAGTGCCATGGTGTCATAGTTCACATCAACCTCAAACTCTTGCGCTTAAGCGATTCTCTTGCCTCAGCCTCCCAAGTAGCTGGGACTATAGGTGCCCACCACAACGCCCCACTATTTTTTTGTTATTTTTGTCATTGTTGTTTAGCAGGCCCGGGGCGGTTCAAACCCACTGGCTCTGGTGCATGTGGCCAGCACCCTAACCACTGAGCTATGGGCACCAAGCCTACCAGGTTGATTTTGCATTCTCTTTTGTCTTCTTTTACCTTTTTTCCCTTTTCCTACCTTCTTCTTCTAGATTGAATTTTAAAATTCAACGTCTTGTTGGTGGTACTGCAAACTAACATAGTCTCTATGGAAAGAAGTATGGAGAATCTTCAAAGAGCTAAAAGTAGACCTTCCATTTGATACTGCAATCGCATTACTAGGTATCTACCCAGAAGAAAAATAAATCATTTTACCACAGGATGTATGCACTAGAATGTTTATGGAGGCTCAATTCACAATTGCCAAGATGTGGCAACCCAAGTGCCCACCAATCCATGAATGGATTAATAAACTGTGGTATATGTATGATATGGAATACTATTCAGCCATAAAAAGATGGAGACTTTACATCTTTTGTATTAACATGGATGGAGTTGAAGAACACTCACCTTAGTAAAGTAACACGGGAATGGGAAAGCAATTATCCAATGTACTCAATACTGATATGAAGCCAAGAGAAAAACAACTACATGCCCAAATGAAAGAAAAACACAATTAAATTCAAGTGGCGGAGAGGGGAGAAGAGAGAGGGAAGAGGAGAGGAGGGAGGGGAATTAGTAAGCTGTCACCTAATAACCACCATGTGAGGGTATACAGCATAACCCTGGGTGAAGGGCTCAAGTACAACTTGACAAACACAGACAATATAACCTAATCATTTGTACTCTCATATTAATCTGAAATAAAAAAAAATTAATCAAAATAAAATTCAACATCCTCCACTTTGAATAGCACTATTTTAGAAGTACAACATTACTAGGGTAGCGCCTATAGCTCAGTGGGTAGGGTGCCAGCCACATACACTGAGACTGGCAGGTTCGAACCCGGCCTGGGCCAGCTAAAACAATAGTGACAACTGCAACAACAACAAAAATAGCCGGGCGTTGTGGCAGGCGCCTGTAGTCCCAGCTACTTGGGAGGCGGAGGCAGGAGAATTGCTTAAGCCCAGTATTTGGAGGTTGCTGTGAACTATGATGCCAGGGCACTCTACCCAGGGCAACAAAGTGAGATTCTGCCTCAAAAAAAAAATAAATAAATAAAATAAAATAAAAAAGAAGTATAACGTTACTATTTCCATGTACTTAGTGATTACACTTAACTCTTTTTTTTTTTTTTTTTGGTTTACATTTCATTATTGATTTAGATGTTTAAACGCTCATAAAATTTTACAAGTTGGTGGACACTGAGAAATTATCTTTCTCACAGAACTATTGTCACACATTCCAAACACTATAACTATATGTTTGAAGTAACATCAACATACATTAACACTTTATCGATTATATAATAAAACACATTACTATACAAATATTAAGTTGTACACCTCAACAGGAGCACATAAAATATTATACATTTGCTCAATTCTTTAACAGAAATGGACTTCTCTCTTTGCAAGATAAGTTGGGAAATCATACTTCAAACAAAAATAGTTGGGAGGGCGGCACCTGTGGTTCAAGGGGGTAGGGCGCCAGCCCCATATGCCAGAGGTGGCGGGTTCAAACCCAGCCTCGGCCAAAACTGCAAAAAAAAAAAAAGTTGAGAAACAACTTCTAATAGACATGAAAAACAATGAGGGTTTTTAAAAATTTTACATTAAGAATTATTGTAAATAATAAAACATGTTTACCTTAAAAAATTATTAAATTAAAGGGCGTATGTCCTGCATGAGACAAATACATTTTTCTAAAAATACTTACTAGCTCTCTCCTCCTCATTCTTGGGGTCCTCCCTTTTAAGTTGCACCCTAAAGTGCAAACACTAAATTAACTTTAGGACTTTTTTGTCTGGAGACATTAAAGATACATGCTTTTGTACAATGTGGACTTACATGAACTTTTCAACCAGAGGTTTGTCATTTTCAAAACGGAGGCTTTCGTAACAGCAAAAATGAGATTTATAGGAAGACATTAAGAAATAATCATAAGACTTGGAGAAAAGCCAACAAAATCAATAGTTACATAAACCTGGTGTATGCTATTTTAAACGTGGCAGATATAAACTAGCAGGCAAAGAACCATATAGGCACCACGATCGATGTTTGAAATGAATGAAGGAATAAACCTCGGAAGGTCTAGAGTGCTGTTGGCAGTTCCTTGGATTTTAATTTTGTATGATACGAAAAACATAAAAGTGCCATGCTGGGTATTTTGGCACTCAATTGCTCTACATTGATGTGAGCAATATCTATGTGAATAGATATAAGGAAGATATAATTCAGTATTATATGATTTCAGAAAAGGTCAGTAGATACAAGTGCTGAAAAAAAGGATCTTTTGCTAAGTGCCTTAATAGGCTGATGATAATCCAAACACAGAGACTGCAATGTTGTCAAGCTTGAGTTCTAGCAATTCTTTCCCTCAGTACTCCTATGGAAGTCTCATTTGACTCACCATTCACTAAGTCTGCATGTTGGCTAACGTATGACACACTGGGTCCTGTCTTAAATTCCATTTCCAAGGCAACAGCACCAGGCAGCCCTATTTCACTGACTTTAATAGTTTTTTTCTACAACTATTGGTGTTTATGAAGCACAGCTGCATTTCAGAAACCAATTCTCCAAATACAAAAAGAGTACTTTCTTTTAAAATTTCCACTCCAGTTTTGTCTTATGAACTTTCCTCTATCTTTCTATATCATTCCATCTTCAACTGGTGCTTGGGGAATAAACGCTAGAGCCCTCCCAAGACCTGAAACACGATGAGAGAAACTCAACAATCAGATTCTTCAAGAAACCTCATTTTTACAAGACGTACCCAGTCATCGACAACCTGGCTAAATAGAAGTGAACCATCACCAAATGGCGGAGGCTGAACCTGGACACCTTCTCTGTCACAAGAGCAGTGTTGGAATTTGTTTCCCATATTCTTACTATTGTGATAACATGATATTTTTAAAGTTCCTCCATAAATTCACTTAAGTTTATCCTTGTTGGACTTGCGTAACTTCACAAGAGCTGACCAGTTCATTTGAGTCATGTTAAAAAAACACTCAAAAGGATTACTTAAGAATTTTAAATATTTGAAAAAAGAATACAGAAATGGTGTAAAGCAGCAGTTCTCAACCTGTGGGTCGCGACCCACAGGAACTGTATTAAAGGGCCGTGGCATTAGGAAGGTTGACAACCACTGATAAAGAATGACATAAAAAACAACTCTGAAATATACTTCAATATACTACACTTGAAATATGCAGAGCTTTGAGTACGAGTTGGGAGTCGCGGGAAGTGAAATGAATTTCCTAGCAAGCAGCAGCAATTCTTTAACGCAGTAATGAGGCACAGGAAGAAAGTTCCCTCAGGTTTACCCATCTAGGTCAGAATTCTTGTAAAATGCTTCCTTGATTTTAATTCAGTCCTCCAGCATTTTAGTTAACCCCTCTCCTGGAGCTTCTTGGTGGAACAGTAATAAATTTCTATAGTTCACCTGGTTGCACAGAAGTCATGTGTCCCTGCCATAATCTCCACTGTTCTTCCGAATCGTCACAGATGTGTGACCAAGAAGTGCCCAACCTGCAGCTAGTGGTGGCCTCTCTTGGGGAAGGTTGGCTTGGTGTTTTGTAATACGAAGGATCTTAGAAGAAACTTTCAAACTTTTATGGCTTTACCCTCAGTTTTCCAAGTGGGTAGTTTCCTAACCTTTGAACATTTTACTTTTTAAAAGAGTTCAGAGTTAAATTTTATCTGTATTCTCCTGCCAAACAATACAGTCCCATCTCCCGTTAGTATTATCTAACATTCTATTTTCAATGCTCCTAAGAACATACATTAGATACTATTATTATATTATTATTTTATTTACCCATTTGACTAATTTATTTACCTTTTTTCTCATGTTTCAGACATTCCTTCTCAGAATACATCTTTGTACCTAAAATACAAACTATAGAAGTCCTTGCAGTGACGATTGTTGGTGGTAAATTCTCTCAGTTTTGTTTTAATACAGGATAACGACTTGACTGGGTATGTAACTCTACACCCAGGTTCAAAACATTTTCTCTTAATCCTTTGGAGATATTATTCCATATGTTTCTGTTGTTGCTACCTTTTAGTTCTTCTCCCCTTCAGAGTTCTGCAATTTTGATGTAAAGTATTCTTTTTATTTAGCTTGGTATTCATTGTTTCCTGAATTTGAGGTTTCATGTCCTTCATCAAGTCTAGAAAAATACCCCAGTCATTACTCTTCAAATGTTATTTTTCCCTAATGCTCTCCTCTGATTTTGTAATTCTAAACCAACACCATCTCATTAAATTTTCCCTGTCTTTACTCTTTCATATTTTTCATATGTTAATCCCTCTGTTCTCATTATGGGTAATTACTTCAGAACCATCTTCCAGTTCAACTAATTCTCAAATCAGATGCATCTAATATGCTGTCTTCCCTGTTCATTTTGTTCTTCTTAGTTCTTTTTAATTCTTTGACATGCCTGTTCTGTTTGGACAGTTTATTGTTCAAATTTTTAACTTTTTAATTTTTTACAACCTTTTAAATATAATATGTTTGATAACTCCTAATATCTGAAGTTATGGGTGAGAGCAGAGTTCAATTTTGTTGCCTTTGCTACTGATCCTCACTCACAATGATTTTTTCTAACATGCTTTATAATTCTGGATTGTGAGCTCATGCTTAGTTAATCTGTGGGAATCCTGAAGAGGCTAGATTGAGAATATGTTTCTCCACAGAGATTTTCCTTTGCTTTCACCAAATTTTTTGATTTCACCAAAACGTGTGCCTAATACTGTACCCCGAGTTCTTGCTGTTGACTTCCATGATGATGCAAATGTATAAATTTAAACATAACATAAACTTGTAGAAATTCTCAGGAGAGACATTTTCATTGCTATCCAGAGCCAAGGCTGGCACAAACAATTGTCTTTGTACTCTCTCTGCATGGCACTGGCCACTGAATTAAACAACATCTGATCTCCAGAAAATGATGTGGATGATTTGTGGAGTCCACCCACACACAAAGACAGTTCCTTAACTAAACAGAACTGTCAGATGCAGCACTTTTTCTAATCTATGAATCAAAAACAAAATGCTCACTTATAATTCTTCTTAAAGTTTTTTTTTATCTTGGGGTACCATGGTCAGAACAGTGTTTTGATTTTCCAAAAAGTAACTTATTTCCTTTTCCCCTTTCTCTTCCCTTCCCTTCCTCTCTCTCTCTAATAGGATTAAATTTATTCTTTTGTCAGTAATTGGTTAAGTTTTATTTTTTATTTCAGTGTCAGAGATTCAGTCACATAATAAAAGAAAAGATTTAGGCCTGTGCACTTCTCAATCCTAAGTGCTGGGCTGGAAAGACTCTTAGTTACATTAATAATGAAGACATGGAGTTGTTTAACATTGAGACTACCTTTGTCAATGTACTGCTTGTGAAAATAAATACAGAAAGGGGGGGGGGGGAAGAGAAGGGAAGGAGAAAAAGGAAAAAGGGAAAGAAAAGAAAGAAATTATCCTTCTCAAGGTAAACAGGTAACTTTTTTTTTTTTTTGCAGAATTAACATCTTTATTATATTAAATCTTCAAATCTATGTACATAGTTTTTATTCCACTTATTTATATCTTATTTCTTTCTTTCTTTTTTATTGTTGGGGATTCATTGAGGGTACAATAAGCCAGGTTACACTGATTGCAATTGTTAGGTAAAGTCCCTCTTGCAATCATGTCTTGCCCCCATAAAGTGTGACACACACCAAGGCCCCACCCCCCTCCCTCCGTCCCTCTTTCTGCTTCCCCCCCCATAACCTTAATTGTCATTAATTGTCCTCATATCAAAATTGAGTACATAGGATTTATGCTTACCCATTCTTGTGATGCTTTAACAGGTAACATTTTATCTCAGTTTCATAAACAGGTTGTGGTTTTCAGTGCATTAAAAATTGGTCAGTTATTATTCATTATTCTAATGAAATTGTTTAATGCCACATACTCTCTGGTAGACACTCATTCCCATAATGGTCAGCTCACTTGACTGCCAACGCTACACAGCAATAATGATATTTGTAGGCAGCTCTACAGTTCACAAAATGCTTTCCCATGTATTACCAGATTTGATTCAGATGATCAAAGGGTCATGCTTACAAAATGCAGAAGATCAAGACTTCTAACTCTTCAATCTTAATGTCCATTACATGTCATGCCAAAAGAACTATTGCTAAAATATGTACAGAGAAAGCTGTATGTTACATAATTGGTAAGGGAATTATTGGCTTATTCTTAAAGTTTTCCTAAAGAGCACCTTACATTTTTCTGTATTTTTCTCTCTTCCTTTAATTTTGAACTCCACTGCTGTAGAGACTATTCTTCTATATTCTAACACCTTAGTAGTATAAGAAAGGCAACAGGAAGAGTTCAGCCTTACATGGACAAGATGAATAATCCCCAAAGCCAGTCATACAAATCCACTCTGCTAGGTTTCTTTCAGATCCAACTCGTAGGCAATACAGTTGCCCTCACAGTCAACTCTCCCTGGTGGAAAAGTACAGAAAGTGCTGAAGAACCCTCAGCAGGATCGGAATGAATCAAGTTTTTGAAAATGCTAGTGCTGACATTCTGAAGACTATTCTCAACTGCCAAAAAGTGGGGCAGAAAAAGAAAAATACTAAATTCTTTTTTTTGGATTTCAGGGCTTCACTTGATAATATTTACTCCAAATTTCTCAGCCTTGATTTTACTTATTACAATTTCCTACCCTCCCTGGGAAAAGAGGTAACCTCAGATGTTTAAGTTCATTCTGAAATCAAATAAAGGGTAATTTGGCTTCTGAAAATCTGTGAACTTACAATATACTCATTAAAGCAACCTTTTGGATTACTAATCTGAAGCTATTTTCACATTTTCATTTCATAAATCCACTGTCATATATTGTCAAAAAATTTTCATGAGCTAATGAAACTTAACTTTTTGTTATTTTCCTTTCAACAATAGCCCTTGCGTATTTAAACTTGTTTTCATTTAACAACCACAAAAGTAGATTATATTTCTATTCTACCCGTTTATAGGAAACAATTAGTTAACTATTTCACTACACTGTTCTGCAGAGACTTTAATTTCCTTTCCAATTCTTTTCCAGTGCTTAGTGGCAGTGACTTTTTTGAGTTGTTAAATTTTGTTTTTCAATAATTTATATAAAATACTATAATCCTATGCACTTAACCTATACTTCCACATACTTAATAGCATAATTGTTTTAAATTTACTCTATGATTTGTCATAGCTTACCAAACACTAATATTTTTCATATGTACGATACCACAAACCTGTCAGGCAGTATACTTGCATCTCAGTTATGTTTTAGAAAAGATTCCTAAAGGTAATGGATCAGTGATTATATGATTCTACAAACCTTGTCTTTCACTTTAACAGTTTACTTAGCAGAAGAAGCACCAATATCTACTTTCCAAGCCCCTAACTCAGTGATTTTCAACCAATGCGAGAGGATCTTAGGTATGCCACAAAAATTTTTGAAGATCATTAATTAAATTATTTTCACAAGAGTTTCAAAGAACAATAAGTATATTCCCTTTTCTTACTCTTATTTATGATAAACATAATTTAAGTGAGCCATGGAAGTTTAACGATAAGTTCAAGTGTGCCATGAGATAAAAAAGGTTGAAAAACACTGCTCTAACTGGAGGACATGATGGAAGAAGATGAGTAAATTTTATTTCAGTAAAAGAGAATAAAAATACACTTATAGTAATTAACCCTGTAATCAGAAGAATAAGGCTTATGGAATACTTAAACAAACTGTCTAAACTCACAAATAAGTATAGAATATCCTCAAAACCTAAAGATTTGCATTCAACAGAACTGATTTCCAACTTCCTAGTTATGTCATTTATAGTTATGTCCTCTGATAAGCACTGGACCTTATTAACCCTGCCCATATGGGATCCCATCATTACCTGAAGGACATTAGGCAACTCGTGACCTTTCCAACTTCTGGGTAAAGATAAGGATAAAATTAATAGCCCTTTCCTACTTCACAGGACTGCTGTGAAGATTGACCTTTTCTTACTGTATCTTGTGTAAATCAATTTTAGGCATCTTATTATTTCATTTATTTCACCAGGTTTTAGAATGTTTTTCAGAAACCAAAAGTGAAGCAAAGTAAATTTTTAGCTAATGTTATACCCCTGTGATTCTCCTGGTATTTATATTATTTAAAGAATAAAGATTATCCAATTTTCCTGAATCCAAAGTGGTCCATTAAAGCACTGTTTTGCCTGAAATAGACAATTCTCATTTTTGATGATTAAAAAAAAAAAAAAAATCAAAGTTGAAGTCCAAATCTTCATGTTTCAAAAAAAAAAATCAATCTCCATTAAACTTTAGGAATGGCTTATGTTTCAGATAGATGAGTTATAAATATTTAGTCAAAGGTAGGTGGACAGTGTGAAAACCATCAAGGCTCTGGAAAAAAAACCTTAACTTAGTGGTGTGTCTGCATAATGGTAAATGGGGTTAACGGAAATGATGCCTCCCAAGTCTTTCATTCTTCTGAAACCCTATAGAAGTTACAAATCTCATCATTGGAGGCAGGTTTTAGAAAGCTGACGTTTGCTTCACCAGAATGGTACGGCATGTCTTTGGACTGTAAACAATGCTAAAAATAGCTCCTGAAAGGCTATCATTTTGTGTGAGATTATTTCACCAAAAAAGAAGAAAAAATATGTCTTTAATCCTGAACAAACCTCTTCAAAGTTTATGTTCTCAATAAACCTTTCACTGAGAACTGAAAATATAACTTAGTAATGCAATAAATGCCCTAACAAATATATCAGATTTTTCACTTAATGCTTTTTACAGGCTTAAACCAAATGGAGTAAAAGGAAATCACCTTTTACAGTCTGACTCCTACAGGAAGAATGCCTTGCTGTTACGCTTTCTTAAAGAAGGCATGGTGAATTTATATCAACTTTGGTGAATCTTGGGGCATGATAAAAAGAAGAAAAATAGCAGTGCAGTTAACAGTCCACGGAACTCTCTCTTCACATGTTTATTTCCTTACAGACTGGGCACCATCCAAGGTAATAAGAAAAATGTAAAAAAAAAGGTAGTGCTTTTTCTAGAGGCAAAAGATACACATAAACAGCATAGCAACGTACGCTGATACAGAAGAAAGAATGTTTCCCCATCTCTTGAAAAAGCTGTTGCATTATAGATTAAAGATAGGAAATGGTGAAGAAGGGAGAGAATCACCAAAAATAGTGCTCCCATTTAAATAAAAATGCAAGTTAGATAAGAGGTCACGAGTTATTGAAGTTTAGTTCAAAGCAAAGGAAGAATCTCAGTTCAACTTCTTTATCTTAAGACATGGCATCTGGAATTTGAAAACATATGATTTCATTATGGCAAACTGCACTTATGCATAAAATAAGAATTGAACAGGTGGGCACAGGTGTAAAGGCCAGAAGGTGGGATCCCTGGGAGCTCCCTCCACGGCTGGTTACGGGTGATATCTGGTATGCTTTTTCATAATTGTGATAAAATACATGTAGCGCAGATGATGCCATTTTAATCATTTATTAAATGTACAATTCGGTGGCACAAATTATGCTTTCAATATTGTGCAAACCATCACCACTCATTCCAAAACCTTCTCATCGCCCTCTACAGAAACTCTACACAAATTAAGCAACATATTTTTTAATTAAAACAATGCGACAATATTAAAGATAATTTCATCCCCAAGTCTACTACCCTAACACAACTATTTTCATCTTCAATATCATATTTCAGGAACAGTTCACAGTTATTTTTTATCGTAATGTTATTATGCATATTATCTTTCATTCTGCTTTTTTTCAGGAAACATGAAACACTTCAAGGCATCACAGATATGATCCTAATGTTGTGTAATATTCCACTGAGTTTGTGAAATTATGATGTTAAACTTTTCTCCATTCCCTGAATCTTGATTAAGTTGGTACCAAGTCTTTTTATTTTTATTAATTTATTTATTTCAAATTATTAATTTAGGGGGTACAAGTATTTCTGTTACATGGATAGAATGCTTAAGTCAGGCTCTTGGTGTACCCATCACCAGAATAGTGTTCGTTGCACCTAACAGAGAAGTGGTTATCCCTTTTCCCCATCCTCCTCCATCCTTGGTTTCTCATGTTCTTTACCTTTCCTTGTGACCATATGTACCCATCTATGAACTCCCACTTATTAGTGAGAACACGTGGTATTTCCATTCCTGAAATACTTCACCTAAGATAATTGTCTCCAGTTCCATCCAACTTGCTACAAGAGACATTATTTCATTATTTTTTTTTTTTTTTTTTTGAGACAGAGTCTCACTCTGTCACTCTGGGTAGCATGCCATGGCATCCTAGCTTACAGCAATCTCAAACTCTTGGGCTCAAGTGATCCTCCTGCCTCATCCTCCCAAGTATCTGGGCCAATAGGCACCTGCTACAACACCCAGCTAGCTTACCTATTTTTAGGAGAAGCAGATCTCACTTTTGCTTAGGCTGGTCTTGAACTCCTGAGCTCAGATGATCTACCTGTCTTGGCCTCCCAGAGTGCAGGATTACAGGTGTGAGCCACCACACCTGGCCTATTTTATTCCTTTTTATGGCTGAGTAGTACTTCATGGTAAATATTAAAGTGTATACCATATTTTCTTTATTCATGAATTTGATGGGCACTTAGGTTGATTCCGTATTTCTTCAATTGTGAATTGTGCTACAATAAATAGTTGAGTACAAGTGTTTATTGATAAAATGACTTCTTTTCCTTTGGGACTGCTGGATTGAATGGTAGGTTTACTTTTAAGTCTTTGGGGAATCTCCATACTTTTTCCTAGAGGGGTTGTACTAGCTTGCAGTCCTACTAACAGTGTATACGCATTCCTTTTTCTATGTGTACATGCCAGCATGCTGCTTTTAGACTTTTTAATAATGGCCATTCTGATAAAGGTAAGGTGATGTCTCACTGTAGTTTTAATGAGCGTTTCCCTCATGATTAGTTGAGCATTGTTTCATGTTTTTTTGCCATTTGTCTATCTTCTTTCAAAAAGACTTTTCGATAGGGTGTTTTTTTTGTTTTTTGCTTATTTGTTTTTCAGAGATTCTAGATATCCATCCTTTGTCTGATGTACAGTTTGTGAATATTTTCTCCCATTCTGTAGGTTGCTTATTTCCTCTGTTGATTATTTCCTTTGCTATGCAGAAGCTTTTTAATTTAATTAAGTCCCTTTTATTTATTTTTGTTGTTGCTATATTTTCCCTTGGGGTCTTAGTCACAAATTCTTTGCATTGGCTGATGCCTAAAAGAGTTTTCCCTATGCTTTCTTCTAGAGTTTTTGTAATTACATATCTTACATTTAAGTCTTTACTCCATCTTGAATTAGTTTTTACATACCAAAATCTTTTTTAAAAATTTAATCTATATTGGGCAACTAGGTTTTTACTTGATTTATTTCCTTGGAAGAAATACTAAAAAGACAAATTACTAGGTCAAAAACATAATTCCTCAGGCTTCCTGTTGGAAGTAAAGTAAAATCCTGAATTATAGCCCATGAGGCTGTTCCTGCCCTGGCCTCTGCCTTTACTCTCCAATCTCCTTTCCTCTCACTCTCTGTGTGCTCCCTGTACTGCTACCACTAGCACTTTTATTCTTCAACATTCATCAACAGCCTACCAAGTGATCAGCTCTTTTGTAGGTGCTAAGGATATAGAACTGAGCAAAAAAGTCAAAATCCCAGCCTTTGTATCACTTACAGCCAGCACTCTTCCTTTTGATCTTTGTGTACTTGTCACTCTTTGAAATCACCATTTGTTTTGTTTACTCTTCTCATTATTCTAGAAGGTAAGCTCTGCGAGAGCAGGAACCCTGCCTGTGCATTCCCGAGCAGAGCACTCAGAACACTGAAATAAGGCTAAATCACACTCCTTGAGTGTGCCATGACATCTTCATACACTCTAAAATGTTTCCATATTGTCTTCCAGGTTGCTTACTGGGTTACAGGGCCATCAGCAGTAAGTAGGTGGGCCCATTTCCCTGCACCTCATTGGTTCTGGTGCTTACGAAGCAGGAGGCTGTGGATCTGGGGAATGGGTGCTAACAAAGGGTAGTCTGATGGACAGCATAGAAAGCACTGAAGCTACCTTTTGATTTTTTAAAATACTGCATGAAAATGCTACTTATCTTGATGACTGATGCTTTTTTGACACGCCCTATGTCCTGAACCCAAAGTAAATGCCTTATATGCCTCTCCAGTCTCAGCCCTGCTATGTATAAAAATGGCAAATGAGAAATATATTTATAGATCTGCTCTTGGGACTACAAAACAACTGAAGACAAGAAAATAAAATTTCTAAAATAAGCTTAAATGTTCCTATCAGGAAAACTATTTGAGGGTTGTTTTCAGGATTCTAGGAGACCATGCAGACAGAGCATTTGGCATGCCGTGAGGCACAGACATGTGAGTTCTGAGCAAAGGCAGCTGGTGGCATTTCTTCCTACATTACTGCTGCCTCATCATTTCTACGTGTGCACAAAAATTAAACTGGCCTTACTAAAGGCAGTAAAAACTTCCTTTAGGATTGCAATATTCTTTCCCAAATCAGAGTCCATCCCTGAAACTCCTTTGGTAGGAGATCTCTCATTGGAGAATTTATAATTAATGGGAAAAATGGAATTAGGAAGACTGGGTCATGAGTGAAGCTACGAAAAGGTCTGATAATATTAAAATGTTTGTGAAAATAAAATGACAGAGCGTGCTAAATAAAAATATTTTTAATATTATTTTGTATATCTTGAGACAGTAACATTCTCTCCTTAGAGAGAATGCTTCAGGAACTGCCATCAAGTTTTAAGATGATTTTGTAAATGTGTTTTGCTATGTTACATACTAAAAACTATTCCTCTCTTTGCCAATCTCCCCTGCACACCTGCTATGTTTGTCCTTTATCTAAATGTCCAATGTCTTCCTCATTTTATGGTTCATCACGATTGGTTCCCATTTCCCTGGCCCATCTCAGTCTCACCCGTCTTGATTTCCTCCTTCCTAGTGGGCACGAAGGGGGTGACCTCCAGTCCAGATGGATCAACACAGCAGTGCAAAAGCATGTCTTCAACTTCATCCTCATTCCTCCTTTCCTCTTCCCAAATGATCTGTTCAAATACCCCAAAGTGACTCAAAAATACCTGAACCCCTGGGGTATTTTTGCCCTCAGAGCTACAGAGTCTCAAAGTGACATCTGTTAGAATTTGGAGTAACCACAAGGTGTTCTTGGGAAGAGATTACTGCATATTCTTATGTGGCAGGTGCTAAAGGTAGTATTAAAAAGTTTTTGTTTGTTTGGTTTTGCAGTTCAAGGTCTGGGAAAACATTCATTCTATTCTGCAATGTATGCAACAAATACGAGAACCCGTTGGAAGAGAGATTCTAAAATATTTAGAAAAAATATCTCTTTCAAAGACATCATTTCCTCTTTCATTAGGATGTGAATGCGTTATTTAAGGAGTTGCTTTTCACAACAAGTCTGCAGGATGTATTCCGACTCTGTGTTGTGAAAAAGAGTTAAGAAATGGTGCCTTGTGTTCTCCTTATACAGGGAGTCCCAAAAGTCACCCACAGAATCACCGTATGCAGGAAAATGGGAAATTGCAGGTAAACATACCTTTATTTGTAAAATATTCATTACAAATTTTTATTTTATTTTATTTTATTTTTTTTATTGTTGGGGATTCATTGAGGGTACAATAAGCAAGTTACACTGATTGCAATTGTTAGGTAAAGTCCCTCTTGCAATCATGTCTTGCCCCCATAAAGTGTGACACACACTAAGGCCCCACCCCCCTCCCTCCATTCTCTAGGTGTTGGCCACCTCTTTGTAAATTTTGCAATGAATATTTTGTAAATAAAGGTACATTTAGCTACAATTTCCCATTTTCTGTATGTATAGTAATGTCATGGGTGACTTTTGGAATATTCTGTAGTTCTCAGCCCTTGTCTTTGATCTTTCCTTTTGTCTCTCTGTATTGCATCAGACCTGCAGTGACTAATGCTCTTTCTTATAGAGTAGTCTAAGGTGCTTCTGGAGTTTGCCAGTGGCTGCTCCCAACGCAGAAATAGTTGCTTCATTATTGAGACTTCAGCTGGATGACTTCTCTGCAGATAATGTGCATATTCACTAACAGAAAGCTTACCAATCTTGGAATGGTAGGGAATGGCTTCGTGCAGGAGAGCCCGATATGAAGATTCCCGGTAGGGAATCTTGGAATGGCTTCGTGCAGGAGAGCCCGATATGAAAACCCATCACTAAAAAACATTGAAAAGGAGGCGGAGCAAGATGGCAGCCGAGTAACAGCTTCCTTGCATCTGGGCACCGTGAGTCTGGGGAGATAGGACTCCAGGCATCTCTGGCTGGTGGGATATGCCTATCATCACCCCTGAGAGGATACAGGGAGTCAGCGAGAGACTTCTGGACCCCAAGAGGAGGACTAAAACAGTGGAAAAACGGCAAGTGGTCGCGTGTGTTCAATCCGTCTAAACCCGCCCGCAACTGTAAGTTCAGTAGCAGCGAGACTGCAAACCAGAAAGGCCCTACCTGTGAACTGTTTTGGTGTCTTTGGACTTGGCACTCAGCTGAACTGCCTTGAGGAGAGCCTGAGCGGGAGTGCGGAGAACTTTGGCTGTTGTCTAGGGCCCCAGTCTGAGCCGCTGAGCCAGACGGAGCTAATAGTGTTTGGCTCTGGGTCACAGGCAGACATTGTGAGTGATCTGCCCTGGCAAGCTCCGCCCTCAGGGTCGCAGAGCTGGAATTGGGTGGGAGCTGGTAACCCAGCGACCAAGTAGCCTAAGGGCGGGGTCTGAGCTGCCTTGCAGCCCTAACCCTCGGGGGCAGAGTGAGACCGTTTTGGCACACAGGGTAAGTGGATAGCCACTTCAGCAGTGATTCCAGCGACAAGCACTTCCCTGAGAAAGCTTCTGCTCAGTAAGTGAACAAGTTCAAAGTGCCTTTTAAGTGGGCTGAAGAGAGATTTAGGGTGTCTACCTGCTGGGGTTTGAGAAACTAGCAGCCTCCAGTCGTATCAGAGCTGTGATTAACATCTCATACCCCAGAAGACCACGTGTTGCCCAGACAATATTCAATAACATATACATACTGCTTTGTTTTTGGTTGTTTTTTTTTTTTTTGGTTTGGTTGTTTTTTTCGTTTATTTTGATGTTGTGGATTGTTGTTTTGTTTTTTAAGTTCAACCTTTTCCATACAGATCCCTTTTTCTTTCTCAATTTTTCTAGTTTAATTATAATTTCCCATTGCTGCCTTTTTTAATAACTACAACTTCATTTTTGCTAGTGTTCCTACCGCTATCATTTGGTTTTTCACCCAATTTTATCCCCGTAAAGTTTTCTGTTTGCTTGTTTTGGTTTGATTTATAGCATTTTTGTCTTTCCTCTCTACTTGGTGGAGGTGGGGTACTGTGTCTGATCAGGTTAGCAAAGAGCTGCTGACCTCAAGGGAACTACCCAACTGGGTAACCCCAGAAGGTGGGTTTTTTCTTTAAGGTTGTATCAAAGTACCCTACTGTACACCTATATTGCTCTGTCTCCCTCTTTCTGTGCCCCTCTTCTTTTTGTCAATATTCCTTTTACCCACCCCGTCTCCTGTCTCTATTTTTCTTTTTTTACCCTTATCACTTGGTCCTCCTTTCTTTCATCCCTTTTTTGCTCTTAAACCTTCTCACCCTTCTGGTCCTGTAACCCTTAGTCCACAGGCACGAGAACTTAAAGAGCAAGAGGAAGTGAAAGGAAAATTAGGGCAAGGAAACAGATAAAAGAAATCACCCATGAGGAAGAACCAGCAGAAAACTCCAGGCAACATGAAGAACCAGTCCAGAACAACCCCGCCAAGGGACCATGAGGTAGCTACTGCAGAGGATTCCACCTATAAAGAAATGTTAGGAATGACAGAAAGGGAATTTAGAATACACATGTTGAAAACAATGAAAGAAATGATGGAAACAATGAAGGAAACTGCTAATAAAGAGGAAAATAACCAAAAGGAAATCCAAAAACAGAATCAAATCAGAGATGAACGATATGAAGAATATAAAAAGGATAGCAGAGCTGAAGGAAATGAAACAGTCAATCAGGGAACTTAAAGATGCAATGGAAAGTATCAGCAACAGGTTAGACCATGCAGAAGAAAGAATTTCAGAGGTAGAAGACAAAGTTTTTGAGATAACTCAGATAGTAAAAGAGGCAGAAAAGAAGAGAGAGAAAGCAGAACATTCTGTCAGAATTATGGGACTTTATGAAGTGTTCCAACATACGAGTTATAGGAATTCCAGAAGGGGAAGAAGAATGCCCCAGAGGAATGGAAGCCATACTAGAGAATATTATAAAAGAAAATTTCCCAAATATCACCAAAGATTCTGACACACTGCTTTCAGAGGGATATCGGACCCCAGGTCGCCTCAACTCTAACCGAGCTTCTCCAAGACACATTGTGATGAACCTGTCCAAAGTCAAGACAAAAGAAAAGATTCTGCAAGCTGCCAGGAGTAAGCGCCAGTTGACCTACAGGGGCAAATCC
The DNA here is from genome assembly GCF_027406575.1 of Nycticebus coucang. Lineage (NCBI taxonomy): Eukaryota > Metazoa > Chordata > Mammalia > Primates > Lorisidae > Nycticebus > Nycticebus coucang. The sequence goes on from NC_069790.1 coordinate 60,121,110, forward strand.
ATGAGAGTGACCGCAGACTTCTCTAATGAAACTTTCCAAGCAAGAAGACAATGGTCATCTACCTTTAATCTACTTAAACAGAACAATTTCCAGCCCAGAATTCTGCACCCTGCTAAGCTAAGCTTCAAAATTGACGGAGAAATCAAATCATTTACGGATATACAAACATTGAGGAAATTCGCCACAACAAGACCAGCTCTACAGGAAATACTTCAACCTGTTCTGCACACTGACCACCACAATGGATCAGCAGCAAAGTAAGAACTCAGAAATTAAAGGACAGAACCAAACCTCCACACTGATGCAAAAGATAAAACTAAGCAATGGACTCTCACAAAATAAGATGAATAGAATACTACCACACTTATCAATTATCTCAATAAATGTTAATGGCTTGAATTCCCCACTGAAGAGACATAGATTGGTTGACTGGATTAAAAAACACAAGCCATCCATTTGCTGTCTGCAAGAAACACACCTGGCTTCAAAAGACAAATTAAAGCTCTGAGTCAAGGGTTGGAAGACAATTTTTCAGGCAAATGGAATTCAGAAGAAAAGAGGAGTTGCAATCTTATTTTCAGATACATGTGGATTTAAAGCAACTAAAGTCAAAAAAGACAAAGATGGTCACTTTATATTGGTCAAGGGAAAAATACAACAAGAAGACGTTTCAATTCTAAATATTTATGCACCCAATTTAAATGCTCCCAGATTCTTGAAACAGACCTTACTCAGTCTGAGCAATATGATATCTGATAATACCATAATAACAGGGGACCTTAACACTCCTCTTACAGAGCTGGACAGATCCTCTAAACAGAAATTAAACGATATAAGAGACTTAAATGAGACCCTAGAACAACTGTGCTTGATAGACGCATATAGAACACTCCATCCCAAAGATAAAGAATATACATTCTTCTCATCACCCCATGGAACATTCTCCAAAATTGATCACATCCTGGGACACAAAACAAATATCAACAGAATCAAAAGAATTGAAATTTTACCTTGTATCTTCTCAGACCATAAGGCACTAAAGGTGGAACTCAACTCTAACAAAAATGCTCGACCCCACCCAAAGGCATGGAAACTAAACAATCTTCTGTTGAATAACAGATGGGTGCAGGAAGAAATAAAACAGGAAATCATTAACTTCCTTGAGCATAACAACAATGAAGACACAAGCTACCAAAACCTGTGGGATACTGCAAAAGCAGTTTTGAGAGGAAAATTCATCACTTTAGATGCCTACATTCGAAAAACAGACAGAGAGCACATCAACAATCTCACAAGAGATCTTATGGAATTGGAAAAAGAAGAACAATCTAAGCCTAAACTCAGTAGAAGAAAAGAAATATCCAAAATCAAATCAGAGATCAATGAAATTGAAAACAAAAGAATCATTCAGAAAATTAATGAAACAAGGAGTTGGTTTTTTGAAAAAATAAATAACATAGATAAACCATTGGCCAGACTAACGAGGAATAGAAAAGTAAAATCTCTAGTAACCTCAATAAGAAATGATAAAGGGGAAATAACAACTGATCCCACAGAGATACAAGAGATCATCTCTGAATACTACCAGAAAATCTATGCCCAGATATTTGACAATGTGAAAGAAATGGATCAATATGTGGAATCACACCCTCTCCCTAGACTCAGCCAGGAAGAAATAGAGCTCCTGAACAGACAAATTTCAAGCACTGAGATCAAAGAAAATAAAAAATCTTCCAACCAAAAAATGCCCTGGTCTAGATGGCTTTACTCCAGAATTCTATCAAACCTTTAAGGAAGAGCTTATTCCTGTACTGCAGAAATTATTCCAAAAAATTGAGGAAGAAGGAATCTTCCCCAACACATTCTATGAAGCAAACATCACCCTGATACCAAAACCAGGAAAAGACCCAAACAAAAAGGAGAATTTCAGACCAATCTCACTCGTGAACATAGACGCAAAAATTCTCAACAAAATCCTAGCCAATAGATTACAGCTTATCATCAAAAAAGTCATTCATCATGATCAAGTAGGCTTCATCCCAGGAATGCAAGGCTGGTTTAACATACACAAGTCTATAAACGTTATCCGCCATATTAACAGAGGCAAAAATAAAGATCACATGATCCTCTCAATAGATGCAGAAAAAGCATTTGATAAAATCCAGCATCCTTTTCTAATTAGAACACTGAAGAGTATAGGCATAGGTGGCACATTTCTAAAACTGATTGAAGCTATCTATGACAAACCCACAGCCAATATTTTACTGAATGGAGTAAAACTGAAAGCTTTTCCTCTTAGAACTGGAACCAGACAAGGTTGTCCTCTGTCACCTTTACTATTCAACGTAGTGCTGGAAGTTCTAGCCAATACAATTAGGCAAGACAAGGAAATAAAGGGAATCCAAATGGGAGCAGAGGAGGTCAAACTCTCCCTCTTTGCTGACGACATGATCTTATACTTAGAGAACCCCAAAGACTCAACCACAAGACTCCTAGAAGTCATCAAAAAATACAGTAATGTTTCAGGATATAAAATCAATGTCCACAAGTCAGTAGCCTTTGTGTACACCAATAACAGTGAAGATGAGAAGCTAATTAAGGACACAACTCCCTTCACCATAGTCTCAAAGAAAATGAAATACCTAGGAATATACCTAACGAAGGAGGTGAAGGACCTCTATAAAGAAAACTATGAAATCCTCAGAAAGGAAATAGCAGAGGATATTAACAAATGGAAGAACATACCATGCTCATGGATGGGAAGAATCACATTGTTAAAATGTCTATACTTCCCAAAGCAATCTACCTATTCAATGCCATTCCTATCAAAATACCAACATCGTACTTTCAAGATTTGGAAAAAATGATTCTGCGTTTTGTATGGAACCGGAAAAAACTCCGTATAGCTAAGGCAGTTCTCTGTAACAAAAATAAAGCTGGGGGCATCAGCATACCAGATTTTAGTCTGTACTACAAAGCCATAGTGCTCAAGACAGCATGGTACTGGCACAAAAACAGAGACATAGACACTTGGAATCGAATTGAAAACCAAGAAATGAAACTAACATTTTACAACCACCTAATCTTTGATAAACCAAACAAGAACATACCTTGGGGTCAAGACTCCCTATTCAATAAATGGTGTTGGGAGAACTGGATGTCTACATGTAAAAGACTGAAACTGGACCCACACCTTTCCCCACTCACAAAAATTGATTCAAGATGGATAAAGGACTTAAACTTAAGGCATGATACAATAAAAATCCTCCAAGAAAGCATAGGAAAAACACTGGAAGATACTGGCCTGGGCAAGACTTCATGAAGAAGACTGCCATGGCAATTGCAATAACAACAAAAATAAACAAATGGGACTTCATTAAACTGAAAAGCTTCTGTACAGCTAAGGAGACAATAACCAAAGCAAAGAGACAACCCACACAATGGGAAAGGATATTTGCATATTTTCAATCAGACAAAAGCTTGATAACTAGGATCTATAGAGAACTCAAATTAATCCACATGAAAAAAGCCAACAATCCCTTATATCAATGGGCAAGAGACATGAATAGAACTTTCTCTAAAGATGACAGACGAATGGCTAACAAACACATGAAAAAATGTTCATCATCTCTATATATTAGAGAAATGGAAATCAAAACAACCCTGAGATATCATCTAACCCCAGTGAGAATGGCCCACATCACAAAATCTCAAAACTGTAGATGCTGGCGTGGATGTGGAGAGAAGGGAACACTTTTACACTGCTGGTGGGACTGCAAACTAGTACAACCTTTCTGGAAGATGGAGAAACCTCAAAGCACTCAAGCTAGACCTCCCATTTGATCCTGCGATCCCATTACTGGGCATCTACCCAGAAGGAAAAAAATCCTTTTATCATAAGGACACTTGTACTAGACTGTTTATTGCAGCTCAATTTATAATTGCCAAAATGTGGAGCAGCCTAAATGCCCACCAACCCAGGAATGGATTAACAAGCTGTGGTAAATGTATACCATGGAACACTATTCAGCCATTAAAAAAAATGGAGACTTTACATTCTTCGTATTAACCTGGATGGACGTGGAAGACATTATTCTTAGTAAAGCATCACAAGAATGGAGAAGCATGAATCCTATGTACTCAACTTTGATATGAGGACAACTAATGACAATAATGGTTATGGGGGGGGGAACATAAAGAGGGAAGGAGGGAGGTGGGTGGGGCCTTGGTGTGTGTCACACTTTATGGGGGCAAGACATGATTGCAAGAGGGACTTTACCTAACAATTGCAATCAGTGTAACCTGGCTTATTGTACCCTCAATGAATCCCCAACAATAAAAAAAAAACATTGAAAAGAACATCATGATCACTGCCTTTTTTGTTCAGTCATGCCTCATGGTCACAGGATGCCTAGTCTTTTCCAAGAAGCTGGTCTCTTAAAGAATAATGTAACTGCCAACTAGCACTGGATTCCTCTCTCATGTGGAGGAGGCTGTGGGTCTGGAGGCTTGGGTGACCCAATGTATTGTGTGAGCACAGAGCCGGCTGAAAGTGGGCATAACCCTTGAGTTGCATGTTACTTCACTCCTGATTTAACTCTGTATAAAATGATTTATAATTAAAGGATGCCATTCCATATCCATGGCTTAAAGAACTCCTAAACTAGCAAGCTGCTAGAGCTGCATCTTTCACCTTTAACAACTGAAATAAAAGGAAGACAAATGAACAGAAAAGACGCGTTTCTTATCATGTGGGGTCCAACTATTTATAATTTCCAGATATATGTAGATAGGGCGTGTTCAGGTGTGTCTCTAGTATGAGTCAGAAGCTGCTGGCATGACATACCATTTAAAAGTCTACTTATGCCTTGAAGCCAGCAGTCTCAGTACACTGGAGAAAACGTTGAAGATCACAAGTGAAGATAGGGAAGTGCTTAAAGAAATGAAACATAGCCGGGCGTTGTGGCGGGCGCCTGTAGTCCCAGCCACTCGGGAGGCTGAGGCAAGAGAATCGCTTAAGCCCAGGAGTTGGAGGTTGCTGTGGGCTGTGTGAGGCCACGGCACTCTACCGAGGGCCATAAAGTGAGACTCTGTCTCTACAAAAAAAAAAAAAAAGAAATGAAACAAAAAAATAATCACCTTATTATTTGGGAACTTCTATGAAAATTTTCAAAAGAATATTGAGGTCACTTCAGAACAGATGATACAAGCATACACTTTATTTCTAATCAATGTAAACAGCTATTTCACACACACACACATATATAAAAACCAACTTAAGAAATGCACTCACGTGTATGAAACTTGTATGTAGCTTGGCACATTTTAGTACATTTGCTGAGTTTTGTTTCTGTGTTTAGGAAAACTAGGTGTAAACAGGTCACCGCACTCAGACTGTGAAATGGCCAGTGCCCACAGATTCAGTGCTGCAGAAACGCCGTGCTTTGAAACTCCATTCTGGAGACCCAAGAGAGATATGTTCAATATTCAACAAAATCGAAGAATTTGAAAATGGAAAATCCCTCAGATGTTCTGAGAGAAAATAAATCCTGGGGCAGAGTCAGAGGATTTGGATTTAAGCCTATAGCTATATGAGAAAGAAATAGGTGAGAAAATAAAAACCTGGGCAAGAGGTTTTTAGCTGGAAACCCTAATCCACCTCACAATATGTTCTGAGAAAATGCTCGCTTTAAACTGCTCAGAAGCTATGCTCTATTCTACACTGTCCAGTTTGGCAGCCACTGGCCACATAGAGCTATTTAAACTTAAATTAACAAAAAATTAAATAAAATAAAAAAATTGAGTTCCTCAATTGCTCTAGCCGCAGCTTAAATTATTCAGTAGTCATGTGTGCTAGTGGCTGCCACATTAGGAAGTGAAGATACAGAACTTCTCCCTCAGTGCACCAAGATCTACTGGACAGTGATGGTCTGTATTCTTAAATGAGTGACTGTAGCTTCTAGAAGTTTCTAAATTTCCTTAAAGGAAATACATAGTTCACACACTCACTGGGAGGATTTGGTTCTTCAGATGAATGGCAGAAAAGGGACAAAAATCAGTGAATGTGGCGATAGAAGAGAGGTGTGGGTCAGAGACTTACCCCAAAGAGGTGCCGCCTGGCAGGGGGAAGAACCCCGGTGTCAGACCTGAATCCACTGCAGAAGAAAGATCTCCCTGAAAGAGTGTTTTTCATTTTCATGGGGAAAGCAAAAGACGTTAGATTTCTTTTGGCAGTTACAGCCTAAAAGTAATGGATGTGGGAGGGCAGGATTCTAAGCAGAGCCTCACTCGACCGCCAAATAAAATTAGAACTAGAGGGTGACCAGAAATGAGAAGAACAAATGAGAAGAACAAAATCCCGTTTGTACTCATCTTTATATATAAAATAATGTACTTAGTCCCATTTGGAGGCAAAGGCATAGAACCTGGTCTAGTCCTTAATTAAGCAGCTGCCATAGTTCATAAAAATATTTGTCATCTAAACAGATACCTAACATGGGAGACAGGGACAGACAATCAAAGTATGGGCAGCGCTGGCCTCTCTACCAGAGACATTTTACCTATTTTGCTAAAGGAAAAAATATATATATATGTATAAAATAATATAAAGATGCTTATCTCAGATTTTTTACGGCGATAAGCAGCTGTCGTTTAACCTTCTTCTCTCCCGCAGAACATGCTGCCCTCTACAGGCCACAAGGATATGCACATGTAAGGGTTCAATTATGTCCAAATTAATTGGTAAAGATAAGTGAAAAAGGGAGGAAGAAGTTGGTTTATCTATGTGTTGGAAAGACTTTAGAATCCAAATGAGAAACAAGCAACATTTACAAGCCTCTAATAAACCTTACCTCTTCAGCTGACGTACAGGTAAGAAATTATAAACAGTACTGTAGTCCTATCACAACATTTTCCCTGAGAAACTTAAAAATATGTTGACGGTCAATTTTCTTTTAACTATGGAGGAGAGGGCATGAAAGAAGAGAAAGAATGGTCGACATGGCTTGACAGCTTTTACAACATCTCCAGAGTCTATCAGTTCTGATCTATAAATATATTTAAATTCGGCTCCAAACTGGGAAATATACATGATTTTATCCCTAAAAGTTTAATCTTTTAAATCCTAGCTGCAGTGAAGTGGTCAAAATCTGGCCTAAGAAATGAGAACTACCCTTCATCTTTACTTCAAATCACTTCTATTGCGAGAGCTGTGCCATAAACACACACACACACACACACACACACACACACACACATGCACACAGCTGGTGTGTTTATTGGTTTAGTCACTAAAGGATTTAGCTGGACAAACATCACAAAGACGATGGCTGATTTAATTGAATTTATGATCAAATGTTTTCCATCGCAGGAAGAGTGAGAAATCACTTATGGGGAGATTTGAATAATTTAAGGGAAGTTCTTTATTTGGCATTATGTTTTTATATCAAGTCTTGAGGGATTAAATACAGCTGAGGACTAGCAGAGAATTCACATACAGATACACAAAGATATGCTGTATAACAATGCAAGGACGGCCAGAATATTGATCCCTTTGCATTTATATTTCTGTTCATTTATCTCTCATTGTTCATTTGAGTAGTAATATTCACACATGTATATAAACATTATATATGTAATGTATAATGTAAACCGCCACTAGATTTTTCTGAGAGCCCCAAAATGGTGAAGTGATTTTAAAATGTTCTTTCAGATTAAAAAAAAAAAAAAAAGATTTGGGAGTTACCCGTGTGTTTTCAAGGCAAATTTTACGTATTTTTGTTGTTGTTAAAGACATAATAGAATTTATTGTTAAAGCCACTCCCCCAATGGATTGAAAAGCTTAACATGGGATATGTGAATTAGGTATGGATGTGGCTCACTAAGAAAAGGTGGGTTACTTTTGGAATCCCCTGCCAGTTTTTCTCACCAGTGATGACAGATATAGGAAAGCCAGTTCCTAGCCTTTATTCTCATTGTGTTTCAAGAGATAATTCATTTGCCCTCCCCAATTAAATGCTGTAAATAGCAAGAATAATTACTTTTAGTCTCACCACTGAAGCCACAGGTCAAGTGGACACCCAGACCCTATACCCCTTAGTTCATACAACATCACAGGAAAAGGTCTAGTAGACATTTGAATTTGATAATAGTGATTTATCCATGTGTTTCTTTCCATTTAATTAGGAAAACTAACAGATGCATTCCAAAACTTAGGATAAATCATAGTTTGCATTAATTATGTAAAATGCTATTTGTAAACATATTACTCTTACGAAGATACTTCTGGGTAAGGGGGAGTCTTGTTTCTACACAAGAAGTATTAAAGGGCAGCACCTATGGCGCAGTGGGTAGGGTGCCGGCCCCATATACTGAGGGTGGTAGGTTCCAACCCCGACCCCAGCCAAACTGCAAAAAAAAAAAAGTATTAAAAAAAAGCAGAATTCCTGACCAGGCAGTTCAGCATGTGCTCCTAGGAGAACAGAGAGACTCTTCCAGACGTGTGGGGAGCCTGTGTAGGAGTCATATGCACATGTTGAGGAAGAAGAGCTTATTTGGAACTGAGTGAAAGACGCTGACTGGCAGGCGAGGGCAGGGAGTGCTGGAAACCAGGAGGGAGGTAAATTAATGTTTGTCAAGGGACTGTGCTTGGTGAGGAGCCCAGTCATTTACACCCTCACTTTATTTAAATAATGATTAAATAATAATCCTGCCAAGAGGTGTTAAAGATTGAAAAACCGAGGCTCAGAAAGGTCAGTCAGTGAGCTTACTGAATATTACAGAGTTCAGAAGTGGATCTGGAGTTGAAGATGGTCCCTAAGATACCAAAGATGACACTGGCTTCAGGTGTTTTCTTGTCACTTGTGCCAGTAATGACAGTGTGCAGCCTTCCTCTCTCCTGTTCTTTCTTGGTTATTTACTGACTTTGTCTTCTTAGAAGGTCAGCAGGACCACTGTTCACAGAGCACATGTTAGAGGCAGGTGTCGAAACGAATACTCAAGTAGCTGCATCTTCATAGTGAGCAGAAGCTGAGCCTCAGTTTTACAGAAAGTCTCCCCAAATGATGAGGGGGACTTCTTGCAAGGTGGAGGAGAGAGGGGGTGACAGTGAACACAAAGAATGACAATGTTAAAAACATCTCTTTCCCTAGTGACTTATGTTCATCTTCATTTTTAGGCTGAAAATTCACTAAATTTGTAAATATTCTTAATCAAAAGAAAATGATATAAACAGCTGCTGAGGAAAGGATCACATATTGGGTGTTTCTATTAAATAACAACAGGTAAAAACTACCATGTTTATGTTGATGCTTTGCTTTTGAAAGCATAAGAATTAATCTGTGCACCCACAGGGGCCTGGAGGGGTAAGGAAGACCTGGCTGGCGATCTGGAAGGCTTATTTAGGAAATGGAGCCTCTCTTCAGAGCTGTGGTGAACAGGAAGCTGAGACTTTATGATATTTTCTGAGTAGAGTTAGGGGAGATCAAGGGAACGGGGAACGGGGAACAACAGCAGAGAAGTGAATTCTTCGGGGAGTTCAAAAAGGGTAGAGAGCTGTGTGTCTAACCCCTAACAGTTCCCAACAGAAAAGAGAGCCAGAGAACACAAGGAGGAGAAAGGAAGGGAGAGCTTGCAACAGGCAGTGCCCCTCAGGAGGGAGCAGCGTGGCTTCCGGAGGGGAGGAGGCGGGAGGGAGTGTCTACTTGATGTTCTTTGATATTTCTGCTATTCCCCCTGCAGATTTATTATGCTTACTGGGCACTCCAGAGCTATTACCTTCTCAGAGTATTTACAAATGAAAGACAGAGGTGAGAAGCAAAAATATAAAGCAGAATCTCTGGACATTTGAGTGCAAAATGCAATGACTCTTTAGCACAGAGTTTCCAAGCATCAGACACCCACATTTGTATCAAGCTGGCGAGCATTTAAAAATCAATGAATATTTCACATGTTCTACATGTTCATATCAACTGCCCGATATGTTACTACTAACCATGTGTGGCTCTTTACTTTTAAATTAATTACCTTTAAACACAATTTAAATCATCCTAGTTACATTTCAAGTGCCCCTGGAGCCACAGGGGTCTATGGGCAACTGCATTGGCCCAGCAAATGCCATTGCCAAACTTTGAGCTATCTTGAAGGTCACCAGGCATCCTGAGAATAATCTCTTTTTTTCCTCCATGCTGAAGATAAAAACATGATTTCTTCCTCATACATGACTTTGAGGAGATGTACTGTGAACCAGGCAATGAGGACCCCTCAGAGCCAGAGGCCTATGCCTGCCTACCTGATGGGTCAGAAACCAGGACAGAGGCTGTGTGCCATCTGGCTAGGGCTGGGTTTTCTCCCCTCTGCCATGCTCCACACCATGAGTGAATAGGAAACCCGAGTACCCACTCATGGGAAGTGGAATGGCAGCTAAAGATGTCCACTTGCTAATCCCTGAAGTCAGTGGGTATGTTATTTTCCATGATAAAAAGGACTCTATGCCTTTAAACAGGGAGAGTAATCTGGGCTGACCAGGTAGGCCCACCCTAACTATATAAACCTTTAGAAGCAGAACACTTTCTCCCACTGGAGGCAGAGGGGGAAGTCACAGAGATCAGATGCCAATTTGAAAGAAAGGGTGGCTATGTAATGAGGTGTGCAGGAGGCCTTAGGGAGCTAGTTCAGCTTCCAGGTTGACAAACAGTGAGGGAATGTGACCTCAGCCTTAGCCCTGCCCCCACAAAAAACTGAATTCTGCCAGCAACCTCAATGAGCCTGGGAGAAAATTCTTCCCCAGAGCCTCCAGATAAGAGCCAAGGCTGGTCAACATCTTGATGTTGGCTTTGTGAGACTGAGAGAGAAGAAAGCAAGCCATGTCCATTCAGATGTCCACCTGACTGTGAGATAACATGTTTGTGGTGTTTTACACCAATAAACCTGTGGTGACTCACTATGGCAGTTCCAGAATCCCAATATCCCACACTTTCTGCCTGGGAGAAAATCAGAAGAACCTCTACAGTTTACACTTCTAGAAACTGTTCTGGGGAACAGTTCAAGAAAACCTAATTCTATCCTCTTCTGTATGGAGATACAACAGCCCCGCACCCACTTCAGAAGCATGGCTGGGTCCTACCCTGGAACTGGATGGCAGAAGGAGGCCTCAGCAGCACCATAGTGAATGCTTTTGGATGAGCAGTCCAAAACGTAATATGAAAGGATGAAAAACAATGGCTGTTGCCAACTCCTAAGCCTGGCATGTACTGCCAATTAGTAAGAGAAAAGATGGATAGTTTCTGTCTATCAGAAGGAGAACAAAAATCTCGTGCCCACCAGATAAAAAACAGCACAGGGCCTGCCTTGGACCATCACCAGGGGTTATTAATGACAGCAAATTCTTTGCTACAGAAAAAAAATACATGGACAAAAAAATCTGGTAATGACACAAAATGATAGGAGAGAACCTCCTGGGAGCAGTGGGAGCTATGTGCAAGAGGTGATAAATTTTGCTGGTAGGGTATGAGTGGGTGACTAGCAGAACTGTCCTTGCTGGCACTTAGAATGTCACAAAGCCAGCCTTTTTCCATGGCACATGACCCAGGAGTGGTGTAAGAAAGGCCTGGGTTGGTGGTGTGGGTAGCCAGCCTGCTGCAAATACAATTTTCCCCAGTATAGAGGAAGTCAGGTTTCTACTCCATCCTAACTCTCCCACTACATAAAATCTAGACTAGGGATGACATCAGTTCCCAGAAGAGAGCTCCCCACCCATAGCCATAGTGAGAATAAAATAAAATCCGGTATTGGTAAGTCTTCACGGATTTAGGATTTTAAATTTCATAATATTCCTTTCACAAGATTCACTGCGGGACATCTATTCCAAGTTGTAGTTTTCAATTACAATGATCATTTGGCCTCATGAGTATGTGTTTCTTTTTATGCTAGGCTATAAAATGGAGATGACAATACCTGCCCTGACTATCTCAAAAGATGGCTGTAAGGATATGTGGGGAGATGATAATGCACATGAAATTGAATCCTATATCGCAAAAAGCTGTCCAATTGTTAATTACCACTGCCTCCTCCAGCACAAGCAGGGCCATGGTGCGGTGAGTGCAGTGAGGCCTCTGACCAGGTAGGTGTATTTCACACGCCACTGCTAGTGATCAGGGCTGGGCCTCTCACACATCTACCAACTTCCTCTCAGATAGCTTCTTCTTTGTCTTCCTGGCTCCTGCTGGCAACCTGTGTCTCAGGACAGACCTTTATTCTGTCTCCTCTGAGGTTCTCTGGAAGCCCACAGGGCTTAGAAAACATCTCCTATTTTAGGTTCTCCCCCAGTTCCTCTCGAGAATCCAACCTGCAGTTCCCTCGAAGAACGGCTTTCTATCAGGCAGCAAGGGGTTTATGGAGTCTGATGAACATCACATCCTTGTAACGCTTTCAGTAACTGAACTAATGATTTATTCTTATGAAAATGAACATCCCCAGAAATTGCTCTAAACTGCAACTTTCAAGCAAGCAGGTGAGCCTTTGGCGGCCTCCAAACATTACCATATTTAAGTGTGCAAGGTAAGAGTAAGAGATTCCTTAGAGCTGATGTTTATGTTGAAAACTGCACTTTCAAGGGATGAAGGACTACAGACACCATAATCTTCGAATGCTGAACTCAAAGCCACAGAGTTGGGCAGCCGGTCCCTGCATTTCACCCTTTGAGTTAAGAGACTGGAATTTCAAAATGTCTGCTTTGCTGTCTGCTCTAGGGCTGGGTTACCTCAATAGACCCATCCTCCCAAAGTGAATAGATAATGTATAGAATAGTTTCTTTGAAAATATTATGAGAAGTAGTCTCCAGGCACTAAATAAATTAAAACTGTTACTTTGAAGTAAATAGAATTATAACAAAAATGATCAACAATGAAAAAAAAAAGTGGAAGCAAAGCGAGATGATTCAGAGATCTGACTCAACTCAACTGCTCCTCCTAGCGCAGTAACAGTGTTCCTACCTTCCTCTCACATTTCTGAGCTGGCAGAGAAATGTAAAGCTCTAACTAGCTTGGCAATCTCTTAGTATGTTAGAAAATTTTAGATCAACTTAGAACATTAGGGAGGGTAGAAACAGGCTATTTTGGTTTCTCAAGAAGGCACTGACTTAAATCTTAACGGGAAACATCAGATATGGTGACAGGAAAAACGCCATAGAGCACCACTCCCACAAATACGCAGGGGAAGGGATGATTTCAAATACACAGTTTTACGTATATGTTAACACGACCGTCCAGTAGGTCATCTATAAAATACGTTTTGGAAGTTAAACATCAAATCAGATCAAATATTCAAGGGAAGTTTAAGAACACAAAGTCAGGAAATTTTCTATTTCTTCTAAGTCAGGGATTGTGACTCTGTGGGTAAATTCAAATAGAGCACGTAAATGTTTTCTTCTTTATATTTGCATTCCCAGAAAGGTAGCTTCATTACAAAGTATGTATATTTGCTGTACACTTAAAATTACCAATTTTTAGGAGTTCTTAAGAGAAATCCAACTGTACTGAACTCACAGAAGGATCACAGCAGAAGGAGACAGAGAGTGGGTGCGGCAGCCAGGCAGGGTACCTCCAGCTGTGTTTTCCAGGTCTGCCTTCTGTGACTTCGTGGTTTATCTTCAATTCTCTTTCTGATATTTGCAAACCTCCCAAATTTTTCAGCTGTTAAAAAGTTCCAAAACAAGCAAATGTGTTCCTGGAATCTTACCCTTAAAGTTTGCTGGACAGCATATACTAAGGCTTCTTTTCCAGCCAAAATAATAAAAGATCTTTTAAGTGGTTGAAATTCTTGGTTGATTGCACATACATGCCAATGTCAGACAACTATAAATAGAGAGATTTGGAAGAGAAATAGGGAGAGACTTTATAAATCCAAAGAAATCAAATGGGATGTCTTGAAGGCAGTCAGAAAACAGTATGTGTTTTTGTGAAATTAACAGTTGTCTCCCTTGAATCCAAATGTAGAAAAAGCTCACATGGATCATGTACTTTCAGTATGAGGGAATAAAGGAACTTTTTTCTTTATTAATCTATATTTGTTATTTTCAAACCTATAATTAAGATTTCTTCTTTCTGTTATGTATTTGAGTTTGGATATCTGCTGGATCTTTTGATATTTTCCCCCAGTCACTGCTTTGTTTTCTCAGAACACTAAAAAATCTTTCAAAGGATACAGTTATGCCCATGGTACTGATACAAATGAAGTCAGCAGGGAATTGCATGGGTGTTACTGGGACAGACTTGGCCCCAAAATAAACTGGGTCACTTGTAGCCATCAAAAGAGACATAAGAATTCACTTCTTAACAAATTTCTACTATCTTAGGCGGGTTAACACGTCAACACGCATCAAATGCTAGTTAATACAGCTTTTTAAACCATTCTTACTTTTGAACAGTGAGTTACTTTTTTATATTAACCCACTCATATTAGCTTATCTAAATTGAATGTAAATTAATTCTTGCAAATTACTTCACTTTATTTTAAACCTATTACCACTGTGTAACAGAATTTACCAATTGTTTCAGAGTAATAATTGTGCCATAGACAAGCCAAATTAGTTAGCAGCAATGGAGAAAACTAGCTTGTTTAATAGGCTTTTAGTATAGTTCTTTTGAATCTCAACCTCACTCCTAAAGAAAGAGTTGGTGGAATGTTGATGTTTGCAAGGTCCATTTGGAGGAAGAATCAATAACATAATTAATGTCTCTGAATTTTGGTTCTCTCTAAATTACATTGGGTTTGAACTGGCTATAGGCTATGGCTTGGCTCTAAAGATTCAGCACTTTACACTGGAATACCAGAAAGCAGCATTTTAATAACATTTTTAGTAATGATTTTATTACTTAGTGTTTCCGAAATAAACCCTTAAGGCGACAAAAAAAAAAAAATAATAATAAGACTTATGAGAACTTAAAAACAGCATGGTTCTAAAAAAGGCCATGTTCATAATTTTAAAATCTTACCTCAAACTCAGCTTTTAATATTTTCCTTACACAATCAAAAAAGTAACCAAAGGGCGGGACTCAGTTTATTAAGTGACTTTGAATTAATTCTAACAAGAAATTCTATATTTCTAGTTATCGCTACCCACAAATGTTGGTATGCTATGTACGATCTATCAGATTTCCTTGCTACTTCAAATATAGGCTTAGAGATTCCATGGCTTTACCAAGAATTGATTCATAAAGTCATTGTATAGTTGGACATAACTTTGAGAGAAGAATATATAATTAAGGTAGGAACTGTACACTGTATATTATCACCTGGAGTGTAAAGCACTTAATTTAAATGTTAGATCAGTGATCAGAAAAGGGTAGCTAAGATGTGAGAGCAAACCCAGGATGTTTCAGGCCAGCAGAGGGCGTGCCTCCCAGGGGAGGTGGTGGAGATTCAGAATTTGCTCTCTGGATGGCAAATGCAAAGCCCTACCTTAGACAAAATGACTATGCCAATGTGTTTGTTCTCTTAACTACAAATTTAATAAAAATAAATTGCCAAATTCTTCAAACAAACTACTGCAGAATTTAATGTATTCATTCCACCAGTTCCTCACAATCAGCTTTTGTCCACTGTATCTACTGACAACATTAATTAAAAAGCATGTTTAATACGAAAAAGCTTTTTCTTATTTTTCATTTTCATAACTGATAGTGTCCAAAATTAAACATGTCATAATTGTAAAAAGTGAGACTATAACAACTGACTTCCCAACAGACAAAATTTTGCTGTGACACATTATGGTTTATTTAATCAAAGCTGTGCCAGTCTCCCTAGCACGATGCTTGAAATGTGATGTCGGTAATGAAATGGTAGTGACTCGACTCCTTTGTTTTCCAACTTCCAGTGATTTATTGATAGGTTGGCTTGCAATAAAAGGCTTCCAAGTAGTTTATGAAGCCAAGATCTTCAGGTTTTGTGAAATTTTGAAACCAATAAATAAAACTATTTTAACCAGGTCAGAGAACATAAATGAAATAAGATGAGTACATATACTTCAAATAATAAATGTACTGAAGCTTTCCAAGACAGCTTAGGGGAAAGACAGGCAAACAAAAATTCAAAAGATCAATTTTATCTACTCAAAAATTATCACTAATGTCATTTAGATTATAAAGTCAGTCCCTATATTGTATTTTATTAATCTGTTTTACTGATCCTAAAATATTTCTTGGAATTTAGTTATAGGAAGGTTGACCACAAGGAATATTAGGATTTATAATTCTGAAGCAATGCCACTTTGCTCTAGGAACCCAAACTTACACACTTTTTGGCTCAGGCTGAACATAGTGGCTGATATGCTGTGAAGGTTTAAGAACACTTTCATAGATAAATGAATAAATAAATAGCAAGATAAATGAATGAAAAACAGGCTATGATAAACTTCAGGAGAGTTGTAAATATTAAAAGGGAGAGAAAGAGAATGAGCCCAATCTGCATTCAGACTTACTTATTCCACGCTTGTCTAAGGTTCTTAGAGCTGTACAGGGTAAAGCGTTCTGAAATAAAAAAAGAAAAATGATAAACAACCTTTATATCGAATATACATATTGCAAGCATGTTGAAGAAAATAACTTTAAAAAAAGACAGGGCTC
Organism: Nycticebus coucang; assembly: GCF_027406575.1. Lineage (NCBI taxonomy): Eukaryota > Metazoa > Chordata > Mammalia > Primates > Lorisidae > Nycticebus > Nycticebus coucang. The sequence goes on from NC_069790.1 coordinate 60,137,729, forward strand.
TAGTTAGTCATAGTAAAGCTAGCCACAATAAGGGTGTTTAAGGTTAAATTTTTATTTAGTAAAGTAAATTTTTCTCTTTAGATTGGTCAGTTACAAAGAGCATGACAGGAGATCACAACATTTTAAACAATGAGGCATTGTCTTCTTTTCTCTGGGATTATTTATTTTGTGATCTGGTTTTGTGGCAATTATTTCTTAGAATACCTAAGCTTTAACTGAGTTTTTTAAAAAAAAGAATGCAAATTCCAAACTTCCAAACTGTTAAGTAGATTTATAGAAGAATATTGACACATCTGCCAAGTGAGACAGTTTTTTCCAAGAAGATTTCTCGGACCAAATACAGAAATGTTGGGTCCCTTTTCTTACACTGTACGGTATTTATACATGCTCAAAGCCAAATTGCCAATGTCTTACAATGTATCTAATTTATATTTATCATGGAAGAATCTTTATGAGATATTTTTAAATTAAAAATGAACATGATTGGGCGGCGCCTGTGGCTCAAAGGAGTAGGGGGCCAGTCCAATATGTTGGAGGTGGTGGGTTCAAACCCAGCTCTGGCCAAAAACTGCACACACACACACACACAAATTAACATGATTGTTTTACCAAATTAAACAATAAAGTGATATAGAAGAGACATTAGTGATCTCCTCTCCCACTGCTCTCCATTTTTCACTCCTGATAATTTAGTCATCGTTAAAGGCTTGGTATGTGACTTTCCACGTATTTCTTTATGTTTACAAAACACACCCATCCATCCAAACATATACTATTTTAATTTGTTAAATAGATTAACAATAAACATTACTCTGAAACTTTCTTTGGCACTTAATGCATGGTGGATAGTCCTTCAAATCAAAAAAATTTATGTAACAATTGCTTTAAAACAGTATAACATTCCATAGAAGAGAAGTACCATAATTTATTTGACATTCTCCCACTGATGAACCATTCGGTAGTTTCCAGCTCCTTTTCCTTTACAAACAAGGCTGCAGTAAATATCCTTGTGTGTCTATCTCTGTACACCAAAGCTTTCACTTTTGTTGCACAGATTCCCCAATATAGAACCGCTTGGAAATGGTATGCACATTTCACATTTTAATAGATGCCGACAGGCGATGACAAAGAGGCACTTCCATATGCCTTCCAGCACTGATTGTTATCAGGGTCTTACATTTTTGCCAAACCTATGCTGGATAAAACATTCTTGGGCTTCTTTTCATATGCCTCCTGGCTGTCTGCGTTTCCTTTTCTGTTTCAAGTTTCACTTTTTGGTAGCTGGTACCAATTTTAATATTGATGTGTGGGCCTTTATCAGTTTATAGAAGTTTTTGGTATATGATCAAATTGTCTCCTATAAATATAAAAGTAAAATTTCACTTTATTTATGTGAAATATTTTTTCCACGGAGAAATTTAAATTTTTCTTTAGTAAAGTAAGTTCTTCTCTTTCTTTTGGCTTTCTTGTCTTGCTTAAAGAAAAAGACCTTGACTTTGAGTTTATACAAACAATGATATTCATTTTTCTCCTACTGTTTTTACTGTTTTTTACCTCTTTGTTTTAATATCTTGAATTTATTTAATATGATATGACAAACAGTTCTCATTTTCTTTGTTTGAGGAGAACAGATAATTATGCCAGTACTACATATCAATCATTATCAATCGTTTTCTCCAATAATTTGAAATGATACCTTTATCCTGTATTATTAATCAGTTCTCAAACATACCAGAGCTTGGACTTTTTTCTTTTATACTCATCTATTCATGCCAGTATCATATTATTTTATTAAAGTGATTCTTATCTTTCAGAAAATGGATTTTCTACCCTGTTTCCCCGAAAATAAGACATCCTCCGAAAATAAGACCTACTCACTTAGGAAAGATAAGACGTCCCCTGAAAATAAGACCTAGCGCATCTTTGGGAGCACATGTCTTATTTTCGGGGAAACAGGGTAGCTAGTATTCTTTTCTTCTTTTGGAAGAATTATTGGTGTGAGTTATGAACATTTTTTTATTTGTTAATTCCTACAGTTATTGTGCATCTCGTAAGTGCTAAATATTGTTTTCATGCTGAGAATAGAGACATGAACAAAACGGAATAAATTCCTTCTCTCGTAGAGTTTATATTCTCGAACACGTGAGATAGATAAGAAAAGCAAATACCACCCTCACCACCACCCGCAACATAACAGGCTAATTTTGGAAAATGTTCTAGGAAAGCAAAACCAGGAGATTTGATGTAGAGCGACCACCAAGAAAAGATACTTTTGGTTGGGCGATGAGGGCAGGCCAGTTTAAAACAAAATAGTCAACCAACAAGATAAACAAAGTTCCCATTAGGTATCTTGTTGGAATTCCATTAAAATATATATTTATCTTAAAAGGATGATATAAAATCTTTGTACCTAAGAATATGGTGTGTTTTTCCATTTAGACATTTAGACAATGTTCAAGTTTAAGTCCTCAGTAACATGATTTTTTCCTTTTTTTAGACCTGAGCATAATGGCTCGTGCCTGTAATCCCAGAGCTTTCGGAGGCCAAGGCAGGAGGATAACTTGAGGCCAGAAGTTGGAGATCAGCCTCGGCCACATAGCAAGACCCTGTTGGGTATGGTGATGTGCGCCTACTAGTTCTAGCTATACAGAAGGCTGAGGCAGAGGATTCCTTGAGCCCAGGAATTGAAGGTTACAGTGAAGTATGACTGCACTCCAGTCTGTGCAACAGAATGAGACTCCATCTCTAAAAGAGATTTTATATTGATCTCATTTCTTTTTTATTTAATATATATTAGGCCTAATTTTGCTTAATACTGCTTTGCATCCTTTGTCAATATTGTCTGCTTGTCAAAATGACTTACACTGCCTTTGTTATGATACATTTCATGTATAAGAAACCACTGTTTAAACATGCACCCAGCTTCCTATTTCTAAACCAGAGTTTACTCAAAAGGAATGAATAAAACCACTGTACTACTGTATTCATTCACTTATTCAACTTCTACTTACGGAAGACCTACAGAAGATACAGGAGGAAATCAAACCAAAAATCTTCCTGCTTGCAGGGAACTAGAATTCCAGTGAGGGATGAGCAAAGGTAGCATTGGCTGGAGACCAAGACAGCCAGAGTAGACCAAGAACTCAGGAGAGAGAATGGAGGCTGAAGCAGACAGGTGGAAAGTCAGAGGGCCTTTGATAGAAGATCTAATATGATTTAGCTTTAAAAAGTACATATATCGCTCTGACTCCTGTTTGGAGAACATGCTATAGGAGGCAAGGTTGGAAACAGGGAGACCAGTGGAAAAGGCTGGAAGCAGAGAGACCAGTGGAAAAGGCTGGAAGCAGAGAAACCAGTGGGAAAGGCTGCAAACAGGGAGACCAGTGGAAAAGGCTGGAAGCAGAGAGACCAGTGGAAAAGGCTGCAAACAGGGAGACCCGTGGAAAAGGCTGGAAGCAGGGAGACCAGTGGGAAAGACTGCAAACAGGGAGACCAGTGGAAAAGGCTAGAAGCAGGGAGACCTGCAAAGTTACTACAACGGCCCAGATGACAGACTATAGGACTTGGGCTCTGGGAACAAAGTAAATGCAGTGGGAAGGGGGTCAGAGTCTGAACAGATTTTGAAGGTAGAGCCAATGAGATCTACTGGTGAACTAGATATGGGGGGGTGACAGAAGGGAGGGGTCCAGAATGACCAATAGAGCACTCACTGATTTCCAATTTCCAGGTTTCAAAGACATGGAATTTCATATACATCTCAAATACTACTCGGAATGAATTAATCTTTCTGTGACGATTGAGAAGGTATTTAAAGTGGTGTTCTCCTAGAGTTTCAGAGTTATCATTCAAGCAGGGGTAATTGACAAAATATTGAATAGCCTTTAAGATACAGGCATTGACCGGTCAGAACAGAAACTAGCCATTATGTTACAGTAGTGTGTGCTAGCTAAGAGCAACCCTGACTACAAATGTCCCTTGTTCTAAAGATATAGACAAAAGTGCTCACCAACAATTACATATTAGTTTCAAAAGAATGTCTACTTTCTGAGTTTATTCTCACTAGACTGCATCATGTAAAATGTAACATAATTCAGCCAGTTAGTGTAGAAAGTAATTGTAAAGGCATATATTCTAGGTTTGAGGATTAACTGACAAGGAAAGGAGAAAGATGAAGAATAGTTCTTTGTATAAAATTCAAAACATATATATAATCTAAAGTCTGGTATTAAATGAAATATTTTAAAAAGTAATTAAATCAAATGTCCTTATAAAGCAAATTTGATTTCCTTAACTTCGTACTCCTCACAAAGCAATTTTAATAATTTGCTAAGATTTCAGGATGGACAGGAATTTCATTACAGATAAAATTAATACAATCTTGCATTTACAAATAAATTATTCTTAGCAATTAACAATCGTACATAAATATTAAGTCTAAGAATTAATTCTCTCTAGAACTTGATAGCATATGCTAATAGAAATTTTTTTCCAAAAATACAGCATGTCAATTTTAGCTGTGCATAAAGGAGGCAAAACTGATAGTGAAACATGCCAGATGAGGGTAAAAAAATAAGGAAAAAGGAAGCCTCATTCTCAGGTTTACCTTCCATCATTATTCACATAAAATCTTAATTCTTTAAGCAAATATTACCTGGGCACCTGCCTCTGTGACAGGTGCTGCCGTAGGCAATGGGCACCCCCAAATGAGTAAGTCCTGGTGATAATTCAGTGGCACAGGAATGTAAATACAGATTTACAGATACAGGGTGAGAAATGCTACAATGTGAATACGGACACAGCCTGGGGACTAGCCAGAGCCGAGTCTCCGTCTGTCTCTCTTCCAAATGAAGACAGGATAAACAACCATCTGAAGCTAGCTCCAGGAACGAAGGGCCTGATCACTCACATCCAACACCTTCAAGATCGTAACCATTCCAGCACATGATTTTAAATGGAGCCATTTCTAACATTTTCTGCCATAAGCATTACAGTTACGATCAGAGTAAGAGATTATATTTTAGAAACTACCTCCATTGTGAACAAAATGAACGTTCCATTAGAAGGAAAGCAACATAATTAGCCGTGTAAGTTTTGAAATCAAAAAGGTGCTGAAATGAGTGCTCCAAATCAGTAAGAAACATGTTTAATAAAATACTCAACTGCCTCTGAATAATCGTATCAGAGTGTCCAAGTACATAGCATTTGCATATGAGTATTTTTCACTTTTCTCCTTCAGGTAAGTTTACTCTCACTACTTTAATGTCAACTTTCCCTTTCCAATTATGTTTAAACTAGAAGTTTAGAATGTCATTATTTAAAGCAGTGGCTAACTCCTAGCATAACTGAGAAGTGCAATTAATTTGAAGCTGCAGGCTGATTTTCACCTTCTCCTCTTAGTGCAGGGACACTGCAGAGGATGATCCCAACACAGCAGGAGACCAGGGAGGAGAGTTTGCAGAGAAGAAATCACTTGGTAAGAGACCTGAGTGGGGAACATAAGGTTGGGAAGGCTTTCCTTCAAACCGCCATTCGCCGGCCACACGGGCAGTGCCATGCACTGCGATCCCTTGACATTACACAGGAAAACAACTGTAGAACAAGGCTCCTGGCTTAGAAGAGCTAGGCCTAAATGGCTTGAGGTGCCGGGAAAGCAAATTTAACCCATAGGCAGATAAAATCAGAATTGGGTTTTACTCGTGTGCATGTAAGTGCGCACTGTATACTGCAGGAGATCCATTTTAATTTTTATTCTCCTCATTCTCTCCTCAGCAATGTTTTTGTATCTTATAAAACACTGCTGCATTTTTAACTTCAATAATAGGAAGACTTTTGAGTAAAAAGTTCAACCAACAACCAACCAATTAAAAAAACCTCAAGTGTGTTCAAAGGACTTGAAAGGCTGAACCCAGATTTGTAACTAACACTTTTCTTTCTTTTGGTGGGTTGGGGGTGAGCAGACGAGGAGGAGGGGGCACCAGAGAGGAGACAATAAAGAGGCTCAAATTTTGGTATATCTCTTGCAAATGGACTTGATGTCCCATAATATAAACATACCAGGGAATCAGCATTAGTTTCTAAATCAATATAAAAACGAGTATGTCTCTAAGGCCAAATGAAATGCTAGGTGTTCTTCTTTACAATTAACTCTTCTAAATCATATGTCTAACTATTAATCATTTAAATATAGGATTATTTGGCATTTTAACAAATGAATTTACTTGTGCTGAGCTTGGGAAAAAGTAGTAATGATTCAAGCAGAGAGACGTGGCTATGCTATAGGGCCCCTTAGCATCTGGCAGAGGTGTTGAGCCCAGTTCCTTTCTTTGGCTTGTTGAGATAGCAGATAAAGGCTCTAGTCCTTTGTAAGGGTGAACAATTAACACAGTCATGAATCACTCTTGTTACATTTAAAATAATTATCCTAATGAATTATTTATGTAACAGGTAATATCCTCAATTCCTTTTGGGTAAAAGGCACAGTATTCAAGTTATTCATTCTAATTCATTCTATAAATATTTATTATACATGTACTATTTGCCAGGCACTGTGAATTCAGCAGGTCAGAAAACATACAAGGTCATAATTAGTCTGTGATAAATCATGTGCACCAATACCAAGGGGCCGTCAATAGAAGAAAACTACATTCACAAATATCCCTAAGAATTCCTACCCAAACTTTACTCTCTTATATGTATTAGGAGAACCAAGCCAGCAATGAACACTTCAATGAACAATTAGAGTATTAGTTAATACTCTAATTAAGATACTTAAAAAGTTGGGTTTAAACAGAAGAAAAACAATTTGTATACAGTAGAAAAGGTTTTCCTTGAACAGAGGGAGCCAGACTTGTTCCAAAATGTGGGGATTTTAGATATCCCAACTCCCAAGGGACACGGTGAACCCAACAGGCATTTCAGGAATAATATGCATTATATTTGCCCAACTGCAATTTGTAGCTTTAAAACACTTGCTATTCCCCATATTTAATGGCTTAGATTTGACACAGTCCCAGCATTATCAACAAGAGGTTCTGATGTCACACATCATCGTTGAACAGAATTGTACTGCCCCGTCACTGTCACCCAGGAGAGCTACCTTAAAACACTGAGTCGCATCTTCAGTACGGTAAACAGGAGATGGCAGCATCTGGCTTTGCCCTGGCGGCAGCAAATCATCTTTCAATTACCAACACTGTGCTTTTGTAAATGAGTAATCCCTGAGGAACTTCTAGAAACACAGGCTCTGCTATTTTCATTAAACATTTTCACTTGCTGCAGCATCTATTTTTCTAACACATATTCGAGAGGGGATTTGTGAGTGAGTGCACATTCCCAAATGAGATCTTCAAATTATCCATACCTTTCTCAACCTAGAATCCACAGACCACTTCTCTTTTCATCAGGTATATTGCTCTACAGAACTGAAGTTTAATCAGGTAGGTATTACTAAAGTCTAAAGCAGGGGCCCTCAAACTTTTTAAACAGGGGGCCAGTTCACTGTCCCTCAGACCATTGGAGGGCCGGACTATAGTTTAAAAAAAAAAAAAAAAAAAAAAAACACAAACAAATTCCTATGCACACTGCATATATCTTATTTTGAAGTAAAAAAAAAAAAACGGGAACAAATACAATCACACCGCCACATGTGGCCCGTGGGCTGTAGTTTGAGGACCCCTGGTCTAAAGCATACTATCCACAAACATGAGCAAATTACAGCTCTTAGAAAAGAGAGCAGAAAAAAGATCTGTGTCTCACTCGCTGTGCTTCCCCAACCCTCTCTGAATCCCCTCACGAAACTCTCCCAAGGGCAAAAGAGTGGGGACCAGGATCATGAGCTGGGTAGGGCCTGAGCAATCGTCAGCCACTCTACTTCACACGTGAGTAAACTGAGGCTGGCGAGGCTGAGCTGCCTGAGGCCATGGTGCAGGCTCCAGTGGCAGAGGCCCAACCTGGCCTCCACTCCCAGCCTACCATCACCAAGAGGCTGTGATAGCCTCCCCAAGCCTCCTATTTCTTGTGTCCTATATGGTTTCCCAATATGAACTCACTTTAATCCACATCACAATGCTATGAGGTAGGGACTACGATCATCTCCATTTTTTTACATGGAAAAACTGAGGTACAGAGATGCTGGGCAACTCATCCATGTCACACAGCTCGTAAGTGGCAGAGCTGAGATGTGAACCTAAACAGTCTGGATCTGGAGTCTATACTCTGAGTCACTGCACCATGACACATCTCTGGGTCTCAGATGAGAGAAGTGAAGCTTTACCCTGATCATGCATGAAGCACAAACAGATCAAAGCTCCTTTGACCAGTAACAAAACGCAGACACACAACATCTCCACTATTCCCCACTCCAACTTCCTTTCCACCTGCCACCAGGGTCTCTTACTCTTTTACTTCTAGAACAAATCTTTCTTGTACTCATAGGAAATGCCAGATGCATGCCTTCCCAGCTCTAGCGACCTTTACTGCTAGCGGGTTCAACCCGCTATTAATATTAATTAACTGTCCTGTGCCTCAGTTTCCCCATATTAGAGGTAGGGATGATAGCAGAACTTTGTAGAGTTACTGTGACTGCACAATAAGAAAATGCAACTCACAAGCTGGCAAGAGTTCCCGACACATCGTAAACACTCAATACTTATTAGCCATTGCTGCTACTATCGCAACTATTATTAACAATGATGTCCTTGAAAACCTGACCATCTTGTACTGTTATGTTAAATATACACAAAGGAGACCTTTGGTTTATTGAAAACAGTATTACTTCAGGAAGGGTAAATGCTTAAGCTATTCTAAATTGCTTTTTCTGAAATGACAGTTAAATGAATAAAACCCACGAATACCCTGATGCTTCTCTCACTCCTGACATGTAATTCTGTAATTCCAATGTATGTGTGGAGACCCAGGATGGACGTTCTGAGAGTGTATCAATTGTGCCTCTTTTTTACAGTTGAGAGATTATTAATTGGATTTACAAAACTGGCTCTAGAGGCACAAGCATCTGTTTACATCCATACTTATGTCCTTTTTAGACAATCTACACTGCAAACATTGTTAGCTACAGAGGCGCTCTCTGATGGCACTGCAAGAACCATGTACATGAAGGAAATTTCATCAGCCCTGACAGCTGAGCTAATAATTAGTAGTTTATCACCCTATCAGTCTGACTTGAAATGTTATTTAATATTACTTGCATCTTAAATAGTGGAAAACAAGGTTTTTTTCCTTTCATCTAAATATTAGAATAAGAGTTATTATTCCCTAGTCATGTATTTGTCTTGAAGGAGCCCTATGATACTGGAGTAAAGAAAAAAAAAATTTTAAATAGCAAAAAAATGAATTCGATTCTTTTGTCTTATCTGGGAGTAGCTGGCAAGCCTAGAAGTCAGAAGATCCAGTATGGGAGATTAGTTATTATTCAGCAATCACTCCCTCCTTCCTTCCTACCTTCCTGAGTGGAGGATACTTCTCTGCCCTACTGACAGTTTGTATGAAAAGTGGGATCTTAGGGTATCAACAGAAGCAGAGGCTTGAAATATGCCTGTTGTGTTGGATCTGCTCTCACCATAAGAAGAGCACTGTGTGAGCTCCTGCCTCTCACCATAAGAAGAGCACCCTCTCATAGCTGCTGCTCCAAAAAGGGTGAGAGAGGCCTGGAGCATACCTGAACCCAACCTGTGACTTTAGAGCCAAGAACTGTGGGACTCGGCCAAGGTCAGCTGCAACTAAGCTCACCACATAGGCATGAGCAATTAACAAACAGGTATTAATTATGGCAGTGACTTCGGGTGGTTTATTTATCACAGCAGAGTTGATTGCTCCCTCCAGGTTCTGGTCCAGGGGCACCATGCACCATGGAACAGGGCTTTCCTCTATAAGCTTCAGCTTCATCCCTCTGCCCCGCCTACCTGTCCTGTTAGGAGGCCCTCAGAAGACAGTGTCTGAAAGCATTTGATACACAGTACACAGCTGGATGATGCCTGGCAGAATCAATAACTGGAACCTAAAATGTGTGCCATTACTCTGCTTCCAGAAATTTTCAAATACTGAAAAATATATATGAATTCTCCAATTGCTGAGCCCCATGCTGTTCTCTGTACCTCTGTCTCTGGGGACAAAGAAAGTCTTTCGTCCCACCCTTGGTTCAACCCGCTATTCAGTTGTGACTCTTGTGATTCTCCGTGGAGAATCAAGGCCTTTGGCCTATCTCTTCCCTAAAGATAGTTTCCTACTCAAGGTACTGCAGTCGAGATGAAACTCCAACACAGGGATTTTCTTGTTTTAGATCCAAACTTCCAATCCTCTCATCTCCCTTCCTAAGATCTTGATTTTTAAACAATCTTTGAAAAGGGACCTGAAAATTCAGAGTCAGGCATGATGTAGGACTTTTTACAATGCATAGGTTTCTAGTTACATACTTACTGACATTTATTTCTGAGCAGGATAAATATAAAATATCAAGTTACAAACTTAAGAAAGCAATTAATGGAAGCGTATGGCTAGTTTACGGTAATGCCATTGGCATGCAGCAGTGCAATGTAGTCTTCCAGTACCACATTACCCATGTCTTCATTCTGATCTCAACTCTCAGGCTAAAAATTTAATTCTTTTCTTTGAAATGACTTTGATCAAATACAAATTGAACAGGACCCAATAATTCTAATATTCCTTTTTTATATTAAATCATAGCTGTGTACATTAATGTGATCATGGGGCACCACACACTAGTTTCATAGACTGTTTGACACATTTCCATCACACTGGTTAACATAGCCTTCCTGGCATTTCTTGAGTGGACAGGGAGTGCTGAAGAAATAAAGTCTTCATCTGCTATGTCACTCCACATCAACTTTGATTATATGAGGTGTGGATGCTAAATTTTACAAAATTACAGAGAGTAGGAATAATAAAACCAGTTTATTTAGGCTTTTAAAAAATAAGTCTGACGTCAGAAGAACTTTATTTCCCCTTGAAAATTTAATCTTTTTAAGTTTTCAGGCCTTTTCTTGACATTCTGCGAGTCTCCATCATCGTTAATGCCCTCTAGTGAAAAAATATGGGAATTTCTTTAGGCACATACAGAGAGAGTCTCTGCTTTGCATTGAAATGGATTTCTAAAATTCATACGAAATTTCCCTCCATAGATCTGCCTATTGGAGAGGAAATGGATTATTTTACATTTTTGGGTGATTATGAAGATTTTTGACTGTTTCTTATCTATTTTTATTTTATATTACTGGCAACATTTATGATTTATTTCATATCAAATTCCTGGTCAGCGATGGACATGTGGATAAAAATATCCCCTGTCTATGGCATCACTGCTAACCTGCCTTCAATGATTCCTCTCACACGGCCAATAAAATGCCAGTTCCTCATCTTGGCCTTGTAAGGACCAGTCCCCCTGTACTGCCTCCTGCCACTTTCCTTGTGGTCACACTTCTCCAGACCCAGTAACTGGTAATTTGTCTGTTACCAGTCCTCGCCCTTCCACTCCATAAGGAAGTGGGATCTTCAGCACCTGCATTACTGCCTGGCACCTGGAGATCACCCAGTAAGGATCCGAGCTCACAGCACAGTCACTGCTGATTGAAACAGGACCACTCAGCTTCAGTGCTCACTCCCCTAGTGTGACCTCCACAATCAGAAAGTAAAGACAGTCGGCCCTTTCCACCACGTTCACGTGTTTTACTTCCTCTGCTCTACAAAATTCACAGAGTTCAGAAGTTTAGCCATTGACTGGATTTTTCACCATATGACTAAGTGGCATTTATGTGTGGGAAGACCAGCAAAATTGACATAGGTGTTGGCTGATGGTGGATAGAGAGAGCCCTAAGTATCCTAAACCTGTGTCAAAGCAGACCCAGAGGATTTAAAGCAATCAAATCTGAGATAAAAACCAGATATTTGCTTAAGAATTTTTAAAGTCCATTTTTGTAACCACCACATAGTTACACCCCATACACTTAGACCTTGACCCATAAGCATTATCATAACTTTACCCTAGGGGTAAAGGGTAAAGAGCAAGTGTGAAAGGAAATCACAGGCGGAGGACATGGTATAAATGGTAGCAATATTATTTTTCTGTAGCTACATGCTCTTAACAATTTAAAGGCACTTTCATATCAATTATGTCAGTCAGCTCAAATCTTTTTAAATATACATACAGCGTAAATAAATAACAAATAATAAAGAGAATACAAAGATAGATTATCTCATTAATTTCCATAGGAAATATTTTGAGGGCTGGATGAAGCAGACATGATTTTTCCAGAAGAGTAAATAAGTTCGATATTTCTGCACTCCCCAGGTGTCTTCTCCCTGCAGCTGGGGTCTGTGCAGGGCAACATCATGGCAAGCAGATGCCCTCCCATCTAGTGTTCCTGCACAGAATATCACACTCCAACAACAATTTCTGCTGTTTCACAGCTTCTCCATCACTTTATTAAAGACTCAGGGAAAGCCAAGAGGGTGCACATAGGCTAAGGGTTCAAATATCCTCAGGTCTGCAATGACAAAAGCGGGTGGTTCCCATAGTACACACTACATATTGTGCATCTGAGACTAAACATCCACAGAGGACATTTTGGAGCTGACAGTTTATTGGAGGCATAGGTTTAAAGGGCTTAAGAATGTGCCCAGACTTAGCAGGTGGAGGGCAGGTTCCGGAATCTACAAGAAGATGTAGATCTTTCCCAATCTTTTCTAACATGCCACAAAACAGAGCTGAAGAGAGTCTGTCAATTCTCGTATTTCCAGGTTTGCAGGTTGGGGACCTCTCTTAAAATGAGGCATCAGTGAGAATGCCAGGTTTATAAGGGAAAGAACACGATTTATGTGTTGGCTCAGCTGTATTACTGGGAGGATGAGGCCCTGAGCAAGCCACACAATCTCATTGGGCCTCACATTCTCAGTTTCCTTGTCTGTACGTGAGATAACAATATTAGGATCAAAATATTATTGTAACTCAGATTTATTTCTAAACATTAAATGAGATGACAGATTAAAAACCATTGTAAATAATAAAATACAGTATCAAACATAAGGTGTTATCGTCATTGTATTTTATTGTTGAAATAATTTACTTCCTCCCACTGGAGTTAAGAAGTCTGAATCTGTTCAGTTTGGGGGTCCCAGAATAGCCAGGAAATAGGCAGAATTAAGGAGACGTTTTCTAATTCATTACAAAGTCTTAGTACAACTAAGTCCATATTTAAATGTTGCCTTTAAAGTCAATGTGTCTGTAGGCTTACCAATTGTCTTAAATGGTAAATACTTCTGTACTTACCTTACTTTAATTCATTGGCGGGCATTCCATTTTTACCACAATTTCAGTCTCTTGTATCGAATATCTTTCCCTTAGAAATAACACAATCACTTTAGAAATGTTCTGTTCTCTTGATTAATTTTGGAAAATAAAATTATTTTATTGTTTCTAAATTCCACTACTTTTGATTCTGGACCAGCAGCATTTTCCCTCCCTGAACTTTACAAGTGCTTTCCTTTTTGAACTCCTGAATAATAATATCTCATTACATAGCTGTTGAATGAAGCTTGTGAGAGATGAAAGAAAGTATCATACATGGAGTCCACGTGTCATTTCAGTGCCAAGCCATTTTATAGAAAGTTTTATTTATGGTTTTGTGTTCACATTTTGCAAAATACAGAGATCAGATCCTCTCTACACTGATTTTTTATTTTTTATTGTAGAGACAGAGTCTCACTTTATCGCTCTTGGTAGAGTGCCGTGGCCTCACACAGCTCACAGCAACCTCCAACTCCTGGGCTTAAGCGATTCTCTTGCCTCACCCTCCCAAGTAGCTGAGACTACAGGTGCCCACCACAATGCCCAGCTATGTTTTTGTTACAGTTTGGCTGGGGCTGGGTTTGAACCCGCCACCCTTGGTGAATGGGGCCAGTGCCATACCCACTGAGCCACAGGCGTTGCCCTACACCGATGTTTTTTAATAGACTAACTGACAGTAAAGTGTCGTTTAGAAGAAGGTCAATAAGAAATCATGATACGCATTCAGTAGAACAATATTCCATGATGTAGCCTGGAAAAGAAATCACTGAACTAAGACTCAGGGAGACCTGGGATCTACTTCTACCTCTGACACAAACTTCAGGGAAGTTCTTTAACATTCTGGACCTCAAGTCCCTCACCTCACAAGAAGGGCAGCCTACTGGATGCTCCCCAGGGCTTCGTCCAGCTCAAACATTCACTCTGATTAATAGCAATGACACAGCTAAACACCACTCACACCCTAGCTCAAGCAGCCCGGGGGAACCCCTGGACAGCAGGAAATTCCAATGCCTTCACAGAATTTTCCATCAGTCATCATTTTCTAGAATATAAAGAATTCCTAGACATTGATACGAAAATGACAACACAACTGTAAATTATGTAAATTATGCAAAAGATTCAAACCGTTCACAGAAAAGGAAACGCAAATGATCCTGAAACTTGTGAAAAGATGCTGAACCACATCATACAGAGAAACATACTAATTAAAATTATACTGAAATTGCTTTTGTCCTCAACTGATTGGCAAAATCCAAAGGTTTGGCCACACACCATAGAGTGAAGAAGCGTTCTCATTTATTTCTGTTAACATAGACAACCAGGTACTGTCCCCGTGGGCAACAGTTTCATGGAAATGTTCAAAATTATAATTGCCTTTATTTGTTGACTCTAAATTATGTTTGCTATGAGAAAAATAAAAATACGCATTCGTAATTTTTTACTTTACATAAAGCAAAGAAACATACAAGTAATAAACTAACAAAAGGGGGCCTGTGGTGGAAGGGTCAGTGGTCCTGGGGAAGGACAGAGGTAGGCAGCTGGAATGGGGTGAAGGCTTTGTACTTTGCACTATGCTTATTTTTCACTTTGTTTGACCTTTTTCTTCCCCTGCAGCATGCAGTCTGGGAGGTCAAGAACCAGGACCCCCACTGGACACTTGGGCTAAGGGCCACATGAAAACACTCACAGATTTATTTGCTTTTGTCTCAGCCTATTATTTTGTCTCCCTTTGGCCCCCCTTTCAAGCACCCTCCGGAAGCACTTACCCTCTCTATTCTGATCCACAAGCCACAGCTTTGTCTGGACTCTGTCTTGTCCATCAGCGCCCATCCCTTACACCATCCAACACGTTATTCTTCTGGATCCCCACTACCTTCTATGTATTATGTGGCTGTTGTGGTGCTTACACAAAACATTAATAACTGAAACAGATATTCTAGTTTACACACGCTCACTAGAGGAGTCACGTATGTCTGTTTCAATGTTCAATGTAAGTCACAGAAACAGACACATATTGAATGCCAAATACGCACTGAGAACAGCCCCGGTCTCACGGTCTCATGAAATTCACAATCCGTTAGCTTAATTTGCACCAAACTATAATTCTTTCCAGAATACATTCAATAAGTGCTTTTTAAAATTATTTTTTTTTAAATCATAGCTGTGTACATTAATGTGATCATGGGGCACCATACTAATAAGTGCTTTTGTATGTTGATGATGGTGATAAATTTATTTACACAAAAATAAACAAATTACTCTATGTTTTCTACTCCAGGTGCTTGGTCCACTAATCAGGGGTCCTCAAACTACGGCCTGCGGGCCACATGAGGTGGTGTGATTGTATTTGTTCCCGTTTTTGTTTTTTTACTCCAAAGTAAGATATGTGCAGTGTGCATAGGAATTTGTTCACAGTTTTGTTTTTTTTTTAACTATAGTCCAGCCCTCCAACCGTCTGAGGGACAGTGAACTGGCCCCCTGTTTAAAAAGTTTGAGGGCCCCTGGAATTATTCCTCTCTGGATTTAACTTTCATTTCAAATCTTTTGAAATTCTCCTATTTTATTTTCCTAGGGCTTAAAATTTTAGATCTTAATACAGTGAAGCCAACTTTCTCGAAGAGCTCACAGTAGAATCATTTAGGAGGGTGTGTTCTTCACTTAGACTTTATTAGAAACAAGTGGATCAGTCAGAGGAGGTTTCTTGCTTAGTTTTAAAAAAGAAAGAAATCCATTTTAAATTGTTCAGTTTCTATAGTCTTTTAGGACACAGAAGTCATTTAGAATTTTCAATTTTCAGTAAAAGTATAAAGAGTATTTGGGGCAGCTAATGAAGATAAAAGAATTCTCAGCACATGGTACACTTTCAGAAGAAAAATATTAAGAATAAAAATAGTTTCCCAATTCAGTCATTCTTTGCGATTGATAATTTATTCCTGATGGTCCCCCTAAAGAGGAGAAGAGAGGAAAAAGAATATATCTGGCTGTTCTAAGAGACATTATTTGTAGCTCATTTATCCTCATCAGATAATGGACTATTAGATCTTCCATAAAATCCTTTTCAGTAATTTTATGAGCCTGCATTTTATAAAACATGCTTTGTAACTGAGAAAAGAAAAACAACAAAGAAAAAGAGAATCGCTCTACATAACTCATTTCACTGATTTCATTAAATTTCCAATTCCAAATCTTTTATTCCTCCTATAAAAATTAAACAGACCATGTTTGAGATTCTCCCATTCAGTGTAATTTTTAAAACTGAAAGTTTCATGACTGCCACCTACTGGTGATGGGAAAGGGACAACTTATTTTAAAAGTTCTGCATTTTCTCTCAGACTTTCCAGTTTAAAGATTTAAATATTTTACATGGAAACATATTGAATCCTGTACAATAGGACATAGACAACACTTCATACATTTAAATTAAAATGAACTGACTATATATTACTAATTTTGAAAAAGAAATCAAACTGTGATGCTTCCCTTTTACAACTGAATACTTCTAGTATTCTTACAAGAAGTGACACAAATGGATTGTAGCACCCAACTTAAATTTTGTTGTTTCTACAGGGATGGATGCTAGTCTAACTGATGATGAAATTCATGGTGACTGCAAGTCTGGCCAGTCAAATCAAAGTACATATGCTGAAAATCTCTCACAAGAGATGTCATTATAACTTTATTTTTACAGACAAATTGTGAAAACGAAAGAACTCCATTAATAGATAAA
The DNA here is from genome assembly GCF_027406575.1 of Nycticebus coucang. Lineage (NCBI taxonomy): Eukaryota > Metazoa > Chordata > Mammalia > Primates > Lorisidae > Nycticebus > Nycticebus coucang. Next base: position 60,154,771 of record NC_069790.1, read on the forward strand.
GTACACAATAGAAAACAGTGACCAGAATTTTCCAAGGTAGTACATCACATTCATACACTCACCTTCGCATACAGGACGCACTAGTCATTTATAATTAATGAAACATACCCGGCTTAAAATGTGGTAAAGAATGAACTCCAGGCCACGTGTCCTCATTTGGCGTTCCAAGAACCTGGTAGAAAGCAGGAAACAGACTTATTATTTCCAAAGCACTCAAAAATTTCAAGTGTAAAAAAAAGTATGCTGCACATTATGAAATTCTGGACTTTCTTTTCCATTATGGTGTGCCAGGGATTTTATTGCAGTAAAAATAAACGCAACTAAAGAGCCACCCAAGATGAATCTCTGTGCTTTAACAAATGCAGCTGAATGTAGTGAGACAAGTTGAGTCTGCGATATTTTATCAAGTCCAAACTTAAGAAGCAGGCTGAGGAAACGACGTGCTGTCGTCTTCACGCAGCTGCATCCAGCCAGCCTGTGCCCTCATGATTCTTTCCTGAGCTCCTGTCCTTCACTCCAGTAACTCATGTCTCGTCATTTAGCAGTTCTGAGAATTCTGTCATTTCTTCTCCACATCCTCTGTCTGAGCAGCATAATGTTTCAAAGCAGCAAGACCAACAGTTTAGAATGCTCAAATTCTCAGATTACAGGTCAAATCTTTAATTACGGGATTCACGGTTTCCTCTTGCCAGAATGCTTCCTGGGCTTTCCCCCTTTTTCTATCCATACTTCCTCCTCTTTCCCCATCTACTTTTCTATCACGGCAATGTTTGATGCGGTGAAAGGAATTGAAGGGCAGCATTCCATCTCACACATAACTGGGCACATTCCATCTGAATTTTTAGTTCTACCTGGCTCTTATCCTCAATTACCATGGTAATCCCTGAGTGAGAACATCAGAGTTTATGGGCTAAGCTCTCTGACCCTGAAGAAGGACTCCTGGGTTCAATCCCTGCTCCTCCACTTGCTAGCCATGTAAACTTGGGCAACACATAACCTCTCTGAGCTCCAATGTCCTCATTTGTGCACTGGAGGGTCACAGCACCACCTCCCTCATCTGTGATGAGAACACTCCTGGCACACTGGAAGCACCGTGTAAGAATCAGGTACTATTCAAAGCACCCACAGAAAAACCAGGCCAGGTCAGGGAGGCTCCAGCCACTGGGGAAAATCTAGGACACCCAGTTTTCCCACAGTGACTCCCTGTCTAAGGGAGTCAGTGCCAGATGCTGTCATACAAACTACCTTAGACAAACACAGATAGTCAAACAAGCTAGAAAAGGCGAGAGAGAAAGCTGGCACAGGAGGGGGAGGAGGAAGGAGAGTTTTTTTTTTTTTTTTTTAGACAGAGTCTCATTTTATCGCCCTCGGTAGAGTACCATGGCATCACACAGCTCACAGCAACCTCCAACGCCTGGGCTTTGGCAATTCTCTTGCCTCAGCCTCCCAAGTAGCTGGGACTACAGGTGCTTGCTGCAACACCTGGCTATTCTTTTGTTGCAGTTTAGCCGGGGCTGGTTCGAACCCACCACCCTCAGTATATGGGGCTGGTGCCCTACCTGCTGAGCCACAGGCACCACCCCGGAAGGGGAGATCTTATGGGAGGAAATGAAACCTTATTCCCTTTATCTCTGAGGATTAGCAGGCACTGCCAGGCAGTAAGACAACAGAGGGCTCTGAGGATGAACGCGTTTATTCTCTAGTAGGGACGGGGCTGTGGTGTCAAGGGCAGCGTAGATATGGTGGGTGCTTACACGGCTTGCTACTCTGCTGAACCAGGGCTAAATACATGCATTCATGTTCCTCACTGAAATATTAATCTTGCGCCTCAAATGAGATAGTACAGTTCTTTTACATCATAATCGGTTGATTTTTTTCAAGCATTAATTGCTACTAACACTAATAGGGAGTTACACAAACTAGGGCACCTTTGGGTGGGGAAGGGGAGGAGGCGGGCAAGAGGGCTGAAGAGTCGTAAGACACCAAAAGAGACAAAGGCACTGTCTCCGACAAAACTGATTATGATAACAGTCTCTGCACAAGGCATTCTCCCCTTTCTTTTCAATAATTCCAATCATAATTTCAAAAGAAGGAGACAAGTCTGCAGACAGCACACGCAGCCTGTCTGGAGATGCTCCACTTTGTTCTCGTGCTAAAATTTGCATGAAGGACAAAGAAGTTCAATGGCACCAAACTTCAGCAACTAAACAGAGGAAATGTCAGCTCCAAATCACGACTTGAACACAGGCAATCCATCACATCTGAAATGGAGCCTAAGAACTCACAAGCCAAGCAGAGTCTGGCCCTACTTCTAACCCCGACCCTATTCTCTTGCTCCTAATGAAAGTGTGATTGTTACCCTAGCTGTCTGTTTCCACAACAGACCTTATCCTCACCCATATCCAGTGTTCTATCTCAAAGTGATTATTAAATATTATGGCCATTTAATAAAAATTACCAGAAAAGGGAAAATATGTAAGACTTTTGCAATCCCAGACTTTGAATTCTGCCTACAATCATGGATCATTTACATAGGAAATGCAAAGTGGTTGTAAGGTGGGCAAAGGAGAAAAGGAATGACAAAGTAATTTTGCTTCCTCTGAAAGCCATTTTGGAAAGGGGGTTTGGGTTAAATGTCTGATTAGCAATGACTGGCTATCTGTGCACTGGGAAAGAGGGTGTTTGTTTTCTCTGATGCCAGATTTTCAGCTGTATTAATTGGCTAATAAACTCCATTACCAAGACACTTTTAAATTAGAGGGGAAAAAAGTATTTTCTGAAAGCCAAAAATAATCTTTTGCAAATAAAACAGAAATAAAGAGAAAATTGCCTCTGGTGTGTGATCAGCATTCAAAATGTAGTCTCCACATCTGCGAATAAGCAGGCTTATGAATCTGAGGCCCCTGCCCATCTGATAGACTGAGAAATCGTCTATGTATTCTTGTAAGCAGCCTTACCTGGAACCTGTGCCTGCGGCTTACACATCTCCCTGCCCCTCGCCTGGCACCTGTGCCCGCGGCTTACACATCTCCCCGTCCCTTGCCTGGAACCTGTGCCCGCGGCTTACACATCTCCCTGTCCCTTGCTTGGAACCTGTGCCCGCGGCTTACACATCTCCCCGTCCCTCACCTGGAACCTGTGCCCGTGGCTTACACATCTCCCCGTCCCTTGCCTGGAACCTGTGCCCGCGGCTTACACATCTCCCCGTCCCTTGCCTGGAACCTGTGCCCGCGGCTTACACATCTCCCCGTCCCTCACCTGGAACCTGTGCCCGTGGCTTACACATCTCCCCGTCCCTCGCCTGGAACCTGTGCCCGTGGCTTACACATCTCCCCGTCCCTCACCTGGAACCTGTGCCCGTGGCTTACACATCTCCCCGTCCCTCGCCTGGAACCTGTGCCCACGGCTTACACATCTCCCCGTCCCTCACCTGGAACCTGTGCCCGTGGCTTACACATCTCCCCGTCCCTCGCCTGGAACCTGTGCCCGCGGCTTACACATCTCCCCGTCCCTCTACTGGCCCTGCTCCTCATTCAGCAAACACTCACTGGCCTCCTCACAGGAGACCCGTGAGCCTGGGGCTCTGCTTTGGGGTGCTCCTGGTCTAGTGAGGCAGATGGCAGATAAACGGGCAGTGATGAGCTGCCTTCAGCGTAACCCGCATTCTCCTGGAGGAGCGGGAGAATGAGGTGAAAGGCAGGGAGAAAGCCCACTGGGAGAAGACGCTTAGTGGGAGGGAATGCCAGCAGAGCGTCTGGTGGAAGACAGGCTTGTGTCAAAACACTTTCAGTTCTCCAAATTCACATGCTGCGCAGCCCCCACCTTCTCAAATTGTTATCACGTTTTGGGTTTTTTTTTTTTTTTGGCACTTTACATCACTTATGTCAGTCTCAGTCTCCTCTTACTCATCTGGGTTGGGGACATACACGCCATACATTCTGGTGTGGTGCACTGAACACAGAAACACGCGGCGTGGTGGCACCTCTCTTCTCCCTCCCTCGTCCCCTCCCCTGCTCCTCTTCCTCCGCCTCCACCTTCTCTTTCTCCTTCCTGGAAGCCTCCCTTCCCCTTTCTTGTCCTGGATTGATTAAGGGTTTCAGTAGGCTCCTGAAGTGTCTCTCCTGGGGCACACTGGTCATTGTGCCCAGTCGTGAGCAGGTCATTTTCACTGACCTGAGGTGGTGTTTTGCAGCTGACTAACTGATTACAAACTGAGGACAAAAGGCTCTGGGTCCGCAGCTGGGCACAGAGCTCCTAGAGATCTGAAGGCAGGAAATCAAGTGTCTACAGGGGCTGCATCTTGACCGCAGCCTCTCCTCATTGCTTCGTCCTCCCCCATGCCCAGCCTCTGATTTGGCAGCTCAACTTCCCACCCGCACCTCTATTAGTAGCTTCAGTCCGAGGGTCACCTTTTCCTGAAAGACTTTCTGGACTCTCTGGTCCAAGCTGGGTGCTGCTTCTTTGTGATGTCCAAGTGCGTTGTGCAGACTTCTACCACGGGACCTACCTACTGCCTGGTATTTGCTAGATTACTTATCTGTCTCACCTTAACTGTGGACTGCAGAGTGGAGGACATGATGTTCATCTCTGGATCCCAGGAGCTTACTATGTGCCTGGAGCCAGCTACACACCCAATAAACACTGACGCCAGATATTGAATCCAAGGAGACTATATTTTATCTCTGTTTCAGGTTTTCTCTGACTGCAGGTCACGCGATCCATTGAGGGATTGTATGTAAAAGTCATCTAGAGAATTGACATCAGCATTTTTTAAAAGTTGAAATACAAGAAAAGGTATCAGAGGGCAACACACACGGTAAATACACACATTGTCCTGTGAGCCTTTTGTTCAAGTTCTGTTGTTTGTATGTGTGTACACAGTAAGTCATGCTGTGAAATGTTTATCTTGCTGTCTGAAAGCCATTTGTGTAGGGAAAAAGAAGTTACTGGCTGAAATTAAGACTGCCAGAGATAAAGCAGGTTTGGAGTCTGAGGGTGATGAGTTTAGTTCCGGACGTATTACATGTTGGACATGCTTGTAGCTCAAAATAGGTCGGCTAGAAATGCAGATTCAGATCTTGAGAGAGGAATTTCGGATAGAGTAAAACATCTGGACCTCTCAGTATATACACAGTCATAGAAAGTAAACGCCAAAATAAACACAAGCTATACAATGGCTTCACTTCCCTATGTTAGGGAACATGGTTGCCAGAAGTGTGTTAAGGGACAAGCTCCCCTTACCAGTGAAGTCTACACTCCGATCCTGATGAACTATGAGATAATGACCTCACACTTACTCTTCTGAGTTTGCCTATGCCCTGGTTGGTGTGGCCATCACGGCAGAGAAAAAGAGGCCCTCTCCATGAGAATATCTACTTTCTAAATAACAGAAGAAAAGTGAATTCTAAGCTTTAAGAGCTTGGAGTTTATCAGAAATATTTACTTATCCTTCTAAGCTATTCCTAGTTTCGTTAATTCTCTCATTTTGTAGTCTCTGCTTTTTCATAGGCCTTGGGGCTGCTAAACATGAGTCCATGGGCTTTCCCTGAAGAAATGCCTGTAGTTTGAGTAGAACAAGGATACTAACAGCTCTTCCCAAGTCCAGGGGAAGTCTCTAACAGAAACACAGCATGGCGGAATTCGAGCCTGCCGGATGCAAATAAAACTGGCTTACACTAGTGTGTCCTAATGAAGCAATGTGGAAAGTGCTGGGTTCTTACTTCAGGGTTTTAAGTTTTATGAGCACTATTATGGTAGCGATGAGAATTTTAAACTGACTCAGCTGGGAAATAGAAGGGAACGGGGAATATGCTAATAATTTTGATGATTTTTAAACTGAAACTCTGAAAGCCCATACATACATCTCTAAAATAATGATTGCTTCATAGCTGTCCTGCTTTACGTTAGAATATTTTTTTCTGGTTCCTCAGTGAGAAGTCCTAAAAGAAACTTATATAGTCGCTCCGCAGAATTCAGCTGTGAGGTATACGCAACTCTGCACAGAGGGATGAACTTCCTAGAACAGCTGGGAGGGAAAGCAGAACTTCCTAATTCTTACCCTGATTGTGAGCTTTCCAAGTAGAAGAATTGTGACTGGGTGGGAATGCAGAAGTCAATGGAGCTTGCACTGACCCCAAACAGCACAGTGGATGTGCCACTGATGGGGCATTGATGGTGAAGAGGAAATGGTCTCACAGACAGTCGTGAGAAGGAAATCTTGGGAGGACACAGTGGTTGAAAGGATGGAGCATGCTAAGGGGTGAGGGGAAGACACAAGTAGCAGGAAATCAAGGGTGGCCAAGGTCAGAGGGAAATGACCACAGGGAGTAAATTTCAGCATGGAAATATTTGAAAATGCTGATTACATACTTGCATAAAGTATTCCTTTTCTCTCTCATTTTATAGATAAGTTCTTGAGTAGGCACAGGGCATCTTGAAAAGAAATAAGTGCTAGTAACAGTCGTCCCTAGAAAGGGGACTGAGTGGCTGGGATCAGGTGGAAGGGCCTGTGCTTTTCACTGGCCGCTCCTGTGTGGCTTTTTAATGCTGTGTCATGTACATGTCACCTATTCATTCATTAATCCAAATATGTTTTCCCATCCATGTGAAAAATGCGAATGTACTGCATACCAACAACAAGGCCAGCCCGTTCGTGGGTGCAGAAGACAAAAGATACAAAAGTCGGTGTCTGCCTTGGAGTTGCTGAGTCTGGAGAGAGACGAGCATGTCAGACAGGAAGGTGGACGGGAGGGCTGCTTGGGTGAGGGGCGTGAACAGGGCCACGGCAGCCCACGAGCAGAGGGAAGCGACAGTCTAAAGGACACGACTAGGGCTTTGTCAAGAGGAGGAGGAGGAGGAGGAGGACATGTGCAGAGGCCCAAGGGGTGTGCGGGGTGAATTAGCTCAAGGCGAGACAGTGTTGTCTTCTGGGAACTTTACACAAATTGTAGTTTTTTTTTTATACTTTGTATTTTGTGGCTCCCATTTTAGCATTTGCTTTTTACTACCATACATATGCCAAAAGTTCTGAGCGTTTTTCTCTATCCGAAATTCCTCTCTGAGATCCAGATCTGTATCTCCAGCCAGCACAAGGTGGACTGGCAAGGGAGGGAACGGCGCGGAGGTGAAGAGGAAGAGCCAGCGCCATGCGACAAGGCAGGTGCTATAAGCCAAGGGCTTTAGTTTTCAGTGCCACAGACAAAGAGTGTGAATGACAGATCATAAAACTCATGGCACCGGCTGTGGAGGAGAGGGATAGAAGCGAAGGGGTCAGTGAACAGGCCACAGAGACGAGACGGACCCCGGCCAGGGTTCTCAGCTGGTGCACAGGAGAACCACCGTGGAGCTTCTTAAGCAAGGACTGAGGGCCAGATGCCACCTTTTATGACACAGCTTGTAAATTCTACTGTCCAGAAATGGAAGTCATAGATCATAAGAGGTACCTACACATACCTGCAATAAATCAATATGATATTATAGCCATTGTATGAGGAAGACAAAAGTGTTTCATGAAAAAGTAAGCATTGCAATAGCAAAACCCCAAACAAGATGGCAGTAACGGGTAAGATGAAGCGGTTGGATGCTTGAACCTTAGTAAATTACCTTGAAGGCCAGAGTAATTCAACTGTGGTGCTGCTACTGACGAGATTTTCTGAAACTTGACTTGATTAGTTCCTATTTCTCATCATCCTTGTTATTCAATATATATTAATATGTGCCGTGTATTAAAACTGAGCAATAACGTTTTATGCTTATAACTGAAACCATATTTACATATATTTTTATTATAGTACCTACTTGTTATTGCATTTGTATAAATAGAACAGAGGTATTAAATAACTGTAGGCTGGAATAATTAAAATGAAGTGTTTCACTCATAGGAGGTCTTCACCGGGCAGGCCTGATGAACACAGTGTTGGGAGCCCAGCAGCATGGCCATTGCCCTTCAATCAGTAAAACAAGAATACTCCCAATTCCCAAAATGTCCCCAGATAGCACATCCATTGAGAATTATTGTATTAAAAGTTCTGGCCAGGTCCCAGCCTAAAACAACTAAATCTCCCCTTGGCAGTCTGGTGACTGTAGTGATATCAGCAGTAAGCTAGGTAGCACTTTTCCTAGGAAAAGTTCGTGGATTTAATAGTCAGACTTCATATCAGCTTAGTGTTCATTTTTAAGACTTTTCAAACACTAACTTCATTTATTTAATATGATCTAAAGAGAAAGCAGGTTTGGAATCCTAAGCAGGTAAGAAGACCAAGTTTAATAACATTGCATTTATTTTTACATTTACCTTCTATGTATGGCAATCTATAAAGGTTTTCTACTTTCTGTAGTGAAATGAACAAATAAATAAAATTATGTGAGATGCACTGATTGAAAGAAAATATCGTCATTAGCAGTGTGCCTGGATGCTACAGTAAAAATCTCAGAGGTGGAACAGGAGAGCCAGTTCAGAGGAACTGCAGTTCTAGAAGAAGAAGAGAAAGCAGGAATGTTATTGGGGACCACCAAGTAGAAGCACACATAGGCTTCTGCTCTTCTGGTCTGGTGTACGGGACTTGTTGGATCCACCATCAGAGATTAATAGCAAAGAGCAAATGGCTGGGAACTTCCCACCACAGCCTCTGAACCAGCTGGGAAGCCAGAGCAGGGCCAAGGGCTTTAAAGACTAGACAGATATAATCAAAGGAGACTATCAAGAAAGTGAAAAGCAACCCACAGCACAGGTGAAAACTGCAGTCATACATCTAATAAAGGATTTTATCTAGAATAAATAACAGAACTCTTACAACTCAATAATAAAAGGAAAAATAACTGTTTAAAAATGGGCAATGAATTGGGCTGCAATAAACATTCTGGTACAGATGTCTTTGTTATGTTGTGACTTTTGGTCTTCTGGGTATAAACCTAGTAAAGGAATTATAGGATCGAATGGCAGGTCTATTTTTAGGTCTCTAAGTATTCTCCAAACATCCTTCCAGAAGGAACGTATTAGTGGGCATTCCCACCAGCAGTGTAGAAGTGTGCCCTTTCCTCCACATCCATGCCAACATTTCTGGTTTGGGGATTTTGTTATGTGGGCTACTCTTACTGGGGTTAGGTGATATCTCAGAGTAGTTTTGATTTGCATTTCTGGATTGCTAAGTCATGGAAGAAGCCCAAGTGCCCATCGACCCACGAATGGACTAGCAAATTGTGGTACATGTATACCATGGAATACTATGCAGCCTTAAAGAAAGATGGAGACTTTACCTCTTTCATGTTTACATGGATGGAGCTGGAACATATTCTTCTTAGCAAAGTATCTCATGAATGGAAGAAAAAGTATCCAATGTACTCAGCCCTACTATGAAGCTAAATTATAGCTTTCACATGAAGACTATAACCCAACTATAGCACAAGTCTATGGGGAAAGGGCCAAGGAAGGGGAAGGGAGGGGGGAGGTTTTGGTGGAGGGAGGGTAATGGGTGGGGCCACATCCATGGTGCATCTTAGAATGGGTACAGGCGATTGCACTAATGTACACAGCTATGATTTAACAATAAAAAAAGAAAAAATAATAATAAAAAAATAAAAATGGGCAATGGATCTGGATACACAGTTCTTCAATGATGAAATACAAATTAAGTACATGAAAGATTGTTAGTCATAAGAGAAATGCAAATCAAAACCACAGTGAGATAACACTTAATAGCCACAAAAATGGCTAATAAATAATAAATAATGAGTGTTGCAAAAGATGTGGAGAAATTGGAACCCTTGAATATTGCTAATGTTAATGAAAAATAGTACAGCCACTTTGCGAAACACTCTGGCATTTCCTCAGAAAGTTCAACATAGAAGCTGGGCCTGGTGGCTCATGCCTGTGATCCCAGCATTCGGGGGTCAAGGTAGGGGGATTGCTTGAGCTCATAAATTCAAGACCAGCTTGAGCAAGAGCAAGGCCAAGACCCCATTTCTAATAGCTGGGCATTGTGGCAGGCACCTCTAGTCCCTTGCTTCTTGCTGAGGCAAGAGGATTGCTTGAGCCCATGAGTTTGAGGTTGCTGTGAGCTATGACAGCACAGCACTCTACCAGGTGCAACAAAGTTGAGACTCTGTCTCAAAAAAAAAAAAAAAATGAAAAAAAGAGTTAAACATAGAATTACCATATGTCCCAGTAGCACTGTTCAGGAAAGCACACAATCAATCATCAAGTGGGATGTAGCCGTGCCATAAAATGCTTTTCAGCAATAAAAAGGGACGAAGTACGGATACACGTATGTGCTACGGTGTGAATGAATAAAATGTTACGCCCAGTGGAAGATGCCAAATACAAAGACCACACTTTGTATGATCCCATTTATATGAAATGTCCAGGTTAAGCAAATCCATAGAGACAGAAAGTAGATTAGTGATGGTCTGGGGTCAGGAGGTCTCCGTAGAAGAAATGGGGAGTGACTGCTAATGGGTGCAAGATTTCTCTTACAGGTAATACAATATTCTCAAATTGATTTGGAGGATGGTTGTACAACTCCGAATACACTAAAAACCATTAAATTGTAACCTTTAAATGGGGGAATTGTATGGTAAGTGAATTATGTCTCAGTAAAGCTATTTGAAAAGAAATAAAAAGAACTACATGAAGTATCCTAAAACACTCTTGAAAATCTTCTTCAGGTTTGTTACTTTTATATATAGTTCTACCGTCTGACTGTATCAACCTGTTTCCACAACCAATGTCTTATTTTTACCTCTTGTCCATCTACTTTTCCCTCTCTTGTCACACCCATGTGACAGTAGGTACCATCATGTCCTAAGGAGGTGGCCCGGTGTCCTCCCAAGCAGTCTACTTGCCTCCTTTCCTACCCTCTTCCAAGTAATGTCTTCATCTTCCTGAGTGATCTTTTCAAAGTCAAATCTGATCAGTGCCACGCCCTGAGTAAAATGTCTCAAGGGTTCAAAGGCTTCCCACCCACCGTTTGTGGACAATCCCGATATTACACACGTGGTCCTCAAGTTGCTACCGGCTTGGACCTGCCCCTTGCTCTCCCCTTGTATGAACTACCACCTCTTGCCTTCCCTCTCACGCTTTGCTCACATTGATCTTTTGGTGCCTTGACGTTGCCATCCCCGTGTCCCCCAGAGGGCATTTATACACATGCTCCCTGGGCCTGGACATCTGTGCCCACTCCATCTAATTAGTTCCTAATTCACTTTCCAGCTCTGAGCTGAAAGCCTATGTGACTGGCTGAGCCAGGATTCAAAAGTATTTAATCAGCCAGCAACAAAAGGCTGAACCTACCACAGGGAAATTTGATAGCAATAAACATAAAGTCATATATTTAAGTTCTATTAATTAATTGTTCGAGATGGGAAGACCTGGCAGGTAGTAAGTTGCCTAAAGTCAGGTCCATGGCTTTTAGCTGAGCACAAATTCTATGGGAACAGCCACTGGAAATCAAAGGTGATTGGGTGGGTTGAGTCTAAGGTGGCCCCCAATCCTCATCTCCTGGTGCTCATACCCTTCTGGAGTGTGGCTAGGATGAGCAACTTGCTTCTAAACAACAGAACAGCATAAAGAACAAGATGTCACTTCTATGGTTATAGTTGGCCCTTGAACAACGCGGGGATTAGGGGCTCCAATCTTCCCTCCATGCTGTCGAAAATCCTCATTTGTCTTTTGAATCCCCAAAACTTTACTAATGGCATACTTTTCACTAGAAGTCTTAACAATAACATAAAAAGTCAATGTGTATTTTGAGTGTTATATGTATTATTGTATGCCATATTCTTACAATAAAGTAAGCTAGAGAAAACAAAATGCCATTAGGAAAATCACAGCAAGTGAATCATCAGACAGGTTTCCATCCCCATTGTCTTCATGTAGAGTAGACTGAGGAGGAAGAGGGAGAAGAGGGGTTCGTCTCTCTGTCTCCAGGGAGGCTGAGGTGGTGGAGGGGACTCAGGAGAGGCAGGCACACTCAGTTGTAACTTTTATTGGAATAGGATCCACGTGTGACTGGATCTGTGCAGTTCAAACCTATGTTGTTCAAGGGTCAAATGTCTAATTGTGTAAGATGTCAACTGCCATTGTGCCAGAAGACTTGCTCCCTGGCTGGCTTTGAGGGAGGGAGCAGAGTGCTGGGAAGTCCTCAAGGCAAGGAATGGGAACGGAAGGTAGTTTCAGCCAACAGCCAGCAAGAACCTGAGCTCCTCAGTCTGACAGCTTGCCAGAGACCAAATGTTGCCAAGAACCACACGAGCTCCAGTCAGCCCTCTCACAGGACTGCAGCCCCAGCTTACACCTTGATTGCGGCCTTGTGAGATCCTGAAGCAGAGGACTCAGCTAAGCCACACCAGAATCTGGACCCCCATAAAGTTGTGAGATAATAAATGTGCACTGGGTCACTCTGTTTTGGTAATACCATTATATAGTAATGAACAATGAACACAGATTTAACCACTGAATCTCACCAAGTACTAGTCAGAGCATATCCAGATTGCTATGCTAGTACCAGGTGCTACATGTGAAGAGGGACGAAAACAAGAGTGTCTTCCAGGGGAGGTACCCAGTAAGGCCAGGAGGTGGTGGACGCCATGCCCCATTAGGACGACTGGGAATGTCTACCCATGATGAGAAAGAAATGGTTTGGGCCATCACTTTGAATAGATGGAGTGCTGCATTATGAGTGGGAGGCTGACTTACGCTGCACTGAGTCAGGTGGTAACAGGGAGCAATGACAAGGGCTGCTCCGTTCCAACACGGGGGTGGACGGGGGGAAGGCAGGTGGGAGAAGGGCGTGATTAGAGGAAGAGGGGACAGAAGGGATGCAGGAAAGCACCCACTCCCCATTCTCTGTCCAGAGTAATAGCAATGCTAATCATTTCACAAGGAGCCAGCATAATCATTAATAATCTAATATTCTAATATTAGCATATTTTTCTAGCAGCAGAATAAGCAACATGTGTGAGGGAATTTATATTATAGGTGTGTGTGTGTCTATCTAGTTCTTTCTTCTCTTCTTTCATTCCCTAGGCCTTACCTAAACTTCCATTCATGGGAACCTGCGGCCTTCTGATTTCAAGATTTTTCTTTTGTAAGCACCAGAGGAAAAAAGAAAAGCTTTATCTTTCTCTGCTGTACTCCTTTTAATAAAAGGATTTATTCTGTGAAACCTGGATCCTGTCAAAAGGTCTCAAAGATCCAGAAGGCCACAGGTTCTGGATGGCGATGGCATACAGGTGGGATGTGGGATTAGGAAAACTTGTCTAAAATGCTTTGCTTCTGGGTTGTATCTTACAGAACCTGTTGTGAGGGTCTGTGGAGCAGTGAGCGCTGCCTGGAAAGGGCCAGCAGGGGGAGCTACGGGACTGGGAAAATGAAAAGCTGCCGGGCTTCAGGAAACTGCTTGAGTATTTTACCAGCGGCTCAGCTGACGGTGCTGGATTGAAGGAGCGGGTGTTCCCAAAATATTATGCAGATCTTTCAACATGGCAAAGGTTTAGATGGGAAGCAACCTACAATAGTAAAGAACAGCTCTTAGAGTTTTGTTTAAAGTGAGTTGAATTCGTCTGTAGAAGGAAAAGGTCTGGGTTAGTGGTGCGACACTGCACACAGGAATTGTCCAGAGGCCGGTAGCCTAATCATTTCTACCCTCATGTTAATCAAAAATTAAAAAAAGAAAAAAAAAAATCTAAAATGTTTTCATTCTTGGCTCATCAACTGAAGTTTGCTTTTCTATGAATTGCATGAATTATTTTCATCAATAAATAATTTTAAATGGAAAAAAAGTACTAATTTTTAAAAAGAAAAAAAAAATACACATGACTAGCACCCATCCAAAGATTTGGAATTAACTGGTTCCAGGTGTAGTTTAGATATGTGGAATTTTCTAAACTTCTCTGGTGATGCTAATGTCAGCCATGGTTGGGATCGCTGCCTGGCCAGCTCTAACGAGGTAATCTTTCAGAGGCTGCTCCATTTCAATTAGGTAGATGGTATAAAGATTTCTTGCAATCAGTGTAACCTGGCTTATTGTACCCTCAACGAATCCCCAACAATAAAAAAAAAAGGTTTTCAGCATAAATTTTGAGAACCACAAAAGATATGTAGTGAATGAATCAACAAAACAAGTTGACTATTAAAGACATTAGAGATAATGAAAAAACTAAACTTAAAATTATCCAAGAATAATGCTCTTAGCTTGCTTTGATGGGAAAATTGTGCAGTGAAAGCAGCACATTTAAAATAAAATCTTCCCCAACTAAATTTTCATTTGTTTCTCTCTCTCTTCTCTATCGTTTCTTTTCCTGTCTACCTCAGCCCTGATTCCCTCATTGATTTCACTCTCATCTCAAAGGCTTGCTCTTCTTTTCAGACTGAGTGATGTTATTGTGACAGGCTTCAGATTCAGGCCCCAACTGTGCGCTGTGGGAAGCACTGGAAATGTGCCTGCACGTTCAGCAGCCCGAGGGTAGAGACTGCAGACGCTGGAGGGTGCTGATGTTGGCAAGCTAACACAACAGAACCAGCCTGACTGCCTGAAGCAGCATCTTGAAATAGGGAAAAATGGAGCCCAGGGAGCAGAAGCAGGATCTAGACCCCTGCTGCTCAAAGTGCAGTCCACGAACTAGCCAGAGAAGTGTGGGTCCCTCTCCTGAACTGCTAAATCAGAATCTACAGTTCATCAAGAAGCCCGAGTGGTTTACAAGCACACTGAAATTCAAGAAGCCGCCCTTTAAAAGATTCATTCCCATTGCATTTTCAACTAAAAATGCACGGGCAGGAGAGAACATTATGACCACAGGTCCACCTTCATCTAGACTACCTATGTAAGATTATCTGCTAAAACAGTATTTGGGAAGGAGGGGTTTTAGAAAATCTCAAGTTCAGTGGTGTGGACACCTCATCTCAGGAGCTACCGCAGATGCTGATGACTGCAGGGAAAACTGGCTCAGCATTCTGTAAGTCAGAGCTCACCCACCAACACCAGCTCCTCTATCTCAAAGCCTAGGTATCTCTTAAGGCAAGAGATTTCCAATCATTTCTGGAAACTAGAAGGATATTAATAATAAAAATACCCAGTTCTCTAGCAATGTTCTTTACTTCACCTATAAACTTGGGGCCAATTAAAATTCTGACATATGTATGTCGAACACAATATATACACACGCCCAAATTAATCACTGGCATCTTCTTTATCTTGAGCGAAAGTTGTTCTATTATTTACTGATCTTTCTGTGCTGATTGTCAGGAGACACAAAAAAGGATAACTGATAACTATCACTCTCAAAAATGAACTGTTTTAAACATTTAATTTAAACATTCATTTGATTGCATTGAGATTAAATATTGAGCTGAGTCATAACACTATAAAACTTTGACATCCTTAAGTGTGTTGTAGAAAATTATGTTATCTTTAAAAACATGTTAATGTGAATATTAGTTTCCTGTGACTGCTGTTAACAACACAAAGTTGGTAGCTTCAAATAAGAGAAATTTATACTCCTACAGTTTTGAAGGCAGAGTCTAAAACTGGTTTTCTTGAGCTCGAATCAAGCAGAGCTCCCTTCCTTCTGGAGGCTCCAGAAGAGAAGCTATTTCCTGCCCCTTGCAGCTGCTGGTGGTTACCGGCATTCCTTGGCTTGTGACTACATCACTCCCAACTTCTGCCTCTATCTTCACACTACCTTGTCTTGTGTCCAATCTCTTCCTGCCTCTTTCTTATAAGGACACTTTCATTGGTGGATGACTCAATTAGCGATACTCAACAAAAATTTTCCAGTCTCAAGACCCTTACCTTAATCCCATCTGTAAAGACCTATTTTTCAAATAAGGTAAAACTCTATGTTTCAGGTATGAGAACCTAGTACCTTTGGGCATACATTATTTAGCCTACTACAGAGTAAAATTATCACTTGTAAGATATTATTTATAAGAGATACTCAAAAGGAATACTTTCATACATATAAAATATATGAAGTAGACAGAAAAAGCTATGGAAACAAGTCTACTTGTAGGAATAATAACTTCACATAAGCTGCTTTACTGTTTGAAGTTTTACACCTATTTCAGAAGTTGTGCACCAACCCAATGACATAGGACAGTAATGGTGCCTGCAAAGAGTGGGGCTCTGTTTGGTTCTCCTGGAAGAAAAGAACAGAATCAGGACACGACATGGATTTATGACCCCTTCTCTGATGCCTATTCTTATCTCATCACTCAGATGCATCTGCTGAAAGATTAATAATAGGATTCTTAGTTCATCTCAGTTGACTTGCAAAGAAGCTTATGGATGGGAGACCAGCAGAAAGCGACAGACTGAAGCTGCGTTGCCAGCCAAGCAACCTCACCAGCTAAGTAATGCCTTTCCTCCCAGCAGGATGGACTGGACACACTTGGTTGGGGTTCAAAGTCAAGGAGTGACATTCCCATATGGCTTTTTCCTATGAAAACCAAGATTGTGATTCATTCTTACTTGACCCTGGCAAATGTTAATGCTTACCCCCAAACCAAATAGAAGACGAATGTATTTATTATGTTTTTGTCTTTCTTTGGACCTAGTATACAGAATTTGCCTTAATTAACTTAATAAGCACCCATGAGCTCACCATCCCAGACAAGAACTAGGTCCCTGAATAGCAACCACACCTAATTCTCTGGCTCAGGGCCCGTGCACTCCCTGGCTGCTTCCACCTGAAGTGAGCTCCATCCTGAGTCATGCTCTTTATTCTCTACCTCTCCTTTTTATAACTTCATTAATCTTAATTGTTTAAAATTTTGCATATAGGATACAATGTTATAACCAAACCTTTGGGAGTTGTGATTTTTTTCAGTTAACATTACATTGATAAGATTCATCCAAACTTCTGTGACCATAATGTGAACGGAATATTATTCACCCACTCTCTTATTGATGGGTATTTGTGTTGTTTATAGGTTTCTGCCCATGACACAGGAAAGAAAATTGCATCATACAAAGAAAAAAATAATGGCAAGTTGAAAGCTCGGCAGCAATCTTACTATCCCTTTCCCATTATAAAATTCTGCTGTGAGAAACTAAAATATTGGCACCTAGATTGGAGTGGTGTTCCAACAGTTTGAGAGCTTTTTGGGTCTTATGATGTATTTCCCCAAAGAAACAATTCTCTATATGGTGGTTTGTCCGCTGGCTGATGTATAAAAGGCTGCTTAATTCATAATAAACCAAAAAGCAACTACAGAGAGAGCCACACACTCTGGTATAACAGCATGTCTTTTTTTTTTTTTTTATTGTTAAATCATAGCTGTGTACATTAGTGCAATCAAGGGGTACAATGCACTGGTTTGATATACAATCTGAAATATTCTCATCAAACTGTTCAACGTAGCCTTCATGGCATTTTCTTAGTTATTGTATGTAGGCATTTGTATTCTGCATTTAGTAAGTTTCACCTGTACCCATTCTAAGATGCACCGTAGGTATGGCCCCACCCATTACCCTCCCGCCACCCTAACCTCCCCCCTCCTTTCCCCTTCCTTGGCCCTTTTCCCATATTCTTGTGCTATAGTTGGGTTATAACCTTCATGTGAAAACTATAAATTAGCTTCACAGTAGGGCTGAGTACATTGGATACTTTTTCTTCCATTCCTGAGATACTTTGCTAAGAAGAATATGTTCCAGCTCCATCCATGTAAACATGAAAGAGGTAAAGTCTCCATCTTTCTTTAAGGCTGCATAATATTCCATGGTATACATGTACCACAATTTGCTAGTCCATTCGTGGGTTGATGGGCACTTGGGCTTCTTCCATGACTTAGCAATTATGAATTGGGCTGCAATAAACATTCTGGTACAGATGTCTTTGTTACGTTGTGATTTTTGGTCTTCTGGGTATAAACCTAGTAAAGGAATTATAGGATTGAATGGCAGGTCTATCTTTAGATCTCTATGTGTTCTCCAAACATTCTTCCAGAAGGAACGTATTAGTGTTCATTCCCACCAGCAGTGTAGAAGTGTGCCCTTTTCTCCACAATCACACCAGCATCTCTGGTTTTGGGATTTTGTTATGTGGGCTACTCTTATTGGGGTTAGGTGATATCTCAAAGTAGTTTTGATTTGCATTTCTCTGATGATTAAGGATGGTAAGCTTTTTTTCATGTGTTTGTAGATGGTGCATCTGTCTTCTTTAGAGAAGCTTCTCTTCAAGTCCCTTGCCCACCCTGAGATGGGATCACTTGTTCTTTTCTTGCTAATACATTTGAGTTCCCTGTGGATTCTGGTTATTAAACCTTTATCAGAGGTATAACCTGAAAATATTTTCTCCCATTCTGCCTTCTTTAGAGAAGTTTCTCTTCAAGTCCCTTGCCCACCCTGAGATGGGATCACTTGTTTTTTTCTTGCTAACATGTTTGAGTTCTCTGTGGATTCTGGTTATTAAACCTTTATCGGAGGTATAACCTGCAAATATTTCCTCCCATTCTGAGGGCTGTCTGCTTGCTTTACTTACTATGTTCTTGGCTGTGCAGAAGCTTTTTAGTTTGATCAGGTCCTGGTAATATATTTTTGATACTGCTTCAATTGCTTGGGGAGGCCTCCTCATAGAATATTCACCCAGGCCGATTCCTTCAAGAGTTTTTTCCCTGCACTTTCTTCAAGTATTTTTATAGTTTCATGTCTTAAGTTTAAATCTTTTATCCAGTGAAAGTCTATCTTAGTTAATGGTGAAAGGTGTGGGTCCAGTTTCAGTCTTGTACAGATCGCCAGCCAGTTCAACCAGCACCATTTATTAAATAGGGAATCTTTTCCCCACTGAATGTTTTTAATTGGCTTCTCAAAGATCAAATAACAGTAAGTAGTTGGATTCATCTCTTGGTTCTATATTCTCTTCCAGACATCTACTTCTGTTTTTGTGCCAACGATGCTATTTTGATCACTATCGATTTATAGTACAGTCTCAGGTCTGGTAGCGTGATTCTTCCTGCTTTGTTTTTATTGCTGAGTAATATTTTGGCTATTTGAGGTTTTTTCTGATTCCATATAAAACAAAGTATTATTTTTTCAAGATCTTTAAAATATGACAATGGAGCTTTAATAGGAATTGCATTAAAATTATATATTGCTTTGGGTAGTATGGACATTTTTAACAATGTTGATTATTCCCAGCCATGAGCATGGTATGTTTTTCCATCTGTTAACATCTTCAGCTATTTCTTTTCTTAAGGTTTCATAGTTCTCTTTGTATAGATCTTTCACATCTTTTGTTAGGTATACTCCCAGATATTTCATCTTCTTTGGCACTACTGTGAAAGGAATAGAGTCCTTGACTGTTTTTTTGGCTTGGTTATTGTTAGTATATATAAAGGCTACAGATTTATGGGTGTTGATTTTGTAGCCTGAGACATTGCTGTATTCCTTGATCACTTCTAAAAGTTTTGTAGTAGAATCCCTAGTGTTTTCCAGATATACGATCATATCATCTGCGAAGAGTGAAAGTTTGATCTCTTCTGACCCTATGTGGATACCCTTGATCACTTTTTCTTCCCTAATTGCAATGGCTAAAACTTCTATTACAATGTTAAAGAGCAATGGAGACAATGGGCAACCTTGCCTGGTTCCTGATCTAAGTGGAAATGATTTCAATTTAACTCCATTCAATATGATATTGGCTGTAGATGGCCTTTATTAGTTTAAGAAATGTCCCTTCTATACCAATTTTCTTAAGTGTTCTGATCATGAATGGATGCTGCATATTATCAAAAGCTTTTTCTGCGTCAATTGAGAGACTCACATGGTCTTTATTTTTTAGTTTATGTGCTGAATTACTTTCATAGATTTACATATATTGAACCAGCCTTGAGACCCTGGGATAAATTCCACTTGGTCATGGTGTATAATTGTTTTGATGTGTTGTTAGATTCTGTATGTTAGGATCTTATTGAGTATTTTTGCATCTATATTCATTAGTGATATTGGTCTAAATTTTCTTTTCTTGTTGGGTCTTTCTCTGATTTGGGGATCAAGGTGATGTTTGCTTCATAGAATGTGTTGGGTAATATTCCCTTTTTCTATATTTTGGAACAGGTTTAGTAATGTAGGTACTAGTTCTTCTAAAGGTTTGGTAGAAGTAAAGCCATCTGGTCCTGGGCTTTTCTTTTTAGGGAGATTTTGTATAGTTGATGCTATTTTAGAACTTGATATAGGCCTGTTCAACATTTCCACTTCGTTCTGGCTAAGTCTTGGTAGGTGGCGTACTTCCAGGTATTGGTCGATTTCTTTCAGATTTTCATACTTCTGAGAGTAGAGTTTCTTGTAATAGTCATTAAGGATTTTTTGAATTTCTGAGGGGTCTGTTGTTATTTCATTGTTACCATTTCTGCTTGATGAAATTAGAGATTTTACTCTTTTTTTCCTGGGTAGGTTGGCCAAAGGTTTATCTATTTTATTGATCTTTTCAAAAAAGCAACTTTTGGATTTATTGATCTCTTGTATAATTCTTTTGTTTTCAATTTCATTTAATTCTGCCCTGATTTTGGCTATTTCTTTTCTTCTGCTGGTGTTGGGGTTGGAATTTTCTTTCTTCTCCAGTTGCTTGAGATGTCCCATTAAGTTATTAACTTCCTCTCTTCCGTTTTCTTGAGGAAGGCTTGCAGTGCTACAAATTTCCCTCTTAGGACTGCCTTTGCAGTATCCCAGAGGTTCTGATAATTCGTGTCTTGATTGTTGTTTTGTTCCAAAAATTTGGTGATTTCCTTCTTAATCTCGTCTATAACCCATCTGTCCTTCAGCGTAAGGTTGTTTAGCTTCCATGTTTTTGTATGGGTATGCAGATTCCTGTTGTTATTGAGTTAAACTTTTATTCCATGATGGTCTAAGAAGATGCAAGGAATAATTTCTATTTTTTTAAATTTGCTGATGTTAGATTTGTGGCCTAGGATGTGGTGGATTTTGGAGTATTTTCCGTGGGCTGATGAGAAGAATGTGTATTCAGTTTTGTTGGGATGAAATGTTCTTTAGAACATCTATTAAGTCCAGATGTTGAATGGTTAAGTTTAAATCTAAAATTTCTTTGCTTAGCTTCTTTTTGGAGGATCTACCCAGCACTGATAAAGGGGTGTTAAAATCTCCAACTACTATGGAACTGGAGGAAATCAAGTTGCTCGTGTCTGTTAGCATTTCTCTTATAAATTTGGGTGCATTTTGGTTGGGTGCATAAATATTAATAATTGAATCTCATCATATTGAGTATTACCTTTAACAAGTATGAAGTGTCCATTCTTACCGTTCCTTATTTTGGTTGGTTTAAAGCCTTTTGCATCTGCGAATAGGATTGCAATACCTATTTTTTTCTGCTTTCCATTTGCCTGGAGCATAGATGACCATCCCTTCACCTTGAGTCTATATCTGTCTTTTAATGAAAGATGAGATTCTTGTATGCAGCAGATATCTGCCTTGAGTTTTTGTATCCAGTCAGCCAACCTGTGCCTCTTTAGAGGACCATTTCAACCATTCACATTAATTGAGAATATTGATAAGCCTTTCAAGAGTCCGGTGGACATTTTTAATACTTTTGCGACTGTGGAAGTTGGAATTTGATCAAAATTTTCTGGGTGGGTTTACTTTTGTGGTGGAGGATTATGCTGGTCTTTAGGGAGGATAGGTCTGAGAATATCCTGGACAGCTGGTTTAGTTATCGCAAATTTCTTCAACATGTGAATGTCATTAAAGTATTCAATTTCTCAGTCATAAATGAAACTCAGTTTAGCTGGGTACAGGATCCTGCGTTGAAAGTTATTTTGTTTTAGGAGATTAAAAGTCGATGACCATCCTCTTCTAGCTTGAAAGGTTTCAGCAGAGAGATTTGTAGTTATTCTAATATTCTTCCCCTTGTAGGTGATGGTTTTCTTTCGTCTGGCTGCTTTCAGAATTTTCTCCCTCATATTAACTTTAGTGAAATTGATTATGATGTGTCTGGGGGATGTCTTATTTGGGTTGAGTCATGCTGGAGTTCTGAAACTGCCTGCTATCTGAATTTCAGAATCTCTTGGCATGTCTGGAAAGTTCTCCTTTATAATCTCATGGAGAAGAGACTCTGTGCCTTGTGAAGCCACTTCATCGCTTTCGGGGATCCCTATAAGACGAATATTGGTTTTGTTTGAATTATCCCAGAGCTCTCTGAGACAGTGATCTGTTTTTGCCCTCCATTTCTCTTCCTCTTTGAGAGTTTGGGCCATTCGAAAGCTTTGTCTTCAATGTCAGAAATCCTTTCTTCTGCTTGCTCCATTCTGTTACTGAGGGATTCTACTGTGTTTCTCAGATCTTTGAGAGCTGCAACTTCTTGTCTCAATGTGTCAAAATCTTTGGTCATTTGGTCTTTGAATTCATGGAATTATAGAGATATCTTTTGGGTTAGTGCTTTGAATTCTAATTCGATCTTATTTGCTATCCAGATTCTGAATTCGATTTCTGACATCTCAGCTATTTGTTTGTGCATGGGATCTTGTGCTGTGTCTGCCCCATTTATCCTTGGGGGGGTTGATCTATTGTTCATATTGCCAGAGTTTTTCTGTTGATTTCACCTCATGATTGTTTTTCACGTTGCCTTTGGCCATCCTCAGAGTTGGGGAGGTATCTCTCCAAGATTAGGCCCCAGTGGGATCACTCTATTGTTGCTGGATCTTTGTAGGGAGTGACCCTGTGTAGCTCCTCTGGGGCTGCCCCAGCCAGGGAGTTCAGGTTTGGGGAGCAGCTTCACAGTGTGACATACCCAGATCCAGCAACATGGGAGCGGGCCAGTGTGGAGGCAGGGAGGGTATAGGACGTGAGGTTGCACGGCTCCCGCAGTTCTTGGTCAGGGCATGTGGAGGCCTGGCGGGCGTGTGCGCGGGTCGCTGGGCATGGCGCAGCTCTTACCGGGGTCCAGACAGGCACCCATCGGGGTCAGGTGCAGCTGTTAGGGAGGTCCGGGCGGGCACTGATCGCGGTTGAGGCGCAGCTCTTACGGAGGTCCTGGTGGGCTCCGATCATGGTCACGGTGCTGCTCTTAGTGAGGTCTGGGCTGGCACCAATCACAGTCACAGTGCAGCTCTTATGGATGGCCAGGTGGGTGCCGATCGCGGTCGCGGCGCAGCTCTTATAGAGGTCTGGCATAACAGCATTTCTGATAAAATGCATCCACTAGGAAAGTGGCAGCACTCCTCCTATGGAGGCAGGCCAGGGAGCAGGATAGGCCTCCTATTCTCCCTCCCCCAAGTTTTGTCAAGCTGCCGTCTGAGGCAGCAACTCCAGCCAAGAGCAGGTGGTACAGGCTGGCTCAAGACTGCCAAGCCCAGGTAGATACAGGGGAGGGGATGCTGAGGCCGAGAACCCAAAGGGAGCTGTGACTTAGGAGAAGTGACAAGGACTCCGGTGGAAGGGGTGAGGAGTGGTCAAAAAGTGAACAGTTTTTTCTGCATTTTTACCACGGGTCAGTGGGGAACTCAGGTTAGGGTTAACTGCAGGGGAATCAGGGGACAGCCTACAAGAGCCTCCATGAGGCCACAGGCTTGGATTTCCTTTTTCTTCATCACAATTTCTTACCTCTTCTTTCACAGAGGTGTCTACTTGCACTTGGGGTGGGACATTTAAGAGGCAGAAGAGGGAGCTTTCAGCAGAGATGGGAAGTGGGAGAGGAGGCACCCCCTGTGTGCTGTTGTGTCTGCAGTGAATTTGGGGGAGAGCAGCACAGAGTCTCCAGGGCTGGGCCAGGCGGTAACTACTGGTCTGGAAGGGCTCTTCTTGTATCTGGAGTATGTAGGTCAGGGCCTGCCTACTGAAAGAAAATCCATACATTTACCTGTTCTAAAAAAAAGATGCTATTTTTAGAGCTTTGAATAGGGTATGTAGGAATGTGTGGGTTACAACTAAGCCTCTGGTAAGTTTACTGGCAGAAAATCTGCTAAGAAATTTAGGTCAGAATAGCTCTGTAAAAATGTACATTTGTGATATTTTGTTATAGCTTTTGCAAGTGTATATATACAATTTAGACATGTACAATAACAATTTTAACATAAGTGTATACTGTTATATATTTATTCAGATAAACTATTGAAAGCCTATTTCTTTTTCCCCAAGGACTGTGTTAAAAGCTAGGACACAATTGTGGAAAAAGATAGTCCCTGTGATAAAAAGTGATCCTCATCATACTCTCTAGGACCACTGGGCCCCACAAGCCCACTCCAGGTCAAGAATGGACTCCCACTCCCAATATAATGCTCTCTCGGAAAATGACATGCACTACTACAGACTTTTTACCTACAAATAGTCCACCTAACAGCCTCAGTGGGCCAAGAATTGGTATTTAGAATCCCAATGCTAAAATTTGGTATTCATCATCTAAAATTAGCAAAGGGCTTAGAGTTGAAATGGAGGCACCACTCCAGGAAGAACAGCAGCACACAAGATCTGACAACTTTGGGATGTACCTTACAACCACTGGCACATCAACTGCATTAGAGTTCCGCCAGCCTCTGGAAAACACTGAGCTATAGCTTCATCATCAGTTTTACAATGAGTTGGTTGTAAATTTCAGTTGCTTTTATCCTTGGCTTCAAAATATAGGTAGCCTCATGAGGACTAGCTTATGAGATTATTGTGAACTATATGTTCATGTTATATGTGAACTATATATATGGTTCACTTCATATTATATTTTAATGCATTTCTGTACCTATAATATGCATTTGGCCAATTGTTTTCCAAGAATTAGAAATTAAGATAGTTATGCACTGTGAGTTATACATGAATCAGTTAAGAGACTAATTCTAAAGCAGACACACACTTAATTCTTTCCTCATTCCTTAATCAATTTCTTCTGAACACTGGCCCTGTCTCCACAATTACATCAGAAATATTAGAGGTAGAAGGCCAAGAGATCTTCTGCCTGCCTATGTGTACCAAGGAAAGAAAAGCAGGGACCTGTTCTGGAGCTCCAGGTGAGACATATGCAAAGCTGTATTTATGCTACATCATGATAACAGTCAGAAAGGCTGGGAGGAAGACTGTGAAACGTGATATAATGAACAATAAACCCTAAAGGGGCAGCCCTGATTCAGGCAGAGACAGACAAATGGTGTCTGAAACAGGCTGAGTGACTTGCCAAGGGTCACACAATGGTGACTGGCCCGAGAAAGAAGGGAATGCTTTCTTCACTCTAGTGATTTTATTCCATTTAGGCTATACTAAAAAATTAATTTACAACACCTGTGTTGACCTTTGAGGGAGTATTTTACCATCATGGGAAGGATAAAATGGAGACCAAAGATACTCAGGCAAACCAGGGGCTGGGCCAACAGTGAGGACCTCTTCAATTCTCCATCATACTCCGCTAAGACTATCCTGTCTCCTTATTTCTTGAACAGTTGTTTTCACTCTGGAGTATCAACACATCACAAAACATTGCCAAAATGGTTTATTATTTTCGGTAAAGGATAAAGTTTCCCAAAAGTTAGGAATCCAGACAGTTGACACAGCATGGCCTCCATCCACAGCTGAAGCTGTCGGCAGCTGCTCTTCCCCTGACCTCTCAAGGAGGCTCTCATCACCCTCTCTCCACCGCGCCTCCTTCTCCTGCTGGCAGGTTACTAGATAGCCTGTCAACAAACAGGGGCAAAGAGCCAGTCCAACCACGGTTCAAAGTCTAACGATCACCGAAAAGCCAGGTAAATCCATCCTCTAAAAGAGCTCACCTAGACTGTTTATTTTTAGCCACTGTGTCTTCCTGTTTCTTATGGTTAAAATAGGCTCATGGTGCAATAAGCTGAGGAATAGATATAGACAGCAGGGACGCATTTTTGAAAGATAAAAAATTAGAACTGTCAACAATGGCACTGCTGCCTAAGGGTCCTGGAAGTACATTCTTTTAGCATGTACAAAATTAACCTTCACTGCAGCTCTTATTTTCCTGCACTGCAGCTCTTATTTTCCTGCACTGCTTTAGGGACAGTACATGGGCAATTGGCTCAGATTCTTACTTTCACAAGATTGTCCCCAGCAGATGCATTTTCAGGCCACGGTTAATTCACAGATAGACCCCTGTGTCTTTCTTTCTCCTACTGGCCTTGTCAAACGGAGGCAGCAACCCTATAATCAAGGTCACCTATGGCCCTTTAAAGACTGGAATCCAAAAACAGTCAACATCATTTTCATTACTTTCTCATTCCATAAACCAGGCTTGCATGAATACAATTTAATGAGACTTTAAGTCATAAAACTCACTGTCCTCTACTAAATTACTCACTGAGTAGGTGTTAAACCACCTCCCACTTGAACTGAAAAGCTAAGTTTCCCCAAGATGCCTTTTCACATTTACATTTCTACCTTTGGACAACCCCTGGTAGAGATCCATCTCTACCTGAACAAGCTCTTCTGTGGCTGACTTTAGAACTCAGGTATCTGAACACAGTGGCAGGTGGAATTGCAGTGTACTGCAAGGCAGTTCAGTTTTATTAAGGTGTATTTATAATATAAAATGGAATTTGATTCTTTTATTAACACGTACTATGAAAATCTCTGTTACGAGATTGGAAACACATCAAAAATAAAGAGACCCTCCTGCTTCTGTCCAATAAGGCCTCTCTTCCTTTAGTTCCTGCCTGTGGCTCAAAGCAGGCAAGCAAATGAGATACCCAAGGACTTACATCACTGATTCCTAAGTTATTTCGAAATTTTTCAACATCATTTGAATTTGAGGCTGGATTGTGTTTGGAGTGAAGGGAGGGCAGAAAACTATTAGTTAATTGTGTACAAAGAGTATTCATGGTTGTAGAATTCAATGGGGAAGTCGTTGCTACTACCAAATTAGGAAGAGGTACTTGGGAGGGTGCCAGGGAGGTCTGAGGGGGTAAAGGCCTCTCTACACCACCCTGTGCTCCCTTCATGCAGGACGTGTTGATGCATCATCTCCTCTAATCCTCACAACTGTGCCCTGGGAGAGTCGTACTCTTCCACCTTACAGAGGAGGAGCTGGGCTTACAGATACCAAGGGATCTGACCAAGGTGTCACCAAGCTGGCCAAAGGGGCAGGATTTAAAAGGGATGTCTGCTGTTTGTGGGGATGTAAATTAATACAAAATTACATGAACTGTCCTCAAAAAACTAAATTACCATATAATCCAGGAATCCCGCATTAGGGGCAATGTATCCTAAGGACTTGAAATAGGTATTTGGAAGAGATATTAGCAGTCCTGCGTTTATTGCAACATTATTCACAATAGTCAAGACATGTATGTCCATCAACAGATACATGGATATGCCAAGTGTGGGGTCTGTGTGTGTGTGTGTATATATATATATATAAAATAATGGAGTATCATTGGGCCTCTAAGAAGAAGGAAATTCTACCATTTGTGACAACATGAATGTACTTGGAGGACACTGTGCTGAGTTAAACAGGCCAGCACAGAAGACAATGCTGCACATTAACTATAAGTAGAATCTAAAACAACTGAACTCATGAAAGCAGAGAACAGAATGCTGGTTACCAAGGCCAGAGGGTGGGGGAAATGAGGAGATGCTGGTCAAACAGTACAAAGTTGCAATTAGACAGGAGAAATACATTATGTGTATTTAAGGGGATAGGTATATCCATTAGCTTGATTTACTCGTCCTACACCATATACGTATATCATAATAGCACTGTGTACCCTATAACTATATACAATTATAATTTGTCAAAAATAAATAATAAATGAATAGGAGGGTCTGGCTCCAAGGGCCACACTCCTTGCTTAATATGATACTGCTTGTGGCTCTGGGCTTAGTGCGTATCCTCACTTCCAGGATGAAACTGATGACTTCCATTGAGCCATTTTTCTGATTGAGAAGCCAGTAAGATATACTGGGTGCAGCTACAGTGGGGGGTTTAATCCTAACACGATGAATGAACTCCTTACATTTCTTTCTTATCCCCAACAAGCTCTCCGAATTACAGAGCTGCCCCACGTACCTCTCTGCAGAGAGTAAACAATCACATCACATACTACAACAGGGGGCCCCAACCTTTGTGGTACCAGAGACTGGTTTTATGGAAAACAATTTTTCCACTGCCTGGGGAGGTGGGATAGTTTTGATATGAGTCTGTAAGCAGATGATTTAATATGGTCTCTGTGCAGTCAAACCTCTCTGCTATGATAGTCTGTATTTTCAGCCCCTCTCCAGTACTAGCGTCACTGCCCCAGCTCCCCCTCAGATCAGCAGGCATCAGATTCTCCTAAGGAGTGTCTACCTAGCTCCCTCATGGCAGGCTTCACGCTCCTGAGAGATGAACGCAGCTGCTGCTGTGACGGGGGCAGGGCTGAGGCAGTGATGCAGGGATGGGGAGCGGTTGTAAATGCAGAGAGGATCGGCTTGCTGGCCGCTGCTCACCTGCTGTGCAGTCTGGCTCCCAAAAGGACATCGACCAGTACCTGTTGGTGGGAGCTGGGGACTGCAGTACTGTATGAATGCCTATCAAATGGAATCAGCTGAACTAATCAGTGCTACTGTTCAGTGATTCAGAGACTGTCTACCCGACCTAGATTTGAGTACTGGTCCTCCACTTACTTACCAACCACGTGATCAAGGCAGGCTGTACGGTAAGAGGCCTACCAAAATCAGTTTATCTGCATTCAAATCCAATTTAAAGATTTTGAACCTTGTAATTTAAACTGTTTTATTCTAGTTAGTTAACTTCCCTGTGGCCTACTTCCGTCTTTGCTAAAATGGAGATAACAGAGTACCCACCTCGAGGGATTCTTGGTGAGAAGATTAAATCAGGCAACACAGCAAAGTACTATGAATACCACAGGACACCCAGTGGCACTCAGTAAGGGTCAGCTGCCATCGTGATCCTCGCCACAATCATCATCACCTTCTTTTTGGATGGGTTGCTCAGCTTCCTTAAGACACACTTTCCTTTATGGAATTTGCAATAATAACACTTATTTCACAGCACTGTGAAAGTTAATGAACTAATACATAAAAATGCTTAGCATGGTACTTTGTTAGCTAATGACAATAGTAACATAATAGTGATTAAAATAATTTGTCTATCTATTCCCTATGGTTAGACTTTTCTGTTCAAAAATCTTTATATCTTTGTGACTATGTAACAACTCTGAGAAGTCTAGTGTCTTAGTCAATGGTATGGATTTTAAAATGGTATGGATTTTAAAAAATTCTTGCTAATTTATCCTATAGAATTATTATTTCAATCTCTAATCCCATCAGGAGTAACGCAGTATGTGTTTCATCTTACCAAAGGTAGAATTATCATTCTAAGAAATCTTCCCTGAGTAATTATTTATCTTATTGAAGTCATGGAAGTCAACTTTATGTGAAGAAGACTACCACCACCCCCATCACTGACAAAAATCAAACCTAAGTTTTATGTTACTAAGATACAGAAGACAGACTGATAGACTAGCAGGAACAGCAACACACTTCCTAAGAAAAACAGTGAATCAAAAGTACTGAATAATGAACAAAAACTGATATGAACATACTCCACTGTGATGCTGTAAGGTGAAAAATACAACATCGTGATGGACATTGTGCCCTCAGCAGCACAGGAAATGAATCAACACCAACGTTCACAGACTCCCAACAAAAACCCAGTTGTTAGTATGTTTGAAGGATTCACTTTTTTCATTAAATGAAAAAGTGGGCAGGGTACGGTGGCTCATGCCTGTAATCCTAGCACTCTGGGAGGCTGAGGCGGGTGGATTGCTTGAACTCACGGGTTCAAGACCAGCCAAAGCAAAAAGCGTTACCTCATCTCTACTATAAATAGAAAAACTGAGGCAAGAGGATCACTTGAGCCCAAAGAGTTAGAGGTCGCTATTAGCTATGATGCCATGGCCCTCTACCCAGGGGGACAGCTTGAGACTCTGTCTTAGAAAAAAAAAAAAAAAGTATATTTTGAGGGCTTAAAATATCCATGCCCCACAAAGTTCTTTCTGATGGCCATATGGGATCAGTCTTAAAAGAGACCCCTGTGAGAGGCTCCAGAGGCCGTGGGGAAGCAGCTTCTCCCTGGGCAGGAAGTGATTCTTAATAGAAGGAGCATATTAGTCTAGAAAGTGCTGACAAGTTTAAAGAAAAAAAAAAAAACAAAACAGTGGAAACACACTAACGCAGATTCATTCTGGTCATTTTCTCTTCATTCTGAACACAAATGGGGGAAAAGTTGCTAATAAAAATGCAAAACTCACCACTGCAATCTCTGGAGATCTCTCAATGGTAACATGTTTGCCTCTGGAGGGGGGACCTATTGCTGGGGTTCTAGGGTAAGAGACATACTTTTTACTGTCACCCTTTGGCACTGTTTGAGTTTATTAAAATCCTGAATGTTTTATTTATTTTAATAATTCATGATAAATATGTAAGCATATAAATAAATAAAATGTGCTGGGGATATAGACATTTTGGTTATTACAACTTGGGATGCCAGGGAGACCTGTCACTAGCATTTGGCGGACAAAGACAAGGGCTGCTGTTAAACATCCAACAATGGTCTCTGTGACCAAAATGACCCAGCTCCACCAGTGCTGCTGTTAAGAAGCCCTCCTCTCCACTATAGGCCTTTATGGAGAACACCAACACACCACGTAGGAATTACATGGACAGCTGCTGAAGCTGCCTCTCGGTCCTGCGCCACTCCAGACACAGCACACCAAGCAAAGAGATGGGATGGAAGTGACCCTGCAGACTGCCCCTTCCCCAGCAGGTTCCTGCCTGGTCGAGGAAAAGCAGCTCCAGGCAAGGGTGGAAGCACGGGCAAGACCAGACCCATCCTGCCGCCTCAAGCCTCGGCAGGGAGGTGACCGTCAGGCCCCGTCTTCATGGGCCTATGTGGGCAGGGAGGGGATTTAGGGCTGTACTGCCCCCCTTATTCGTGTTCAAAAATATTTGGTTAAAAGCTATTCACGCTTTCATATATTCAAACTGTTATGTTCTAATCCAGTGGCATCATTCAGTGGTCTATTTAAAACTCACAGGCTTCCATTAATTGAGGAGAGAGGATGGTGACCAAGGGAGGAATGCGTCTCATGAAGCAGTATTTGCTTGGAGGTCTTCAGGCCCCCAGGTATCCTTGACAAGATGATCCCCAAAAGAACTTATGAAAGGGCCACTGATGGCAGAAGAAGAATGACTCTTGTCTCCTTGAAATACACAGTAGAACTTCCAAGGTTTACCCCCTCCAACATTGACCATCTCCTTAAGTTGACCTTATTTTCATAGACCAGACATGCACCACAGGTATGTGTCAGTACGGTAGGCCTGGTCTCATTGCCGTATCTTGCCTAGTGTGTCACAGCCCCTTGTGAGGTCAGCGTACACAGGTTTTACTGTAATTAATTAATTACAACATCTCCCTATATTGTGCACATTTTTTTCTCTCTCTCTCCCTCTCTTTTTTCTCTTCAACATATTTTCTATACTTGTTCATTTCTGCATTAAAGTGTATGGCAACAAAAAACCTGTAATGTTTAAGCAGGAAGGGATCTTAAAAATTATCTAACAAAATGCTTACAGTTTTCAGATAACAAAAATGTATAACATATAGGCATTTCTGTGTAGCAAGCATTATTCTCAATACTTTATTCCATTAATTCCTTTACTCCCCCCAAATACCCGACGGGATACATACTGCCATGGCTGCCATTCTACTGAGGAGGAAGCTGGGACACAGAGAGGTTAAGGTCCATGTTGTGGCAGGCAGGGCCCTGAGACAACCATCAATCAGTCAGGCCCTGGTATCAACCTTTCCCACTGAATGCAGGTGGAGACTGCAACTCGCTTCTAGTTGACAGTATAAGGCAATAGTGATAGAAAAGACAGTCCCACGATTGTAGTGTGTTATATTAGGCACTATTGTAGCAGATGGAGTAGACGGAAGCGTCTCCTGCTAGCCTTAGAGAAGCAAGCTGCCATACTATGAGAAGGCTTTCCCAAGAACCAGATGGCAAGGAACTATGGGAACAGCCCCTAGCTGATGCAAGAAAATGGGGACATCAGTACTGTAGCCATAAGGAACCAAATTGTATCAATAACCATGAGATTGAAAGAGGATCCCAGGCTAAAAAAATAAAAACAACAAAACAAACAAACAAAAGACCAGCCCTGCCAACACGTAGATGCCGTGTTAAGATATGTGTTTTACAGCCTCATAAAACTCTGATCATAGGACCCAGCTAAGCTATGCTTGGGCTCATGACTCACAGACACTGTGACATTGTAAGTGTATATTGCTTTAAGCCACTAAGTCCATGGTAATTTGTTATCCAGCAATAGAAAAATAATAGGCATGTACAAGATTACAAAGCAAGTAAAAGGAAGAGCAGGGATCCAAACCCTGATGGGCAGGGTCCACTATCCGTTCTTTAACCACAAGCACTGAACTAGTAACAGAGGCAATCTCTGGGGCAGAGGAAGGTGAATTATTTTGTGTATCCTATTTAATTTTTCTTCACTTCATTTTTCACTCTCTTACACAGCACATACTTCTGCAAGCACATACATTGTTTATTTATTATCCCTCTGACTAGAACATGAGATCAACCTGAGCAAGGATTTCTGAGTATTTCATCCACTGTTGTACTCTCATCACATAGGAGGATGGCAGGCACCGAGAACGAACACAGCCACTGCGGCTCGGAGACTGCTCGGAGTCCCTGGTCAGCTGTACTAGTCATCTTGATTCTTCCCCCTTTCCTATAATAGTGCCCTCGGCCATAGGACTCTGCAATTCCTTCAGGGCAGTTTGACTTAACTGGCCAATGGCTAGAAGTGAAAGGGGCAGGTACAAGCCCATGACTTTAGAGGCAGCACCTGCTTCCATTGACCTTTCTTGCCTTTCTGCCATTGCCAGAGAAGAGCACGCCCTGATTAGTTTGCTGTCCAAAAGAGGTAAAAAATTCAGACTCGACATAGGGTATCCAACCTTTTCTTTTCTCTACTGTACACTGGAAGAAGAATGGTTGTCTTGGGCCACACCTTAAATATACCAATACTAAGGAAAGGGGATTAGCAAGAAAAAGGTCTTTGCATACTTTTTGTGATATCCGATATCAGAGATAAGCAAAAAAAAAAAAGCCCTCACAAAGTCAGCACGTGGCCAGTGGGCCCAGCTTGGACATCCCTGTAGCCATGAGCTGAGCTTGGATCAGTCAACCCACAACCTATGAGCATTTGAACAAGAACAAGTAATTGCTGTAGGCCATGAATTCTGATGCAGTTATGCAGCATTATCACAGAATCTGAAAGTTCTTTGGGCTTCTGGTCCACCAGAGGCCTTATTAACATGGTATTTCACAGGACTGGTATTCTGGGGACTAGAGCATAGGAGGCATAATTAATGCTTTAACAGGCCCTTTGTTGGCTATAGGTTGTTTTGTAACCACTAAGCTAAAAGAAGCTTTTGGCACAGGATATGCCAAGGTCATAATTCTGATGAGATAACCAAACCAGCCCATACATGTGTACTTCTGAAATTGAGGCATCACAAAAAAATTCCATTATGCAGGATAAGAGGGAGAATGGAAGTGTAAACTGGAGCCAGGAGTTCAACAGCTAAGAAAGCCCACCTCAATGGAGAGCCCACGATGGTTAATTGTCTACCTTTAAGATCTGAAAAGACTAAAAAGATTTTGAGGTTTTGTAGGCCTAAGTCTCTGGCCATACTTTAAAAATAGTGTATTATTGTCCATAATTTAGTCAAAACTGAAAACAGATCAAAGTCAGATCTATCTGATGTAATTTTCCCCAGATAAGGATGCATAAGAGTGTTAAAGCTTAATGTTACGGACACTACAGAAGAGGCAGGAAGCTGTTAGCTAGGTGGAGCTGTCCATTCACAGAGGCTGGCCAGTCCCTGAGGGCTGATGGGATGATGGCCGGGGAAGGCGGCTCAGCACAGTGGCTACTGCATCTCTGCCAGTAGAAATGGCAAATTATTCTTATTTATTGGAGCCTACTATATGCCAGACTCTCTCTGCTAAACTTGTGTTTCTATATATTACCTTCAATCACTATAATGATCCTAACAAGCTATGGTGCAAACGTTGATGTCGCCTCAAAATTCGTATGTTAAAACTTCATCCCCAGTGTGACAGTGCTAGGAGGTGGGGCCTGTGAGAGGCAGAACCCTCATGAATGGAATTCGTGCCCTTGTAATCTGCTGAAGAGACCAGAGTCGTCCCCTCTCCCGCGACGTGGTGAGGATTCAGCAAGACCCCTTCTGAGAAGAAGAGGGTCCTCCCCAGACACCAGACTGTGAGAAATGCATTTCTGTTGTTTACAAGCTACTTACTTAGTTCATGGCATTTTTTACAGCAGGCTGAGTGGACAAAGGCAGGACTCTCACGGTCATGATACAGACACAGCTCAGAAAAGTGAAGTTTGTAGTGGGAGGACAAATAGCTATCACGGTAAATTAGGAGGGAATGAAATCGAGGGCTCCGACCTTGAGGTTTAAAGTCTTCCTACAAGATCACACCACTCCTCGGGTTTCTGAACAAAGGCGGCTTCCTTTCTTTTCTGTTTCTTTTGCTTCTTTTGGACTTAAGATTTCTAATTTACCCAGCCTGTATGCACTCACCATTATTGTCATAAATTATACAATAAATCCACTCAGAAACACCACGGTCCCCAAGCCTCTTTTACTAAATACAGTCACGTTTACTTGTCTACTGTTTGCCAGCACAGCCTCTGGCTGAAGCAAGGCCAATCCCACTGGGTTCACCAGCCCCCTGAAGTCAGACGAAGCTGGTTAGCTGCACTATTCTTTAGTTATGAAAATAATCTGGAAGGTTGGCTAGCTGTTGCACCCTGGTGGCCCTGTAATTCAAAGTGCCCTGTTATCTCTGCGCACAGATTCACCCCTACTCCGAGAACAACAGCAGTAATAGAATACACTGGCGTCAGCCCTTCCTAAAAGAGTTCTGTGAATGCAGAGCCCTTTCAGAAGCTCTGACACTCATCCATCATAAAGCATTGCCTGCTCACTCTGTGTATGTCAAACACAAACACCTACTCAGCCATTTGAAGTAATGGATAATAGCAATACACAGACCAAAAGTCCATCATTCAGGGAGCATCACCAAGCATCCAGCCTCCTGCTGAGCTGAGAGTTTACACGAAAGCTGACCAGGGGATAACTTGTTCTCAAAGGGCTCTCTTCTCTAAAAATGTTTCAATCTCCAACTGTAAAAAGTGATTATGGGCGGTGCCTATGCCGGAGGTGGCAGGTTCAAACCCAGCCCTGGCCAAAAACTGCAAAAAAAAAAAAGATTATGAAGGCATCACACGCAAGTAGCATAGTAACAATAATAATAAGTAATGCATAAGAGGGAATCTGTTAGCACAAGTCCTGTCCCAAGTGCTGCAGGCAACCGTGAGCTAGAAATCCTCCCTGCACACCCTGGACATCATGCCCATCTGTTCAGCCATTCTCCCTTCCTTCCACTAATGAGCACTTACACTTAGTTTGTACTTAGCTTTTTTCTTTCACCAATCTTAAAGATCTTTCTATATTAGAGAAAACAGTGGGAAGTAAAGTCTTAAGTCAATTTCACTTGAAAAGTGAAAGATACCTCACTAAGAAGTATTAACTTCAAAGAAAACAGACCTGTAACCATAAACCACTTTTGCTCATTATAAATGGATTCCAGCAGATACAGTGAAGAAAGGGAACATCGCTGGGGACCTGAGAACAGACAAACAAGAGCCCACAGGAATTGAGGCTGCCTGGGTATAAGAATTCTGTTTCTTACTTCCTTTTCCTCTTCTTCTTGATAGGAATAACAGGCATATTGAAGTGTGTAGGTCAGCTTCTGTGCCTCCACAGTGCTGGTGCATGTGAAGTTACGATAGACAATGCTTTCTTTAGTTCTGTTTTTAAGTTTTACATATGAAAAAAATTACTCATACCTCCCTTGTTTCTTCAATAGAATATAGCTTCCAAAACCTTAAAACTTACTCTGGATGATGAATATAAAATGCACTTAGAGGCCGGACTAGGTGGTTCACACCTATAATTCTAGCACTCTGGGAGGCCAAGGCAGGTGGCCAAGGCTCCTTGCTTGAGCTCAGGAGTTCCAGACTAACCTAAACAGGAGCGAGACCCTGTATCTACTAAAATACAGGAAAAGTAGCCAGGTGCTGTGGTGGGCACCTATAGTCCCAGCTACGTGGGAGGCTGAGGCAGGAGGATTGCATGAGCCCAGGAGGTTGAGGTTGCTATGAGCGAGGTACTCTAGCAAGAGCAGAGTAAAACTCAAAAAACAAACAAAACAAAACAAATAATAAACAAAAACTCCACAAATACACCTAGCATACATAGTGGCATTTGATTTATCACAGCAAGACTAGGAAAAAAATGATGCATTTATTAAATTTCAAATGTACACGGCATTCTGCTCCTGCCCTGGGCTGCAAATCTCTCTAGAAATCCTTACTGAACATCTGCTATGATTGGAAACTGTGCCACGTGGGCCAGGGAAGAGCAGTGAAAATTCACAACTCACTTTCAACAGAGGTGGACAGTTTAGGTGTGGCCATGAGGGTCATACTAAAGAGTAAGGGTACAAATTTAAAAATGTAAAGACCTATCTAGTTGACTGTACCATCTAGTATAATGGCGTGGCTTTTCATCAATCCCTGAGAACCTGTTTGAAACAGCCTGCTTTTAAATTGAGGGATACATGAATTTCAGTCCATGAGGCCTGAAGGGCCCCCAGAAACTGTGGTAAAATGAGAGGCATATGTAAAGGGTCATTGGTAGAAAAACACAGAGTATTATTTTTTTGCCAGAACAGAAAACACACTAGGTTTCAGATATTCTCACATCAAAATTCACAGGGGAAGAGCTTCTAACCTCAGGCATTGTTCTGAGTTGGGGACAGGCAATAGGGCTGCTCTTTTTATGGGCAGCTCTCTGTAGCCCCTCAGGGCATCCTCCAGTGTGGTAACAGCAGGGATCCATTGATTTAATGCTGCGTGGTGTAGGCAAGGTCGGTTATGCATTTCTGAAAAGCCCACTGTTCTACATGAAAATGCTGAGAGCCTATTTCCTATTACTTTAAATGGGAAATATTTTGATACGCTACATGTTAACTCAAAAGTCTTAATTTACCAAAATGTAATTAAGACAGAGTAATATACTAATACATAAATCATTACCTATCATTTTTTATTTTTTTGAGACAAGAGTCTCACTATGTCACCCTCAGTAGAGTGCAATAGTATCATAGCTCACGGCAACCTCAACTTCCTGGGCTTAGCCCATTAACTATCATTTTAAGATTCTTCTTGATGATCAAACAAATGTTTTGTGAACTATTCATGTACATTTTTTTTTTTTATATAAACATGGAACTGAGCCTTACCTATATTCTACAGAGTATAAAAAAGCAAGACATGTTCTACTGGAGGAAAATACCCCAAACCTGTTCAATAAGATGAAAGCTGCAGGGTATATCTGCGGTTCCTGGGAGCAACGCTGGGTGCAGATGGCACATGGGGTAAGTACAACCTATGTGGTCCGCGTTGCCTGTGAAGAGTAATTACCAAAGAAATGCTTCCTGAGGCTGCAAAGATCGTATAGAGTGAAAACAGGAGTGGCTTGAGGAAGGGGTGGTATCTTGAGAAAAGCAAGAGAAATAAGAATGAGCTCGATTAGTAAGGAAACTGACAGATTTGATAAAGAGAAACAATGTCAAGTGAGGGTTAGATAAAAGAGATGGAGGTATCTGGACTTCATCTAAAGCAGAAAGACGGTAAGCCAGAGTACAAACAGACCAAGGCAAAGTCAAAGGACTCATCACATCACACAGAATAGTCTGTTAAAGACAGCATCCCACAAGGGAAACACACTAAGGATGACAACATGACAGAACAGTGACAGTGGATAGAGGGAACAGGACTTCATATAGACACAGAGTTTGAAAAGGAATAGGAGCTTTCACAGCTGCCCTGGGTTAACTGTGCCTCTCCACAATCGGGTGGGCCATGCAGAGAGGTAGGCAGACCCTCAGGCTCTGGAAGCTGAAGCTCACCACCCACCCTGGGGAATGCATCACAACAGAATTCAATATTTTTATCGCAAATCAAACAAATGCCTACTTGTAACAATACAAACAACTAACCTCTATTGGCAGCTAATCTAGTTTAATGACAATTAGCCTATGGTATAGTTATTTACAACATGAGCTTGTTTAGTGCTCGTGAAGTCCCTATGCTCGGTTAGTACTACAGCTACCTCTATTATCACACTTAGCCTGGTGACAATATGACAATATGTGGTCTTCTAATAAAGATGAGGGTAGACATCATCATCATTTTATGCTCTAGAGTTGTTAACATTTATAAAAACATCTTGGAGAAAGAGACCAGGGGCTATACTAAGCCATCGTTCTGAACATGATCTCATGTTTGGACTCCAAAAAAGGAATGAGGAGCTCACAAAGTAATTCCTATTTCTGTTCTGGATTACCTTTATGTTTCAGTTCTTTTTTTTTTTTTTTTTAATTAAATCATAGCTGTGTACATTGATATAATCATGGGGCATCATTCACTAGCTTCACAGACCGTTTACCAAGTTTCACATATACCCTTGTAAGATGCACCGCTGGTGTAATTCCACCAATTCCCTTCCCTCTACCCACCTCCCCCACTCCCTCCCCTCCCTTTCCCCCTTCCCCCTATTCTTAGGTTGTAACTGGGTTATAGCTTTCATGTGAAAACCCTAAATTAGTTTCATAGTAGGGCTGAGTACATTGGGTACTTTTTCTTCCATTCTTGAGATACTTTACTAAGAAGAATATGTTCCAGCTGCATCCATGTAAACATGAAAGAGGTAAAGTCTCCATCTTTCTTTAAGGCTGCATAATATTCCATGGTGTACATATACCACAATTTATTAATCCATTCATGGATCGATGGGCACCTGGGTTTCTTCCGTGACTTAGCAATTATGAATTGGGCTGCAATAAACATTCTGGTACACATATCTTTGTTATGATGTGATTTTTGGTCTTCTGGGTATATGCCCAGTAGAGGGATTACAGGATTGAATGGCAGATCTATTTTTAGATCTCTAAGTGTTCTCCATATCTCTTTCCAAAAGGAATGTATTAATTTGCATTCCCACCAGCAGTGCAAAAGTGTTCCCTTTTCTCCACATCCGCGCCAACATCTCTGGTCTTGGGATTTTGTGATATAGGCTAGTCTCACTGGAGTTAGATGGTATCTCAAAGTAGTTTTGATTTGCATTTCTCTGATGATTAAAGATGATGAGCATTTTTTCATATGTCTGAAGGCCGCGCGCCTGTCTTCTTCAGAGAAGTTTCTCTTCAAATCCCTTCCCCAGCCTGCGATAGGATCCCTTGTTCTATTCTTGCTAATGCGTTTGAGTTCTCTGTGGGATTCTGGTTATTAAACCTTTGTCGGAGATATAACCTGCAAATATCTTCTCCCATTCTGAGGGCTGTTTGCTTGCTTTACTTACTGTGTTCTTGGCTGTGCAGAAGCTTTTTAGTTTGATCAAGTCCCAGTGGTGTATTTTTGAAGCTGCTTCAATTGCCCGGGGGGTCCTCCTCATAAAATACTCGCCCATCCTGATTTCTTCAAGGGTTTTCCCTGCACTCTCCTCTAGTATTTTTATAGTTTCATGTCTTAAGTTCAAATCTTTGATCCAGTGAGAGTCTATCTTAGTTAATGGTGAAAGGTGTGGGTCCACTTTCAGTCTTTTACAGGTTGCCAGCCAGTTCACCCAGCACCATTTGTTAAATAGGGAATCTTTTCCCCACTGAATGTTTTTAATTGGCTTGTCAAAGATTAAATAATGGTAAGTAGCTGGATTCATCTCTTGATTCTCTATTCTATTCCAGACATCTACCTCTCTGTTTTTGTGCCAATACCATGCTGTTTTGATCACTATTGATTTGTAGTATAGTCTGAGGTCTGGTAGCGTAATTCCTCCTGCTTTGTTTTTATTTCTGAGTAATGTCTTGGCTATTTGAGGT
Source organism: Nycticebus coucang (assembly GCF_027406575.1). Classification (NCBI taxonomy): domain Eukaryota; kingdom Metazoa; phylum Chordata; class Mammalia; order Primates; family Lorisidae; genus Nycticebus; species Nycticebus coucang. Next base: position 60,194,777 of record NC_069790.1, read on the forward strand.
TTTTTCTGATTCCATATAAAACGAAGTATTGTTTTTTCCAGATCTTTAAAGTATGACAGTGGAGCTTTAATAGGGATTGCAATGAAATTATATATTGCTTTGGGTAGTATAGACATTTTAACTATGTTGATTCTTCCCAGCCATGAGCATGGTATGTTTTTCCATTTGTTAATATTTTCAGCTATTTCTTTTCTTAGAGTTTCATAGTTCTCTTTATAGAGATCTTTCACATCCTTTGTTAGATAAATTCCCAAATATTTCATCTTCTTTGACACTACTGTGAATGGGATAGAGTCCTTAACTGTTTTTTCAACTTGACTGTTGTTGGTATATATAAAGGCTACCGATTTATGAATGTTGATTTTGTAACCTGAGACGCTGCTGTATTCCTTGATCACTTCTAAGAGTTCAGTTCTTCCACACCTATAATAGTACTGAGTTGCAAAAGAGAAAAATCCCTAAAATATAAACGAATTGAGAAAGCAGGGGGAGCCAAACAGTGGCCAGCTTCCTAGAAACAAAAGAGTTTGTTTTACAGTTCAATTCTGTTCCCTTATTCTCCAACCCCCAATTCCTTTCTATCAGAAATACAGGTATTACAGTTTTAGTTCTTCTAATGTATGGATTCAAAAAGTAGCACTGGATTATAATTAGCTCAAGGTGAAGTCTGGTAATGGAACCAGCAGAAAGATGGGAGGAGTCATTTACCGTGATGCTTTAAGGTTCTAATATTTTGACAACAAAAATGTTATCAGCTTAAATACCAGAAGAGTTTACACGAGATATTTTCAGCACATCTGTAACAACAAAAGAAAATACAATTAGGTCACCTACCATCCAGTTCAATTTTCTAATTTTGGGTGGTTATTTCACTAGTCACACAGACTCACACAGGGCAGAAAATACTTTCCAGCATTCTCTCCTTTGCAAAGCTAATAATCTCTTTAGATTGAGTCTTAAATACATGTTACCTCAGTTAATGCTGTTACAGAAAGTTTGTGATTATTACAGTTAAACAGTAAGAATCTCCTAACTCAGAATCACCTTCCTCTTACCTCAAGGTAAATTAAGGAGAAATAAGTAGCAGGAGGAAAAAAACCACAAGGATGAGACTGTGTGATACACAAAAGATCTTTTCTTAAAAACACTGGTAAATTGCCAGGATGAGAATGTAGGTTTCAAGGAGAGTGCTCAAATTTTCTCAATACCAAAGTGACATTTCAAAAGAAAAGAGGAAAAAGCTCCACATGGAAAATAATATGGTAGTTTCCTCGATGATTTCTACAATGTCTTTCTTTAAATCTTGACTTAGTTTCAAAGCTTATAAAATTTTAAGAGTCATAGGTAATAAGGTAAAATACAAAGAAGTTTTAATAGCTGACAGAAGCAAGGAGATATAAGCAAAGAACAATTCATTGCCAGAGATTAAAACCCCAAATAGAAAGAAGTGAAAATAGATTAGTTTAATAATATCAGCTGGTCTGTCTTCCTTAAAAGAATAAACCAGAAGACCTGCTCCATCCTCTCTGAGGGAGGCAATGGGCAGGAACCTGCAAAGAAGAAGGGAGGGACCAACGTAAGAGACAGTAAGGAAGGGGCTTTGGGGCTGGAAGGAAAACCTGGCCTGCTGAACCAGGAAGTCTGGAGGGCCCAGGAGAATGTGGGTGCCAAGTAACCGGGGTAACCAATGTCCAATACGAAAGGGCAATGCTGCCAGGAGGCACAGGGAGGCCAATGAAAGACTTGCAGCCAATTTCAAATGGAGTATTTAATACCCCTGCAGGCCTCTGTCTCCATTTCTCTCTCTCGTCTTCTCCTGACCAGAGGGACCCACTTCCAACTCTCTCTTCTTTGTTCCCCTGAAACTTGTGTTGGTCACTTTTGCTTTCAATTACTGCCGCTTCAGTTGAACTTTCTAGCTGAGCTGAGTAGTTGAACCAGGTCAACTGGGTTCAGGGAACCAGAACCCCTGACCCTCAACACAAAAGAATAAGGGAATTTGGGTTTTGTTTAGATGTAAATCAAAGCCTGTGTTTGGGGTTGAGGTGACTTGTTTGTTTTTCCACCGATTTTGATTAATTGGCTAGGTACTAAATTAAGTAGTTTCATGGCGCATGTTATTTTTGCTACTTAGCAGGGCTGGACAAAAGTAAAATTCTGCTGCATTGGTGCCCTGAGTGACTGGCCAGGGCATGAGACAATTCCAGGAGGCCGACCATCCATTTCTTTGTGGGTGACTGTCACTGTGTGAGTGACTGTCACTGTTCATTCTTAGAGGATTATTTACTGTACACCCAGCACATGCTGAATGCGAGAGGGAGCAAAGAAACGGTCACAACTTCTGCTTCCAGCCAGGATCAAGGAACACAGAACTTGCTCTCCTGCCCAAGGCAACTAAAACACCGCAGAAAATACATAAAATAATGGCTCTCAAGAACTTAAATATCAGGTAAAGAACAGTGATTCCTGAGAAACAAGAGAACAAAAAAGCTGAAAGCTATGATTGTTCCATTTTATTGCCTGAAGAAAGTTTTCAGGTCACCATGTAGAGAGGGGAAAACCAGAAGTCTAGTAATCTCTAAGAGTTGAAGCTACATTGCTGGGAGTCCAGGGAAACCAAGGTTACTATAATAAGCAAAGGAGAGAATTAGAAACAAAATCTCTACCAAAAGATCATAAAGATTTGCAGATTGTTAGCTAAGGTCTGCAAATCTTAAAGATTTGCAAAAAGTCCCCCTTGATGATTAAGTACTATCAGTGCATAAAGTTGAGGAAACTACCCAATACTAGACAAAGAACCACCCAAAATACCAGAGAGAATAGTGTCCAGAGCTCACGCAGGGACAAGAGGCCCTCCCAATAGCCTGAGTCAGAAATCTCATAATTCTCAGGGCATGGTTTACAGGACAAAGAAGTCCTTTTCTTCTGGAGTACAGAAAAATTTACCCAAGACTAAATGCAGTTCAGGTCCTGCCTATCAAAGTGTAAAAGCAAGACCAAAAGGATGAAACTATTTCAAGTAACTTGAACATGTCACTGAACAAGCTGAAGAATATTTTTAGGAATTTAAAAATACCCAGAATCTGGCAAGAAAAAATTCACAATATATGGTATTGAATAAAAAATTACTAGGCACACAAAGAAGAAAGAAAATATAACCCTTAACTGGGAAGAAAAATAACTGATTCAATCAAATCAACCCAGAAATGACAAAAGAATTTGTAGAAAAGGAAATTACACAGGAATTCTATTTGGTAAAGCATCCACAAAAAGACTACCATGTTAAGAAATGGTATAGAAGAGATTCTTTTTTAAAAAAATAATTCAGAACAAAGTTTTAGACATAATACCTGCAACATATGAGAAACACACCGAACAAGATTTATGACATTAACCTTCTTCTTGAAAAGATTAGTCAGCCTGAATAGATAGCAACAGATATGCTTTACAATAAAACAAGGAGGGAAAAAAAGAAAAAACTAAACAGAGAATCGGCAAGTCACGTGACAAAGAGTAATCAAGCGGGGGTGGGGGGCAAAACAGGTCATTGTTGCCCCTGAAGGAGAAGAACAGGAGTGAAAGGCAGAAAAAATTATATTAGGAAACAGCAGTCTAAAATTTTCCAAAATGGATGAAAATTATAAAGTAACATCCAAGAAGTATAATGAACCCCAAGCACAAAAGCATGGTAAAAGGCACGTCAAAACATAATAATCAAATTACTTAAAACCAGGGATGAGGAGAGTATCTTAAAAGCAGCAGGAGAAAAAAGACACAAATGAGATGGAAGGGCACGGGGAAGGCAGACAGCAGATTCTGCCGTCCAGTATGACGCAAGATGGCAAGATCATCTCAGTAGAGGAGGAAAAACCATTTGACAAAATCCAACATCCATTCTTGATAAAAACTCTCTTCAAACTAGTAACAGAAAAGCACCTCCTCGACCTGCTAGAGGGAGTCTAAAAAATCCTAAAGCTAACCTCATCCTGAATGGTTAGAGATGAAGGGTTTTCACCCAAGATCAAGCATAGCACAAAGATGCCCATTCTTACTACTTCTACCCTTTATTTTCTTGAGATAGAGTCTGACTCTATTGCCCTGCGTAGAGTGCTGTGGAGTCACAGCTCACAGCAACCTCAAACTCTTGGGTGAATCAAGTGATCCTTTTGCCTCAGCCACCAGAATAGCTGAGACTACAAGTGCCCACCACGATGCCCAGCTATTTCTTATCACTTCTATTCAATATTGTACCTGACGGGTTAGTCAGTGTCAAAAGGGTAAAAAAAGAAAAGAAAATACAGCAGAATGTCTGTAAGTGACCACCCAAGGGACTGTAACAAACTGGTCAACCTAAGCAAGTAGTCAACCCGAGGATCTAGGCCACTGTACTGATACATGTGGTACATGTCCTGTCTGGTCTAGGTCAACTTGCGGAGGTGGCTAATCCAGGCAGGGGTAAACTAGGAGGTTCTAGTGCATAGGGACTAAATGTTGAAAAGGAAGGAAAACTCCTTTATGGGCAGATGACATGATCATTCACATAGAAAATTCATGTGATCTACAAAACAGCCACCAGGATTAGTTATTTTAACAAGATTGCAGGATTCAAGATGAATTTATAAAAAAAATCAATTGTACTTTCATGTACAATTAAAATTTTTAAACAAACTATCACTTATAATAGCATAAAAATATTAAATAGTTATAAATCTGTCCAAAGATGGGCAAGACTTATATATTTATAACTATGAAATATTGTTAAGAGAAATTAAAGAATATTTAAATAAATGAAGACACATACTGTATTCATAGATAGTCAAAGCTCAAGATTACTAAAATGCCAGTCATCTCCAGACTGATCTATAAATTTAATATAACCCTATTCATTTCCCCCCCTTTTTTGTAGACATTGACCAGCAGATTCTAAAATTCATATGGGAATGCAAAGGATATAAGATAGCCAAACAACTTTGGAAAAGGCCAGGCATAAGTTGAAGGATGTATATAACCTAACTTCTAAGATTTATTATAGAGCTATGGTCATTACAAAAGTTTTGAGATACACAAAAATCAAGAAATGTAATATCCACACAGAAGGAAAACAAATGAAGCCCTCCCAGCAACACTGATAAGCCAAGCAAGTTGAAACTTGCATGGGTGAATCAGAAAAGACAGTGAAAGTGAAATAATGGACCAGAACATAGTCTGTCTCAAAACTGTCATGGTGACCCACGTAGTCAAGACAGTGTGGTAGTGACATCAGGATGAAATAATCTTGATTATTCACAGCATAATCAACTGATTTCCAACAAAGTTGCAAGGGCAATTTGGCAGAAAAAGAACAGTATTTTCTGTTCTTTCAGCAACTGGTTACTGGAGCAATCGAAAAACTATATGCCAAAATATAAAAAGGAACTTTAATCTACTTCTGGTACCATAAATAAAAATGAACTAAAAATGGATCATAGAACTAAACATGAAACCTAAAACAACAAAACCTCTTGAAGAAAACAGAAGAAAATCTTTGTGACCGTGAGTTAAAATAACGTCAAATTATGTTCTTTACTCTTCTAAAGGAACTGAAGAGAATGAAGAAGGCAAGCTAGAGACTGGGAGAAAATATGTGCAAATACCTGAAAAGGTTCTGAAGGAGCTAAGGAAATTTGTGAGTACTTGGAACTAAGAAGAATATTTTGACTTAAAGGCCATTCACAATCAAAAAGCACTGGAGGGGCTTTCCCTTTATCTGCATAAAACCAGGCTGACCTGATGGGGTGGGGATGGGGGGAGAGGGCAACTGATTTCCTTTTCCCCCCTGAATGCCAGCAGACCTGGCCCAAATCATACAAAACACAAAAGACCTGTTTCTCAGGTTAATTTACAAGTCAATCTGCCACTCACCACCTATACCTCACATCCTCCCCCTCCTTCCAAAATGGCACCTGTAAAGTATCTGGTCATCACTGAGACACTGAGCAATCGTTCTGGTGATTCCCCCATGTGCATGGTATTTAGAAATAAACATTTCTCTTATTAATCTCCCTTAAATGTGAGCTGATTTTTCAGAGATCTTTCAGGGGAAAAGGGCAAGTTTCGCCATGATCCCTACAGTTCTCTATCCAGAATATATAAAGAACTGTCAAAATTCAATGATCAGAAAACAAATCACGCAACAAAAAATAAAAAAGATTTTGAATCAACACTTCACCAAGGAAGACACATGGATGGAAAATAAGTACCTGAAAAGATGGTCAACATTGTTAGCCATTAGAACAACGCAAATTAAAACCACTATGAGATATTGATACACACACATTATAATGCCTGAAATTAAAGATGGGTAACAACTAGATCTCCACACACTGATGGTGGCAATGTAAAATGGTACAACATTGGAAGGCAGACTGGCCATTTTTAAAAAGTTAAGCATATATCCATCCAATATGTAATCTAGCCTTTCCATTCCAATGTGTTTATTTATCTAAGGGAAAAGGAAATATGCCCACACAAGTAATTTTACATGAATACTCATTGCAGCTTTAGTTGTAATAGCTGGAAACAACAAAACCAAAACTTCAAATGTCCATCAACAGGTGAATGGTTAAAAAGACACGCGGGATACATTGTATTTCATACAATGTAATAACACTCAGCAACAAAAAGAATGAACTACTGGTGTCAGCAACAGCGCAGATAGATCATTATACTCCCTGAAAAAAAGGCAAATCCTCCCCTCACAAGAGTATACACCCTCTGTCTCCAATTATAGAAAATGTAAGAAAATGAAAACTAATCTGTGATAGAATCGTATGTACTGACCCGCCCAGGTAGAATTGACCTACCTAGGAAGGATCAAGTGCATAATGTCCCACCCAGGAAAAAAATGAATGCACCAATCCCTGCCCCCAACCTTTTACATCCCCGTCTGCCACAGCCCACGTGTGGAATTCTCTGCCGGTCAGGGAACTCATCTGACCAGCACCCAGGTGGAATGAAGACCACATTGACCAAACTGAACCAGGACTCGGTTTTCCTTTTGTTTTGCACCTTGGAATAATCTTTCATCTTTGGGTCCTTAGCCTCTCAATCTACAGTGAGAATAAGTGACAGAGTCAAATGGGGTACCCGTCCAAATAGAACCAACTTGCCTAGGAAGAAACGAGTACATGGATGTCCCGTCCAGGAAAGAGTAATGTGCCAATCCCTACCCTTCCGACCCTTTAAATCCCACCACCTTAACCCACGTGCTGACTTCCTTCTCAGACTCAGCCCACTTGCACCCCAGGGGAATAAAGGCCAGTGTTGCCCACGCAGAACCTGGATTCTGTTTCCTTTCATGTCACATTTCAGAATAATCTTTTCTTTTTGGTCTTTGATCTCTCAGTAAGCAGTGGACAGGGACAGAAGCAGAAAGATGGAGGGGATATACAGCTTACAAAGAAGTATGAAACATTCAAGGGGATGATGGATGTATTCAAAACTTATCAAAACTTATCAAATTGTATACTTTAAATACGTGCAATTTGTAATGTGTCAATTATACCTTAAAGTGATTATTATTTTTTTTTTTTTAAGAGACAGAGTCTCACTTTATCATCCTTGGTAGAGTGCTGTAGCATCACAGCTCACAGCAACCTCAAACTCCTGGGCTCAGGCGAGTCTCTTGCCTCAGCCTCCTGAGTAGCTGGGACTACAGGCACCTGCCACAATGCCTGGCTATTTTTTGTTGTAGTTTGGCAGGGGCCGGGCTCAAACCCACCACCTCCATATGGGGCTGGCACCCTACCCACTAAGCCACAGGCGCCGCACATGATTCAAATTTTTGAAAAGAATGACAGCCTCAAAAGGTGAAAATTCAGCATGAAATGCAAACTTTGTACTCTTGTTCTAAAATAGTGTTGCTAAAACTTTAGTTAACTTCAGTATTTTCTTTTAAACATAAAACCCTCAAGCTTTCCATGAATGTTATTTAAAATTTCAGAAGTATTTAAGTATCCGGACAGAAAAAAAGAAAATAACTGAATATGCTTATTCAAACTGTAAATTCTCCCCCACTCACTTTGATATGCTCCAGTTCCTTTGAGATTCTGATTTTAAAAGGTTTAAGAAAAAAGATAACTGCCAAATAGGTATTTTGAAGACATAATAGAAATAAGAAGGAATGAAGGAAGGAAAGAAGGGAGGGAGGGAGGGAAATTAACAATTAACAGCAAACATGCCAGAAAGCTCAAAGAATGACCTCAAATGCAGTTTTCCATTTTTGGCCTTTATTCTAAACTTAGATCAAGAGCTGCAATGCTTGTTTAGACAGCTATTTGCTTTTCCTCACCTGCCTTTCTTTCTCTTACCCGTGATTACTCTTATTATCCTGCCAGTCACACTAAATTCACAACTTCAGGTTGCTGGCTGTCTTCACCTTGAGCCGCAGATACTTGTGAAGTGTCAGACAACCAATACCTAAGTGGAATTATTGTAAGGAACGCTGTCTCCACCACCCACTGGGTTCTGGCCTTCTCCCTACCCTGGCTTCCAGTCCCAGACACTCTGGAACTGTGCCCCAAGTGACTAATCCCAATTCAGCAAAGGGATATTTTAAGAGGAAAGGACTTTTCTGGGGAGGTCACCACCATATTTACCTGAACTAACCCATGCTGACCACAAAGGCAGAACGATGACATGGAACATCTACTAAAATGTCCTGTTTAAAATAGGGAGAGAGAGAGACAATGTAAAATTGTATTCATAAAAAGATTTCAACCACATAAAAAAACTGACAGATGGATATAAAATAGAAAGACATGCGTAAAAATGAAAATAAAATAATTGTCAGGATTTTTATTTTTCTCCCTCCCTCCTGTTTTCACAAACTATCTTTATTGATGTTATATAGTCTTTATAGAACAAAAACCCAGTCTATTGACAGCTGCTAGCGTGAAGGCTTTTTCATGCTATCCAGCTGAAAAAAATCTGAGGCTTCTATTCATCTGGGAAAAAAAGAAAAAAATAACATTTATTTTGCTCCTGTGGTGGGTGGTTGTAGCTGGGGTGGATTTGTTTGACTGCCAATTACTGGTAACAGTTATCTGTTATACATTTTATAAGTGTGTCTAGCAATGTTCTGTCTGGAAATGTATACAGTTTAGAAAATAATCTCCCTTTCCATAGTTTGAAGAAAATTGACCCTGCTTAATTTAGTGACATGGCCCATACCTGACTATATGCAAAGCGTGTGCCATAGTAAGGTCCAGGAAGGTCTGGCCTTCTACTGTTCTCCAGGGCGTAATGCTACCATGGCGATAGTAATAAGGTAATAAGCTCCTGCTGAGTCCACTGCATCTCAGGGAAGCAAATCATGGCTGAACAAGAATGGTAAGTACCAACCAGTCCAGGCAGAGGGCAGCTTCTATGTGGAGTCAATAACACTAGCACCACGGTGGCACGGGTGGGGCATATGTACCATCTTGCTGATGGTAGTGTAAACTGGTTCAAAAGTCACGGAGGATTACTTGTCAAAATCTATGAAAATGTTCAAGGTGCACTCGACCGGCCTGTTCTAGGAACAGTTTCTGCAGAGATAACATGTGAGTGCTTAAAGGTCTGGGTGTGAACCAGGATGTGGCAGGCTTATCTTTCCAGGATGGTAAAAATTAAGAACCACCTAAATCTTCAGGAATAGGTGGGACAGATGTAATAACAGGTGTAACAGAATGGATCACCTTGCAACTGTTAAGACAAAATGAGGATTTACATAAAATGACTGGGAAAGTTGGTCATAACTGATGTAGGTGAAAAAGACACGCTGAAAACAATGTCAGTGACATTTTTCAGCGAAAGGCACACAACTCGCAAGCTCGTACTGTTTATGTGAATGACGACATAGATATCAAAGAAAAGATTTGCATGAAATTTTAATGAAAGTTACTGGAGAGGAGATTACAGTGATGCTAGAGAAAACTTTAATTTCTAAATCTACCTACTTCTCAAAATCTGGTTGCATTTTGAGAACTTTCTCATTTAATAAACCAAAAAAGATTACAATAAGATCAAATGAATTTAAAACAAGTGGAACAAGGTACTGATATAGAGAACACAGGTCCTAAGAAAAATGGAAAATGATCAAATTAAGAAAATGAATTTGGTAATACAAGTATTGGTAGTAAGGAGAGTATGTAATGTTTTCTAAAAAAAGAAAATGAGGGTATGTTAAGTGACTTTCTTTCCCCTTCCCATGCCCTTTAGCCAGAATCTAAGTTTTTGGATAAATGCAGCTATAATAGCAGACGAACAAAATGGAATACTGAAGAGAGAACCTATGGAGAGAGGTAGTTTTAACATCAAATTTTATCTTTAAGACTAAAGAGAGCTACGAGGGGAAAAACTCCAAGTTCTTGTGCAGATTAAAATAAGCACGATTATACTAATTCTGAGCACAGCCAGCAGGCTGAAGCAGGCCGGCGCACTGTCTGTCTGCAGGGTCCAGCGGTGTCCGCCCACGGGGACGCTGACTGCATCTTGCTGTGGAGCTGTCTGGGTGAGCCCACAGCCATCACTGCCTCGAGGGTGGGACCAGGATAAGACTCAGTGTCTTTCCGAATCACTTCGGATCCTAAACCACAGCCGCCCACTTCACCATCTGTTAAGTGCCATGTGGACCCTAAAAGAAAAATCCGGTTTGTTCCTAAAAATACTACTATGCCTCACAAGGAATGGTCTCCTCCAGCTCTGCCTCACAGGCCTCTGTTTTACATAACATTAAATTAGAGATGCCAATTCCATGTCAGAATGGTACAGCGGCCACACCCTGGAATGTGAAATCATAAACCTCATAAACATTCTGCCAAAATGTGCCATTTTATCTATGTGTAGCAAACTCAGTCTAAATTGCTTATGTTCCAAGCCTCCCTGACCACGAGTCAACGGAACTGGAGTGTTAATTTTGCTTGGACGTGGAGTGGTACAGCCTTTGCATCACGATGTGTAAGATTGATTTTTTTTCTACTTTGGTTAATACTAAAATCATATGTACTCACGTGTTCACATGTGTTAAAAAGAAATAAATCCTGTGGGGGGAAAATTTTTTTTTTTTTTTTTGAGGCAAAGTGTTACTGTCACCCATGGTAGAGTGCTGTGACGTCACAGCTCATGGCAACCTCCAACTCTTGGGCTTAAATGATTGATTCTCTTGCCTTAACTTCCCAAGTAGTTGGGACTAAAGGCGCCCACCACAACGCCCACCTAGGTTTTTACTTATTGCTGTAGTTATTATTGTTGTTGTTTAGCAGGCCTGGGCTGGGTTTGAACCCGCCAGCCCCAATGTATGTGGCCAGTGCATTGGCCGCTGAACTACAGACACGGAGCCATCCTGTGAAATTTTAGTGAGTACCCAGAACAGATCTTAAGAACTGTTTCTGCTATCAATGTGTGCCATTCAGCTACAAGTGTGCCTTCCATTGTCTCCTTATGATTCTTTCTTGAATATTCCACCTTGCCGGGGACACCATGTTAAGTGCTGTCTATAGATGGTGCTGGATGGACCTCCAAGGGGGAAGGAGCTAGTCTTGATCTAGTGGCATTCAGCTCCAGCAGTGTATAAACACCCCCGCCCCCATGGTGCTTACCTTCCTGCTTTTTACCCTTGACAGCAGTTCTCTGCCTGCCCACAGCCTCAGCCTCCCAGAACCCAGGAGGGGACGTCCTGCTCACAATGCCCTGCCCACCGGCTTGGGCCACTGGCAGCTAGTAGAAGACCTCCAGCTAACTAGTCCTGGACTGAATTCCAGACCACCCGCCTATGTCCTCCAAGCGTGAACCAGATATGGCCCAGGGTAACCCAATCAAGTTCTCCCCATTCTTGGGACACAGCCACACCTCCTCCAAGAGGTCTGAACCCCAAACTTAGAACAGGAGGGAGAGCCCTTCCAGGTTTGTTTCTTTCGTGTGTTCTCTCCCTCAGCCTTAGAGCATTCTTTAGAATTCTCTCTTGTAGCCTTTTAGTAGAAAATTCCTTATAAATAGTTCACAACTATACGAAACTATCGCTGTTCAAATTACAATGTAGTTTCTGACTCTAGGCTGGACCCTGATATAAGAACATTTTCTTTGTTTTGTTTTGAGACAGAATCTCACTATGTCACACAGGCTGGAGTGCTGTGATCTCAGTCTAGCTCACAGCAACCTCAGACTCTGGGCTCAGGCGATCCTCCTGCCTCAGCCTCCTTAGTAGCTGGGACTACAGGCGCCTGCCACAATGCCTGGCTGGTTTTTCTACGTTTAGTAGGAACAGTATCTCCCTCTTGCTCAGGCTCTCAAATTCCTGAACTAAAGAGATCCTCCTGCCTTGCCTCCCAGAATGCGAGGATTACAGGTGTGAGCCACCACACCTGCCAGATACAAGAACATTTGGGATAACCATCCACTGAGGAATACAGTGACTTTAAACCTCAATTTGGCCCTCAATACTGTTCCTTAATTTCATTATTCATTTCTCATGGTCAAACCTGAACACAGTTCACAGGTATTTCAGACCTTCTTTTGCGTCCTTTAGGTTCAAAGTCAACCAACCTACCCACCACCTGCTACCTGAAGATGACATCAATTGATAATCTTTAAAAAAAAGGAGGAGTTTCCTTCAAAGTCCATTTTCTTTTTTTTTTTGAGACAAAGTCTCAGTATACTGCCCTCAGTAGAGTATTGTGGCGTCGCAGCTCACAGCAACCTCAAAGTCTTGGGCTTAAGTGATTCTCTTGCCTCAGCCTCCCAAGTAGCTGGGACTACAGGCGCCCACCCCAACGCCCAGCTATTTTTGTTGTTGTTGTTGTCATCGTTGTTTAGCAGGCCCGGGCTGGGTTTGAACCCACCAGCCCCAGTGCATGTGGCTGGCGCCCTAACCACTGAACAATAGGTGCCGAGCCCAGAGTCCATTTTTTCCGTCTCTCAAGTATCCTGTTGACCTTCCTCACATTTTTCTCAGCTTAGAAGAAAAAGCTGGAGTTTCCCCTCACAAACACCAGTTTCCTATTGTCCTTTTATTGTCTTCAAAGCCATGATTTAGATGAATTACATTTAATATTTTTATGAGATATCTGAAAAGATAAATTGATGAGGAGGCTGGATACCTAAGGCTGGGACTTGGCACGTAACACACAGTATCATGACTAGTGACATCATGACACAGTATCCTAACACACAGTATCTGCCACTTTCTTTCCACCTGGACAGAATATAAGGTCTGTGAAGGTAGGAACAATGTCTTGTTTACTTTTACTTCATGGATGCTAGCATAGTAATTGTCATAAATATGTATTTGTTGAGTTTGTCCATGAATATTTAGTTTTAGTAAAAGGCAATTCACATGATGAGCTATGAAAAAAATCGCTATGGGATCAAAATACTTATACTACACAAGTGATCAAAATAATTAAGTGAATTGCTAAACAAAGTAAGAAGACAGAAATAAATATTTTAATGAAGGCAACAAATTTAGAACACCTTTACAACATTAATTTTAAAATATATGAGTTATATGATAACATAAAGCAAAAATAATGACTATGGACACAACTGAAAAATTCCCGATATAATTTTTTTTTTTTTTGTGAATGGCAGCTGACTTTTTTTTTTTTTTAATTAAATCATAGCTGTGCACACCGATATAATCATGGGGCATCATTCACTAGCTTCACAGACCGTTTACCAAGTTTCACATATACCCTTGTAAGATGCACCGCTGGTGTAATCCCACCAATCCCCTTCCCTCTACCCACGGACGTAATTTTTGGACAAAACCCACCTTGTCTAGTGGCTCTCACATTATGTCCCCTGGAGTCCTATAATTTCTTGGAAACACAACAGGAGAGTTGGGATGGGGGAGGGCAGAGGTCGAGCAGGTAAAATTTGGGATTGCTAAAATTTCATTTCAAAACAGAATTACACCACTAAACTTTTTACTTCTTTGACAGCTGTGCATACTTTAACCTCATTCTATGGGTGAAGAGCCTGAATACTCCTTAAGCATGTCTAGTTACAAATATGAAGAGGGGTAGAAGTTGGGTCTTCCAACAACCAGTTCCAAGAGTATCTTTCATTCCAGAATTTCTCAAAACTCCTTGATATACTTCCCTATTTACTACCTATCATCTCTTGGAGTCATAAATTCTGTAAGTTTATTACAAATGGTTAAGCTGTATCCCTTATATTGGGCTTAAGCCTGGTCTAATGCAAAGATAAACAGCTTTAAAGACAACAGTTGAACTCAAAAAAATAGAATAATGGTAAATATCAAAAAATAAAAAGAAAGTAAAAAAGACAAAAGACCAAAGATAAGAATACAATCACCTTTGCATTAAAAAAAAAAAAAAAAAAAAAGACAACAGTTGGGTTTAAGCTCCTCCAGTTATGGTTACATGAAAGATTTATGTGTGAGTGATTTTAATGGCAATAGCATAGAATCTGCAGGCCAACTAACTTTGTTCCTCAAACACTGCTAGGAGATTACACAAATTCCTACAATATATCCTAATTTCCCCCTGGGGTTTCAGTGGACTTAATTAAATGATAATCAGAAGTGAAATACAGAGTAATAGGATAAAAAGACAGTCTCTTCATGTTCACATTTGAAAAAAGTATTGCCTTTCCTATGAAAGGAAAAAATAAAAAGCAGAGTCACCATTGGGGACTTCATATTGTATTTCCATTATTGCCATATTATTTATACAGCAGGTTAACCTGCAACACACTGTGGATAAAATCTCTTCATTTGCTTTCTTCTTTCTTTCCTGAGTGAATTTTGTATCTAATCATCTGAAATGACAGGCTGGTATTATCAAAGCTAATGTATCTTGAGAGTCAGTAGCAGGACTAAATTTCCTTTTTTCATTATTTTTGGTAGAACACACAGACCTTAGGGGTAAAGCTATCAGCACTGATATGTCTTCAAATTCTTACTTGGCTCCCTTAAAGGGAAAATAAGGTAATTAATCTGTCATCCAGCAGACAGTGTACTGCTTTCCACAATATTAAAAACCTATTGCATTGAGATGAAATTTTATTATAAATACATGAATTAGAACAAAAGAAAAGGAAGAATTTCTAACTAGTAGCTGCTAGTTTATTCATAAACATTTTTAAGTTTTCAGATTCTAAAACTAAAATATATTAGTAACAAACCCCCAACATTTTTGTTTATTGATTATAGTTGCTATTTCTGAAAGTTAGTTATCTATTTCCAAAAACTGATCTAATGTATGACTAGCTTGCTCCCATACCCTTTATTCCAGTGGACACCATACAAATACTAATGAAGACATTTAGAAACTGTGGCTCAAAGCAGTAGGGTGCCTGCCCCACATCTTGGAGGTGGTGGGTTCAAGCCCAGCCCCAGGCAAAACAAACAAAAAAACACCTTTTTAGGTGGCGCCTGTGGCTCAAAGGAGTAGGGTGCCGGCCCCATATGCCGGAAGTGGCAGGTTCAAACCCAGCCCCAGCCAAAAAAAAAAAAAAACTGCGAAAGAGATGCATTAATTTTAAACGTGCAATCCTCTTAGTTACTATGCTGATTTCCTGATAGTTTCCCAAAGCAAAGAATACACAAGCATTCTTCATCATTCCCATTACAAGATGCTCTTTTGAGGGTGTCACTAAATGTAAAGATCCCATTTAGAATATCTCCTTTTTTAAGGAGTTGAGAAAGAGCCTTTTAATATGGATTCTTACCCCGGTTTTTATATTTTCTAAAACTTTTCCTAAATATCGGCACAGGCAGCTCAGAAGAATAAAAAATTATCAGAGGACAGCTTGGATTATGTGAAGCACCTTAATGAGCTATTGACACCAAGATGAATCTCACCATCGTTTTATGTACCTAGGAAGCAGCCACATCCCTTCTGATGCTTCCTTGGAGCCTATCCCCATGCTGTAAACATAGGCTTGGCTTGTCAGGCCCAGCTGACGTCAGTGGAAACAATTCAGAAGTGCACATGTCAGCAAGAAATAACAGGATGGCTGTTTTACGGGCAAGATCACATGAAAAAAGACGGCAAAACATGGAGCAGTGAAGCAGAAGTAGCCTACACAAGGCTGATTTGTAGTTCCTTGCACTTTAATGTGGGTTGTGAATACAAATTAAAGGCTAGGTTCCTGGCACTTGTCAAATTCAGTTCTTGGGCTGCTGGCCTACAAATGGATGGTTAAGTCAAAAAGCAAGAGAGAATGAACACTCTGTTGTGTATTCTTCAGCTCTCTAACTTTCTGAGCAAAGGCAGTTTGCTTCCCGCAGCATTTTCATAAATAAAATCAATACTTATTAGAAATCAGAGGACAAAAAATGGATATACTAGGATAGAAAATAAAACTAATCACTTGGCTCAGTCATTACTTTTTTCAAATTGAAAAAAATGCTAAAGTGGCAGCTGAGACAGAATAGTTTACTAGTAAGCAATAATAATTAAATATTCACTAATCACAAAATATTTATATTTGAACAAATAGGCCACTCTCTAATTTAAAACTCAAAGGTAAAATACTGAATATTTTCTATGAAAGTTGCTGAGTTTTGTGTAAGGAACAATGGACAGCATCTCTCATGTTCCTTGAAGTAAAGTTGACATGGATGTGGTTAAACAAATGGATGCTCCCATTTTAACCAATATATACTAACTTAAGTACACAGGAATCAGCAACGTCCCCCAACCATACTCCCTGTCCTCGCAATACAGGTAACAGGTTTTTAATGCCTCAACCTGATCCTGTTATTAGACTGTTAGCTTCTTTGCTTTAGAGCCTGGTATTTATTTATTTTTGCACGTCTTGCTAAGGCTTGAATATAGCCCTCAAATTTCATGTGTTGGAAACCTAACCCCCCAACTTTGTATGTTGATGGTATTTGAAGATGGATCTTCGTGGAGGTGATTAAGATTAGATGAGTTCATCAGGGTGGGCCTTCATAACAGGACTGGTGGCTTTAGAAGAGGAGGAAAGAGCGAAGTTGACATTCTCCTGCCTTCTTGCCACGTGGTGCTTCCCCCAGATTAAGACATGGTGGGGAAGTGCTCACCAGATTCAGTCCCTCAGCCTGGAACTGGGTTCCCAGCCTCCAGAACTGTTAAGAAATACATTACCTTATAAATTACTTGGTCTGTGGTATTCTGCTATAGCAATAGAAAATGGATTAAGACACCTCTCTATCACAGCTTTCCCGAAAATGTCAGGCAATAAATATTCTTATTGCCTAAGCCTCTGTTCCCTTCCACACTGTATCTCACTGAGAAAATGAAGATAAAATTCTTAAAAAGAGGATTTTCTTATTAACTCAAAAGGAAGATGGATTTTTGTAGACAGTATTCTGATTTATTCATCTGTAGAATTTTTTTAATAGGCTTCGTTTTTTAAGAAGAGTTTTAGGTTAACATCTAAATTGAGTAGAAGGTACACAGATTTCCCATTTAACAGCATTTTTTTATTACGTGTAGAAATTGAAATTAACATTTGGAAAGATGAACACAGACCCTATTACATTCATCTAAAATATTTTTTGCTAGGAAGAGGGTTATAATTTCATTAAAGTTAGTGCCTTTCCCATTTCACATCTAATTTGAAACTGCGGAATATCAGGAAGATCAGAATAATGAGACATGCCACCTTATGTACTATCTGATTATTTATGTCTAAAAAGGATTTTCACTATAAGGAAGAAAATTAATAAGGAACTGGCAATCAAATTTAGTTCTCCCATGATTTTAGCTTCCTAATTCCCAGAGTGGCACTACCAGCACTAAGTACTAAAAAGAAAACACAATAAAAATTTTGCCAAACTTCTTCAAAATAGAAATTCATTGAAGCACGGTGCCAGGCATATCAAAGACATCACTGCAGAATGACTTGAATCACATCCCAAAAGTCAATAATCAGATTACATGTGCATGAGAGATAAGCAATATTTCATATTATTACAAATACGATGGTATCCGAGAAGTGTATCTGACTTCTCCAAAAAGGGTTTTATTAACACCTGTCAGCTATTTGCTTTCTACTTGGCAAACACGAAATATTTTTAATACTGAATTTTATTTAGAGCGAATTGATAGTAATTTGCTCCATTGAGCTTCAATAAAATGAACTCTGCATCTGAATGTTAAATGTTATCTGCTGTTAGTGATTTACATATTATGAGAACAAGGAAGTGCAAAAGAAGAAATTAACAGAAAACATGAGCTTGCATCTATATTTAAACAAACAAAGGAAATCTATCTTTAATTATTGAAGTTCTTAAAGGCACCTCCCCACCACTTCTCCAAGGTGTATTTAAACACACACACACACACACACACCCCCAGAGAAGTTTAAGAAATGCCCTTGGCCTCTGTAATAATTCTATCACTATAAGTGAATATTTACACAGCCTCAGGGCACACACTAATGCCTGCTCCACACAAAGTACCCCTCTCCTTCCCACCCTCTACTTCCAAATCCTGAACTCTGTTAGGAGAATGAGAACAAAAACAATTGCTGAGCAGGGGAGAAACGGAAGGGAGGAAGAATTCCCAAATGTGACATCAGAGAAAGATTCGCTACAGGATGGGAGCACATCTAATATTTTGAATGATGGGTTATATTTAGACATAAGAGATAGGGAAAGAGGAAAATCTACCCATGTAAAGGACAGATGTCTAACAGCACAAGATGAGTCCTAAACCAATTCTTACATCCCAGGGATAAGTCAACGTGAAAGAAGTGTAACAAGACTGACTTTTGCTCTTGTCCTGGAGAAGAATACACTCCCGGAGTCTGAGATTCACTAACAGTTTCAAGATGTAGAGTTATTAATAATTAACAGAAGTCTGAGTTAACATTAGATACTATACTAAGAAAAACGTTCATTAAATGAATGGTACATTTAAAAGACACAATTTTCAACTGTTCCAGTGTAAATAAACTCACAAAACAAAGAGCTTTTAGGAAGAATACACAATGCCTCTCACTGTCAGAAGAGGAAAGTGAGATAGAGGACAAATTCAGCTCCAAGGTCAGATGATATGTTAACTTGACTTAGAATAAAACTGCTCTCTAAGGGATGTGCTCCAACGACTTAGATCATTTTACATGATAAATTTTAATCAAACAGCCATAGCTTTTTATCAAATTATATAACAATAAGACATGAGAGATCAATTTAGGATAGAATGTTTTGTGGAGGCTTTTTTCTTGCAGGGGGTTGGGCAGGAGATGATACAAGGTCAGGTTTTAAATGAACTCATGCCTCACAAAACGATTAGCAGCCTGGACAGATTTACCCTTGAGGGTAAAGTCTTCTGAAACATAAGAGGAAAAGGTAGGTTGCCGGAAAATAGAATGTTAATAACATGATCGCGCAAGATAAAAAGTTACAGTGCTGATGTGATGATTACAAATCTTCATTTGCTTGTGTACACAATTCTAGTAACAGTCACTTGATAATAACACAAAGCAATGTGAAAGAACCAACGAATATACACTTATTATCAGCACAGGTCCCTTAATGTCATTATCAACAGTATCTCTGTAGGAAACACAGGGCTTACTCTAACTGAATAACAATTGCTATGTTCTTATTGTCACATCATGCCAGAAAATTTAAAACATGCTTAATGTTTCAAAGGACTACATCTATCTTAATAAGGAGAACTCATCAACAAGGACCTGCTTATTTGTTGGAATACATAGATTATTGTACCATCCTCTGAGACTCCGATTCAAGAGGCCCTGAGTGGGACCTAAGAGTGTGTATTCAAGAAATGATTCCTCAGTCATTCTAAGATAGATGTGGCTAAGAATCAGACCAAAAACAATCAACCAACTTATAAGAAAAAACTAAGAATATTTTGGAGGAAGAGTAGGCACGGTTAGTCTGAGTTCTAACACATATTAAACACATCTTCTTGGGCAAGTTTATATGATCTCTAAAGATAATTTCCTCAGCTGTAAAATAAGAGAAATAGTACTTACTCTTTCTTGGTCATGGAGTTTTAAAAGATACATTAGTTATCTAGTGCTTTGGAACAAATGACAACAAAAACTAGTGGGTTTAAGCAACTAGCACAATCTCATAGTCTCTGTTGGTCAGGAATCTGAGCGCACCTTGGCTGGGTGTCTCTGGCTCAGTGCCTTTCGTGAGGTAGCAATCGAGGTGTTAACCATGGCTGTGGTCTCACATGAATGCTCAGATGCGGAAGGATTCACTTCTAATCTCACATGGCGTAGGCCAAGCTTTGGTCTACATTGGCTGGGAACATCAGTTCTCCGTAGGAGCATCTCCCCACAGAGCAGCTCTCAGCAAGGAAGCTGGCCTCCCTCAGAGCAAGCCAGGAAGAGAGCAAGAGAAAGTGCGAAAGAAGTGGCGATCTTTTTGTCCCCTAGTCTGTGAGTGATAGCTCATCATTTCTGCCACATTCTACCAGAAGCAAGTGATTGGGTCCAGGCCACGCTCCAGGGAGGACATTACACAGGGCATCCCTGCCAGGAGGCTATTAGGAGCCATCTGGATTGCTGCTATGAGAAGAGATAACACACGGATATTCTGAGGAATAAAAGACTGAAGCGTGGAAGCAGGTTGCAGACGAAAGAAAGTTTTGCTCAAATCCAGAATCTGAGTTATGAAAATATGCTATACAGATGACAATTTGGGGATCTGCTAAGAAGTGTCACCGCCTCCTCACTTGCCTCAGATGTGTCATGCTATGCCAGTATTTCACCATTTTTCTCAGTCTCACACATCTGTGAACCTGTTAGTCAAAACGGAAAGAAAAAAGGGGTGAGCAAATGAGGAACCCCATGACCCACCAAGGGCTACTCTCTGACAATTCATGCTTCCATAACCGCGGGAAGCAGTATTAAAATGCCTACGAAATCAGGAGCTTGATAAAACTTGATTCCTGGATGTTTTTTCCCCCACAGAATAGTTAAGCAGGTTAATCTAATGAAAATTCACCTGGCTAGTGTGGCAGTTTTAAAACACGGTCCCAGCATTCCTGACATTCATCCTATGTAGAACTGGGGTCCACATCCCCTTCCTTTGACACTGGATAAGGGCTTGTGACTGCTCTGACCAACAGAGGGACACTGTGTGATATCTGAGGCAAAAATAAGTGAAACCACACAGTTTCCATCTGGTCCTCTTGGGACACCCACTCTTGGAAGCCCCAAACACCATGCCCCTAAGGAAGCCAAACACAGTCCACTTGGAGAGAATTCATGAGGACTCCAAGACAATGAAGAGAGAAATAAAGATGTCTGGCTCCCCCCCAACTGCTACAGCCACCGTGTATCTACTACCCAAGTCCAGAACTGCTCAGTCAAGCCCTTAACGAATTCCTGACCCTAAAACCATGGAAAGATATTTTCATAAATGATTATTGTTCATCTAAGCCATGGAGTTTTGAGGTGGCTGACAAGAGTCAACTGGAAGGAATCATGTATAAGCAAAATAGTATAATTAAACAGGGATAAAATAGGTTAAATTTTTTCTAAAACATTTAAGACAGTTGGACTACAGAGGTAAAAAAAAATAAAAAGCTTCCAAAAAGTCTTTCTTAATAATTACTACAACTAGGAAATATTTACAGGTGGGATATCGTACAGATATGCCTAAAAGCTATCCTATGATAATAGGAAAATAAACTATTACAAATTACAGAATTTGGAAATGTGATATTTCTATTTCTGTAACAATGTCTCAGATCAAAAATAGATTTAAAAATATGTGGTCAGCAATTACCTCCTTCTCTAGTCAGGTCGGTAATAAATCATTTGTTATTGCACTAGAATGCAAACATCATCCATTCCCTTCAACATCTGCCCACAGGTGCCCATCACAGTACAGCTATACCCGGTCCTTTGAAGAATCATGCAGATCATAATACTGTCAAGTTTCTTTTATGTCCCCTATAATAATTGTCCAAATCCCCCCTCCCTCCTTCCCCTTCTTCTTTCCTATGTTTCAGAAAACCTTTTCATCCACATCTGAAGGATTATCTCCTCCAACCAATCCTCTCTTGCTTGTTCCAATACTCTGATCCATCAAAACTGCCTCTATATCAGGGGTCCTCTACCTTCTAGACATCTCAGTCTCCATTATTTTAAAAATACTTATGACATATTGTTAAATGTATAAATACTGATTGAAAAAAATACCCGTAAAGTAACATCAATCCGCTTCACTGACCCAATTCTCAACTTTGTCTATGCTCCATGCTTTCTAAGTCTTCACCACCGCTGTAACCTGCCTTTATGTACCCAGCACTCCCAGCTCTATTATCTGCAGTTACCAACCAGTGGCATTCTCTCAGCACCATCCTCCACAGATCTTGTAGTATCTGACGTGGCTGATAAATAATGTCCTTTTTGAATTCTGCTTTTGACTTGC
The DNA here is from genome assembly GCF_027406575.1 of Nycticebus coucang. Taxonomy (NCBI): domain Eukaryota; kingdom Metazoa; phylum Chordata; class Mammalia; order Primates; family Lorisidae; genus Nycticebus; species Nycticebus coucang. The sequence goes on from NC_069790.1 coordinate 60,217,170, forward strand.
AAAAAAAATCCTCTCTGACTCTCTTCATACTCTGGACATTCTTTCTCTAGTCTTTCCTCCAAATCATCATCTACTCTCCAAAACAGAAACAATGCCCACGTTCTTCTCCACTTTTTTCTATATACCAGTTCTCCTGGTGCACTAAACTCCAAAAGTCTAATCTCTCAGAAAGTCCCTCAACATAATTCTGACTTGAAACACGTTCTCAGCTATGCTTCAAACTGAGATTGGATTCACTCGGTCTACTGTCTGAATAGTAACATACAAAGCAAACATTTCCCCAATAAGAAAATGCTTTCTATAGAGGAGGTCAAAGTAACAAGAGCATCAGAAGTCACCTTGATATACTAGCAAGAATGATCCTTGACTTAACAAAGTCTGGCATGAGAACTTAACATTAGTTATCTTTAAACACACATACGTTGTTACTACCTCTGCCTGAAATGCTCTGATGCCTGGCATCAGGGTGCTTTGTACTCTGACAACTTTCAATAAACAAGTATCACCTTCTCAGAGAAAAATCCCCAGAACATGGTATGTAAAATAGCACCTCTAATAGCAGCACTTAAGAGAGAAATTACACATTTATTTAATATTTGCTTACGGTGTGTGACACACCTTAATAAAATAAAAAAAAGAAAAGAAATGTTTGCTTGCTGGCTGTGTAAGTTCTATGAGCTCAGGAACTTTATTTTGTGTACTGCTGTCTCTATATAACATTGAGAGAGTACTTAGCCCAGAGTAAACACAAAATAAACATCCACTGAAGAAACGGAAAACTTACAAATCGTTCAAGTTTTCTCATTTTCCATTTTATAGAAAGCTTGTAACACTACAATGCAAAAATAGTTGGTGCAAAAAAATTTTTTTTATCCTGTCAGCTAATTAAAATCTCTGTGTGACAGCTAGCTTATCTTCTAGGAGAAGCTTCTCTGCAAAAAGTAACTTCATTAGATATTCTACAGAGGGATAGCCACTATCTTAGTTTTGCTTAAGACAAATGACCCTACTGAAGTTTGCTACCAGCATCTCTATTACCTTAAAACTTTCTTTATTAGATCATAGGTCTAATGTCCCACAGATGAATCACTCAACATTCACTTCTCCAACATCTTCATTTTTGCTGGATTTCTCTTCAACATTTTCCTTCTCTGTAAACCCTATTTTTTTCCCATAGAACTCTTGACCTGGGAGGACCTTGGAATAATATTAGTCCCAGCGTTTTCAACCTTTCTTTCAGCAGTAGGACCTGTTTTACACATAACATCTTAATCAAAGCAGAGCCAGGACAGGAGGAGCCGGGAGTGTGCCTCCCTTTGAGGTTCCCCCAGCATCTCTGAGACACCAAGGAGAACCACATTCTCCTCTGAAAAGCCGCGGAAGTTTAAGCTGTCTCCATCTAACCCAGATGTCTCTTCTGTGGCAACTCTTACATTTCTTTGGCAGGATGTCTTTCTTTTCCTCCGGGCTAGAGGTATTTCCTGAGCACATACAATGTGCCACAAACTACCCAGGCAGTGTGCGGACTTGCGGAGGGAACACTGGAAAGGAAGGGGTCTGGCCTTCTCACTCCCTCCCAGGCCAGTAAACCGCTCTGAGTGATGTACAACAGCCCAAGGCCGTGACTGTTCTTCCTCTGTTCTCATTCCTTTTTTTTTTTTTTTTTTTTTGGTTTTTGACTTTCTTTTTTTTTTCCTTTTTTTTAAATTTTTTTTTTTTTTTTTTATTGTTGGGGATTCATTGAGGGTACAATAAGCCAGTTACACTGATTGCAATTGTTAGGTAAAGTCCCTCTTGCAATCATGTCTTGCCCCCATAAAGTGTGACACACACCAAGGCCCCACCCTCCTCCCTCCATCCCTCTTTCTGCTTCCCCCCCCATAAACTCTCTTTGTGTCTCTGCTGTTCACCCTTCCCTTGACTGTGTCACTGCATTGACTCTCTCCCGGCCCGGGCCCCACCCTCACCTCACCTGATACCTACAGAGCACGTGAGTATCCCCTGAGGTTTAGGCAGTGTTTGCCCCTCTGCATTTCCCCTTTACTTTCTCAGAATTCAAGAACTAATATGATATGAGACCCATCATTGTCTCTTTCGAGTGATTACCTTTGCATTGCCACATGTCTCCTGATTCTGTTGCATGTGAGTTAAATGCTAGACATCTCCCTCTGGGGCCACCTGCTGTCACACACGTGACATCAGTACCTGAGCTGTCTCCCTTCTCTCCCTGTGCTAATCCTTTTCAGTGTCCCCATTATTTTCAATGACCTCACTAATCACCTACTTCTCCAAATGTGAAACTTTATAGCTATATTTGACTGCTTTTTCTCATCTTTTTGTTTAAGACCAATAACAACAGTTTTGCAACATTCTTCTGATGTGATCTTCTGGAAGCTGTTAAAATGCAGCTCTGTTGACGGTTTTGGAGGTGAGCAGCAATTGTTACTGTTGGTTCACTATCACCTATAGCAGCGTTCTCAAGGTTGAGAACCACTGACCTATAGGAACAGTGACTGGCACAGAATAGATGCCTGAAAATCTTACTGAATAAATGAATGACTAAATGGGGTACAAATATTCAATGTTTACCATAGCGTAAAAACTGCATGCAAAACACCTAGTAATAGGAGAATGTATTAGTAAATCTGGGCACATTTATATTTTAATTATAACATAATTGAAATATTAATTCCAAGTATATATTAATGGCTTGGACACTGCTCCCTATTTAATGTTACAATGAGGAAAAGATGAATACAAAACCATAAATTTATTATGATCCCCAATCGTGAAAAGCCAGAAAAGGAAACGTAAAAATGTTTAATATTGGTTATCTCACAGTGGTAATCTTTTTTCTCATACTATTTTAAAATTTTTTCTTTTTCTTATATAAAGTAATGTTGTAAAAAATGACTTGTCACCATGTAAATGATTATCCCTCCTGATGAGGCTTGAAGGAAACATGCACAAATTAGAAGATCTTATTCCAGGCTGGCAGTTCTGCTATTATAACCTACTTCTACCACACTGTTTTTCTAAAAGTGACTTAAAAATCATTGTTTAATATTTTCAATAGTCTTCATGCCAACATGTGTTGCTTAGTTCATTACTTCTGTCAGTCTTTATATAGTAGAGTTTTTCATTTTATAACACTGTATTAATTTTGCTAAAATGCCATTTTAAGGCTGGTTACGGCAGCTCATGCTTATAATCCCAGCACTCTGGGAGGCTGAGGTGGGTGGATTGCGTGGGCTCAGAGTTCAAGACCAGCCTGAGCAAGAGTGAGACCCCATCTCCACTAAAAAATAGAAAAACAAGCCGCGTGTTGTGGTGAGCACCTGTCGTCCCAGCTACTCGGGAGGCTGAGACGAGAAGGTTGCCCCAGCCCAACAGTTTGAGGTTGCTCTGAGCATGATGCCATGGTACTCTCACCAGGCTGACAGAGTCAGATTCTGTCTCAAAAAAATAATCAGGCTGGGCATGGTGGCTCAGGCCTGTAGTTCCAGTGCCTTGAGAGGCCGAGGCGGATGGATTACCGGAGCTTGGGAGGTTCAAGACCAGCATGAGCAGGAGTGAGCCAGAGTGAAACTCTGTGTCTACCGCCAGAAAAGCCGGGCGTTGTGGTGGGTGCCTGTAATCTCAGCTACTTGGGAGGCAAAGGGCAGGAGAATCGCTAAAGGAAGAACAGAAAAAAAAACAAAACCCTTCAAACTAAGAAGAGTGAAAGCCAGCTGAAATTGAAAGCAAAAATTAAAATAATAATAAAATAAAAATGAATAAAATGCCATTTTAACATAACTCTCTTATTAAAAAATTATACTGTCTTTTTTCATGTGGATTAATTTGAGTTCCCTATAGATCCTAGTTACCTAGCTTTTGTCTGATTCAAAATATGCAAATATCCTTTCCCATTGTTTAGGTTGTCTATCCCATATATCAATGGGCCAGAGACATGAATAGAACCTTCACTAAAGAAGATAGATGAATGGCTAACAAACACATGAAAAAATGTTCATCATCTCTATCTATTAGAGAAATGCAAATCAAAACCACCCTGAGATACCATCTAACCCCAGCGAGAATGGCCCACATCAAAAAATCTCAAAACTGCTAATGCTGGCATGGATGTGGAGAGAAGGGAATACTTTTACACTGCTGGTGGGACTGCAAACTAGTACAACCTTTCTGGAAGGAAGTATGGAGAAACCTCAAAGCACTCAAGCTAGACCTCCCATTTGATCCTGTAATCCCATTACTGGGCATCTACAAGGAAGGAAAAAAATCCTTTTATCAGAAGGACACTAGACTGTTCATTGCAGCTCAATTTATAATCTCCAAAATGTGGAAACAGCCTAAATGCCCACCAACCCAGGAATGGATTAACAAGCTGTGGTATATGTACACCATGGAATACTATTCAGCCATTAAAAAAAATGGACACTTTACATCCTTCATATTAACCTGGATGGAAGTGGAAGACATTCTTCTTAGTAAAGCATCACAAGAATGGAGAAGCATGAATCCTATGTACTCAATTTTGATATGAAGACAATTGGGCGGCACCTGTGGCTCAGTCGGTAAGGCACTGGCCCCATATACCGAGGGTGGTGGGTTCAAACCCGGCCCCGGCTGAACTGCAACGAAAAAATAGCCGGGCATTGGTGGACACCTGTAGTCCCAGCTACTGGGGAGGCTGAGGCAAGAGAATCGCTTAAGCCAGGAGTTGGAGGTTGCTGTGAGCTGTGTGATGCCACGGCACTCTACCAAGGGCCATAAAGTGAGACTCTGTCTCTACAAAAAAAAAGAAAGTTTGATATGAGGACAATTAATGACAATTAAGGTCACGGTGGGAGTGGGGGAAGGGGAGAGCAGAGAGAGAAAGGAGGAGGGAGGGGTGGGGAAAAGAAGAGCAGAGAGAGGGAAGAAGGGAGGGGATGGGGCCTTGGTGTGTGCCACACCTTTTGGGGGCAACACACGATTGCAAGAGGGACTTTACCTACAAATGCAATCAGTGTAGCCTGGCTTATTCTATCCTCAATGAATTCCCAGCAACAACAACAAAAAAGAATTAAAAAAAATTATACTGTTTTATTTGTTTTTTAATAAAATGAGATTAAAAATATACTCAACCTCTCAAAGTCTGGTCCTAAACATTCAATCTCACCCTCCATCCCCAGAGGGCAGAACCCTACTGCCCCCTTCCTGATGCCTCCTTTTCTCCCCTTATTTTCACTTCAAATCTTATACTTTCTTTAATGCTTAACAAAAATTTTCTTAGTAATTTTCTCTTTAAACACCCACGATCCTGCAATATCAAACAGTTTTTTAAATTAAAAGTGATTAGAGTGGCAAGACTATACTAAAATCTCTTAGTTCAAGTCCTCTCTTTATATATGTAGAAACTACTATCCAATTTGAAAAGGTGACTTGAGGGGAGACAAAGAACCTTGGATTAGAACCAGTATTTAACTCTTAAATAAAGTCTCTTACATTTTAACTAGGGTAGAACCCACTGTTATTAGCAGGTTTCCATCTGCTGCTTATGGCTCAGCAATTATAGTAACTCCATCCCTAAAGTATGTCCTGCCCGTCCACCTTGACTGTCACGGTCATTTTCTCCAAGGCTGACATGGTTGCACACAATTCCTTTCCTTCTCCATGGTACTTGGAGCTGCAGATTAAGTGCTGAAGTAGTGTGATGGAAATGACCCAAAGCAAATCCAGTAATGACAGTGATGACACAAATCTGCAATGCTGATATTCCACCTTAACGATGTGGCTGCTACATCCACTTGGATGGGAGTGTCCGTTTTCCACTTTCATTCTCTAAGGCTGCCCTAGCCAATGATGAAGCCATAGGTTATGGTTCCAGTTCTAAGAGCCTGGAAACAGCCACAATGGAGAAATAAAGACAGGAACTGAGCTGGCAGACTAGGTATGTATAGTCAGTTCAATGCAAAGCACAGTGGTTTAAGATAGAATCTGACTCAACTGCCAGACTGAATACTAGAGGAACTTTCAAAGTTGCAAGTGGCCCTTCTCTCTCCTCTCTTCTCTGTCTCTCTTTCTCTCTCTCTCACACACACACACACTCTCAAATCATGAAACACATATATACTGATGAAGAGGAATATTTTAACAACAGTACCAAACACATAATGCACAATACTTTCTAACAACTGTTGGGTAAATCTCACTGTGTGCCAGGAGACTCCAGAGACAGAGAAAGGTGGGGCTGTCAGGGTTAGCAAAGATGGGGAGAAAAAGAACAGACCTGAGGAACAGAATCACACCAGCAACTCTGTCATGCCTGTTGTACACTGGGCTTTGAGCCACCCAAACCCAGAGGCATCTGCTAAAGGTCTCAGACAGCTATGCAATCACACTTAGCACTCTGCCATTTGTTCAGCTGTTTTGCAGTGAGAGAGACACATATTCCCAGGGTTCCACCAAGGAGACTTCTTTTTCAATTTGGAACAATATGACTGGAATACAAATTTTTTCATTAGTTGTGATTTTGTCACTCTGAATATATATTTAACTGGATGAATGCATTTGCTCCTTATTTTTGCAACTAATGGAGGTGAAGAGAATATATTATGCCACATTACAAAGCGGGAAATGCTAAAGAAATAGAAATAAATCACATTCCACCTAAGAGTAGAGGTGCTGCTTAGAGAAAGAGGCGCCTATTCACCTGCAAATTCAAAATACCTTGAATATAATTTGTCAAAATTCTATCCCTTTCCTTCCTTTCTTGCATATAAGCATCGCAACTATAATAAGAATGACTTAATGGTGAAATCTCAGATTGCAGCATAGTTAGCTCATTTTATGTATATGAACAGGGATTTTATGTTCCGGAAATAAATTCATTGGATTTGTTAAAAATGTGAACTGCTCCCTTTCACCACAGGAGGGAAAAAGGAAAAAAGTGGGGTGGGGGGGTGGGGGGAAGGTATCTTAGAAAGAAAAATATAAAGGCTTTTATTATCTAATCTTTGTTGCCTTTTGCATTTTTTTATAAAGACTCAGTGTGTGGGAGCTAATTATATTAGCTGTCTTGGGTATCAAACAATTAATTTCTGCTTCAGAGTTATTAAACACCTTTCTACGTACAGTTCAAAGGCAAATGAATGGACTTAATTCTTATATTAAAACATACGACAATCCAAATAATCCCGTGTTTCATGACTTTTCAAAGTTGATTATGTCCTTGGCAATGCTTTACCAGAGGCCAGATACACAACTGCCACTTTACAAGAGTCTGGCAATTCACATTAGAAGCCTGTTAAAGTGGATTTAATCACAATTTAACGGTCTTTCCTCTTCAGATCAGACATGAAAGGTCACAGAGGAAAAGCATTTTTTCTCAGTGATTTAACTATATTGGCTTTGTGAAATTTCCTCTTCCACTGACCACACCACATGAGAATTTGCTTGTTTAATGTTAGATCTAGCTAGCCCTTGCAAATTGAAACAATTCAGTGGAGAAAATAAAAATATTGAAGATGATAACATTTACTCTCAAAAGAAGTTCTATAGATTTCTCTTTACCTAGATTTGTTTCATCCTTCAAGGCAAATCATAATATTATTAAATTCTACAGCATCAGTTTCATACAGATGATCTTTATTTCCTATTTGTCAAAGGACATTTTACTTGGGCAAGGAATTATACATGTAAAGTAACTATAGTAAATAGAGACGTATTGCCAACAATCATGACACTTATCTGCATTTATGGGTCTCTGTGCTCTAACAAAGGCAAACAATGGTTCAGCGTATCAACAATCCCCAAGGAATTTTACAGTGATTTATTTCTTTGACTTATTAAAAGCCTAGTCATAGCTCAAAGGTCTCTGAATACCCATAAAGTGAGGAAACTAATGCCAGAAAATTAAGAAATAACAGCAAAATCTCCTTACAGGAAGCAATCCAACAAGATATTACCCATAGGAAATTACTTTGGAAATCACTCACATTATACATATATTTCAAATGAAAACACTGACTAAGCTATGTCAATACATTATGCTTTCATGGAACTCATATTTTTGGTTCCATTATTATATAATATACCTCATTTTATATAACCATTTCCTTTCCTTTAAGAGGAAATTTAAATTTAAAATTCCTCCTAAAGTAATACTTAGGTGGAGATATTTCTTTGTCTATTATTCCCAATTGAAGTTTTCTGATTTTAAATAACAATTCTAGCATTAAAAAAATCTACAAACTTACATAACTATTATTCAATAGCTATCAAGGAGTAAAACAGTATGTGAAACCTAAAATTTAGGAAACTATTCTCAGGATATATTCCGGTGGCATTACTATTATTATACTTGAGTTTTAAATAAATAAAAATGCTAAACATTGGAGAATATGTCTTTGCATAGAACTATATGATGCAAACTAGAGTCCATTAAAACCCCCTCTTGTTGTTTCCCAATGACATAATATACAGAAAAGTTTCAATTGTTAAGAAAATTGTGGAAAAATTATTTCAGATAACTGCATGAAAATAGATTAGATAAAAGAAAGTATGTTTATAAAAACTGTACCTTTATGCTAAGGGTTTTGAACACAAATGAATTTACAGTAAGATCAGAAAGATCCATTTTGTATTATTTCCATAGATACAAAGCCAATGAAGTCAATAACGGGTTTTCTTGGCAATAGGAGAAGAGTGGGCTTCGTGAGGCTAAAGGAAGGGAGGGATGTATAAGAACATCAAAAAGTCTATGAAAACTAAATTTTATTAAATTAAGGACTTTTGAGTCTAATAATTATTCTCAACTAATAAGATACCATTCAATAGATGTGCCCGGCAGTGCTCTATCATAGTGAAATACTGTCAAACAAGCTACCAGTGCTGGGCTGGTAAATAATGTCTCATCCAAACAGTGAAACACTCCCCTGTTGCTAAGAATGATACTAGGCTTCTGAATTTTGTTTTCAATGAAAGGTGCTAATTACAAATTGGTTAAGTAAAAGCAGCTAGTTACAAAACAGTATACAAGATATGATTCAGTCTTTTTATATATGTATAGAAAAATGTCTACCAAGAATACATATATAAACGCTAACTGTGGTTTTTGCTGGGTAGCAGGACTAGGGGTGATTTTTTTCAGCTTGTATACTTTTTGACACTGGGGGAATTTTGCATTATAAAGATACATTATTTTTATAATCATAAGAAATCACTTTAGCATTAACAAGCAGGAATTTATAGATGTAAAATAAAATAAAGAAAGAAAGAAAGTGGATACAGATCACTACTGGAAGAAAAAAAAACAGTCACCACTTTGGGGTGGGTTCTGTGTTGGGGTTCGGCTGCCTGTCCCATTTGGTTTTACTGTGCAGGGACTCTCAGGGACATACAGTACTATGTGGAGGAATCACATGTACTTTAATTTTCTAGTGTCCAGTGTCCTTTTTTTGCATATTACTGTGGACATCAAGTTGAACACAGTAGTCTTCTTCTTAGTTTGTATCATTACCTCCTACTGAAGTTCCTCTACATAATATGAAAGCTATATTTTAGTGCCATGCTTGCTTAATTCAAATAAATAACCTCTAATATGAAAGCTATATTTTAGTGCCATGCTTGCTTAATTCAAATGAATAATAACCCCATAAGTATATCTCTTGACATAACCATCCTAAAATATGCCCCAGTGATTTCATACAAGAGTTTTGCTAAGGAAGGAACATGCATGGTAATGTTAACTAACCGGGTATAGAGTTTAAAACCTTTTAACAAAAACCCTAATTTTTCTAGCTCTGATTTCATGTTTTAAATAATAGGTTTATATGAATATTAGCTGATGTAGAAGTTCTACTACGTATTTAGCATAAAAAATGATGCAATGGAAATAATAACAACTAATATTTACAGAGTATTTACTATATGCCAAGCATACTTCTAAAAGTACTTTATGTATGGGTGGCGCCTGTGGCTCAAAGGAGTAGGGTGCCGGCCCCATATGCCGGAGGTGGGGGGTTCAAACACAGCCCCGGCCAAAAACTGAAAAAAACAAAAAACAAAAAAAAAACAGACTTTATGTATATTAAGCCCATTATTCCACAAAGCAGTGTATAAGATAGGTGCTATTATTATCTCTGTTTCACCCGTGAGAAAACTAAGGCTCAGATGTCTAATAAATCCTTTAGCTCAAAGTTACATAGCTAAAAAATAACAGAGCAAGGTACTAAATCTAGAAAGTCTAACACAAGACTACTTATATACATTGTAAAGGTTTTTAAAAATTTAAGTAAGCTTTTAATTTTATTATAGAATAGTTTCAGATTTATAGAAAATTTACAGAACCTAACAGAGTTTGTGTATACCCCTCACTCAGTTTCCCCCTCTTGTTACAATCTTACCTTATATGATATTATTTGTCACAGCTCACACTGGTACATGATATTAACTAAACAAATTTATTTGGGTGTCACTAATTTTCCCCAATGTGCTTTTTCTGTTCCAGGATTCCATCCAGGAAACCATTTAACAATGGGCTGTCATATCTCTTTAGCCTCCTTTGGGTTTTGACAGTGTCTCAGACTTTCCTTATTTTGGTAACCCTGACAGTTTTGAGAAGAACCACCCAGGTGTTTTGTGGAATGGCTCTTCAGTTTAGCTTTGTGTGAAGTGTTTTTCACGATTGGACAGGAGTTACGGTTTGGGAGGACGATCACAGAGGCAAAGTGCCATTCTCGGCATATCTCCTCAAGGGGACACGCTGGCCAAGGTACTGTTTGTCTGGTGTCTCCATGTAAAGTCACGGTCCTCCCACTTTTTGTACCCTGAACAACGAATTCAGGTCACGGCCAGAGAGCCAATTAAGTCTTTATTCTGGGACTTTAGAGTTATTTAGGAGAAGGATGGTGAGACACTCACGTGTGTACCTGGGATCAGTCACATGCATGAAAGCCCACAGCCAAGGAGCGGTGGGTATCTATGTGAATTACTTGGAATTCCTCTGTGAGAGCCGGATTCCTGCTCTGTCACCGGGCTGGAGTAAGAATCCTCATTTTTAACCCACTGCCTCTCATATCTTATTCTTTCTTATCATTTGACTTATTACGCTATGTGCAATACATAGTTTAAAAGCACAATTTTGACTAATTTTCTGTTTTTTCAAAAGTCAAAAAAATATGTTAGAACTAAATGTGACAATGGATTAATTTGTTTTAAATCACTTTCCACAGAGTAGAATTCATCACTAAGTGACCAATTAAACATCAATTTTCCACAGAAGCACTCAGCAAAGAACTTACGAGGAATATTCGTTCAAGTTGATCTTGAATGTCTTTCATTCCTGGAAAAGCAGCAACCCCTTGGATCATTTCAACGAAGATGCAGCCAACTCCCCTAAACAGAGAAGAAAGAATCATTGCAGAGCTTTGATACATTCTGCTTAGAAAACTGTATCTGGAGTTGGTTTTCTCCTACAGAGAACCTGTGAGTGGATAAATAACATTCGTGATGAGCACTAAGAGCTGTGTGACACATACTTAGATCCCATAACTTTCCTTTCCCCGTCTGCTGCCCTGTCCTGAAAGATCTCCAAAAAGATGTAATTATACTCAGAAAACAATGGAACCAATAAAATAGTGAATGCCAGTGGCTCCACTTACAGGATACACCTGAGAAGTCCTCAGCTGATACAGAAGAGTCTCCAACCACTTCACAGCATACTGTAGTCTCTAACTGTTCAGTGGTCCTCAGTCCTCTTTGCATCGGAATCATCCGGGAACTTTTAAAAACTACAAATGCTCTGACCACACAGCCCAGAGATCCTGTTGTGGTCAGTCTGGTTGGAGCCCAGGCATTGACACGGGCTGCTCAGATGATTCAGGACAGCCACACCGAGGATCACTGAACCAGACTGATGTGCCCAAGTGATCTACAACTGGGCTCACATTGCTTCACCACCTAAAATACCCTCCTTCACCTATTGGCTATTGGTATCTAAACACAACCCAACTTTCTATAATCTTGTTTGAATGCACCCCCTTCCCTGAAGCCCTCCATGAATCTTTCAGTAGACTAGACTGTTCTTCTTAGCAGCTTATTGATAACATCCTTACTCAACATAGCAGCCATCTACTATGCTCAACCTCCTCTCTGAGCTTAACCCCCATGCTCACAGGTAGTCCAGCATGTTGCACACTTTGGCTCCCAGACAACAGCAGCCTCCTAACCCAATAGAACAACGAATTCAGGTCACGGGCAGAGAGCCAATTAAGTCTTTATTCTGGGACTTTAGAGTTATTTAGGAGAAGGATGGTGAGACACTCACATGTGTACCAGGGATCAGTCACATGCATGAATGGCCACATAATCCTACCGGGAAAGTCTCCTGAAGTGACCTGGTTCTTGCTTTCTGAACACCTGGATATTCAGATAATCCAGTGTTTTTTCCAGACATCTCTACCTCCTAGAAACTCTCTAGATTTTTCAAAAAGCAACTCTAGTTTGAATGGGTTTATTCTAACAAATCCATGAATACATGGGGACGCTTCTTTAATTGCTGCATGCATCTTCAATTCAGGGAGAGCAAACCCTTGGGTCTCTAATTTATTTCAGAACATCAAAGGTGAAAGGAAAGTGATCAACTTTGTTGTAGCTGCTCCGGTTGTTACCACACTTGTATAGGAACAATTTTTTGAATTAAAGAAGTATTATATTTTCAGGAATCTCTTCCCCATTATAGCACATAATTTCTTTTTCCTTCCTTCTTCTTCTTTTATTTTTTTTTGAGACAGAGCGTCTCACTTTGTCACCCGTAGTAGAGGGCTATTGCATCACAGCTCACAGCAATCTCAAACTCTTGAACTCAAGTGATCCTCTTGCCCCAGCCTCTCGAGTAGCTGGGACTAACAGGCGCCCACCACACCACCCGGCTATTTTTCTTTTTCTCTCTTTTTTTATTTCAAATTAATAGGAGGGCACAAATTTTTAGATTACAAAGTAGAGTCCCAGATGTAAAAGAACCCCTCACCCAGGGGCATGTGTACACCCTTGAATTGTGCCCATTAGGGGAGATCCTGCCAGGGCCTCACTCTTGCTCAGGCTAGTCTCAAGCTCCTGAGCGCAAGCAATCCACCTGCTTCAGCCTTCCAGAATGCTAGGATAACAGGTGTGAGCCATTACAGCAGGCCAGCACATAATTTCTATTCAAACTGAACACCAATGGGTGGGGTGTGGTGGCTCACACCTGTAATCCTAGCTAGCATTCTGGGAGGCGGAGGCAGGTGGATTGCTTGAGCTCAGGAGTTGGAGGGAAGCCTGAGAAAGAGCAAGAGCAAGACCCTTGTCTCCACTAAAAACCAGCCAGGGGTTGTGGTGGGCACCCCTCTCTAGTCTCAGCTACTCGGTAGGCAATGAGTTTGGAGGTTGCTGTGAGCTATGATGCCAAGACACTCTACAGCCTGGCCAACAGAGTGAGACTCTGTCTCAAAAAACAAAGCAAAACAGAACAGAACAAAACAAAAAAATAAACACCAATAATATACAGTCTCAAGATGGTATGAAACAAAAATAATGCTACTTTATGTTATAAAAAATTAATTTCATTTAAGTAGTAAAGAACTAATTTAAAATCAGTGTTCTAGGCAGATGGGTTTTAACAAAAGTTTTCATTTTAAATGTGAGAGACAACATAGGTATCTGAGGGAATTCCTTTATTAGTATATTCGAATGCAATGATATGCTTATAAATACTGGGGCTTCAGATGTCTGGTGAAGTCTATAGGTAATTCCAGTATGATGGTTTTCCAAATTTTCCTGACAAGAATTCTTGGGTAAGACTACTGACCCACATTTCTACTGTTTTCTTACTTGTTTACATAAAATGTCTTGGATCTTAAATAGCTCCTTGCACCTTCCTTTTCCACATTCAGCTTACACCCTCTAGTCTCCACCTTTCGGCCTCCATCTTTCCCACCACAAGCTGCAGCTCTGAGTGTGAAGAGCCCCACCAGAACCACAGCCCACCCCCACCTCCAGACATACACATCCACACACAGCTGGGCTGGTTAGGAGGTGTCTGTTACACTGTCAGAACTGTTTATAGAATTTATTTTATCACTACTTATGTTTAGTCCACATAACCCCCACTAATATGATACTTAGAATGATTAAAAGAAAAATCTTTGCTTTGATTCTATTGTGTTGGAAAGAATCGATACAGAATTTCTATAGGTGCTTACCTGCCTAGCTGGCTAAGGAACCCGGACTTTCCTTTCTTATGAATGTCTCCTATAACATCATCTTGTTCAAAGATGTTTGAGCGCACACTAATGACGCTGACAGAATTATACTTAAAGGACTTAAAAAGATATAAACCACAAGAAAATGCAAAGGTAGGTATATAAAACATATCAACATATGAATAGAGAAGATTCTTTATCACTGGAGCTGCATTATTGCCAAAGAGCAGTAGGAGCTCCTCGATATAAGGACATAAAGGGGCTACTGCACCTGTCCTCTTTCTTCCTCCCTCCTCCCTGAGCCCTGTGCTCCCTCCCTTTTTGATGGATTAAACTGACTGCACTGAGTGTTCACTGAGAAAAAATTTATGCCCTTAAGCTCTTTACTTGTGATATACAGTCTTCCGCCAACAAATGTCTCTTTTGTTGCATCTGTTCGGAATTTAAATAATTTTTCAAGAATAAGAACTGCTCACAAAAACTTACAGTTAAAGGTGTGACAGGATGGACCAGGGTCAAACTCTTACGTTAGGGTTAATGACCTGGTAAGGTAACATATAAACACCCACCTGTGTTCACACTTTCTCAGTGTTTCTGAACTCAAAATTTCCAACTTTAATTTATGTCTTAGGTCTATGAATGTTTTTTTTCATCACAATTCAAAACAAGAGTTCAAGCTGAATTGATAATTTCTTGCCAGTATAAACAGAGACAGAAGATCTTTTAAAGGATAGAAGGTCATATAATTTGGGTCTTTGTTATAAAAATGAATACAAATTTATGAATAAAAATTGGGCACAAAAGTGAATTTAGAATAAGAAACTTAATCAAAAGAAATCACAAAATGTAAAGAGCTAACAAATGTGACGAATAATCTAAAATTCAGAAAAATACAGGTGTCCCAAAGCTACCTCTAGCGTCACCATATATAAGGAAAATGGGACATTGGAGCTTAATGTACCTTTATTAATAGAATATTCATTACAACATTTTATAAAATATTTACAGAATATTTTCTACATTTTGGCAATTTCTTTTTAAAATTTTGTAATAAATATTTTGTAAATAAAGGTACATTTAGCTCCAATGTCCCATTTTCCCTACGTACAGGGACTTTAGTGCTGGCTTTTAGGACATCCCATAATGTAACATTCATTATTAACTGCCTGACCTCTCTAATACTTTTCTCTCTAGAATTTGGTAGTGTAATCTTCAACTAACTCTTCTTTTGACAATTCTATAATATTTTCTGTAAAGGGAACATGGAGATAATTTAGACTTTCCTCTAGCATAAGGATGACATTGGTTTGGGGAGTCTAATATAGTTTACTTTTTTTTTTCAGTTTTTCATTATTAATTAGATCATGTAAACTTCTAGGACTGGTGTCAGTTTTGGGAAAACCTCTATCAAGCTTCTTTTGCGTGCATCTACATGCCATAAACACAGTTTTTTTCATCTATTTGACACAATTCCATGATCACACCCAAAGGGCACGAGAAGACACGCCTCGCTCAGTGAGCACCGTTTGCACAGCTGACATCTGAAAGGGCTAGAAGAGTTGAAGCTGGTGGATTACAGGGAATCGGGCCTTCTAGATAGAGAAAACGGGATCTAGTGAAGTGAGGAATCTTGAGAGAGCCAAGTGTTGTCGATATGGCTTTACATGGAAAATAGAAAAGAAATTTTAAATAGAGAAAAGTCCACTGTCCATGCTGATAAGGGCTTCTACATTTTTAAATGGTTAAAAAAAATCAGATAAGAATATTTTGGCAAATGAACATTATATGAGATTCAAATTTCAATGTCTATACATAAGCTTTAAAGGAACACAACCACACACATTTCTTTAGGTATCGTTCATGGCTTTTTCCTCATTAAAATGACAAAGATAAGTAGTTGCTACAGAGACCAAATCCTCTCTCTGCAAAGCCTAGAATATTTATCATTTGGCTGATTACAGAGTTTGTGGAACTGATCTATGTTATGCTACTTGTTTAAAAACACATAAATAAAAGAAATCACCTTAATCAGTTATGGAGAAAAATAGACACTACAGATAATTATTTGGAAATAATTAATAAAAATGACCTCTCACTTATGATGTTTTTTCACTATTTTCCTCAGTTTTCCTGTGATAAAATATGCTGTGCCGAAGTTTCTATGCATTTTGCCAAAAATTAGTAGATCCTTAAAACTTGATTAAAGATGGATATTTTAATCTCTAAAATATTTTTGACTGAGAAGTAAATTGAGAGAAAACATGTAAAGTGATTTTTAATAAGGGTGCTTATACAAGCAGTTCGGTAAGAATTTCTTCTCAAAAAGGATTTGGGAGGATTAGAGAGTTGATTTGCATGGCAGGGACAGGGAAAAAGGAGTTTATTTTTATGTCCTTTTTACAAAGAGTTTTCATTTTGTATTTAGAAGACAGGGGAGCAGTATCTCATTGCTTGGAAATGCTGCCTTTTAAATACACTACTGGGACCTGATCATACTAAAAAGCTTCTGCACAGCCAAGAACACAGTAAGTAAAGCAAGCAAACAGCTCTCAGAATGGGAGAAGATATTTGCAGGTTATGTCTCCAACAAAGGTTTAATAACCAGAATCCCCAGAGAACTCAAACATATAAGCAAGAAAAGAAAAAGTGATCCCATCGCAGGCTGGGCAAGGGACTTGAAGAGAAACTTCTCTGAAGAAGACAGACACAGCCTACAGACATATGAAAAAATGCTCATCATCTTTAATCATCAGAGAAATGCAAATCAAAACTACTTTGAGATATCATCTAACTCCAGTAAGATTAGCCCATATCACAAAATCCCAAGACCAGAGATGTTGGCGTGGATGTGGAGAAAAGGGAACACTTCTACACTGCTGGTGGGAATGCAAATTAATACATTCCTTTTGGAAAGATGTTTGGAGAACACTTAGAGATCTAAAAATAGATCTGCCATTCAATACTATAATTCTTCTACTAGGTATATACCCAGAAGACCAAAAATCACATTATAACAAAGATATTTGTACCAGAATGTTTATTGCAGCCCAATTCATAATTGCTAATTCATGGAAAAAGCCCAAGTGCCCATTGATCCACGAATGGATTAATAAATTGTGGTATATGTACACCATGGAATATTATGCAGCCTTAAAGAAAGATGGAAACTTTACCTCTTTCATGTTTACATGGATGGAGCTGGAACATATTCTTCTTAGTAAAGTATCTCAAGAATGGAAGAAAAAGTATCCAATGTACTCAGCCCTACTATGAAACTAATCTATGTCTTTCACATGAAAGCTATAACCCAGCTATAAACTAAGAATGGGGGAAGGGGGAAAGGGAGGAGAGGGACGAGGGAGGTGGGCAGAGGGAGGGGGATTGGTGGGATTACACCTGCGGTGTATCTTACAAGGGTATATGTGAAATTTAGTAAATGTAGAATGTAAATGTCTTAACACAATAACTAAGAAAATGCCAGGAAGACTATGTTAACCAATATGGTGAAAATGTGTCAAACGGTCTATAAAACCAGTGTATGGTGCCCCATGATCGCATTAATGTACACAACTATGATTTAATAATAATAATAAAAAAGAATGTGCAGTGAAGGCTATGTTAACCAGTTTGAAAGTATTTCAAATTGTATATAAAACCAGCACATTGTACCCCATAAATGCAGTAATATATGCATGATTTAACAAAACAGCTATGATTTAACAAAAAATAAAAAAAGATTGGCCAAAAAAAAAAAAAAAACCACTAGAAAATTTTACCTGTTCAATTGAATTTTATAGGCATAAAGTTGATGGGTTCTATAGTGATTTGGGGGATTTTCTTTCTATCTGCCTCTCTCAGCTCATACCCTGTATCAGTGCCTCTATGTTGACAGGAGATGTGTCTCCTTTTTAAATTATACCTTGAGCATTTTTTTCTTCCTTAACATCAGAACTGGAGCCTGGAGGCAGTGAAGGCCCCCACTAGGGCCAGATGCTAACCTGGCTCTCCAAAGTCACATCACACCTCTATCCTTGAGATTGCCTCTGCACCAGCCATGCTGCTCTGCTCTCTGTTCCTAAAACAGGCCACACTCCTTCCCATTCCAAGATCTTGTCATGAGTTGTTTTCCCCTTTGCCCACTCTGTGCATGGATAATTGCTTCTTGTTATTCCAAGGTTAGCTCAAATGGCCCTACTGAGAAAGGTCTTTCACAATCACCACATGAAAGGCAGGTTGCTCCGTGCTGCCCAGGCCCCATGTCTCACCCTTCTTTCCCTAGCTTGTACCCCTTATGAAACTTAAATTGTCTTTCTTTTTGGTGTGTATGTCTCTTCTGGATGTAGGAGCCACAAAACCAGAGACAGGTTGTGGTTATCACCCTGCCAGGGCACAGCAGAGTATCAGGCACATAGGTAAGGACTTAAAAACATTTCTTGAATGAATGAATTGAAAGCAATACAACCCTCCATCCCCCTAGCTACTCAAGATGAGCTGAGTTTGAGGACTTGCTTCCAAAGAGTATGTTATGGAGGTAAGGGTGGGGAGTGGGTACGGATAGCAAATTTATGCTAGAAAACGGCAAACACAACCTCAGCCATATAATCAGTGATAAGTCATGTTGATAGCATGTACCCTTGATGTAATGAAAACGTCATTTCACCTCTGCTTTCTCCCCAGTACACGAGACAACTCAATGAAGAACATTTAACAAAATACATAAACAGTACAAACTGTGAAGGTCATCAAAAACAAGGAAAGCATCAGAAACTATCATAACCCAGGGGAGATTAAGGACACATGACAAAGAAATGTACTGTATCTTGGATGGGATTGTACAATGGAAAACAAAGAAATCAGGACAGGACTAGAGAAATCCAAATGAAGCTGTTGAGCTGGAAACACTGTGCTCACCTGGGTTCCTTCTGTGGTTGTGTGCACTAGAGGAGGGTAAGATGTTAACAACAGCAAAAGCCAGGTGAGAAATATAAACAGACTCTATTACCTCTGCAATCTTTCTATAAATCTAAAGCTATTTTAAAGTTTAAAGTTTATTTCAAAAAATGAGAAAACGAAGAAGGACAGCATTTTCGTAGGACTGCCTACAGAATGAGTCATTATAGTAGAAGAGCTACATTATTTTACATTTTCCCTATACAAGAAAAAAAAATAAAACCAAAATGCCTCTGTACATTTCGATAAACTTTTTGTTGAAAGCAACATGAACCGTCTAAAACTGCAGGCTGAAAATATAAAATGTCAGTTAAAAGTTCTGCCTTCACTTGGTCAGCAAATTAATTAAAGATTAAGTTTTATATGAAGATATTTAACAATTGATATATACATTCTACAGCAAATGAACTCAAGATAAAACAAATTTACATAAATTGTTATATATGGGGCCCAGGGCTGGTGGTGTGTGGAATGAAGAGAAAAAAAATGAAAGGAAAGAGAAGAACTTTTCTCCAACAGAGGAGAGAATAGACAAGTTCAATGTTACTTTGGGGGGAAGGCTTCCTGATTTCTCAGACTGGGTTAAGTTCCCTAATTCCACGCTTCCTGTGATACTTTCTACAGCTGCAATTTATTTATTTACTTGTAAAAGTATTAGCCACCGTTACCCTTCTCAGAAAGAAAATTTGTTCTTTTACTTTTAAAGATTTAGTATAAAGAAGTGAAGGGGGGGGCGGCGCCTGTGGCTCAGCGAGTAGGGCGCCGGCCCCACATGCCGAGGGTGGCGGGTTCAAACCCAGCCCCGGTCAAACTGCAACAACAAAAAAAAATAGCCGGGCGTTGTGGCGGGCGCCTGTAGTCCCGGCTTGGGAGGCTGAGGCAAGAGAATCGCGGAAGCCCAGGAGATAGAGGTTGCTGTGAGCCGTGTGACGCCACGGCACTCTACCCAAGGGCGGTACAGTGAGACTCTGTCTCTACAAAAAAAAAAAAAAAAAAAAAGAAGTGAAGGGGGTTACAGCAATATGGCAACACTACTAGACGTGACTAAAATAGGGTTAGGTCACTAAAGTCACCAGCTAATATTCAATGCAGCACATGTGTTTGTTCATCAAAGTTAATGGGATTTTACGATGCAGGGTAACTTTTCTATCTTTCGACTAAAATAGTGATTAATTACATCCACCAGCTTGTATACTCAAAGAACATCTGCAGTTGACACATGATATTTCAAGTAGAATGTACCCAGTAGAATTGAGATTTTCTTTTAAAGACATTATTGTTGCAACACGGTAATTTACCTAATAAATGATTATCTCACATGAAGAAGAACAAAATAAGACCTTAAGGTTATTATTTCTTTAGTTGACATTAATCTAATTTTGGTCTTACCCAAAATACATCAAAAAATAAAACATTGTTCCTCTTCCCTAATTCTCGAGGTCAAAAATTGGCTCAATCTCGGTAGACAATGCAGAAAGACTTCAATATTTTAAAATACGGTATAATTCAAATCTCAAAAAACATCTAGAATTTAGTTTTTAATTCCACCCATTTATTAGCAAAGGCTTGAGATTCCTTGGGACAGACAGCTTTAAGCCAAGAGTGAAAGTTTCACTCTCAAGTTGCATCATTTACCGGCAAAGCCCAGTCTGGGCGTTCGCATATCTGCAGAGGACACAGTGACCCACCTAACTTACACCATCACCATAGTAGAGACCTGCCCCTTTTTATACAGACCTCCCTAACTGAAAGTCAGAAAAAGCATCTTCTCAAGTTCAGAGAATTATTTAGAGCCATTCAGAACCATCTGCATTGTCAAAAGCAAAGGCTAAAGGCAGCTTCAGGCATCTTCTGCCAGGAGGCAGGCTGATGACCACCACGGTCATTCATTAGTTCTTTTGTCTTTCTGCCTCTTAACATTATCCTGGCACAAGAAATGTCCTCAAAGCCTACGTATTTACCCAGTGAAAGAACTTGAAGGGATGCTTTTGCTCCTTTAATATATATGCTGGCCATGTGGGAATTTTGTCAGAATTCAGATTCTGACTTGTTAGGTAGGAGTTGAGGCCTGAGGCCCTGCATTTCTAACCAGCTTCTAAGCCGTACTGATGCTGCCTTTCTCAAAATCAGATGTGGAGGAGCACGAATATAAAGCAACCTAGGTAATTCTGTTTTGAAAGGAGTATAACTCACATTAATTCTCTCAATGTGTATGCAGGCACCAACCAAAGGAAGAAGAAAGAAACAGCAGACCCGGGAAATAAGAGTAAAGGCAAGACACACTCTAAATGTAACACACAGGCATGCAACACCAGCTCAGAAAGGTTCCACATTCATTAACTTAATGGGTAATTTTATTTAGCCATGGTTCACTGACATACACCATTATGCAATTAGGTGATGCTCTAAGGTAGCCATTTACTTATCTCACCATTCTCTGAAAGAATGTATATTTTGTAAAAAGACCGAAGTGTTTTGTTCCCTACCAGGTCAGCTTCTGAAAGATCAAAATTAAAAAACAACGTTTTTTTCACAATCTGTAAAAAAAAAGTATAGAAGTATAACATATAATAGACGTGATCTTTTCATTTTGGCATTTGCAGTATTTGGAAAGTGAAAGATTAAAAAATGACATTCCGCCTGCCCTTGGTCACTGCTGAAGGAACTGAATTGATTAAACTGCCACTCATCATTTACTGCGGTTGGCGCTTCATTAGGCCCAGATAGGCACAATATATCTTAGTCAAATACTACTGTGGAGTACTTTGCTCTCAAGGAATGAAAACAAAATCCTAGATTGTGTGTAAAAGCCAACTTTCGAAGACATTCGATTCAAAACAACTAACTTTTTATACATAGGGGAAAATAAAGATTTATTTTCCAACTATGAAACAAATGGAGCATATCAGAATAAAAGTTAGACAAAGGTGAAGGATGAAGTGCAGGAGGCTAACGGGGTTCAGTAGAGTTGATCCAGGGTAGTCTGCTGCTGATCTGGGGGAGGAAGGAGACAAGTGAGTTAGAGCCCCTCTCCAGCGTCCAGTGAGACTAACAGGGAAGATCAAGGAGCCCCACCAGCTTAAAGTACCAACTGGCGTAAATGTTCCTTACATGCCAGTGATAATTCTTGCTCACACACTTTAAGCCGTATGTGTGTAGGTGTTTATTATTATTATCTTTAATGAAATGGCTGTGCTTTTACTTTCTGGTGTGTTTACCTGAGCCAGAAACCCAGGAATCCTCCGAGACCCTCTCCTTTCCCTTCCTATACATCTCTTCATGTTGTCACAGTCTGAGTACTCTGGATACCCCTCCTTTCTGATCTCAACCACTTTTTCCCTCCCTCTATTCCTTCCTTCCCCCCCTATGCTTCCCAAACTCTATCCTCTCATCCTAATCCACAAATACCAGCTGTTTCATCTCTTCGTGATGCCTTTGTCCATGGCGTGGACCTAGTGTCCTTCAAACCTAGCCCAGTTGATGGAGAAAGAGGGCTCTGACAAGTCAGGATGAGGAATTACCACTAGGGAAGCCTCCATCACCTCCTTAACCGTCCACCAAGGATAACTTTGTGTGCTGCAGTACTGACCATACACCTGTGTTACAGATCACCACACTGTCCTGCCCGCTGACATGGTAGGTATGAATGGATCTTTCTCATCTTATAGCCCCAGGACCTCACGTAGTACCCATATAAAATAGGTGTTCAATAAATATCTTCAAAATGAGTGAATGAATTAATTGTATAAATTAGTCTAATGCACACAGCCACAGAGAAAGGCAAATGATTTACAGCTAATACTACCTTATGAAATTAAACATTTAAAAAAGTCAACTCAGTAATTTCACCAAAATATGTAAACCCTAACTTCATGTATAAGACACTCTGAAGGAATTCCAGCAGTCTCCATGGAAACCTCTGGATCAGCAGTACAATTTACCGGAACACTAAAATGTAAGGACAGAGAGACCTCAGAGAACACCTGAGCCAATGTCTCATTGTAAGGGAACTGAACTATGTGCCAGGTGTCTCCGTTTCGGTCTCAGAAGGAAGACCTGCTTCTCCTGACTCCTGAGCAGCCATAGCTCCATCGTGCTGTGCCAACCCTCCCAGTCACAATGCGTCTTTACAAAGTCAGACTGAAAAAGCAAACAGAGATATCAATTTTGTTTACTCTCCAGGTGACACAAATGCTAGTAAGAATAACCACAGCACTGAAATCAAGTCTTCAAAATTCGAGGTTTGGCCAGGGAACACAGTACAACTATCCTAGAGAATGGAAGTCTACCTACCAGTGCTACTGCCCTGAAAATAAGATGCCTGTCAATGTTTAAAAATGCTTGAAAAGGCCAGGTGCAGTGGCTCACACCTGTAATCCCAGCACTTGGGAGGCTGAGGCAGGTGGATTGCCTGAGCTCACAGGCTCAAGACAGCCTGAGCCAGAGCCAGAACTTGTCTCTAAAAATAGCCAGGCATTGTGGTGGGCGCCTGTAGTCCAGGCTACTTGGGAGGCTGAGGCAAGAAAATCACTTAAGCCCAAGAGTTTGAGGTTGCTGTGCGCTATGATAGCACAGTACTCTACTGTCTATAAGTAAATAAATAAAATAAAAAAATTAAAATCCTTGAAAATTCAAAACACAGTTCCATGGATAATGACTCCAAAGAGAGTATTAAAATAATAAACTCAGGTTATATAGATAACAGGTAATATTCGGACTGGTAACAGCCCGAACTGGTCACAATTAATATAAAACTATAAATAGGAAATGCTCTAAGGACTACCAAAAGGAAAAAAAAATGGGAAATGAGAAATGTTACACTGAATAACCCAGAAATATTTTATCATGTGCTATATGAAACAATGAAACAAGAGAGAAGTTCCATTTGATAATTCATTTAAAATACTACCAGTGACAACAGTTCTCCAAGGACAAAGGGTAGACCAGGCAGAACATGAAAAAACAAATTATTAAGCCTTGCACATCTTTAATTTCTGTTTATAGGACAGCTGATGCAGAACAAGGAGGTTATATTTTAAGGCTCCTCTCTGTAAATGTATTAACCCTCATGTAATACTGCAGAAAATTAGAAAAAAAAAAAAAAGTTCATCCAGGGGTCCTCAAACTACAGTCCACGGGCCACATGAGGCGGTGTGATTGTCTGTTTTGTTTTTTTACTTCAAAATAAGATATGTGCAGTGTGCATAGGAATTTGTTCATAGTTTTTTTTTAAACTTTAGTTCGGCCCTCCAACAGTCTGAGGGACAGTGAACTGGCCCCTGGCCCCCTGTTTAAAAAGTTTGAGGACCCCTGAAACGATCAAAGCAAATAACACATTCAAGCAATCTTTCCCGACAAACTGTATCTGGCATACGATCAGAAACCACTGCTAAAATATTCATGTAAATTATTTCCCTACAAAGAGAATTTTGAACTTCAATTTATCGTATGTTGAGCTAATATACTTCTAGTCATCATACGGTATAGCTAGACTTTGACAGAGGATGGTTAAGAAGGCTGGAATGGGAACCAGAAAGATTTATGTCTGGATGACTGATACTTGACAGATAACTGGTATCTTTCATAATAAGAGGTGAGACAATTAAGTTTGTAAACTCATCCTGGAAAAAGTGCTACATACCTCATTCCTGAATAGCAATACAATTACTTTAGAAATACTCCCCTTAGGAAGCTATGCACTGATGCCAGTCCCTAGTCCACCCTTCCAAGCAATTTTTCTAGGATGAATTCATGAACTTGATTGTCAAACCTCGTATGACAATAGCTCTGATGGCCATTCCAGAACAAGGGCTCCAAAATTGCTTTCAAGGGTGGACTAGGTACTGATATTGGTGCATAGCGTCCCCAGGGGAATACTTTGAAGGAGACTGTGTGATATTCAACGATAAGGTATACAGCACTTTTTCTAGAATGAGTTCACGAACTTAACTGTCTGACCTTCACATACAATGTGCAAGATCTAAAGGGGAAACCTTTCTTTTGTAAATTCTCATGAGACTTTTTTGTTGTTGTTTAGTCTGTAAGTTCCACGGCATGTTCTCAAAGGTCTGTTGTGGAATGTGTGCGTACAGACTGACGCTACACACAGACTACAACACGAAGGGTGCCCTTGACTGTTGGGCAACAGTGGCTGTGGGTGCTGCTGGAAGGCAGGAACCAGGTCTTTTTCACTTTGCACGGCTGGAAATTCTGTAATGTTTTGCTGAATGAACAAATGAGTAAATGAATGACTAAAGAGATTCATATTACACAGGGTGGACATAAAATTAATGTTTAACTTAAAGTTACAAGTATTTTAAATTGCACCCTGTATCAGGAGATCTTTGTGGGAAGGGGGCTGCCCTGGGATTCTGGAGGGGTTTTTTTGTTTGTTTTGTTTTGGGTTTTTTCCCCCCTTGTGCTACCATGCACCATATCCAGTGTGGGCGTATGAACCAAGTACCTTCTTACATGACTATAAAACAACAGTAAACAGAAGTTTGAGTTGATTTCCCAGGGTTACTACAATTATAAAACAGTTAAACATGTTAGGAATAAATATGACAAACAGATGAAAATTTATATACTTACTATAATGAAGTTTTTAATTCATTGAGTTTTCACTAGGCTATGAACATATTCAGTTTCTAAAGCAAACATGGTAAAAGCTAATAATACAGAAAGAGTCATTTGCATTATCAATCAGTAAAAACGAGAAAAGCCTTGCCATGCTCCACAGAAAATGCAATTATTTAAACATCCCATTCTCAGAATCTATTGTCTCATATGGAAATATGGAGAAATACAAAATGCCACAGTAAAAGATGAGCTACCTCCATGTGTGTGGGAAAACAGGAAGCTACTCAGAGTCTGTCATTAGTAATTGCTAAGCGCCTGTCACATGTTATGAATATCTTGTGTTTTATTTTTAATGAAATTTAACAGGCTGTTTATTGGCCACTGGTAGATTATTTTAGTTGACTTTGACTTCAGTTCTTTCCAGTTTTTGTTTTATGTCTTTTCCTTTTTTTTCAAATGATGTCTACCAACAGGAATCTAAGGATACTGCATTTGAAGAACAAAATTTTTCAAAAAGTCTAAGCTTATCAATTATACAATATAGCATCTAAAATCAGAACTGCTACTAATACATTTAGGTTATATTAGTTCATACAGCAAAATATCAGTGAGTGAAAATGTGATTCTTAATTAGAATACATTCCAGATAATGCAGCGTCCTGAGGAATTCATACACAATTGTGGCAACAGTACAGAAGCCCCCACTTCCATCCTTCAGTAAGCAGCCTGTTGTAGACATCCTGGTCTCTTTACCATGGTCACACAGTGGTGTTTTTGAAGGCTCCTAGTTTCTCTCCAATCACATTTCCATCCCATCATGTTTCCTCTGCGCATATAGGTTAACAATTCATCTTTCTGCCATTACCGGATTAGACATTTTCTACTGCCTGGAATATTTGTGGATATTCCAGGCAGTCTATTCTTTAAATTCATGAAAGATTTTTATGTTTTTAAGGATTATGACCTCACATTTTACCCTTTTCTGTACCAGCTGATCAACCAGTGTATAGCTTTCATTTCAAACTTATTTTCATAAATAAAGTTATTATTTCACCAAGAGTTAAAAAGTAAGGACTATAAAGTTTCATCACTACACTAAGAAGCCAGCAGTCACGAGGTTCCTGCCTACACTATGCTGTTTGATTGATTCCCATTCATTGGCATCTGCAGTTTAAATCTGTGCCCCAGCAAAATCAATTGCTTACAGCTAAAGCCATGAATATTAAATAACCTACAGGAGCAGGACATGTGATAGAATGCATATAGGGTCTCCTTTTCCTCTCCAAAGTGGCCAACTTGTCAGTTAAGCAATACAAGTTTGGGCCTATAATCCCAGTATTTCAGAAAGTTGAGGCAGGAAGATCACTTGAGCCCAAGAGTTCTCGGCTGCAGTGAGCTGTGAGTGAACTGCTGAATTCCAGCCTAGGGGACACAGTGAGACCCTACCTCTTAAAAACAAATTAAAACAAACAAACAAAACAAAAATAAAAGAAATATATGGGAAGGCACAAGTGGATGAGTAATGACTTGTTTCCAGAAGATGTGGATAAAGACAGGACAATCAAGGCAGAAGACAGGCAGTCACAACTTCAAGTAATAGATTACCGTATTCATTTATGTCAACACGAACATGCTCAGGCCTTGGAGGCATATGTTATGAAGAAGTATAAGCTGAGTCTGACAGCTGGAAAGTTGGTACAAAGAGCAATTGTCTCACAGGTTTTCTTTGGCTATTTCCCACCTCACCCCAAACATACACCAGCAGGACACATAAAATTTAATCCATAAGGCTTCAAATTGAGGATAAAAGTTGCAGCAGAGAGCAGGCTGAGGCAATATGCTAAAAAAGCGGAATCAAGTGAAAAATGTGCTAACTAATCTGTGTGATCATCAGTTCTGTCCTTCCATCCTATTTTGAGGGTGTCAGCTACCATGGAAGAACAAAGAATAGGCTTAAGGTACTGACATCTGAAGATTTCCCAAGGAGAAGTCCAGCACCTTGCTTGAACAATGTACAATAAACTGACCTGGCAGAGCATGGTGGTTCATGCCTATAATCCTAGCACTGTGGGAGGCTGAGGTGGGAGGACCAGCTTGAGCAAGAGTGAAACCTTGTCTCTACCAAAAACAGAAAAAAATTAGCTGAGTGCGGTGCCAGGTTCCTGTAGTCTCAGCTACTCAGGAAGCTGAGCCCAGGAGTTTGAGAATACAGTGAGCTATCTTGACACCACTGCACTCCAGTCAGGGTAATAGACCGAGATTCTGTCTCAAAACAAAAACAATAACAAAACAAAATGAAACAAAAACTGACCAGCCAATTGATCCCTCCTGAGTATACAGATTTATAGTGTTTAATTTATAAAATTAAATAGACAGTCAAGGATCCCTCCATTCCCATATTTGAAGAAAGCTTCCAATAGAGATCAGAAGCAGAAACAATTTTACACACATACAATAACTAATCTTTAAATAAAAAAAAATTTTAATTTTTTAAATAAAATGTTTATAACATGAAAGTTATAAAATAAGAGAGAAAAGACCAGTCTCACTCTGCTACCTTGGCTAGAGTGCAATGGCATCATCCTAGCTCACTGCAACCTCAAACTCCTCGACTCCAGCGAATAGCTGGAGCTACAACATGCAACACCATTCCTGGTTGTTTTTTCTTTTCTTTCTTCCTTTTTTTTTGTAGATATGGGGGTCTTATTCTTGCTCAAGCTATAAAGAAAAGACTTTTTAAAAAATGAAGGATTAAGATAGAAGCTCCAATATCAAACTAGTACAAATTTTCCAGAAAGTGAGGACAGAGAAGATGAAAGGAAAGACAACTTTTTTTGTTGTTGTTGAGACAGAGTCCCACCCTATACCCTGAGCAGAGTGCAGTGGTATCACAGCTCACTGCAACCTCAGATTTGGGCTGTGGGCATCCTGCTGCCTCAGCCTCCCCAAGCCACTGGGATTACAGGTGCTCACTGCGGCAGCCAGCTCGGTGATTCATTTTTTTTATTAAGCCAGGATTGCACTCTTGCTCAGACAAATCTCGAACTCCTGATTTCAAGCAATCCTCCTGCATCAGCCTCCCACAGTGCTGGGATTACAGAAGTAAGCCACTGCATTCAGTAGAAAGAAATCATTTTTAAAACAAATTTAAGAAGCTTTCTAAGAAGTGAAACACATGAATATTTATATTGAAGGGCCCCTACCTGGCACTGATTTAAAAAGACACAACAAAGGCATATCATCGAGGAATTTCAGAATACCAACCTCTCTTCAGAGAGGAGAACCAAATAGTCTTCACAGATAAAGAATGAGGTGGCACACCAATGGTTGAGAAGTAGGATGAAATCATACTTAACAGCAGCAACACTAGAAGTTCTAAGGAAATGAAGCAATACATGGAAAATTCTGAGAAAGTAAAACTTATAATCAAGCATACTATACATTATTATTAATTATATACTAGGCTAACGTTATCAATCATTTCTGAGAGTAGAATAAAGACATTTTCAGAAAACTAACAATTTGAGAACTGTATCTCTAAGGCATTCCTTCTTAGGAAACTAAAGGAGAAAGACACAGAATCCAGATACACAGAATCTGTAATCAGTAAATCTCTAGAAGGAAAGTGAATTCAAACCACAAGTGATCACTAACAGAGGTCTAAGGGAACCGATAAGACATACTGAAATACTCAGAGGCTAGCAACAGCAGGAAGTCACTACTCCCCCTAGAACTAAAAGGTTCCATGTTATGGAGTCTATTAATGGCAACAGCCAAAAGAGAGCTTCCCAAAGAAGTTGTAGTCAGCCCTTATGAACAACATGGCCTAATGCAGGGAAGAATTAGAAAAAAATATCCAAACACCCTCTCCTCTCACTGGTTTCCAATCAGAAGTATTCCTTAGGAGTTACACAGGTAGAATAGAGGATAGAACAGAAGAAGGTGGAGAACAGACTTAGAGGGACAATTGCTTTGAGAAATAGATGAAGTCAGACTTCTCAGCAGCAACGTTATTGCCAATTTGCTTTGAACACATGGGGGGCAATGTGTGGGTTGGGGTGAGTGAAGGGCACACGAAAGCCTGGTGACTAATGTTCAAGTGTGCTAAGGCAAGAAATCAAGAGAGCTGAGGGACAGAAGTCCTAAGAAAAAAAAGTTGAGGGAGAAAGTTGTTGAAATAAATACTGGTATAATTAGCTGTGATGGAGGAAAAGGTTGAAAATAAAGGCCAAGGAATGCATCAGGATATCAGTTGTATCTCAGTCCCTTCTTACTTCCTGCCTTGTAACTGAGAATTGGCTATGCAAATATTCATTACTTATGTTCTGGAGTTATGGCCTGTTGTTCTCTAATGTTTGAGTAGAGAATTCTAGGTTGTCTTTCCATGAGGTCAGTTAAGGACTCTGCTAATAAAACATATATTGGAAACATTTGTGGCTTGGGGCCAATTTTTGTCTAGTTGTTTGGCAAACCAGTTTGATTAAGGCTGTACCCTCAGAATCAGGAGAAGCTATTTTGTATACACTAGGGCAGAGGTCCTAAACTTTTTAAACAGGGGGCCAGTTCACTGTCCCTCAGACCGTTGGAGGGCGGGACTATAGTTTAAAAAAAAAACCCAAAAAATTATGAACAAATTCCTATGCACACTGCACATATCTTATTTTGAAGTAAAAAAACAAAATGGGAACAAATACAATCACACCACCTCATGTGGCCCGTGGGCCGTAGTTTGAGGACCCCTGCACTAGGGGCTAATTTTTCCCAGTCTTTACAAGTGCTTTTTCAAGTACTGTACAAAGTGCCATATGATCTGTTCTAAGGTGTAGCATTAATACAGTACCTGACTTCTAGCAGGTGCCTCTTTTTCTCCATGTGTGTTCATTCTCTCAAGGAAGACACTTTCTGCCAATTTGCTTTGAACAGAGACATAATAGAAGCATAACAAGACTGTTGTTTAAGTAGAAGGGAGGAAAACTGATAGAGAATAGTAGACCTCAAATTAAATGGAATTTGATAGATTTGCTGATGCGTTTGAACATGGGGAAAATACAATTTCATAGGTAAATGACAAATTTTTCTATAACTATAAATAATTAGCAAAAGGGACAAAAACTAAATTAATAAAAATCACAGACATTTACTAAGTCCAGGAAAAGCAAAAGGCTATAAAAGAAAAAATACATAATCTTGAACACTAGTTGCCTTAACCATAAATAACACTTACATGTTAATGTTAAAGATGTGACACGATTCTGTATTGAGAGAATGAGGTGAAAGTGGAGTGGGGGAAGATTGATATAAATAAATTGGAATAAAGTTAAATTCTCATCTACCAGAATGTCTCCTTAGCAGGTAACATCTAAAATAGTCAATAAATAGCAACACAAACAAGTATTTAAGACATTTGGAGGTAAATAATCCTTGC
Source organism: Nycticebus coucang (assembly GCF_027406575.1). Taxonomy (NCBI): domain Eukaryota; kingdom Metazoa; phylum Chordata; class Mammalia; order Primates; family Lorisidae; genus Nycticebus; species Nycticebus coucang. The sequence goes on from NC_069790.1 coordinate 60,248,349, forward strand.
TAAATAAGGTAAGGCTAGATGAGGCAAGAGATCACTGTTTTTCTATTGTTACTGATAGACCAGTATTAGTTACTGAAGTAAGTTTTATTATTATAGTTTTCTGATTGGGAAACTGTAGCTAAGGAATTTGTTCAACTTAAAGCCACACAGCTAACAAAAGGCAGAGAAAATCTAAAACTAACTTAAGTGAGTGTGTTTTCTAGCACTCTCCTTTATACAGCAAAAGACTGCTACTTACATCTTGTAAAATTTGTCAGAATCTAAGTGGAATCACATGTTAAACATCCTGACAAATAGAACACTGGAAGGCCATGAAGGGAGGGTTATCAGGCACAAAGGCCTTGAACACCAATTTATTATTAGACAACTATTTTTAAAATGCACACAAACTTTGTGGCCATCCTGTATTTCTAAATTAAAACACACACACATACACCAGATCAGAATATTGGGGGTGAAAAATTATCTCTAATTCTCAAGACATAGATGGTATGTTAATTTGTATAAAAACCAATAAAGCACCTTCCATTACCCCAAGAGAAATGCCATATATTTAGTTTGGCTAACTGACTTACTAAGAGCTAATAAGAACACTATTCTTCACCTTTGTGGAGTTTTATATTTCTTAAAAATTCTACATGTAAACATCTCTTGTTATTCTCAAAAGCCAGTGAGGCAATTGTCATGCAACTTAGTCTCTGTGGTTGCCTATTTAAAAACCATCCCCCAAACAGTTTTTGGGTAGCCAATTATTTTGCCAACTCTAATTAGAAATAAGAGAAACATTTAGTAATGAAGATTACATACAATGCCTCATTTTATATATTATCATTCAGCTAATTTATCACTAGTAAGTGACCAAACATAGCCACTAGAAACATGCATACATTCTTTCTCCTACAAACATACACTTTGATAAACAACAATGGAGTGTAAAAACCATAATCACACTAGACGTTTGATAGAACAATAGAACTGCTTCCTTTCAGCATCCCAAGGCCATCACTAAATTCAGCACTTTGGTAGCCACTCTATAATGCCAGAATAATCTAATATTAAAGAACTGTTCTTACAGATAGCATCCATTATTAGGCAATGTACTATCATTTTTTTGCAAGGACTTTGAATTTGTAGACAGAAGTCCTTAGGTATAAATTAAACACTCAAATGTATTAAGTTTCTTCTGACTAGTAGTATTTAGCATATTATTGCTCTAACGTGTAGAGAAAAGTGACCACATGTCATTGTTCTATCTCTCTCTCACACCTATTATCCTGGCAGAATAATTATTAACTCTCAAAGGTACTCTGATTTTTAAAGGACTTCAGTAGTGGGAGTGTGATGTCACCATGAGCTGAGCTTTCAATCACCTGGATGTCTTCCTGCCTGTCCCCGGTTCTTCTGGCTACATTGCATTGCACTGTCAGCAACTACCCCAAGCTCCTTGGATCATCCATCATTTGAGCAGCTCTCAAGAGCTCTTACAGAGTTGTTACATTTAACAGTAACTAATTCATATCCTTCTTGGTCTTGTGGCCTAATTAATTAGAAAATGTGCAAATAGTACTGACAGATGACTTGATGTAGCTCACGAACTCAAATTCTCATTTTTACTACCATTCCTTTTCACAAGGACTCATCCATTTTAGCAGAAGTGGTAAATGAGTAATGACTAGAAATTGGGAAGATTATGCCAGCATAGATACTGGTCCCATGAAAATGTATTCAATCCAATGATTCATGTCTTAGTTAATGTTAAAAATTCCTCCTTGAATAAACTACCTAGTAGAATCTGCTAGAACACTGAAGTCGGAAGAGGCCGTCCCTGGGCTGTTGTGTGAAGTGAAAGCCTCCCACTACATATGAACCATGCAAAGGACATAAGACTCAGAGTACAACCTAAACCAGAGGTTCTCAACCTGTGGGTCGCGACCCACAGGAACTGTTTTAAAGGGCTGCGGCATTAGAAAGGTTGAGAACCACAGACCTAAACAATAAAATAGGAATTTTATTGTATTCATGCTCTTGAGTCACTTTAGTAGTAAAATAACCAATTTCTTCTAAATCATTTTAACAGACTATGTAATATAATATATTGTAAAAAGAAAGGGCTTTGAGTGGGTTATCCTTGAGTTTGAATGTTGGCTCTATTCAATAACTGCATGACCTTAGCTATACCATAATTTAGTCTCTTTAGGGTGTTTGTTTCTTTCACTGTGTGAAGGTATAATAGGCAAGTAATGAAAACACATTAACAGGGCCTAGAATACCTCTCATTATTACTATTATGACTCAAGCCTCAAATTAAACCATAGGACCCCATATAGGACACATTTATTTTCAGGGAAGGGGCTATAGTAGGGTTCATTTCTGATTCTTTTTCTTAAAACATTGGTAAATAAACCTAAATCTTCTTTTATTACATAAATTTCCTTGGGTCAAGAGAGATCATTAAAGATGATGGCAGAGCTTTGTATATTGCCAATGCGTGTGGTGATTAGGCTTATTTAATAAAAGCAATGCTAAATGGCCTTATAACACTTAATAAACAGGCAATTTATTTTCTATTATATGCAAATTCAACTTTGATGCAGTTTTCTATACACTGAAACTGGTATGGAAATTTCTGCTAACCGCCCAGCTGCTACAATGTTAGATAAATTAATTTTAATCTTAAATCAGAGATGTGATAGAGAAACGGATGATTTAATATGCAATCTCATTACATTTGACAGGCTTATTTATAAATGATTTGCCCCACATTTTGACAAGCATAGTTAATATGTTAATTAGCTTTTAAAAAGATGATGAAAGGAAGAGCCTGACATGCCATCATTCTTCATATGCTGCGCTGGGACCCTGACGTTGATACCTCGGGTCAGGGCTACGACGTATTTCCACCCTCGGAAAGCACTGTGATCTTGATGAAATAGACCTTTATTAGCTACAGATAACTTAGTCACCCTATATTAAAAATTGATCCCAGGTGACCTTCTGCCTTTCTATCTAAAAAAACAAATGCAGCCCCAAACATATTTATGAGCTCTATAAAAGAATATAAGGCTTATTTTGAGCAATGACCTTAACCGTGAGAGAAGAGCTCCCCGGCAAGGGAAGAACTACACAGATAAGCTGCTTTTTACATCTGCACTTGTCTTAAAGTGGTTTTCAGAATTCAGTTAAGCTTTTTTCGCTTAGAAGCTTAGCAATGATTTCCCTATGCCTTGACTTAAAAAGAGTTATAAAATCCAAAAATTAAGAGAAGTTATACAGAGGCAATTTCTAATTTGATTCCTCTGCTTAAAATCTCCTTGGGGGGGAGTGAGGTGGGGGGGCGGGGCACAAAGGTATCAAAACCTGTCTTTCTGAGGGACTTTACCTAACAAATGCAATCAGTATAACCTGGTTTCTTGTACCCTCAATGAATCCCCAACAATAAAAAAAAATGTCTTGGGCGGCGCCTGTGGCTCAAGGAGTAGGCGCCGGTCCCATATGCCGGAGGTGGTGGGTTCAGGCCCAGCCCTGGCCAAAAAAAAAAAAAAAAAAGATTCACAAAAGCTAAGAAAAAAAAAATGTCTTTCTTGATGAGTTTTCCAACAGCGCAGTGACTTCACTCCTGGGGAGTAAATCTTAACACAGCCAGCTCGGATTTCTGTTGCGTGCTGACAGTGTTAATGCATATATGTCTTCATTAATATTTTTATTGCCTGTGGCTATTTAAACAGAAAACTGGAAAATGTAACACTGTGTAGGGATCGTTAATTTTTAGTTACTACTCTATTGCCCCACGATGGTAAATGAACTGTAAAAGTGCCTGAAACTCACGCCACCTGCCTCCCTGCTATTGTCTGTGAGTTAATATTTGCCCTTCTCTTTGGCGCAGCTGAGCCATGACTCAATTATAGTCCCATTTCTGGGTCTCTGAATACCCAGCATCGATGGCATTGATTATGCAGAAATCAGTGCCTGTGAACATCTCTCTAACTGGAAAAATACATTTTACCTGACTTACAGGATAATAACAGAATAGCTTTTAGACAATCACTTGGAATGAAATCAGATTCAGAACGAATCTCTGCTTAGACGTGAAAAGCCAGTAAGCATGAGAAGCTGCTCAGACCTAACGCATGTGCTGTTCGTTTTTGGCAATAAATAATCCTGGCATGTAGACAAAGGGCATTTGGGGTCTACTATTTTCTATCAGTTTTCCTCCCTTCCACTTAAATGACAGTTTTCTTATGCTTCCATTATGTCTCTGTTCAAAGCACATTGACAGAAAGTGTCTTCCTTGAGAGAAAGAAGACACACAGGGAAAGAAAGAGGCACCTGCTAGAAATCAAATCTTGTGTTAACACCACACCTTAGACATTAACAAGGCACAGTCCATACGGTTCTTCGTACAGTACTTGAGAGAGCACTTTTAAAGGTTTTGGAAAAATTAGCCCCTAGTCACCTAGTGGATAATAAAATCCAGCTTCTCCTGATTCTGAGGGTATAGCTTTAAGTGACCAAGCCCCAGGCCACAAATGTTTCCAATCTATGTTTTATTAGCAAAGTCCTTAACTGACCTCACTGAAAGATAATCTAGAATTCTCTACTCGAAAAATAGAGAAAAACAAGGCACAACTCCAGAACAGAGTAATGATTATTTACGAAGCCAACTGTCAGTTATAACGCAGTAAGTGGAAAGGGGATGAGAAAGGAACAGATACCCTGACGCATTTCTTGCTCTTTATTTTCAACCTTTTCCTCCATCACAACTAATTATCCCCGTGTCTATTTTGTCTAAGCTCCCACCTAGCCGTCAGGAAAAAAATCTGCGTAAAAACAAACTTCCAAAAAAAAAAAAAAGAGAGAGAGAGAGAGAAAAGGGTGATTTTAAAAATAGATTAGCTCGGTCCATCAATGATAGATGATCATCTTTATTCTCAGTGTTCAGAATAAATTAAAATGGTATTAGATTTGGTGTAAGCCTTACTACAAAATTTATGAGAACAGATCTTATACTGTGTGATGATCTAGATTATTTTGTGAGCTCTATTGAAAGCTACAGATGTATACCCCATAAAAATAAATATATTCCCATATACACAGAATGTTGTATATATTTTCAGTAGCTTTACAAATTATAAAATCTTATCCCTAGCGGAATGTTTGGAATCTAAATTAAGAAAATCTACACCATTCTTGTCACTGTAAGGAAATTCATTGTTTTCTCACCATAAAATATTTGAATCAGAAACATCAGGGAAGAAGCCAGGCTTCATCGCAGCCTAATGTACAAAAAGCCATGATTACTGAGGGGAGAGCAGTGAAGTATACAACAGTAAGATAAATAACAAACGGCGAAGTTTTACTGAGGTCATAAATATTATGTGAACATAGCTGAATTCTATTTATGAGGTCACAATCATTTAGGGAAGATGATTCCTCTTATAAAATGGTCATATGCTATGTGAATTATTTTATTTTAAAGATAACTGTGTATATAGAAAAAATATTTTTCTACTAATAAGAGAATAATAAAAGACATGTTCAACAGTCACTAGTAAATCTGTCCTGCATGCTAAAAATAAGATTATTCCCTTATTTGAATATTTGATTTAGATGACTGCACAGTTTACCATTAATAATAATTATGCATTAAACCTTGCCAGTCACTTAACCACATAAAACAAATTTTTAAGCTGTGTTAAACCATTTTGTGAAACTTAAGACTCTACTGAAATTAAACTTATACTATTTTTAACAAGTGGTCATCTTATTTCACTGTGGATAATTGGTGTCAGTAGTTTTGGGGATACTGCTAGTATCCCAAGTAAGCCAAGTTAGTTCCCAACAAAATTTTCAGATCACTTGTCTGAGCTTTGCTGTGAATTTAAACATTCTCCTGTTACTCCCAACTTTATTGCTGTTTGGAGATAACAAAAAGTTGGATTACTCCCAACTTTATTGCTGTGTGTTATAAAATAAAACCACAAATTAAGACCCTGAGGGAGGAAAATCACAGTATTGACAGTTAGATAAATGCCTCTGCCTCTGTCCATCAAGAACCATTACTAGACACCATCTGCAAGGGAGACTCTGATTAGGGAAGATTCCAAATCACATTTTAAAAGTCCCTCCGTATTGCCACACACAGGCAAACACTCCTGCACCATTAATCTTCATCCAAACTGTTAGAATGCTTGTCTAGGCTTGACCCAGACCAAGCACTACAAATAGATTAGCTAGAATAAAGTTTCCATTTCTCACCACATGTCAAGGCAGGTAGAATACTCTGTCGAGCCTAGGAGGACATCTGGAGGTCTGTACCACAAGGTAACCACTTCATTGGAGTATGTGTGGCTAGGGACGGATTTTGCTCTTGCAAGACCTGTGAATTACATGAAACATAGAGAAGTTTAACAGGCATTAATAGGACAAGGGAATTTGAATTTGAATGTTCATAATTTAGAAAGGTCAAACATGACATTGTAATACAGAATCTCAAATGCAAAGTCAAGGTTAATAGGAAGGCTGGGGAAAGCATACTGTGCTTTCTCTGTCTCAAATATGTGTCAATAACCATTAAGTCATTTATTTTTTTCTAATAAAGCCTGGTATCACAAGTCTATGAAAATATGACAGCGTAAACAAATGATTCTTACACTATCAGATACGACACGGAAGCTTAGAATATCTCAGAGTCTCCAAAGCACTACATATGCTTCATAAAACTAGTTTTGAGAGTTACAAATTTGTGTTATAAGGAAGGGTTTCTTGGTCAAAAAAACAGATTTGGAAAGTTAAACTGTCTCAGTGCCCTTAATTTTTCTAATGTGCTTCGTGAATCTGCAAGAACAGCTTATGACACTTCTCAAAGGGTTTTCCCAAACCTTCTTATGATTTCAGTGTTCTGTCAAACACGCATTAGGAAATGCTTATTGGAAAAGCTCATTCGAAAACCATCCAAATAAATAATTACAAAGGAACAGTAAAATAAATCTGGTAATACAGATTTGAAATAGTATATAATAAATTAAAGTCTAAGAATTTTTAAAAACTGAGAAAATGGTCACAATAGTAAGTTAAGTGGAAAAAATGAATGCAGTTTGACCTCATAACCATAAATAGTCATAGTCATGCATAGAAAAAAGACTCGCAGAAAATATATTTAAATGTCTTCAGTAGCTACCTCTTGAATATACCCCGTTTCCCTGAAAATAAGACATCCTCCGAAAATAAGACCTACTTACAGGAAAGATAAGACAACTCCTGAAAATAAGACCTAGCGCATCTTTGGGAGCATACCTTTTCGGGGAAACAGGGTAGGATTACCCAATTTCTTTTTTTCTTTCTTTCTTTCTTTTCTTTTTTTTTTTTGCAGTTTTTGGCTAGGGCTGGGCTTGAACCTGCCACCTCCAACACTTGGGGCCGCCAACCTACTCCTTTGAGCCCCAGGCACTGCCCCAGAATTACCCAATTTTTTAAGTATATTTTTTCTGAGTTTTTCTAAGTTTTGTGCAGTAAATTTATATTTTTTTAAAAAAATCACAAAAATTTATAGATGTCATTTTTTAAAAAGAAAAAAACCAATATAATATCTTTCTATCTGGCTACGTAGATTAATGACAAGTATACGGTATTGTTTACCGCTATGACGCATATAAAACATTTTTATGGTAAAACTATCATGACAATCATTTTAATATTCTGATTATATAAAATTATTTATGAAGTACTTAAAAACATAATTATTTCTTGTTTATTAACATGGAATTTAATTCTCATAGTTTTAAAATTAATAGGGTAGCTGAGTAAAGACCTTTTAATTAATTCAACTATGGTACAAGTCATTCAGTTTTTCCTACAATGCAGTTTTAATAATAATGCAACAGTATATTATAAGCTAGCTAACATTTGTTAAGTTTTTCACCTTAAAATGTACAGATTATACACACACAAACATACTTACATATTCCTGGTCCCTAATTTTTCTGCATGTGAATGGAGCAACTATTTTTTTTACCATTTATTTTTTTATTTCAGATAAATACGAGGGTACAAACAATTAGGTTACAATTTTGCATTTGTTAGGTGAAGTCCCTGATGTAGTTGTGTCCCGCACCCAGGAGGTGTGCACCATATGCCCAGTAGGTGGAAACATACACATACCCCTCTCTCCTCCTCCTTCCCCCAACTTGAATTGATTTGAGTTTCTCTCTTAAGTGGGCATGTACTAGTTCATCTACTGGCTTCATGTTAGTATTGAGTACACTGGACATTTACTTTTCCATTCTTATAATACTTTACTAAGTACAGTGTGTTTCCACTCGACCCAGGTTAATATAAAAGATGTAAAGTCACCATCTTTCTAATGGCAGAATAGTATTTCAAGTATATATATACCACAGTCTATGAATCTATTCCTGGGTTGATGGGAATTTAGGTTGTTTCCACATCTTGGCGATTGTAAATTAAGCTGTGATAAACAATCTAGTGCAAATGTCCTCAGGATAAAATGATTTTCTTTCCTTCTGAGTATGGAGTAAATATTTTTGATAACAGATTTCCATGATCTGTTACTTCTTTTCTTTGCAAGGTTTATCCTACCTCAATTCAGGCAAAACTGAACAACAGATAGGACAATCAGGATGACAGTAAAGTATGTCCAGAATTAGTAACCCCATCAAAAGATCTGGTTCCTGAGATGGCGATGCTTCTATACAGGGACCGAAGAGCTATGGCTAAGTCCTGAAATAGGTTCTGACACCATCCATATGCTGTTGTCAAGTCAAGTGGGATGATAAAAACATCCAGGCTTGATTCCCTTGGTTTTCCCCAGGCCCTACTGTCAGAAAGCAAGCCTGGGAGAGAGAAGAATGAAAAAAATCTGAGACTTTCTTTGACAGCTGAGATCAGGCTAGTTATAAAAAATTTTGATATCCCCAGTTGTAAAGGTAGAAAAAGACCTTGAAGTAAACTAGAAACAGTATAAATCAAAATAACTATACATGACTTCAGATCAATTCTATTCACTCTGAATATAAATGTGCTAAACTTGTCAAATATTGGTGTAAAATACAAGTAGAAAAAGCTTTTTATCTACCCTATTCTCCTTCTCCCCACATTTTTAGGTCAAAGATGGATCCAACTTCATTCAGAAGGCCCACATAACTTCCCAACACAACAGTGAAAATAAATTTTCAATATCTAACTTTTCAAAGCCATAAGACTGACTTTAGTAAGATGGTTTGCAGTCAATGTGTCATACAGAATGAAGAACGTTACTGTATTTTTAATATATATTCTGCATTGTTTGATGGATCATTCTTCAATGTAGTTAACTAAAACAGTTTCTTCTGGAAAGTATGCTTATATTGATGAACAAAATGTTTTCACTCTAAAAATATTCATGTTTGGTTGATAATACTAAAAATATCCCTGGTGCATCTTACAAGGTTACATGTGAAACTTAGTAAATGTAGAATATAAATGTCTTAACCCAATAACTAAGAAAATGCCAGGAAGGCTATGTTAACCAGTGTGATGAAAATACGTCAAATGGTATATAAAACCAGTGTATGGTGCCCCCCCCCAAATTAAATAAATAAATAAAAATATCCCAAAACTTCAGGAAGGAGGCAAATTATTAAAAGAATGACTCAAAAAATATTTAAAAAGAAGGACCTTGAAGCACAAATACAAAGTATATATTTTTCCGAATACTTCTTAAGATATTGTTATGTGTTCATACAGTTCATGCACAAAACATGCTTACTCATGCAAAATTTATTAAACTGCATCCTCCAGCTGAAGGAAACTGCAGGACAGGACTAATTAGCACAGCATGCGTGAAAGCTTTCTTTCTCTGTTCCTTGTCAGTTGCTATGGTTACACCACAGGAAGAGAGCTACACTACCTTTAAAGAAGATGAAGTTCACCAGTTATTATCAAAACTTCTTATGTTAAAGTTTAGTCTGAATTAAAAGTCAAAAAGCAAAGTGAAACGCTACCCAGGTGAGTCCATGCGACTTGCACGTTGCTGCTTTTGCTGAGCGTGAGCCCATGAAGGAATGTGAGTTCCTGTGGGCACCTGCAATGGCCTACATAACAATTCAGACAATCAGCGTTCAGGTGCTGTCATTTCTAAATAATGAAAGACTCTACAGTAGAGGGGATAATCCCACTTATTCAAGCCCCACTGCCAGTGATTCAAAGTAGGGCTGCCCTCATACTAGCCTAGCAGAATCTCGGATTTCCGGAGGAGTTAAACTTTTAGCTAACCCCTCACCAATAAAAGAATTCCTTTTCACATCACTAGAAGATGGTTAACCTATAGATCAGTGGTTTCCAGCCTTTTTGGCACCAGGGATTGGTTTCATGGAAGACAATTTTTCCACAGACCAGGGATGGGAGTGGGGGGAAATGGTTTCTGGGTAATTCAAACGCATTACAACTCTATCACAGAGTTGATGCCATTTACTTCCATGGCATCAGTTACTATATACTACATATATGCTGATAATCCTAAACATAATGTCTCTAGCATCAATCTTCAGATGTCTACATAAAAAAGTCCTCTTACATATTCCATGACCTTCCATAGGTATCTCAATCTTAATTAAACATTTTCCTGCCTCTGATTGTCCAACTAGCACTATCTCCTCCTGCATCTACCACTATACCATGGCTGTCTGGAATGTAATTCAACCACTGTTAATGCCATTTTTCATATTACATGGCTGGATACATTCCATATAGCCCTTGTACATCATGACCCTTCCATCAACCAAACCCAGAAGTCCCATTTCAGGATAGGCTCCTTGGACTTACAAAATCACAAAACCCAGTGGATGTGACTACGTAATTTCCTTCCTTCCTTCCCTCTCCTTGGTCCTCATCATCTCTCCTCCTCATCTCTTAGACCGACCTCAAGTCTACCCATGGCTCAATGTTATCATTTCAAACTATGTTTCAGACAACAAATAATCTACATTTGTTGAAATTAATTTCATTAAAAATTATAACTTAACTGGAACAGTTTTCGATGTGAATAGCAACAATGAAATACTTGAATGCCCAATTTCCCATAAAATCACTATGAAAGGTGGTGCCTCTAATGCCCTCCCCCTCTTATCTGACATAATAGGAAGTGTATCCTTTCTAGGAAATTCAGTATCTTAAGGATAGGTCTTTTTTTTTTTTTTTAATACATTTAACATCATATGGTATTGTTTAGAGTGGAAAAATAGTTTCAAGATTACCACTGTAACACCCTTTTCTTTCCTTTGAATGCAACATCTTTGTTTTGATTTCTGTCTAGACTGTTGCTTTAAATGGTGCCACTCCCCACAGAATACCAAAAATCTCTTTAAAATGTTTAGCATTTGACAGTCTTTCCACTGAATAAGAGTAATTTTTTAAAATAAATTCTAATAAAATGAAATTAAGGTCAGAAGATATCAAAACTTGTTAAGGCAGTATTTTATTTTCTCTGATTTTATTACTCCTGGATGTTAAAGCTCAATAAATTATGCCTAATTTTATCTATCCTAAAGGGCACAGATTATTTTACATCTTTCATTTTTAAATAACGGAAATGATAAATTAATATAGACATTCCAAAAAAGAAAAAAATAATTAACTGTCATATACAATATGGGAACTTTTTAACTTTCCTTTTTTCTGCTTTTGTACAGAAGATAAAAACAATACACTTTTTTGAAAAGTTCAGCTTTAAGTGAAATTAATAGATATGGTAAGACCAATTAGTCAGAATTCTCGTGCTAAATGCCATCTGAGAAACATGCTTTTGTTGTCAAAACATCAGTCTGCATATTGGAAGACTTCTGATATGGCAAAACTAAAATGCCTGATAGCGGTGTGGCCCTACTTGCTTAGTTGTGTATCCTTGATTATGATTCTGGATATTTTTAGCCTTGGTGTTGTTATTATGAGTACAATGTGAGGGCTGAGATCTGGAGTCAGCAAACTATGGTCTGACAGCTGGCTGCCTGTCTTTGTAGTTAAATTTTGCTGGAAAACAGTTGTACCCATTCATTCATGTAGTACCTATAGCTGGTTTTGCCCTAAACAGCTGAGCTGAAGAGTTGACAGAGACCATATTGCCCATAAGGCTACTATATTTAGTATCTGGTCTTACTTAAAAAAGTTTGCTGACCTCTGGGCCAGACTAAGTTAACTTTAAGATTCATTCAAGTACTAATACTCAGTGATACTAAAAAGATAACTATTAAAAATCTTGTTCATTAAATGTATAAGAATCATATATGCTCACTTTCTTTAAAAGCCTTTTAAGTAAGTAATTCCACCTCAACGATCCCATCACATCACATTTGCATTAGCAGAGAATGTGAAATCATTTTCCTTAGAGTATATGTGAATATATCATCATTTTCACAGTTCACTGGTTTACATTTCATTTTCTAGTTTCTGCTTCTCAGTTAATGAAATTCTAAGTTATTATTCCAGTGCTAGATGACAACACAATATAGAAAATGAATTACATAACCCGACTAAATTGGCAATTTTGATGGATTTCCATCTTTGCTGATTTGTTACCAATTTTAAAAATTAAAGGTAAAGTATACTAAATTCATCAAAGCAGGGGAGACAGAGGCAGTGAGGAGAAAACCCAAGCTGGTTGTACCAGAAGGAGAGAATGGCACTGTCTAGAGAGCCTGAGAACAATCAGACAAAAGGCCCCAGGGGAAAAGAGGACGCTGAGAAGTGTTCAGGAGCCTCTAGTTCTGGTTGGCCTGCTGAGTGAGAACAGTTCTTCCCTGTTTTGTTGGTTTATTTTGAAGTGGAAATAGCAGAAGGTAGGAGCCCTAGAAACAGAGCAGTTAGAAGGCTGTGAGGACTTGGAGAGAGGAACAGCTGGAAATGGAAATTGCTGAGGGGTGGGGGTGGGGGGCAGAAAAGCCTATTTATCTTACAGGATCCTGAGGGTTCAAGTTTTTCAGAAACTTCAAACCAGAGTGTGGTCACAGCCAGTCTTAAGGGGATGTAATACAGAACAGCGAAAGAAAAAGCTCTTCTGGAATGTCCTGACTAAAGTGAATTTTTAAAGCATTCCATGAGATGAAAATAGGCAATTACTTTCAAACTTAAACTAAGAGGTTTCTGTTTTTACAACAGTAAATGCTCTTCTGAATCAGTGCAAATTAATGAGGCAATTATTGAGCCAATTTAAGGAAAATGGTTTGGTTCATACTGATCATCGTAAAATTGTACTTTGAAACTTTATGGTTCTGAATTTGTCTGAATTATTTTCAGCTGTGCATTTAGTATTTTTCTCTTATCATACTATCTGAGGAGAGGTCAAGTTGCATTTTAGGGTTTCAACAGTCTACTCCACACAGGATTCCATACACAGTAATAAGAAAAAAATATCTATTTAAAAATACGTATATGTTTACTTTGATGATTTTAAACGTGTTTTATGACACCTAGTAATAATCTTGGTTGTCCTAAAATTGGAGTTGGGCATTGCTAACAATAGTAGATACACGTCACAAACTCAAATCTCCAAAAGGTGGTACACTGACCATTTGGGGAATATTTTCAAAAATATATTAATTGGTAGATATAAATACATACCACAATCACTACAAAGAAGTGTAACAGAGCTTTGTGCTGGAAAGGATCTAAGATCTCTTACGCTAGCGTTCTTTTTAAACATAAAGGAAATTGAGTGTGAAACTTGTATCCATTCTGTCCCCCCTGTTTCTAATCTACTCTCTCCTTTTTGTCCCCATTGCCACCTTAGGCCACTTATGAGTCTTGAACCTTAGAAAGGGCTGCTAACTTGTGTCTTAGCCACAAAATTTGGCCTTTCTCTTCTCTTTCCACAGTCTGATGAAGAGACAGTTCCATGTAGTGTTAAGAGTTCCTCTTTGGCGTCAGTTAGGACCACCACCGACAAGTTGTGTGATCTGGTGCAAGTGAATCAACTTAGCTGAGTTCAGTGGCTTCATCTGTAAAATGCGTGCAGTGATTCCGCTGGATGTTCACCATCTGCTTCTCCTTCTTCACTCTCCCTCACTCTGTCCTATGCTCCCCGGAGGGTGCCCTTAATGGCCCTACAATTGCAGAGTCCTTGTCCAGTGGGAGGAAAAAAGTGAAGTCTATCTGTTGCTCAGGCTTCTTTCCAGCGGGGCAAGGGAATGGCAGTGGCCAAGTTCTCCCTGGAAGACTATGGCTCCTGCTCAAGGGGTTCCACAATCAATTTCTCTCCTAACCCCGCATGCAGGGGGGTAGAAATCTCCCCCCCTATTGCTCGCCTGAAGGAGTTTCACATCCTTAACCCCACCCAGAGTTTCATAAATACTTTCTTCATCACACACTCTTCAGTCAACCCATTTGAGTTGCCCTTTGTTTCCTCCTAGAACTCTGACACAAAAAACACACGTAACTCAGGGGACATTTGTGTGAATTAAATAAGATGAAGTGTGGAAAATGCGTAATCATGCAGTTGGCCTAAATACATATTGCCTGTTTCTATTATCTAAAGCACAATCTGATCAGGCCACTCCTCTGCTAAAAAACTTAATGGACCCCTGAATTCTATCCTGAAAATTCTAAGAAATAACACCCTTGCAACTACTCTAGCCTTGTTTCTTCTCATCCCTTTCTTTGTTCTGACGGTTAGCAGCCAAATTACCTGTAATTATTTCTTTTTATGTCAATTCCTTGGCACAATTCAGTCTTTTTCATTTTTTTTTTTTTTTTTTTTTTATTGTTGGGGATTCATTGAGGGTACAATAAGCCAGTTACACTGATTACAACTGTTAGGTAAAGTCCCTCTTGCAATCATGTCTTGCCCCCATAAAGTGTGACACACACTAAGGCCCCACCCCACTCCCTCCATCCCTCTTTCTGCCCCCCCCCATAACCTTAATTGTCATTAATTGTCCTCATATCAAGATTGAGTACATAGGATTCATGCTTCTCCGTTCTTGTGATGCTTTACTAAGAATAATGTCTTCCACTTCCATCCAGGTTAATACGAAGGATGTAAAGTCTCCCTTTTTTTTAATAGCTGAATAGTATTCCATGGTATACATATACCACAGCTTGTTAATCCATTCCTGGGTTGGTGGGCATTTAGGCTGTTTCCACATTTTGGCGATTGTAAATTGAGCTGCAATAAACAGTCTAGTACAAGTGTCCTTATGATAAAAGGATTTCTTTCCTTCTGGGTAGATGCCCAGTAATGCGATTGCAGGATCAAATGGGAGGTCTAGCTTGAGTGCTTTGAGGTTTCTCCATACTTCCTTCCAGAAAGGTTGTACTAGTTTGCAGTCCCACCAGCAGTGTAAAAGTATTCCCTTCTCTCCACATCCACGCCAGCATCTGCAGTTTTGAGATTTTGTGATGTGGGCCATTCTCACTGGGGTTAGATGATATCTCAGGGATGTTTTGATTTGCATTTCTCTAATATATAGAGATGATGAACATTTTTTCATGTGTTTGTTAGCCATTTGTCTGTCCTCTTTAGAGAAAGTTCTATTCATGTCTCTTGCCCATTGATATAAGGGATTGATAGCTTTTTTCATGTGGATTAATTTGAGTTCTCTATAGATCCTGGTTATCAAGCTTTTGTCTGATTGAAAATATGCAAATATCCTTTCCCATTGTGTAGGTTGTCTCTTTGCTTTGGGTATTGTCTCCTTAGCTGTACAGAAGTTTTTCAGTTTAATGAAGTCCCATTTGTTTATTTTTGTTGTTGTTGCAATTGCCATGGCAGTCTTCTTCATGAAGTCTTCCCCCAGGCCAATATCTTCCAGTGTTTTGCCTATGCTTTCTTTGAGGATTTTTATTGTTTCATGCCTTAAATTTAAGTCCTTTATCCATCTTGAATCAATTTTTGTGAGTGGGGAAAGGTGTGGGTCCAGTTTCAGTCTTTTACATGTAGACATCCAATTCTCCCAACACCATTTATTGAATAGGGAGTCTTTCCCCCAAGGTAAGTTCTTGTTTGGTTTATCGAAGATTAGGTGGTTGTAAGATGTTAGTTTCATTTCTTGGTGTTCAATTCGATTCCAAGTGTCTATGTCTCTGTTTTTGTGCCAGTACCATGCTGTCTTGACCATTATGGCTTTGTAGTACAGACTAAAATCTGGTATGCTGATGCCCCCAGCTTTATTTTTGTTACTAAGAACTGCCTTAGCTATACGGTTTTTTTTCCAGTTCCATACAAAACGCAGAATCATTTTTTCCAAATCTTGAAAGTACGATGTAGGTACTTTGATAGGAATGGCATTGAATAGGTAGATTGCTTTGGGAAGTATAGACATTTTAACAATGTTGATTCTTCCCATCCATGAGCATGGTATGTTCTTCCATTTGTTAATATCCTCTGCTATTTCCTTTCTGAGGAGTTCATAGTTTTCTTTATAGAGGTCCTTCACCTCCTTCGTTAGGTATATTCCTAGGTATTTCATTTTCTTTGAAACTATGGTGAAGGGAGTTGTGTCCTTAATTAGCTTCTCATCTTGACTATTATTGGTGTATACAAAGGCTACTGACTTGTGGACATTGATTTTATATCCTGAAACATTACTGTATTTTTTGATGACTTCTAGGAGTCTTGTGGTTGAGTCTTTGGGGTTCTCTAAGTATAAGATCATGTCGTCAGCAAAGAGGGAGAGTTTGACCTCCTCTGCTCCCATTTAGATTCCCTTTATTTCCTTGTCTTGCCTAATTGTATTGGCTAGAACTTCCAGCACTATGTTGAATAGTAAAGGTGACAGAGGACAACCTTGTCTGGTTCCAGTTCTAAGAGGAAAAGCTTTCAGTTTTATTCTGTTCAGTAAAATATTAGCTGTGGGTTTGTCATAGATAGCTTCAATCAGTTTTAGAAATGTGCCACCTATGCCTATACTCTTCAGTGTCCTAATTAGAAAAGGATGCTGGATTTTATCAAATGCTTTTTCTGCATCTATTGAGAGGATCATGTGCTCTTTCTTTTTGCCACTGTTAATATGGTGGATAACGTTTATGGACTTGTGTATGTTAAACCAGCCTTGCATCCCTGGGATGAAGCCTACTTGATCATGATGAATGACTTTTTTGATGATAAGCTGTAATCTACTGGCTAGGATTTTGTTGAGAATTTTTCCATCTAAATTCACGAGTGAGATTGGTCTGAAATTCTCCTTTTTGTTTGGGTCTTTTCCTGGTTTTGGTATCAGGGTGATGTTTGCTTCATAGAATGTGTTGGGGAAGATTCCTTCTTCCTCAGTTTTTTGGAATAATTTCTGCAGTACAGGAATAAGCTCTTCCTTGAAGGTTTGATAGAATTCTGGAGTGAAGCCATCTGGACCAGGGCATTTTTTAGTTGGAAGCTTTTTTATTGTTTCTTTGATCTCAGTGCTTGAAATTGGTCTGTTCAGGAGCTCTATTTCTTCCTGGCTGAGTCTAGGGAGAGGGTGTGATTCCAAATATTGATCCATTTCCTTCACATTGTCAAATTTCTGGGCATAGATTTTCTGGTAGTATTCAGAGATGATCTCTTGTATCTCTGTGGGATCAGTTGTTATTTCCCCTTTATCGTTTCTGATTGAGGTTACTAGAGATTTTACTTTTCTATTTCTAGTTAGTCTGGCCAATGGTTTATCTATTTTATTTATTTTTTCAAAAAACCAACTCCTTGTTTCATTAATTTTCTGAATGATTCTTTTGTTTTCAATTTCATTGATCTCTGATTTGATTTTGGATATTTCTTTTCTTCTACTGAGTTTAGGCTTAGACTGTTCTTCTTTTTCCAATTCCATAAGATCTCTTGTGAGATTGTTGATGTGCTCTCTTTCTGTTTTTCGAATGTAGGCATCTAAAGCGATGAATTTTCCTCTCAAAACTGCTTTTGCAGTATCCCACAGGTTTTGGTAGCTTGTGTCTTCATTGTTGTTATGCTCGAGGAAGTTAATGATTTCCTTTTTTATTTCTTCCTGCACCCATCTGTTATTCAACAGAAGGTTGTTTAATTTCCATGCTTTTGGGTGGGGTCGAGCATTTTTGTTAGAGTTGAGTTCCAACTTTAGTGCCTTATGGTCTGAGAAGATACAAGGTAAAATTTCAGTTCTTTTGATTCTGTTGATATTTGTTTTGTGTCCCAGGATATGATCAATTTTGGAGAATGTTCCATGGGGTGATGAGAAGAATGTATATTCTTTATCTTTGGGGTGGAGTGTTCTATATGCGTCTATCAAGCATAGTTGTTCTAGGGTCTCATTTAAATCTCTTATATCTTTGTTTAATTTCTGTTTAGAGGATCTGTCCAGCTCTGTAAGAGGTGTGTTAAAGTCCCCTGTTATGATGGTATTATCAGATATCATATTGCTCAGACTGAGTAAGGTCTGCTTCAAGAATCTGGGAGCATTTAAATTGGGTGCATAAATATTTAGAATTGAAATGTCTTCTTGTTGTAGTTTTCCCTTGACTAATATAAAGTGACCATCTTTGTCTTTTTTGACTTTAGTTGGTTTAAATCCACATGTATCTGAAAATAAGATTGCAACTCCTCTTTTCCTCTGAATTCCATTTGCCTGAAAAATTGTCTTCCAACCCTTGACTCGGAGCTTTAATTTGTCTTTTGAAGCCAGCAAATGGATGGCTTGTGTTTTTTATCCAGTCAGCCAATCTATGTCTCTTCAGTGGGGAATTCAAGCCATTAACATTTATGGAGATAATTGATAAGTGTGGTAGTATTCTATTCGTCTTATTTGGTGAGAGTCCATTGCTTAGTTTTATCTTTTGCATCAGTGTGGAGGTTTGGTTCTGTCCTTTAATTTCTGAGTTCTTACTTTGCTGCTGATCCATTCTGGTGGTCAGTGTGCAGAAGAGGTTGAAGTATTTCCTGTAGAGCTGGTCTTGTTGTGGCGAATTTCCTCAATGTTTGTATATCCGTAAATGATTTGATTTCTCTGTCAATTTTGAAGCTTAGCTTAGCAGGGTACAGAATTCTGGGCTGAAAATTGTTCTGTTTAAGTAGATTAAAGGTAGATGACCATTGTCTTCTTGCTTGGAAAGTTTCATTAGAGAAGTCTGCGGTCACTCTGATGGATTTGCCCCTGTAGGTCAACTGGTGCTTACTCCTGGCAGCTTGCAGAATCTTTTCTTTTGTCTTGACTTTGGACAGGTTCATCACAATGTGTCTTGGAGAAGCTCGGTTAGAGTTGAGGTGACCTGGGGTCCGATAGCCCTCTGAAAGCAGTGTGTCAGAATCTTTGGTGATGTTTGGGAAATTTTCTTTTATAATATTCTCTAGTATGGCTTCCATTCCTCTGGGGCATTCTTCTTCCCCTTCTGGGATTCCTATAACTCGTATGTTGGAACGCTTCATAAAGTCCCATAATTCTGACAGTGAACGTTCTGCTTTCTCTCTCTTCTTTTCTGCCTCTTTTACTATCTGAGTTATCTCAAAAACTTTTTCTTCTACCTCTGAAATTCTTTCTTCTGCATGGTCTAACCTGTTGCTGATACTTTCCATTGCATCTTTAAGTTCCCTGATTGACTGTTTCATTTCCTTCAGCTCTGCTATATCCTTTTTATATTCTTCATATCGTTCATCTGTGATTTGATTCTGTTTTTGGATTTCCTTTTGGTTATTTTCCAGTTTATTAGCAGTTTCCTTCATTGTTTCCATCATTTCTTTCATTGTTTTCAACATGTGTATTCTAAATTCCCTTTCTGTCATTCCTAATATTTCTGTATAGGTGGAATCCTCTGCAGTAGCTACCTCATGGTCCCTTGGCGGGGTTGTTCTGGACTGGTTCTTCATGTTGCCTGGAGTTTTCTGCTGATTCTTCCTCATGAGTGATTTATCTGTTTCCTTGCCCTAATTTTCCTTTCACTTCCTCTTGCTCTTTAAGTTCTTGTGCCTGTGGACTAAGGGTTACAGGACCAGAAGGGTGAGAAGGTTGAAGAGCAAAAAAGGGATGAAAGAAAGGAGGACCGAGTGATAAGAAAAAAAAGAAAGATAGAGAAAGGAGAGGGGGTGGGGATAAGGAATAGTGACAAAAAGAAGAGAGGCACAGAAAGAGGAAGACAGGGCAATACAGGTGTACAGTAGGGTACTTTGACACAACCTTAAAAAACCCCCACCTTCTGGGGGTGCCCAGTTGGGTGGTTCCCTTGAGGTCAGCAGCTCTTTGCTAACCTGACCAGACACAGTACCCCACCTCCACCAAGTAGAGAGGAAAGACAAAAATGCTATAAATTTAACCAAAACAAGCAAACAGAAAACTTTACGGGGATAAAATTGGGTGAAAAACCAAATGATAGCGGTAGGAACACTAGCAAAAATGAAGTTGTAGTTATTAAAAAAGGCAGCAATGGGAAATTATAATTAAACTAGAAAAATTGAGAAAGAAAAAGGGATCTGTATGGAAAAGATTGAAATTAAAAAACAAAAGAACATCAACAACGTCAAAATAAACAAACAAAAAAACAAACAAACAAAAAAAAAGAAAAAAATACACAACCAAAAACAAAGCAGTTTGTATATGTTATTGAATATTGTCTGGGCAACACATGGTCTTGTGGGGTATGAGATGTTAGTCAACAGTTCTGATACGACTGGAGGCTGCTGATTTCTCAAACCCCAGCAGGTAGACACCCTAAATCTCTCTTCAGCCCACTTAAAAGGCACTTTGAACTTGTTCACTTGCTGAGCAGAATCTTTCCCAGCTTTCTCGCTGGAATCACTGCTGAAGTGGCTATCCACTTACCCAGTGTGCCAAAACCGGTCTCACTCTGCCCCTAAGGGTTAGGGCTGCAAGGCAGCTCAGACCCCACCCTTAGGCTACTTGGTTGCTGGGTTACCAGCTCCCACCCATTTCTAGCTCGCGACCCTGAGGGCGGAGCTTGCCGGGGCAGATCACTGACAATGGTTCCGTGTGACCCACCACCAAACACTATCAGCTCCGTCTGACTCAGCGGCTCAGACTGGGGCCCTAGACAACGGCCAAAGTTCTCCGCACTCCCGCTCAGGCCTTCCCCAAGGCAGTTCAACTCAGTGCCAAGTCCAAGGACATCAAAACAGTTCACAGGTAAGGCCTTTCTGGTTTGCAGTCTCACTGCTACTGAACTTACAGTTGTGGGCGGGTTTAGATGGATTGAACACACGCGACCACTTGCCGGTTTTCCACTGTTTTAGTCCTCTTCTTGGGGTCCAGAAGTCTCTCGATGACTCCCTGTATCCTCATAGGAGTGATGATAGGCAGTTCCCACCAGCCAGAGATGCCTGGAGTCCTATCTCCCCAGACTCACGGTGCCCAGATGCAAGGAAGCTGTTACTCGGCTGCCATCTTGCTCCGCCTCCACCACAATTCAGTCTTATGTCCTGTGATGACTTACTCACCAGATAAACTCTTACATACCCTTCACACTTACATTAGCACCAAGCCCTCTGGAAGCTTCCCTGACTTGCCTTCTCCTCCCCAGTTCAGGTATTGAGCCTTGCTCTGTCCTCTGACTTCCTTCAGCACTGCCCTTGCACCATCATTCATTTTCATCTCAGAGCTCATCTGCCCTGCACAAGACCAGTTTACCTGAAAGGAGAACCACTTGCCTTTGTACCCCCAGTTCCTGGCATGGTGTCTGGCCCACAGTGAGTCTATCGTTGAACTGACATGTGGCAAGAACAGCCCCCTCGTGTGAACCTCTGAAACAGTGTTCCCTTAGCAGGTGGCAAGCAAGTGCTGCCCTGGCCAATGGGGTGGGAGAATTGACCTAGTCTACCTGTGGCTATGTAAGAATACCTGAACTGGGTATGAAAAAAGAGATTTATTTGGGCTGATGGTTCTGGAGACTGCAAAGATCAAGATCAGGCAGCGGCATCTGATCAGCTTATGTCAGGGTTTCATGCTGTATAATAAAATGGCGGAGTGGTGAAAGGGCATTTACAAAAGGGAGCAAAATGTAAGGATGTCCTTGATTTATATTAACCCGCTCTCTAGGTAAGTAATCCAGCCCCGTGAGAGAAAGAACTCAGGCGCTCCTGTGAGATTAACCCAGCCCCGCGAGAGTGGCATGAATTCCTCTTAAGAACTTAATCACCTCTTAAAGACCCCCATCTGCCAACACTGCCACTTCAGGGATCAAATTGCTAACACATGAATCCTGGGAGGCATACTCAAACCACAGCAGGTCCCCACCCACCTCACCCAGAGCACCTCTGCTTCCACCAATTCTATATTTTGACACTTGAGTAGAAATTCTGTCCCTGGATTTCAAAGTGTTTAAAACCTAATTTCAGTTAAGGTGAATCTCATCACAGCTCAAGATACATTGTGGGGGATAATAAATAACCCCCAAACATACATAAAATATTTTAATCCCTTTATTATGCCTACATATATTTTAAATAAAAATACAAACAGATATACAAGAAGGCTATTAACATACAAGCTACTGGTTTCTCGGTACAAGTGATAGAGCTAGTTTCCTGACAAATCCTTTTCTCTCAGATTTTATCTAATGTCATATTTAAAAGAAAAGAACACGTGATCCCATCTCAGGGTGGGCAAGGGACTTGAAGAGAAACTTCTCTAAAGAAGACCGATGCAAGATCTACAAACACATGAAAAAAAAGTTCATCATCCTTAATCATCAGAGAAATGCAAATCAAAACTACTCTGAGGTATCACCTAACCCCAGTAAGAGTAGCCCACATAACAAAATCCCAAAACCAGAAATGTTGGCATGGATGTGGAGGAAAGGGCACACTTCTACACTGCTGGTGGGAATGCCCACTAATACGTTCCTTCTGGAAGGATGTTTGGAGAACACTTAGAGACCTAAAGATAGACCTGCCATTCGATCCTATAATTCCTTTACTAGGTTTATACCCAGAAGACCAAAAGTCACAATATAACATAGACCTCTGTACCAGAATGTTTACTGCAGCCCAATTCATAATTGCTAAGTCATGGAAGAAGCCCAAGTGCCCATCGACCTACGAATGTACTAGCAAATGGTGGTACATGTATACCATGGAATATTATGCAGCCTTAAAGAAAGATGGAGACTTTACCTCTTTCATGTTTACATGGATGGAGCTGGAACATACTCTTCTTAGCAAAGTATCTCAGGAATGGAAGAAAAAGTATCCAATGTACTCAGCCCTACTATGAAGCTAAATTATAGCTTTCACATGAAGACTATAACCCAACTATAGCACAAGATTATGGGGAAAGGGCCAAGGAAGGGGAAGGGAGGGGGGAGGTTTTGGTGGAGGGAAGGTGGGCCACATCTATGGTGCATCTTAGAATGGGTACAGGCGATTGCACTAATGTACATAGCTATGATTTAACAATAAAAAAAAGAAAAGAAAAAAATAAAATTTGGATAAATAAAACTTCATGAATTAATCAATTTCTCTAAAAATTTTTTTAAAAAAATCAATCTCTCTGCTAAAGTTTTATATTACATCTTATTCTCTGTTAAACTCACTAGACAACGAGCATGTGTGCCTGCTTTTATTCATATTTTTATGTCTATACTTGTCTCTCTAGATATATTAAATATTATAAGATCCCTAAAAGCAAGGATCATTTCTTACGATTGCCTCATATGTTACCACCAGTCCCTACCCCTTCCGTATCCCTAAATAATACTGGCTCTTCTGTATAATGTAGAACTTAGACAAGACTGAGTCTGTCTAAAACACATTCAGAAAGGGCATTGGTTTTTCCTCTACTTACTAAGACGCTAGGCTATGCATTGTAATACTTAGCTGTGTTACACCAGCTTAGATCTCAACTACAACAGTATCAGTCTTCTGTGACACTGCATGACACTGTAGCTGCCTTTCAACAAGTTAATCTGAGCAGAGGAAGAAATATAGCCAGACCAACAGCTTTTTAAAAATCGTGATGGGCAGAAGTACAAAAACACTCATTTCAAAGTTCCCAGCTTTCAGTTTTACGAAAGGAAGAGATTAGAATTTACCTCTGCGGCTTTTTCTTTGTTCTAGGAAAACCAACTTAATGACAATTTTATTAAATAAATGTAAATCAAGCCCCAACCCATGGCAAATTTATTAAATGAATGGAAATTAAGGCCTTACCTGTATTAGGGCAAGCTGGGCTATGAAATTAACCTGTACCTTGATGTTTCAAACAGAGGAAACTTGATGCACATTTTGGCAGAGTTATGCTTCTGAGGCTCTGGGGGTTCCCTGAGGAAGACATTTCCTGTCTCAAGGTACATGGAAACTGTACAATCATACTTCCCCCAGTTTTAGATCAGCAGTTCCCAGGAACCCAGAGAACTGAAGAAAAGGCAAGTGATAAGAGCTGTTCTTCACATGCCAAAGGAAAGGACCAAGAAGGCCCGACTTGTAGTAATGATTTCACAAGAAGTACTGATATTGGACTATTGGTTGTGTTCGGGTATAAATATTAAGTGCTATGATTGTCTACTGGGGTTTGGGGGCAGAGGCCGAGTCTTATGGTTGGGAGTAGAAGGAAAACCCCAACATCTGAATCTAGATCTCCCAGGGGCTTCAGATTCTCAGAAGTGGAGGTCTTCTTTCCTTAGCCTGAATTCCAGATAGCACTGCTGGGGCACAAGGAGCAAGAAGAGAAGGCTGCCTGACAGTCTCTGACAGATAAGCTGGAAACAAAGACAGGGGACCCTTTTCCCTGCTGAGGACAGGCCATTAGTTTCTGAGTGAAGCACATTTAAGAGAAACATGTGATACCTCTGCCCTGCCCTTCCCCAAATGTCCCACTTCCATAAAAATTTGTTGGAAATAACCTGGTACCAGCAGCATTGTAGTAGCTTAAGTGGTCAACTTTGCCTTTGGGGAGATGGCAAAGGAAGCCAGATGGCCACGGCAGTGGAAAACACCAAGGACAAACCAAGTATGCCACAAGGGAAACACTATGTTGGCACCAACAGGGACAGTGGAGGGTAGGAGCAGGAGGCATCTGTTTTGGACAAGACAGAACAACACGCAGCACATTTGTGCAAATGACCACGGTCCTACTAGTGCACCCTGTAGTCCCTGCTCCTCAGGAGGCTAAGGCAGGAAGAATGCTTGAGCCCAGGAGTTTGGAGTCCAGCCTAGGCAACATAGCAAGACCCTGATTCTTAAAAAAATTTAACAAAAACCAAATAACCGGGCCCATGCTGGGAGAGCCCTGATGTCCTGTGGGCATCACTAGCAAGGCATAAAGACGCGGGGGACGTAATCCCTGCAGAGGGCACAGCAATACCCACACTGAGGCAGGTGGGCCTGGCTTGTCACAGGGGCAGTGGCCCTTGCTGGCACTCTGGTGCACCCAGGCTTCCAGGCACCCTTCCCTGCCACTTCCCATATCTCATCCTAATTCTAACCCATCCTCAAATTCTTCCTGATCCCTCTAGTCACAAGCCATTTCTCCCACGATTCATTTTTGGACTTTCTCAAGATTCGTCTGTGCCTGATTTGTCACTCAGCCCTCTACCTTGAGGCATCAAAGTCACTGGAGAGTGTCCCTAACCTATTTAAGGTGGAGGCCATGCCTGATTCTTGAAGCCTCCAGGACCAACACACGAGTATGTGTTCACTGAGGTGACTGGTTAAACTGAATTTAGAAGTTATTGGTTATGTTGCAGAAGTTTCAGAGAATGATCAATGGCAATGCTATTCTAAGTGTTTATCCTATATTTATACACACAAAGACTTATGTGCACAGTAATTCACTGTGACATTGTTTGTAACAAAGGACTAAAAATAACTTCAAACTCCAGTAGAGAACTAGCTAAAATAAATTGTGATACAGGTACAAAATGCATCCACTAAGGCCAAGAAATCTGTAGGCACAAATGTGGAACCCACTAAATGCACTGTTAAAGACAAAATGAATACAGGAGGCATATTATATATCACTTTGTAAAAATGTGTGCTTAGAGATGTACATCATACATCTCTGGGAACATGAGTAAGAAACTGGTAAAGGAAACCGCCTGTGGAAGAAGAAACAAGGAAATAGGAAAGAGAAGAACATTTAATTTCGCTATACTCTGATTTTGTACTCTTTGAAATGTCTATTACTGTATGTGCATGTTACCTTACGGAAAAAAAATTATTTTTAAAGGAGATAAAGAAAAATGGTCAAGTAAGTCCTCATCCAAACAAAGGCAGCCTCAGCACCCCATCTCTTCTTCAGCCTTATTTCTTTATGTTCTGGTGTGGGTCCTAAAATAGTCATCACCTGCAAATGACAGACTTCCCTGATGTGGGAGGGCAACTTGTGGCTGACAGTAGTGAGTTAATGACTGGGTGGAACAAACAGAAATAAACTATTATTTAGCTTTTCTCACCAGTACCACCACATTGCCTTCTAAAACTCAGGCTGTCTTCATAATAGCCAGTTTAACCACAAAAACCTGGCACATGCTTGCATGAACAATCTGAATCATCCCATAATTTTGAAGTTAACAAGAAAGAAACATCTTCCTTGAAGGGAACTTGCTTGCAGATAAAACTTACAATAGAGTTCTCTAACATGATGAAAGTGCTACAACTGCCCAAGCAATTAGGATTTTAAAAACAGTTTTACAATTCATACAATGAATGCAAAAAATGTTTCATTTCTACAAGCAGGCAGACTGTCCTAATAACCAGTATTAATGAATATAAGAATGTAGTTGCCTCGATTTGGAGGAATTTTAACTCAAAATTAGCAACCTGACAATCTAGGTATCATCGCTTGTCAGCAAGCATCACACATGCTAAATTTTAGAGGACTGAGAGTGTTCTCAGAAAACTGTCATAGTTTCAAAAGGGCTGTCAGCAATAAAACGTAAACTCATCTTGCGCTACCCTAGACAACTGTCCTATCCTTTAAGAATTATAGACAGAAACTTAACATCTAAAGCACATGTCCTAGTTCTTCAGAATCTTTTAAATATTCCCTTGTCAGTCCAAATAACGTGCCCTTGAAGGAATTTTTCTTCTCCAGTAAAGCTTTATTTGAAATCTTACAATGCAGCTAAAGGCATATGAAATCTAGGAATTTTCTTCAAGACAAATTTGAGTTCCGGAATTATAAAGCACTCTCAATTTTGCTATCCTTTCTTTTATTGATCCCACTGTTTCCTTCATTAAATTATTTTATCAAAAGAGAAAAAGGGGGAAACTACACTTGAAATACATGTCTGGAAGTTAATTTAAAATTAGTGCATGTACACTAATTAATCTTGGAAATTATAATTATAAATTAAAATCCCAAAGTATAAAACAATAACTTGTGGCCACTAAATTACTTCAAACCTTAAACTGTACAAATCTGTTGTTTAAATTAAAAAGCAGCCACAGGTAATATCTCAACACATGAATATGGTTAGATTTTGTCTATGGGGTTTAATTTGTCAACCCCTCTTCTAGACCTTTGTAAGTTGGTCACTGTTCCTAATCACCAGCCAACAGTAATTCAAGATGACAATGCATCAAATGTGAATAAATGCAGTATACATTTCTAAAATCAAATTTAATGCAAATTAAAAAAAACACCCAGAATTTTAAAAAGATATTATTTATACTATCAATCATTTTCTACAACCTATTTTTTGTTTTAATCATTGACAGCTTTACACATTACTCACTTTTAAGCCATCTCATAAAGTCCTTTTAAAAAAATAGTTTTTTTACACTAACATGCATTTTTGCAATGTAATTATCATAATGTCACACATGACTGGCTTTTTATTAAGAATTACTTGTCTAGTTCCTGTGTTGAGCTCATTTCTTGACAATGTGTGAAATACTAAGTTTGGGTTGCGTTTATACTAGATCCCTATGTTTAACTCAAAAATGGTTTGATAAAAACAATATAACATTAGTAAGTTGAACCTATGGAGAAGGCGACCTGTTCAGAAAGTAGAGTTCCAACATGTAAAAGTGCTGCAGTCACAGCCTGGCCTCTAGCCTGGCCAGTTAGCTCCAGGGCTGATGTTCTTCTCCCACAAGCAGCTCAAAATTTCAGCATTTGTGAGATTATTCAAATGATTATGAAATAATAAAAAAAAAGAATATTATTTTTTTAAAGGCTGCCATTTAGTTCCAGGGAAACAACTGTATTTAGCAATATTACAGAAAAAGAAAATACAGTGTGACAGATACCAATAATTGAAACATTTTATGGATTGCTAGGATGATCTAGGATCTACAATTTGTACTTTAATATAAATTCCAGTACAAATACAAATTCCAATCTATTCTTTTTTCATTATCTCTTTGCTACTACAATAAAAATTGGACATTAACTTATTCCTTTTTGGGTTTTGTTTTTTTTTATTAAATCATAGCTGTGTGAGGTACAATGTACTGGTTCCATATACAGTCTGAAATATTTTCACTGAACTGGTTAACATAGCCTTCATGGCCTTTCTGGTTTTTGTTTTTTTTTTTTTTTGAGACAGAGTGTCACTTTGTTACCCTCAGTAGCATACCATGGCATCAAGCTCACAACAACCTCAAACGCTTGGGCTCAAGTGATAATCTTCTCTCAGCCTCTAAAGTAGCTGGGACTACAGGCACCTGCTACAACACCTGGCTATTTCTAGAGATGGGGGTCTCGCTCTGGTTCAGGATGGTCTTGAACACATGAGCTCAGACAATCTGCCGATGTTAGCTTTCCAGAGTGCTAGGATTACACGCGTGAGCCACCACACGTGGCCTTAACATTAACTTATTGTAATTATACTTTGTAGGCTTTTGGAATACCACAAACACTGGAAACATTCAGAAATAATAACTTCCAAAAGACAAGTTTAATGGTTGGGCGCAGTGGCTCATGCCTGTAATTCTACCACTCTGAGAGGCAAGGGAGGGTGCATTGCTTGAGCTTTGGAGTTTGAGACCAGTTTGAGCAAGACCAGAGTCTCAGTCTCCACTAAAATAGAAAAACTAGCAAGGCATAGTGGCACATGCCTATAATCCCAGCTACTTGGGAGGCCAAGGCAAGAGGATCGTCTGAGCCCAAGAGTTTGAGGTTGCTGTGAGCTGTGATGTCACAGTACTCACTCTACTAGGGTGACAGAGTGAGGCTCTGTCTCAAAACCCAACCAAACAAAAACCCAAGTTTAATAAGTTAAACTACTACTAATTATTTCATTTGTGAATCCTTTGAAAATCTCACTGAATGACATGTTTTATTGCCAGCTCATTGGTAGTAAGAACAGACCAAATCCAGCCATATTCATTTGCTGACATGTTATCTGTGGCTGCTTTTTCATTAACAGATTTGTGCAGCTGCAAGACAGCCTTCATAAGCAGAAATGTTCATTATGTGGCCCCTTAGAGAAAAAGTGCCAACTTCTGGACTGGAATATCTCATAAGATAAAGATTTTGTTTTCCTAGCAGTATTTAATGATTTGAATCCTACTATTCCAGATTGACTAAGGTCTGAATAATAAAAAAAAAAAAAAGTAAGAAAAATAATATTTATTCAACTGCTATACCAAATGAGGGTACATTCTGAGATGATAAAAGACTCCATCATTCAAAAGAATGCCAAAGGCCGGGTGCAGTGACTCACACTTGTAATCCTAGCACTCTTGGGAGACTGGGGGTGGTACAAGGCAGCTTGGAGAAAGGAAGGGAAACAGAGGAGTAAAGTCCAGTGAGCACCCTGTTGGACATCACATATGTTGTTTTATTTTATTTTATCTATTTATTTATTTATTTATTTTGAGACAGAGTCTTACTATGTTGCCCTCAGTAGAGTACTGTAGCATCACAGCTCACAGCAACCTCCAACTCTTGGGCTTAAGTGTTTCTCTTGCCTCAGCCTCCCATGTAGCTGGGACTACAGGCATCCGCCACAACACCTGGCTATTTTTTTTTTTTTTTTTTGTATTTGTCATTGTTTAGCAGGCCAGGGCTGGGCTCGAACCCACCAGCCTTGGTGTATGTGGCTGGCGCCCTGCTCACTGAGCTATGGGTACTGAGCCACATATGTTGTTTTAAAAAGAGGTTTTGAGTTTTGTTTTTGCTCTTTAATGTCTTCTTGCTTTCCAGGAATTTCACACCTTTGGCAATGAGAGGGCAAATTGGTATATACTATATAGTGTTTTACTGCCGTCAACATTTGTGCTTGCTATTTATAGATAACCCTTTAGAACTGGTGTGTTAAAGTGCTATGTTTATTCTGGCATGCACTTAGTGATTCAAAGACTTTCAAATTTGCATCAAAATTTCTCTACCACTTGCACTCCAAAGTAAATTGATACTCTGAATCTTAGAGATCAAAGAGCTCTCTTATAGCTATCACATGGATAAAGTACTAGATAAAGAAAAACTTATTTATTTATAATTTTCTAGTTTAAGAGATCACTGATCATAATAAAAGAACCACTTAAAGAGTTTTTGTGTAGTTATTTAACAGATATAAATTAAGTCAGAAGATCTTATGAGATTTCACAATGAATTACCTTCAAGCCTACACACTCAGCAGAAATGCCCAAGTTAAAATATTGGTCAATCTGATGCCCACGCTGAGCTAAAATTTTAAGCACAGATCAGTGGTCTCATATGAGAGAGTAACGAGACCTGTTCTATTTCACAGCATTATATGGATAAAATAAAATAAGAGCTATGAAAAAGCACCTTATCAACTATAGTGGGCTACTATTATTATTAGAAATGACTGAAGTTTTAGTCAATTTCATTTCCTAAAAGCAATCTAATGTCAAGTGCTGCAAATGAAACATTTCTATGATTCAACAGTTAAAGTGCTTCCCAATGTTGAATTTAATATTCAAAAATAAGAATATTCTCAAACACTAAAGTCTTGAATGCCTTCTATACCTTACACGAAGCAAAATGCCATCCTTTATTTCAGCATTGCACAGCACGGATGTCCATATCCAAAGAAGACCAGACACGTCTGGTCATAGAAAGCCAGATAAATAGGCAAGTCTCAAAAATTTAAGAAGAAACTCAGTTTGCTGTCTATACGCCAAGGATGGTGAAATGTATACTATGGACATTTTTACTGGAATGAAGGACATATGCTACATACAGTGCTTCGGGTCTGAATTTGCTGAGGAATCTACTACTATTTCAAATCATTCATTTTGACAGTCTAAGCACTTTTTTATTGTATTCTTTCCCTTATGCATATTTCCAGTTGTACACACACAGGATTCCTCAGTTCACAAACTTAATTTCCAGACCTCATGTAATTCCTCTTGGAGATTTAAACACTGCTCAAATAACTCTGATATCAATCTGTTACAGTAGAAGACGGGGGCGATGGGATGCAGGGACTTACAGAGTGGGTGCAGATGTTACAGTAAGCAACCCTCAAGCAGATGCTAACTAGAGGGGCTGGTAACTGTAGGCAATAACCAGCTTCAATGACTTGTCAGCTATCTCTGCCACCTTACATGAGTGTTAGCTAATTATAATATCATCTGCAAGGTGGTTTTAAAATTTCGCCATCCTTCAAATCATTATGACAGTTAGAAAAAAAAAAAAAAACACAAGAAGGAAAATGGAAAGAAACCCAACTCTGAATTATTTCTCAAATTCTTAGGAAAAGCCAATCCCTTAGCCTTGAATATTCTTCTGCTCAATTAGGAAGACTTTGCAAGACCAAACCCACCTTGTCCTGGTGCACCTGCTATTTTTTGAGCCTGCCCACTCTCCCACCTTAGAGTGTACTTTTACTTCCAATAAAAATGCTGTCACTTGCTTGGCTTATGTGGTGTGTCCTAAAATTCTTTTCTCCAGATAATCACCAAAAACCTGAAAAACCTCTGCTAGCAGGCTAGTAACAAACCTAATTAAGGGGGGGGGGGGGCAAAAAAACCTGCCACAAACGTCCTAGAAGACAAGTTATTATGGTTCATGTATTATTTTCTTATAAACTAATTTTACTGTTTTACGAGCATCAAACATCTAAAGACTTCTAGAGATCCATATGCTATTTTACATTTATGTTTCTGTGTTACCCGACAGTGTAAAAGCAGTACTCGCAGCAGGATTTACTCCTAAGAGGAAACAAACATTCTAGATGAGGGCTATTTTTTTGTTTTTTTTGTAGGGGCTAGGTTTGAACCCACTACCTCCAGTATATGAGGCTGGCACCCTACTTCTTTGAGCCACAGGCACCTCCTTTTTTTTTTTTTTTTTTTTTTAAGACAGAGTCTCAAGCTGTTGCCCTTAGTAGAGTGTCGTGGCATCACAGCTCACAGCAACCTCAAACTCTTGGGCTTAAGCATTTCTCTTGCCTCAGCCTCCCACTAGCTGGGATTACAGGTGCCTGACACAATGCAACATTTTGTTACAGTAGTCATCATTGTTTTTAGCTGGTCCGGCCGGGTTTGAACCGGCCAGCCTCGGTGTATGTGGCCGGCGCTCTACCCACTCAGCTGCGGGTGCCGCCCAGGCTTACTCATTTTTATAATTAAAGTATACTTGTCTAAAGTGTAATTACATTTTTCTTTATGACTAGTTCTTGCAGTCCATAGACTCTTCATATCTCACATCTCTCTCCTAATGAAAATATTTGACAAAAACACTCAGTTATTGGTTATAAGGAGAAAATGTGTTCACACCAGTGGATTCTTGGTTAGCTAACAAAGTGTTCTATCTCTTAAAGAAAAAAAACATGAAGTTTAATTTTATTCTCAAAGCCTGACACCAAATATACAAATCTATTAGAAAACATTTTTACCACAAGAATGATTCCCTCCTACTAAATTATTCTTAGTGTTTTGCCAGAAAAGCTAAACTGAATAGCACTGTGACAGAAAGGTATTTTAATATCTGAACTATAGAAAACAGAAAGTTGTTAACCTTGATATTTAAATAATGATTTTTTTAATCCTCCCTTGGCCAGTAATCATACTTTGAAATAGTCAAATAACATTTTCCATAGAATATGTAAGACAATGTTTTAAAAATAAGTCCATTAAAAAAAAATTCATTAGCCCCCAGGGTCATCTCTGTATAATGTAACAACTGACACTTTAAATGCTGACCCCAGACTAAAAGAGAGCCTCGAGTAGGAGTGCGGGAAGCTCTTGATTGACTGCTGCAGCTCAGCCACCTGCCCAGTGCTGAGCACACAGAATGCACTGCCAGATAGCTGCTGAGTGACCACAAATGATGTTCCTTATCATACCCTTCTGCAAGGAGGCAAGGAGGATACTATACATTTTAGAAAAGATCATATTAAGTGGAACACCTAAAGACCTAATAATAAACATGAAATTTATATGACTGCCTATCAGCCAGGCATTGTTCTGAAATAACTGATAGGAACTTTTTAAATTCTTCCAAAAAGTTTTTGAGGCACACAGTTGCCTATTATCATCTTTACTTTACAATGAGTAAATGAAGGCACAGAGAAATTTCAGTAACTCACTCAAGAACACAAAATTTATAAGCAGCAGAGACGGGATTCAAGCTCTGACATCTCTCTCAGTAATCTGCACTCTCTCCATTTTGAGGTATTTTACTTTATCTTGTTTTTTTTTTTTTCCCCAAGGTTATATTTACTTTCCTGTGAAATTTTTCTGTTAGACTTAAATATTTTTCCTTAGCACTTCGGTGACACCTGCACTTGCCCTACAGTTGTGCACTGTTTATTTCTGACCTTTGTGTGACACTGTGATATACTGAAGAATATATATATTTGGTCTTTCTCCCCAGTCCAGACACAGAGTTCCTAAAGCTCTTATAACTGTGTAACAGGAATGATGGGAGCAACTTGTGTTATAATGTTTTATCTTAGTTCTCAGTTCCTGACATTAGAGCTCTGAGGGCCCTTGGAATCACCAGAGTGACAGGGGTGGCTCCAGGTCACTGTATGGCTTTCAGGATCGGGACTGGCTGCCCGAAAGACCAACGGCACATGATTACAGGGTTGTGACTTTCAGCCCCAAGATGCTGGAAATTGAGCTAATCACCACCGGTTACAGTTTCATCAATTATGTGTATGTCCATACTGGAATCTCCATAAACCCCCTAAGTGATGGGTTCGGAGAGCTTCCAGGACTGTGAGCACACTGAGGTGCAGGGACAGCATGGAAGCAGAGGGCCTTTTGTCCATGCCTTGTCCTATGCAGCTCTTCTATTTGGCTGTTCTTGAGTTGCATCCTTTATAATAAGCCAGTGAATGTAAGCAAAGAGTGTTCTTCGTTCTGTAAGTCATTTAGTGAACGACTGAATTTGAGGAGGGCGCTGTGGGACCCCCAATTTATAGCCTGCCAGGAGGCTCTGAACACCCATTTGGTGTTTGAGGTGTTAGAGAATTTCTTGTTGATGTGGGAGGAAAAACCAAAAAGTTGGTGCCAGAAGTGTTCTGAGAAACAGCACAACATCACAAAAAGGTACGGTCTGGCAGAAAGTCACTACCACTGAGAGCTATCAGGGCATTTTGTCAGCTACTGCCCAGTACTTTGAGAAGTATCAAGAGCATTTTTTCCCGCTACTGACCAGCACTGCTGAGCCCTGACAGGAACACTGTTAAAGCCAATTTACCCTTCATCTGCCCAGAGAGTTTCCAGTGCTTTAGTTTTTCCCAGGAGTGTAAGTAAAGAGTGTAATTCCTTAATTCATAAATTACCAAAGCTCCATTCAAACTCATATTTCCAACAATGTTTCTTATTGGTCTACTGTGATGAACATTCTTTATATTGTTTGTTAAAGTTTTCTCAAGATTCATGGGGTTTGGTACAGAGTCATGTATAGTGTTCTGGGTCCCACCTTTCCGACAGAGATCATCCGACACACGTCGTCAGACCAGCATGAGTTACTCTGACATGGACAGCTGGTTAGCACTCCTACCTTCTCACACATTTGGGACATCTGTTGGGCACTATATTGGGGATCTAGAGACAATGGTATTAATACTGTTAATAATAATGGTAATTTAACACATCACTTACTAAGTAACGGGCACAATGTTAATAACTTATGTTCCTTCTCTGGGCCAATTTTAAGATAAAGGGTCTGGATTAGATAATTTCTAGGCTTCCTTCAAAATCTAGAGAAAATATAAATCGAAAAATTCTGAAAATGTGAATGTAAAAAGTTTTCCTTTTAAATAATTTTAGCTGATTTACTTTAATTTCCCCTCATAGACTTGCAGCCTTTATTCTGAAAAACAACCCATAACAAAATGTTCCCAATGATACGATTTTACCAACAACTGGACGACGGCTTCAATGGTAATGCTATTCAGTCCTCTGAGCAAGATGATTGCTTATAACTGTATTTTATATTGTTCTCGTAAAGAGTTGCTCCCAATAGATTTTAAGTAAGTTGAGAGGTTAATGGTAACTTTTCAGAAACTATCATAAACATATAATTCTTAAATCTTCTATTTTTTTCATGATTATGCTTCTATTGTTCCATTCTCATGATATAAGAACTCAATTTGGCAAACTCACTGAGGCTTTTCATTCAATATTCCCAATTCTACTACTTCTAAGGTAGTTTTAAGCACAGTTCCCACATCTGACACTAGCTGGTCACTATTTTACAGACTAGATTTCCCTTAATTGACAACTCTAGTCCATAACTGGAATCAACACTTTGATCTGCATTTTTATATCAGTACTTTTTCTAATTAAAAATTAGAATGTCAAATAACTTGATAGACAGTAAAGAGATATTCCATTTTAAAAGTTTGATTTCTTTCTAAGACGTTATGAAATTTTTAGGCCTTGATTATGTGCATCAAGGTTATTTCTATAGTATGTATCAAATAAACTTAGAATGATTTTCAGATATGTATCTAAAATTCATAGGCAGCATAGATCATTAGTGTTTAATTGGTTTTTAATTTTCCAGTACTTTCTTCTTTCATTAAAATAACTTCCTAAGTTTATCTATTACCACGATAGAAATTATTCAAGGTAAGAAGGAATTTTTTTAATGCTGATAAACCAACACATATGGCATTTTTTTAAAACCTGGAGAAAAAAAAGAAACTAATATTGGGCTGATAGTATTAAAGTAAGAAAAAAAAGGTTCAAAATCACACATTTTTAAAAGATGTCTAATTTTCAGAATTTACAGTATGTCTCAGATTTCCCATAGTAGCTGTTCAGTTTTTCTTGCTTCCAGTAAAGATTTTAGAAAATATGTGCTTTAGACTGCAATGATTCACTAGCAGTAATTCAAGATCCTAGCATAAATCAAATAAATTGACGTATGTATTAATGGAGTCTGGTTTGGGCCAAATCTTAAACTATGGCTGTCTAGAAGCTAAAGCCTAGGAGATGGGGCAGGATCTATAAAGAAGGAACATTAGTGAATCGTCAAACTCTAAGCAAACTTTTACACTTACTGCTCTAGTTTGAATGTTTTTCCCTCCCAAAACTCACATTGGAACTTAATCCCCAGTGTGGCAGTATTGAAAGGTGGGACCCTTTAAGAGTAAGCTCCACCCTCAGGATGGATTAGCCTTCTTATGGATTAGTGTATTAATGGATTCATGGGTCATCACAGGAGGGGCAATAGTGTCTTTCTGAGGGGAAAGAGGCCTAAGTAGCCTGCCCAGCCCCCTCACCATGTGTTCTCCTGTGGCTCACCAGAGGTGGCTGGTTGACCTTGGAATTCTCAGCCTCCACCAATATAAGAAATAAATCCTTTTTCTTTATAAATTACCCAGTTTCAGATATTCTGGTGTGTGCAACAGAAAACAGACTAAGACACTTGCCTGTATATTAACAAGACTCATGGTCAAGTATAATCAATGTTGTCTTCAATAGCACACGTATTACATAATTCTCTGGTTCATTCAGTGCTATTCTTGTTAACAACACCTATAACTCTTCCACTTCAGTCATTATGGCTGCTACCTAGGTTTCCAATCATTCCACACGCAGATATTCCTAAGGATGCATGGCTATTATTTCAACTCACATCCTGCACTACTTATCTGATTTACTGCCAATGATTCTACCCTCATATTGCATAGGGAGAAACAATGATATTTTTATATACTAAAATCTTCCAGTCCAGAAGGTTTCCATCAACAGTGGAGAAAAAGATAATCAGCCCTATTTGTAGCAGTTTTTTCTGCATTTAAAGATGTCTCGTTACCTCACGATTTGGCTGAAACTGAACTAACACTCTGTCAAATTTCCTCATTTCCATGGAGTATGAAGCTGCCATTCTTAGCAATCAACCCCAGCCACATTGCTTCAATCTGGTTTATGGTAACCAAGCAGAGAGATTTCTCACAGAATAGTATATACATATTAGTTGCAGATCACTTATATCTTTCTTGTTCCCATTTATAGCCTTCAGAGAAACCTCAACTATATGAGCTTAAAAAGAATTTTAGGGCAGTGAAACTCTTCTGAGTGATACTACAGTGGTGGATATGTGTCACCCTAGTGTAAACTATGGACTTCGGATGATACTGAGTGTCAATGTCAATTCATCAATCATAACAAATGTACCGCTCTGGTGTCAAACGGTGATAGTGGCAGAGGCTGTGGTATGGAAACAGGGTGTATTGGAACTCTCTGTAATTTCTACTCAATTTTGCTGTGAACCTAAAGAAGTCGTGAAGGGAGACCAGGATATTAAATAAGATTTCAACGATGTAGCTAAGTGATATTTCAAGATCAAAAAGAAGACAATTTTAAGTACCAACATTCCTTCTCAACAGGGTTACTACATCTTTAAAATAATGGTTAAAGAGAAAATAATTTTGTCTAGTTTATGGGTCAAATGAAAATAATTTTTAACATGTATTCTGTTAATCTAGTCAACAGATTTTGAAATACATATATTTCCACTTAGAGTTTTAATGATGTCCCCTAGAGAAATTAGGGGAAAACAGCCCTTTTTCTGGTTCATAGTGCAGTACTGATTATTTTAAATACCTTCTTTACCTTCAGATCAACTGAAAGTAACTATCTAAACCTTGCATTAAAACTTTTATATGTTAAGCCACTGAGGGGGCATTTTAAAAGTAGAGTAATTTTTGCTATTGAAAGACATATCCCCAAATAAAGATACCACAAAATTACATCAAACAGGCCATAATAAATGGGCTTAGTTATAGCTAACCCTAAATTTATAATTACAGCTTCAATGGTAAAATTTGTTGTACGTAAATGATGAAAAAAAATAGTTAAAGGTTTATACCTCTGGGACTAGCAGGCTTTTATCCAAAGAGTGCATTTATCAAACTGACAAACTCTATTCTGCATCTGAAAGAAGTTGATTTCCTTCTGTTTTCTATTATTCCCTCTGTGAATTTTGAAAAACATATCACAAACAAACCATGTACTTTCTCTGTCCTCTACAGAGTCACATTTCGGCTATGTTCCTTAAATTCATCTAAAATATGATTTACAATAAAGTTCTTCTCTTAAATCCAGACAAGGACCATCCTAGAGGAGAAAACATTCAACATTACAAGGTGATATTTTAGACCTTAAGCTGTTTAACTTGGTTCCTCCATGAGGAGAGTCAGCAAAATAAGCCAAATCCTCACATGCTGTCTTTTTCTCAGGGGGCAAATTTAATCTAGCTGCCTTTCAATATAGTTAGGCCATGACCCTTAAAAATAGTGAGAATAGCTGGGAAATATGGATAACACCAACATCATCTTGGAGGAATTATACAGACTGAAAAATACCTTTACATTTTCATACTATTATGCTGCAAATGAACTTTAATTTCTTGATGAATTTATTTACGTATTTACTTGTCATGCTTCAATAATTTTCTTTTAATATCCTTTCAATGCATATTATAAAAGCCTGGCTCTCACCTATTTGAATTTCCAATGATAGAATAAAAAATTACCTTCTTGGGAAGATGGTATAGCATTGATCAAGACTTAATGGACAGATTTTTACCCACCATTTACATATCTGGTCATTAGAAATTATAAATAGTTTCAGAAATGTGCAACATAAAAAGACAACATTAAAAGAATCTTAGAGACTATCTCTTCAATACTCGAGGATTTTTTAATTTTGTTTTCAAATTTTATTTCAGATCAATGCTCTGGCTTTTCAGACAAGGCGTATGAGGCTAAGAAGAGCTAAACAACTTCTTGAAAGTCACAAGCTAATTACACACAGAGCCAGGTCTCCTAATTCAGTGTTCAATACACCTTGCTCTCGCCATCTATACATGTAAACAATAATTTAGGGTCTTTAGAGCAGATCCAGTGATATTTACTTCTGCATAGTAAATACCAAGTAGGTTTGCAGGCTCCATGTGTCGGAGGCTCAAAGTAATCCTGAGGCTCCAACACCATCTAAATTTATCTAATTCCATTACCACTCTTGACTGTGCATAGCCAAGACAGTACTGATAAAGAGAAAATTATTTTATAAACTGCTAGTTTGCCAAAGCTACTCAAAAAGAAATTAGTAAATCCAGGTGGGTCTTAGTCTTTACATGAATACTTAGGATAGTCACATATATTCGTATTCATTCTATCAGTATGTACTAAACGTCTATTATGTGCTAAGTGTGGTTCTAGACATAGGCAGACAACAGTGAGCAAGACTGGTCAAGTTGCTGCCCTCCTGGCACTTATCATTAAATAGCTCAAGCAAAATATAAATGGATAAATAAACTAAATAATTTCAGTGCACGGGAACTGTAAGACTAGATGATAATAATGGGAAAGGTTCTATTTTTGGAAGGGTGACCTCTTTGAACAGGAGACATAACTATGACCTTTAGGATGAGAAACAGTAGCCACATGAGAAGCAGGAGGCTGAGTACCTGTTCAGGAGAAAGTGCAGACAAATTCAGGGTTTGGTTGTACCAGACTACACAAAGAGCAACAAAGCTGCAAAAACATAGTTTGCATGAACGATTAGAAATAGTTTTCCTATAGATAACATAAAGCTGAACCATCTTTCAGGGAACGAGTGGAATGTACCCACCAACAGTTTTATTATTTTACTATGTCCAGGCAGAGCAAGTAGTACCTGCATTAGGAAAGCCAAAGTGATTCTAAATCATGTGTAATTTACTTTTTTTTTTTTTTCTATTGTTGGGGATTCATTGAGGGTACAATAAGCCAGGTTACACTGATTGCAATTGTTAGGTAAAGTCCCTCTTGCAATCATGTCTTGCCCCCATAAAGTGTGACACACACCAAGGCCCCACCCCTCTCCCTCCATCCTTATTCAAAATTCATATAGAAAACGTAGCCCAGGTAAATGCTTAAATACAATTTTGCTTACAAAGAAAAAAAATAGTTACAGAATTTTGCCCACCTGGAATTCAGAACTGTGTTTTGTTTAAGGCTAAATGGGCTGAGGAGCTCATGCCTATAAGCCTAGAACTCTGAGAGGCCAAGCGGAGTAGACGGCTTGAGCTCAGGAATTCAAGACCAGCCTGAGCAAGAGTAGAGACCCCATCTCTACTAAAAATAGAAAAACTAGCCTGGTGACTCCCACCTGTAGTCCCAGCTAGTGGGGAGGCTGAAACAAGAAGATTGCTCAAGCCCAAGATTTTGAGCTTGCTGTGAGCGCTGATGATGCCACAGTACTCTACCCAGGGTGTTAGAGAGAGGCTCTATCTCAAAAATAAAATAAAATATAATAATAAACAAAACTGAATGAGTCTGTAAATACACTATCACCTGGTTAACCTTGTCTAGCAGTTAAAAATCTAAAAAGTAGGGTTGAACTCATACATTACTTATGGTTAGTCCAATGACAAATTGTTCTTTAAATTATGTTGTTATAAGCATATATTTCTATTAGTGCAATCTATTTACATAAATAGTGTCATATTCATTATATGCAGAAAACAGCCCAAACATAAAAACTGAAAATTTACTAGAAGATTAGGAAGCTTTACAAGATAAAATATCTAAATGTGTAAATATAAAGGCCTTGGGGTACCTGAGATTAAACGATATGAATCAAGCTTCTGAATTTCAGCTTTGCAACCAGCTAACTTCCTGCGTGCCCCCATCTGAGCAAGTCTATAACTCTCTCTGAATCTCTTATTTCTCAAAAATATGGGTTAGTATAAATTATTAGGTTGGAGAGACAATGAAGCAAGAATTATTAAATGTCTAGCATGTAGAATAAACTCAAGAAATTTCAGTTTTTCTCCAAACCATATATTTTTCTAATAAAAACAACAGCATTTAAAATATGGATACTACAATCATAAAGATTAACCAAAATTTTGTGGTTTGGTTTGTTCACATATGAGAAAAAGGTAAGAAAAAAACCCGCTCCTAAAGCTGTTCATATGTCAAATGTTGAATTAAGACCTTGTGTTTTTAATTGTTTTGCTTCCTGGAATCATCCCATTTCAACTGGCCTCTCAGCAGTTTCATTTCTAGTTTCCCTCTTCAGAGATAAACACACACACACACACACCCCTAAACACAGTAAATCATAGTTAATTGCATGTATTAAATTAAAAGACAAAAATAATGCACGATTAATTGGTGAAAATTGCCAGTTGGTGAATGAGCATTGCTCGTTACACTCTGTGCACAGGACACATGCCAAGTGCACAGTCCAAGCTGGACGATTCTATCCCTGACACTGAGATGAGGTACGTGAGCATGACCTTTCTGCAGAGAGTCTGGGCAGAAAAATCAAATGCTTTAAAACACTCAAAATTGCAACTGTAGCATATATTGCTTTCTCTGCAAAAATGTTCTGTACAGAAATGCACAAAACAGTGAACAATTAGAACTAAGATGCTCTGAGAAGGGACTGAATAAAGACTAGGTTTTGGCCATTAACAGAAAAACCTAGGCTGTTAAATGTCTTGTTACCTTTACTAACATGAGTAAATGTTCATGACATATTCCTATGTAAAAAATGCTTCTAACATATGGTATTGCTCTTGTTTTTGAGTCTATGTAACATGTAGTCAAAGCAAGAAATTAATGCAAGGAAGACAAGAAAGCTAAGAAAATATACAAGAAAAATGTTAACCATATATGAGTTGTTTATACTTGCTGTATTTTCTAATTTTCTAAAAAAAATCACCTAGGTATTTTAACATTGTATTTCAGCTTTCTTCTGAATATGATATTATAAATGTTAGTTTTAAATATCCATACATATCTTGTAAGATGATTTACCTTATAATAAAAACATCATCATAAAATTAAAACATAACCTGTACTGAGCAGATACATAGAATCCTATGGTATTCTTGTTTATGAAGACAAATAAGCTTTATGAAAATATGTTTGGTAAATACACATAAAGCTCATGTTAATTACAATTAAATAATAAATATGATAGCTTATTTCAAAATACACCATGTAACATATTAACATAAGAAAATCACTATACATCCCTTTGAATATATATACATATATATATATATATACATACACACACTGAGGAACAACAAAATACGTTCACAGTAAAGTACATAATCTTAAACTTGAGAAACCGCAAACCTTTTCTCCTCTACACAGTCTCCCTTATATTCTACCCTACAATAGAAATAATTTATATTTAGTCACCTTGTGCAATTCCAATGCTAAAGTCTGGCATTAAAAACACACACAAATACACTCACACAGAGAATTTCATCATTTTTATCACAGTAAATGAGGACAAAGGACAAAGTTTTGCAATGTATCACCAGTCATGGTAACTTTTGTCTTATTTTATGTTTTTAGAAGAAAAACCCAACAGAGTCAATTCATTCTAAAGGTATTCAACAGTCTAGTAACCTTCAAGTAAGAAATAAACACGTCCTGCCCTCTTTTATTTACTGGGGGGTAGAGTGGGAAAAGATAATCATATTTCAGCAAAAGCCCATATTTCAAACTTAGGCATCTAGATGACCCAGGGGCAATTTTCAATCCATTCTTAATGGAACAAACTTCTAATCAGAATATGTATTCAAAAATAATTGAGGAAATGCAATGTCAACACTTCATGCTGCCATCAGGCTTCTCCCAGAGCTGGGAATCAACTCAACACAATCTCTCCTGTGATAAAGAGCCTGGGCGATGCAGAAGTGTCAGGCTTAACAAGGGAAGGGACGCTAGCAAGGGGACACAACAGCTTATCTCCTCTTTGAATGCTCAAAGACAGTGTTTGAAGAAAAGCTTCTAAGCTGGAAGAGCCCAGTCTTAAAAATTCTAAGGAAATAATGGCACACAATGGCCCACTCTAGGATCCCAACTTTTAAACAGGAATAAATGTCTACTTCTGTAACATTATTGAAAATCCTTGAAACAATGGTCAGTTCCAGAAAGGTTAATGCTGCCCCTAGATTTCTAAGTTATTAAAGCCTTAGGCCTTAATATACACTATTGAATATATTCTGCAATGCCATGAAAAGATC
Organism: Nycticebus coucang; assembly: GCF_027406575.1. Classification (NCBI taxonomy): domain Eukaryota; kingdom Metazoa; phylum Chordata; class Mammalia; order Primates; family Lorisidae; genus Nycticebus; species Nycticebus coucang. The sequence goes on from NC_069790.1 coordinate 60,291,644, forward strand.
TAGAGGCTTAAATTTAGTTTTCTTTAAATTTAGCAAAATATTGGTCATTGATGAAGCTGGGATATGAGTCATGGGGGTTCGTTATACTATTTTTCTACTTTTAAGTATATTTACATAACAAAAATAATTCAACAGATTTCCTTCAATACATTTTATGCTCAAAATTTTATGACTTTCTTTTTTAAATATATATTAATGAGATCTCATTTATGTTCATGATTATTTAAGACTCTAACAAGCAGCTGAATTTCATGAAAATCTACCAAGCATTGTGTTTTATGTTATCGTAAAGATGAAAAAAAATTCCTTCATTCCAAAAGGAAATTTTACCACGATCTATGATGACAGAAGAAGTGCACCTAAGCAGATGCAGTGCCACCATCTGCCTGGCACTCTCACAGTGTGACAAAACAGACTGGTAATTAACTGCTTTCTCACCGAAATCTGCCAGCTTTAACTCCCCCGTGTCACTGATCAGAAGGTTCTGTGGTTTCAGGTCTCTGTGCAAAATATAACGCTGGTGGATGTAAGACAGCCCTCGCAGCAACTGAAATAAAAACAACTGGAAAAATAGGAAGACAAGGTTAAAATCTGAACCCAGATAAATGCCAGTTTCTACACATAGTCTGCCAAGTACTTGTATTTAGAGAAAATGGGTAACCAGCCCTAAATTTCCTTTAGTATTATTTTTTAAAATGTGTGATATTAGCATGTAAATCCCAATTCCATTAAGAAGTACATCTGAGAATTTCTAAACAATTAGATCAACCCAGAGTGATACTTCCTCAGACAGAAAGAACCATACACCAATCTGTGTTCTTTAAATTAAGCAAAAGTAAAGAATCGAGTCTTTATAATATTTCTTTCTCTCAGGCATAACATGATGTTTGAAAGAAAGAAAAAAAGTCTATAATGTTAAAAAGATAAAAGAAATAGAATCATTTATCAAGCTTATGTACATGTGTTCATATTAATCTCATGGCAACACAATGCCCACGGATTCATCCATGTCATCCTTCAAGGAATGAACAAATAAGACGATTTGAAAAAATTAAAATAAAAAGTCACATGGTCTAATTAATACTACATTGTAATTATATTGCCTTTGCACATACGGCCATAGAGATTAGGCTGTTGCCTAAAGACAAACATGCACCGCCACTAATTACAGAGCAGAACCATCCTAAAGGGGCAAACAGAAAAGTCAAGAATTCAAGAGCAATAGTTTTAGCAAAGTATGATTTAGTGAGTGATAGCCTTCCCTGTGAAGTTTCTTATTGGATCATATTCAATGTTTCTATTTTGATAACAAAAAAGCATGAATCACCAGTCTTCCTAATACTCTGCTTAGCAAAAAGAATACGTTTTAAACAGTTTACTCACTGGAATTATCCTAATTAATTTAGCTTTTAAAAAAATTGATTTCCTGGAGAAAAACAAAAAGAGGCCAAGATGGTGGCATAGAAGCAGCCCCCAGGTATCACTCTTAAAGGGAGGATCAAAAGGTGCGAGTGGATGCCCAGCTTTGGATGAACCCCTTGGATGGAACACTGAATCATCAGAGAGGAAGGAGAGATACCCTGTGTGAAGGAGCTAAGGGTGGGGAGATATACTTGCCAAGATTGGAAGGTACCTGGGAGAGAGGCCTACATGGGGAAGGGATAAAGCAGAGAACCCTTGTGGAAACACTGCCTCTTGAACTACAGAAACCCCTCACTCAGCCTCCATCCAGTCAGGGGCTGGCTTGGAGACAGCACAGCACAGCTGCACCAGAGAGCAGCACCAGCAGAGACCTGCTGGCCTCTCCTCCCAGGCTGCCGCAGTGGATGCCACTCTGAACTAACTGTCAGGTCCGAGCTCCCAGTCTACAGGGGGATTGGCTTCGCTGCAACTGCCCCCACAAAGCCCCTTTCCATGCTGTGGAGGGAGTGGGAGAGCAGACACTCTGACACCCATGACTGACAGCTTCCCATGAGGGAATTTAAACAGAGCAGGTGCCAACACCAATCCAGAGGTCCCTCAGTCCTGGTTCCAGCAGTATATGTGTGAGGGGAAAGCTGCAGCCATCCATGAGCCCAGCCCGTGAAGCCATGCCTGCTGACCAGTGGAACATCCCCCTAACCCTTTGCACTAGGGCACTAAAGTCCACCTGATGCAGGACAAGGCAGAACCCTGACCTGCTGCCTTAGCCCTGGAGGTGTTGATGCTCCTGGGGACAAAGGGCCGGACACCTGTGGGGGGAGAGGCTGGCGGCATGCTGTCTCCTCCATGTGGACTTCTGAGCGGATGGGCCTTGCTGTCTCATCCACATGGACTTCTGACTGGTCAGTTTCATGGATGGCTCCTTGCTGTCTCCTCCACCTGCACTTCTGACTAGTGGATTTCCTGTCAGTTTCCAAGGCCTGAGAGTTCATTGGACAGCTGGCTGTAACTGACAGGACTTATACCCTAGCAGAACAAACCCCCTGCCACTATATAAACCCCTGAGCAGAGAGCCCAAAGACAAATCTGCAGGAAGGAGCAGGAGAGCTTGTTCCCCTCCTGGGTTCTCTCTGCCAGGAGGTTTGGTTTTTGTACTTGTTGTAATTTTAGGTTTCTGCAAATAAATCCTGACTTACCACTGATCCTGTGGTCCGTCGATTTATTCTTCAAATCACCAAGACCAAGAACCTGAAATTCCGGTATCATATTTGGCAAGCCAGCCATGAGAGAAGATAAAATTCCAGTAACACACCCCCCAGTGGACCCACATCCCACAAGGAGCTGGGGCTGTACTTTCCATAGCTGTGTCCACCAGCAGAACACACCCCTGTTGATCCCAAGCTATTTGGCAAGCCACACTCTCCGGCTCTGTGACTCCGGCAGCAAAAAATGCTCCATGGTCCTGCACACCACATAGTCAGCCATGCCTCTGCAGATACAGATGCCAGGGCAGTTAAGGCCTTTTGCTAATTGTGTGTCAGTAGGCAGGCCACACCCCCACAACGCCAGAGGTCCCTGACCCCACACACCAGTGGTGGGCCATGACCTTTGGTTTTGCACCACAGACCCACTAGCCAAAAGCTACCCCCGTCAGGTACTGCCAGTACCTTGAGACTAGGGTAGGAACACACCTGTTGTCCTGACTCTTGCCACCACCACCTAGATAGCCCCAGTAAGCAGCCAATGCCACCTCAGCAGGGAGAGTCAGGTAGACTCCCATAGCACCAGCCATCATGGACAGGGACTCAATCTGTCCTCTGCCCAATCTACCAACAGCTGCGTATGGCTCAACCACTCTACAAGAAGATGCCCCAGCACAAGCTAGTACTATTACAACCACAGGAAAACAAGACATGGGAGAAGAGCTATGAGCAAGACAGGGGTGCATCTCCCCACCTCCTTCCAGGTCATCTTCTAGAATATTACACAAAAGGATCACTAAGGGGCATCTCTTTCTCACTCCACTGGAGAGTTCCCAGCAAAGGAAAATGGCAGCACTTCCAACCTATCCGACTTGAACCAAGAAGAGAGGTTTACGAATGAAAAGAAACCAGCAAAAGGAATCTGAGAACATGAAAAGCTAATGTGGTACCCACAAAAGATCACAACAGACCTATAGCAACAGACCCCCAACTGAAAGGAAACTGTTGAAATCTCATAAATAGAATTCTGGATATAGATGGGAAGTGAGATGAATGGAATTGAATAGAAAGTTGAAAGCCAATACAAAGAAGCTAAAAATACATAGCAGGACATGCATGAAAAATATGAAAAAGTCAGGAAAGAGACAGACAACATAAGAAAAGAGATAACAGATTGTAAAGAAATGAGTCACTTAGAGAACTTCAAAATACAGCAGAAAGCTTCAACAACAGACTAGACCAAGCAGAAGAAAGAATTCCAGAGCTTAAAGATAACTTTAGTACTAACGCAGATGGTCAATATGCAGAAAAAAGAAGAATGAACAATCACTCAGAGAAATATGGGACTATGTAAAGCAAATCAATAGACAAGTATAGGTATTCCTTGAGGACAAAAAAGAAAAAGCAAAAAGCATGAAAAAACCTATTCGAGGGAATTATTGAGAAAAACTTCTTTGGTACACCAGAGATTCAGATACCCAAATATAAAATGGTCATCAAACACCAGGAAGATGCATAGCAAACAGGATATCACCAAGGCACAGAGTCGTCAACCTGGCGAAGTCCAAAAGAGGGAGAAAATGTTGTGAGCTGCAAAATGAAAGTAACAACTACCTTACAAAGGAAATCCATTAGACTAACAGCAAAATTCTTATCAGAGACTTGGCAAGCCAGAAGGGATAGCAGCCCCATTTTTATTGTTCTTAAACAGAACAAATGCCAGCCTAGAGTTTGTATCCTGCAAAACTAAGTTTCATAAATGGGACGGAGAAATAAAGACTTTTCCAGGCAAGCAAACACTTATAGACTCTGTCACAACCAGACCTGTCCTACAAGAAATGCTCAATAGTGCACTATACACAGACCACCACAATAGATACCCACCAGTGTAAAAACATTCCAAAATTAAATCTCATAGCTCTTATAAAACAATAACACAAGAAGGAAAACCTTGTTTCAATGTTGATGAATAGAAAAGTACCCCTCATATCAATACTAACACTCAAAGTGACTGGTCTTAATGCTCCATTAAAAGACATTAACTGGCTGAATGGATGAAAAAATCATATCCCAACTATATGTTGTATCCAAAAGCCCACTGAAGTCACAAAGATCCACACAGACTTAAGGTAAAGGAATCAAAAAAAAAAAAAAATCCCACAAAAATGGAAAACAAAAGCAATAAGGTGTAGCCATTCTCACATCAGATTAAAGTGACTTTAAGTCAATAATGGCCCCCCCTAAAAAAGACAAAGATGGTCATTACACATGTAATGATAAAGGAGGCAATTCAGCAAGAAGACATAACAATCCTAAATACTGTTATGGACCACCCAGATTCATGAATCAAATTCTACTAGAACTAAACAATGAAATAGACAGCAGTATCATAATCATCAAATACTTCATTAACAAAACTGAATAGGTCATTGATAAAAAAATGAACAAAGAAATACTGGATTTAAATGGAACTCTACATCAAATGGACATAACAGACATTTAAACAATGTCCTGTCCAAAAACTACAGAATGTACATTCTTCTCATCAACACATGGGATACTGTTCAAGACTGATCATATCCTAGACCACAAAGCAACTCTCAGCCAATTCAGAAATATCATAATTATACCACGTATCTTCTCAGAACACAGTGGAGTAAAACTAGAAATCAATTCCAAGAGAAACTCTCAAATCCACATCGAGTAATGGAAATTAAACCACCTGCGGCTGAACAATCCTTGGGTCAATGATGAAATTAAGACAGAAATAAAAAGACTCTTTGAACTAAATGATAAAGGGGACACAAGCTTTCAAAAATCTAAAGGATAAGAGGCCAGGCATGGTGGCTCACACCTATAATCCTGGCAGTCTTGGAGGCGCAGGCAGGCAGACTGCCTGAGCTTACAGGTTCAAGACCAGCCTGAGCCAGAGCAAGACCCCACCTCTAAAAATAGGTTGGGCCTTGTGGCGGTACCTGTAGTCCCAGCATGGGAAGTGAGGCAAGACAACTGCTTGAGCCCAAGAACTTAAGGTTGCTGTGAGCTATGACGCCAACAGCACTCTACTGAGGGTGACAAAGTGAAAATCTGTCTCAAAAAACCAACCAACCAAACAAACAAAAAACCCCAAAAAACTATGGGACTCTAAAAGGAAAATGTATAGCTTTAAATGCATACATGAAAAAGAAAGATCACAAATTGCTAACCTCAGGTCACATCCCAAGGAACTAGAAAAAAAGAATTAAAAAAATCAAAGCTAGAGTCGGTAGAAGAAAGAAACAACAAAACTCAGAGTAGAACTCAGAGAAATGAAAATCTAAACAAAAAAAAGAAACAAAGGATCAGGGAAACACAAAGTTGGTTCTTTGTAAAGATTAAAGAAATAGAACACTAGCCAGATAAATCAGAAATAGAAGAGAAGGGATTCAAATAAACTCAATCATAAATGAAAGAGAAAAAAATTACAAATAATATCACAGAAATACAGATGTAATCCATAAATATTACCAAAATTTCTACTCAAACTAGAAAATGTGGATCAAAGGGATAAGTTCCTTAAGACACACAGCCTCGAGGACGCATGATAGGCACCCGCCCGGACCTCCGGAAGAGCCACACTGGGAACTGGGATCGGCACCCTCCTGGACCTCCAGAACAGCTGCACCAGGACCCGCGATCGTCAACCTCCAAACCCCAGTAAGACCTGCACCCGGACCCTCCCGGACCTCTGGAAGAGCACACCGGGACCATGATCGACACCCTCCCACCTCCAGAAGAACTGCGTCCTCCCAGACCCAGGTAAGAGCTCGACCAGACCCCGCTAGCCTGCGCGCCGGGCCTCCCCACACACTGAACAGAAACTCTAGGACCTGCGCAACCCCATGTCCTCCCTCCTGGGCCCTCCCTGCCTCCACAACCGCCTACTTGTCTGGCCAGGGGCTCTAGTAGCCGCATGACACCCAGAACTCTCCCTGCCCCTACAAGGAGCCCTTCTCCTGGCCAGAGACTGCTAAAGCCTTGGGCCCTCTGTGCCAAAGTCACTGGGCACTAGGCACTCCCCAAACCGTGAGCACCACCCCTCACTCTGTTGCTGGATCTGGGGATGTCACACTCTGGAGCTGCTCTCACAACCAGAACTCCCTGGCTGGGGAAGCCACAGAAGAGCTACACAGGGTCACTCCCTACAAAGATCCAGCAACAATAGAGTGATCCCGCTGGGATCTAATCTTGGAGAAAAACCTCCCCAACTCTGAGGATGGCCAGAGGCAACAGTGAAAAACAGTGAAGCATGAGGCGAAATCAAAGGAAATACTCTGGCAATATGAATAATCAGAGAAAATCAACTCCTCCAAGGATAAATGGGGCAGACACAGCACAAGATCCCATGCACAAACAAATAGCTAAGATGTCAGAAATCGAATTTAGAATCTGGATAGCAAATAAGATAAAATTAGAATTCAAAGCAGTAACCCAAAAGATATCTCTATAATTCAATGAATTCAAAGACCAAATGACCAAAGATTTTGACACACTGAGATAATAAGTTCCAGCCCTCAAAGATCTGAGAAACATAGTAGAATCCCTCAGTAACAGAATGGAGCAAGCAGAAGAAAGGATTTCTGACATTAAAGACAAAGCTTTCGAACGCTCCCAAACTCTCAAAAAGGAAGAGAAACGGAGGGCAAAAACAGATCACTGTCTCAGAGAGCTCTGGGATAATTCAAAGAAAACTAATATTCATCTCAAAGGGATCCCCGAAAGCGATGAAGTGGCTTGACAAGGCACAGAGTCTCTTCTCCATGAGATTATGAAGGAGAACTTTCCAGACATGCCAAGAGATTCTGAAATTCAGATAGCAGACAGTTTCAGAACTCCAGTACGACTCAACCCGAATAAGACATCCCCCAGACACATCATAATCAATTTCACTAAAATTAATATGAAGGAGAAAATTCTGAAAGCAGCCAGACGAAAGAAAACCATCACCTACAAGGAAAAGAATAATAGAATAACTGCAGATCTCTCTGCTGAAACCTTTCAACCTAGAAGAGGATGGTCATCGACTTTTAATCTCCTAAAACAAAATAACTTTCAACCCAGGATCCTGTACCAAGCTAAACTGAGTTTCATTTATGATGGAGAAATTAAATACTTTAATGACATTCACATGTTGAAGAAATTTGCCACTACTAAACCAGCTCTCCAGGATATTCTCAGACCTATCCTCCATAAAGACCAGCATAATCCTCCAATACAAAAGTAAACCCACCCAGAAAATTTTGATCAAATTCCAACATCCATAGCCGCAAAAGGATTAAAAATGTCCACCAGACTCTTAAAAAGCTTATCAATATTCTCAATTAATGTGAATGGTTTAAATTGTTCTCTAAAGAGGCACAGGTTGGCTGACTGGATACAAAAACTCAGGCCACATATCTGCTGCATACAAGAATCTCATCTTACATTAAAAGACAAACATAGACTCAAAGTGAAGGGATGGTCATCTATACTCTGGGCAAATGGAAAACAGAAAAAAGCAGGCGTTGCAATCCTATTCACAGATGCAAAAGGCTTTAAACTAACCAAAATAAGGTAGGCTAAGGATGGACACTTCCTATTTGTTAAAGGTAATACTCAATATGATGAGATTTCAATTATTAATATTTATGCACCCAACCAGAACGCACCTCAATTTATAAGGGAAACTCTAACAGACATGAGCAACTTGATTTCCTCCAGGTCCATAGTACTTGGAGATTTTTTTTTTTTTCTGTAGAGACAGAGTCTCACTTGTACCGCCCTCGGGTAGAGTGCCGTGGCGTCACACAGCTCACAGCAACCTCTAACTCTTGGGCTTACGCGATTCTCTTGCCTCAGCCTCCCGAGTAGCTGGGACTACAGGTACCCGCCACAACGCCCAGCTATTTTTTGTTGCAGTTTGGCTGGGGCTGGGTTTGAACCCACCACCCTTGGCATATGGGGCCGGCGCCCTACTCACTGAGCCACAGGCGCTGCCCGTACTTGGAGATTTTAACACCCCTTTAGCAGTGCTGGATAGATCCTCCAAAAAGAAGCTAAGCAAGGAAATCATAGATTTAAACTTAACCATTCAACATCTGGACTTAACAGACATCTACAGAACATTTCATTCCAACAAAACTGAATACGTATTCTTCTCATCAGCCCATGGAACATATCCCAAAATACACCACATCCTAGGCCACAAATCTAACCTCAGCAAATGAAAAAAAAATAGAAAGTATCCTTGCATCTTCTCAGACCATCATGGAATAAAAGTTGAACTCAATAACAACAGGAATCTGCATACTCATACAAAAACGTGGAAGCTAAATAACCTTATGCTGAAGGACAGATGGGTTATAGACCAGATTAAGAAGGAAATCACCAAATTTTTGGAACAAAACAACAATAAAGACACGAATTAACAGAACCTCTGGGATACCACAAAAGCAGTCCTAAGAGGCAAATTTATAGCTGCAAGCCTTCCTCAAGAAAACGGAAAGAGAGGAAGTTAATAACTTAATAGGACATCTCAAGCAACTGGAGAAGGAAGAACATTCCAACCCCAAACCCAGTAGTAGAAAAGAAATAACCAAAAACAGAGCAGAATTAAATGAAATTGAAAACAAAAGAATTATACAACAGATCAATAAATCAAAAAGTTGATTTTTAAAAAAGATCAATGAAATAGATAAACCTTTGGCCAACCTAACCAGAAAAAGAGTAAAATCTCTAATTTCACCAATCGGAAATGGTAAAGATGAAATAACAACAGACCCCTCAGAAATTCAAAAAATCCTTAATGAATATTACAAGAAACTTTACTCTCAGAAGTATGAAAATCTGAAAGAAATCGACCAATACTTGGAAGTACACCACCTACCAAGACTTAGCCAGAACAAAGTGGAAATGTTGAACAGGCCTATATCAAGTTCTGAAATAGCATCAACTATACATAATCTCCCTAAAAAGAAAAGCCCAGGACTAGATAGCTTTATGTCAGAATTCTACCAAACCTTTAAAGAAGAACTAGTACCTATATTATTAAACCTCTTCCAAAATATAGTAAAAGAAGGAATACTAACCAACACATTCTATGCAGGAAACATCACCTTGATCCCTAAACCAGGGAAAGACCCAACAAGAAAAGAAAATTATAGACCAATATCACTAATGAATATTGATGCAAAAATACTCAATAGGATCCCAACAAACAGAAACCAACAATACATCAAAAAATTTATACACCATGACCAAGTGGGATTTATTCCAGGGTCTCAAGGCTGGTTCAATATACATAAATCTATAAATGTAATTCAGCACATAAACAAACTAAAAATAAAGACCATACGATTCTCTCAATTGATGCAGAAAAAGATATTGATAGTATCCAGCATTCCTTCATGATCAGAACACTTAGGAAAATTGGTATAGAAGAAACATTTCTTAAACTAATAGAGGCCATCTACAGCAAACCCACAGCCAATATCGTATTGAATGGAGTTAAATTGAAATCATTTCCACTTAGATCAGGAACCAGGCAAGGTTGCCCATTGTCTCCATTGCTCTTTAACATTGTAATGGAAGTTTTAGCCATTGCAATTAGGAAAGAAAAGGCGATCAAGGGTATCCACATAGGGTCAGAAGAGAGCAAACTTTCACTCTTTACAGATGACATGATTGTATATCTGGAAAACACTAGGGATTCTACTACAAAACTTTTAGAAGTGATCAAGGAATACAGCAATGTCTCAGGCTACAAAATCAACACCCATAAATCTGTAGCCTTTATATATACCAACAATAGCCAAGCCAAAAAAAAGTCAAGGACTCTATTCCTTTCGCAGTGGTGCCAAAGAAGATGAAATATTTGGGAGTTTATCGAACAAAGAACATGAAAGATCTCTATAAAGAGAACTATGAAACTTCAAGAAAAGAAAGAGCTAAAGATGTTAACAAATGGAAAAACATACCATGCTCATGGCTGGGAAGAATCAACATTGTTAAAATGTCTATACTACCCAAAGCAATATATAATTTTAATGCAATTCCTATCAAAGCTCCATTGTCACATTTTAAAGATATTGAAAAAAATAATACTTCGTTTTATATGGAATCAGAAAAAACCTTGAAGAGCCAAAACATTACTCAGCAATAAAAACAAAGCAGGAAGAATCACACTACCAGACCTGAGACTGTACTATAAATGGATAGTGATCAAAAGAGCATGATACTGGCACAAAAACAGAGAAGTAGATGTCTGGAATAGAATAGAGAACCAAGAGATGGATCCAGCTACTTACCGTTATTTGATCTTTGACAAGCCAATTAAAAACATTCAGTGGGGAAAAGACTCCCTATTTAACAAATGGTGCTGGGTAAACTGGCTGGCAACCTGTAGAAGACTGAAACTGGACCCACACCTTTCACCATTAACTAAGAGAGACTCTCACTGGATAAAAGATTTAAACTTAAGACATGAAACTATAAAAATACTTGAAGAAAGTGCAGGGAAAACTCTTGAAGGAATCGGCCTGGGTGAATATTTTATGAGGAGGACTCCCTAGGCAACTGAAGCAGTATCAGAAATACACTACTGGGACCTGATCAAACTAAAAAGCTTCTGCACAGCCAAGAACATAGTAAAGCAAGCAGACAGCCCTCAGAATGGGAGAAAATATTTGCAGGTTATACCTCCGATAAAGGTTTAATAACCAGAATCCACAGAGAACTCAAACGTGTTAGCAAGAAAAGAACAAGTGATCCCATCTCAGGGTGGGCAAAGGACTTGAAGAGAAACTTCTCTAAAGAAGACAGACGCATGATCTACAGACACATGAAATAAAGCTTATCATCCTTAATCATCAGAGAAACACAAATCAAAACTACTTTGAGATATCACCTAATCCCAGTAAGAGTAGCCTACATAAAATCCCCAAACCAGAGATGTTGGCGTGGATGTGGAGGAAAGGGCACACTTCTACACTGCTGGTGGGAATGAACACTAATACGTTCCTTTTGGAATGATATTTGGAGAATACTTAGAGATCTAAAAATAGACCTGCCATTCGATCCTATAATTCGTTTACTAGGTATATACCCAGAAGACCAAAAATCACACTATAACAAAGACATCTGCACCAGAATGTTTATTGCAGCCCAATTCATAATTGCTAAGTCATGGAAGAAGCCCAAGTGCCCAATGACCCACGAATGGACTAGCAATTGTGGTACATGTATATCATGGAATATTATGCAGCCTTAAAGAAAGATGGAGACTTTACCTCTTTCATGTTTACATGATGGAACTGGAACATATTCTTCTTAGCAAAGTATCTCAAGAATGGAAGAAAAAGTATCCAATGTACTCAGCCCTATTATGAAGCTAATTTATAGCTTTCATATGAAGTCTATAACCCAACTATAGCTCAAGAATATGGGGAAAGGGCCAAGGGAGGGCAAAGGAAGGGGGAGGTTAGGGTGGAGGGAGAGTAATGGATGGGACCACACCTACGGTGCATCTTAGTATGGGTACAGGCGAAACCTATTAAATGCAGGATACAAATGTCTACATACAATAACTAAGAAAATGCCATGAAGGCTACGTTGAACAGTTTGATGAGAATATTTCAGATTGTATATGAAACCCGCACATTGTACCCCTTGATTGCACAAATGTACACAGCTATGATTTAACAATTAAAAAAAAAAAAAAAAACACAGCCTCCCAACCTTGAATTGTGATGAAATAGAAATCCTGAACAGATCATAAGTAGCAGTGAGCTTGAGATAGTCCCCTACAAATAAAAGGCATGTACCAGATGGATTCACAGCCAAATTCCACCAGACGTACAACGAACGGGCACCTGTTCTATGGAAATTCTCCCTAAGATGGAGAAAGGGAATCCTCTCTAACTCATCCTGTGAAGCCAGTATCAACTTGATACTACAGCCAGGAAAAGACACAACAGAAAGTGAAAACTACAGACCAATACCCTTACAAACACTGATGTAAAAATCTTTAACAAGATATGTAGATCACTATGAAAGTTTTGAGACAGAATGTGTGCTGACTTTGCTTCCAAGAAACAAAGTCAGCAGCGTCCTTTCTGATTCAAATTTCAACTTGCTCAGCTTGTAGATGTCACTGGGAGGGCTTCATTTGTTTCCATCTGTGTGGAATCTTATGTTTCTTGATTTTCCTGTATCTCAAAACTTTTGTAATGACCCACATACTAAAAAACCAAATTTAGCAGCACATCAAAAAAGATAATTCTTCAGGATCAAGTGGTTTTTATACCATAGATGCAAGGTTTCATCCAATTTTTCTATGGGTTGAGTTAAAGAGGATTCTTCCCACCCATATATAAATCAACAAATGTGACCCACCATGTAAATAGAAGCAAAAACAAAGACCATACGATCATCTCAAGAGATGCAGAAAAAGCAGTCCATAAAATCCAGCACCCTTTCATGCTGAAAACCCTCAACAAACTAGACAGAGAAGAAATATATCTTAAAATTATAGAACCATATATGACAAATTCACACTGAATGGGGAAAAGTTGAAAGCATTCCCACTAATCACCACTACAAGGTGCCCACTTTTCACGACTTCCATTCAACATAGTACTAGAAGTTCTAGGCAGAGCAATCAGGCAAGATAAAGAAACGAAGGACATCCAAATCAGGGAAGAGAATGTCAAACTATGCCTATTTGCTGACAATATGATCCTGTATCTACAAAACCCTAAATACTCCAGCAAAAGACTCCTAGAACTAATAAATTCAACAAAGTCTCAGGTTAAAAAAATCAATGTACAGAAATCAGCATTTCTATAGACTAGTAATCCTCAAGCTGAGAGTCAAATAAAAGACTCATTGACAACAGCTACAAAGAAAATAAAATACCTAGAAATATACTTGACCAGAAAGGTGAAAGATCTCTAGAAGGAGAACTACAAAACACTCAGGAAATAAATCATAGATGATACAAAACGTTGGAAAAGCATCCCACACTCATGGATTAATAGTATCGACACTGTTAAAATGTACTTTCTACCTAAAGCAATTTTCAGATTCAATGCAATTGCCATCAAAATACTGTTACTACACAGAACTAGAAAAAAAACTGTAATCTTCATTTAAAACCAAAAAGAGCCTGCGTAGCCAAAGCAATCTTAAGCAAAAAGAACAAAATCTGGATGCATTACCTGATTTCAAATTATATCACAAGATCTAAAAGTATGCCATGCTACACTTTTATAGCATGGCACTCGCACTGCTACAACAGCAGAGATGTAGACCAGTGGAATACCAGTGGAATAGAGAGAATCCAAACGGAAAACTATATAGCTATAACCAACTGTTCTTCCACAAAGCCGACAAAAACAGACACTGGGGAAAGGATGCCTTAGTCAATAAATAGCGCTGGGAAAACAGGATACTCACATGCAGAAGAATGAAACAGAACCCACATCTTTTACCACATGCAAAAATTAATTCAAGACAGATTAAAGACTTAACTATAAGGCTGAAAACACAAAAATTCTAGAAGAAAACATGGGAAAAATTCTTTTAAACATGATTATAGACAAAGAATATATGGTACAACCCTAAAGGCAAATTCAGCAGCAATGACAACAAAAAACAATAATAAATGGAACTTAATGATATTAAAAAGCTCCTGCACACCAAAGGAAATAATTAACAGAGTAAACAGACAACCTACAGAATGGGAGAAAATATCTGCAAACTATGCATCCATCAAAGGACTAATTTCCAGAATTTATAAAAAATTTTTAAAAATAGCAAGAAAAAGAAGAAACAAAAAAACCCAGAATCTCGTCAAAAACTGGGCAAAAGACATGAACAGAACTTTTTTCAAAAAAAAAGACAAACAAATGGACAACATACACATAAAAAAATGTTCAATATCACTAATCATCAGAGAAATGCAAACTAAAATCTTACCCATCTTACCCCTGTTAGACTGGCCATTAATAAAAAGTCAAAAACAACAGACAGTGCCATGGATGTAGAAAAAAAGATATGCAGGCACATTGTTTTGATGGAAATAGTAGCATGGAATTGCTCAGAGCTAGAAGTAGACCTACCCCTCAATCTAGCAATCCCTCTACTCGCAGGTTTCCTCAAACTGTGGCCTGCAGGCCATATGAGGCGGTGTGATTATATTTGTTTCCGTTTTGTTTTTTTACTTCAAAATAAGATATGCGCAGTGTGCATAGGAATTTGTTCATAGTTTTTTTTTTTTTTTTGAACTATAGTTCAGCCCTCCAACGGTCTGAGGGACAGACCGTTTAAAAAGTTTGAGGACGCCTGCCTACTGGTATTACCCAAAGGGAAAAAAAATTACTTTATCTTGCCAGGTGCAATGGATCATGCCTGTAATCCCAGCACTCTGGGAGGCTGAGGCAGGTGGATATCTTGAGCTAGGAGTTCAAGACTAGCGTGAGCAAAAGCAAGACCCTGATTAGCCAGGCATTATGGTGGATACCTAAGCTACTCCTAGCTACTTAGGGGGCTGATTCTTGAGGATCACCTGAACCCTAGAGTTTGAGGTTGCTATGAACTAGGCTCTCTAGCTTGGGCAGCAGAGTGATACTCCACCTTAAATATATATATGTTTTATCAAAAAGACACCTGTACTTGAATGTTTATCTCAGCACAATTCACAATTGCAAAGA
The DNA here is from genome assembly GCF_027406575.1 of Nycticebus coucang. Taxonomy (NCBI): domain Eukaryota; kingdom Metazoa; phylum Chordata; class Mammalia; order Primates; family Lorisidae; genus Nycticebus; species Nycticebus coucang. The sequence continues at coordinate 60,306,996 of NC_069790.1, forward strand.
TATAGATGGAACCACCCTAAGTGCCTACAAATACATGAATATAGAAAATATGGTGTGTATACACACACACACACACACACCACCACCACCACCACCACCACAGAGAGCCATTCAGCCATAAGAAGGAATGAAATGATGCCATTCACAGAACTTGTATGGAATTGGAGACCATTATCTTAAGTGAAGTATCTCGGGAATGGAAAATGAATAGCACATGTTCTCACTAATGAGCTAGTAAGTAAACAGTGGGCACAGACGGATATAAAAAGACACAAAGGGTGTTGGAAACCAAGAGGAAAGGAGGGTGGAAGGGAGTGAGGGATAAAAACTTACTTGTTTGGTGCATTAAAAACTGTTCTGGTGGCAGGCACGCTGAAAGCCCTGACTTCAGCACTATCGAGTATTATGCCCCCTTAATATTTTGTACCCTTTAATAAAAATAAGTTAAGAAAGTAAATAAATGAATAAAGTGCTCCAACTCTCCAAACTAGGGTAGTTTGAAATATGACATGAGATGTATTAAAATATTGGTCATTGTTATCTCAGCTTCAAATTTTTAAAAATAAATAAAAATAAATCTTACTTTTATGTGCCACCAATATTCTAGTCTGTATCACCAGCAAATAACCAAAGAGAGTTTCAGGGAAATGTTCAATGAGTTGTAGAAGACTGCTGGCACAAAAATTCCAGAATATTCAAATGAAAAATACTGGCAACTCCTTGAGGTCCCTGGAAGTTAGTATTCATGTAATATTCCAACTAATTCAACTAGGGCCTATGAAGGCCAAATAAATTTTGTTAACAGGAGGGCACCTTGAAATAACAGTGTGAGAAGAACAGATTAATCTATCTCAAAACCTTTGGATGTTATAATATGCATGGGGATGTGAGGGTGTGGGATCATTATTTCCAGAATCTAAGTAACAAAAAGTAGTCTGTTCTATATTAATCTACATTAATAGACTGGCTCAAGCACCCCAGGAAGCATCTGTGTAGACCTCTCCTCTCAACCCTTCCTCTATGGCAGATGGAAAGGCTTGAGTTAACACCATCAGCAGCAGCTTTCAACCTTGTTCAGTCCTCACTTCCAATACCCCCTGCATCCTGAAGTCTAAAGCTTATAATTTCTGAGCAAACCCATACCACTTCAGTTTAGAAGAAAGGAGAATTTTTAAAATCAAAAACACAAAGGCAGCCCACATCACAAACTTAATTTCAAAAATAAACCGATTTTGAAGAGAAACAATTTGGCAATCTGCAAGATGCTAACTGATCTTTGGGATCTAGCAAAGTCTTATCAGAATGTAACTGTCCATTTAACCACGGCAACCTATTTTAATTTAACAAACACATAACATTCATTGTATGTCAGCTGCTGTTCTATGCATTATAGAACATTACCTCCTTTAACCTCTATAACAATTTCAATAAGGTAGATACTGTTATTATCTCCATACTAGTGATGGAGAAGCTGGGTGCAGTTCCTCAAGATCATGAAAAAATTAATTGGCAGAACCAGAAATCAAACTAATATTTTGACTCTAAACTATATGCTGTTAACCACCCCTACTATAGGAACCTTACCTGGAAGTTAACACAAGTAGGCAAAGTATTCATATAGAAGCTGCTTCCTTCAACTGATAGAACAAAATCTGGACACCTAATAATAGGGCCTCCAAGGCCACTGAGGTGAGTGCTGAGACTGCTGGGCGTTCAGCCATTTCTACTCTACATTCCCTGGCTCCAGGAACCCTGCCCACCCCTCCACTCAGAGCACACTGTTCTTCAAGCTCTGTGCCTTTGTCCTTGCCTCTCCTCTGCCGGAAAATCCCTGTCTCCTCTTTGCCTACTAATCTCCATGTACTGCTTAGGTCTCTTCCCAGGAACTGCTCCTCCCTGGAGCCTTCCCTGCCCACCACCCAGGCCCCTGTCCCACTGGTGTGTAGGAGCTGCTCCTCTAAGTTCCCAGGGCAGCCTCTGCGTGTGTCTGTCACAGGGCGTTGTTTACTCTCCCTCCCATTGGCTGGGTGCCTTAACCATCTTCATAACCTGTGTACGCAGCCAGCACTATAATACCACTGGGAGTGTAATTACAGAAGTGAATTTAGACACATCTAGATGGTGGCAAATAAAAAACTATAACAGATAGAAAACCCTAGAATAGAATTCCCTAGGAGCTAAAAGCAAACGTGGGGAGATCAAGGAGTCCCAAAGGGCTCTTCTTTTAATACCTTTACTAATTAGTGAAAATACATAACCCTTCGGCTAATCTAGAAGCTATTCAAATAGGATAGCATGTTAAAGGAGATTAAGAAAATCAGTACTAGGAAAAAAAATGTAACTACACATGCCAATTATAAGTAAATACATGATAAATGAAGCTCCAAACCTGACAGATACAACCCTAAACAAGTGTCAGAACAAATCTTGAATAAATCATTTAGGGTTTATTATGTGCCAACTGTATGTGCTGGGTGCAAAGGTGAGTAAGACATAAGATGGAGTTCCTAGGCTTGGGGAACTCATAGCTTACTGGATATGCAGACACAAAAACAGGTCACTGCTACCCAAAGAAGTCTGCATTACAACAGCAACATAAACTGAGGACGCTGAAGGCTCAGAGGAGAGAGGAGCTACTCCTCCCAAAAAAGGAGATTTGATTCTACCAAGGTAAGAAGAATAGGCTGTGAAAAGGAAATGAATCAAACAGAATTCATTGCATGTAAAATTTTGAAACAAAACCAAGTTGAGCATTCACCAGATACGGAAGTTGAAATCATGTGACAAACTCTATTCTGATAAAAACAAAACGAAAACTGAGGAGACCAAGCAAGCAGGTATAATAGAAGTTCAGAAGAAAGAAAATTTACACAAATGAAACACAATACATGAGTCTGTAAACCTATCAACTCACCATTATGAAAGCAATGGTGACTAGGGGACAACAACAGACTTTATTGAAACCATTAGAAAAACAGGTGTTTTACAAGTAACATTTTAATGTGCTTATTAACAGAATACACAATGGTAGCTACTGGTGGGAAGGCTCTGAGGAAACAGCGCTCGATCCTCAGTCATATACAATGCCTACAGACTTCTCTGAGACTGTCTGAAGAAGTCAAGTCTTGGGGATTCTTTTTTCCTTGAGGCAAATATGCAAGTCCCTAATTTGCTAGTCCCTAACTAGCTAGATTATGATATTTACATATCTTAGGTAGAGTGCCTCTTGCAGTTGTGTCTTGGACCCAAAAGGTGTGCTATATGCCCTTACACGGTGTCCATTAAGTGGGAGTGCACCAATCCCCTCCCCTCTTTTCTCCCCTCTCTCTCATGCTCCCTCCCCCAACTTGAATTGAATTCAGTTTTTTAACCTATGTGGACATGTATTAGATCATCTACTGGCTTCATATTAGTTTTGAGTACATTAGATATTTGCTTTTCCATTCTTGTGATACTGTACTAAGAAGAATGTATTTCATACATTCAAATATCTTTTTTTAAGTTGAGTTTGTTAAAAGACCTAATGCAAAACACATTCAAAGATATAAAATATCCAGGTTAATATAAAAGATGGAAAGGCTCTATCTTTTTATGGCTGCATAGTATTCCATGGTGTACATATATCACAGTTGTTAATCCATTCCTGGGTTGGTGGGCATTTAGGTTGTTTCCACATCTTGGTGACTGTAAATTGAGCTGTGATAACCAATCTAGTGCCCATTTCAACTATTTGAGAAAGCCACTTCACTTGTTTATATAAAACACCACACAAAAGCTATGTTTGATCTTCTGTGAAAAAGCAGAACAAGAAATACCACCAGAGAGGGGGCCCTGCGTGTACTATTGTTTCTCTAAAGAGTGAGCATCAGCTGTGCTAACAAAGCTTGGTTAACATCAATCAGGTACTAAAGAGAAAGGGTGCATCTTAAAAGGGTACATGTGAAACTTACTAAATGTAGAATATAAATGTCTTAACACCATAACTAAGAAAATGCCAGGCAGGCTATGTTAACCAGTATGATGAAAATATGTCAAATGATATATAAAACCAGTGTATGGTGCCCCATGATTACATTAATGTACACAGCTATGATTTAATAAAAAGGAAAAAAAAAAAGAAGGGAGACTAATACCAACTGAAGGTTGGCTTTAATTTAAAATCTATTCCAAGATTTTACATATATTACTTAATCCCTTCCATCTGTAATCCTGTATTTTTTTCATTTCTTATAAACAAATGAGAAAACTAAAACTTTTAAACAAGAAACTTAGCCATCCAACCATCACACAGTGCTTGTGAACTTTCCACTATACCTCATTATCTCAAAGGAGGTTGATGCTGAACAAATGCATGGATGCACAGAATTATATACCAAATCTAATCAAAGTGATTTTATGATTATGAACCCAAGTTTGTAAAAACCTCAATTAGCATATAATATAGTGAGTCCATGATTAGCAGGTTTCTGTTTTTGCCATTGAAAATCTTCTTAGAAATAAGTAACATGATAGGAGACAGCCTCATGTGCCAAAGTTGATAAATTAACATATTTGAAACATTCCACTGTAGTAGCCATAAAATCATCCTAAAAATATTTTGTCACTTCAGGGTATTTAATCTTTACAAAAGGAGATACCTCCAAATCTTGTCAGTAGGATCACTGAAGATTTATATTCTAGTTTGAATATATTCACTTTCTGCAATAAAAACACCAATGGGAAAATGCCTTACAGAGCAATGATATGATGAACAGGACACTTCTGCCAGCAGCTGTTCTATGTTTAGCCAGTTGTCCTGGCATCGCCGGCCGGAAGTAGTTCATATTCTCTGTGCCATGGCAAACATCTTGAAAGTATCCCTTAAGATTTCATCTATTCCCTTCTGAAACTCTTTAGAATTTAAGTAGATAAAAAAAATTACGGTATTTTCTTTTAAAGTGAGTTGGTAAAAAGTACACACTATTGGACTCAATATGTTCCAGGTACTACTCAGGAGAGTTACTGGCACTTGAACTAAGAAACGACCCCTTTATCACCAACCCCTCCTACCAGTGTCTACATACGTGAGATCAGATGTTCTTTTTCCCAATGTTTAGAGTCATTAGGTACCATGTATGTTCAGAAACTCATAGGTTATGTAATATATATGGTTCAATTTAATGTGTGGACAAAGCACAGCAAACATCTTACAGACTTTTAAGGTGCAAGTCAACTTACTTTAAGGACTGTCCAGCATCTCTTAAGGCCTATAAGATGCTAAGAAGTATATGAAAAAAAGTCATTAGTGGGCGGTGCCTGTGGCTCAGTGGGTAGGGTGCCAGCTCCATATACCGAGGGTGGCAGGGTCCCAGGCAAACCGCAACAGAAAAGAAAAAGAAAAATAGCTGGGCATTGTGGCAGGCACCTGTAGTCCCAGCTACTTGGGAGGCTGAGGCAAGAGAATCACCTAAGCCCAGGAGTTGGAGGTTGCTGTGAGCTCTGATGCTACAGCACTCTACTGAGGGTGATAAAGTGAGACTCTGTCTCTAAAAAAAAAAAAGTCATCAGCAATGGGCCCCAATTGTTGATGCAATTTCTTACCAGAACAGCTGTATTACTTTTCTGCCTCCTAGGGATGTGTTTAACACCTCTATAGCCTAGGTTTCTCATCCTGAAAATAATTCCTTGTGTCTCAGATATTTTTAATAACCATTCCATTGTAAAATTATATCATTCCGTAATAGAATGGACTATAACAGAAAAGAGACTATAAATCAAACAACAGGATGGAATAATTATCATTTATTGAGTGCTTACTATATTCATTAGGTAACTTAATCCTCACACCACCCCTACCAAATAGATATTATTATCCTTATTTCACAAACAAAGATTTAAAGAGTCAGAGAAATTAAGTAAATTGGACTAAGAGACACATAATAAGAGGCAACAATTCAAACATACTTGAATTCATTTTTGTCTTACTCTGGCATTACAATTAAGAGTACTGCTATCCAAAAATGTATACATACTATTTGATTAAAGTAACTATACATTGGTGAACTCAACACTAAAAACTATGACACACTGGCAGATAAACCAAAGTTGTACATGAGTAATAAATACTTCAAATAGTATGTTCCATGCTTACCACTATCATTTAAAATCCCATCGGCCACAAAAAATATTAAATTACCCATATATCCAACTTTCTTGAAATGAAAACTAATTAGAAACCCCGAGTTACAAAAATACCTAACAATGTCAAAATATTTTATAATATACATAAGATAATGATTTTATTGCAATATTTGATCTTCCTCCATTTTTTAAAATCATAGACTTCATATTGGCCCAGCTCTTAGAAAATGTGAACAGCAAGTGGACTTTGCCTTGCCTCTTTTCTACCTGACTTGGGGTTCTTTTATTCTATGCTTCTGCTTTTTTGTTGCACTTCATCAAGGCCCTGAGATACATGACATGCTTCATCATTTCTAGATAATGAAGCAATTTAATTTACATTCTTTAAGAACTTTAAACATGAATATGCTTTTCCTTAAGATGATAAATTTCCGGAGAGAAAAAACTCAAAAACTAAAAATTTCAGGTTTGTGGACAAGTTCTCAGAGGAAATAACTGTGCAATAACTGTGCAATTTCTATGATCCTTGAACATATTAAGTAAGCTGCCCTCCCATTCCACCCTATCTTCCCATCTCAGTACAATGGTGGACACCTAACATGATGTCATTTCAGGCATGGAGGTGTTCATGGTGAACAGACTATTTGAATCCACAGGATCTAGAGCTGAGAGACTTAAAAGAGTCAAATGGGGCTGAGCACCTGTAACTTTGAGGCTAGAGCATCAGCCACATACATTGGCGCTGGTGGGTTTGAACCCAGTCCAGGCCTGCCAAACAACTACGACAACTACAACAACAAAAAAATAACTGGGTGTTGTAGTGGGTACCTGTAATCCCAGCTACTTGGGAGGCTGAGGCATGATAATCGCTTGAGCCCAAGAGTCTGAGGTTGCTGTGAGCTGTGACACCACAGAACTCTACCTAGGGTGACAGCTTGAGACTCTGGCTCAAAAAAAAAAAGAAAGAAAGAAAGAAGGAAAGAAAAACTTAATTTAATAAATGAAGGGAAAATAAAGACTTTTCCAGACAAGCAAACACTGAGAAATTTGTCAGGACCAAACCTGCATTGCAGGGAATACTCAGAACTGCGTTCTATATGAATCAGCACAATAGTCACTCTCCAATATAATATAACCACCCAAAAACCAAAGCTCAGAGCCCAAGAAGTGAAACAAAGCAATAAAGTACAGCCAACAGGATGTATATAGAATAGCATCCCACATATGCATTCTATCAATTATGTAAATAGTTTGAATTCTCCCCTTTAAGAGTCTCACTGGCTGAATGGATAATAGCCAAGTCTACGACTAGATGTTTTAGAAAACCCATCTAACCACAATAACTCTTACAGACCCAAGGTCAAGGGATGGAAAAAAATATTCCATGTAAATGGAAATCAAAAGAAACTAGGTGTAGCCATTCTTCTATCAGGTAAAATTGACCTTAAATCAACAATAGTAAAGATAGACAAATGTGGTCATTATATAATGGTAAAGATTCCTCAAAGAACTAAAAGTTGACCTGCCATTTGATCCAACAATTCCACTACTGGGTATTTACTCAAAGGAAAAGAAGTCACTTCATCAAAAAGACATTTGTACTTGAATGTTTATCACAGCACACACAATTCACAACTGCAAAGATGTGAGATCAACTCAAATGCCCATCACCTGATGAGTAGTTTAACAAAATGTGGTACATATATACTATTACATATATTACTCACCCATGAAAGAGGCCCTAATGCCTTTTGCAACAATTTTTTTATTATTTATTATTTTTTTTATTACATCATAGCTGTGTACATTAGTATGATCATGGGGCACCATACACTTGGTTCATAAACCGTTTGACACATTTTCATCACACTAGTTAACATAGCTTTCGTGGCATTTTCTTAGTTATTTGGCTAAGACCTTTACATTCCACATTTACTAGGATTCACATATACCCTTGTAAGATGCACCACAGGTGTAATCCCATTAATCCCCCTCCCTCCACCTACCTCTCCCCTCCCTCACCTCCCTTTCCCCCTTCTCCAAGTACCCAATGTATTCACCCTTATTATGAAACTAATGCAGGACCTTCACATGAAAGCTATAACCCAGTTTTGCAACAATTTGAATGGAATTGGAGACTATTATCCTAAGTGAAATATCTAATGAATAGAAAAACAAATACTATTATACTCACTATTAAATTGGAACTTACCAATGAGCATACCTCCTTCATTCTGACATTGGCCAGTGTCCTTAAAGGGAAGTAAAGCTTAACAGAACCAACAAATAGGGAAGGGAGAGAAGGGGATATGTGAAAACCTACCTAACATGTACAACAAACACTACCTGTGTGATGGGCACACTTGCAACCACAACCCAAGCTTTATAAAAGCTAACCACGTAACCAAAAATATTTGTACCCTGTAAAACTTTGAAGTAATAAAAAAAGGTCTGTCTGTCATAATTAGTCAGTGACCTGCCTGATAAGTCCTTTTCAGTCTACACAGCAATAGCATGGGATACAAATAAGAAATTGGAAAGCAAACAGTTCCTTCCTATAGTCAGCTTCATTTGGGAATGTATGCTACTCTCCCCCAATTACAGGGTCACTCTACACAAAATGAAAAAGAACAAATATTCACAGTTTAAATTGTTCTACTGCCTAAAGTAACATCTCAGACCTAAAATCAAAATGAATTGCCTGAACATCAACTGAAAGGGTAATATAACTTGAGTGTCCTCACACACGAGAGAGAGTGAGAGAAAGAAAGAGAAAGAAACTGAGAGAGACCGAGACAGAGATTTAAAACTTCACAAAGATGATAAATCTTGAGTCCATAGGTCTTGGGGAGAGTTCATCAAAACAATCTATATGAAAGAGAAAACAATTTCAAATAGAATGTAATATTTAAAAACTTGTGAATGTGGCTATATATGACCAAAAAACCTCTTTCCTCTCATAGAGGTGTAAAGTAATGGAAATTCAGACATCAATGAAAAAATACTAGCTAGTCACAGGAAAGCTGTTGTATCCAAGACAATTGGAAAAATCCCTGGTGGTGTGTGTATATACTCTATTACTTAAGCCGATGTCCCTTCTGGGGCCTCATGTTCGCCTTGGGAAACATGCAAACAAACGAGTCGCATGCAAGATCCATCTTGAACTGGAGAAAGGGGGCTTGCAGCCCAGAAGCTGTTTCCTTTTTTCTTGATGGTACTTCCCCACGTGGGTTAGTTCCACCTCACAATTAAAGCAGCATGTAATACTTCCAATTGCTGTCTGCATTTCGTCATTCTTTAGGGTGATTTCTTTTCAATATGTGTTTCAAAGCATCTCTAGGAAAGAGTGTACCATTAAATTAGCTGGCCTTGTTTCCTTTGTTGGATCCAAATTACAAGTAGATCAGCAGAAGATGCTGAGTATGCAAAAGAAGCATTCTAAACAACTAGATGCTGGCCCACATCATAATCAGAAAACCCACCACTTAAATCCAACACAACGTGAATTGACATGTGGAATTTAATTTTCTTTTATGTCAATTGTTAATCTTCTCCTTTCTAAATATAAAAGATTATTTTGCTATGACAAAAGGAGGATGAAAATGTACAGAAGAAACCTGGACAGGCACTGAGACTAGGCACTGTTTTGAGTTTTCAAAAACATTCTTTAATGGCCTCATGAAATAACCATATTTCCTAAAATACAGAATTAGGAAAGGCTCTATAATATTCAAACTAATACGTAGTAGGAAATTATTAGGAGCTAAATGAGAGCTCTAATGAAGAAGGTGGAGAAAATCAGGTGTCACTTGATTTTCTATCTGAACATTAGAAAGTCTCATTTAGGAATCAATTCTCGGTGCCATCTGTATAAGACGATCTTAATTTGGCATAACATTATTCTGTCTGCTACACACCTGCTTGCTCTCTGGACTATGAAAGAAAAATAGCAACTTTTCAACCATAATAAACCTCGTATCTTTTAAATTAGTGTATCTACTGAAATGAAAAATAAAAATTAGCTCTACACCTACAGGATTTCAGATACTTCACAGAATAAGGCAGGAAGCTCAAAATTACTTTGGTCATTTTCAATTATTCCAAAAAATGGCATATGTGTTCCTGCAAGGAATCTTCTAGAAAAGTCATTATGATAAAATGGAAATGGAAATACATTACATAAAAACAGGAAGATTCAATCTCATCATGATAATAAGATTCAAACATCCACATTTCTGGATATCAGCTGAAGACAGCATCAATTCATCTTTTTTTCATGAAACTTAATTTTCAGTTTCTCATGCTTATCAATGTTTAAAGAACCCATGAAAACCCGATTAAAGAATAACATTTAGAGTATTATTGTCAACTTTAAAAAAATGCAATGTTCTGTAAACCACTGAGAATTATAAAATCTGTATAAATTCAGTATTCAACTCAACTATGATAGCCCAAGCTCACAATAATTCATAGTAAATGTTCTGTAAAAGTGTGGGGAAATGGGTGGGTATTAAGTATATTTCAAAAAAAATTCTAACCAGTTTCTACATAGCAATTATCATCTTCTAGAATTTGGTTGCTATGCCTTTAATCATCATAAATATTTATAACAAGGCCATGTCCTCAGGCTTTTGATTCGGATTTGAAATTGCCCTCTAATTAATTGCTAAAGTCACCCATTTGTCAAAAATTGATATTATGCTTAGAAACAAACCATTAGTTAATTGTGAGTATTTATTTTGGAATGCCATATTGATAACACATTCTGTAGGCAATTAAAGTTGCAACGTGATTCTAGAAATTTAGTTAACGTTGACTTTTTTTATGAGTGTATTCCTGTTCTTACAGGAAATATACATCAAGAAAGATAAAAGTTTCACAGATGTTTTGCAGGGAATTAGTACAAAATTAACTTTGATTGGAATATTCCACGTATGGGGGTGGCGCCTCTGGCTCAAAGGAGTAGGGCGCCGGCCCCATATGCCAGAGGTGGCAGGTTCAAACCCAGCCCTGGCCAAAAACTGCAAAAAAAAAAAAAAAAGAACATTCCACGTATTACTAAGATCAAGAGCTATGAGTTGGTCCAGTTGTTTTGTCTGGGGTTTTTTTCTTCTTCCCTTTCATTCTTCCCTGCTACATTACCATTGTAATGCTTGAAATTCTACCTATATCTAATCAAGGAACAATCTCCTTAATTCATAAGTGCACAGTATTCATATTTTAACAATAATATGTTAATACAAAATACATAATATACGAATATAATAATGAAATACAAAGAAAAATATGTACATTTCAACATACAAGATAAATGTTTAAAATGTTTCCATATATTGTATTGTCATACTCCACAGTGATGAAACTAAAAGTTAAAATTGCCAAATTCTGAAAGAAAAAAATCTAATTATTGTGCTTTCCTTTTGTTCACTGCTAATAAAAATTGAATATTACACTGTGGACATTTGAATATCTGTGATGTATTCAGCCAACGTACAGCTTCAGAGATATTAAAAGGACATGCTTTTTAAAAGATAACAGCTTACCTACCTTACCTGGTCTTCATATCTCCTTGACAATTAAGTCCCAAAGGGGTGGAGGTCACAAAACCATAGTTCTTTGTACATTTAACAGTCGGACCCCAAAGGGGGCCGTCAGGGACTCACCCCACTGATGTTTTGTTTTTGTGTGTTCTGTTGTCACATAAATAAATGTACGGGACAAAACATGGGTGGGGTCAGTCCCTGACACCTTTTTGGGATAAGACTGTTAAATGTATAAAGAACTACAGTTTCTTATTGTAGTTCAATTGTTTCTTTTTAAATTTTTTAATCTTTTTCAACAATCTAAAATGATGGAAAGATTAACTGTTTTTTTTTAATTAATATCTAGCACAGCACTATGAACTGCTGTTAACTTAGTAAATATTATTCTATGTTCTTCATTTTGTATTCATAAATTTAAGTGACAGTAAATATCACCAAATGAAAAAAATATGTTAATGCATCAAATTGAAATAGCAGGGGACATCTGTCCTTATGTCATAGTCAAAATCCTTTGAGAATAATCTTACCTGCAATGCAGATCCCAAAAGTAACCCTGGAGGAGTTAGACAATGAGGAAAAACCAGTATGTAATTAGGTGAGTGGTCTCCCAGGGAAACCAACACCGTAATAAGTGTTGCCGGCTTCCCTGCACTGCAATTCTGATGCCCCCCACCCAAAAAAAAAGCATTAACAAGCTGCATCTATTTTGTAACTTTCCATACTCTCAGAGAAAGTACCACTATCCTCTTCAATATGAAAATTATGATAAACCTGGGTGGCGCCTGTGGCTCAGTAGGTAAGGCGCCGGCCCCATATACCAAGGGTGGCGGGTTCAAGCCTGGCCCCGGCTGAACTGCAACCAAAAAATAGCTGGGCGTTGTGGCGGGCACCTTTAGTCCCAGCTACTCGGGAGGCTGAGGCAAGAGAATCGCTTAAGCCCAGGAGTTGGAGGTTGCTGTGAGCTGTGATGCCACTGCACTCTACCGAGGGCCATAAAGTGAGACTCTGTCTCTACAAAAAAAAAAGAAAATTATGATAAACCTATGTGAATGAGTGCTCATAAAGCTACAACTAATCAAGCTAAATACAGTAATTTAATGTATTAATCATGTGCTATAGAGGAAAAGAACATTGGACAAAGAGTCAAAAAGCCCTTTACCATGTTCAGTCATCTCAATGATCCTTGATGTTTATTTCCTATGAAATGTGGGGGCTGGAATGGACCACTGCTCCAGGATACTGGTTCTGGGACAGGCTTAGCAATGGCAAAATCACTTAAAGACATGTTTTCTGTATGTTTTATTTTTAATTATATCAAAATTCTATGTTTAAATTATGATGATAATGTACCATGCTTTTTACAGATGAGCCATGTAGTTTAACGGGAATTCCTTTTTTCCTCATCTGCACAAAAATTTGTTTTTCCTGGTGTCTGCACAATAATATAGTTCTCCTGTTTGTTGGTTTTTCCTTTGTTTTAGTTTCATTTGTGTATATAACTAATTGAACAACTTAACTCTGATACCATCTTACAAATCTACTCAAACATATTGCATCCAACAAACTCGATCGTCTTTATAATGTCTCTCCTGGAGACTTCTCTGACCTGTCTGGGCTAATGGGTTACTTTCCCAGACTAATGCAAATTGTCATCCTGGGATTCTCTCAGTCACTGCCTGGGGGATTTCCTTCAGCTTTCTTCTGAGGTACATATACTCTGTTAACTTTTCTTTATCTTCTCTTCTTTGGTATACTGTATTTCCTGAGTTTTAGTGGAGTACATTTCCAAGTTATTCCTAAGAAAAAGACTTAAGATGGGCAGAAGGTTCACTTCCTTACACACCTGAAAATAATTCTTTTTCCCCTCACACTTCACTGATAGTTTGTGTAGAATTCTAGGCTGGAAATACTTTCACGTCTGAATTTTCAGTGTCCAACTGCCATTTCCCTTCCAGTGTTGCTGCAGAAAAGTCTAATGCCAACATAATTCTTGATCTTGTTTAGTCAATCCTGTTTCCTTTCTGTGAAATTTTTCTTCCAACAAGTGTTCTGCAATTTTGTAATAATGATAATTATTGTCAGTCTGTTTTATTAAATGTTCTAGGCATTAATCTAAAAATTCACATAATTTACATGTTAAAAAAGTAGAGTTTAATGATTCTTACTTTAATGATTCTCTCCTCTCTTTTTCCCCACCAAATATTCAGATTTTGGATCCCAGGGACTGGACTTCTCATTTTTTTATGCTTTCCCATTTATCTTGGCTCTATTTTCATCTTTTGTTCCATTTTCTGGCAAATTTCTTTCTTTTTTTTTTTTTTTTTTTTTTATTGTTGGGGATTCATTGAGGGTACAATAAGCCAGGTTACACTGATTGCAATTGTTAGGTAAAGTCCCTCTTGGCAATCATGTCTTGCCCCCATAAAGTGTGACGCACACCAAGGCCCCACCCCCCTCCCTCCGTTCCTCTTTCTGCTTCCCCCCCCATAACCTTAATTGTCATTAATTGTCCTCATATCAACATTAAGTAAATAGGATTCATGCTTCTCCATTCTTGTGATGCTTTACTAAGAATAATGTCTTCCACTTCCATCCAGGTTAATACGAAGGATGTAAAGTCTCCATTTTTTTTTAAGGGCTGAATAGTATTCCATGGTATACATATACCACAGCTTGTTAATCCATTCCTGGGTTGGTGGGCATTTAGGCTGTTTCCACATTTTGGCAATTATAAATTGAGCTGCAATAAACAGTCTAGTACAAGTGTCCTTATGATAAAAGGATTTTTTTCCTTCTGGGTAGATGCCCAGTAATGGGACTGCAGGATCAAATGGGAGGTCTAGCTTGAGTGCTTTGAGGTTTCTCCATACCTCCTTCCAGAAAGGTTGTACTAGTTTGCAGTCCCACCAGCAGTGTAAAAGTGTTCCCTTCTCTCCACATCCACGCCAGCATCTGCAGTTTTGAGATTTTGTGATGTGGGCCATTCTCACTGGGGTTAGATGATATCTCAGGGTTGTTTTGATTTGCATTTCTCTAATATATAGAGATGATGAACATTTTTTCATGTGTTTGTTAGCCATTCGTCTGTCATCTTTAGAGAAAGTTGTATTCATGTCTCTTGCCCATTGATATATGGGATTGTTGGCTTTTTTCATGTGGATTAATTTGAGTTCTCTATAGATCCTAGTTATCAAGCTTTTGTCTGATTGAAAATATGCAAATATCCTTTCCCATTGTGTAGGTTGTCTCTTTGCTTTGGTTATTGTCTCCTTAGCTGTACAGAAGCTTTTCAGTTTAATGAAGTCCCATTTGTTTATTTTTGTTGTTGTTGCAATTGCCCTAGCAGTCTTCTTCATGAAGTCTTTCCTCAGGCCAATATCTTCCAGTGTTCTTCCTATGCTTTCTTGGAGGATTTTTATTGTTTCATGCCTTAAATTTAAGTCCTTTATCCATCTTGAATCAATTTTTGTGAGTGGGGAAAGGTGTGGGTCCAGTTTCAGTCTTTTACATGTAGACATCCAGTTCTCCCAACGCCATTTATTGAATAGGGAGTCTTTCCCCCAAGGTATGTTCGTGTTTGGTTTATCGAAGATTAGGTGGTTGTAAGATGTTAGTTTCATTTCTTGGTTTTCAATTCGATTCCAAGTGTCTATGTCTCTGTTTTCTGGCAAATTTCTTTAACTCTATCTTCAATTATTTTCTTGTTATCATTTTTCATTTGTTATAATTTTAATTTCTAAGAATCCCTTTGTTCCCACTAATTTCTTAAAAATAATACAGCATTCTTGTTTTATAAGTGTACTTTCTTTTACCTCTCAGAGACTATTAGTGATACCTATATTTGAATAGTTTCTTTCTCTGTTTTACTTTATCCAACCAACACAAGCAACTTGGCTTCATCCAAGTTACTTACTTGTTGACTAGGGTCTTCCCTATGCAGTCCCTTGGATTCTTGAGGTCTGTTCTCCTGAACTGATAAGATCCTTCACAAAACATCCTTATAATCTTCTACTTTGAGAGATGATACCTGTTTTCTGAAGTACCCCACTGCTGGCCCTGTCTTTCACTTTCTCCTCTGCCCCTCTCCAACCCATCCAGCCCCCATCTTATTCTGGGCCATGCCCCTGCTTCTACTAGACGAGTGAGGAACAGATGAGGCCAGCAACATGCAGGGCTATGGAAAGGCAAGAGGCCAGGATTACTGACAAGTGTACATGGTTCTTCACCTGGGGAGTCTGCTATGCAGGACCACAGGAAAGGCAAGGGGACACTATGGGTTATGGGAGGTGCCTGGGTTCCCACCTCAGAGTCTGAACAGATGCTCACATTTCCTACTTAAAGAGATCTTTTCTTAGTATAATTTCTTATTGATACGTGATATCTCTACATATTTATGGGGGCTATGTGGTATTTTGATACAATTATGCAATGTGTAATGACTGAATAATGTTATTTAGAATATCTATCACCTTGAACATTTGCCATTTCTTGTGATGGGACCATTTCTTCTCTTTTAGTTGTTCTAAAATATACAATGTATTGTTCCCTACTCTGCTATTGAACAGTAGAAATTATTCCTTTTATATAACTGTATGTTTTTACTCACTCACTGACCTTTCTTCTTCCCTAGCTCTTCCCAGCCACTGGTAACTATCATTCTACTCTCTACCTCCAGGAGATAAACTATTTTCAGTTCCAACATATGAATGAGAACACACAATATGTGTGTTTCTTTTCTGTGTCTGGTTTATTTCACTTAACATAATGACCTCCAATTCCAGCCATGTTACAAATAACAGAATTGCATTATGTTTTATGGCTGCATAGTATTCCATTATATACATTTATCTTTTCTTTATCCATTCATCCATTGATGGACCCTAAAGTTGATTCCATATCTTGGCTGTTGTGAATAGTGCTTCAATAAACATGCAAGTGTAGGTATTTTTTAAATAATGATGTCTTCTCCTTTGAGTAAACATCAGTAGTGGGGTTGCTGAATGGAACGGTAGTTCTGTTTTTATTCTTTTGAGAAACCTCCATCCTGATTTCCATAGAGGTTGTGCTAAATTACAATCACACTAAAGTGCATAAAACGTCCTTTTTTCCACATGCTCCCCCTCATTTATAATTTTTTGTCTTTCTGATAACAACCATTCTAACTGGGGGTAAGATGCATCTCACTGTAGTTTTGATTTGAGTTTTCCTGCTAATTAGTTATGTTGAAGATTTTTTAAATATACCTGTTGACTATTTGTATGTCTTCTATTGAGAAATGTCTATTCAGATCCTTTCCCCATGTTTGATAGGATTATTTATTTTTTTACTATTGAGTTCTTTGAGTTGCTTGTATATTCTGGATATTATTTTTTTTTTCTTCTTTCCTTTTTTTTTTTATTTTTGGGGATTCATTGAGGGTACAATAAGCCAGGTTACACTGATTGCAATTGTTAGGTAACGTCCCTCTTGAAATCATGTCTTGCCCCCATAAAGTGTGACACTTTACTCTGGATATTATTAATAGTCCCTTGTTGGTTGTATAATTAAAAAATATTTTCCCTTCTCATAGACACATTATAATTAATTTCGCTACAGTTAATATGAAAGAGAAAATTCTGAAAGCTGTAAGATGTAAGAAAACCATTACATACAAGAGGAAGAGCATTAGAATGACTGCAGATCTCTCCACTGAAACCTTTCAAGCTAGAAGAGGGTGGTCACTGATCTTTAATCTCTTTAAACAAAATAACTTTCAACCCAGGATCCTGTATGCAGCTAAACTGAGTTTCATCTATGATGGAGAAATTAAATATTTTAATGACATTCACATGTTCAAGAAATTTGCCAGAACTAAACCAGCTCTTCAGGAAATTCTCAGACCTATCCTCCATAATGAACAACACAATCCTACACCACCAAAGTAAAATCACTCAGAAACTTTTGATCAAATTCTATATTCCATAGTGGCAAAAGGATTAAAAATTTCCACTGGACTTTCAAAAAACTTGACACCCAAAACTCTGCCGGGTTTATCATTACTCTCAATGAATGTGAATGGCTTAAACTGCCCTCTGAAGAGACACAGGTTGGCTGACTGGATACAAAAACTCAAGCCAGACATCTGCTGCATTCAAGAATCTCACCTTACCTTAAAAGATAAAAATAGATTCAGGGTGAAGGGATGGTCAGCTATAATTCAGGCAAATGGAATCAGAAAAAAGCAGGTGTTGCAATTTTATTCACGGATACAATAGGCTTTAAACCAAAGTAAGAAAAGACAATGATGGTCGCTTCTTATTTGTTAAGAGCAACACTCAACGTGATGAGACTTCAATTATCAACATCTATGCACCCAACCAGAATGCACCTTAATTTATAAGAGAAACTCTAATTGACATGAGCAATTTGATTTCCCCCAGCACTATAATCGTTGGAGACTTTAACACTCCTCTGGCAGTGTTGGATAGATCCTCAAAAAAGAAGCCAAGCAAAGAAATTTTAGAATTAAACTTAACCATTCAACATTTGCATCTAATAGACATCTATAGAACATTTCATCCTAACAAACCAAATACACATTCTTCTCATCAGCCCATGGATCATACTCCAAAATTGATCACATCTTAGGTCACAAGTCTAACCTCAGCAAATTTAAAAGATAGAAATCATTCCTTGTATTTTCTTGGACCACCACGGAATAAAAGTTGAACTCATTAACAACAGGAATCTCCACACACATACAAAAACATGGAAACTAAATAACCTCATGCTGAATGATAGCTGGGTCATAGATGAGATTAAGAAGGAAATTACCAATTTTTGGAACAAAACAATAATGAAGAAATGAACTATCAGAACCTCTGGGATACAGCAAAGGCAGTACTAAGAGGAAAATTTACAGCGTTGCAAGCCTTCTTCTTGCAAGAGGAAGTCAATAACTTAATGGGTCATCTCAAGCAACTGGAAAAGGAAGAACTTTCCAACCCTAAACCCAGCAGAAGAAAAGAACTAAAATTAGAGCAAAACTTAATGAAATTGAAAACAAAAGAATCATACAACAGATCAACCAATCGAAGAGTTGGTTTTTTGAAAAGTCAATAAAATAGATAAACCACTGGCTAACCTAACCAGAAGTAGAAGAGTAAAATCCCTTATTTCATCAATCAGAAATGATAAAGGCCAAATAACAACAGACTCATCAGAAATTCAAAAAGTCCTTAATGAATACTACATAAAACTCTACTCTCAGAAGTACGAAAATCTGAAGGAAATAGATCTATACTTGGAAACATGTCACCCTCCCAGACTTAGCCAGAAAGAATTGGAAAAGTTGAACAAGCCTATAACAAGCTCTGAAATAGCATCAACTATAAGAAATCTCCCCCAAAAGAAAAGCCCGGGACCAAATGGCTTCACATCAGAATTCTACCAAACCTTTAAAGAAGAACTAGAACCTATATTACTTAATCTTTTCCAAAACATAGAAAAAGAAGGAATACTTCCCAACTCATTCTATGAAGCAAATATCACCCTGATACCCAAACCAGGGAAAGACCCAACAAGAAAAGAAAATTACAGACCAATATCTCTAATGAATATTGATGCAAAAATATTCAAAAAGATCCTAGCAAACAGAATCCAACAATACATCAAACAAATTATACACCATGACCAGGTGGGTTTCAACCCAGGGTCCCAAGAATGGTTCAATATACGTAAATCCATAAATATAATACATCACATTAACAAATTAAAAAACAAAGACCATATGATTCCCTCAATTGATGCAGAAAAAGCTTGACAATATCCAGCATCCTTTCTTGATCAGAACGCTTAAGAAAATAAATACAGAAGGAACATTTCTTAAACTGATAGAGGCCATCTACAGCAAACCCACAGCCAATATCATAGTGAATGGAGGAAAATTGAAATCATTTCTGCTCAGATCAGGAACCAGGCAAGGATGCCCACTGTCTCCACTGCTTTTTAACATTGTAATGAAAGTCTTAGCCACCACAATCAGGCAAGAGAAGGCAATCAAGGAGATCCAAATAGGACCAGAGGAGATCAAATTCTCACTCTTTGCAGATGATATGATTATATATCTGGAAAACCCCAGGGAATCAACTACAAAACTCCTAGAAGTGATTAAGGAATATAGTAACGTCTCAGGATACAAAATTAACATTCATAAATCTGTAGCCTTTATATACACCAACAATAGTCAAGGGAGAAAAACAATCAAAGATTCGATTCCCTTTACAATAGTGCCAAAGAAGATGAAATATCTCAGGGTATCTAACTAAGCACGTGAAAGATCTCTATAAAGAGAACTATGAAACTCTGAGAAAAGAAATAGCTGAAGATGTTAACAAATGGAAAAATTTACCATGCTCATGGATGGGAAGAATCAACACTGTTAAAATGTCTATACTACCTAAAGCAATTTACAGATTTAACGCGATCCCTATTAAAGCACCTCTCTCATATTTTAAAGACCTGGAAAAATTAGTACTTCATCTTATATGGAAATAGAAAAAACCTCGAATAGCCAAGACATTACTCAGAAATAAAAACAAATCAGGAGGAATCATGCTTCCAGACTTCAGACTATGTTATAAATTGATAGTGATCAAAACAGCATGGTACTGGCACAAACATAGAGAGGTAGATGTATGGAACAGAATTGAAGACCAAGAGGTGAACCCAGACACTTACTATAATTTGATTTTTGATAAACCCATTAAAAATATAAATTGGGAGAAAGATTCCCTATTCAATAAATGGTGCCAGATGAATTGGTTGGCAAGTTGTAGAAGACTGAAACTGACCCACACCTTTCTCCTCTAATAAAAATTGACTCTCACTGATTAAAGCACTTAAACTTAAGACATGAAACTATAAATATTCTTAGAGAAAGTGCAGGGGAAACACTTGAGAAAATTGGCCTGGGAGAATACTTCATGAGGAAGACACCCCAGGCAATTGAAGCAACATCAAAAACACATTACTAGGATCTGATCAAATTAAAAAGCTTCTGCACTGCCAAAAACACACTAAGTAAAGCAAATAGCCCTCAGAATGGGAGAGGATTTTTACAAGTTATACTACCGACAAAGGTCTAATAACCAGAATCCACAGAGAACTCAAACTTATTACTAAGCAAAAAACAAGTGATCCCATGTCATTGTGGGCAAGAGACGTGAACAGAAGCTTCTCTGAAGAAGACAGGCGCATGGCCTACAGACACATAAGAAAATGCTCATCATCTTTAATCAGAGAAATGCAAACCAAAACTACTCTGAGATACCATCTAACTCCAGTAAGAGTAGCCTACATCACAAAATCCCAAAACAACAGATGTTGGCGTGGATGTGGAGAAAAGGGAACACTTCTGCACTGCTGGTGGGAATGCAAGCTAGTATGTTCCTTTTGGAAGGAAGTTTGGAGAACACTCAGGGATCTAAATGTAGACCTGCCGCAATTCCTCTTCTAGGTGTATATCCAAAGGACCAAAAATCATTTGGCAATAAAGATATTTGCACCAGATTTTTCATTGCAGCTCAATTCATAACTGCCAAGTCATGGAAGAAGCCCAAGTGCCCATTGACCCATGAATGGATTAATAAATTGTGGTATATGTATTCCATGGAATATTATGCAGCAGTAAAAAAATGGAGACTTTACCTTCTCTATGTTTACACTGATGGAGCTGGAAAATATTTTTATTAGTAAAGTATCTCAGGAATGGAAAAAAAATACCCAATGTACTCAGTACTACTGTGAAACCAATTTATAATAACTCACACTTGCATATGAAAAATGAAACACAACTTTAGGCTATGATGAAGGAGGGAAGGGGAGGGCGAGGGATGGGAGGGATGGGAGGGGGTGGGAAGGATAGGGAGTAGTAGTACTAGTAGGGAGTAGTAGGGGGACCACACCTATGGAGCACATTGCAAGTACAATTTGGTTCTATCATGTGTAGAACACAAATGTCCTAATGCTATAATTGGGTAAATGAGATAAAAGCTATGCTGATTAGTATGATGTAAGCACTCCAATTTAGTACAAATGATCAACACACTGAAATGGGCATAAATGGTATTTATGATCTATGCACAAAAGACTTAATTAAAAAAAAAAGATAGTAGATGAACCAAAATATTATGATTTTGAAGTATATTAGGGGGAAAGAAGTTCTATGAGCTCAATGAGTATCCTCTCTTTTTACCTGACTCTATGTAAATTATGAATGATAGAAACTCCAGGAAATGCCTTATTCTCCATCTTGGAGGTCATCTGTACTTCCTCTTTCAATGACTTTAGGGAGAATGAAAGTTATGAAACTCGTATCTTTTAACTTTGAGGAAATAGTGTGTTTGTAATTCAATTTAGTTGAATATTTTGAACCTAATCATCATATATAGAATAGTTCATTTAAATCTCACAATCATCTCTGAAAAGGTTTTACTATAATTATTTTATAGAATAAGTAAGTAAAGACTGAAGTAGGGTATGTAAAAAATAATTACAAAAGAACGGAATGAAGCAGAGTATAATGGAGCAGGACAGAATGGAGCAGAATGTAATTGATCAGAACAGAATGGAGAAGGATGGACTGGATGAGAGGAGAATGGAGCAGAATGCAATGGAGCAGGATGGAATGGATCAGGATAGAATGGAGCAGAATTTAATGAAACCTGATGTAATGGAGCAGGATGGAACAGAGCAGAATGTAAGGGAGGAGGACAGAATGCAGCAGAGTGTATTGGAGCAGAAAGGAATGGAACAGGATAGAATGGAGCAGAATGTAAGGGACCAGTACAGAATGGAGGAGATTATAATAGAGCAGGATGGAATGGAGCAGGACAAAATGTAGCAGAATGTAATGGAGAAGGATGGAATGGATCGGAACAGAATGTAATGGATCACAATAGAACAGAGCAGAATGTAATGGAGCAGGATGGAGTGGACTAGGATTGAACGGAGAAGGATGGAATGGAGCAGAAAGTACTAGAACAGGATGGAATGGATCATGACAGAATTGAGCCAAATGTTGGATTAGATCAGAATGGAGCAGGATGGAATGGAGCAGGACAGATGGAGCAGAATGTAACGTATCAGAACAGAGTGGAGCAGAATGTAATGTATTAGGATGCAATGGAGCAGGTGGAATGGATCGGAACAGAATGAAGCAGGATGGAGTGGAGGAGAATGTAATTAAACAGGATGGAATGGAGAAAGATAGAATGGAGCAGAATATAATGGATCAGAACAGAATGGAGCAGAATTTCAATTCCTAATTGCCAAGTTATGGAAGAAGCCCAAGGGCCCACGGACCCATGAATGGATTAATAAATTGTGGTATATGTATAACATGGAATACTATGCAACAGTAAAAAAAATGGAGACTTCACCTTCTTTATGTTTACATGGATGAGCTGGAAAATATTCTTCTTAGTAAAGTATATCAGGATGGAAAAAAAATGTATCCAATGTACTCAGTACTACTGTGAAACCAATTTATAACTCACACTTGCATATGAAAAATGAAACACAACTTTAGTCTATGATGAAGGAGGGAAGGGGAGGGCAAGGGATGGGGAGGCGGAGGGAGGGATAGTAGGGGATGGTAGGGGGACCACAACTATGGAGCACATTGCAAGTACAAGTTGGTTCTATCATGTGTAGAACACAATTGTCCTAATGCTATAATTGGGTAAATGAGATGAAAGCTATGTAAACATATATATATATATATATATATATATTTTTTTTTTTTTCTCCCATTCCTCCATGGGTAGGAAATCTAAGGCCTTGGGGGATATGTGGCCTTGTGACTTTTTGACTAAATCCAAATTTTACAGAAGAAAGTCTTTTAATAAGGCAATTTGTTCTGTGAAGTTTGAGCTTCACTCTTTGTAGCACTTCTTTTGCTGTGCAGAGGCTTTTAACTTTAATACAGTTCCATTTGTCTATTTTTGGTTTTGTTCCCTGTGCTTTTTTGTTTTGTTTTGTTTTTTGTGGTTTTTGGCCTGGGCTGGGTTTGAAACCGCCACCTCTGGCATATGGGACCAGCACCCTACCCCATTGAGCCACAGATGCCGCCCTGTTCCCTGTGCTTTTGAAGTCTTAGACGCAAAAATCTTTGCTTAGTCCAATGTCCTGAAACATTGTCTCTATGTTAGCTTTTAGTAGTTTTCTAGTTTCAGGTCTCATGTTTAAATCTTCAATCCATTTTGCATTGACTTTTTCATATGGTGAGAGGTAGGGGGTTGTGTTCCGTTCTTCCGCATGCAAATTCCCAGTTTTCCCATCACTATTTATTGAAGACAGTATCCTTTTATCAACATAAGTTCTTGCTGCCTTTGTCAAAAACCAGTTGACACCAAACAAGTGGATTTATTTATGAGTACTCTGTGCCAAGTGTTTATATACCAATATTACACTGTTTCAGTTGCTACACCTTTGTAGTATATCTTGTAGTGTGTGTGATGGCTCCAGTTTTGTTCCTTTTGCTTAGTATTAGTTTGGCTATCTTGGTTCTTCAGTGGTTCCATATGAATTTCAGGATTGTTTTTCTATTTCTCAATTTCATTGGTATTTTGATAAAAATTGCGTTGAATCTGTAGATTACCATGGGTACCATGGTCATTTCAACAATATTAATTCTTCCGATTCATAGTTTGAAATGTCTTTCCATTAGTTGGTCTTCTTCAATTTTTTCCATCAGTTTTTTGTAACTACCACACATAGGCCTTTGAAGTTCTTGGTTAAATTTATTCTTTGAACAGTTTGTTTTATTTTTTGAGTTATTGCAAATGAGATTGCTTTCTTGATTTCTTTTTCATGTAGTTTGTTATTGGCATATAAAATATTAACGATTTTTGTGTGTTGATTTTGTATCCTGCAACTTTACTGAATTCATTAATTAGTTCTAGGAGTTTTTTTTGGTGGAGTCTTTAGGTTTTTCCACAAGTAAGATCACGGCTTCAGTAAGGAAAGACAATCTGACTTCTCTTTTCTAATTTGGATGCCCTTTATTTCTTCATCTTGCTTGATTTCTCTGGCTAAATTTCCATTACTAAGCTGACTTTAAACTCAATTCTAGGAGGTGAAAAAAATATATGTATGTATCTATGGGTTACATTTAAGCTTCACAGGTGACTCTGCTGTGGAATAACACTTGAAAACCTCTTAGATGATTATAGCCAAAAACTGACACTGTGAGACTGCTCAGGACATTTGGAAAATTCTCAAGAAATCAAAGATTTCGCTAGCTATGGGGAAAATATGAATATATCAATACCCATATATCAATATATTTTGTTAATTTTCATTTGTTAAAAAATACGAAATAAATCACATCACATTCTTTTAGAAAGAAAAATGTAGTAGGGCATCAATCTGTGACCATGTTATAAATTATTTTTTTTATCTTTTAATTTTTAACTTTATTTTTTATTTCAAATTAATATGAGAGTACAATTTTTTAGGTTACATTGTTTTCACTTCTGAGGCAAAGCTCCATTTGGAAGCCCCTCACCCAGGGGGCGTGTTATACACCCTCACAATGTGCACGTTAGGTGAGAACCCACGTTATGCCCTTCCTCCTGCCAATCGCCCTCCCCACTCCTGCCTCCCTCTACCCCTATTCTAGACTATATTTGTGATAAACAACTTTCATATGGGAGTAATCGCTGCTGTATATAACTAATACTTAGGCTCACTATAGATGTCACATATAATTCCTGGGCCATTATTTCTATGCTGACTACACATTTCATTCAACATTAAATTTCTCATCATATTTAGGAGGCATCAACTCTGGCAGTATTATATCTTCTTTATTGCCACAGTATAACATGGATTCAGAATGGGTAGCAAACACTACACATTTGAGGTATGATGAGTAGCCATGAGATGAAAGAAAAGTATATGAAGCTTGGATAAGAGATGCTGAAATACATTTTTAAGAAGTACAATCTAGTTACTGAAAAACAACAATCTGGAAACCCATATCCCCAAGACCATGAGTAAAAAAGAAAAAATAAAATGTAATGGAAGATGCAGACTGTACAGTAAAAATGGGACAAAAATCACCATTGGCACTGACCTAGGGACAGAGAACACGGCAACGCCTTGTTGGATGAGCCTTTTTTCTTTGTTTCACTAACCAAATTTTCCATTGACACTTGCCCATAACTAAGGACACATGCAGGGAGGGAGAAAAGCAAGCAAGGATAATAAAAGTGCAGTGACATCATGACATTTTAAAAAGGTTGAGTCAATTCTTTAATCTCAATCCCATCACTAGACTTGAAATCTAGTACTCAGAGAATCTGATGACTTCCACTGTGCTACTGGACTTCTGGGCTCCCTGGAACCTCACTAGCTGCACTCTCTACAGATTCCAAGGGATAGAGTGAGAAGCACAAACAAAGATGTATTATACTGTTGGTTTTCAATCTAATAAATCCTAAAACTAGAATAAGTGAATGTAGAAATAGAGAATTTGAGGTTTGTTTATTTTTTTGTGAGATAGGGCCTGGCTTTATTGCACAGAAGAGTAGTGCAATGGTGTCATCAAAGCTCACTGCAACCTGAAAGTGACCCTCTTGATCTCAGCCTTCCCCAGGTAACTGGTACTACTGGTGAATGACACCATACCCAAATAATGTTTCTATTTTTTGTAGACATGGGGGTCTTGCTATGTAGCTCAGACTGGTCTTGAACCCCTGGCCTTGAGCAATCCTCCCATGTTGGCCTCGCAAATTTCTGAGACCATAGGTATGAGCCACCATGCCTAGCCCCAAATTTGAGATTTTTAATGTAAAAAATATATAAAATTATGTAGATTTTTAATGTAAAAAATAAGATAAAATTATGTTCATATTATAATATTAATATTTAGAATTATACTTTAACATGATCAAGATTAGCAAACAAATATTTTCCATTTATTAAAATTTCCTCCCTAATCTAACTTCTAAAAATAAATGTATACAAATTTTTAAGAAAAATAGTCAAGAAAATTTAAAGAAAGGAAGTCTATCAGTAAAACAAAAAAACACAATAAAAAAGAGATACAGGAAAAATCAACAAAGACTATAAGTTCCACAATGAGTCTATTATTTATTTTAAAAAATAATGTTTTGTCAGAGTTCCTACAAGCTCCTACACTTTTAAATTATACAATGTAACTGACCACTATAAAACCCTCATTGTTCATGCCAAAAGCATTAAAAAAATCTATTGCTTATTATGAAAAATAAAAAAATTGAAAAATGTAAATTACAGAAGAGGCAACATACAAAAGCCGAAATGCAAATGCTCAGGAAATGCTCATAATCACTAAATCATAAATCCAAAGCTCAATGCCACTAGCAGTCAATTTCCAATGTAAATGAGATTGTATTTTTATTCATCATAAAGGCAAACATTAAAATGACTGATTAGAGTCAATACTAATGAGAGTAGAGAAAAACAATCTTCCTGTAATGGTCAAAAATTCCAGGCAAATTCATTAATACAGAAATTGTATATCTGCCAAGTAAAGAAAATTCATTGAGGGTGAGAGACTAGATGGCTGACTGAAGCCAGCGTTCCATAGAAGCTCCCGTCCAGAAGGAGAGTTAAAGGACAGAAATTTAGCAAGTAACCTGGTAGATTAGAGCTGCACCAAGAGAGAAGATTGAAGAATGCACATTAACCGGCTGAGGCGAGCTGCGAACCCAAGGATACAAACAAAAGGTACAAAATCCATCACCAAGCGGATGGGAGACCCCTCCCTCATGAGAATGGCTTGGAGTGCCCCACAAACGAATGAGCAGAGTTCAAAGATCCTCCCACTATACTCCATGGGAGAGAACCTCTAAAAACTGGACCTACCTCACCTACTAGGGTGCCATAGCTCTCTCCTGCCAGGCATAAAACTGTATAAAACTGTATATATTCTCTACCTGCAACTCTGAGCTCCCAGCATTCCCCTCCACTCTCACTCTGAGGTCTACAGGCCTGTCCCCCAGGAGTTTGGATTCTTGGGTGATTTCTTGAGGGGTGTGGACAGGATCTGGACTGCAGATGGTCAGTGCTGATTCTGCGGCACAGGAGTGAGGAGAGGATGGTCGGCTGAGAGGGAACCATGCTGGGGCAGCGGTGCCCCGAGGTGCAGAGCAGCAGCTGTTTTTGGCAACAATAGGACTCACCCCCGGATATTCCGAAGTCACACGCCCTGTCTCTCTGGGCAACCAGAGGAGGCCGGGCATCTTCTCAGGTGGCAACCACCATGGAACAGATCTGGGACAGAAACGCAGGCCCCGTGAGTAAAGGGAATGCCTGAGGTGGTACTGGTCTGGGTGCAGCGCGGGCACTAGAAAACTCACACGCAAAGCTGGGAGATTCCCAGGGCGGGGCTGACCCAGAAGACCGCTTTACTGAGCCTAAGATGCACCCAGCCCCCAGGGGACCATCAGCTTAAACAAAGGAGGGCTGGCAGAGCCTGGATCTGACAGGTAACCATGCTGCGAATACAATAGCTAAGACCATACAGCCGCACAGACAGGACCTGAGGCACAGGTTCTGGGAACTCAAAACAGCTTCTCTTCTGCAGGGGAATTTAGCAGGGACAGAAACAAATTCCCGCAAAGTTATTCTGTTCTGTCAGTAACATCAATCAGGGGCGGGGCTGGAACTGAGTGAACACCCCCCACCCTCTTTCAAGTGACCGAGGTTGTCAGGCCTCACCTCCCCCTACTGGATAGAGTCAAGAGAGCAGCGGTCTGTTTGAGCAGACATAGATTTCCTTGTGAATCAGACAGGTGCAAACCCCTGGAGTATCTGCTGATTGGAGGCAACTGGTCACAGTCCTGCGGGGTTATCAGTGACTGGGTCTGACATAGGTGCAAGGTGGGGAAGGAGGCATCAACCTTCCCAGACTAATCTATTTGCTGGGTGGGTCCTCCTGACTTCACGGAGAACCGGAGCAAGTCATATTTGAGTTGTCAGAAGACCCCTGCGATCTAGTTGCCAGAGACCTTTTAAACTCTCCCACCGGAGACAGGTGCTGACTGAGACAATTGATTTGGGCCTTTTGAACTGAGCCAATTGCTCGAGGACTGTCCAAGTGGTGCCCTGGATTTAGCAGACATTTATAGAACATTACATCCGTACAAAACTGAATACACATACTTCTCATCAGCCCATGCAACTTACTCCAAAATAGATCACATCTTAGGTCACAAGTGTAACCTCAGTAAATTTAAAGGAATAGAAATTATTTCTTGCATCTTCTCAGACCACCATGGAATAAAAGTTGAACTCAGTAACAACAGGAACCTGCACACTCGTACAAAAACATGGAAGTTAAATAACCTTATGCTAAATGATAGCTGTGTCATAGATGAGATTAAGAAGGAAACTGCCAAATTTCTGGAACAAAACGACAATGACATGAATTATAATAACCTCTGGGATATCGCATAGGCAGTCCTAAAAGGGAAATTTATAGCACTGCAAGCCTTCCTCAAGAGAATAGAAAGAGAGAAAGTTAACAACTTAATGGGACATCTCAAGCAACTGGAAAAGGAAGAACATTCCAACCCCAAACCCAGTAGAAGAAAAGAAATAACCAAAATTAGAGCAGAATTAAATGAAATTGAAAACAAAAGAATTATACAACAGATCAATAAATCAAAAATTTTTGTTTTTTGAAAAGGTCAGTAAAATAGATACACCTTTGGCTAACCTAATCAGGAAAAAAAGAGTAAAATCTCTAATTTCATCGATCAGAAACGACAAAGACGAAATAACAACAGAATCCTCAGAAATTCAAAAAATCCTTAATGAATATTACAACAAACTTCATTCTAAGAACTATGAAAATCTGAAGGAAATTGACCGATACTTGGAAGCACGTCACCTTCCAAGACTTAGCCAGAATCAAGTGGAAATGTTGAACAGGCCCATATCAAGTTCTGAAATAGCATCGACCATATAAAATCTCCCTAAAAAGAAAAGTCTGGGTCCAGATGGCTTCATGTCACAATTCTACTAAACCTTTACAGAGGAACTAGTACCTATATTACTCAACCTGTTCCAAAATATAGAAAAAGAAGGAAGACTACCCAACACGTTCTATGAAACAAACATCACCCTGATCCCGAAACCAGGAAAAGACCTAACAAGAAAAGAAAATTATAGACCAATATCACTAATGAATATAAACGCAAAAATATTCAACAAGATCCTAACAAACAGAATCCAGCAACACATCCAACAAATTATACATCATGACCAAGTCGTTTTTATCCCGGGGTCTCAAGGCTGGTTCAATATACGTAAATCTTAAGTATAATTCAGCACATAAACAAATTAAAAAACAAAGACCATATGATTCTCTCAATTGATGCAGAAAACCTTTTGATCATATCCAGTATCTCTTCATGATCAGAACACTTAAGAAAATTGGTATAGAAGGGTCATTTCTTAAACTGATAGAGGCCATCTACAGCAAACCCACAGCCAATATTATATTGAATGGAGTTAAATTGAAATCATTTCCACTCAGATCAGGAACCAGACAATGCTGCCCATTGTCTCCACTGCTCTTTAACACTGTAATGGAAGTTTTAGCCACTGCAATTAGGGAAGAAAAGGCGATCAAGGGTATCCACATAGGGTCAGAAGAGATCAAATTTTCGCTCTTCGCAGATGATAAGATTGTATATCTGGAAAACACTAGGGATTCTACTACAAAACTCTTACAAGTGATCAAGGAATACAGTAGCATCTCAGGTTACAAAATCAACATTCATAAATCGGTAGCCTTTACATATACCAACAATAGTCAAGCTGAAAAAACAGTTAAGGACTCTATTCCATTCACAGAAGTGCCAAAGAAGATGAAATATTTGGGAGTTTATCTGACAAAGGACGTGAAAGATCTCTATAAAGAGAACTATGAAACTCTAAGAAAAAAAGAGCTGAATATGTTAACAAATGGAAACACGTCCTGATAACCTTCCCTCTATGTTTTCTTTGAGTAGTTTTATTGCTTTGGGTCTTACACTAAGATCTTTGATCCATTTTTTTTTTTGGTTTTTCAAAAGCAAAAAAAAAAATATGATTAAAGGATGGGTATAGGATCTGAATAGCCAATTCTCAAAAGAAGACATACAAACAGCCAACAAATATATGAAAAATGCTGTCACTAAACATCACGGAAATGCAAATCAAAACTACAATGAGCTATGCCTTTTTTTTTTTTTTTTTTTTGAGACAGTTTCATTTTGTCACCCTCGGTAGATTGGCATGGTGTCACAGCTCACAGCAACCTCCAGCTCTTGGGCTTAAGCGATTCTCTTTCCTCAGCCTCCCAAGTAGCTGGGACTACAGGCACCCGCCACAACAGCCGGGTATTTTTTTTGTTGCCATTTAGCCAGGGCCGGGTTTGAACCCACCACCCTCAGTATATGGGGCCAACGCCCTACTCACTGAGCCATGGGTGCCGCCCAGAATGAGATACATCTTACCCAGTTAGAATGGCTATTAAAAAATAATAATAAAAATTGTGGGGGGAGGATGAAGAGAAAAGGTGAGTTTCAATGCCATTGGTGGGAATGTACACTAGCCCAGCTCCCATGCAGAACAGTATGGAGGTTTCTCAAATAACTAAATATAGAATTACTGTATGATGGACCAATCCCACTACTGTGAATTTGTCCAAAGGAAAAGAAGTCAATATATCTAAGAGACACATGAACCTTCAAGTTCATTGTAGCACTACTCACAATGGCCAAGATACGGAATCAGCATAGGTGTCCAACAAAATGAAAATGGATGAAGAAAATGTGATGTACATATGCCACAGAACACTATTAAACCATGAAAGACAACGAAATACTGTCACGTGCAGCAATATGCTTGGAACTAGAAGACATTCCATTAAGTGAAATAAGCCAGCAACAGAAAACTAAACACTCCCATGTTCTCATGGGAAGCTAAAAAATGTTCTTATAGAAGTAAAAAACAGAAGAGAGGATCCTAGAGACTGGAAAGTGTGGAGGGAAGAGGGAGATAGGTATAGAGATTTATTAAAATAACAGTTAGATAACAGGATTAAGGGCTAGTGTTCTACACCACTGTAGGATAACTGTAGTAACAATAATATGTAATATAGCTGCAAAGTAGTTGGAAGGAGGATATTGAATGTTCTCAACACAAAGCAATAATAAATCCCAAGGTAATGGATACTCTACCCCAATTTCATTAATTCACATGCATGCCTATACCAAACTTCACATGTACCCCTTACAAAGATAACGATATGTACCCATAAAGATGCCACATTAGAAAATCATGGTTTCTTTTTACTATAGAATAATATGCACTTATTAGAAAGAGTGAGCTACATAGCCATGCATTGATTTTAAAGTCCATCCATGATATATTTTAAGTGAAAAAATATAATAATATATTTTAATAAAGAAAAATGAATAAACACACAAAATAGTCTGTGTGCACATGTACCTCTACAGACAATGGAAAAAGTACAAAAGAAAAAACGT
This sequence comes from Nycticebus coucang, assembly GCF_027406575.1. Taxonomy (NCBI): domain Eukaryota; kingdom Metazoa; phylum Chordata; class Mammalia; order Primates; family Lorisidae; genus Nycticebus; species Nycticebus coucang. Next base: position 60,339,229 of record NC_069790.1, read on the forward strand.
GCCATGTTGTAAAAAGTGATACAGATAACAAATGGGAAGAAATGGAGATGAAAAAGATTATTTTAAATAAATCCATAATATTCTATTAGTTCTCAGGGTCATGGGATGTATTCATCTGATTTATAAAATGTAAGCACGTCGTTAAGCTGTATCTAATATAACTTTGGTCTCTTCCAACATCCTAGTTTATGCCAAGACGGAGTTTCCTGTTCTTGAAATTTGAGCAATGTGTCAAGATGATTACTAGGTCAAATCTTAGAAAAATTTAGTTTTGATTACACGTAGTGATCAAATTTCTAGTAAAAAAAATGAAAAGGACCAGTAGAAAGTAGAATCTGCTTATATGTACAAATGAGAAAATATGCACTGTGGAGAGCCAGGGCACAGCGTTAGCACAGATCACCAAGAAGCTTTATATGGAAACCAGTTGGTACTTCAAGATGGGATCCAACCTAAAGCTGAGACCCTCCCCACTCAGAACAGTGTTTCAAAACGATTCCAGAGATTCTCACTCATTAGCAAATGTTTCTTCATGAAGAATAAACTAGGGTAATAGTAATATTCCAGTGCAAATATTTTAGTATTAAAACATGATTTTCAACAACCATGGTTCACTTCAATATTACTTCTCTTTACACAGAAAGTTTTTAATGTTCTAGTAGATATATTAGGCTTCAGCTCAAAAAATGCACATCACATGCTAACCTTTGTTTTAAAAAGAGCTTTTCCTACCTTCACATTATCTGGATGCAGCCCCCCGGGGTGCTTGTCCATGTACTGACATAAATCAGTGTGCTGGAAGAATAAAGGGAAAATGTATTAATATCCCTCTGGCTATAACACAATAAATCAATATTTTTCCACTTCAAAGTCGTCATTACCTTCTAAGCAAAGCAAAAACAAGACAAGTAGGTGGATTTTTTCATGTAGGTAGTTGTATACTTCCCCCTGCCCATTTTTAACCAAATTAAATCATTATTTATGCCTCAAGACTCAGTTTTGTTTTAAACATATTGATGTATTAATTTATTAAGTGTCTAATTTCCTCTTCATTGAGCATACATCCTTATACCTTCACTAAAAAAGACACAGACAATTAACCAATCTAATTACAATTTCAATTATCTTGTATTTTCCAAGTGCAAATGCAAGTTATGGCTATTTACTTCATATGAGATGAAAATACCAAAAATACCAAATAAATAGATTATGCTAGCAAAAATAATCATTGGACTTATTTTTTATACCTATAGTCACAAAAAAAAGTAACTTTTAGGTTTTCAGAACTCCTGCATATATTTACTAAATACAGTTTATAAATTAATGAAAATACTTTCAATATGACAAATACAACCACATATAAGTTAAAAAGAATATTCCTAGAGACTATCATATTGCTCATATTCTTTGAAATATGCCAAGCTCAATTTGCCCACAATTGTATATTTTTTACTAATGCTTTTTCTATTTGTATTATAAACTACATAGAATTAAAAAAAAAAAAAACATGTACAGTTACCATTCACATTTTTCTTCTTTTACTGGAGTGTACTATAACATTTATAACACTAAAACAGTAATTTTGTGAAAGCCAGTGACATGAGCATTTGGGTCCCATCAAGCTTGAATTGTTGAGGACTTGCAAGTTTTATAATACATAAAGTCCATAAAGTTCAAGTGCAATTTAAAATAGTTGTCTTGCATATATATGCAAGGGCCTTGCTATAGTCCTTGTGACAATAGTTCAGATTCCATTTTTGCATTTCTATGGCATGCCAGGTAATAACTGCTCAAAACACAGAGCAGAAATTATCCTTCATTCCTTCCTCATGCAGTTCTTGAGCCCTTATTATGTTCCAGACACTACACATTAAGGACACATAAGTAAATGAAACAGATGCCCATGTGGGAGGGAAAATGAGATATGCAAGTAATTACAACTGTGTATTATTTTAAGAACAGCATTGACCAACGTTCAAGGACATAGGAAGGAGGAACCTAATGTACTTGGAACTACTACATCCCTGATGTAGAAAGAACCTAACGTAGTCCAGAGATTTGAGGAAGGCCTTTGGAATTACTTCTAAGAAAGATATGAGTAGAGGATGAAGGGGAAGAAAATAGGACATCAGAAATGCTCTTAGATAGGTTATGAGACAAAATTGTCTTTATCTTGCACCATATGCAGATGTTGAGCTTCTCAATCAAACTCCATGAGGGCAGAAACTATGTTATATTTGAAAATTACTGTCTCTGTGGTCCAGACAAAATGTCAGACACAGAGAAAAAGAAACTAAATAAATACAGATGGAAACAGTTTTAAACATAGGCTGTGTAGTGGTTCACGCCTGTAATCCTAACACTCTGGGAGGCCAAGACAGGTGAATTTCTTAAGCTTAGGAGTTCAAGACTAGCCTGAGCAAGAAAAACCAGCCAGGCGTTGTGGCGGGCACCTGTAGACCCAGCTACTTGGGAGGCTGAGGCAAGAGGATTGTTCACACCCAAGATTTTGGTTGCTGTGAGCTATGATGCCGCAGCACTCTACCCAGAGTGACAGAGTGAAACTCTGCCTTAAAAAAAAAGACTTAGGAAAACAAAATAATTAAAAATCAGGAAATTTAAAAATGTATTAACATAGAGCACTGTAAACTGGAGTACTAAATCGTGTTTAAACCAATACAATTGATATCTACATAAAACTCACTTACTAAATTTGATCAATTAATTACTAAACATAAACTATTAATGAGTTCTAAAACATCAATTACTAAATTTGATTCTATAGCAGACAGGAATTGAGGAACTATACCTAAAAAGGTACTGAATTCAGACAGTTTTAATGGAATATTTTCCAAACCTTCAAGTAACATAGACAAATTACCCCAGAGCTCAGAAAAAGACAGAGTGCTTCTCAGACAGATGGAAGCAAACCAATCTCTTTATGAATGTAAAAATTCTAAGAATTATGAAATTAGATACCTAAATTCAATAATGTATTAAAAACTAACATGTCAAGACCAAAGTAAGTTACCCTAAGAAATGAAGAAGTAATTCAATGCAAGAATATCTAGTAATGTGATCTTCTAAACTTAACAAATTAAAGAAGTGGATTGGTGATCAGTACAGAAGAACTTTTATGATATTGCATATGACATATTTATTAAATGATTATTTTGCATAAATAAATAAGGCAAAGTTTCTGCTCTAATACAGCAAATGTTCTGTGAATTTTGTATACTTATGAATTATTTCAATCTCATCCAAGAAAAATGTATCAAAGCTTTTTTTTTAAAATGAAACAACAAAAACTATGAGGAAAGAAAAATACTACGAATAAAGGAAAAAATTCCTGATCCTAAGGATACACATGATGACCTCCTGAATGCATGTCCAATTACAATAGCATCACGAATTACAAGAAAGAGATCACCTCCAGAAGTGGAAATCTTCGGAAAGGTAATAAACATTTTTCAAAACCTTTGAAGTTTTTAAATCCATATTTCTCTAAATGTGGGATATGAAAATGTGATGTGTGCATTACACACATCACACCCACACAGCTGTCACCACCTGGGTAACCTTGAACAGGAAACACAACCTCTGTACATCAGTATTATCTTCCTTTGTGTAATGAGGATAATCTGAGTATACCTACTTTATATAGTCACTTCGAAAATTAATGTAAATATCCGTAATGGTTCCAGACATTACGCAGCACCTGGTAGATAATATTGAAGGTGACAAGGATGATAACGATGATTTCTGTGGTGTGCAACGGGGCATAAATAGGTAGGAATATTTGAAAGTATTGCAACTAAACATGCGAATGATAAATATAGTCAGAAAACTAGAACTTCCAGAGGCAGCATTTCCTCCTTACATGGGTGTTCCTCCGTCTGACTGCCCAGACATCCTCATGCCCACTCCACCACTCTCTCCACGCAGCCACTCAAACTGTGTCAACCAAATGCTCCATTTACCTCAGATTGCTCTGAGTGATTGGGGCAAAAATCTGGAGAATATTATATGGAGGAAGGAACAAGAGGTCAGACTTTGTACCCAATATCCTTGCTTGACAAATTTCTACCTACATTAGAAACTGTTTCTTTTCCTTCTCTCTTTTTTAATACATGGTACTATGCCTGGGACGGCATTAGATGTTCCTACCTTACAAATTTCATTACAATGCACCTCTTCGTCCATTACAACCTCTGTCCTTCGTTCTAGTCACTAGATTATGTTTTGATAGTCACTGATGATTTACATTGGTTCGGAAATACAGAAGTAAATTTGATGCCAGAATGTACTTCTTTGTCATTCTATTTTTCACGGTCATTCTGGATATAAAAGTTCAGAACAGAAGGCCCCCATGACAAACAGATCACTCTCACAAGAAGGCACACTGATAATCCCTGCTCTATCTGGATTGATCTCTGGCTATTTCTTTTTCTAGTCAAAAGGAGCACCTGTAGACTAGATCCCTGGTAACTACCTTACAAAGAGTGTTCTCCTCCTACCTCCTCCGTGGTCCTGTGCTAACAGCTCCTCTTCCCCTCACTGCACTATGCCTCACTCGCCTTCTCACATCTCCCCTCTCATCCACTGCTGTGCTCCAGGATGATGCCTTTAGAAGCCCTTATTTTGGCTTCAGGGTTACACCTGAATGCCTGGGAACAACACATCGACCTTCCATGAAGTGGGCGGGTCTAAAGGAAGCTGTCAAATGTGGCTAGACTTACAGACAAAGCAGAAAATGGAGGGAGTACAGAAAGGGGCTCTAAAGGCTCAATTCCTACGTCAGTAAATCCAAAATTAGGATCCTCTTTCCTCTGTGTTGATTATCCAACAGGTAGCAATTACTTGGCTATTTACGTAGGTGCAGGAATATTTGTGGGGGAAGGAATCTGAGGACTGTATATGAAATCATAACCCCCCGGAGGTGAAAGAGATGCTTTCTGTAAAAGAGTTTTCAGGGTTTAAAATTTGGATTTCACCACATTGAGGCAATTTCTCTCTGACCGAATCAATTTACAAGGCAAAAGAAAGTATCTCTTTGTAAAAGGATAGGCCATGGAAAGACCACAGAAAATCAGAAAGACTTTTTACTCCATAAGCACTTTCACATAGGTGAATCTCAGTTAATTTCAATTCTATGCAGAACCAAGAACTTGAAGTGTGGACTAGATGCTGATGTTGGTGTGGATTCCCAAGGGGAGTACCTTGAAGGTGACCACAGTGACGTTCAGCAACAAGATCTGCAGCACTTTTTCTAAGACGAGTCCGCGAACTTAATTGTCTGACCCAGTATAATGACTAATATTACTCATGTGCTGCACACGGTCATGAGGCTTATAAGGAAAGACATGAGAGAAAACTAGAAAGATAAATTATGTATATAATTGAGAATAATTCCTCAAAAGGAACTAGAGAACAATACCTCAAAAGAGGACCAGGACAAAGAGGCGGGCCAAAGGGAAAGATGAGACACAAATGGACCATGACATTCATCTTTTCCACACTCTCCCCTCTCCATACCCGGCCCTTTTTCAAACCTGACCCCAAGTCAAGGGAAAGAAGCAACGCCCTTCACCTAAATCCACTGGTAAGAAAGCTATCTGAAACTCAGACAGCTCCACGGACTTGAAATCTTGCCCAGTTTCCAGGGCAGGAACAATTATAGGTCAATTGCTAAGGAGACTTTCCATTTAGTATGTGCTTATGTTGCTCTTTATTTAGTCTAATTTATTATGTATGAAGTGAGATTTTCTATTTGTTTACTCTTCAAATAATCAAACCTCCTATTCATGAGATATCAAGTTCCTCGGAGTAATTCTGCTTTTGCGTTTCAGAGTGTACTTTTCACAACAATCAAGAATCCAATAAAGCCCCTTCTTGACAATATGTATTTGTTTCCATTCTCCTGTAATGTTAAACATGGTATCCCAGTATTTGTCAGCTAATTTTGATGTTCTTCAGGAATACTGCGGAAATGAGACATTGAAAATAGCATAGCCCTATTTTTTTGCATCTAGGCTAAAAATAAGGACACCATTCCATGGAGATAACCATCGGAAATCTTTGTTTTGAATTGAAGTTATGTTAAATATAGTCTCCACATCCTTAACTTCTGTTTCATTTAATTCTCCATTTTTAATAAGAATTAATTTTCCATTTTTAATAGGACTAAAAAACTATTTCATAAGCATAAGAATATGGAAAGATTATAAAAAGTAATTCTGAACTTCTTGATTCTTAAATAGGTACACTTACTTTGTGTTTACCAAAATTCACTTATATTTGTATTTTGAAATTAAAAACCTGATTCACAAAACAAAAAAATTAAGTGGAAACATGATTTTAAAAGATGGGATACGTTAAGAACTAGTTGACAGCATATGAAAACTGGCAGCATAAAAATCTAGAGCCCTCCTTTCCCTGAATGATGCTTGATTGTTTAAAAAGCCCATATCCAATTCTGATTCCAGATACCACAACCTCCTCTCTGTAAATGAACGTTTAGTACTCTCAATGGAAAGCGAACATACCTAGAAATTCACAATTTTTAGAGGAAAAGTAATTTCCACTCTCCTGTGGTACCCCATGTGGTCTCTAGATTTATGACAATGACAATAATTGCTAGTGTGACCAAGGCAGCAAGGGTGACCGCCTTGATACTTTCTCTTCCTTGGCCAGTGTCACTTTCATAACATTGTTCCACATCTGGGACACAACACACACACATTCTTAGTACAACCACACTTACGGGTAGTAATGAACTTTGGAATAACTCACTATTCCTTTAGTTTTTTTTTTTTTTTTTTTTTTTTTTGTAGAGACAGAGTCTCACTTTATGGCCCTCGGTAGAGTGCCGTGGCCTCACACAGCTCACAGCAACCTCCAACTCCTGGGCTCAAGCGATTCTCTTGCCTCAGCCTCCCGAGTAGCTGGGACTACAGGCGCCCGCCACAACGCCCGGCTATTTTTTGGTTGCAGTTTGGCAGGGGCCGGGCTTGAACCCTCTACCCTCAGTATATGGGGCCGGCGCCTTACCGACTGAGCCACAGGCGCCGCCCTATTCCTTTAGTTTTTAATCTATTTCACCTGTAGCTCATTATAATTTATTGGAGAATTGTTACTGCCAGAGGCAACGGAAGAAAACATATAAAATTTGAACCCTCCTTTCTTCTACAGCAATCAATGTTGTTTTCCTCTAGGTATAATCTCTGTTTTAATCAACCTACATTGCTGTAAGAATTAAAACATCAAATTACTAAGCAGCTAGGGTCAGTCTCTTCTTAGACGCAGTCCACAAGATAAAATTGACTTTGAAATTGCACTTTTCCCTGTTAAGCTTTATAGTACTCATCTAATTCACTCCCAAATCATAATTAATGAAATTATAATGTGAGTTCCGACACATGGAGAGCAGTTATTAATCAGAAAAGATGCGGGGGGCTGGGACTTTAACCAATGTATCCTATAAAACAAAATCACAGCATTCAGAATATTTAATAGACGATGTTTCTATCTATATGTGCCAGAAGAGCCCATTTTAGAAACAATGATTATAAAATGAAACTTTCTAAATATTTTATCAAATGATATCTAGACTTTATGTTAATGCATTAAAATTTCCTATCATCTTTAACAGCAAAAATAAGACTTTCATGAACTATTACAAAAGTGCTCTCTCCCCCCTCCGAAGTAGAGATTCTAATTCCCACTAGATTATTGTGCCTCATAAGACGTGGTATGACAATAAGGCAACACAGTCTTCCGCTTATTCCACATCACCCAGACACATGGTATCCTCAAACATTTCACTTGTCTTACACAGATTTATTTGACATATTACAAAATCTTTTTCTGGGTTATTTTATTTTTACCAAATTTAAGCCACCTAAGAAATGTTTGAAATTCTACCAGTCAATTACACACATATTCCCTAAAGAGGGTAAAGGCAGTCAACACACATAGAAGTTTATACTTCATAAAAATCCTCTCATCGGAATCACGGAGCAATAGCTTATTCCCTAATTAAATTAGCCATTTCTTTCTTTTTTCTTTTTAAATCATATCATGTAAAATCCGCTGCTCCTTTTTGGTCGCAATGACCTATATGACCTAACCTATATGATCATAATATTCTAAATGTGTCTTAGCTGTTCCATAATTCTGCCTAAATGGTTTTAGTTGTCATTTCTGAATCTAAAATGCATGGGCAGCCTGGGGCTGATGACTGGAACAGGAAGTATTTCCAAGCAGATCCACATCATGTAAAACCAGCAACCTGAAAAATTTCATCCATTACAACACAAAACTTACTATATGGCTTCTGGCAAGGACATCATGGATAGACCGACAGTATAGCTCTGCCCAGGCAGTAATGCTACCGCAAACCATTCTTCTCTGATAAAAAGAATGCAGACACTCGTGATTCAAAAGCTCAAGCATCTAAAGTAACTTCAATCTTGTAGGAGCTAATTCTTAAACCCAAACATATTTCTATATTTGTGTCTGTTTACTTACTTTTAAAACTTATAGGACATCTAAATGAGTTTCTTTTTAATTTAATAAATTCAATATATAGCTTTGAGAAGTGTCAAAAAATTGGGGGAAATCAAATCTTCTAGAAGCGTAACATTCTACGTAACCATATGCTATTCCAGCATTAGATGACTGAGCAAAATGTGCTGCTTTCTTCCAACAGTGGAGACGAGGGCTGCCCAGTATGATTTTTATGCCCTCTGGCAAACCATTCACAAGACTCAATTACACAAAACATGTTAATAGAGTCAAATCACCACTTTAGAAAATATGTTCATGCTATTTTGAAGGGAAGTTGATTTTGTCAGAGGAAAAATACAAAGCCAACAGGTAAGAGAATGAAATGTTCTGATCATCAAACATCCTCAAAAAGGTTTAAAAAGGAACAAACAAAAGGTTAACAAGGTAGTCCACACAAAAATTTTTGGACTCAACTCTTGATACAAAAGAAAAAAAGAGAGAGAGCTGGAATAGTTCTTAGGAATATCTTAACCTTGAAAACACTTTTCTTGAGCTACCCTGCTAGAATATGAAAGATTCCAAAATTATAGGGTGAAACCAGCATAAATGAAAATAGTTAGGAAAAGAGAACTAAAGAGGAGAAGAGATAAAAGGGGAGAAGGAAGATAGAAGAATCAAATGTAGCCATCCTAACATAACTTTTGCTGACTACAAAACTAATCACTGAACCCTTTCTTCATCCGGTTCTCAGACCACACAGGAATGGTCACAATAAATGCGTGGTTCAGAAAACTCTATGAACCGTACTGAATGAACTGGAGGTCCAGGTTATTTTTAATTTTAAAAATAGTAATTCTGGAACACATAACCAAAAACTAAATACTAAATAATCATAATTTGTTAACTCATCGCCCCATATTTTTTCAATACCAAAAAGAATCACTATTTTCAAACTCGTATAATGGGTAAAGTATGGTGAAATGATACAAAGATGAACAAAAAGTCTTCACAATTCAGGAGCTTACTGATGACTATGGGGAAAATAAAAATGACAACCAAATGCCTGTCAATATATATTCTTCCTTTTAGCTAAAATGAAGCATTTAAGAATTTGTTCATAACATTAGTCCCAGTGTTAACAATTTTAGGAGGCTTTATACCAACAAAAAACAGAGAGATGTGTTAGAAGCAGTACTGTTAAGATGTTATAATGCAAAATACTGTAGTGTTCTTAAGCCTGGTTATAAATTATCCAAACATTTATGGGGCAAGAATTGTGGTCTCCATGAGAGGACAGGTAAAAAATTCCCTTAAATTGGAGAAATTGTTTGAAAATTAAATTTATATTATAAATGTAGAGTTTAACCTAAATTTTCTAGCTGGCAATAACGCACAATATGTAGAGTAACAAATTATTCTATATGAAATATCTGTTTGCCATGTATGATGAAAGAGGCAATGTATTTTGCTATTTTTGTAGCACATGTGAAATGTAAGTACTTTTATGTAAAATCTCTGCAATTTAAATAAAATTTTATTTGTTAATTATTTTACTATAGTGTACATAAAAAGAAAAAGCAATTTAGGTCTCTCAAACTCAATGACTAAAAAAGATCATGCCAACATTATCTTCTAAAGCTCAAGTTTCAAGTACAGAGTAGGATGCTTTGAAGCCTGAGAAATTGAGGAGTGGTGAAATACACTGCTAAGAATCCACAGAATTGTAAAAATTTTGTTTCAAGTAGCTCTTAATAGCTAGCAATAAAAAGACCTCAGATTACAGAGGGGGAAAAAAAAAACCTCAGGAATTCTTGTATGTTGAGTACTGCCAAAAGTTAAAATGGAGTAGAAATTCCAAGCTATTTGTCAGCTTCTAAGGCCAAAAGTCAAATTGCTCACTTGCCTGTCATAAAAAAAAAAGCCAAAATTCAAGTCTTCACGTCTTCTCTTCTTCCCTTCTACTAGTTTTGTTCAATCCAGGGGTAAAGAAAATGTGCGTGCAAACAGCCCTCAGAATGGGAGAAGATATTTGCGGGTTATGTCTCCGACAAAGGTTTAATAAACAGAATCCACAGAGAACTCAAATGCATTAGCAAGAATAGGACATGGGATCCCATCGCAGGCTGGGCAAGGGATTTGAAGAGAAACTTCTCTGAAGAAGACAGGCGCGTAGCCTTCAGACATATGAAAAAATGCTCATCATCTTTAATCATCAGAGAAATGCAAATCAAAACTACTTTGAGATATCATCTAACTTCAGTGAGACTAGCCTGTATCACGAAATCCCAAGACCAGACATGTTGGCGTGGATGTGGAGAAAAGGGAACACTTCTGTACTGCTGGTGGGAACGCAAATTAATATATTCCTTTTGGAAAGAGATATGGAGAACACTTAGAGATCTAAAAATAGATCTGCCATTCAATCCTGTAATCCCTCTACTGGGCATATACCCAGAAGACCAAAAAGCACATCATAACAAAGATATTTGTACCAGAATGTTTATTGCAGCCCAATTCATAATTGCTAAGTCATGGAAGAATCCCAAGTGCCCATCGATCCACGAATGGATTAATAAATTGTGGTATATGTACACCATGGAATATTATGCAGCCTTAAAGAAAGATGGAGACTTTACCTCTTTCATGTTTACATGGATGCAGCTGGAACATATTCTTCTTAGTAAAGTATCTCAAGAATGGAAGAAAAAGTACCCAATGTACTCAGCCCCACTATGAAACTAATTTAGGGTTTTCACATGAAAGCTATAACCCAGTTACAACCTAAGAATAGGGGGAAGGGGGAAAGGGAGGGGAGAGAGTGGGGAGGTGGGTAGAGGGAAGGGGATTGGTGGGATTACACCAGCAGTGCATCTTACAAGGGTATATGTGAAACTTGGTAAATGGTCTGTGAAGCTAGTGAATGATGCCCCATGATTGTATCAATTGTACACAGCTATGATTTAAAAAAAAAAAAAAAAAAAGAAAAAGAAAATGCCTTGCTGTGCATGGGTGTTAAATTAAAAATACCTTGGAAGGAAGACCTGCTTTATATTTTTCTCAATCATTAGATACTCTCAAACTTTCAAAGATAACTTCCCAAGGAGCTTGGCATATTTGGCAGATACAGTTGCTGTTTTGAATAGGGGAGGGGGGAGGATGGGTGGCAGGGAGGGTGATTGGTGGGACCACATGTACCGTGCATCTTACAAGGGTACATGTGAAACTTACTAAATGTAGAATATAAATGTCTTAACACAATAACTAAGAAAATGCCAGGAAGGCTATGTTAACAAGTGTGATAAAAATATGTCAAATTGTATATAAAATCAGTGTATGGTGCCCCATGATTGCATTAATGTACACAGCTATGATTTAATAAAAAAAAAAAAAAAGAATTGTAAAACTTTAAAAAACAAAGACCAATACCATAGCTTCTCATTACACTTTAAACTAAATTTTTATGCCAAAATCTAGTTAAGTAGTCAGTGAATTAGAGCTAATAATATCCCTTCATTCTCTTGACTTTGTGCAATTTGTCAGAAAAAGAGTACTGAAAAAAAATTTCAAGGGAAAGATAAAATCTCGTCTATTCTGTTTGGGATGAAATCAGTTAATGCTTTCCTGAAGCTCAGGCTGAAAACACCATTTGAAAGTCAGTATTAGCAAAATTTAAAAAGAAGTATTGGTGTCCAAATTTGAGTCAATTACCAAAAAGAACTTCAGAAAATCATACTGCAGAAATTTCGGTAAAATATTTCTCAATATTTACTGCAAAACAAATAGTAGAGTTGCCATATAATTATCATAATCAACAAATAAAGCTGGTTGTAGCAGTTTCTATGGAAAACATAGCAGAAACCATATATGACAGGGAAGATAACCACACTTATGCTCAGTTTTGACACCACCTATGACACAAAAGCTTGTGAAAAGCAAAGCTGCCTTAGTGTCCTCGTTGAGAAAAGGTTTGGTTTTTGAATGTTAAAAAGCCAGACTCAGGCCTGGCACAGTGGTTCAGGCTTGTAACCCTAGCACTCTGGGAGGCCGAGGCAGGTGGATTACCTGAGCTCAGGAGTTCAAGACCAGCCTGAGCAAGAGCGAGACCCCATCTCTACTAAAAATGAAAAACTGAGGCAAGAGTATCACTTAAGCCCAAGAGTTTGAGGTTGCTGTGAGCTATGATGCTATAGCACTCTACACATACATATATACATACATATAAACACAGATACAATATGCTTGTGAGTATAAGTCATAAAAAAAGTCTTCAAAGACAATACATGGGAGCACTGACTTTCTCTGAGGTGGCTGGATAATAACTTGGCATGAATCAGTTAGGATAGGTGGACCAGGTTATGCTGCAGTAACAAACAACTTTTGCTAACAATTTATTGGCTGAAGCAGGTCACATAGCTGCAACCAACTGCAATAGAAAAGGGCAATGTATTCTTTGCAGGGAGCAGTACACACATTTGAGAACAGTAACACAATCTTCCACATTAAACCAACCCTACTCATCTTTTTTCTTCACTGATAATATAGAAAGGATATTAAATACATACATATGTATATATTTATATTGAATTTGAAAAGAACTCTTGGCCAAGAATTCAGTAACTCTAAAAGGACACTACGATTTCACCAACTTCTCATCTAAAGGTAACTTTTTTAGAAATTCTTGCTATACCATGTTAGTTTTTTCCTTATGAACGCTGAAAATCTGATTTTCTGGTACAATGTCTTATACGCTAGGATTCTTAAATCAGAACCCCTTATTCTGACAATGACTTCCCTAATAGGCAACCAATCATTGATAAACTATAGTTATAAAATAATCTTTGATATAGTTTGGACTCTCCGGGTGGAGGATGAAATACAGCATGCCTGTTATGTAAAAGGAATAAAACATGTTCATTAGCTGAACTATAGAAAAGAAAAAGAAAGCGAAGCTGGACAAAAGAAGTCAAGTGTGATGCTGGCCGATAAATCCTCAGCCAACCTCGCACCAGGGCTGCACTGTGTTGGGCAGGAATGACAAGACCTTTGCACCTTCACATTTCACAGTCACCAGAAACAGGATGCCTGGGGAAAGGCGTGACCTCATTCAGGATGCATCTCTGAAGCTTAAACAGATGTTGGAGGAGCTGACAGCTGGAGGCATGCTGCTGATATTTCCATAGCTGGCAGCAAGTCCTACCTTACAGGAGACTATAGCACCATGCCTGTATGCTTGCTACACTCTATACGGTATTTTAATGAAAACCTTGATAAATGACCCACACACACATACATGAACACACACACACATTGTGTCCAATGTATCTTTTCTATGAAAATAACCACATCAAGTTGGCAAAGATTTATAGAGTGCCCACTGCAGTTGGTAATACAACATACATGAAATGAGAAATCAGTCCATGCTCTAAGGGAAACTAGGTGCCCATTCATCTTACACAGATGTCATGGTGACAAATAAGAATAATCATGTTGCCCTTTGAACATTTTGAAATATACCACTCAGTTCATTTTATTTTTAGTCAGCTGAAATCTGATTTAAAAGGAGAAGGCAGATCTCTAGACTTCTCTTTTTCTCTAATAAATATTTTATTGCTAACCATATTCTTACCATACCTCTTTCCCTCAGCATTGTTCAATTTTTATCTTCTTATTAGAGTCAGATATCTCTCCTCAATATATTTCCTAAAATTCTAGCTAGAGTACTCAACGTTTTCTCTTTCCTTGCTGCTTCTTCCTTTTCCACCTAATTGAAAAGGATAATGAAATAGAAAGGGTTGAAAAGAGAAATCGATTCATTCTTCCAAATGTTCCTGACAGTGAATGGAACCAAAGCTAGTAACTGAGATCAAAGCATTAAAACAAAGATCACATTTTCAAAAAGAAAAAAGGAAAACCCCAAAAGATGAAAAATTCTTACTTAGCAAATAGCTTCCATGACAAATTAGTTTTTCAGTTCCCAAATTATGAAACAGAAATGAGGCATGAGCATCTGTTGGGGATTTATAACTGGGATATGAATATGCCAGTGAGAAAGGAATAAATTATTCACTTGAAGTTGGATGTTAACTCAGAACACTTCAGTTCATTTTCTTAAAATGAAGTCTTGAATAATATCCAGCAATCAAAAACATAGTGGAATTGCAAAATGAAAAATCCATATATTCTTAGTAATTAAAATTTAAAATCAGAACCTTTCATCGTTGTACATTTCTTTATACATAAACTTACATTGTAAGAAATTTCTTACTGGCTTTAAAATAACATAAGATGAATGAATTTGTATCTATACATGTATCAACATCCCCAAAATCATCATAACAAATCATAACAAAAACAAAGCAATCACTAACCAGCCAATCAACAAGAGAAAATATTTTCTATCAGGACAGCGCTTCTGGGTAAAAGCACACACAGACATTAGATACTACTCTTGTGCCTAAAATTTTATTGATAGGATGATACTTTAATAACAGTTAATTCAAGTATCTTCACTCCCATGGACTTGTCACATTTGAAAAACTCTCACAATTGATAAGTAGCAAGGAGTTATATGTTAAGTATTAATGAGCAAAAAAATTATCTAATTACACAGTGGTTTGCACAGTGACAAACTTTAGCATTTGTTCATATTTAAATTTATTAAGAATGGATGAGATTCCAAAGTAAAGATGGCAAACAGAACATATATATTTTCTTTGTACCTCCTGAATCCCCATTCAACAAATTTTAGAAGTCCAAAACAGTTGGTAGCAAGTTTAGCAAAATACAAACAACCAACCAATCAACCAAATGGAATAGTAAACTGGCAGTGGAGAAAGCCTAGGAACAGCACACTACTCAGGCACAGAGTAACCAAAAGGATTCAGAATTGGACGCACCAGGAAGTGGGAACTAATAAAAATTCTACATGTGGAAATCTACTACACAAAAAATTGGTTCAAAGTCTTTTTGGCAGCTATTTACTCCTTAGATCCCCTTTCCTACTCTGGTTATACACATAACTGAGCCTCCCAAACCTAGAGAAGGTAAAACAGAGGGAGTCTGAACTGGGAAATCCACCCTGTAGGGATAGGGAGATTATCGCGAAAACAGGAGGATCAGGTGGGGTCCTATCTACTACTTTGTTTCCAGAAGGCTGGCAAGTAGGCCTCTATCCTTCATGCAGGAGTTTAGAAGATTTTCACTGGGAACCTTATTGCACTGCAGGAAAGATGGATAGTGACATCAAGGGATCTCGCTACAAAATGGCTTAGTCAGTTCCTACAGTGAAATTCATGGTGAACCAGCTACCTACGCACTAAGTGTTCTCAATCAGGCTGCTTCTGCACCAGCTATCTCACCACAGCCTCTATATTAAGAAGGGAGCCCAAAACAACCTAAAAGAAAAAAGAAAAAGAAAACTATAATTTGGTAGAAACATAATTCTACTTTTAGAAAAATTTTAACATGCCCCCTGAGTGAGAGGCTCTTTTACAAATGGAATTTAAAAAAATAATAATAAAAAAAAAATTCTGCAATATGTTTGTAGTCAAATTCAAATTCTATCATTAAAAAAAAAGAAAAAGAAAAACTTTGAAAAGACTATTAATATTTTCAGTGAGATAAAACATACTATAATCTTTAGATAAGAAAAAGGGTATTAACAAATAAAATATTAAGAACAAAATACCTTACAAATTAATGTTTTTTAATTTAAGAATTTTCATAGAATATGTGAAATACAAAATTGAAGAAATATCCCTTACAGTTGGTTGAGCTGAAAGAAGAACATAACTAGAAAATGGGAGAGAAAAAACAAAAGAGTGAATTTTGTTACACACAAATTGTATTTCAATAAAGCTGTGGCATTACAAAAAAAAAAAAAAGAATGAAAGGATATGAGATTTCAGATCAAAGTGAAATCAATGAAAATAAAGCAGTACCTTAGTTTCTTTTAGACATCATCATAAAATTTCAAAACCCAGGGCTAGGCACCCGTAGTTCAGTGGTTAGGGCGCCAGCCACATGCACCAGGGCTGGTGGGTTCGAACCTGGCCCAGGCCTGCTAAACAACAATGACAACAATAACAAAATAACAGCCAGGAGTTATGTCCCAGCTACTTGGGTGGCTGAGTCAAGAGAATCGCTTAAGCCCACGAGTTTGAGGTTGTTGTGAGGGCAAAATAAGTGAGACCTGTTCCTAAAAAGCTATTAGAATTTACAGTCCTCAAAACTCCAACCCAGCAAAGATAGGAAAGGTATGCAAGGAAATCAGAAAAGAAGCACCAGGCAGAGACTCCGGGAAGGACTGAATTAATAACAGAAATGAAACAGAGGAAATTAATATTGATTCCAAGGAAACCAAAGTTTGGACAGAGAGGGAAAAGAAATCACAGTATAATACATGCTTTGGCTGCAAGATTTATATTAAAAAATAATGTAAATATAGTAGAGCCTCTATAGTTGGCAATCTCGCCACATTGACCAGCACCTGAAGTTGATCTAGTTTTCTAGACTGGACATGCACCACATATACTAGCCTCCTTATAATGACCACCTCTGTATATCATCCCCTGGGAGGTCAACTTACTATGTTAAATTCCACTATGTCAAATTCTGAAATCTTACCTAACCAAAATTACAATCTATATTATATAACTAATTAGAGGGTGGCAAGGCCGCCAGAGAAAAATGAGTCCATGTGTTCTACAGTGGAGTAATGAGAAAAAAAACTAAAGTCCCATTTTGCACTGTAGGAATCAGTAGATGATAACAAAGATAAACAAGAAATGACAATAAAAGAAAATTGTATTACATGTTCAGAGAAAAATTCAAAAGAATCAGCTGAAAGAGTAGAAAGTTGACGATAAAAACTGAAGTTTTTTGGCGGCGCCTGTGGCTCATAGGAGTAGGGCGCCGGCCCCATATGCTGGAAGTGGCGGGTTCAAACCCAGCCCCAGCCAAAAACTGCAACAACAACAAAAAAAAAAAAAAAACCAAAAACTGAAGTTTTTCATAACTAACTTAGAACTTAAGTGACTCATTAATCTATATGCAAGTATAAAATATAGAAACCACAATCATATCAACAAAAGTGAATATTTACTTTTAATTTAATGAGTGATTTAATACCCCTTGACCAAAGCACATTAAACTAAAACATTATGTGATATTAACTAAATATTCATGAAATGCAAGAAAATAATAATCAAATTATAATGAAGTAAATAGAAGAAAAGAAATGGCCCTTATAATGGTATTCATTTGTCAAATTACTGATTCTGAAAATCGTTGAAAAGTTACAACCACTCCACTTCCTCCACTTCGTATGATACATAATAATGTATATTTTCTCACTTAGAGCTGAATTTGCCAGTGATTTTTTTTCTTCAACTACTTAATGGACTCCTTAAGAGAAGGTAATTAGAATTACTGATCATCTTCGTCCTGATCTTCAGCACCTTTGATGGCAACTTTTGTCCCTTAGCTGAAGTCTTTCTCTAATTTCTTCAAGCTGATCATTGTTGTCGGTCTTATTATAGTTAACATATCACTCCCCTGCCTCCACCCACCCCGAAACATGCGCAGTTTTTTCAAAGTATTGTTTTCTTAACTTAGGAAACATGGCAATAATTCCTGTGAGAAAAAAAATTAAAATGAAAAATAAGTTATTTTCTTTCTGAAAAAATTCTCCTTTTATTATTGTTTTTATCCTCCCTAAGATTTCTCTACCATTAAGTGTGGTATTTTTTAAGATAAAAATATTAAAATTAAGTGAGAACAATAACGGGATGAGTGAAAATGCCTGAATATTCAGCATTTACTATGGGGACAGTCAGCAATCAGGCATGAATCCATCTTAGATATTGTAGATTGAATACTCAATTAAGAGTAAGAGTGCCTAATAAGGATGGCAACTACATAAAACTAGAATGTAGAAAAGGTAAGTATGATATAAACAGGAAAAAAATTAAACTAAAATATCAGCACCTAACATAATAAAACAAACCACTGAAAATGACTAAAAGTAACCATGATTCCACATTAGATGAGAAAAAGCCATTAGGGAAAAGGACAGAAAAGGAGTTAATTGACTTTGTCCTACCAATTAAGAGAAAATGAGTTCGTAAGAGAGCAGCGATTGAAAGCTAGCTTGTTTCCTTTTCATTTCTTTAATTTCTCCTTATACTTCAGAATTCTTCTATCTTACACCGCCTGCACTTTCAGTCATCCATAAGGTTTACATCTGTTCACATTTCGTACTTGGCTCTGAATGACAACTGACCCCTTCAGAATACAAAATCGCAGTATCACACTGTGTAACTAGTTCTCCATATACAAAACAAAAACATTCTAAAATCCTTCCATAAAGAAAAGCCTATAAGTCAAATCTAGTTTTTCTATTGTTTTCACTACAACACAAATACAGGGTGACCATAAAGTTAAAAAATTGCACACAAACTTTATGGACACAAGTCCCATACAAACTTTATGTATACAAGTCCCACAACACATGAAGAACTATGACAACAATCGATGACTCATATGGCTCCTGGAGGTTGCAGAGTCCTCCACAGGAGGGCTATGTATTTGTCTCTCTAGAACCTAAGGATAATTTGTGGCAGAGAAAAGACAGTATATTGGAGAAAAAAAATGAATGAATGAATGAGTAAATTATTAAGTGAATGAGTCTAACAAGTTGTGTTTCTGTTTCCAGAGATTATGTTCAATGCTACTTACCAGGTCCAATGTCTGTTAGTTGGGTGATGGATTCCCTAAAGCCCTGACTTGACCACTATGTCATCTATGCATGTAACAAAACTGCACTTGTACTCCATAAATGTATACAAATTAAACAAAAATTACGTCAAATGGGGCAAGTTTATATAATAGTTGCAGAACCCTGGGCAATCCTTTGCTGTGTAAACTTGTACTTACTTGGATTCATGTTCACTCAAAAGATAACATGAGGCAGCCACTGGGAAGGGCGTTTGTGAAGTATTTAACATCTTAGCCTGAATTTCCTCATCTGCATAATGGAGGGACTTCATCCCTTCTTCACAGTATGTATCAGTGAGGACTTCATGAAAGAAGGTATCTAAATGACATATTTCCATGCCATGCACGTAGTACAGGCTAGGAGCCCTTCCTGCAATGTCCCTGAGGCAGATCCTTCATCCTCTACTTGGACACTTTCAGCAAAAGGTGCTCACTATACTTCACAGCCATGGATTCAATTCGCAGATAATGAAAAACTGAACATTCCTCCCAGAATTAAGCCAAAACCAGCCTCCTCAAAACTCGCAAGCTTAAGCTTTCTGATCCCGTTTGGAATATACCGTACCATCTTTTTTTCTCCTCTCCTGGTAGTCTTCAGTTCTCCTAGATAAGTCTCCTCAGCACCAGTAATGGTGCCATCACACCATCTTACTGCCATTTCCTTCGGTTCCTGTCAAAACCCAGGGCCTCGTACCGGCCATGGAGTTTGTGGATGAGGCCTGGAAGTACAGGGTACAGTCGAGGTCCCACGCTCTTGCTCTGGATTCACATCAGCTATTATTGTTGCCACCCACATCTCAATGTTGGCTCATTCTCAGCCAAAGAAATTACTCGACTTTTTTACATGAATTGTTTTTAAGTCAATGTTCTTCTGCGTTGTTTTTCTATATTAGATTGGAATGCTTTTTTTACAAAACCAAACATAATGTTTTACTTACTTCCGTAGTAATTCACCTTGCAGGTTATGCTCATCATTCTACCAGATTCTTTTTGACCTTAATTCTATCACCCCAAGTGTTAATTCCAGTTCCTACCTATGGCACACACTCAAATAGGACAAACAAACCATTACCATGTCTTCATCTAAGTTATTATTAAAAATAACAATTAGAGAAAGGACCAGGACAATGCCCTCTAGCACGTGCCCACAGACTTTTCTCCATATGGAGAAAAAAACAATAGGTTTTGGGTAAAGTTGTTCAACTAGAGATAAACTAAAAAAATTAATAATCTTTAAAACAAACAGATTTCATTCCTATTCTGATTTCAAGGATCTCATGAGAGTTCCTATCACAAGTTTGTTGAAATCAAAAAATAACATATTGGGCACAATGACACAAGCCTATAATCCCGAGTACTCAGGAGACTGAGGCGGCAGGATCACTTGTGCCCAGGAGTTCTAGGCCAGACTGGGCAATAAAACGTGACTCCATTTTTTAAAAAATAATTAAGTAAATTAAGTAAGGAGGATAAAGATTATTAGACCTTTATATCTAAAAATCTAGTTTTGAGTTTCACTAATGTTCCATATTAAGCTTAGATTCAGAGATTTGTTCCCCACTACCCTTTAAAAACCAACATTATTTGGGCAGCACTGATGGCTCATGGAGTAGGGCGCCAGCCCCATAAACCAGGGGTGGTGGGATCAAGCCCCGGCCAAAAACTACAAACAAACAGACAAACAAAAAACCAACATTACTTTTGACCATCTGCATTCTTACTGATTTTCATAAAGAGAAACAATGATTCCATGAATACGCCACCTGCAATTTTTTTTCACATTGTAGATATAACTTATCCAGGACTAGATAATAAGCTTACTCTAGTGGATGTTTATGAGGTGCTTTGGGGAGCATGACGGGGGGTGATACAGGAACCTAAGAGGAGCATGCCCTGTATTTGAATGGATTTGCTACACTGAGAAAACTCAGTGGATGGGAGACAGGGAACACCAGCCATCACAAAAGCCAAAATGCTAAGACTCTCTCTCTCCGGATCCTGGGCAGTCAAGACAGGGGCACACAATCTCATCTCAGCCACCCAAACACAAACAATCCTGGCATAGCATTAGTAACTAACAATTCAAAGAAGCAACAGGAATGTAGATGTCATTTTGACATCACGAGCAGAACTAATGACTGCCAAGCAGCAAGGCCAGCGAAGAGGCAACATCCCATCCCCGCCCTCTGGGTGACAGCAGGGTGTTCAGAGGTTAGTTCCTTGGCACGGTTGTGGCTCTGGTTCTGTCTATCCAGCCCCATGATATTCCTGCCTATTTTTAAAGTCTTGCCAGCAGGTCTGTGAGCCACACAACAGATACCCAGAATCCAACCCTCGTCATCACCTCCCCTGCTCATAACATCTCAGGTTTAGCTTATATTGCAACAGTCGCCCAACTGTTCTGTTTCAGAACTTGCTCACCTTCAGTAAACTCTTAAGAAAGCAGCCAGAGGGCGGCGCCTGTGGCTCAAGGAGTAGGGCGCCGGTCCCATATGCCAGAGGTGGCGGGTTCAAACCCAGCCCTGGCCAAAAACCACAAAAAAAAAAAAAAAAAAAAAAAAGAAAGAAAGAAAGCAGCCAGAGATATCATTTAAACTCATTTCTCTACTCAATACCCTTCAGTAGTGGCTTCCCATCTCATTCTAAGCAAAAGCCAAAATCAGTCAAAATAGAACCTTACCAGGCCAGTACAGTCTGAACCCACCACGTCTTGGGCTCCTCCTACTGCAGTCCTGATCACCCCTTCTGGCCACACCCTGCTGCTTCTCACACAACCCTTTTGTCTGGAGTGCTCGTCCCCGACGTCTATGTCACTCATCCGCTTTCACCTCCTTTGGGTTTTCACTACCCTATTTTGACAAGTATAATATGCTCCCATGTACTCCGTATAATGTGCATCTGCATTCTTGGCCCAAACTTTTAGGAAAACACCCCTCAAGAAAGTGGCTGGCTCTGGGCTAACAGGAGAGGGCTAACATTCTCCTGGTAAACATGCAGATCATACTGCCTTCCCACAGCTGTCCACTCTAGGAAGGCTTCTCTCCCAGGAGCCTATCCCATCCCATCAGGTCAGGGCTGCCACCAAGGTGCCCATGCATGTGGCCAGTAGGATAGGAGCCACTGAAGCCACTTGGCCCATGGGTAGCCTGTGCAGGTCTCCCAGCCCCCTCTGCACAGCCAGGCCCTGGGCCTCAGGCCTTTGCCAGAATGGCTGTCACCCCCTCCCCAGCACTGTGCAGGCCCCTCCAGCCTGCTGCCACCAGATCTCGGATCCTCCACTAGACTGGAACACTATGTGCCTGCGTGCTCTAGGAGGCGTGCTGGGCGCCCCAAATCCCGAGCCACATTATGCATGTATAATGCACATCACAATTTTTCCCTCAAAAATTTGGGCAAAAAAGTAGCAATATACACAGCAAAATATTGTGAAGACTTCTCAGCAAGGCCTTCCCCGATCGCCCGTTTTAAAGCTTCATGTATACCTACATGGCCACGTACATTTATCTCACAGTTAAAACGCTCTATTGCGTAGGGATAGTGAAATCTGGAAACCAGAATATGGATGAAGAGCTACAGTTTCTCAAGAACAGATGTGGTATAAAATCATGCAAATTAAAACATTCTTCATGGATTTAAAAATCAAAATGTATGAGGCAGGGAAATCAAATAATCAGGTAAATTGTGTGGCAGGGTGAAAAGACAAGACCTAATTTTCAGCTTACAGCCCCATATTCTAAACACGCATGCTTTAGACCAGGGGTCCTCAAACTGCGGCCCGCAGGCCACATGTGGTATGTGATTGTATTTGTTCCCGTTTTGTTTTTTTACTTCAAAATAAGATATGTGCAGTGTGCATAGGAATTTGTTCATAGTTGTTTTTTTTTTAAACTATAGTCCGGCCCTCCAACGTCTGAGGGACAGTGAACTGGCCCCCTGTTTAAAAAGTTTGAGGATGCCTGCTTTAGACTATCATATAAGACTCTAAGAAGACAGTCAACACAGGTAAGTTCCAGGATAAAATGGGATGGCAGGCATCTTTAGCCGTGGAAGACTTGAGCCCAAAGTATTATCCTTACCCTTTTAATGTACCTGAGTGATTTTAGCAAATCTGTTTTAAATCATCTAAGCATCATTTTTCCTCATCAATATAGTACTGGATAACATTATGTGCCCTACCTACCTCAAAGGGCAGAAACTAATGGAACAGAAACTATGAAGCGCTCTGTAGCATGTACACCATAATAAAGATGTTCTGTGGGATTTATGGTTTTTGTTAACACAGTTTTCTTTTTATTATTATTACTTTAACAATTGTATTTATTTTAATACAACATCCTCTGTATTATTTTGTGCAGCCTAACTGACATAAAGAATTTTGTCTGTAACATTTATGGATACAGTTTAAAATTTACTAGAACTACTTAGTAAAATTCCATGTTAAATATGAGATTTTTGTTTTATGTAATTTTATACATTACTCTAGAACATTTCTCTAGTTTACAGCATAGAAGAAAAAAAAACATTGCTCCTAACAATCATGATTAGCTTTGAGTTTGCTGCGTTTTCTTCTGTTTTTAAAGCTTAACTGAGGTGTAATTGGCATACAAATGACTGCATATATTTAATATATACAATTTGATGTGTTCAAACTCATTACCAGAATCAAGACAATCAAGGTAATAAACACATCCATCAGCTCCACAAGTCTCCTTAGGTAGCTTTGCTTTTATATTTCTGGTGGAAAGAACATATAAGAAAGATCCACTCTCCAAAGAAAGTTTTAAGTGCACAATGCTGTATTATTAACCATAGGCACTATATTGTAAAACAGATATCTAGAACTTGTATGTAATTATTAAATATGCAGTAAAATGTTGCAAATATGTGTCACTCTTCTGTAATTTAAAATAGAACAGTTATGAACTTGAGAGCAGCATATATTTACACAAACATATTTTCTACTAGTATTTTTATTTCCACCTATGAAATCTATTTTAAATTATTCAGCATGGTATTAAACAGGATAATGCAGCACTTATTTATTCTTTCACAAAAAGAAATATATAAAAAGTAAACTAATTTTCTGCTTAAGTAAAAAAAATTTATTAGAATTGACACAATTGACTATAATCTGGAGTTAAGGATTCTTAACTGTTTTCTGTGTTTCTCTTCAAAGTCTTAAACTTATTCAGGAAAAAAGATAGCTGTAACAATACTTTATTTATTTATTTTTAATTATTTCAGGTTAATTGAGGGTACAAAGAATTAGTTTACACTGTTTGCATTTGTTAGGTAAAATCCCTCTTATAATTGTGTCCTTCCCCCAGACCAGATTCCTTTTCAAGCTAATTGAGCCACTTCTTGGTTAAAGAGGTTCCTTTGCAACTATGGGAAGAAGGTAGTATTTAAATCTGCAAGCTATGCAGAGGTCCACGTGTTACTGAGCACAACATGAGCAACCCTAAGGGGTTCTCAGTCTTGCAGCTTCCAGATCACTGTATCTACATACTTTATAAGTTAATAGAATCTAAATTCCAGAACATTGTGGGAACTTTTCATAGTACTTAAGAAGAGAATCTACACAAATAATATCACACCATCCACTGAATCACTTTAGTAACAACTTCCAAAAGAATCTCCTTGAGTATTCTTTCACATCACCAAATTTTCCTGACTTATTTTATTATTCTGGCCCTCAGATGGCTTTTATAAAACCTGAGAATAATATAAACGAGGTAGGCTTAGCAAGAAACAGAAATTTACTGCATGTATATTACAATAAATAAGAATCCTTTGCTTGGTGAAACTCAAATTACATAGGTACCACAAAAAGCCCTTGAACACTTAACTAATTGTGAAGTCAAAAGGATAAATCTAATAGAAACCAACCAATCTTCAAATGAGTATGGGGCTATTGATTTTCTTACACTATAATGTCCCCTACCTCAAAAAGGAGTACTATGAATTACATGGAACTACAAAGTCAACATTGTTAGAGGACAGATGGATGGCCAACAAACACATAGAATAATGCTCATCATCCCTAATCATCAGAGAAATGCAAATCAAAACCGCTTTAAGATATCACCTAACCCCGATGAGAATAGCCCACAAGGTGCCAAACCTATAGATGCTGTAATGGGTACAGAGAGCTGGGAATACTTGTATACTGTTGCTGGAACTACAAACTAATACACCCCCTTTGTGAAGAAGCATGGAGAATCCTCAAGGAGCTAAAAGTAGATCTTTTATTTGATGCCACAAGCAATCCCATTACTAGGTATCTGCCCAGAAGGAAGAAAAAATAATTTTATCATAAGTATACTTACACTAGCTTGTTTAAAGTAGCTCAATTCACATTTGCCAATATGTGGAAACAACCCAACTGGCCCATGAACACATAAATCAACTGTGGAGTATGCATACCATGGAGTACTATTTAGCCATAAAAAGATGGAGACAGCTGGGTGCACAGCTATAATCCTAGTATTCTGGGAGGCCAAGGTGGGCAGATTGCCCTGAGCTCCCAGGTTCCAGACCAGCCTGAGCAAGAGAGAGACCTTGTCTCTAAAAATGGCCAGGCATTGTGGCAGGTGCCTGTAGTCCCACCTACTTGGGAAGCTGAGGCAAGAGAATCGCTTGAGCCCAAGAATTGGAGGTTGCTGTGAGCTGTGACACTATAGTACCCTATGGAAGGTGACAAAGTGAGACTCTGTCTCAAAAAAAAAAAAAAAAAAAAAAAAAGATGGAGACTTTTCATCTTTTGTATTTACCTGGATGGATTTGGAAAACATTCTTCTAAGTAAAGTTTCTCAATAATGAAATAGTAAGCATCCTATGTACTGGATACCATGTTGAAACAAGTACATGAACAACTATAGGCCCACACAAGAGAAAAACACAATTATATCAACAAGAGGGGAGAGTAGAGGCCTTGGTAAGGTCCCGTCTAATGGATACAATGTAGCAGTATATGGCACACAATCTGGGTGAAGGACTCGACTTCAACTTGGACTCTATCTCACAAACACAAAGAATGCTACTTCAACTTGGACTCTATCTCACAAACACAAAGAATGCTACCTAATCATATGTACCTTCATATTAATCCAAAATTTAAAAAAAATTTTAAATTTAAAAAAGAAAATAGCTTTAATGTTAATAATGTGCAAACATGACAACATTAAGTTTAGGAAATTTAAGGTTAAATTGTTTGATGCTTATTTCAGAACTTGCTAAGTAAGAAAAGTTTTACACTTACATGTGTATATATTTATGTGTTTAAGTGGAACCTAGTGGAATATATGGGGCAAAACTGTAACTTATAAGTTTTCTTTGTGGAAACTTAAAACACATTTCATAATTGAAATAAAAGTTTATATGGCTAGGTTACAATCTGTCTACAAAACTTATTTAAACTATAAAGTAGTGTAACTGTATTTATGATACATTCAGGATATTAAGTGTAGAATAAAGGAGGGTTATGGAAAGAAAGAAAAGTCAGCTCAGCGCCTGTGGCTCAAGCGGCTAAGGTGCCAGCCATATATACACCTGAGCTGGCAGTTTCGAATCCAGCCAGGGCCTGCCAAACAACGATGATGGCTGTAACCAAAAAATAGTTGGGTGTTCATTTGATCCTGCAATCCCATTACTGGGCATTTACCCAGAAGGAAAAAAGTCCTTTTATCATAAGGACACTTGTACTAGACTGTTTATTGCAGCTCAATTTACAATCGCCAAAATGTGGAAACAGCCTAAATGCCCACCAACCCAGGAATGGATTAACAAGCTGTGGTATATGTATACCATGGAATACTATTCAGCCATTAAAAAAAATGGAGACTTTACATCCTTCGTATTAACCTGGATGGAAATGGAAGACATTATTCTTAGTAAAGCATCACAAGAATGGAGAAGCATGAATCCTATGTACTCAATTTTGATATGAGGACAATTAATGACAATTAAGGTTATGGGGGGGAAGCAGAAAGAGGGATGGAGGGAGGGGGGTGGGGCCTTGGTGTGTGTCACACTTTATGGGGGCAAGACATGATTGCAAGAGGGACTTTACCTAACAATTGCAATCAGTGTAACTGGCTTATTGTACCCTCAATGAATCCCCAACAATAAAAAAAAAAAAAAAAAAGGTGAGTGTTGTGGCAGGCGCCTGTAGTCCCAGCTACTTGGGAGGTAAAGGCAAGAGAATTGCTTGAACCCAGGAGTTGGAGGTTGCTGTGAACTGTAATGCTACACCATCTACCCAGAGTGACAGCTTGAGACTCTGACTCAAAAAAAAAAAAAAGAAAGAAAGGAAAGTTTCCAGTTTCCTTTCCCTCTTCTGACCAAAGGCTCAGCCTAAGTAAAATTATACAACTGAACAGGAGATATATAGTCCAATAAGGATTCACAGTAAGATGGGGCTGGGTCTATCTTACTAACAATAAGACCTTGGAAAATTCACTTAATCTCTCTAATCTTTAGGCTTCTCCTTTATAAAGTACTGATATTAACATCTATAAGGCTGCTGAGAACACTAGAAGTGACAATGACTGTAAAGCCTTTAGCACAGTGGTTCTCAACCTGTGGGTCACGACCCTTTGGGGGTCAAATGACCCTTTCACAGGGGTCGCCTAAATACATCCTGCATAACAGCTATTTACATTATGAGTCATAACAGTAGCAAAATTACAGTTATGAAATAGCAATGAAAATAATTTTATGGTTGGGGGTCACCACAACATGAGGAACTGTATTAAAGGGTCACAGTATTAGGAAGGTTAAGAACCACTGCTTTAGCATAAAAGTCCACAAGTTTAGTTGTTGATTTTTATTATTGTGATCATACTTGCCTTAAACTCTTTCATCTCCCTTTCTGCAGCCCTCACTGATTCATCCCAAGCCCACAGTGTCCTTCTGTTTCTTACCTTGAATATGCTCTAATACCCAAAGTATTTCACCCTTCAAAATTATTATCGCCTTTCCACTGCTACAAAACATGACAGAATAGAGTGGAGTTTATTTCTGCTATATACTGTGAGGAAACCAATCTGATTAATTCAAGACAGCATGTAAGAATCTTCATTGTCTTGCGATATCAGCATATTTACAAAGAATATGCAATTAGAAGGCAGTTTAAGAAAATAAAAACTTTAGGCAATCGTCAGGGAAGTTATTTTCATAATAGGAAATTGCCACCTCATCAGGCTAATCCTTCTAAGAAGTCTACATCTTTCCTACCCAAACTGAGAAGATTCACTTAAGAAATTTCTGTAGCCTGAAGGTCTTCTTTTCCTCAAATGCTGATTTCAGAGATTCATTAAAAAATCTTTTACTTAAACAAAAACAAAACAAAGTTCAAGTACAGCAGCAAGAGAGCAAAATCACAGAAACAGATGAGAATAGAAAAAGAAAAAGGAAGGTGGAAAAGGAAAAAGCCAAAGAACAATGGGAAACGAAGGCCAAAATGGCAGAGAGGACAACAGAAGACAGGTGGGCAATCCCTAAGCCACGGATGACACAGCTTGCCTCATTCTCAGAATGAGAAGAAAGCAATCAACCTCATGTCTTCACTCCACAAAGAAGTCAGGAATGAAATGTCCCTTGTAGGAACCGCAGGTGTCCATGCTATTACCAGACTGACTGAAGAGGACCTGGGATGTCACCACAAGAATTGGGACCAGGGAAAATTTCACTCACATAAATAAAGTGACTATGTATGAGTCAGTCTTATCAGCAAATACTGCAGGACAGTCAATTTCTTTTCATATTTTGGCAATTCCACAAAATATGAAATCATTAAATGACATTTAATCCAATGCACATTTTATGCCTTGTGAGTATATTTCTTTTTTTTTTTTTTTTTTTTAGATCTAGAAACATGTTTTCACCTTTTCTTTTTGTTAGTTTCTCTATCACATCACTGCTTTTAATGTCCAAACTATTTGTCTTCCTTTTAATTTAATTAGCCAGTTTGAGGGGGAATAAGTCACTTTTTCTCTATCCTAAAAAAATTATAAAAGTTAGTCAAGTACAGTAAGGAAAATCTGTATTTCATGGAAATATGTCAACTTGAAAATATGAATAAGTCCCAAGTCTAAATCAACTGAATACATGATTGACTCCAAAATTATGAATTAAACAAAAGAAATTATGTTTGCATTGATCTGTGAATCTGTATCCATTCTTGCTACCATGTAATATATGCAACTACTCAGCTCTAGCTGTCCTTGTAGCCACATTACCATATTATTCAAATGTATCTATCATTTATATGTAAATAGACAAGATGAATAGCTTCTTCATGAGACAACAATTTTCAAATGACAAACAGACACAGGCAGACATTAGTAAAATAAAATGTTGCAAATATTCATTCTTTTATATTTTTAAGGAAAAATGGTAACTGCTTCAATTTTTTTTAAAAAGCAGTATAGCAATTTTAAAACAGGATGTTAATACACTCACAATGCCAACAGCTACTCTGCTCAATGAAAGTCTGCACTAATGTCATTTCTATCCTATAAATTACATGTTCTCAGACCCATCTGTGAAAATTGGGATGTTAATTATCATGGTTACATTTCATGATTCCACAGTTAAATGCTGAAATGGCACTACACAAATACCATATGTTTTTCTAAGAGAAATGAAGAAAGATTAATTATGAGTTCAAGTCTAAGTCTTTCAGCAAGTAATACTCTCAACACAATAAGATCATTACCTTGTGTGCTATGCAAATTGGAAGTTTTAATTAATAGCTGAAATAGTAACTGAGGGGAAAAAGTTTTAAGTCAGTCTAAATTGTAAGTATCAGGCTTTCCTCCACCAAAAAAAAAAAAAAAAAAAAAACAAGCAATCTAATAAGGATGCTTTTGAGAAACCAAGTTACAAGTCCAAAGGAAAAATATTTTTATTGCCTATGAATTTTCTTTGATAGTGATCATCATGCCATTTAATCCTACTTGATAAAGCTAAAAATTATAGTGTATTCTAGTAACTAATAGGAATAAATAATATAGCTGATGAAAATTCAACTTAATTTTCTTGTAGTTTTCTTTTAAAATATGTATCATTCAAAAATCACTTATAAAGCCACTATTTTATGCAAAATTACAAGTCTCATCCATTCAGATAAATGGTCTACCTCAGTATAGCAATCTAAAAACAAAAGTATGATAGTTATAGTTAATCTATAACATTAAAAAAATTTCATTCATATTTTAAATGTTTGAATTTAAAGGCCTTATTTTACTTACCACATATTCAAACACAAGTGTCAGCGTCTCCTTGGTATGAATGATGTCATGAAGTAGCACTATGTTAGCGTGTTTTAGTCCTTTTAAAAGAGAAGCTGCAAAATAAAGTGAATGGAGAGACAATTTGTAATGCATAATAATCAAATATATAATATCATTATCATTTTGGCACATGAAATATATCTATTTTCCCATGTTCCCAGCCAATGACAATTCAGAATCAAGAGTACAAAGGAAAAGGTTTTCATTTAGATAAAGCTCCACTCAATTATTTCAACTCTCATCTGTTATTAAATTCTAATTAGATTCCATTATGGGCAGAGTACGTATGTACGTGTTGTGGTTCCAGTTCTTTTGAATCTTTAAAATTATTTTATTACCAAGAATATGATTTACTTTGGTAAATATTCCATGTGTATGCAATATATATTCTGCTGGTGTTGGGTGGAGAGTTCTAAAAATATCAATTAGATCCTACTGTTTCATAGTATCGTTAAATTCTTCTGTATCTTCACTGATTTTCTAACAGTGATTCTAGCAGTTATTGGGAGAAAGGGTATTGACATACCCAAACTATAAATGGGGATCTGTCAGTTTCTTATTTGAGTTCTGTCTGGTTTTTGCTGCTTGTATTTCAAAACTATGTTGTTTGCTGCATGCACATTTATGATTGCTATGTCTTCTTTGTGAACTGACCATTTTGTCAAAATATAATGTTCCTCTTTGTCTCTGGTAATTTTCTTTGCTCTAAAGTCTTCTTTGTTTGAAATTAGTATAGGAACCCACCTTTTTCTTGATTAATGTTTACACGGTGTATCTTTTCCTATCCTTTTTCATTTATCCTACCAATATCATTATAGTTGAAGTGCATTTCTTATAGACAGCATATACGCTGAGTTACTTTTTTCTTTTAACATCTTATGCCAATCTCCAATTTTTCACTGATGTGCTTAGGCCACTGACATTCAATGTAAATATCAATATGTCAGGTCATCTGTCATTTGAATATGTTTTTCCTTTGGGCATCTTACAATTCAGTCTTTATTTCTGATTTGAAAATACTTCTGTATTTTCCAGAAGTTCAATTAACTCTTTTATTTCACTTTCTTCTTTGCCCATTTCTTTCTTACTTTTTATATTTCCAACTCAAGGTGTTTTTTTATTTGTTTCATATACCCAAAATCCTGAATGAGAATATTTAATTCATATTTCAGTGTTGTGTACAGTTTTCTTCAATTATATGGCAGATTTTGTCAAGAGTTTTTTGTCAAGAGTGTAGCTAAAATGCACCGATTGGTATTTTCTAATCTTTTAGAACAGCTTCTTTAATAGACATGGGTTACTTTCTTCTGTTCCTATTCATTTAACAGACAGGGTTCCTAGCTTGAGGGCCTCAGACTTCTGTTTTGCCCTTGTCTATGTAGTTTTATAGCCAGTGTTCATTTGAGAAAGGAGGGTTTGTAGTGTCTTGCTTCTTTTGCATTTCCATGGAATCCTTTATTTCCCCTGTTCATTCCTTCTTTACTTTCAGTCTCATGTCTTAAGGTTTCTCTTCCCCCGCCCCAAACATTTATTCACATATACATATCTGAACCTCCCTCAGAAGCAGCACTTTCCAATGGCTGCCAGTTCAGGTCCCACTCACTTTCAATCTTCTTTCCTGTAGCCAATTCTGTGAACTTCATCAAATCTTAGCGTTCTCTTTTTGGAGCAATTTTTGTCTGTGCTTAAACTAAGTTTGGCACATCCCCGTACTGTGTTTCACAGATTCTTAAGCCTCTCTTAATCTTCCCCTGTGCTGTTTTCTGTAATCACAGTGTTGCTGCTATCTGCCAATGCTCCACAAGGTGCAGGTCTTGTGTGCTTTTATTTGAGTCTGTGCTGGAACTTTGGAGGAGTGTGAACGGGAAGACTCAAGATCAGGCAGCCACACCATTCATAACCCTCCAAACCCCTTATCATACAAGAACAGGAATTTGGTGGATGATGATGATGATGATGATGATGATTATTATTATTCGCACTGATACACCTCTACTCCTAGATCAAGGCCTGGTACATAGTAGGAACTCAATAAATTTGCTGAATGTCATTATCTAGGGTTCCCAGGGGTGGGGATGGCTATTCCTTGAATGAGAAGGGCCTGCTGCCTCCTGGCAATTCTTCCTCAAGTTTGACTTATCTTCCTTTCACTCTGAGACTAGCACTAGCTCCAAACCTCAGGCTGATTACACTCAATTTCAACTAAGGGACCCCGGATATCTACTGTTCCAAAAAAATCAGAGAAGACCAGGTACCAATGTTAGCAATGTAAAGATCCAGGAAAGGAAGAGTTGGTTCTGCCTCTTAAATGCCATTTCCTCCCCTACATAAACTTCTTTTCCTTTGATTCAAAGAAGAAATTAGTCACCCCCCACTACCTATAATCAGATTCTTTACAACACTGCTTATCTCAAAAATAAATAAACAAACAAATAAATAAATAACTTAGATTAAGACTTCCATTTTTAAAAACAATTATCACAAAGGATATAATCAGGGACTTGCCTTTTCCTTTTTTTTTTGGATTATCTCCCTATAATGGATTGTGAAAAATAGAACTATAGGGTCTAAAGACATGAATATGTTTATAAGATATTACTTATTAAATTTGGGTGATGGATTTACCCTTAAATCTTTCTAACCCCATGTAAGAAAAAATGGGGGGAAATAGGTAAAACAGGCCGCATAATGCAAGTAACCAATCCTATCAAATAATCCAAACCTTTATTAAATTATGAGCATTTTATATACTCATAAGCAAAAGTATTAATTTAAAGATAAAGATAAATTCCTTTTTTTTTTTTTTTTGGTTTTTCAAGCAAAGTGCATTAGTGAAAATAAACAATGCTCAACAGTGGTTCTAGGAGAAGAAAAACAGGAAAGAACAAAGATCTTGTAAGAGAATCCAAAGAACGTCAACACCATGGAGACTGTTTTCTGTAATTCTGTGAGAGTCCACTTCAAAGTAAGTGAAGTTTTACACGCTCAGGGGCTCACGGACTCCTCAGCTGGAGAAGCGGGTGGGGCAGGAGGTTCTGTGAGTTGGGCCCAGTGAGGAAGAAGGGCTTGTTCCAAACTTGAATGCATCTCTCTAAAGATAAATTCTTCATTCCCCAGTAACAACAAAAATAATCAGAATTATTTCTCCCTATAACAATAACCATTTAAGTACTCAAAAATGATAAAAAATTTCCTCTATTATTATTAATTAATATCAAAATCAATTTTGGATTTTTCTTAACTTTATATCTTGAAGAGAGTAAAGAAAACTAATTTGCATATATTCTATCAAGAACTTGTAATAATTCATTTATTCATCAAACATTTATTCAAAATCCACATGCAGGCAGTGGTGGCCCTGAGCAGACCTTGATCCCTTGATAAATACTCGATAATACGGCAAGACTACATCTTTAAAAAGAAATTTACAATACCAAGAGTGAATCCTAATGTAAATAATGAACTTTGGGTGTGAATTATATGTCAATATTATAAGTCTATCAATTATAACAAATGTACCACCCTGGTGGGGGTGCTGATACTTAGGAAGGCTATGCTTGTGCAGGGGCAAGAGGTTTATGAAAACTCCCTATACTTTCCACTCAATTTTTTTATAAACCTAAAACTGCTCTAAAAAGCAAAGTATATTTAAAAAATAAAAATCAAGAGATTGACCCACGTTTTCAGTTTTTAAATAAAAATAAAATAAAAAATATTAAGTGAAATAGCATTTTAGGTATGCGGTCACCACGCAAAAGAGGGTTCACTGGACAGTTCTCAGGGAAGGCAAAGATAAAGCAGGTACACTGTTAAGTTCCAGTGTGATTTCAATGAATGTCAGCACTCATTAGTAGGGTTATTGCCAACGCTATGAATTTAGCCTTAAATCTTTCTAAACCCATGTAAGAAAAAATAGGGGGGGGGGAATAGGTAAAACAGGCTGCATAATGCAAGTTACCAAACCTATCAAATAATCCAAACCTTTATTAAATTAAAATATGAGCATTTTATATCCAAGCAAACCTGTTTCAGGGCAACATACTATATTTTTAATGCAAAGACAAATTTTTATAAACATAATTGGTCCAAAAAATCCCATTTAGACCAAAAATTGATTGGTGTGGCTGGCTGCAACACTAGAAAACAACAAATGTTTTCTCTCTGGAAGTGAATCAGAAGCATCAATTCTATTCCAAGGCCAAAGAAGTATAAGCTAAAAATTGTAGGGAGGTCTTTTCTTTTGCACCACATATATCTGCCAAGGGCAACTTAGTTTTGGATACTAAAAACTTTACTGTAAAAATATGTACTAATTTATTTTATCTGAGCTTTATACTCAAGTGAGAAAATAATTACAATAACACAATAAAATCCCAGCACTCAAACTTCGAAGAAACAATCAATATAGGGTTACCATAGAATTTAATATAGTCAATCCTACTAATTTACAGTCTTCCTTCTTTAATTATTCAACTACCTATCAGCCTTAAACAATTGAAGTCTGTTCAAATTTCTAGCTTTCAGACATCAATCTGGAGATCAACTTCACATTTGCTCAATTTAAAAATAATACTTGCTCTGTACTAGTCTGAGATGCACTCATCCTCAGAACTCATTATTTCAAGCCACACCCGAGGAATTTTTAAATGGTGGCAAGGTATGGTGCTTAACACCTTGCCTGTGCAGGAACTATTACAGTCGAAATGAATTAAGGACCTACTGAATATCATGTGACAAGAAAGGAACATGGCGTGGTGACACAGCTTTAGAAAGATACTCTGCAACTTTATCTGTAATCTTGTCAAATTTCGTTTTTCTCGTTACTCCCTCAGGTTGGCAAATTCAGTGATGATTCGTCCTTACTGGCAACAACTCCATAAAGTTTCTGAAGCTCCCACTTCAGGGCGAATCCCAGACCCTGAAGATCCTTTGCCACAGGATTCTTTTTCCCTTTCTCCCCCATTACTGCCTTTTTTCTCTCACCACTTACACCTAAATTGCTTCTCATCTCTCAAAATAATATCTTCATACCCATCATTTCCTACTATGTTTTACCCACAATTTCAGTAAAATCAAATTCCTGCCAACATTCATCTTGGGGAAGAAATTTTCTTTTTCCTGACAGAGACTAATATTATAGAAAAAGGTCATGTCATTTTTTGTGTTATATTTTTGACCACTTGTACCTGGAGCCTCAAGGCCTCCACATTTCCTTCTAATAAGTCTCAATTATTATAGATTTTATACTTCAGAATCTATTTATATGGACTTTGAAACACACTGTCAGTTAAGTGAGCATCAACATCTGAATTTGAAAGCAGGCCCTCTTTCTTTTGAGATTAGCATAATGAATGCGTACTTGGAAAAGGACAGAGGCACTAATTTCAAAGCTGATGGCAGGAAAATGACATTAATGGACAGAAAACAGTCTATGATATCTACCAACACTGAGGTAGGTGACAGACATGACTAACTTTGAGGCTGCCAAAGGCAGCAGCCACTGGTCCCAGCAAGGTGCCAGATACTGTAGTTGCTGTTGTTAGCAAGGCAAGCGAGTCGCCCAGGCTGCCAAGTCCGTCTGGTGATAGCACCTACCACTTCCAGAGCCAGTCTGTCCCCCTCTTCAGACAAACTCTGTCAAAATAATATTCTATGTAATCCTAACAATATCCTAAATATATCACATGTAATTTTATCATCGTCTACATATAAAAATCCTGTAAGATTAGTGTCAGTAATTCCAGCAAGCTTGGTTTCTTCACAAATTTTAAGTAGACATGTGGCAACATTTTAAATTCATTTCGCCAGGCAGTTTGAAAAGGTACAAGCGTACCCAAGGAAAAGACTTGTAATTAGGACTTAAGGTGAAAGTGGTAATAATAATTTTTGGACTATGATGTCAGAAGAATACAAAAACAGAAAAATGCTGTTGCTCATAAAGGTAATTGTGCCTTTGACAAAGTTCCAGTGGGATAGAGGGGCCCAGGTAGCCCTTCTTTAGGTCGGCACAGGACTCAGATAGACACTAATCAGACATATTCAAACCTTAGCCTCCCACCTTGAGAATAAACATGTTCAGTTTTCACTTTGCCTTGGAAGAGGATGAATTTCACCTGAACTCCAAAATTAAAATAAATTTTGAGTTAATACAGAAAATCAGAGTAGGTTCCTTTTACCAGGTCCCCACTGCAGCCACTGAAAAAAAAAAAAAAGTTAACAACAACAAAACCCTTCCGTAATATTTGAAATTATTTTCTAGGTCATTATTTGACACCCTGCTAGGAAAAGAGAGATTGCAAATACATACAACCAATCATCTCTCACTTCCCCTTTAGCCTCTGCAAAAAAATAGTGCACCCACATTTCTTTTCATCTGTTTTATGTGCTCTTTTTCAGTGGGGAGGAATGAAGGGGCTGCTGCCTGATTTTTCCAGAAGACAAGAATTACTACCCATAAAACCCAAGAAGCCAACTACATCTCAAGCTATAACCACAACAGACATCAACTTTTTCTTTAAGCTCACAGCTGGATAGGTCTACAGCTGCTAAAATTTCCTTTTACTACAAATAGTAAAACTACTTTCAAAGAGAAGTTCTAGCCCATTTACAAACATGCAGAGAATTCTGAATATTTTCATAGCTAAAATATTCTGAGAGGGGAAATCTGAAGAGGGAAGTAAAAAAAATGGATACACAGGGAAGACCAGATTGCTTGTTTGGCTGTGTTTATGACGAGGAGATGGTCTACAGGGAGAGAACACATGTGTGTGTACCCTGAGGACCGACACGCAGCTCCCAGTCAGTTCGCTCACGGTTCTGTAAGGCAGGCTGCCTATTCGGCCTACATACCAGGAGGCCAACTGTAAATGCTGTGGTTCTGCTCAGTTCTGCACCTTTCTCCTTAATGATATAGACATGACACACACTCAGAACCATCCACTAATAAGTGAAAAAAATGAAAGAGTCAGGTAAAAAACAAGATGGTCCATTTGACCCCATGTTTGTTTTTTCTACTTTATACGCACATGCATACACCGAGTCAGCACTGAGTTATGGGGTAAAAAGGTCACCAATAACCCAAAACAGAAGGTTAAAATAAATGTGGTATCGTGTCATCTTAATTTAGCTAAAATCACTTTTAGGATTTAGAGATATGCCTTTTGTTCACCAGATGTCATCCAAAGGTGGAAAGGTAACACAACAGGTTAGGGATGCTTCATAAATAGCATCTAAGTTTCTTAGAGATTTTCTATTTGAGGATGGGCAAAAAAAATCAATCCCACTGTACAGTTCTGCTCTGCTTCCCCTTACATTCTCTAACATCACAGAACAGAAAGGTGGTGTCAGAAATTGCAGCTTCAACCAAACCTCTTACCGTTAATACCTGTTTACCCTTGGCTGGACTACCAGGAAAGAGCAGTCAGCTGGGGGCTATTTCCATGTTGCAGCCCCACATGACTACATCAACTGCTCAGTAAATCACAGCAAGAACAAATTCTTCTCAGTATAGAAGAATGAAACTACCAATTTTTGACATTTTTGACCCACTAACACAGCAATTTTGCATGGTTCAATCTGCCTCAATGCAATTTTAACTTTTTCACAAATGCTTGCGGAACTTGTTACTTTTACCACTGTTAACAATCAAACCAATTAATCTAATGCCAAATGGCCAAGAATTGACTACGGAAGGGAAAAAGAAAGATATGAAGAATCTACTCATCAAACCATGGATACAGCCAAGGAATGAGAGAGAGAGAGAGAGAAACAATTTAATTTTCTCTATTTACCTTTCTGCATCTTTGAATTGTTTATGATAAAGATATATTACTTATATTTTAAAAAAAAGGAGATATCTGAAAAAGTTCTTTATTACAGGGTATTGGCTAAAGAGAACTGACACAACAGTGTAAAAAAATAAAGCATACAGCTATTTCACTCCACAGTCGATATGCAACTATGGTGAGACTGTAATAGTAACTCACTACAACTGCAGTGAGAGTCTCCACTGCCAATCCCTCCTCACGGGGTATGGGTGGAAATACTTATAGTATTTACACTGCAGACCCCACAGCAGGCCTATAATTTGCTCTCTATCATACACTAATCCAAAATGCTGAAACTATTTCTTGCCTAAATACTTTCCTCCATCTTTCTTTAAGGCTGCATAATATTCCATGGTGTACATAAATTGTGGTATATGTACACCATGGAATATTATGCAGCCTTAAAGAAAGATGGAGACTTTACCTCCTTCATGTTTACATGGATGGAGCTGGAACATATTCTTCTTAGTAAAGTGTCTCAAGAATGGAAGAAAAAGTACCCAATGTACTCACCCTTATTATGAAATTAATGTAGGACCTTCACATGAAAGCTATAACCCAGTTACAACCTAAGAATAGGGAGAAAGGGGAAAGGGAGGGGAGGGAGAGGGAAGGAGGGGGATTAATGGGATTACACATGCGGTGCATCTTACAAGGGTATATGTGAATCCTAGTAAATGTGGAATGTAAAGGTCTTAGCAAAATAACTAAGAAAATGCTACAAAAGCTATGTTAACTAATGTGATGAAAATGTGTCAAACAATCTATGAACCAAGTGTATGGTGCCACGATCATACTAATGTACACAGCTATGGTTTAATAAAAATAAATAAATAAATAAATAAATACTTTCCTGCGTTAAAATTAATTTACTCAGTACAAAACATTCTCAATTGTATTGTTTGTCACAGAGGTAGGACTGGTGGTATCATGGTCCATGTACTGTCTTCAGGCAGAAAAGAGACAATTGAGGGGCTGAGAGTTTCTGAAAGACCTGATAACAGAAGAGCTGTTTTTGTCTGGCCATAAAAAGTAGGCTCACAAGCTGTCAGGCAGTTGGCTCCATTGTAACTATTTTACAGTTTCCTACACGTGGGTTACATGTATAGTCAGCAGGAACATACAAACTGTGTAATAAAAAAAGAGATATGGTTGGGCACCAGGCCTGTCTTACACCTTTTAGCTAATAAGAATGAAAATTTACATCACATTTGATATTACTGTTTGACCAGGCCTGAAACAACTTCTCTTTACATGAAAGCATGTGAGTAGCTATTGTGTATCCTTTTACACAGATGAAGATAAGTTTAAAGTCATAAGGTGTCTTCTTTGCCATGGCTGAAGGCCTGCACGTGGGACACTCAACTTTCTAAGACACCAGTCAAGAGGAGGAACACTGCCAGACTCTCCCACAAAACTAGCACATTTCAGGACACATCCGGCTCCGCCCCATGGTCAGGAAGTGGAGTTCACAACACCTGCAGCCACAGGCCTAGCATGCGGCGCTTCCCAGAGTACAGTCCTCCAACCTCCACCTCAACCTCACAGGCATACCTGAGATCCACGCAGCTTCACTGGGTCCTTTCCCCAACTTGCCAAATCTGAACTTCCAGGGATGGGACCCCGAAATAATCCAAGAAGTATTTCTTTGTCATTTACTACGTGCCAGTCACTGGGCACTAGGGATAAAGCAGGGAAACACAAAAACGCTTGTTCCCACAAAGCTATACTATATTTTGACCAAGGTTTGTTATGATGCTTACGCATCTGAAAGTTTGAAAATCACTGTGCTATGTCTTTAATGTGGGGAGAAGTGTGGCCTGTTTGTGAGGGGTGTGTGTTTATGCATTTTGTTACATTTCAATCTAGTGGCTGCTTCACAGGCAAATCAACAGAAACAGCCGAGTTAGTCACTCACTCCACTCACCTACTATCTCACTCTTTTTCTCTGTCTTTCCATCAGCTCCCCACCACCCCCGTCACACACGGAGACACGCAGTCATTGAGAGAGATTCCACTAAAAGTTACAGTCTTGAGTTAGAAGGCAGAGGAAATCAATTATTCCTAAAAGTTGAGGGTATTCTGATGTGTGCAGTATTCTCCTACTCAGTCCAAAAATGCAAAACATGCCAGCCCATTAAGTTGTCCAAACAAAATGTTGGTAAAGTCATAATTACATGGTCTTCTCAATCCCACAACAATTTCTAAAATCCGTGAAAGAGTAAAGGTTTTCTACTATAAGGCTCTATTAACCAAAGTAGCATGGTACTTATATAAAAGTAAACACATGCATCACCAGAACAGAACAGAGAACCCAGAAATAAAACCATCTACCTACAACCGAGTGATTTTCAACAAACCAGACAAAAACATACACTGGGGAAAGAACTCCTATTCAAAAATGTGCTGGGAAAATTGGAGAGCCACATGCGGAAAAATGAAACTGAATCCCTATCTCTCACCACACAAACAAATTAACACAAGATGGATTAAAGACTTAAAGGTAAACCCTGAAACCATAAAAATTCCAGAAGAGAGCTTGAGAAAAACTCTTCCAAATATTGAGCGAGACAAAGAATTTATGACTAAGACTTCGAAAACAAATACAACTAAAATAAAAATAAATAAATGAGACCTAATTAAACTAAAAAGTTTCTGAACAGCAAAAGAAATAATCAACAGGGTAAACAGCCTACAGAATGGGAGAAAATATTCACAAACTATACATGCAACAAAGGACTTCTATCCAGAATCTACAAGGAACTCAAACAAACAAGAAAGGAAAAACCAACCCCATTAAAGAGCAGACAAAAGACATGAACAGATTCTTTTTCAAAAGAAGACAGACAAATGACCAACAAACATGAAAAAATGTTCAACATCACTAGTCAGCAAAGAAATCCAAATTAAAACTACAATAAGATATTCTTTTTACCCTTGTTAGAATGCTCATTATTAAATAGTCAAAAAACAATAGTTGTTGGTGCAGATGGGGTGAAAAGGGAATATTTATACACTGTTTGTACATATGCAAATTAGTACAACCTCTATGGAAAACAGTATGCAGATTCTTCAGAGAACTAAAAATAGACCTACCATTTGATCCAGTAATCCCACTACTGGGTATCTAACCAAAGGAAAAGAAATCCTTATATCATTATATCAAAAAGACACCTGCACTTATGTGGGTATCACAACACAATTCATAATTGCAAAGATATGAAATCAACCCAAGTACCCAGCTATATATGGGTACATAAAGAAAACACAGTATATATACACCAAAAGGTATTAGTCAGCCATGAAAAAGAATAAATTAATACCTTTTGTAACAACTTGGATAGAACTGGAAGCTGTTCTCCTAAGTGAAGTATCTGAGCGATGGAAAACCAAATATTCCATGTTCTCACTTATAAATGGGAGCTGAACAATGGATATACACAGTCATACAGAGTGGAACAATGGAATTTGGAGACTCTTAAGGGGGGAGGAGGAGCAGAGAGTTAAAGGATCAAAAAATCACCTATAGGGTACAATGTATACTATTCTGGTGACAGGTGCACTAATAGCCCTGACTGTACCACTTGACAATTTATCCATGATTCGAAAAACAACTTGTACCCTCTAAATGTCTTCAAATTTACAAAAGAAGAAAGACAACGACAGAGGAGAAAGGAGGGGGAGGAAGAGGAGGAAGTGGGGGACAAGGAGAATCAAATGCTTGAGGGAGCAAGAGAAAATCCTCAGTGCCTCTGTGATGTCATCAACGATTTGGAAGATTAATTGAGAGCCCAGTATGGCAATGCAAAATGATATGTATAATCCATAAGAAATAGCAAAGATTATTTGAATGCTTTATCCTTTTTTTCTCCACAGATACTTTCCTCCAGAAGAATGTACTACTAAGGAAAAGTCTCCTGTTCTTGAAGTCAATTCTAATTAAAAAAACATTGCAGGTTGGGCTCAAACTTATCTGTTTTAAAGGCTGAGTGGAGAAAAATGGAGAGGAAATTCAATGAAAGCCATACTCTAATAGTAGATCACAGAAAACTAAATAAAAATCTAAAGACAAGGCTCGGCGCCTGTGGCTCAAGCAGCTAAGGTGCCAGGCACATACACCTGAGCTGGCAGGTTCGAATCCAGCCTTGGCCCGCCAAGCAAAAAATAGCCGGGTGTTGTGGCGGGCGCCTGTAGTCCCAGCTACTTGGGAGGCAGAGGCAGGAAACTCTCGAGTCCAGGAGTTGGAGGTTGCTGTGAGCTGTGATGCTACAGCACTCTACCCAGGGCAACAGCTTGAAGCTCTGTCTCAAAAAAAAAACCTAAAGACAAATCCTAGACATAGCAAATTAGGTTAAGGCCAATATCCTCACTGGGACTTATTTGAATATTCATTTTTACTTTTTAATATTTTATGTTAAATATTTTGCAAGGGTTATATACCATACGATTCTTTAATGTTCTTTAGTGTTCTTTTTATAAAGATGGAGTACAAGAAATAAGATCATCCTATGCTCAAGAAATCAGTAGGATGGTTATAGTTTATAATGAATTATTGTACATTTCAAAGTGGCCAAAGACAGTAATTCAAATGTGTAAAGATATTCCAAGTATATTGATTTCATCTTTACAAATAGCATGAAAGTACTAAATTATCGCATCTGTCCCTAAAACTGCATTTATCTATTATGTATCAATAATAAATTGTTTTTTAAATATTTTTTAAAAAAGAAAAAGTAAAGTGAGGGTGGCGCCTGTGGCTCAGTGAGTAGGGCACCGGCCCCATATGCCAAGGGTGGTGGATTCAAGCCCAGCCCCGGCCAAACTGCAACAACAACAACAAAAAAAAAAAATAGCCGGGCGTTGTGGCGGGCGCCTGTAGTCCCAGCTGCTCGGGAGGCTGAGGCAAGAGAATCACGTAAGCCCAAGAGCTGGAGGTTGCTGTGAGCTGTGTGACACCACGGCACTGTACTGAGGGCAGTAAAGTGAGACTGTCTCTACAAAAAAAAAAAAGAAAAGAAAAGAAAAGAAAAAGTAAAGTTTGTTCTAAATTGCTTCAGAACCAATTCTTTGGTAAACAGACACAATCAGCAGGTCTGGACATACAGTAAACAGGTTATAAGCACAGAAGGAAAAGAAAAGAAAGGCCATAAAAAATGAATATGAATTTTTGTTGGGGCTGAGTTGAAATTTCAAATGTACCACTACTTCATTTGACTGAATAATGAAGTCAAAGCTCTAAAAAATCACAAAGTGCAGGACAGCTCAGTGGACAGCATACCTGCAGGCAGTCGTCCTGCTTTCACTCATCCGTTGTGCATGACAAAACTCAGTGAATTGTACCTGCACCTTGTCCAGATACAGCTGCCTCTAGTCAGCAGTGACCTCGGTGGGAAACCCCATTCATCTCAGCCCTGTGTGGGCTCTGCCACTCTCGGGAAGGTCAGGAATATCTGGTACCCCCATCGCTTCTCTGCCACCTGTCCTCCTTCAAGTCCAACCATGCACAACTGCTAACTCCACGGTGCATGGCCAATTCTAGGCACCACTCAAATGTTCAGGATGTTTACAAGATCCTTAGTCTAAAAAAAGTAAGTAAGCAACCAGTCAGGCCTTCCAACCATATGGTAGCAAAGACAGGGGAATCTCAGCCTCCGAATGGTTCCGGTCTCTCCTGCTAATGCAGCATTTGAAGGAGACCATTCTACAACTGGAAAGACACAAAAGTAAGATAGGAAAACAAACCTATAAAGAGTACAGTGACTTAAATGCTCAGAATTCACAAGTGTCATTCACTGTGATGACAAAAATAAAACTGTTTATGCCAAGTCACATATGGCAAAATGTTATTTAATGAGTTTAGGGAGATTCTCTTCCCACCTTTTCCTGGAAATAAGAATTTCCTACATCTCTTCGACATTAGAAAGGCCACTTCAATACAAAAAATAACTTCAAAAGCTTTTATTAGAGTTTCCTATTTTCTCCTTTAAAGTCATTGTCTACTTGTCAGAAACTGATAACATCTCAGAATTTCTAGATTTCATACAGCATATTCTATCATCACTGAAGATAAAACATTTAAAAGTATGATCTATTATGATAATGACATGAGTAAAGTAAAAGACAGGAGAATCATACACAACGTATTTTATGTTTCTAAATTAACAAGGTAATTTCAGATTGCCATAGTAGTTTAAAAAATAAACCAGCCATTCAAGAAAATAACAATGAGGAAGAAAAATAAGCTTCTCTGCTGTTGGCATCAAATTTAACAGCAATGTTGTTTCTCTGTCTCCACCACTTCCAACCAGAGGAATTTGGGGGAAGAAGTTATGTGATCATACATTCCTCTATATAAGAAAGTATCTGACTGCTGACACTTTGAGCCTCAAACATGGTGACATAGAAGGGCTTTCTAGTGCATGGCACACTTGTGACAGGTACTGACAACAGCTCCTCCACATACAACCTGCCTTTCCATACAAAACAGGCAGCTGCTGAGAACCATGGCA
Source organism: Nycticebus coucang (assembly GCF_027406575.1). Taxonomy (NCBI): domain Eukaryota; kingdom Metazoa; phylum Chordata; class Mammalia; order Primates; family Lorisidae; genus Nycticebus; species Nycticebus coucang. Next base: position 60,384,145 of record NC_069790.1, read on the forward strand.
AACACCCCCGACCCCCAGTATTAGCATTACCACCATCTTCTCAATGTATTCAACCTTCTGTTGATCCACATTTCCCTCTCTAATAAAATTTCATCTTGTTTCATGTACATTACACACGTTAGACCACTGAATACACACACACATGTTAGACCACTGAATACATCTAAAACTTGACACATACAAATGGTGATTGATTCAATATGCACAACTGAAATGACCCTTATAGATCTGCACTCAATCCAAGCCTTCAATTGACAGCTGAGGACACTAAAGAACAAAGAAATTTGGCCGTAGGTCTCAACCCCTGGCCTCCTGATTCCTGATATAGTACAATGTTGTTCTGGTAATTGATTACGCATTCTCTGCTTATCCCTTTGTCTTAGTTTTCTTGTCTCCTTCTTAGTTTTTTGCTATAGTCATGGTTCCCTTTTATCATCATGTCTTTCCAGGTGTTGAAGGGAGAAAACTTTGACATCGAATATATCCCGATCGTTGTGATATATCCCCACTGTTCACTTGCAGTATCACCACCTGGACTAAAGAGGTTTATAAAGATATAAGTAAGTAAAGAGGGAGCTAAAGGGGAAATAGCTGTTCAAATCTGCTTTTGAAAATTGCCTTTATCTGATCAAGTCACTTCTCTTCTTAAAACCTCCCAACAGCTGCTTAATAGGGCTTAGGAGCTGTCCCCTCAGCTCCCCCACTCCCTGTCACACTGGGGACTCCAGCCACATAAGGTGCTTCTCTCTCCAGCTCACCACTGCGCTCAGACATAGGGGACACTGTTCTTTACATTTCCTCCTCCATAGCCTTTGGGTCTCACCAATTCCCACCACCTCCTGGAGTCTTAGCTATCATTTTCTTTGGAAGTCTCCTGACATCCCAGGTTAAGTGAGGCGCTCTTTCTATCAGTCCCTTCCATGGAGTGTTGCTCTGTCCCCAGTACAATTACCTGGTGGCCTATTTGCACCTGTCTGCATCCCCCCTCTCTTATCATTTGCATTGACGCCTGCTGTGACCTTCAATTCAGTGCTGAGTTTATAGAAGATGTCTGTTAAGGGCTGATTGAATAATGCATGCACAAACAAGAAAAACAAAGTCCTTCAGTGATCTTCCCTATATCATTGCAAACAGCACAGTTCCCACTACTGCACTCAGCTGCAGATCAGTTGTCTTACTACAATGTATTTAGTTCAGATGGAATATGTGATCAAAATAAATTCATTCTCATTTTTATATTAACCGTCAAATGCACTGAGGCTGTAGATTCCGCTGAATTTTAAAGAGATGCCAAGGAAATATCCTACAGGATGTCACTAAGGGTTTTCCTCTCATAAATAGGTGAAATTCTGTATATCAAAGTTGTAACTAAAAGGCATTATTTCTACTCATTTAAAATTAAGAAAAAAATGGCAAAAGATTTGCTTTGAGAACATAATTTATTTCGAAAAGCTCCTGTCAGAAACTAAATTATAATGTAACATTTCACCCAGCATGAGATAAACTCATGAACAATACGGCCGTCACAGTGAGAGAAGGAAGAAGACCCCTAATCACACACGAGTCACAGTAGAGCCAAATCCCACCTGTGACTTGGCATATTTGGCCTGTGCAATGTATTAAAATTTGACCAAGTATTTAAAGATCAGATGGGCAACTCTGGGTTTTCCAGAACAATGCTAACCCTCACCATCTTGGGCTTCCTGGTGTGGGTAAAAGTCATACAACCAGAGCAACAACCACCCCTTATACAAGCATCACTGCTCTGGCTCCCCAGCCCCCTCCTCCCCACGAGTTATATGCTGGTCCTCTGAATTTGTGATGCTCAAATTAATATTTGAATGTCACGTGTAAAAGTCAAACATTACTTTGTAGAAGATAAAATAACAATTACGAGAAAACTGTAGCCAACGCAAAGTGGGTTTTATGGGCCCCATAGATGAAAAAAATAAAGAAAGAAAAGGAATGAGAAGGGTAACAAGGAAGAAGCTGGTACAGGCTGGTCATAACTCCTGCCAAAGGAGAACAGGGAGAAATAAAATCATAACCATTTCAGACTGTTTATCTCAAAGCCACAATGAAACTCAGTAGGGGCATGGAAGAGGACCCCCTCAGTGGTAGGGGACTTTTCTTTTCCCCAGTTAACTTTCATTGACTGACAGACATTGAAGGACATTTAGTCCAACTGTTGTACTTTTTCAGATAAAAACATTGTGGCCCAGAAAGAGTATCAAAAATCATACAATTTGATTTGTCTCTTCCCCTCTCTAAACTTCTGTTTCTCCAATTCATTCTCAGAAGACTTAGGAAAAAAGCCAAGTAGGCATTTAACTTCTGAGATGTGCTCTTTAGTCAAAAAAGGAATAAAGTAACAAAATGGACTTATTCAAGGTAGCAACAAACAGCCAATGGCCAAGCTGGGACAGGAGCTAGGTTCCACCAGTAAAACTGCGGAGTTTAATGTCTGAGAAAAAAAATATGGGCAATGCTGGCAAAAGCCTGATGACCTTCACCCACCAACTCACACACAAAAGGAACAGAATGAGAGGAGGACAACCATCAGAGAGGAAACCTAATGCACAAAGCTCAGAGAGAATTAGCCCGAATAATACTTGGTATTAACAAAGATGTCAGAAAATAGATACACTCGCACTGTTTGAGGTTAGAGAGTTACTGAGGTGGGAGGAGAGACCGGTCGACATCTATAGAAAACTAAGACACTTTTCATAGTCTTTGAACCAGAATTTCTCCTGGAAATTTATTCTGATAGACACAGGGGCAGAAATAAGCCAGGATGCATTAATAAGAATGGTCACTTCAATGTTGTGCGTCCACAGTGAAAAACTAGAAATAATCTAAACTGTCACTCACTGTGCTCTGCTGAAGTAAAACACAGTACATTTTTCATACAGCAAAAAATCGTGTAGGCATTAAAGAGTATGCAATAGTTCTATATAATAAATACCAACACAGAACATGGCCTAAGATGCACTTAGTGGGCAAAAAACCTCAAGGTGAAAATTGTATATATTTAAAAAGAAAGTTGAGGGAAGGGGCGTATTCAAGAAGCTGTGAACAAAAGTAACCTGTGCAGAATGACACAGAGCCCAGGGGATGAAGTGTGGGTAGAGTGGTGGTTTATCATTTATCTCGTAGCCTTTTTAGTTTCACTTTTATACCTAGATAAGCTATTATATTACAAATATAGCTAGTAAAAAAGGTTTTTTAAAATTCTTTTGCTTTCTACTCTTTTCTTTTCAACTAATGTTTATTGAGCACCTATGTTCTGTTGGTGATTGTCTAACCTTGAAAGATGAAGAAGGGTACAGAAAATGCTGGAAGACTTTTAGGATTTTTTTTTTTGGAGACAGAGTCTCACTTTGTTACCTTTGGTAGAGTGCCATGGTGTCATAGCTCACCTATGCAATCTCAAACTCTCAAACTCCTGGGCTCAAGCAATTCTCTTGCTCAGCCTCCCAAATAGCTGGGACTACAGGCACCTGCCAAAACACCCAGCTATTTTTAGAGGTGGAGTCCTGCTCTGGCTCAGGCTGGTCCCAAACCTGTGAGCTCAGGCAATCCACTCACCCTGGCCTCCCAGAGTGCTAGGATTATAGCTGTGAGCCACCGTGCCCAGCCTGACTTTTAGGATTTTACTTCTGGAATATGAGCAAAATTTATACAATATGTGGGTTAAAGACAGAGGAGAAAAGCATCCAAGAGCAACTCCAGACTGACTTGGTAGAATCAGCCTAGAGAAATGTTTTGATAGGTACAACTGCAAACCCTTCCTCTCTAAGTAAAATTAAGCAATTGAATCAAAATAAATAAGTATTCTTACCACCCAAAAAAAATAATGAAATCTCAAGAGGAAAAAAGAGGATGAAAAGAAACATAACGTCCTGCTTCCTCCTTCTCCATTCACAGGGAGCAGCATAGGGAAAAGGGACTGGACCAATCAAGGAGCAAAGTGCTCCTCAGAAGACGGAGGGGCAGGGAGCGAGATGGACGGGAGAGAGTATACGCAGGAGCTGAGCCCCAATGTGAGGCTGTGGGGAGCCATGTAGGTTATTCGGGTGATGTTCACTCTTTCCCAATCAATCACTTCATAAAACCAAGGCAAGCCATGGATCTGCAACCAGGCAGTGAGTGATCACATGCTCAGCTGGCCACAAAAACCATCTACAAGATCATTGTGCAAACCTACCCTGACAGCGGACACTGGGCAATTCCTATATTTGTATATTTTCTTCTCTGTTCTTACGACCTCAATACATAAATAGGTTTCTTTTTCCCTTTTTAGAGAGATATTGCTTATTACAGTAAAAACGTGCAGGTGAGCTACTTTTTAGCAAAGTGAGACTGTCTCTGTTCAAACACTCCTGAATCCAGTCAAGAAAAAGTTCAGCACAGCACAGACTGTGGCAGCTCAAAGAAGACTCTTACCTAGATCTTTAAGCAAAACTCCTACACTTGAGTGGGTGAAAAACAACTTCACCACAACAGATTTATTTAAGAACCATGTGAACAACTAAAATACTAAGAAAACAAAGAGGAAGGAGTGGAGCAAAGTGCAGAACCTGAAATACAGTAGGTGTCATACGAGCTGTTCTAGAAGAACGGGGATGTGCTGTAATGAGATGGGACATTCTGAGCTCAAGGAACTTGATGGGAAGGAGGGAGCAGGAGTCATAAACGGGAAAATATGTAGTTTATTTTGGCTGAAAAGCAATGGTCTGAAGGATAGTGATGGAGACAAAGTTGGAGACAAGGTTGGGGTCCTCACTGTTAAGTTTCTTACACAGTTTATTATTTTACAAAGAGAAGGGAGAGTTAAGGAGTGAGCTTCTAGGAAGACTCACCCAGCAGGAATATGCAGAGTGGACTACACAAAAAAAGAGGGCGTCCTTCCACATGACGCTGCCTACCTGGATGCACTGTTCCAGGGGAACGTGGCAAGACAGCCAGGAAGGGTTAGAAACTAACCGCCACCTAGGCCAACAATGTAACAGTCACCAAGGAGAAGAAACAATTCTCATTTTATTTTTTCAGAAAACTTCATATAAATATATTAACTGAAGTGAAAGCATATATGTCTAATAAAGAGTTAGCATTGAGTGGTTTCCATTACTTATTATGTGAATGATATGACTTGCTAAACCAGTGGTTCTCAACCTTCCTAATGCCACGGCCCTTTAATACACTTCCTGTGGGTCACGACCCACAGGTTGAGAAACGCTGTGCTAAGCAAGTCTTATGAGAAGATTCGCTGGGAATGTATTCAAACATGAGTGGCACCAGAAAAGAAAGCCAGCAAACACAAGCTCTGCTGGCCTACACAGTGTATGGCTGAACGTGGACGTTTTATTTCCTTCTAGTTTTAAACCACTACTTTACCTTGAAGGATAAGTGAAAAAAAAAAAAAATTAAGAAAACAAGGAATTCAAATAAGGGGCTTACTCGATTTTCTGATGAAAATTTCCCCCAGAAGGTAATGTTTATATTCAATAATTTTAAAAGAGGGATTTTAAACTAAACCTTTAAAGCAAGTGTAATAAAAACACTGATGTCCAAAAAGGGTTTAATGAGATTCACATAATGTAATATTTATCATTTAAATTCCTTCAAATACAGATGTAGTGGTTTTAAGCTCATTAATATATGTAATAAAATACTTGCTTACATGATGCTTAGAGAACTCACTTATTTGCAAACGTTTATTGAGCAACTGCTCTGTAAGAGGCACTATGCTAGGAATCAGGGACACAGCAGTGAACAAAATAAAAAAAATAAGCAAAAACACCAGCCTCTGGATGCCTATATTCTGGTTGGGAGAGAAAACCAAAAACAAGAAGAAAGGGAAGGTATAAAATATGTAGTTTGTTAGAACACAGTAACTGCTAAGGAGAAAAGTAAGGGACTTCCATGCCTGAGACCTCTCTCCCTCCCTCCCGTTGGACCCTTCGCCACAAGCTGCTGTCTGTGACTGACCTGAGGGTCTCCATCTGAGAATGCAGCTAACACTGAGAAAAGAGCAGCACAGAGATGGGAGAGGGCAGCACACACCATCTGAAGACCGACCTTTCCCCTGGACTTAGCAATTGGGTGAGGTAACACATTTCCTTTTGGTTAACCATACCATGGGAGTGAACGCTATCTGTGACGGCAGCCAAAAGCATCCTGATGTGTAAATAGCACCGAGACTTTCTTATCCCTCACATGTTCATTGTACAGTTAAGATCACATGACCCACAGGCCTGGAGGTTAGAAATGAAACCTGATCATTCCTGCCAGCTTTCCACAAATTTGTGTAGACAGAATATGAACATAGCCAGAAAATGGAGAACCTGCTATCTAGAAGTTCTAAGAAGATATCTAGCTTCATGTTTCATTTTAGAGCAGAAGGGAGCGACACCAGCAAAGGGACTTAGAAGCTCGCCCTCCTAACTAGGCCAGTGTTCCTCCCACATCTGTTGTAGACGAGCCACCGTGTTAGCTGACAGGGCACTGACATGGCCCAGCTCTTCATTTTTGTAGACTACAAAGCATATCCTTCTTCGCCTCCCTCCCCAGCAAAAAACACCTGAGATGCTGGGAAGTTAAATTCCTTGACAAAGGTCAGGGTTTAGCAAAAGCAGATCAAAACTCATCTCCTGATTTCCAATCTTAGATACACTTTCACAGGTCATCCCTCCCAGCTTCAGTATTAAAGACCTATCCGGTTAGTATTAAAGTGTTTTTCTAACTTTCCAAAACCTTTCTGGCTAAACTTGCAGAGCCTGTTACTGCACTGTTTCTCTGTTAGATGCCTGTTGCTAAGGGCACTTCGAGGAGTACAAAACCAAAATAATAACTGGGCATCACTGTAAAAATAGGGTAGAAACCCTTACCTTCTCCTTAGGAAAGTTTCCACGATGATGTATCACTAAAAATAATACCATACTATACGCATCATAGTCAAAAACTACATTATGTGAGGCAAAATAGTATAAAAGCCAGTGAAATCTGTTCCAAGCTGCTGAATTTCCCTATACCATTCCTTTACAAGGATTTTCTTCCCTCTAATCAGGAGGTGGACTTTGGAATCCAGATCAGAAAGTTCCTGAGGGACTGCCCCAGACTCCCTTATGCACAGAGGAATGAACTCTTTCACTTCTAGGGAATCTGGCTGCTATCCAGGTAGCACTGCCATAGATCTGGGTCCAAAAGAACTCCCCTGCTACTGCCCCAGCACCAAGGAGACCAGATCAATTGCTTTCCAGGATGCCTTTACCCAGGACCACGATTAGACTTGTTGCTTTTCCTAATGACTGCTATCCTTAAAATTCAGAGCTATACCAATACCTCCCATTTACACAAGGTTAACCTACGAGATGTAGTTAATTCCTAGTAGCTTAAGAACATCACCATCAGATTCAGTTTGGTGGTTCACACCTGTAATCCTGGTATTTTGGGAGGGTGAGGCAAGACCATCCCTGGAGCTCAGGAGTTCAAGACCAGCTTGAACTCAAGAGTGAAACTCCATCTCTACTGAAAATAGAAAAAATTAGCCAGCCATGGTGGCACACACCTGTGGCCACAGCTACTCAGGAGGCTGAGGCAGAAGGATGGCTTCGGCCCAGGAAATTGCAGTTTCAGTGACCTATGATCATGTCACTGAACTCTACCCAGGGTGATAGAGTGAGACTTTCTCAAAAAAAAAGAGAGAAGGAAACATTATCATTATCAATTAATTTTAATGAATAAAATAATCAAATCATTAATCAATTTTCTAATAAAGCTGCAAATTAATTTTTAAAAAATCAAGATAAATCACTACTTTTAAAATTTAAATTTGCATTTCTCTCCATGTGACAAGTATGTATGAGTTACATTAAACTATAAGTATGTATTTTTTGAAGGAAAAAAGGATTGAGATTAATGGATTAGTGAGCCAAAAATATTAAAGCTAGAAGAGAACTAGCACAATTTGAAACAAGTTTTTGGCTTGTATCAAACTCACATGACCTCAAATCAAACAATATAAATTTAAGGAGCTATCAAAATTTCTCTCATCTACTTAAAACAAGCAAACTAAATAATTAACAGTAGAATATTCACTATGAGTACAATAATAACGTATAGCCAGGTGACGTGGCTCATGCTCATAACCCTACACTTTGGGAGGCTGAGGAAGAAGGATCACTTGCCCGGGCATTGGACACTGCAGTGAGCTATGACACCACTGCAGTTTGCCCAGGACAACAGAGCGAGACCCTTTCTCTGAATAAAAACGTAAGTAAATAAAATGATTTGGTCCTTACAAAAACAAGCAGGAATATTATTATCCCTGTGCAAAATCTCTCCAATAAAGGCAACATCAGTAATAAAGTTATATGATATCCCAGTGAAAGATTCATACAACAAATTGGGAAATGATTATGTCACCTCTTCACCTGTAAGTTAAGATCTTTAGTCAACTAAGACCCTAACAGAAGGATTAATGAGTTTTACAAAGTAGGATGTGGATTCTAACCGTCGTCTTCTGGCTACAGAAAGTACTCAATACTAGCTACTTGTTAACAGTGGTGCCAACTCTGGCAACCAGTAAGGCCAACTGTGTTGGAGTGTGTGTGTGTGTGTGTACAGACAAACATAGATGTGTGCATTTAATTCCCAGATTGTATCTAAAACACTCTGGTTCTTCTTAGAAAGATGTCTTTTTGTTTCAAAAGTCTTTTCTAGTGGCTTCTGCTTTCTCCAATCTGTGCCACTTATTCCTAGCTCCCTTCCTTTCTGCCTTCATTTCCCTAATCTGTGCACAATCTTACTCCTTCCTTGGCACATACACCCGTGGGCATTTCCCACGTTAAGTGGCTTCATTCAAATCCTTCACAAGCCTTCACGTGAGTCCACAAGCACTAAGTATTTGTGGGGATCATTTGACAGGAACAAAGAAAACAAAGTCAGAGGCCTAACATTATTGCCCAAATGTCAAATGATGGTTTCATAGGATCAAAATAGTATCTCAGCTGGGCATGGTGGCTCACACCTATAATCCTAGCGCTTTGGGAAGACAAAGTGGGAGGGTCACTTGAGGTCAGGGGTTCAAGAAGAGCCTGAGTAAAGCAGTGAGACCTCATCTCTACAAAAAAAAAAAAACTTAGCCAAGTGTAGTGGTGGACACCTGTAGTTACGAGGGAGGCTTAGGCGGGAGGATCGGTTGTGCCCAGGAGTTTGAGATTGCAGTGAATTATAATGACACCACCGTACTCTAACCAAGGAAACAGGATGTGAGCCTGTCTCCAAAAAGAAAAACAAAGGTATCTTGTGAAAAAAATACATAAAATAAGGTGATACATTTACCAAATACATAAGAAAGTTATATCATACTTCTGATGGTAATGGTCAAAAAAACATAGACCAGGATTTAAATTTTAGGCTTTGTTTCTGCTAGTTCGTGATCTTCCTAGGTTAGTCTTCACCTGTAACATGAGGATAACACCTATACAAAAAGGATATTACAAAGGCCATATGAGGACATGTAAAACACCAGAGCAACTGAGCGGGCACTCCACAAAAATCAGTTCCCTGCCTTCCATAAGCAAGTATCTGGAACTATCAAGAACATAAGAAGTACCCTCAAGCAACCATATTCCATCTTCTAATTCTCCACTGGAAAAGCTGATGCCTGTATACACATGATAAGAAAATAATTGCTCTACCAGGAACTTGGGACATGCGACTGTAGGTGATATCCTGTAACAAGAGGCAACTAAGTAGCATGCTCAGTTACTAACTAAAATTTAACAATACTCTATAGTACTTTTTTTTTAATAAGATACTTTATTTTTAGAGTAGTTTTATATTTACAGAGAGTTCAGAGGGTTCCCATATACCACCTCTCCTGCAATTTCCTAGTTTCCCCTGTTATGAAAATTATGGACTCCATTCATTATGTCTGACAAGCTAATATTGACCATTTTAATTAAGTGTAGACCAACCATAGTTCATGTTCACTCTTTGCGTTTTACATTCTATGGATTTTGACAAAGGGAAAATGAAATGTGTCCAACATTACAGTATGATACTGAATAGTTCCAATGTACTAAAATATCCCCCATGACTTTTACTTCCTAAAAAAGAGCAGTATTTTTACTTTTTATTAAGTAAAATAAATTTATCTCAAAAAAAGTTCAACAGTTTCAAAAAGTAAAAAGCTAAAAACAAAAATGCAGCATAGGCTTGGCACCTGTAGCTCAGTGGCTGGGGTGTCAACCACATACACCAGAGCTGGTGGGTTCAAGTCCAGCCCGGGCCTGCCGAACAACAATGACAATTACGACCCAAAACTAGCTGGGCGTTGTGGCGGGTGGCTGTAGTCCCAACTACTTAGGAGGCTGAGGCAAGAGAATCACTTAAGCCCAAGAGTTTGAGGTTGCTGTGAGCTGGAACGCCACATCACTCTACCCAGGGCACATAGTGAGACTCTGTCTCAAAAAAAAAAAAAAAATGCACCATAATTGCAGCTGATAGAAAACCGTAATTTGGTGTCTTTGCACCACTTTATTTTCCATTCATATGTTACCATGTGTCTAGGTGTCTGTGCTCTCATATTCTTCCTTTAGTCACTTTCATTTTAATTTACACAGACAAATGTCAATGAAAAAGTAAACAAAAGTCCTCAGAATTCTCACACATGCAGTACTGGTAAAGCCTCTCAATGGAGAACAGTTGTAGCTGTGTGGAATGTGAGACTATGTGTTAAGAGGTTTGTCTCATCTTCTACTGTAGTAAAAACCCAATTATTTGACTGTAGAAGAGCATGAAAGTGGAAGTGAATAAAATGGAGAAAGGATAAGGAGAGATGGTGCCCTGGACACTTTCTCAGTTTAAATTCCCACAAGTCTTCCAGAGCTTCCACCTGGTCCTACCTTAGACTCAGACCACAAATTCCCATTGTGTTTCCAATCCCCACCCCCGTAATCCCCACCCTATAAAGCAGTGTTTTCAACCTTCCTAATGCCGCGATCCCTTAATACAGTTCCTCATGTTGGGGTGACACCCAACCAAAAAATTATTTTCATTGCTACTTCATGAAGAAAACATAAATTTAAGGAGCTATCTAAATTTCTATCACCATTATATTTTCTTCATGAAGTAACAACGAAAATAATTTTATGGTTGGGGGTCACCACAACATGAGGAACTGTATTAAAGGGTCGTGGCATTAGGAAGGTTGAGAACCACTGCTATAAAGCAACATAGTGGAAAGACCACAGTTAAAAGGCAAGAGACTCTTTAACTCTTGTTCTCCCTACCTACCTAAGTCTTAATATACCAAGGACGTCCGATAATTAATTTTAGGAGAAGATTAGATTCTGGTTGCTCTGTTGGATATTTCTGGTAGATCGCTAAGGATTTAAAGAAAACTAAAAGCCTTCTTATATTTTTATTGTGAAAGATGATGAACTTTCCAAACTTTACGGCTCCACTAACAACTAAAACTTGAGCTCTTTTGTCCTTTTTTCTAAAAAATCACCATCTCTTCAACAAGGAAAAGGGTGCCCATTGCTATCTTTGCCATTCATTTAAAATAAAATGGAGCTTTGAAAGGAACACAGGCCGTTGCTAGGCTAGAAAAGAGAGGAGGAAAGGACATTTTAGCTTGAAAGGCCAATAACTTCTGAAGAGAGTGACAAAGTAATATGACAGCCAGTCCTTTTTAGAAAAAAAATAGATGTACCCTGTCCTCTGAAGCAAGTTATTCTAGCCTGTCACCCCATCCCAAAGTGTAAATGACGCTCCGCTTAACTCTCACCCCTCATTCTTTTATATCTTTCCATATGTCTACAAGTAAGCATACAATAAATGTTGGCTGTATTGAAATGAATGTCCTGGGCAGCGCCTGTGGCTCAGTGAGTAGGGCACCGGTTCCATATACCCAGGGTGGTGGATTCGAACCCAGCCCCAGCCAAACTGCAACAAAAAATGGCCAGGCATTGTGGCGGGCACCTATAGTCCCAGCTACTTGGGAGGCTGAGGCAAGTGAATCGCCCAAGCCCAGGAGTTAGAGGTTGCTGTAAGCAGTGTGACACCATAGCACCCTACAGAGGGTGATAAAGTGAGACTCTGTCTCTTAAAAAAAAAAAAAAGAAACGAATGTCCCACCTAGCAAACCTGTGTGTAAGCAAACCTGTGTGTAAGATCACCATAATGCCTAGAAACAATTTTGAAAAGGGAAAAAATTCACTATTCACAAGCTCTTGGTAACATATTTCACTTTGATTCTGAATGAAAACCAGGCATAAAACTCTATTCTCTGTAATAAGTTATATTACCCTAAAGCCAAAAGTTTATACTAGAAAGGGAAGAAGAACATAAAATACTATGATGCCATTGGTAAGATGTGTGGAAAATGACCAGAAAATACAATTACTGTTTTTCTTACGTAGTAATGTGGTTTCCATCTTTTGGAGACTCCTAAGACACAAAGATGCCGTTCATTCCTGAATCCTGAGGAACACTGCAGTGAGCAGACCAGGAAGCACTGGATTCGAGGGAAAGGAACAGATGGAGTGCGAGGAAGTAAGCAAATGGGCTTCGCTGCTTACAACCTTTGACACTAGAAAGCTTGCTCACTGCGGAGTCCTCCGCACTGGAACTGCAGGCCTGTTCGTTAAGGCTAATGAACCCTCTGTGGGGAGGCAGGAGGGACGGGCAGAGTGGGAAAAGGCCCAGGGCCACAACTCTGGAGACCGTGCTGTTGTCTCAATGCTACACAAGTAGCCCTGCAACACTGGGTAAGTCAATTAACCGCTGGGACTTGATTTGTCTCCTTACCTCCTAATTGCATAGGTGGGACCAGATCCCACCATTTTTTACCCGAACTTTCTACAAAACTTTCTCACTGTCCCCCAGCATGTCTGCTGCACAGAGGGAACTGTGGTCAGTGTATGCTCCGTGGTCTGTATTATGGAAACAACAATATACCACACATGTTTTTTCAAACAACACATGCTTTCTCGTCCTCACCCCATTCCTGTTAAGCAGCCCACACCAGATTCCACCTAGTGGAATCTACTTCACTAGGTGTTCTATAAGCCTGCTGACACTGATGTTTTGAGAATTGGCAAATCTAAGGTTCACCCTACAAAGCCCAGAAGCACCTTCAGACCAGAGGTGGAACCACATATCCCTCTGCGTCTGTCTGCCATCTGCCCCTGACCAGGGTGAGCAGGAGTCAAAAAAGCAGAATCCGGTGGGAAAAACCAAAGAAAGGCTGTGCCATGTTTCTCAATCCGTGTCTGACACTCTGGGTCCCACGTGGCTTTCTCCCCACCACGATGATATACCCAGAGGGCCATAGAAGGACAGAGGCTTGTATGGGAAAGTGGGAGATGGTCCAACTCCAGCTTTCTGAGAGCAATCTGTAATGACTTTGACATCATCTTCTCATATACTAAGCTTAACATTCTGCAGTCCAAAACATTATTTCATTTATAAATGTCACTAAAAACCTACTTTGCAGAGTAGAGCACACCTAAAAACAAACTCTCCATGGCAAAGAGAATTTCTCTCACATAAACCTTGTACTTGATCACAACACCCAGGAGAAGGCCCACGGACTGAGAGAAAGTGACTCAGCTATTTCATTAAACCCTAGAACTGACTTTTAATCTGAAGCAAGCGCCCAGCGTCCAGGAACCTCCTAAAATGCATACTGACTTAAATGATTCTCTATCTTCCAGAAAATAGAAGGGTTACTGCCTACCTTGTATATCAAAAGAATCTGTGACCCCAAAGAGGTGAACAATGTACTTGTCCTCTAGTGGTTGGAAAAATGCCACACAGTATGCAGCACATAATGTCATTTCAGTAAATGACGGACCAACATAACCATGGTCCCGTAAGTTTATAATGCAGATGAAAAAACCCTATCACCTAGCGATGCCATGGGCATTATAATGTCACGACAAACACATTACAGGTTTCTAGGGAGTGAGGCAGGGTCTATAAAAGTACAGCACATACAAACATGTACAGTACATATCACTGAACAATGATAATGAACGACTTCATTATTATAGTTTATGTAATACGGCTTATATATTTACTATTCTAAACTTTTCATTGTTATTTTAGAATGTACCCCTTCTACATATATTTTTAAAAGTTAACTATAAAACGGCCTCAGGCAGATCCTTCAAGAAGTTTTCCGAAGACGTCGTTACAAGAAATGACAGTCCCATACATGTCACTGGCCCTGAAGACCTTGCGCAGAATGTACTCCTTCTACATATATTTTTTTTCACTATTTCGATCACTTTATGTTTTTTCTTTTATTGTTAAATCATAGCTGTGTACTTTAGTGCAATCAAGGGGTACAATGTGCTGGTTTCATATACAATCTGAAATATTCTTATCAAACTGTTCAACATAGCCTTCATGGCATTTTCTTAGTTATTGTATGTAGACAATGGTATTCTGCATTCATTAAGTTTCACCTGTACCCATTCTAAGATGCACAGTAGGTGTGGCCCCACCCATTACCCTCCCGCCACCCTAACCTCCCCCCTCCCTTCCCCTTCATTGGCGCTTTCCCAATATTCTTGTGCTATAGTTAGGTTATAGCCTTCATGTGAAAGCTATCAATTAGGGCTGAGTACATTGGATACTTTTTCTTCCATTCCTGAGATACTTTGCTAAGAAGAATATGTTCCAGCTCCATCCATGTAAACAAGAAAGAGGTAAAGTCTCCTTCTTTCTTTAAGGCTGCATAATATTCCATGGTATACATGCACCACAATTTGGTAGTCCTTTCATGGGTCGATGGGCACTTGGGCTTCTTCATTGACTTAGCAATTGTAATTGGGCTGCAATAAACATTCTGGTACAGATGTCTTTGTTATATTGTGATTTTTGGTCTTCTGGGTATAAACCTAGTAAAGGAATTATAGGATCAAATGGCAGGCCTATTTTTAGGTCCCTAAATATTCTCCAAACATCCTTCCAGAAGGAACGTATTAGTGTGCATTCCCACCAGCAGTGTAGAAGTGTGCCCTTTCCTCCATATCCAAGCCAACATCTCTGGTTTGGGGATTTTGTTATGTGGGCTACTCTTACTGAGGTTAGGTGATATCTCAAAGTAGTTTTGATTTGCATTTCTCTGATGATTAAGGATGATAAGCTTTTTTTCATGTGTTTGTAGATCATGCGTCTGTCTTCTTTAGAGAAGTTTCTCTTCAAGTCATTTGCCCACCCTGAGATGGGATCACTTGTTCTTTTCTTGCTAACACGTTTGAGTTCTCTGTGGATTCTGGTTATTAAACCTTTATCGGAGGTATAACCTGCAAATATTTTCTCCCATTCTGAGGGCTGTCTGCTTGCTTTACTTACTATGTTCTTGGCTGTGCAGAAGCTTTTTAGTTTGATCAGGTCCCAGTACTGTATTTCTGATACTGCTTCAGTTGCCTAGGGAGTCCTCCTCATAAAATATTCACCCAGGCCGATTCCTTCAAGAGTTTTCCCTGCACTTTCTTCAAGTATTTTTATAGTTTCATGCCTTAAGTTTAAATCTTTTATCCAGTGCGAGTCTATTTTAGTTAATGATGAAAGGTGTAGGTCCAGTTTCAGTCTTTTACAGATCGCCAGCCAGTTCACCCAGCACCATTTGTTAAATAGGGAATCTTTTCCCCACTGAATGTTTTTAATTGGCTTGTCAAAGATCAAATAATGGTAAGTAGCTGGATCCATCTCTTGGTTCTCTATTCTGTTCCAGACATCTACTTCTCTGTTTTTGTGCCAGTACCATGCTGTTTTCATCACAATCAATTTATAGTACAGTCTCAGGTCTGGTAGCGTGATTCCTCCTGCTGTGTTTATATTGCTGAGTAATGTTTAAGCTCTTCGAGGTTTTTTTCTGATTCCATATAAAACGAAGTATTATTTTTTCAAGATCTTTAAAATATGACAATGGAGCTTTAATAGGAATTCCATTAAAATTATATATTGCTTTGGGTAGTACAGACATTTTAACAATGTTGATTCTTCCCAGCCATGATCATGGTGTGTTTTTCCATTTGTTAACATCTTCAGCTATTTCTTTTCTTAAAGTTTCATAGTTCTCTTTGTAGAGATCTTTCACGTCCTTTGGTATACTCCCAAATATTTCCTCTTCTTTGGCACTACTGTGAAAGGAATAGAGTCCCTGACTGTTTTTTCGGCTTGGTTATTGTTGGTATATTTAAAGGCTACAGATTTATGGGTGTTGATTTTGTAGCCTGAGACATAGCTGTATTCCTTGATCACTTCTAAAAGTTTTGTAGTAGAATCCCTAGTGTTTTCCAGATATACAATCATATTACTTGTGAAGAGTGAAAGTTTGATCTCCTCTGTCCTATGTGGATACCCTTGATTGCCTTTTCTTCCCTAATTGCAATGGCTAAAACTTCCATTACAATGTTAAAGAGCAATGGAGACAATGGGCAAACTTGCCTGGTTCAGATCTAAGTGGAAATGATTTCAATTTAACTCCATTCAGTACGATTTTGGCTGTGGGTTTCCTCTAGATGGCCTCTATAAGTTTAAGAAATGTCCCTTCTATACCAATTTTCTTAAGTGTTCTGATCATGAAGGGATGCTGGATATTATCAAAAGCTTTTTCTGTGTCCATTGATAGAATCATATGGTCTTTATTTTTTAGTTTGTTTATGTGCTGAATTACATTTATAGATTTACGTATATTGAACTAGCCTTGAGACCCTGGGATAAATCCACTTGGTCATGGTGTATAATTTTTTTGATGTGTTGTTAGATTCTATTCGTTAGGACCTTATTGAGTATTTCTGAATCAATATTCATTTGTGATATTGGTCTATAATTTTGTTTTCTTGTTGGGACTTTCCCTAGTTTGGGGATCAAGGTGATGTTTGCTTCGTACAATGTGTTGGGTAATATTCCTTCTTTTTCTATATTTTGGAAGAGGTTTAGTAATATAGGTACTAGTTTTTCTTTAATGGTTTGGTAGAATTCTGATGTAAAGCCTGGGCTTTTCTTTTTAGGGAGATTTTGTATAGTTAATGCTATTTCAGAACTTGATATAGGCCTGTTCAACATTTCCACTTCGTTCTGGCTAAGTCTTAATAGGTGGTGTACATTCAGGTACTGGTCAATTTCTTTCAGATTTTCATATTATTGAGATTAGAGTTTCTTGTAGTATTCATTAAGGATTTTTTGAATATCTGAGGGGTCTGTTGTTATTAAATCATTACTGTTTCTGATTGACGAAATTAGGGATATTACTCTTTTTTTGCTGGTTAGGTTGGCCAGAGGTTTGTCTATTTTATTGATCTTTTCAAAAAACCAACTTTTGGATGTATTGATCTGTTGCATAATTCTTTTGTTTTCAATTTCATTTAGTTCTGCTCTGATTTTGGCTATTTCTTTTCTTCTGCTAGGTTTGGGGTTGGAATGTTCTTCCTTCTCCAGTTGCTTGAGATGTCCCATTAAGTTATTAACTTCCTCTCTTTCTGTTCTCTTGAGAAAGGCTTGCAGTGCTATAACTTTCCCTCTTAGGACTGACTTTGCAGTATTCCAGAGGTTCTGGTAATTCGTGTCTTGATTGTTCTTTTGTTCCAAAAATTTGGTGATTTCCTTCTTAATCTCATCTATAACCCATCTATCCTTCAGCATAAGGTTGTTTAGCTTCCATGTTTTTGTATGGGTATGCAGGTTCCTGTTGTTATTGAGTTCAACTTTTATTCCATGATGGTCTGAGAAGTTGCAAGGAATAATTTCTATTCTTTTAATTTGCTGAGGTTAGATTTGTGGCCCAGGATGTGGTTGATTTTGGAGTATGTTCCATAGGCTGATGAGAAGAATGTGCATTCAGTTTTGTTGAGATGAAATGTTCTGTAGATGTCTGTTAAATCCATATGTTGAATAGTTAAGTTTATATCTTAAATTTCTTTGCTTAGCTTCTTTTTGGAGGATCTATCCAGCACTGCTTAAGGGGCGTTTACATCTCCAAGTACTATGGAACTGGAGGAAATCAAGTTGTTCATGTCTATTAGAGTTTCCCTTATAAACTGAGGTGCATTCTGGTTGGGTGCATAAATATTAATAATTGAAATCTCATCATATTGAGTATTACCTTTAACAAATATGAAGTGTCCATTCTGAGCCTACCTTATTTTGGTTGGTTTAAAGCCTATTGCATCTGCAAATAGGATTGCAATGCCTGCTTTATTCTGCTTTCCATTTGCCTGGAGTATAGATGACCATCCCTTCACCTTGAGTCTATGTATGTCTCTTAATGTAAGATGCAATTCTTGAATGCAGCAGATATCTGCCTTGTGTTTTTTTATCTAGTCAGCCAACCTGTGCCTCTTTAGAGAACAATTTAAAGCATTCACATTAATTGAGAATACTGACAAGCCTTTCGAGAGTCCGGTGGACATTTTTAATCCTTTTGAGACTGTGGAAGTTAGAATTAGATCAAAATTTTCTGGGTGGGTTTAGTTTTGTGGTGGAGGATTACGCTGGTCTTTATGGAGGATAGGTCTGAGAATATCCTGGAGAGCTGGTTTAGTTATGGAAAATTTCTTCAACATGTGAATGTCATTAAAGTATTTCATTTCTCCATCAGAAATGAAACTCAGTTTAGCTGGGTACAGGATCCTGCGTTGAAAGTTATTTTGTTTTAGGAGATTAAAAGTCAATGACCATCCTCTTCTAGCTTTAAAGCTTTTAGCAGAGAGCTCTGTAGTTATTCTAATATTCTTCCCCTTGTAGGTGATGGTTTTCTTTCATCTGGCTGCTTTCAGAATTTTCTCCTTCATATTAACTTTAGTGAAATTGATTATGATGTGTCTGGGGGATGTCCTATTTGGGTTGAGTCGTTCTGGAGTTCTGAAACTGCTATCTGTATTTTAGAATCTCTTGGCATGTCTGGAAAGTTCTCCTTCATAATATCATGGAGAAGAGACTCTGTGCCTTGTGAAGCCACTTCGTCACTTTCGGGGATCCCTATAAGAAGAATATTGGTTTTCTTCGAATCATCCCAGAGCTCTCTGAGAGAGTGATCTGTTTTTGCCCTCCATTTCTCTTCCTCTTTGAGAGTTTGGAAGTGTTCAAAAGCTTTGTCTTCAATGTCGGAAATCCTTTCTTCTGCTTGCTCCACTCTGTTACTGAGGGATTCTACTGTGTTTTTCAGGTCTTTGTGGGATGCAACTTCTTGACTCAATGTGTCAAAATGTTTTGTCATTTGGTCTTTGAAGTCGTTGAATTCTTGCGATATCTTTTGGGTTACTGCTTGGAATTCTAATTCGATCTTATTTGCTATCCAGATTCTGAATTCAGTTTCTGACATCTCAGCTATTTGTTTATGCATGGGATCTTGTGCTGTTTCTGCCCCATTTATCCTTGGAGGAATTCATCTACTCTGATTATTCATATTGCCAGAGTTTTTCTGTTGATTTCGCCTCATGATTGTTTTTCACCCTTGCCTCTGGCCATCCTCAGAGTTGGGGAGGTGTCTCTCCAAGATTAGACCCCAGCAGGATCACTCTTTTGTTACTGGATCTTTGTAGGGAGTGACCCTGTGTAGTTTCTCTGGGGCTGCCCCAGCCAGGGAGTTCTGGTTGTGGAAGCAGCTCCCAAGTGACACACCCGGATCCAGCAACAGGGTGGAGGGTGGTGCACATGGTTCTGGGAGTGCGTGGTGCCCAGTGACTTTGGCACAGAGAGCCCAAGGCTCCAGCTGTCTCTGGCTAGGAGAAGGGCTCCATGCAGAGTCAGGAAGGGCTATGGAAGGCATGGGGCTACCAGAGTCCCTGGACAGACGATCAGGCCGGTGTGGAGGCAGGGAAGGTTCAGAACGGAGGGTGCTTTGTTGTGCGGCTCCTGCAGTTCCTGGTCAGGGCGCGTGGAGGCCCGGCAAGGGAGAGTCGTGGGTCGGGGGTCACAGCACAGGTCATACAGAGGTCTGGGCGGGCGCCCATCGAGGTCACAGCATAGCTCTTATGAGGTCCGGGTGGGCGCTGATTGCAGTCGCGGCGCAGCTCTTACGGAGGTCCTGACAGTGCCTCAATCAGAAGTTGGCATCATTTTGGACATGAATCTCATCGAA
Source organism: Nycticebus coucang (assembly GCF_027406575.1). Taxonomy (NCBI): domain Eukaryota; kingdom Metazoa; phylum Chordata; class Mammalia; order Primates; family Lorisidae; genus Nycticebus; species Nycticebus coucang. The sequence continues at coordinate 60,404,255 of NC_069790.1, forward strand.
ACGGATGGCCGGACCACAGCCCGGGCAAGAGGAGGTGGCCCAGGGCTTGTGGGTGCGGGGAAGGGGAGTGGAGAGCGAGGCGGCCGGGAGGCAGTGGACTGTTGCGCGGCGGCGGCACACAGGTCCGCAGGCTCTGCGGTCACGAAGGGCTGGGTCTCCACAAAGCCTCGGGCGCACTCCCTGGCTGGTCCCCCAGATGTGGCTTTGTCTCTGCAATCTCGACGGCCCGGGATCCCTCCTCTTCTACATGTATTTTTAAAAGTTAACTGTAAAACGGCCTCCGGCAGGTCCTTTAGGAAGTTTTCTGAAGACGTTGTTACAGGAAACGACAACCCGATTCATGTCATTGGCCCCTGAAGACCTTCCACAGGGACGAGATGTAGAGGTGGAAGTCAGTGATATCGATGACCTTGATCTTGTGTAGCCCCAGGTTACTGTGTGTTAGTTTTTAACAAAATTTTTTTAATTGAAAAAATTACATAGAACAAAGTTTATAGAATAAGGATAGAAAGAAAGAAAATAATTCTGTACAGCTATAAACGGTTTTAAGCTAAGGACTATTACAAAAGAGTCAAATGTTTTAAAAAATTGAAAAGTTTATGAAGTTAAAAAGTTATAGTAAGTTACGGGTAACTTATTGCTGGAAAAAAATATCATAAGTTCCAGGTAGCCTACACGTTTAGTGTTTTAAAAGTCTGCAGTAGAGCACACTAATGTCCTAGGCCTTCACGTGCGCTCACCACTCAGACTCACCCAGAGGAACTTCCACTTTTGTAAGCTCCATTCATGGTGAGTGTCCTGTATCTTTTGTACTATATTTTTACTCTATCTTTTCTATGTTTAGGTATGTTTAGATACACAAATACTTACCATTGTGTTACAGTTGCCCACAGTACTTAGCACAGTAACAAACCATACAGGTGTGTGGCCTAGGACAAAAAGGCTGTCCCACTCAGCCTAGATGTGCAGTAGGCTACTCCAGGTAGGCTGTGTATGTGCACTCGGCAATATGCTCACTATGATAAAACAGCCGAGTGATGCTTTTCTCAGAATGTGTACACAGACACACACATACACGCACACAGTATTGCCCTCTGTGCCTTGGTAGGAGGGGTAAGAGAAGCAGGGGGAGAAGGTGAGAAAAGCAAGAATTACCAGCGGAAGTAGGGCTCTGCACCTGTAGCACAGCGGTTAGAGCTCCAGACACATACACCAGAGCTGGCAGGTTCAAACCTGGCCTGGGCCTGCCAAACAACAACGAAAACTACAAAAAATAGCCAGGCGTTGTGGTGGGCATCTGTAGTCCCGGCTACTTGGAAGGCTGAGGCAGGAGAATTGCTTAAGCCTAAGAGTTGGAGGTTGCTGTGAGCTGTGATGCCACAGTACTCTACTGAGGGTGACATAGTAAGACTGTGTCTCAAAAAAAAAAAAAAAAAGGGAAGTACTTGCAGAATAACAGGACCACTTCATATTAACCCTGCAACATTAAAAGTTAACAGCACACTTTGGCTCTCACCATTCATTCTCAGGCTCTCTGCCATCTACTGCTCCTATCAAGGGCAAGCATAAACATCTTTGTTTCAGCTTCCTTCTAGCCATTATCTCTTCTCTCCTGCTGGTCTTCCTCTCTTTGTACTGGATCCTTCCCTGCAAACACCCCAGCATCATCTTGACACGTTCTCCATTGACATCAATTCTTCCATCCCCATCTGCCACCCTCAGCAACGCTTAACAACCAATTCTCAGGGCTCTACCTAGATATGCCAATCCTGGCAAATTCGTCTGGTCATCATCTGCTTTGTCCACAATGGACTTAATCTAACATCCATCACTTTCATTCTCTCTAGTCAATTTCTGTCTCTCAAAAACACAGTTGTATGACAAATTAGACGACTCCTCTGATGCCTTCATCCCCTTCCCTTCCAGTCTTGTCCCCTATAGCCCTCATTAGTCACCTCAAAAACATAGTTGTATGACAAATTAGACGACTCCTCTGATGCCTTCATCCCCTTCCCTTCTAGTCTTGTCCCCTACAGCCCTCATTAGTCACCTGAAGCTTCCTCCTCCTCTTCTCACTCATGTCTAACCACTGGGCTGTGTCCTGAGCCCACTCTTCTGGCTACACACACTGATAGATTATCGTATCCACTTCTGTGATTTTAAAGACCATCTATTCAGGGGTAAGTCTCTGCTTTTTCCTACTAGCCTCAATACCTCCTTAAGTACTAGCCTCATGCATCTGGCTGCCAACTAGACAGCTTGAATCAGTCACTAACAGGTGTCCCACAGAATCTTTGATTTCCCTTAGATCTGGCCCCAGACCTGCTGTTATTCCCACATTACATCACATTTCAGTAAGAGCTAAACAAATGAAACCTACAAGTTGGCCCTGATTCCTCTTTTCTCTTATCCCCTGGATCAAAACCCAGCAGTAAGTTCCACTAGTAATGCCATCAAAAGATAGTCAGCTGCCATTTACATTTTCCCCATTTTCATGCTATCATCCTCACTTAAACTACCAACACCTTTCTTCCAGCCTAGTAATAACCCAAATGCAAAGTAGTCTATTAAAACGTACGTTGCAAACAAAATACCAAACATACAAAACATCTTGCTTCTTCCCAATTACTTCAATGCCTTCCCATTGCTCTTGTACTGAAATTGCAGCTTTCTACACACAAGGCCATACTTTACCTGACCACCCTGCATCTCAATCTCTATACTTCAGTTTCCAGCCTCACTTGCTTCTTACTAATCTTCAATCAAGTCAATCTGTATGCATGACATCTTGCATTGTTTTAAAAAACTAAATTTATTGGGGGAAGGAGCAAGATGGCGGCTGAGTAACAGCTTCCTTGCAACTGGGCACGGTGAGACTGGAGAGAGAAGACTCCAGGCATCTGTGGCTGGTAGGATCTGCCCAGAAACATCCCTTTGGGGACACAGAGAGTCAGTGAGAGACTTCTGGACCCCATGAGGAGGACAAAAGCAGTGGAAAATGGGCAAGTGGTTACGTGTGTTCGTTCAGTCTAATCCCACCGGCAGCTGTAAGTACAGCAGCAGTGAGACTGCAAACTGGAAAGGCCTTACCTGTGAGCTGTTTTGTTTTGCTTCGTTTTGTTTTTTGGACTTGGCACTCAATTGAACTACCTTGGGAGAACTTGGGCAAGAGTGTGGAGGACTTTAAGCATTGTCTAGGGCCCCAGACTGAGCTGCTGAGCCTACGGAGCTAATACTGTTCGGCTATGGGCCACATGGAGCCACTGTGAGAGAACTGCCCTGACAAGCTCCGCTCTCAGGGTCACACAGCAAGGATCGGGTTGGAGTGAGTAATCTAGTGACTGAGCAGCCTAAAGGCGGGGACTGAGACACCTTATAGCCCTGGTCCTCAGGGGCACAGAGTGAGACCGGTTTTGGCACACTGGGTAAGTGGACAGCCACTTCAAGAGTGATCCCAGCAACAAGCACTTTCCTAGGAAAGTTTGTTTAAACAAGGTTAGCAGTTTAAAATGCCTTTTAAGCGGGCTAAGAGAGATTTAGGTTCTCCACTCTGCGGGGTTTGAGAATTCAGCAGAGGTCTCCAATCTCCATCTTGTACAGGCATATCAGCACTGTGATTAACATCTCATACCCCAGAAGATCACCTGTTGCCCAGACAATACTCAGCAAGAGATATATACTGCTTTGTTTTTGTTTTTCTTTTTAATTTCAACATTTTCCCTCTAGATTTTTCCTTCTTTTTTCTTTCTTTTCTTTCTTCATTTTTCTAGTTTAGATATAATTTTCCATTGTTGCCTTCTTTAACAATTAGAACTTCATTCTTCTAGGGTTTCCACCCCTATTATTTACTTTTTTCCCCCAATTTTATCCTGTAAAGTTTTTTGTTAGCTTATTTTGATTGATTTATAGCATTTTTGTCTTTCCACTTTACTTGGTGGAGGTGGGTTACTATGTCTGAACAAGCTGGCAAAGAGCTGTTGACCTCAAGGGAACCACCCAACCCAGCACCCCCAGAGGTTGGGGGTCTTGAAGGTTGAGTCAAACTACACTACTGTATACCTATATTGCTCCTGTCTCCCACTATCAGTGCCTCTCTTCTTTTTGTAAATATTCCTTTTTACTCACCCCATTTCTTTTCACTTTTTTCTTTTCTTTTCTTTCTTTCTTCTTTTTTTTTTTTTTAAATCTTTTTTCCCTTTTTGCTCTTCAATCTTCTCATCCTTCTGGTCCTGTACCAAAAGGACTCATCAAAACCCTAGGCCAGAGACACAGTAACTCAAGAGCAAGAGGAAATCAAAGGAAAATTAGGGCAAGAAAACAGATTAAAGAAAACACTCATGAGGAAGAATCAGCCGAAAAATCTTGGCCACATGAAAAACCAGTCCAGAGCAACCCCTCCAAGGAACCATGAGGTAGCTACTACAGAGGATTCTACCTATAAAGAAATGTTAGAAATGACAGAAAGAGAATTTACAATACAGATGATGAAAACAATGAAGGAAATGATGGAAACAGTGAAGGAAACTGCTAATAAAGTGGAAAATAACCAAAAGGTAATCCAAAAACAGAATCAAATAAGAGATGAACAATATGAAGAATATGGTAAGGATATAGCAGAGTTGAAGGAACTGAAGCGGTCAATTAGGGAACTTAAAGATGAAATAGAACGTATCGACGACAGATTAGACCATGCAGTAGAAAGAATCTCAGAGGTAGAGGACAAAGCTCTTGAGATAACTCAGATAGTTAAAGAGGCAGAAAAGAAAAGAGAGAAAGGAGAACACTGATTGACAAAATTATGGGACGTTATGAAGCATTCAAACATATAAATTATAGGTATCCCAGAAGGGAAAGAAGAATGCCCCAGGGGAATGGAAGCCATACTAGAGAAAATCATAAATGAAAATTTCCATAATATCACCAAAGATTCTGACACACTCCTTTCAGAGGGATATTGGAATCCAGGTCGCCTCAACTCTAACCGAGCTTCCCCAAACACATTGTGATAAACCTCTCCAAAATCAAGACAAAAGACTCTGCAAACTGCCAGGAGTAAGCACCAGTTGACCTATAGGGGCAAATATATCAGGACTGCAGATGTCTCTAATGAAACTTGTCAAGCAAGAAGACAATGGTCATCTACATTTTATCTACTTAAACAGAACAATTCCCAGCCCAGAATTCTATATCCTGCTAAGCTAAGCTTTAAAATTGACAAAGAAATCAAATAATTTACTGCTATGCAAACACTGAGGAAATTCACCACAAGACCAGCTCAACAGGAAATACTTCAACCTGTTCTGCACATTGACCATCACAATGGATCAATAGCAAAGTAAGAACTCAGAAATTAAAGGACAGAACCTAATTTCCACAATGATACAAAAGATAAAACTAAGCAATGGATTCTCACAAAGTAAGATGAATAGAAGACTACCACATTTATCAATTATCTCAATAAGTGTTAATGGTTTAAATCCCCTACAGAAGAGATATAGATTGGCTGACTGAATTAAAAACCATAAGCCATCGATTTGCTGACTGCAAGAAACACACCCAGCTTCAAAAGACAAATTAGAACTCCGAGTTAAGAGTTGGAAGACAATTTTTCAGGCAAATGGAATTCAGAAGAAAAGAGGGGCTGCAATCTTATTTTCAAATACATGTGGATTTAAAGCAACAAAGTCAAAAAGGACAAAGATGGTCACTTTATATTGGTCAAGGTAAAAATACAACAAGAAGACGTTTCAATTCTAAATATCTATGCACCCAATTTAAATGCTCCCAGATTCTTTTTTTTTTTATTGTTGGGGATTCATTGAGGGTACAATAAGCCAGGTTACACTGATTGCAATTGTTAGGTAAAGTCCCTCTTGCAATCATGTCTTGCCCCCATAAAGTGTGACACACACCAAGGCCCCACCCCCATCCCTCTGTCCCTCTTTCTGCTTCCCCCGCCCTGCTCCCAGATTCTTAAAACAGAACTTACTCAGTCTGAGCAATATGATATCCTATAACATCATAATAACAGGGGACTTTCACACTCCTCCTACTGCCCTGGATGGATGCTCTAAACAGAAATTAAGCAAAGATACAAGGGACTTAAATGAGACACTAGAACATCTGTGTCTGATGGACACACATGGAACACTCCATCACAAAGATAAAGAATATACATTCTTCTCATCACCCCATGGAACATTCTCCAAAATTGATCATATCCTAGGACAAAAAAACAAACCTGAACAGAATCAAAAGAATTGAAATTTTACCTTGTACCTTCTCAGACCACAAGGTACTAAAGGTTGAACCCAACTCCAACAAAAATGTTCAACCCCACACAAAGGAATGGAAATTAAACAACCTTCTGTTGAATGACAGTTGGGTGCAGGACAAAATAAAACAGGAAATCATTAACTTCCTTGAATATAACAACAATGAAGACACAAGCTACCAAAATCTGTGGGATACTGCAAAAGCAGTTTTGAGAGGAAAATTCATCGCTTTAGATGCCTACATTTGAAAAACAGAAAGAGAGCACATCGACAAACTCACAAACCATATTATGGAAGTGGAAAAAGAAGAAAAATCTAAGCCTAAACTCAGGAGAAGAAATATCCAAAATTAAATCAGAGATCAATGAAATTGAAAACAAAAGAATCAGTCAGAAAATTAATGAAACAAGAAGTTGGTTTTTTGAAAAAAAAAAAAATAATAATAATAAAATAAAATAGATAAACCTTTGGCCAGACTAACCAGAGATAGAAAAGAAAAATCTCTTGTAACCTTAATCAGAAATGTTCAAGGGGAAATAACAACTGATGCCACAGAGATACAAGACATCATCTCTGAATACTACCAGAAACTCTATGTCCAAAAATTGACAATGTGAAGGAAATGGATCAACATTTGGAATCACACCCTTTCCCTAGATGTAGCCACAAAGAAATAGAGCTCCTGAACAGACCAATTTCAAGCACTGAGATCAAAGAATTACAACAAAAAAAGCTTCCAACCAGAAATTGCCCTGGTCCAGATGGCTTCACACCAGAATTCTATCAAACCTTCAAGGAAGAGCTTATTACCATACTGCAGAAGTTATTCCAAAAAATTGAGGAGGAAGGGATCTTCCCCAATACATTCTACGAAGCAAACATCACCCTGATACCAAAACCAGGAAAAGACCCAACTAAAAAGGAGAATTTCAGACCAATTTCACTACTGAATATAGATGCAAAAATTCTGAACAAAATCCTAGCCAATAGATTATACCTTATCATCAAAAAAGTTAAACATCATGATCAAGTAGGTTTCATTGCAGGAATGCAACACTGGTTTAACATACGTGGGTCCATAAACGTTATTCATCATATTAACAGAAGCAAAAACAAAGACCATATGATCCTCTCAATAGATGCAGAAAAAGCATTTGATAAAATCCAGCATCCTTTTCTAATTAGAACACTGAAGAATATAGGCGTAGGTGGCACATTTCTTAGACTGATTGAAGCTATCTATGACAAACCCACAGCTAATATTTTACTGAATGGAGTAAAACTGAAAGCTTTTCCTTTCAGAACTGGAACCAGACAAGGTTGTCCTCTGTCACCATCACTATTCAATATAGTGTTGGAAGTTCTAGTCAATACAATTTTCAAACTCTCCCTCTTTGCTGACGACATGATCTTATACTTAGAGAACCCCAAAGATTCAACCACAAGACTCCTGGAAGTCATCAAAAAATACAGTAATGTCTCAGGATATACAATCAATGTCTACAATGTCAGTAACCTTTGTATATGCCAATAACAGCCAAGATGAGAAGCTAATTAAGGACACAACTCCCTTCACCTTAGTTTCAAAGAAAATGAAATACCTAGAAATATACATAACAGAAGAGGTGAAGGACCGCTATAAAGAAAATTATGAAACCCTAAAAAAGTAAACAGCAGAGGATATTAACAAATGGAAGAACATACCATGCTCATAGCTGGGAAGAATAAACACGGTTAAAATGTCTATACTTCCCAAAGCAATCTACCAATTCAATGCTATCCCTATTAAAATACCAACAGCATACTTTCAAGACTTGGAAAAAATGATTCTGCATTTTGTATGGAACCAGAAAAAAATATGTATAGCTAAGGTTGTACTTAGTAATAAAAACAAAGCCGGGGGCATCAGTATACCAGATTTTAAGCTGTACTATAAAGCCAGAGTGGTCAAGACAGCATGGTAATGGCACAAAAATAGAGATATAGACATTTGGAATAGAATAGAAAACCAGGAAATGAAATTAACATCTTACAACCACCTAATCTTCGAAAAACCAAACAAGAACATACCTTGGGGGAAAGACTCCCTGTTCAATACATAGTGCTGGGAAAATTGGATATCCACATGTAAAAGAGTGAAACTGGACCCGCACCTTTCTCCATTCACAAAAATTGATTCAATATGGATAAAAGACCTAAATTTAAGGCATGAAATGGTAAAAATCCTCAAAGAAAGCACAGGAAAAACACTGGAAGATATTGGCCTGGGGAAAGGATTCATGAAGAATAAGGCCATGGCAATTGCAACAACAACAAAAATAAATGAGACTTAATTAATCTGAAAAGCTTCTGTACAGCTAAGGAGACAACAATCAAAGCAAATAGACAACCTACACAATGGGAAAGGATATTTGCATATTTTGAATCAGACAAAAGCTTGATAACTAGAATCTATAGATAACTCAAATTAATCCTCATGAAAAAAGCCAAAAACCCCATATGTCAATGGGCAAGACACATGAATAGAACCTTCTCTAAAGAAGTCAGATGAATCTCTAACAGACCTATGAACAAATGCTCATCATCCCTAATTATTAGAGAAATGCAAATCAATATCACTCTGAGATACCATCTAACCCCAGCGAGAATGGCCCACATCACAAAATCTAAAAGCTGCAGATGCTGGCATGGATGTGGAGAGAAGGGAACACTTTTACACTGCTGGTGCGACTGCAAACTAATACAATCTTTTTGGAAGGAAGTATGGAGAACCCTCAAAGAACTCCAGCTAGACCTCCCATTTGATCCTGTAATCCCATTACTGGGCAGGTCTGGGGAAGGTTCCTCCCATGAGACTCCAAAACTTTACCAGATGGTGAAGCCAGTTTGAGAAGTTTCTATGGACATATCGTAGTCATGGAACTAGTCCCACCTGGTTCAACTCTGTCACTAGCAAAATGATGAGTTGTTTTTCAGCTGGAAGCAAACCCTCAGGTTCTAAGTCACAAATATGCACAGACAGGGGCTCACTGTGTTGCCCAGGCTGGATTCAAACTTCTGGTCCCAAGCAATTCTTACCTCAGCCTCCTGAAGTACTGGGATTACAGTACTTCTGTCACAGTTCTGTCACCACTGAGCGCCATGGCATGCACCTATAGTTGCAGCTACTCAGGAGACTGAAGTGAGAATATCACTTGAGCCTAGGAGTTTGAGTCCAGCATGAGCAACACAGCAAGAACCCATCTCTTAAAGAAAAAAAGAAGGGGAAATATGAAGGGAGAATCTGTCAATTTTGCCTTTGACACTAGAAAAAGAAGGGTCATTGGAGCTAGATCTTAAGCAGAAAGTAGACCACAAACTCCAAGCTTTAGAAGTACAGTTAAAGAACTGGACATCACCAAGGATAATCTGACACAAAAATTTGGACATCCTAGTAAGACTCTGGCGATCCAAGCAGCCTGAGATGAGATGCGGACAGCAGTTCTGGCTCTCAAGTTCATTCCAATGGAATTGAATGTTTTATACAGCTATACCATTCAAGTATTTAACTATTTGCACACTTATGTGCTTGAAAAGCTGCAGACCTGGTGAGAGGTCTTCCCACCTTAGCCTCTTGCTTAGTCAAGAACAAGCACATTAGAGTTGTGTGGAAGTCTGTCCAGGGGGAGTGTGGGCTGCAAGGAGGTATCATAGCACTCTGTACCTTCTTCATTGCACGTGGGAACAAGGCAGGGCACTCTGCTGCTAAAGTATACAGATGTACATCAGGGACATCGTGTTCCTGATGACTGACATGGTGAGGAACCCGGCTTCACAGCATGGCTTGCTGAGGGCTGTTCAGATCACCGAAAAGGGGAAAGCAGTGAGAACCCCTGAAGAGCAAAAGTCATCCCTGAAAGAGTTGACATCTGTCACCCTACAAACTACCCAGGGATTTCAACTTCTAGTCATTTATCACGTGAGGTGATGTTAAAGAAATTATGACAATTTGATATAATAGATAATTTCTGTATCACCATGTAAAAAATGAAGAAGCTCTTTGTGTCATGATATGAAGTTATCACCAAGATGTATTGTTGCTTTAAATATTTACTTCCAAGATGTATTTGTAAGTGGAAAAGGGGGCAAAAAACAAATATGTATATGGTGCATATTAGTTTATATATCCATAAACAACTTCTACAGAGATACATAAGAAAGTCATATTAGTCATCATAGGAAAGAAAACTAAGAGGCCACAGGGCAGATATAAGAGAAAGTCTTTTCACTGTTAGTTCATTTTGCACATTTTGAATTTTGAACCATGTGAATGTATTACCTAGTATAAAACAAATAAGCAATAAAAAACACCTAAAAAAAAAAGAAAAAGAAAAAAAGACAACTTCTTGCTTTAGTTTTTTCTCATGGCACCTTTGTCTTATGGCAAACAAATCTTACTTTGTAAACCTGTATCTTACTCTTGCTTTGTAAACATATCTTTCTCTTCCTCAATAAACTTTAAAAAAGAAAAAAAAAATCCTTTTATCATAAGGACACTTGTACTAGACTGTTTATTGCAGCTCAATTTACAATCGCCTAAATGTGGAAACAGCCTAAATGCCCACCAACCCAGGAATAGATTAACAAGCTGTGGTATATGTACACCATGGAATACTATTCAGCCATTTAAAAAAATGGAGACTTTACAGCCTTTGTATTATCCTGGATGGAAATGGAACACATTATTCTTAGTAAAGCATCCCAAGAATGGAGAAGCATGAATCCTATGTACTCAATTCTGATATGAGGAAAATCAGTGACAATTTATGACATGGTGGGGGTGGGGGAAGGGGGGAGCAGAGAGAGGGAAGGAGGGAGGGGGGTGGGGTCTCGGTGTGTGATACACCTTGTAGGGGCAAGGCACGACTGTAAAAGGGACTTTACCTAACAAATGCAATCAGTGTAACCTGGTTTCTTGTACCCTCAATGAATACCCAACAATAAAAATAATATATTCTGTATTTACAAAAAAAAACAAAACTGAATTTATGTGACAATCATAGCTTTGTTCTCAGAGAACACCTGAGAACAATAAGTATCGTTGATTAATATGTCTTTCAAAGTAATTTCTAGGTAGACATATTAAATTACATATGCTGAACTAGAGATACTCGGCATTATACAATTTCCTCTAATTGTTTCCATCTTATTCTCAGGCCATTTACTTGTAAAAATTCTCATAATAAAGCTTCAGAAAGACAGTGACCTTTTGACCATGAAACTATATGAAGACAAACACCAAGAGATTGGTGACAGATTTCATCACCACCAACGAGTCTGTTAGTCACTGTCAGAACAGTTTCCTCACAAGGCAATTGGGTAAATTGGTTTTAAAATGTTAAGATCATTAGCACTGTTATGTAATATGTACCCAAAGCTTCCATCCTTAAAGAAATCTGAAAAGTAAGTCAATTTATAAAAGGTGTGCAGGTTTTCTTTATTTTCATAACAAAACCAAATTTAACCAAAATGGTTGAGTCTACTTTTAAGCCCTTCTTGAAAACTCTTACCAGCTTCCTTGCCAGGGGGTTACCAGCTTCATTAAGGGCTACTTAACCTTATATATTTTTGAAGCCATACTTCAATGATTGACAAAACTTCTATACTACTCAGACTGGTTGGTACTTTATCCAACAATAAATCAAGACCAATGCCATGCTGTCTTATCCAGACTACACTCTACTCACATCAATCAAACACAGAATCACAACACCAACTCCACTGCATTGTCTAACTGTGATATTAAGGTTCATTTTCATTTTCTAACTAGAAACAAGGTCTTGAAGGCAGAAACTAAGCCTCATAATTCTTGTTGTGCACCTAAATGAGTGGTTTCATCTTTGAAAACACATTAAAATCCCTGGGAAACCTAAAAATCAGATCTCTGTACCTCAGCCTCAAAGATTCTGATTCAGCACAGCTGGGTTATGCATTTATAAATGCTCCCAATGTTCCCCCAAGGGACTCTGATGTGCAGATATGTTCTACAGTCACAAACCAGTGCCTGTGCGTGGTGTTCGCATTACAACCACTGTTTGACTGATGGCATCACAAACTGTAGAAATGAGGCTTGTTTCCACTATCAATCAACTATTAGTTGGAAGTCTCCCATCTTCATAGAACATGAACGAGATTTAAACAGAATGAGCCCAGGAGACGACAGGAGGCAGAGCTGAAGCCACACTCAGACCTCGTGATTCTGACTCCCCAACCTCAGACAGAAGACCAGGGCTAAGGGAGTCAAGGGCTAAGTGGTGACAATAGTGGGTGACAAGGTGAGGGCTGGGGTCAGGTGTGTAGAGGGCTGCTAGTATGAGAAGAGACCATGCAGACACCACTGGAGTCCTGGAAACATCCTTCAAAGCCATGCCCATGTGACCCTTCTCAGCTCCACGGGGCCACTCCTGGCACAGTAACCCACAACACTGAGCGACTTCCTCAGAAAGACCTTCTTTAAAGCTTTTTATATAAGCTCCTCTGCATGCCCTACGTTCTTAGGCTGAATCATTTTTTATGAAACCTGATCTCCGGTTTGTGTTTAAGCTAATGCAGGGCAAAGTACGTCCCACACTGCATACCACTTTCAAACATACGGGTGTAGTTTATCTTCAGTGATGCTTCACAATTTAGCAATATACTAATTCTTTTCATCCTGAGCAATATTTTAAAAATACAAACTTATTCAAGGGATTTTCAGGTTATTTTTCTTTTAAACATGCTTATCTTCTTTAACTGTCAGGTTATTTTGCTGTGTATATAAAGTAGCTTTAAAAAAAAAAAATGAAAATGGCCATTTCTAATGCAAATTCCTTGCTGAAGTTGATGAGTTACCGAGGAACCCCAGGTCTTTGAGTTAATTCTAAGTATTCCATTTTATGGTCAGCTTTGTGCAGACACTATTAATTCGACTTCTGGTTTTACATAACATGAGGATACAGGACACGGGAAAACTGCATCGATCAGCTCAGTGCCCAGTAACAAGTGTTCTCATTAGGTTCTCTCATGTGTAACCTTCCCCTGGTCCACTGCATCAGTGGGGAGTGTGGCGAGCAGCCAGGGAGCAGGGACGAAGGTGACTGTCAGGAAGGAGCACGGGGTCAATGGAATCAGACCGGGAACTGCAGGGCCTCAGGGATCTGAACTCAGATCAGCCCATCCTTCATTCAGCAGACAAGTGGGTGGGAAACTCAGCCAGACACTGCTGTCACTAGCAAGACTCATGCTGCAGAGCCAGACAGACAGGATAGAGAGATATGGAGAATGCAGTAGTATTAGATTATAATAGCTTTAAGAATAGTGACCTAACTTAATGGGGAAAAAAAACACAAAATGAATAAAGAATTCAATGAGAAGCTAAAGAGATTAGTAGAAGGAAATTAAGTGCCTCCTGATTCAGAGGAATGCAGATTCAAGTGACATGAAAGAATTACTTAAGAGCAGAGACTTAGAAGCCTCCAGTTGTCACACCTACTATACAGAATGGTGCCAGGTGTCCTTAACTGGATGTGGGGGGCGGGGATGCTGCTGGCCCCATGTTGTGGTCCTCCACCAGGACCCAGATCTCCCGACTCAATGTAACAAGGCCACTCCTCCTGAGATACAAACTCTAAATCACTCTGGGTGACAAGGACTTGGGAATGTTTAGTTTAAATGGAGACACAATGATTTTACATCAAACCTACGGTATTAAAACCTTTGGAGGTGCACAGCACCTATGGCTCAATGGGTAGGATGCAGGCCCTATATATCAAGGGTGGTGTGTTCAAACCCAGCCCCAGCCAAACTGCAACAAAAAAATAGCCAGGCGTTGTGGTGGGCACCTATAGTCCCAGCTACTCGGGAGGCTGAGGCAAGAGAATCGCCTAAGCCCAGGAGTTGGAGGTTGCTGTGAGCTGTGTGATGCCACGGCACTCTACCATGAGCGATAAAGTGAGATTCTGTCTCTACAGAAAAAAAAAAAAAAACCTTTGGAGTTAAGTTTAAGGTTCAATATGTGATCGCTTGGACAGGGTTCAATATTTAGTTAATTAAGCATGTTTAAGATAGTTAAGACAGGGTGGCGCCTGTGGCTCAAGGAGTAGGGTGCCGGTCCCATATGCCAGAGGTGGTGGGTTCAAACCCAGCCCCGGCCAAAAACCAAAAAAAAAAAAAGATAGTTAAGACAGTTTGATATATCAATCAACTACTCTTGTAATTTCAATTTATTTTAAATGTGTGATTTTAAGTTGAAAGGTAGATGCGAATTTTACTAGATTTCCACCAGCACTGGAATGCTTAAGATGAACTACATTCATAAATTTTGTTTTATTAGGTTTATAAGAATAGTTCATGCATATGGAGAAGTTCTAGCTGTTAGATCAAGGCATTTGAATGCTTAAAAGGAACCAAATACATTCAATTTATAAATGCAGTTTAAAAGTGTTTATGGGAATTAAATTAACTAGGTCAGTAATTGGAACTGATTAAGGCTATTTAGTTTGTGTTCCTCTAAACCAGTGGTTCTCAACCTTCCTAACGTCGCAACCCTTTAATACAATTCCTCATGTTGTGGTGACCCCCAACCATAAAATTATTTTCATCACATTTTGTATTAAAGGGTCACGGCATTAGGAAGGCTGAGAACTTCTGCCCTAAACCCTAACCATGACCAAGCAGAATAATGTCCTTCCAACTTCTCCCCATAGTCCACTTATCCACTGGCAGGAGACAGGCTGGCTGTGCACAGGACCCCTACTTTTAATCCTTCAAAAGTCCATCTCCCCTCACCTCCTACTCCCACAGGAACAGTGTGTTTTTCTCGACCCTCACCTTTATGCTCGGAGTCTACTAGCTCTCAATGCTAGATAAAAAGAAATCAAGTATGCAAATGAGTTGAAAACTTACATCCACACAAAAACAGGTACAAGAACGTTTTCAACAATTTCATTCACAATGGCCCAACCTTGGAAGCAACCACGATGTCTACCAATAAATAGATGGATAAACAAACTGTGGTACATCCATACAATGGAATATTATTCCATAATAAAAAGAAATGAGATATCAGTCCACAAAATGACATGCTGAAACTTTAAATGCAAATTGCTGAGTGTAGGAAGCCAATTTGAAAAGGCTACATATACTCTAGGGTTCCAAATCTATCACACTCTGGAAAAGGCAAATCTATAAAGACAAAAGGAAGGGCAGTGGTTGACCAGTGTTGGGTTTAGGGGGTGTGAACAGATGGAGGGCAGGGAATTTGGAAGGCGGGGGAACTATGCTGTATGACGTAGTAATGATGGGTATATGACATGCATTTGTCAAAACACAAACAGTTACACAACACAAGGGAACCCTCATGGAAACTATGGACTTTAGTTAAGCACAGGTATCAATATTTGTTCTTCAGTTGTAACAAATGTACCGAAATAATACAAGACCTTAATAAAAAAGGGAACTGTGTCCTCCCAGGAGAAATGAGTAAAGGGGAAATGCTAGACCTTCCACTCAATTTTTATGTCACCCTACTCTAAAAACTAAGATGAATTAATAAAAATGTACACACACACACAACTTGTTTAAAGAAAAAAAAATTTAATTCAAAATAACTTAAAAATTAGAAATTAAGCTTTATTTTTACTCTCCCCCAACCTTGCTTGCCTTCCTACGAGAAATGGCTTCTCCACAAAGATGGCTAACAGGGCCAGGGATACTGAGCTCTTAAAATATAAATTAATGCTCTATTCAAGAATTCCATCAAAGAGAGTGGACTAATAGCCTACAAAGTTTCTTTGGTTGCTAAATTATAGCAGTTAAGAGCATCTCTCTACATTATTAGAGGCCAAACTCATAGATATCCACATACAATTCACTCCAACAGCTGGAATTAATTGGCATCCTTGCTCTGGAAGAATTTCTCTGGAAGGAATTTTTCTAAGATAGCTGTGATGGCAAAAGCAATTTCTTGAAATTTCTACCCTGATGACTAAGCCTCTAATTTAAAAAATGAAACTGCTAGGAGTTTTGACTAAGAGAGGCATAACTACCCATACTCGTGGGGTCATTTTTACATTAATCCTCAAAGAATCCTTTCCAAAACATTTGTAAAATTTGTAAACAATGATAGAATTATATTACAGAAATAATGTGAATCAGAATTAGTCATCTTAGCAAAAGACCTTATTAAAAATAATTCACATTTCCCAGATCCCTAATATTCACGTTCATGCTACCTGAAAAATTATGTTAGTAAGGACTGTATTTGCTATTATTTGCACAACAAGCTATTTTTTAAAAAAGGCTATCCAAAAAAATTTAGCTGAAAATAATCACTTCCAAGACAATAGTTTATATACATTTCATATTGTTTTCTAGCTCTGAAGAAGTCTCTTAAGGGTTTATTTGAATTTAATTCTTAGAAATAATTATACCATAATTTGAGTGGTTTTCACAGGCATTAAGAGGTGATTTGTATATAAATACAATAAGGCCATATATCATCTTCATTATCTTTTCCTGAGGGGTCCTACCAGCGACCTTTACAAATCTCAGTGGCTAAGCTGAGCCATCTTCTGCTAAATTACTAGGAGCCAACCCAAGTCAGAGGCTCGCCTACATATAAATATCATCACAGACCCACATTTCAGCTGGTGATTCCAACGTTCAGACTATAGAAAAACCATCTCCTTCTCCCAACTACTGTGAAACTCAAGTCATTTCAGGTAGGTATGTAAGCTTCAGTTATGTATATAATTTCTTTGTGATAGGCCTGAAGTGATTCAAATGTTAATTTGTCCATGAATCCTGAACTGAAGCCAAAATTTCAACAGTGTAGACTGTACAAGGAAAAGTAGCCTTTCATGATTTCTTGAGGAGAATTTAATTGCTTGCTTGAGCCAACGAGGGCAATAAATTGCAAATCTATTAAAACAACTTAATCAGTTGAAATATTGCCAGCAAAGGGAAATTCAGTTGAAATAATTTGAAGTATTGCCAGCAAAGGGAATATTGCCATCTTACTCTAAACTATTATTATTTTTATTACTGTTTTAAATTGTTTTATCATCATTATGTCAATCATCACCATATTGTTATCACCACCATGTATGTTCCTTAGACTATTAACAAAAAGGATTTATTTTATAGCACTTGACAATTTCATAAATCCAGTAGATCATTACAATATACCCACAGAACAAAATGGCAAAGTACATCATTTCTCCACCCTCTTTCAAAAATACCTTTAAAAAACCCCACGTTCATAAAGAAACCCGAGTTACTTTGTCAAGTAACTTGTCCAGGGCTGCAGGGTACTAATGAGGGGCAGGGGCTTGGAACCAGTTCTCACTTGACATCCACATTCTTTCTGCTGCTCAATGCCCCCTTTCATTAGCTGCTGTTCCATTGAGATTTAAGAGAATAGAAGTAGAATTACTGATTCCCTCGTTGACTCACAGCTCCCCTGAAGGCAACTGTTGCCAAAACTATTTTGGTACTGTTCCCTAAAAACACCATGTTGATTCTACAAGGGCCCTTGAATACAGACACTTCCTCCACTCCATCACTGACTGTGGCTCGGGGTACCTTCCAGTCTTCTCCTGAAGCTTGTTTTTTTCTCCCCTTTCATGGGGATAATGCCAGCAGCTACACCTCAGAGGACAGTTGTGTGGATCACACATGTAATCCACGTAAAGCAGGAAGTCGAGTATCTCACTCAGAGTCCATGCAGAATCCACATTTTCTAGCTGTCTATCAAGGTTAGGACCAATCTCCCAAACTGCAGCTGTAGGCACACCTACATCTGTTAATTTAAGCCTTCCCTGACAAATCCCAACTCACAGCAATCTTCATTCACTTCAAATTCCTTTTGTATTTATGAAAGACTGTGTACTACTTGCCAACATATAGCCACAAATTGTTGTGTACTTCCTTCACAAAATTTTGTATTATTGTTCAAAGAGCAGTAATTCTTACCTTCTATTTATTTTTATTTCTCAAACATATGGAAAGTACCTACTATGTGCTATCTGTACTGAAATATCGTGCACTCAAACTATCTGGAAGTGTGCGCTCTCTCTCTGTTCTCTAATCCCATGCCACAGCAGCGGTAACCAGCGTACCAGGATGTGGAGTTTGGCTCTCAGTATGTCCACTCCTCACAAGAACCTGCTCTGGGAAGACAGCATTGTTGCTGCCTTATTAGAAGAAAGATTAAACAATCTGTCCAAGTCCCCAAACCTCCTGAGTGCCAGGACTCTGGGTGGGGACAAGGTTTGGCTGATCCAAACCTACCCACTTTTTCCTACTATGACTTCTTATAGGGATTTTGCCTGTACCTGTCGCTTTTCTAATCTGATCACATTAATTTACACCACCCAGGTAAAAGTGAAAAAGCCCAACAGGGCCTCTCCTCTCCGTGCTGGCAGCCTTTGTTCAAGGAGAAAAGTATATCCAAGCTGCATAATGTAGCCAAAGAGAACAGAACTGTTTTCTGAACTCAGAAACCTGTACTCAGAACTGTTTTCTCTACCTCAATCTTCCCTTCCCAGATAGTTTGAAGTATTCAATGGGAGATGTTTTTTCAAAACAGTAAAACTATTCTACTTAGAATGCCTCAGGAAAATCGCAATCAACTATTCTTTAATTATTTCTGAAGACAAAGAGCAAACACACTTCCTTTGGGGTCAAAGAATAAGCCATGAGGAAAAAATGATCTGATAACTCAGCACTAATACAAGAAAAATTTAAGACTCATGAATGCTAAATTTAAGAACATGAGTTTTGAGTCTTAATGAATGATAACATCTAGAAGCAGTGGGATGGGGCTCAGTAACCCCGCAGTCCTCTCCAAAGCCACCATGAAGAGGGTGGGACAGTGGGTAGGCAGAAGTCTCCAGAAGGCTACACGGAGCTGACTTTGCTGGTGGGGATAACCCTGGGGGATGGGGGGGTAAACACTGAAGATGGTGAGAAGATGGTTCAGTGACAGGTCAGGTGGGGTCAGATGATGAAGCAGCCCTTGAAGTGACATTTACCTTGATGAAGCAGGCAGTTAAGGT
This sequence comes from Nycticebus coucang, assembly GCF_027406575.1. NCBI lineage: Eukaryota > Metazoa > Chordata > Mammalia > Primates > Lorisidae > Nycticebus > Nycticebus coucang. The sequence continues at coordinate 60,423,606 of NC_069790.1, forward strand.
TCCTAAACAGCAAAGGGAAATGTTGGTCATGATTACATAGGGTGGCACAGAGCTCAACTCACAGTCCTCCTTGGTGCCAACCGACCTGTCCCTCAGTTGCTACACAGCTGTATCCTGGGAAAAGCCTCTGCCCAGTTTATGCCTCCTCTCAGGCACCTGGGGGGAGGCAGAAGGGAGAAGATTAACAGAGTGGTTACAGGACAAAGGACAGCCATACAGGCAATGAAATTAGGGGGCCTTTGAAATGGACCTCCATGACCACTCATCAACCACTCCACTCGAGAGATTAAGAGAGGTTTCATGGCTTGAACCTTGGCCTCAATTTTTGACAACTTTAAAGCCCATCCCAGCTCTGAGCACTAAGGTTTCAGGTACAACTTCATTGAGGGTCAACCTCTTTATCTGTCCAGCTCTGCCTTCCCCACTCCTGTGCAGGGGTGTTTCCTGAAGTAGATCCCAATAAACCTGCATGCAAATCTGATCTAAGACTGTGTTTGAAGAGGACTAATCTAGCAGCGGACTGTAGGAAAAATTGAAAAGGACACATGAATCAGAAGCCCCAAAAAGGACATTATTTCAAGAACCTTTACTACTTTGCATGTGAACAGGATAACAGCAATGAAGCTGAAAAGAAAGGGGATAAAAGTGTTAGCCATTTTGATGAAAACTCTACAAACATGTTGAAAGATTACTTATGAGGGAAGAGGAGTCTAACATGACCATGGCCAGATAACCCTAAGAGTAGTGTCTTTTGGTCTTAGAAAACAATCTCTGAAGGAATGCAAAGTAAAATTTGTTTTGGTCCTGTTGAGTTGGAGTTAGCACCATAATCAACTGGAATTACATTAAGTCCTCTGAAATTTGGGGCTGAATCAGTCAAGGCTAGCGATATGGGTTGGGAAATCGGCAAAAAGAGGTGATAGCCAGCACCATAAGGGTAGGTAAACTCACATGAAGAAGTAAAGACAGGTAAGGCCATGGATTTGCAGGATGCCACAGGAGGCAGTAAGAGGAGAACACACACCAAGAGAAGACCAAGACGCCACATTTCACAAACAAAAACACAGGACACCCAGTTAAATGCTGCACAGGTCACACTTGTGTTTTAAAAATTATTCATTGCTTATCTGAAATTCAAATTTACCTGGGCATACTATATCTTACCTGTCAACCCTTGGAACTTGGAAAGTAAACAAACAGATGAAAAAAAAAAACCCTCAGGGAAGAGTGACATAACAGAAGGTAAAGAAATATAAATGCTCAGTGGTAGCAGCAAATGGTGTCAAATCAAAAATGGTATTCAGCATGAACAAAAATTTTATAAGGTCGTGAGTTTTTGCTAAGTGAAAGTCACTGATAGCCTTTAAGAGAAAATACCCTAGTTTTTATTCAAAATTTTCTATAAATAATTGATTCCTATGACTGAATTACTGTGTGTTTTCTTAACATACTGCGTATTGATTACTCTTTAACCAAATTGTCTCAAAGAAGAGAATTCCTCCAGAAAAAAAGGGCAAATGTTAATTATTGCAAATCCTCCTGTTCTTACTAGGGGAAGGTTAAAATTCCTCACAAAGCTAACTGGAAGCTCTGAAAAGACTGATTTTCTACATTAATATGCGCATTTTATAGGACCACTTAAAATCTTAAAAACATCTTTTCTCTCTTCTCTACAAATCGTCAGTGTGAGTCCATGACTCAAGGGAGCCTACAGCAATTACAAAGAAGACAGTTTTCTATGTTTATTTCCATGAAATTTAAAAAAAAAAACAAAAAACCTACACAGGGAAATGCAAACCACAAATTGCACTTAGTGAACTAGAATTATTTAAAATAGGCATTTAATTTTCAGAGCTATGTTGATGTGTATATTCATGGCAATGTATACAGAAAGGACTGTATCTTGGAAATATGAGCGTTAAACAGACCTTGCTAGACACCCTATGGGTCACATATGTATAACAAATCATTTCAGTTACTTCCCTTTGTAAACAAAGAAAAATAAACATTCTTCATTAGAAAAGTGGATAGATTTGAAAATCTCAGTTCTTGACTGTCATTTCAAATTTGCTTTTCCATTATACTTCATTTCTGAAATATGAACAGTCATAGATTGCTCTCCAATGACACATAAAGCTTCTACTAACAACTCCATACACAGACCAAAGCAATATATCATTGTACTTAAGCATTTGCCCAGATGCTTTATGAAGCCCAAAAGTAATCCACGGGCTTGTCAAATCATTGAAATAATATGCCCATATATTTCTCTGGTCACATTTTTACATCAGGTAAAGCAGTATGTATAATAATGTGGCACCAAATTAAGACTTTGATACATAAGCAAAAAATATTGGGCACTTGCTTTTTGGGGGTTTTAAGGTTTTGTTTCACTCAAAAAGTTTTAGATTAATGAATGTTTTACTTCAAGAAGGCAGGACTTCCTACTAAACACTGCGAATTCAATGCCAGTAATTTTTCTATAATATGTATAAACTTCAAAGTTAGGGGGAAATTATTCCCACAAACCAAATTTGCTGTCGCTTGCTTGCTTGAATATTTTTGACTTCGTTTTTAATGGTTTTGGTAAATCTAAAAGTATGATAGCATGGGCTTATTGGCTAAGTCTGTTCAACAAGCTACTACTGAAGTAGAAATCTCAGAGAAATATGAGCAGTATCTAGAAATACAGTTGTTCAAGTTTTAGCTAATCTGCCAGTGATCCCCAATTCTAAGAATATTCAGGCATGCATCTAAAAACAGAATTGTGTGATAAGCAGCTGTTCTTTTGTGTTTTCCCACTTTCAGATTGATTTAGCTCTTCTAATAGGACAACACTTGAAACATATTTTCTGTTGCATTAATTATTCTACCATGTGTGATATCAATAAGTTCTGCTATATTAATTGCCTATGAAACATCAAGATATTTAAATTTGTTTACTCTATTTTTCCAGGGTTTAATTGGTTTTGGCCAAATCCCTGTCAGACAAGTTTTGACTGTTTTCTAACACGTTTGTAATTCTGCTAGAGAGGACCACGTATGTGAGAGGCTAAGAGAGGAAACGTGGAGCAGGACTTAAACAGGGTCTGCAACTCTGGGTTATTAGCTCTGCAGTTATTAGCAACTCACTTAAAGGTTAAGTCTTTCAGTGATCGTGCCTCTGGCAAGGGACCCGTCCTAATGGTAAGAGCCGTGCTTTGGAGTCAGATGAACCTAGTTGTAAATCCATCTGGTAGCCAATTCTGTAGGTTTACAATCTGCTGGTAGCAACAGGTACATGGCGGGAGGTTGGCACTCTCACCCACTATCCAGCATCTGCAATATTCCAAATGTATTAACATAAGAGGGGCAGAAGGAATGACCTTCTCCAGATCCAAATCAACCCTGGCATCCCCCAGAGAGCAGATATGTTTAACTGCTTCCCAGTGCCTTACAGTCTGTATGGTTTAAAGGTATCTAGAAAGTAACAGGACAACCATTTATTAAGTGACTTTGATGCATTTACAACTTTTGAAAAATATTATACAGGTCTTCAGAACTAAGCAAACTTCACCTATCTGTTGCTCATCATAGGAACAGACTCAATTCTATTTTTAAAAAAAGAAAGTGCCCAAGGCCCTACAGAAAAACTAATCTCCGTCCCTAGCAAGAAAAATTTATAATCATCAATAATTCTGTGAAACTGAGTTGTCATCATTAAAACGGCCCCCTGCCGCTGCTTCCTGCCCACACTAGTCCTAAGCCGTAGGTAGGACAAAAGGAAAGAATATCAGCTCACAGATAACAGGACCGCTGCCAAGCTCCTGCTTATTATTTCCTTCACTTCTTTTTCTTGGATCCTGTTCAAATTGTTAAAGTTTTTGAAAGTACTACTATCAATTCAATCCTTATGGGTATACTCAGGGACTTGAGTAAGATGGAATGTGTCCAAAGAGTATAAATGTCTCATACTGAAATTTCCCTTAACTTTCTGCTTCTAAATTTTTCTCACAATATACACGGTACACTTTCCTTACATATGCTATTAATTTGCCTTTTTTTTAAATTAAAATATGAATTATTTGATGGTCTTTTAAGGAGTTCCACCACATTCCAAAATGTCAGAAGAAAATGAAAAATAGAGATGAATCTGAATGACGTGGTTTTTGGCACCTCATACCAAGATCAAATATAATCTGAGGTGAGAGCCGCAGTGTAAAGATGTGATTCACTGTCAAATCTCTGGCCATCGTCTTCTCTACAGCGATGACTCATGACTTTCCCAACAGCCCCAACCTCTCCTGATCTTCATAGTCCCAACTGCCTACTCTCTCTAGGACTCTGTTCTTTTGTAAAATGACCAGACCAGATTACATAATCACTAATGCTCTTCTCAGCTTTTATATCCCAGGATTCTGTGATTTTTTCTACTGGGATAAATGGCTATCACCCTTGGTTCAGTACATATAACATGAATTCAATCGCGTTAGCCCTAAAACTGTTGCCACCTCTGACTTTCCTGTTTTGGGAAGTGGTTCTATCTACCTCAAACTCACCCTTCTAGAAGACACTCAAATCATTCTCAGAATTTACTAATTCCCTTAATTAGACACGATCTTCAGTATCTTGTCCCATCTCCTCTTTTCCAGGTGTTCCATGAAAGGGTTATATATGCAAAGCACCCCCAAATGCTGAAGGGGCCCAGAAACCAAAGAATGAGGCAGAGAAATAAAAGGGGTTTTATTGGGGAAACTTCTAGACAGAAGGGTGGTGTTGGGCAGCCATAAAACAGGTAAATCTTTGTGCCTGTTAATCCCAGACCCAGGGCTTATATATCATAGAGAAAGTGGATACATGTTCTGTGAAATATAATGAAAAGCAACCTTCCAGAACAGGGAAGAATGCTATATGGGTGTAATAACCTATAATTTGCATGATAACATCAAGGTTGCTTTAATCTAAAGGCAGGATTTATGATGAGTACATGATCTTACACCAAGGATGGAAAATAAAGTAAAAGTCAAAAAGGCCAGGCACCATGGCTCACTACTATAATCCTGTACCTGTTTGAGGACGCCTCAAACAGGCATCCTCAAACTTTTTAAACAGAGGGTCAATTCACTGTCCCTCAGACTGTTGGAGGGCCGCACTATAGTTTACCAAAAAAAAAACTATGAACAAATTCCTATGCACACTGCACATATCTTATTTTGAAGTAAAAAAAGAAAACTGCCTCATGTGGCCCACGGGCCGCAGTTTGAGGACCCCTGCTCTAAAAGGCTGAGGTGGGAGCTCAGGAGTTCAAGACCTGCCTGACCAAGAATGAGACCCCACCTCTACTAAAAACAGAAAAAGGAGTTTGAGACATGAGCAAGAGCAAGACCCTGCCTCTACTAAAAAACAGTTGTGATGGGCACCTGTAGTTCCATCTACTTGGGAGGCTCACTTGAACCCAGGAGTCTGAGTTTGCTGTGAGCTAGGCTGACGCCAAAGCACCCTAGCTTGGAGCAACAGAGTGAGACTCTTTTCCAAAACTAAAAATCAAAAGATACTCTTCTAAGTGAAGTACTGCAAGAATGGAAAACAAGTACCACATGTACTCAATACTAAACTGGAACTAGCTGACTAACATTATGTGCACATATGGAAGTAAAACTCAACAGAGATCAAGGCAAGGCGGGGGGCGGCGGGTAGGGTACATTCACACCTAACAGGTACAATGCACATATTTTAGGTGAAGAACACACAACTTTGACTTAAAACATACAAAAGCAAATTATGTAACCAAAATGTGTGTACCTCAATAATATTCTAAAGTTAAAAAAAAGAAAGAAAGAAAGAAAAAGGTCAACATGGCAGATCAGCATCCAAGGTAAAGTGACTTGTGTTGTCTCTACAACAGGCTTCATAGCATTTCTTACAGATTCTAGGAGGAATTCTGGTTTTCTCCCCACCAACCATCCCAGATGCCTGGGCTATATTAATGATCCAGCATCAATAATTAAACTCATGCTATATAGTAACAAATGCAATAGCAACAATAATCTATTTTTTCAAATAGAAGTCTTAAAATCTAATACTTTGCATAGAACAATGCCCAGATTATCTTTTTAGTAGAATAACAGTGAACACAACAACAGCTAGCATTTTCACTACAAAACTTTAGAACAACCCACACACCCCATGGCGGAGAGATTTAATTTCCTCTATGCCAGCCATATTGGTGGTGGGGCTGTGTGCTGGGGGGAGGAAGTGACATTCCTACTTCAGCCAGCTGCCCTAGCAGGCATGCGTCACTCTGTTCATATGAATCTGCTCCACCCTTGAGGTTTCAGCCCAAATCCTATCTCCTCCATGCCCATACCAGTGATCCCTTCCGCTTTCATTCAGAAACCCTTTTCACTACTGCCTAAATTCTATTAAAACACAAACTGAACTCTGGCTTAATTCCACTTTGGAAAAGAGTTGAGATATGACTGGTCAGCTCTTGCTTCATATGACAACCTTAGAACACAGGACCCCAAGGAGTTACTGATATGTGAAAACAACTGACTATATCACAAAGTGTAATACAGTAAGTGCTAAAAGGTAAGTGTATGCAAGAAAAAAAAACAATAAGAAAATAAAGAAAAAGAGCACAAAGGAAAGAAAGATTATTTCTATAAAAGCCAGAAAACATTGGCAGAGGTAGCAATTTAACATGGTTTTAAAAAATGGTCCAGGCAGAACTGGGAGGAGGACTCAGGTTTGAAAGGGAAAGGGATATCCCTTCCTCTGAGAAGTAATTTCTCCATCTGCTGCTCCATTCTGGAGTCGTGGAAGTTCAACAAGTCAGTTGCCATTTACAATTTGTTCCTAGGCTGCATGAGTTATATAATTTTTTTCCTGAAATTGGGTTATTTTCTCTCACTGACAAATAGAATGCTGTGATTAAGACTGTTTGTTAAAAACTCACAGACAGCAAGGAAGATTTTTCTAAAAAGCTCTGATGTAGAATGTGGGCATGTTCCTTCTGTCTGACTGCAACAATGCCCAAGCACCAACAGTTGCTAACTCACTTCTCCTTTCAACAGACTTTTGTAATTACATGCCTAAAAGGTAATTGGTAATGTTTTCATCTTTCTCTACTAATAAATTTGAAGATCTTTGAGAACAGGAGGTATCAGTTACAAGATGTTACATTCAATAAGATAAGTTTATTTCTATTAATAAAAGCAACACATGTTTAGAGAATTTGAAAAATAGAGACAAAGATACTGACTCACTAGTGTTAATATTTTAATTTTCTTCTTTCTTTGACTAAGCATATAAATATATTTTGATAAGATTAGAAGAAAATGATTACGATTAGTTGAGGTATAGTTTACAAACTATAAAATATACCCACTGTAAGTATAAAATTCAATAATTGTTAATGGACACTGGAGTGGGGTGCCAAAAAATGTACACACGTTTTAAGAGATGTTATCTATGTATTGTTTTTCAAAGTTGAATTGAATTACAGTAGCAATGTGTAGTACCACATTTACTCAAAACAAAGATACTAAGCAAATGAATGCTAACATCACCATGAGACAGGCATCAATAGGTTAGCTTTTTTTCTTAAAACCTGCACACATTTTTTGGCACCCTCTGCATAATGAGTTCTGCAGTAATTACCGTCACTCAGACTTGTTTATTTGTTTTGTATTCTTCCAACCACAGGTTATTATTTCTATTATATGAACATCAATCAATTTTTGTAAAGCAATCTTATTAAACTATAATTTACCAACTGTAAAATTCACCAAATAAGTGTATGACTCAGTGGTTTTTAATAAATTTATAGAGACGTCCAATCATAAACACAACCCAACTTTGGCATATTTTCAATTCACCAGTGTAGTGACACAACACTTTCAGTCAATCCCCACTTCCAGCTCTAGCCTCAGGCAACCAGGAATCTGCTTTCTTTCGCTATAGGAAAGCCTTTTTCTGGAATATCACATACATACAATCAGGTTTTTTAACTCAGCATAATATTTCTGAGGTTCAAACACATTGAAGCATGTTACCAATAGTCCCTGCCTTTTTATTGCTGTACAAATGAATTGATACCCAAAACACACACTTAGACTGTTTCTTGATACTGGCTATTCTGCATAGCAGCATTAGAAATATTTACATATATGTGTTTGTGTAAAATCATGTTTTCATTTCTCTTGGGGAGATAATAACAGGACTGGAGTGACTGAGTTCTATGATACCATAATATTTAACCTTTAAAAGAACTGTCAAACTGTTTTCCAAAATGGCTGTACCATAAACCAATATTCCCAACAGAAGTGTATAAGGATTTCAGTTACTCCACATCTTTGCCAACACTTGGTAAGGTCTTTTCAGTTATAATCATGGTATTTATTGTGTAGTAATATCTCAAGGATATTATTTAATTTTGGACTAATTGACTTTGAGCATGCTTTGATGGGCTTATTAGTCATTCACATGTCTTCTTGGGTGAAACATCTATTCAAATCTTCTGCCCACTTAAGGAAAGAATGTGTGTGTGTGTGTGGGGGGGTATCTTCTCATTACTGAGCTTTGGATCTCTTTACATGTTTTATGTATTTTTAGATATAAATCTTTCATCAGATATATTATTTGGTCTTTTCATTTTCTTAATGGTGTCTTTTGAAAGCGACACTCCAACTTACCAACTATTTTCAGTCATAAATTTGTTCTTGTTTCCATATCTAAGAAATCTTTGCCAAATCAAAGGCCACAGCAATTTTCTACCAGGTTTTCTCCCAGAAGATTTATAGTTTTATCTCTTACATTAGAAGGACATGATCAATTTTGAGGGTCTAAATTAATCTGTTTGCATTTGAATGGCCAATTGTCACAGAATCATTTGTGTAGTTATTTATTTTATTTTTACTTATTTTTTTTTTTGAGATGGGTCCTTGTTCTGTTACCCACAGTGGAGGGCAGTGGCCAGATCATAGTTCACTGGGTTCAAGGGATCCTCCTGCCTCAGCCTCCAAGTAGCTGGGACTACCAGCAGACACCACAACATCTAGATAATGTTTCTTTTTTCTCAGAGTTGGAGATGGGAGTCAGACATTGCTATGTTGCCTAGGCTGGTCTCAAACTTCGGGATTCCTGAAGTGTTGGGATTATAGGCATGAGCCACTGTGCCTAGCCAGCACCATTTGTCAAAACACTATCACTACTCCACTGAATTGCCTTAGGAACTTACTTAAAAATCAACTACTCAGGAGGCTCCTATAGCTCGGTGGGTAGGGCACTGGCCACAAACCCCAAGGCTGGCAGGTTCCAAAAAAAAACAAAAAACAAAAAAATCAACTACTCACAAACGCAAGGGTTTGTTCTAGTCTAAGGATCAATACGCCCATTTTTACACCATAACCTGTCTTGAATGCTATAGCTTTACGCAAAGTTTTGAAATCATACACTGTAAGTCTTCCATTTAATTCTTTCCTAAAAGACATAGCTTTGACAATTCTATCTCATTGCATTTTCATGCGATTATGGAATCATATTTCTCCCCTCCTTTCTGTTATTATTTTCATACATAGTACATCTATTTATGTTTTATATCCAAAAATAGAGTGTTATAATTTATTGCACTAAATAATGCATTTTTACAAATTAGGAGGAAAATGTATAGAATCTCTTATTTTTACCGACATAACTTACCATTTCTGGTGTTCTTTTCTTTTTTCCTTTGGAATGTAGTTATTGCTTAGAGTCACTTTTTATTTCCAGTCTAACAGCCCACCTTTAGTATTTCCCTCAGTCTTTATTGAAGGAAAAAATGTCTCAGCCTTCATTTTTGAAGGATAGTTTGTGAGTAGACTTTTAGTTATCTGGGCTTTTGGAGTTTTGTTTTCTCTTGTTTTTAGGCATTTTGAATATGTCATTGTGTTGCCTTCTCACCTCTAGTGGTTCTCCTGCATGCAGTAAGTTATTTTATTTTCCCTGCCTTGAAGATTTCCTCTTTTTCTTTCCCTTTAAACAGTTGACTACAATGGATCTAGTTTAGGGTCTCTTTATATTTGTCCTAACTGCAGACAAACATATGTTTGTCCTATCTACTTATATGGACAGATTAATCATGTTTTTCAACAAATTTAGTAATTTGGGGACAATTATTTCTTTTTTAAAAATGTTTTTGTCCATTTCTCTCTCTTCTTTCTAGATCTGTCAAATTCTTTTCCAGAAAGTATGTTCCAATATACACGCACATATCTATTTTTTTAAATGAACACAAGTAAGTTTCCTTGTTTGCCATCTTCCTCAAGCAGTTCTCTAAATATTTAAGAAAACTTATCTTAATCTAGAGCTTGAGGACATTTAAGAAATGAAACCCTATAAGTGGTCATGATCTCAGTCATGAATTGCTGTTCAGGGTTGTCACCGTCTGACTGTTTCCATTTACCACTAAGCAGTACATAGACAAAGGTGGCAAAACCATACGACAGCTTCTCAAATACTGAGAAGTCATAAAGTTGTACTAGTGGGCTGCCTTTTTTTAAAGCAATATGTAGTATTTCTATTAATTGCCATCATGAAAAGCAGCTTACATATAGATTATAAATTCCCATAACCTTTTTAAACTAGCCAAAAAAATTTAAAGGGAAGGATATATTACTTTTAAATACTTGATCCCTGTAAATATCCAAATTTACTAGCAAACTGTGTGACACAGGACAATATAGTTATCTTCAGGCCTCAATTTCCTCATCTGCAAGTTGTAGATATTCCCTACATAGAACACAGGATTATGGTGAGAAGTAAACGAGGTAGCACTGTTAAAATACTGGTAGGAATTGAAAAAGTCCATTGGAATTTTTAGACAGTTATAAATATGTTCAGATTAGAACTGGTTGCATAATAGTTCTAAAAATATCTTAAATACAAAAGAATCATAACTCAATTTATATTTCCGGTTGACAAAATAGAACAAAATGTAATATAAAATTTTTACAAGTTGAAAGCAGCCAAAAAATCTGTCAAGCAATTTTTTTAAAATCCAACTTTATCTTTTAAATTAATGACATGAAGAAAATACGATATGATTTTCATAGTTTTGAAAGTCACATGATCTAACAACTTAGAAATTTTGTTGCTATCAATTGGCAGACACACATCAAATTACTCAGACTTAAAAAAATAACAATTGTGGCAATTTATATAAGCTCACATAGAATCTCAGTCTAGACTCAGATTTTTACCTTCCATTTACAAAATCCTTGCCTGTCAATTGTAAAATGCTCTGAAGCAATTCATGCTAATTTTTGCAGTGACAGACATAAGGTGTTATTATTAGAGGGCTTAGAAGTATTTTAACACAATAAATGTACATCCCATTACAGCCAGTGTATGACGAACACTGATAACACAATTATAGATCCTCTACCTGGGTTAATGGCTCATGCTGGCACTATTATTTTAATCATGAAGTTCTAATAATGTTATATAGTCTCCATTTCATTTCAAAAATGTGGAAAATGAAGACAAAATATGTTAAAAGATTACTCATGATCACAAAGCCAATAGCATAGTCTCCGCCAAGACTGAAAATTTTCCAACAACACCTCTATGCTTCGCTTTGTAGCTGCCTGAAAAGAATCCGTGCACAGTTTTCTTAACATGGATTTCTTTCTCCATAGCAATGCGGTATAGTAGAATAAAAAGAAAGGACTTGAAGCCTGGCGCCCATAGCTTAGTGAGTAGGGTGCCAGCCACATACACCGAAGCTGGGGGGTTCAAGCCTGGCCTGGGCCTGCTACTGCTAAACAGCAATGCCAACTGCAACCAAAAAATAGCCAGGCGTTGTGGCAGGCACCTCTAGTCCTAGCTACTGGAAGGCTGAGGCAAGAAAATTGCTTAAGTCCAAGAGTTTGAGGTTGCTGTGAGCTGTGATGCCATAGCACTCTACCAAGGGTTACATAGTGAGACTGTCTCAAAAAAAAAAAAAGAAAAATGGGTGGCGCCTATGGCCCAAAGGAGTAGGGTACCAGCCCCATATACCTGAGGTGGCGGGTTCAAATCCAGCCCCAGCCAAAAACTGCAAAAAAAAAAAAAAAAAGACTTGGGAGTTTAGTCAGTCACTCAACATGTACAAAGTGCCCATGATGTGCCAGGCACAGCTGCAGGCACAAGTTACAATGGTCCGGAGCCTGTCTCAAGGCCACATGTGGCCCTCCCAGTGTGGCCCCTTGACCAACACCAAAGATCCAAGCTGAGCTCTGAATCTGTCATTTAATTATTTGTGTGACTCTGGGCAAACATCTTTATAGACTCAGGTTCTTAAATAGCAAAATTAAGGTAACATCAACATTCCCTGTAGTATTGAAAAACTCAGTGAGATGACACACTTGAATATGATTGTTAAGGTTCTCAATTTAGGTACAACTAACCTGTTATCTAAATTGCACCACCACATAAACAACTGCCACATGAATGCCAGACCTCAAACACATTGATTGAACTCGTTACCTTTCCCATACTCCACTTCCCCTCACCTCGGCCCCTAACCATAGCCTCTCTCTTTTTATTTGCTCCACTATTTTAAGATCGCGGGAAGATACCTACTTTAACTTCTCACCCACTGCACAGGGTCAGATGTTGGATTATACAGCTTAAAGCCACTATAAAATATGTTTATAATCTGCTTGTTAACTTCGAAATTATTACAAGAGGATGAAAAATTCAAAACACCAATATTGAGAAAGCACAAACATGGAAACAAATGTTTGCCTTCTCCCTCCCTCCCCGGCACTGCCTTCTGGGTTCTGTCCAGAGGAGCTTACGCCCCAGGAGGCTCTTCCCATCCTTCCCATCTCTCAAGTTAGCTTCCAGGAGCTTAAGAAAGGGAGGAAATGAAAGGCCTGAGTTCTCTCTGGCAGATGTCCTCTCTCCACTAGGAAGGTGATAAGGGTAAGATGTGTCTTCAAATCTAGATATTTGAAAAGATGATTTAGGTGATAATCAAAAATGATTAGAAACCTATCATTTACGTTCTATTTGATCATCAGAGCTACAAATCATCAGAGTTGATTTGTTCAACTGTATATCTCTATTAAAAAGACATTTCCAGAGCAGCCCAGGAATCCAAACAAGATTTATAATATTTTTTTGAGTGAATGTGTCTGAAATCCTAACAATGTAGAGAACTGTGGACACAGACGTTTATAATATCTATTTAGGAGCCTTGGGGATCTCCATTATACCAGGTCTCCCTGCTTCCAACCCAGACTAAACTACCAATGTCTCAATCATATTCACTGCCCTGACACATGTAATCTGTCACAGAGCCACACTTCATGAAACAATCATCTAGGAAGTATGATATTTTTCTTAAAAATAAAAGCAAATGAACAACAGGCCGGGTGCAATGGCTCATGCCTGTAATCCTACCAGTCTGGGAGGCCAAGGCAGGTGGATTGCCTGAGCTCAGGAGTTCAAGACCACCGTGAGCAAGAGCAAGACCCCATCTTTAAAAATAGCTGAGTGTTGTAGCAGGCACTGTAGTCCCAGCTACTCGGGAGGCTGAAGCAAGAGGATCATTTGAACCCAAGAGTTTCAGGTTGCTATGAGCTGTGACACCACAGCACTCTACTAAGGGTGACAAAGTGAGTTCACTTTGTCGGAAAAAAAAAAAAAGTAAATGAATAACAAAAGAGCCTATTTATAGAGAAACAAAACCAAATCACCATGCAATATATACAAATTTCAGCAAAAAGAAAACCAAGAGTATTATTAAAACCAATATATAGTATGTTTTTCTCCTAAGCTTTCTACTGTGCAATCAAGGTCCCAGTCCACTACTATCTACAAATCTCTCTGTGAAATTGAGAAGAATACATACTTGTACTGGGATGAATAGTGTCTCCCAAAAATTCATATCCACCTTAGAATGTGACCTAAGTTTGTAAGTAAGGTCTTTGCAGATGTAATTAACTAACTTAAGATGAAGCCATACTGGATTAGAGTAGGATCAGAATTAAATTACTGGTGTCCCTACAAGAAGAGGAGAAGACACAAAGAGACACCCAGAGACGATGGCCTGAAGATGGAAGCAGAGATTGGAATGAAGTAGTTCTAAGCCAAAGGACACCAAAAACTGTCATCGGTCACCAGGAGCTAGGAAAAGGCAAGTAAGGATTTCTTCCATACCAGTTTAATTTTATGATTTTTAAGAAACAGGGTCTTGCTCTGTCACCCACCCAGGCTAGAGTGCAGTGGTGCCATCATTGCTCACTGCAGCTTCAAACTCCTGGGCTCAAGGTCTCCTCCAGCTCCACCTGCCAAGTCATTGGGATAACAGGCACCAGCCACTGTGCCCGGACCCTACAGCCTTCAAGGTTAGACTCTGCAGTGTGACTGCCCAGGTTCAACTTTTAACTCTACCAGAAACTAAATGTGACCTCAGGTGAGTGACTTAATCTCTCCGTTCCTAATTTTCTTCACCTTAAAATAGAAATAATAGAATTCACCTTAGAGGGTTTGTAAGAATGAAATGAGACGAGGCTCTGGCCACGTATGCACAGGGAGCAAGTAAACACTGCATATGGTCTGTTGACATTTTCACCATTTTAATCTAGAATTATTTCCTTTTTTTTCTTTTTTTTTATTATTAAATCATAGCTGTGTACATTAATGCAATCATGGGGCACCATACACTGGTTTTATGTACTTTTGACATATTTTCATCACACTGGTTAACATAGCCTTCCTGACATTTTCTTAGTTACTGTGTTAATACATTTAAACTCTACATTTAGTAAGTTTCACATGTACCCTCGTAAGATGCACCATAGGTGTGATCCCACTAATCACCCTCCCTCCGCCCATCGTCCCCTCCCTCTCCCCCTTCCCCGTATTCTTAGGTTATAACTGGGTTATAGCTTTCACACAAAAGCCATAAATTAGTTTCATAGTAGGGCTGAGTACATTGGATACCTTTTCTTCCATTCTTGAGATACCTTACTAAGAAGAATATGTTCCAGCTCCATCCATGTAAACATGAAAGAGGTAAAGTCTCCATCTTTCTTTAAGGCTGCATAATATTCCATGGTGTACATATACCACCATTTATTAATCCATTCGTGGATCGATGGGCACTTGCCCTTTTTCCATGACTTACCAATTATGAATTGGGCTGCAATACACATTCTGGTACAAATATCTTTGTTATAATGTGATTTTTGGTCTTCTGGGTATATACCTAGTAGAGGAATTATAGGATTGAATGGCAGGTCTATTTTTAGATCTCTAAGTGTTCTCCAAAAATCTTTCCAAAAGGAATGTATTAATTTCTACACCAGCTGTGGAGAAGTGTTCCCTTTTCTCCACATCCACGCCAACATCTCTGGTCTTGGGATTGGATTCTGTGATATGGGCTAATCTTACTGGAGTTAGATGATATCTCAAAGTAGTTTTGATTTGCATTTCTCTGATGGTTAAGGATGATGAGCATTTTTTCCTATGTCTGTAGGCCATGCACCTTTCTTCTTCAGAGAAGTTTCTCTTCAAGTCCCTTGCCCAGCCTGAGATGGGATCACTTGTTCTTTTCTTGCTGATACATTTGAGTTCTCTGTGGATTCTGGTTATTAAAACTTTGTCGGAAACATAACCTGCAAATATCTTCTCCCATTCTGAGGGCTGTCTGCTTGCTTTACTTACTGTGTTCTTGGCTGTGCAGAAACTTTTTTGTTTGATCAGGTCCCAGTAGTGTATTTTTGAAGCTGCTTCAATTGCCCGGGGGTTCCTCCTCATAAAATATTCATCCAGACCGATTTCTTCAAGAGTTTTCCCTGAACCCTCTTCTAGTATTTTTATAGTTTCATATCTTAAGTTTAAATCTTTAATCCAGTGAGAGTCTATCTTAGTTAATGGTGAAAGGTGTGGGTCCAGTTTCAGTCTTCTACAGGTTGCCAGCCAGTTCACCCAGCACCATTTGTTAAATTGGGAATCTTTTCCCCACTGAATGTTTTTAATTGGCTTGTCAAAGATCAAATAATGGTAAGTAGCTGGGTTCATCTCTTGGTTCTCTATTCTGTTCCATACATCTACTTCTGTTTTTGTGCTAAAATTATTTCATATTAGAGTTACCTAGCTTTCTCTTTAAGCATCATAACTCTCACCTAAGAAAAACATCAGATATTCAAGAACCCATGAAAGGAAATAATTATTTCCCTTACTTTTATGCCTTGTCTGGGGAAATCTTAAGATAAAGCATTTTAGACATGTAAAACATAATATCACAGAATAAGAACATACACACTTTGTTTTAAATGTGGAATACCTGATAACATTCATCTATTCCCTTTCCAACCTTTCCTGTATTTCCTGACCCTTTATGAATACCACCCCAGACCATGGCAATATCCTACAAGGACTCGAAATTAAATAGAAAGGCTGGTCCTCGGCATTGCTGCCAAATTTCTCTAAGCTGCCATCAAAGACAGAATGAGTTTCAAAGCTCCTGAACCTGCACACTCTAGCGCAATTAGATAAAATTCAAAGTCTATCTTTGGACATAAATCTAGGTAATATTAAGGTTGCTTGCAAGGATTTCCACTTTAGGTGAAAATTATGTGCTAAAATCCAAATTCCTAGATAAGCCTATAAGTGGCAAGCAGCCACTTGAAAACTACTTAACTGTGCATGGTGCTTTCGTATTTTGAGTTCTTCCTGCTGTTGACATTTTGTGAATGAGAAATTGATCAAAACAGCAGAAGAGAGGGAAACTCAAATTCAAGTGTTTCATCCAACTGAACAAGCCTTGCTCCTTCCTTATGCATATAAAAATGAGCATATCCCAAGTATTTTCCCCCTTGTCCTAAATATTTCAAGTTCTACCACTAGTTAGATGGAGATGTTGTTGGGCATGAACTTCTAGAACTATTAACAGGGAAAGATAAAAAGGCTGAGCAATCATGACAGCCTTTTGGTTCCACACATAAACAGCAGAAAAATGTGACTAAGAAAGGTAGGAAGGAGAAGGCAAGAAAGAATCAAAACTGACCCAGAGTTTAATTCTTCCTCCTTTTGTAGGGTCACTGATCTCCACTAAAAATCACTTGGAAGTCAAACTTTATTAGAAGGACAGCCTTTCTTTTATTCAAGACATTTCCTCTGTTCAAAGGAAAATTCGATGTCATTTTGTGACCAGTTTTTCCAGGCCTTAACAATTCATCTAACATTTCCTAATCTTCAGAACATTCAAAAATCTGAGTTTAAAGATTCCTTGGGGAATCAAAACCACAATTCTAAGGCAGAGTGGCTAAGAGATGGCATGATCCAACTCCTGTTTTCTGAGGGCAGGGTTACTAGGGCCCAAGCCATCCAGTGGTGTTATAGGTGGAACTGTGTGCCCTAGAAAACTCATTTTGAAATCATCACCCCAATTCCTCAGAATGTGACTGTCTTTGGAGACAGAGTCTTTAAAGAGGTGATTAAGTCAAAATTAGGTCACAAGGTGGGCCCCAATCCAATACAAATGGGGTCCTTACAAGAGGAGAAAATTTGGACACCAACAGGTACAGAGGAAAGATGACGTGAAGACACAGGGAGAAGACGGACCACACCTACAAGCTGTGCAGAAGGGCCTGGCCCAGATCCTTCCCTCTCGGCCCTCATGAGGACAGCCATGACACTCTGCTCTCATAATTCCAGCCTTAGAACCGTGAGACAATAAATTCCTGTTGTTTAAACCAGCCAATCTGTAGCACTTTGTTGCAGTAACCCTAGCAAACTAATACAGGTGGCTTGTCTTATGTTGTACAGTGATGAAAACAAAATTAGGATCAAAACTCAGCTTTCCTGACTCCAATATCCCTGGGGGTTCCCACCTCACTACACTACCTTGCAACTATCTTCCTGTTTTCACTCAAAGTTCTCTTCTACAAAAATCTTACACTTGTTCAAGTTCTTAAGGACCATGGCAAATGCAGACTGCTCATGCTAAATGCTTTTGTGAGCTATATTCCTACCTTACCAACAGGACATTTTCACGTAGGGATCTCAGGGGCTCAAAATCTGTAGAACCCAAACTAAACTCCAAAAAGTCAGCATTGATACTGTTCTGGAATCTAACAAGATCTAGGTACAAGATCCAACTCCTTACACTAGTCATCTAACTTCTCTGAGCCTCAATTTCATGTAGATGCTATAAACAATGTAAGTTATATTAAAAAAAAAGCTTCAAGAAGAAAAAAAGAAAAATAAAGTAAAATAAATAAAAAAAAAACAGCTTCAAAGGGCTAATGTGAAGATTAAATTAAACTGTAAAGCATTAACAACGATTCTACGTGCAATCAAAACCCATTTCTATTTCTGACATCATTTTTTCATTCATCAAACTCAAAACCATTGATATTTCTTTCCTACATCATTTACAGCCAATAATTTGCCTCACTCTGGCATTTCTATACAACATCATTTTTTGCCACTGCCTTCCAACAAACCCATCATTTTAAACCTGCACTACTTTGAATGACTGATTTATCAGCTTCCAGTTTCCTCATTATCTAATCTATATCATGTCCTAATAATCAGATTTCTCTTTCTAATATGCACAGCTTAAGTCTTCGAGACTCTCTAACCCATGGAACAAGGTTCCACCTACACAGCTCTGCATTCTACAATTCTACAATGTAACTGTGGCTGAAGGCCAATTCCTAAGTTCATCTAAAGGCTTAAAGGGAAGTCATGTTGCCTGCCAAATCCAGCCTTCAGTGTGTTGGGGATTCACTGCTCCTCTGTGTGGCCTTGACCCTACCAATTATTATTATTTTTTTTTTTTTGTAGAGACAGAGTCTCACTTTATGGCCCTCGGTAGAGTGCCATGGCCTCACACAGCTCACAGCAATCTCCAACTCCTGGGCTTAAGCGATTCTCTTGCCTCAGCCTCCCGAGTAGCTGGGACTACAGGCGCCCACCAAAACGCCCAGCTATTCTTTTTTTTTTTTTTTTTTTTGGTTGCAGTTCAGCCGGGGCTGGGTTTGAACCCGCCACCCTCAGTATATGGGGCCAGCACCTTTCCAACTGAGCCGCAGGTGCCGCCCGACCCTACCAATTATTAATGTGCTCAAGGGCCTCGCCTCACACCAGCTAATGTGAACAAGTAGACCATCAACAATTTGCATTTGACCTGCTTCACTTGCTTCCAACATCATTATAAACTTGCTCTTAACCTTGAACCAGGACTAGTATCAAGAGCAAAGTTAGACAAGTTAATTCTAGTGCACACCCTACACACTAGCAGATCCTGCCACTGGCCAGTTTCCTTTTCCTTCAGCTTCCTCCTCGGCCCAGCCCACCTTGCAACTGTCCTCTCTCATATTCAGGATCTACCATAATCTAATTCAATAGCAGGTTTCTTCCTCCACAGCTAACAGGAATCCATTATCCTATCTCAGCCAATGGTTTTCAATCATGTCATATGCAATACTACATTTTTTGCCTTTACTACTAAGAAATGGAATTCGTACATAATAGGATATGTGTAATAGGATAAATGCACACACATAATTTCAAATATTCATATACATATAATTTCAAATATATTAATCTCCACCTTTATGTAAGTGAAATACAAAAAAAGAAAAAGTGTCAGCCAGGTGCAGTGGCTCACACCCGTAATCCCAGCACTTCGGAAGGCAGAGGCAGGAGGATCACTTGAGGCCAGGAGTTTGAGGTCAGCCTGGGCAATATTGCAAAACTCCTATCTTTACAAAAAGTAAAGAAATAAGCTGGGTATGGTACCTTGTGCCCACAGACCTAGTTACTTGGGAGGCTAAGCCAGAAGGGTCACTTGAGTCTAGGAGTTTGAGGCTGCAGTAAGCCAGTGAGCTATGATGATGCTATTGTAGTCAAACTTGGGAAGCAGTGCAAGATCCTGCCTCTTAAGTGCAGGTTAGGGGGAGAGAAATGTAATAAAATAAGGTCTTTAAATATGTAAATGTCCAGGCACAACTGTACCAGAAAACATTGAAGAGTACGGCTCACATCTATATAGAGACTCTCCGTAAATATAACCATTGCAATGCAGACTAATCAGGAGTGCTACATTAGAAACTTAAGCAACACAAGCAGTATTGTCATTGGTTACACAGTTTTCCAAAATGTGAACAAGTGGTAGTAAAGTTTTAACAAAAAAATATACAATTTCCCCTTGATTATACACCATAATATTCCTGAATAATTTGGTACATATTAAAATATAGCATACTTTTTGTTTATATGTGAAACAGTTGGGTTATAGGCCCAGACAAATACCAACAGATTTTTATCTCGCATTAATACCTAGTAAAACATTTGAAAGGTTTGTGGGACACACGTGCTAACTGCTCATTGTATTAGAACTTCTTTAAAACAGCTTTACAGAACTTTTTTCTGTAAAGGGCAAGAAAGCATATACTCTATATTTGGAGGACCATACAGTCTGTCATAAGTACTCAGCTGTGTCTAAGAAAGAAGTCACAGATAATACGAATGGCTATGATCAGATAAAACTTAATCTACAAAAATAAGCAGTGGGTCCCAGGCTGTAGTTGCTCTCCCTCTGCATTAGTCTATCCCCCGCATTGCAAAATATCTTGCTCCCAACCACTAAATGCCAGCTGTACCGGCCAATTACTGTGATGACAAAAACACCTCCTGTGCAGCAGTAACCGCCCAACCCTCCCACTCTCACCAACTGAGAACTCCTAGTCTCAACTATTCCTTTTCATAGCACTTTTCATTGCTGGTCTCAGCTCCTTTTCCATGCCCATCTGAAATACAAGTCATCCTCAATTTATTCTTTATTGTTTCTCCAGCTTATACCTAATGTGAGACTCAACTTCCACTTTATCTCCTTTCACTATTGAAGGAATATCCTTGAGCCTACGATCTTTTTAAAATGATACGGCACTGATATGCCACCACATTTTGTTCACTTGTTATCTATACATTCAATCTCCACCTGGAAGGTAGCTTCCTTGACGGTGCAAAGTCTCTCTAATACTCTGTCATATTTACAGACTCTAGGTTAATAATTTTTCTTTAGTTACTCACTATTACAGCATGATTGCCACACTAGATGTTGAAGATACAGCAGTGAACAATTAAACAAAGTCCCTGACCTCATAAACATTATCTACTAATAGAGTGGGGAGAAAACTGTTCCAGATTCTAATGAGAACTATAATGGAAATAAATAGGTGGTGACATGACAAGCGAAGAAGAGTGAAATGGTCAGCTGCTCTATTAGCTAGAATGAGCAAAAGAAACTTCTCTGAAAAGAGAAGCTAATACCTGTCATCTGAAAAGAACTGGGGAAGAACATCCCAACCAGATGGAAAAGCCTGTTTGAAATCCCTCAGACAGGAAATCATGTAGCATTATGCAGGAAATCAATCACACAGTACCTTAAAAAGAACGGACATACTATGATTTAGGTTTTCAGAAGATGGCATTGTCTACAGAGCACAGAAGGGACAGTAAGAAGGTAAGAGATGTGAGGAGTACAATTAAGAAGCTATTGAGGAAGTTCAAGGAAGAACTGATGAAATCCTGGACAGGGGGTGACAGTGAAGAGAGAGAATGTAGACAAGTATGGGTATCATTTAAAGAAGTAATTAACAGGTCTTGGTCTTGGACTAGATTTGAGTGCAGGGAGCACTGAATGCTGACAGAACTAACACAGGGGGGATATGGTTTGGGTTATGGTAGAAGGACAATGAGTTTCACTTGGATGTGTTATAGCTGAAGTGACTGTTATATAATGATCAATTTTTGAACCAGCCTTGCATTCCTGAAATGAATCTTATCAGTACTGAAGTACTATCCCCTTCACACATTACTGGATTCAAGAGAAGATGCCAAGTAGGCAGATGGATACATGAAATGGAAATGGAGCACAGTCTTAGCCAATGAGATGCACATGTAAGTCATCAGCTCACAGTTGCTCTTTAAACTCATGAAATGAACAAAATCACTTAGGAAAAAATACTTACTAGAAAAAGGAAGGCCCTTCCCTATCTTGAAACCCTTCAAAATTTAGAGGAGCCAGAACAAGAGAAAGACAAAAACCTACCTATTTGGAAATCTGATGTCACAAAAGAGAATGTTTGAACCATGTACAATCTTCTCAAATGTTGGGTAATTAAGACAGAGAGGTATCTATTTGATTTGGCAAGAAGAAGGTGATGATGAACTTTATAAGGACAGGTTCAGCTAAAAAGAAATGATGGAAACCAAATTAAAATGGAATGAAAAGGAAAATGAGAGCTGAGAAAGTGAAAAAAGAAAGAAAATTTCTCAGAAATATAATGTGTAAATCACATTGATAATTTTGGGAAGCAAACCAGACCAGTGTCAGACTACATTTAGTTCATTAATACCTCAATCAAATTATTGTAGCAAACCACTGAGTTATGTTATGGATAAGCAGAATAATATCTGTGATCTCTTCAATGTAAAAATAAACTAAGGTCTTAAATTACAAGAATTCATGACTAAGACAACAATGAACAAATGGGGCTTAAACTAAAAATCTTTTCTACACAGAAAAAAAATAACACAGCGAACAGACAACTTGCAGAACGGGAGAGAATATACGCAAAATATACATGTGACAAGGATTTAATATTCAGAATATACAAGGAACTCAACTCAATAACAACAGATAATCCCATTAAAAGGTTGGCAAAGGATATGAATAGATGTTTTTCAAAAGAATATATACCAATGGCAAACAATTATGTGAAATGATGCTTAATATGACTAATCATCAGAGAAATGGAAATAGAAACCACAATGAGATACCATCTTACACCAGTCAGAATGGCTATTAAAAAGTCAAAAACTAATAGATATTGGCAAGGATGCAGAGGAACAGGAACTCATATACTGTTGGTGGAAATATAAATTAGTACAATCTCTATGGAAAACAGTATGAAAATTTCTCATAGAACTATCATTATACCTAGTAATATCACTACTAGGGTACTTACTTAAGGGAAAAGACATCCATATATCAAAAAAAATATATATATATACCTGCACTTGTATGTTTACTGCAGCACTATTCACAATAGCCAAGATAGGGAATCAACCTAAGCGTCCATCAATGAAAGACTGGATAAAGGAAATGTGGTATATGCACAATGGGATACTTACTATTCAGCCATAAAAAAGAATGAAATCCTATCTTTTACAGAAACATGGATGGCACCAGTGGCAATTATCTTAAATGAAACAAACCAAACATAGACAGTCAAATATTGCATGCTCTCACTTGTAAGTGGGAGCTATATAATGTGCACACATGGATGTAGGGCATGGAATAACAGACAGTGGAGATTCATAAGGGTGAAGGAGTCCAGGGTGGATGATACGAAATTAATTCATGGGTGCATTCAACGTATGTTATTTGGGTGCTGGATACCCTAAAGCCTTGACCTCACCACTACACAAAATATGCATGTGACAAAATTGCCCTTATACTCCATAAATTTATACATTTTTAAAAGATAATGTGCACTTTTAAAAATGTAGTAAAGGTAAAGCTAATAATCCTAAAAGTTATGAAACTGAATTAAATCATTCTGATTAATAAAGGAAGCATTTTATTCTCTGGGAGTAGAGATACTTTTCTATGCAGAAAAAAAGCAGGCTGGGTATAATGGCTTATGCACTCGGGAGACTGAGACGGGTGGATTCTTGAGCTCAGGAGTTCAAGACCAGCCTGAGCAAGAGCAAGATCCTGTCTCTACTAAAAAAAATAAGACAAAAACTAGCCTGGCATTGTGACAGGCACCTGTAGTCCCACTTACTTAGGAGGCTAGGGCAAGAGGATGGCTTGAGCCCCGGAGTTTGAGATTGCTGTGAGTTATGATGATGCCATGGCACTTTACCCAGGGTGACAGAGAGAGACTCTGTCTCAGAAAAAAAAAAAAAAAAGAAAGAAAGAAAGAAAAAGAAAAGAAAAGAAATTAACAAAGCAAAGAAATATTTGATTTTTATTTTGTTTCATAAAAAGTAAATCTTCTATCTAGCAAATAACATTATAAAAGGAATTTTTAGAAAATGACAGAATTAAAAAATATTACAACAGAAGTGACCCAAATACGTTAAAAGTGTCTATATATCAATAAGAAAAACCAATAGAAAACACAGTAAAGGACAGCAAGAAAGAAATCAACAAAGATGAAATTCAAATGGCTAATCAGATAATACAATCCCCTTCTCCCATTTTTAACAATTTTCCTTAAAGGCCACGGATAAAGGGTAATACGAAACTAATATGCATCCTGACAAAATCAGACAATTCGTGATGTAGCCTCACCACCAATGCATAGGTGTTTTTTCCCATATCTGAGCATACATACAGCAGGATGGTCTTATTTAATGGAACATGACTTGATGTGATTGCAAGAGGTACTGATTTTTAAATTTCAGTTTATACCACCCAATAAGAGATATGATCATGTAATTTTAAAACTCCACATATTCAGAGATATATAATATTTAGATATCTACAGGCCTCATACAAACACGAAAGCTCAGATAACAAGCACTTACCTTCCCTTATAGCTGTGAAAGGTGTACCTTCTTCTTCTTGCAGCCTGATCACCTTCAGGGCTACCAACTTCCCATTTACCCTGTGAAAAATGAGAGAAAAAATGAGAAGTGAATTCTTGAAAATATGTGCCTATTACGGTTCCAACTTCCCATTTACCCTGTGAGAAATGAAAGAAAAAAGGAGAAGTGAATTCTTGAAAATATGTGCCCATTATGTTTCTAATTGTCTTCCTTATAATTTGCCTTTTATGCATTTTTGCACAGAAAATGTCAGTGACTCAATTACACTGCTCCAGAAAGATTAATTTCAGTTAGACTGGGAACTCTACATCATCATCATAAATAATCACATTTTGAATATTCACACTTGCAGAGGCCAAGATTTAACTGTAATTTTCTGATTCGCTCTGTTCCTTCTAGAATGAAAGTAGTGTTTCACAAAATCACCACGCTTGATAATTATTCACAGAGTAATTAAAAATCAAGCAGTCAAAATGATTCTTTTCCTTTGTTTCTCCAACAACTTCCCCTTTGTTTCTTTTGCTGAAATGTCTTCATGTTCCCTCTTTAGCTGAGATCACTTAATCCTCAAGGACAGAAACTTGACACTCAGCCCTCTCTCTCTCTCTCAACACTCATTCCCATTTTTCCCTATTTTGTCTTTTTTACTAGAGCCTCCTAAAATTATATTTGGTCTGGTTGTGTTTTATTTTATAGTATACCATCAAAAAAGTTATGAATATTTCACTATTACAAGATTATACAAGACCTATCCAAAGCAGATGGTCCTTCCAGACACATTCTAAATATGTGTCAGCTCTAATTAAAAGTAAGAATTGTGCAGTGGAGATAACTTTTTATTCAGTCAATTCTGTCAACAAAGATATGACTATCTAAATTGGTCTTCTTGAGTGCTCTATTTTCTACCTTTACTATAGGCCCAGCAGCATACTTTATTTGGTTTGTTTGGTATTTAAAATAGGAAAAAAAAAAAAAAAAAAAAAGCACCAATCCCTCAAGGGATTGGTTCCAGGACCCCCTCAGATGCCAAAATCCACAATGCTCAAGCCCCTGATAGAAAATGGCGTAGTATCTTCCTATAACCTACATGCAGCCTCCTTTACCATGTAAATCATGTCTACATGACATATCATACCAAATACAGTGTAAATACTATGTGATTAGTTGTTACACAGTATTTTTACTGTTTTTTCTAACTGTTTTGTTTCCTGAATATTTTCAATTCAAAGTTGGTTGAATCTACAAATGTGAAAACTGTGAATACGAAGGGCTGACCATATTAAAAAGGTAAGATATAGCTCTTTCCCTGCCGCTGTTGAATAGTGTGAAGGCGGAGTCTTAGGTGAGGTCAAGATTCAACTTCACCCGTAACCCACCGCCATGGCCAAGGAAGGCATTGCTGCTGGAGGTGTAACGGATGTTAACACCGCTTTACAAGAGGTGCTGAAGACCGCCCTCATCCACGATGGCCTTCCATGTGGAATCCGCAAAGCTGCCAAAGCCTTAGACAAGTCCCAAGCCCATCTTTGTGTGCTTGCATCCAACTGTGATGACCCAATGTATGTCAAGTTGGTGGAGGTCCTGAACACCAAATCAACCTAATTAAGGTTGATGACAACAAGAAACTAGGGGAATGGGTAGGCCCTTGTAAAACTGACAAAGAGGGGAAACCCCATAAAGCGGTTGGCTGCAATTGTGTAGTAGTCAGGGATTATGGCAAAGAATCTCAGGCCAAGGATGTCATCGAAGAGTACTTCTAATGTAAGAAATGAACAAATAAAACTTTGGCTCTTAAAAAAAAAAAAGGTAAGATATAAAAGAAAATACATCTCCTGGACACACCCTTCTTCAGCCACCTAATTCCTATCCTCTGAGGTTACCAATTACCATTACTTATATATATTTTCAGATACAAAGACTTCCATATATATCACACAAACACAAATGTGTGTATACACACATATACAAATGGCAGTACAGAACACAGAGTATACTACCGTACATTTTTATCATTTAATATATTCACTGACTTTCTTATAAATGCGTAGAAAACTGCCTCTTGCTTTTGAAAGCTCACAAGGAGTCACAGGGTGTTCCTTTGCATCAGTAAAGTATATTTAAATCTATTCCCAATCTTTGACTGATAGGCATTTAGCTTGTTCCCAATTTTGTGCAACTATAAACCATGATACAATGAATAATCTTGTATATGTTATTTCATCCATGTAAAAATATGTCTGTAAGATAAATTTCCTAAATGTGAAAGTACAAGGTCAAAAGGTATACACATTCATTTCCAACTTGATGAATATTAGAGAATCGTCTTACATGCAAGATACCAATTTGCCCTTCTGACAGTAAATAATGAGCACTCCTGTACCTCCTTCCCTTCACCTATGCTATGTGGTATCGGTGTTTTATTCTGCCAATCGAATTAAGTCAAACATGGTTTCTTGCCGTAATTTAAATTACCACCAAAGATCTTTAGAGGTTAAGGAACCAGCCAAGGAAAACTCACACAGCCCACAGAATCCAGAGCCTGAGCCTGAAATAAAAAATTTGAATGTTTTTTTAAAAACTGTATCTAATTGGTCTGCTTTAAAAAAAAAAAAATGCCATAGCACAAAACTCAAAATGCCAAGTAATTTATCACAGTCCAACCATCCTAGTGACATTTCTCATTGAACTGACTGCTGAAAGACATTATTACTGGTTACAGTAATGGGACAGGGCATCTGTGATTATAAGGCTCCACAATGTGCCATCTCCTCAAGGTTAGGAGCTGTTGTGTTTATTTTTCCCTGTGTTTTCAGCTGGGAGGACAGGCACGCTGCTTTTCTGCTTGGCAACCTCCTCTCCTGAGTATATTACCTTCATTTTTTTAGTCCTGTTTATGCTTTAGGTACCCAGGTGCCGGCAAAAAATCACCATGTCTGTGGGGTCCAGCTGCAGACCGTACCTTGTGCCCTTCACTTTGTCCTCTAGGACTAAGGGAGGCCTTTGGCAGGGCTTCAGGCTAGGATGCAGTCAGTGCTGACATCTGCATGGATTTTCCTCAGCTCAGTTGAGCTCATCACTGGCTCCATAAGGAGTCAGTAACAGATTCCAGGAACTGCTTGGAATTTTCCCCTCATTTACAGATATTTTCCCCTCACCCAAAACACACACACACACACCCTTCTTCCTGCAAGGCTTTCCATTTCCCTTGAGAGCATTAACTTGTGTGCAGCGTGAACCAAGTTCTGGAACAGCGG
Organism: Nycticebus coucang; assembly: GCF_027406575.1. Taxonomy (NCBI): domain Eukaryota; kingdom Metazoa; phylum Chordata; class Mammalia; order Primates; family Lorisidae; genus Nycticebus; species Nycticebus coucang. The sequence continues at coordinate 60,451,445 of NC_069790.1, forward strand.
GACCTCATACTTCCTAGAGTTAGATATGTAAACACAATCTCACACCATGAAACTATGACTGCCCTGTAACATACTGAAAAGAGAAAAGCCTTTAATTGCATCAATACTCATTCTTTAAATGCAACTAAAGACAGAACCCCTGCAAGTAATCTCAAAGTAATCTGCATCATTTTTGTGATGAACAAAAATTGATATTTTCTATGAGAACTGTCTAAAAGAATAAAATCTAGGTTTTGTTCTGATTCTGAATTCTCTGGGAATTGTTAGGCTTTTTTATAGTTTATGATCATCACAACAGCTAATGACATTGAGATTTTAGGTATTAAAGCATATGAAGCTAAAATTTTCTTAGAATTGGTGATACGCAAAGCCCCAGAAGTGAAGGGACTTTTTGTTTTGTTAACTGTATCTAGAACCTTGCTGGCACAGAGTATATTCTCAAAATATTTTACTGAATGGATACTGATCCTATTAATATACTGACATTTTCCTCCTCATACTTGCCAAAATAAGCCCAGAATAAAGTGTTAAAATTATTATTTCCAATAAAATATCAGAAATGCCACAATTATATAAGGCTTTCAACATCTTCTTTGATGTTGGGTTTAAATATTTATATTCTTTTTTTCAAACAAAGGTGCAGATTCTTTGTTTTTGATGCATGTGGGTAAAGTTTTCATTTCCTTGAAGTTTTGGAATTTGTAGGATGCTTTGTTAAATTACATTATTGCACCCAGAAAACATATTTAAAACATTCACTACCTTAAAAAAAAAAAATCCACTACCCTTTAATAATCTGAGCACAGCCCAATAATGGCATCTTCCTCCTCTCCAACTGCTTCACTGGTTTCCCATTAAGGATCATATTGATTATCAAACTGCTCTTTAACCTAAGAGTCACTGTGACTTTCTCCTTTCTTAATTAGTTTTTCTCTACACATCCAGTAACACAGCAACTGCTGGATCCCTCAGTTTTAAAGCCTAGTAAAATGTTGAGTCATTGGTTCCATGTTTGGAAAAGGTACCTTTGGAAAAAGTAGCACTGAGAAATGTTTCAATGCTCTGACTTTTGCACATATATATTTTAAACTTTAGCATAGGCTGAAATACTTTAAATTGTAAGGTAAAACTCACTTATTAAATATAAGTTTTAAAAACATCAAAAGAAGATACATGTAATTCTATAAAAAATAAAATGAATACTGTATCTTCTAATTTTCTTGTGGATTTAAACTATGACGGTTTAAAACATATAATTCAAACGTTGATGTAAATAACTTAAAATAATTACAAAATTCAAACTGAATCAATAAATTAGAGCTGTTTACAGGAAAACATTGAAGAAGCCTCTTTAACAAGTCTTATTAATTAAACCAAAAGCTAATGAATAGAAGGCAATCAAGGCTTGATTGCCAGTGGAGACATTAATTCAGGTAAATGACATGGTGGAAAAAATGCTTCACATTGTGTTAATATTACCAAAGAACATTCGATTGGAGATACCCCCAAATTTGGTTCTAGTAGCTCTAGCCTGTATAGACAGCCATTTTATTGCAGAGATTCCTTAATATTCTTTTATTCTTCCAACAACAGCCATTCCCAGCTTGGCCTCATTGCAAGGATCACTTCAGGCCCAAAGATGAGTGACTCATTGCCCATCCCACAGGGTGAGCTGTCAAGTGCAACTCCAGGGAAGAGAGGCGTGCACAGGGGTGGATTGGGGAAGGGGCAGTGCCACATACAGAGACCTAGGCATACCAAGTTGCTGGGCAGAGCCATGCTGAAGTGGACCAGGTTTCAAACTGGTGCTAACCACAAATTCAAATCCCTGTCAACTTCAGAAATTCTTTCCACAGATTTCTGTGCCTTAAATTTATAAATATAAAATTTACTTATAAGAGAGTGAATTAAGGTCTAGAAGCTTTAAATAAAGAAAACAGCCTATTTGTTTTTTCATCCATTTATTTGTTCCTTTAACATTCTGCAAAACCTACAAAAAAGAAAAAACTCCCCGTTGACTTTGGGGTACCTTTTCCAGTTTCAAAGAGTATTTCCTTACAGACAGACAAGGCTCAAAGGAAAGCCTAAAGGTTTTCTATTCCGTTCGTTACCTTAAATTAATGGTATAACTTAGTACAATAAAACAAAATTACAAATATTATCTAGGTCATCTAGAAAATAGAGTCCATGTGCTAACACCTAGAAGAAATTATGTCTAGAGGACATAAAGGAAATTAAAGTGATATACCTATAAGAAATTTAATATACTCTGGGAAAATATAATACATTCTGCCTCTCTCTTTCATTATCGTTTTGTCTCAAGAGAAACTACAAAGGAAAATAATACCAAGTACAGGCAGATACAATGCTTTTATTTCCTTACCGACAGAGGTAATGGAAAGAAATGTGGATCCCACTGAGGGAGTGGCAAGGGAAAGTGGAGTAGAGCAAGATCAATATTTTGGGCTGGATTTACGGATTTTTGACAAAGTTATTAAAAACATTTGATAAGTTATCCTAGCAGTTCTTCATTTATGAATTTCCTCTTAGAAAACTGGTTAAAGCTTACAATACTGCATTATATATATTTTAAAAAAATCAAAAGTTTGACTAAATATTCATGACCTTGCTATTGTCATTTAAATTCAATTTTTATTCATGTGTGAGGAGAAAGTCATCTTAACGGTGTTTAACCTATGCTATTCTGGAAAATCATGGAAGTGCAATCTACTACATTTTATTCCCGAAAAATAAGAATTTCAAAGTAAACTGCCAAAAATTATACCTGTCCTAATCTTTATCAAAATAGTACAGAGAGAACTAGAAGATGACTAATGCTAGTTTCTGTTAAACTAATTTCTTTTTGAATAATGTCCAAAGATTAATAAGCTGATAGTGCCTATCAATATCTGCCTAACAATGTAAAAAGTCTAAAGATTAATGGAATGAGAACAGGATATATATAATATATTTTATTACCTATAAAAAGAAGAGACTGCTACTAAGGCATGTTTCACCATCATCAGTGTTCCATCAAATATACAAACCCATAATACTATGAAACATAAAATTCAAGTGGCATATAACACTCATGGGATAAAAGAAAATTATGTACTCTCCAAAAATTTTAAGCCAGTCAACTTTGTACCTTTCCAAAAAATAAAATCTATCATGAAGGATTTTGGAGTCTTATTACCTTGCAATTAGAAGTAACTGCAGGCTCAGTGCCAGAAACTCAGTTGTTAGGGCACCGGCCATATACACCAGGGCTGGTGGGTTCAAACCCGGCCACGGCCTACTAAACAACAACAACTACAACAAAAAAATAGCTGGCATTGTGGTGGGTGCCTATAGTCCCAGGTACTTGGGAGGCTGAGGCAAGAGAATCATTTAAAGTTTAAAGTTGCCATGAGCAATGATGCACTCTAGTCCTGGTGACAAAATGGGACCTTGTCTCAAAACACAAACAAAAAAGTTCTCAATCTCTAAATACTAAACTACCCTGTTTCCCCAAAAATAAGACATCCTCCGAAAATAAGACCTACTTACAGGAAAGATAAGACATCCCCTGAAAATAAGACCTAGCGCATCTGTGGGAGCAAACCTTAAAATAAGACACTGTCTTATTTTCAGGGAAACAGGGTAAGTCTTCTTGCACAAGAAAGCCCTTCACTTCATGAAGTTTTATTAGCCTTCCCCTCATCCAGTAACTATTCGTTGAGAGACTATGAGTCTGTGCTTGTGATAAAGGATGAAGAATCCCGACATGCCCCTTAACTTAGGGAGCCAACGGTCTAGTAAAGAAGCGAGACACAGGACACCTGAGTACAAAGACACCTGAGACAAGTCAAAGGGAGTCAGGAGGCTCCCACTTGTCACATGGGACAACTGGAACACCAGTAAAACAATAACTGCCAGTGAAAGATATCAACTGTATTTAAATGGGTAAGTTTATAATGCAACTTTAAATAAACTCATTGGTCATATTTGGGAAGTGCTATGGAATCATTTCAATCTTTTTATACCTTTAAAAAAAAGAGAATATATCAAACACCTCCCTTCCCTTTCAGATTCTTTCATACACACTATACCTCAGTATAACCAAATGCTGTGGGTGGCTATGGGGGAGTTTCTCTATAGATGCGCTGCATGCAATGAACAAAGAAGGAATGGTAGAATTTGAGTACCTCCGTTTTGCTAACCAGAGTCACCTGGGGGGGTTATCCATGTTTGTTAAAATTTTAGAAAGAGCCTACCAAATATTCTGTGCCCCTGATGGAAACTTTCTCTAATTCACCCTTGTGGAATAAACCCAACTCAAATCTGACCAAGTCCAAATCTAATTACTCATTTAAAGGACACAAGGGAACAAATTAAATATGCAACACCATGGGGATATAATCAGAAAAACCTAAACCATACAAAACTCTATTGGGGAAATAAGCCTGTTTCTTCAACAAATGCATTTGAAGGAAAAAAATGGAACCCACATATTTAAAGAGAGACATATCACCTAACCGCAATTCATTACAGTGTATGGACCTGATTTTATCTTGACCCAAATAAACATGATTAAATTATGTGTCTACAGCTTACCTGCTATGGGTGGAGAATTCCTGAAGAAGCACAGAGGTGGGAGCAGAGAGGGCACTCAGGAAGCTACTGCAATGAGCCAGGTGACACACGGTGGCCACTTACACCAAGGTAATAGTTAAGAGCAATGGAATAAAGGAAAATAATACTCTAAAGACAGAATCAACAGGCTGTCAGGATGAATTGAATTGGGTGTTGGGAATTTTAAAAGATGACTCTAACTGTCCTGATTTCAGCATCTGGGCAGATGGAGGTACCATTTATTAATGAGCAAAATTAAAGAAGGAGAGATTTCAACAGTAACCAAGAGTTCTGCTTGGGAAGATCTTAGGAACATCCAAGCGTAGACATAAAGAAAGCACTGGTATTTATGGGTCTGGATCTCAGTGCAAAAACCTAGGCCAGACATACAAATTTATGAGTCACTTGGAGGCCTGCAAGAGAGAGCCAGTTTTCTGTTAAAGCAGGAGTAAAGAAAACACTCAAAAAAAAAAAGACAAAGAGAATGTATAAGAATCAGCTGATCAGGGAATTATGTTCTCTATACAGAAGATGCAGGAAGACCCTCAGGGTGGAGGAAAGGGACCCTGTAAGGGACATATCAAGAAATAAGAAGAAGTCTGAGAGATGATCAAGGAGCTTTACACCTTGGGTGGGGTGCACAGTGATGTGAGGCAGAGAGGATTCCATCCTGACTGCTTCTTAGAAGCTGTGGAATGGGAGCACCAAGTACAATTACCCCTGCCTGCATTAGGCAAGGCCTGGGGAGGGTTGGGGCCAGGCTTTGCAGCTGGGTGGAAGATAAAGCACAGGTTCTCAGCCCTGGCTTCACATTAAAATCACCTGGGGAGCTTTAAAACATTAACAATGCCTGGCCCACCCTCCTCCATTTAACTGGTGTAGGGTGAGGTGCTAGCATGTGTATTTTTTTTTTTTTAACACCCTCTGTTATTCTAATGTTCAAAGAGGGCTGCAAACCACTGTGTTATGCCTTCAGGTTCCTTTACCAGCTTCGCATGCCCTCTCTTCCTCTGCCTGGTCTCTCCAACACTGATGTCCCCCTTCTTATTATAACCATTCAGAATTTTTTTTTTCTTTTTCCTTTACAGAGGAAAGCGCGAACGCAGTCCCCCACTACCACGACCTATGCAGTCGAGTTTCCCACATTTGGGGAAATCGCAGGGGTCAGCACAACCGGAGAGCAATGGATGAGCCTCGCCCTGGGAAAACCACCCACATGCTCATGATATCTCCCCTGCCTGGTTTGTATAACCAGTCAGAATTTTTCAATTCTTTTGAGCACCCTCCTAGTCTTAGCTGCAAACTTCCTGATAAGTCTCAGCCGATAATCTCTCTTGAAACGTGACTGCAGGGCACACACACTGCCAGAGATCATCTGGTAAGTGCTGAGTGGGCCTGGATGGCTCTCTGCCCCATCGTTGAAACTGAAATTGCACAAATTTGCTCTAAGCATGTATTGAACTGTCATAGTCACAAAACCTTGTAAACTCAAATTGAGCTTGCCAGTAATTAAAACCCCTGAGTTTTCTTCCTGAGCCCTGAAAAGACACCATCTCTGACTTACCCTACACCTAACAATTCACTTTTTATATATGATTTCAGACTTTGAATTATCACTAATAAAATCCCAACTTGTTAGCAGCCAACAACTGCTCACGCCTCTCTTCTAATTCCAGCTCAGTTAACAACAAGGTACTGGCCACCGGTTCTTCTAGGTGTCCTAATGCCAGGTCTGAATGAAAACACCAAACAGGATGAGCTTGCGCACTGCTTGTTGGCCCCCACTCCGTCCACCCTGGGGGATGTGGCTCCATTCATGGTCTGCCTCCCTGCTCCTTCCTTTTCTTTTCACTTTCAAACTCTCCTGTCCAGCCCTTGCTCATCATGGCCACTCTCAGTCCCACACTGACCATGTTCCACCTCTACTTTTGGAATGTCCTGGAAAATCTGCCCCTTGCACAATTTCTGGCACACAATTGGGCTCAGTGGCCAAGGAGAAAGCTAAACCCTTCCCATGTAAATAAGAAATATTAAAACAGCACCAACTGGAAACTCTACCACTCTTAGATATAATCAGCCTGTCTTAAACCCATCACCAGCAACAGCATATCATCCAACTGCCGATATAACCCTCTCAGCTCCCAGAACATAATCAGGAACATTTACCAACAATTAAAGAATAAGCAGATATACAATATCTGCAGAGTTCTGTTAGTCCACCAGCTTATCAATCTGATCAAAAAAAGGAACTAAGGTTATTTAGGTGTGAGGTAATTTTCTACTAATTCCTACTATTTTAGTTTCTAACTGCTCAGACATCATGTGAGTCATAATTTGCCCTAAAATTTAATTAGAGGAGGAACAACACAACAGGCGTGCAGGGGGAAGCTTACACCTTCTCCATCAGCTCTGATCCACAGAAGTTACCATCCTGTGTGACTATCTGGACATCTGAAAGCTGCTAATGCCTCTCTCACTTTTCACAGTTCCCCAAAGATAACTGACAGTGATGAAACTAGCTCAACTCCAGATTTCTATAAATTCTGTGAAACTCGTCTCAGGTGTTAAATCAGGACTCTTTAGGGAACCACAGTACTATCAGATGTCCTAAGACATCTGATAACTTAATTCATTGCTACATTCTGCACTTCCATGCCTTAAGCTAATTACCCTTGGAAGCAGGGATGTAAGCAAAACAGAAAGAGAGTAATTATACTTGTTCTCGGTCACCTTTCTACGCTGTAGTATCTTTTGTGTGTGAACTTCAAACATGAGCTTCTGCCTGGTTTCCAATCCATCCCTCCTTTTCTCGTTCAGCTGAACCGTGGTTCATCTGGTCCGATGTTTGGTTGTTCAGTTCTGAGGGACTTTCATTGTCCATTTTGACCCCTTCTGGAGGTTTATGGCAGTGGACTGTACATTTCTTACAGCCTTGAAGAGGACTACCTCCCAGTACCAAGGAACCATTCCAGGAGATTAGCAGCAAGTCAAGGAGACAGGACAGTCTCAAGCAACTTAATGCATGATGATCAAAGCTAAGTTTCTAAGGAAAAGTAAGGCAAACTTATAGGAAGACCAGGAATGGAAGAACTGCTAACACATTAAGAGAAGGCAAAGCACAAAAGGACATTCACAGATAGAAACTGGCCTACTAAACATGCTCCTGAAATTTCTAGAGAAGGGCCATCTTTCTTTGATGAGACGTGATGGTTTCACGAAAAATAAGTAAAATATAGTCCCTATGAGTCTCTTTTGAGTTTTTTCAGATTGATTTTTCACACAATTATCCACATATATCCATATTCAGTGAAAACTATAAATGAAAAGATGATGTGAACACAAATACCAAATAATGGATAAAAGAAGAAGAAGAAAAGAAAGAAGAGAAGGGGGAAGAAGCAGTTGGGATTTCTGTTGTGTTCTGTTTTTCCCCAGTCCCACTTGTAAGTACACTTGTCTGGAGAAGCACATTACTAAAGTCTTGGAAAAGGCTGCATTTTACATTTCTAGAGAAATCAAATTTTCTTGTTCTGAGGTCAAGTTGCCACTTCAAATAAATTTTTACCTTCAGTAGCTTTTGTTTCCTACGGAAAGTGTTTCCAAAAGGCAAAAAAGAAGTGGATATACTTCTTAACGATATCACTTCTCCCCAACCTTGGATTATGTATTATTTTCTGGCTGATTCTTACATGCTGCATCTCATAACTATCCCTAAAAATCAAAGTCAAATCCATTCATTCATAATTTTCTTTTTTAAAACTCTAATTGCAACATCACAATCAGAGTGAATCATTACATGAGCTGGGGTAACATAAAAAGAAGATAAAGTTTAATGTTCAACCTTATAGCATTTCAAGCTTCCTATTCCAAAGGTAAGTATAAAACACAATGTTCTTCTTTCTTAGAGACGTAATTGTTCCCCTTTCTCTAGTAGAGGTATACATCCAGCATCATAAGAGAGAAAAGAAAAAGCATTTCTGAAGAAATTAAAAGCATCAAAAAACACATCACTGATTCACCACATGAAGCTTTGAGAAGTCCCCAAATACTCATTGCCAAGTAGCATTTACCATAGAGATCTTGCATTTCACATTCAAAAATAGCCATATGAAATTAAGTGAAGTTTGGAACAGCAGGAGAAAACACTTAAACCATCCCTGGAGAGTCATTACAGCAGGGGTATTCGGAGTTCAGACTATTCTCCACCCATTCTAATAATGACCAACACATACATATACCCCTTGAGTTTATGTTACGACAATGACATTAAGCTAGTATTTTCTCTTTTTGGTTTGCTGCAAAAGCCCCTTGGAGAACCCACAAAGAAAATTTCACAGTAGCCAGAGGACTACAGATAATATTAAACCAACAAGAGTACGAATGATTTTCATTTTCTCCAAAACAAATGTATTACATTCATAATTATAGAAAATATTTTAAATATGCTTAAAGTGAAACAAAAAAATAGTATCAAACAATGTCTATTTTATTTACTTTGATTTACGCTTTTATGCAAAAAAGATTAGAGAACAATACTACGAATTACCTAAATCTAAAAAACTGTTCTTCTAAAAATTAAGTATCATGGGCGGCACCTGTGGTTTAAAGGAGTAGGGCGCCAGCCCCATATACCAGAGGTGGCGGGTTCAAATCCAGCCCCGGCCAAAAACTGCAAAAATAAAATAAAATGAAGTATCGCTTAACACGAACTGTTTCACAGCAAAACGGGTATCAAAGTAAAAATGATTTGATTAAACAAAAGGTAAACAAAATCTACCCACACATGTTGAAGATTAGGGTTTACATTAATTCATATATTACACCAAATAGTTGATTATACTAAAAACTTTCATAAAATTTATATGTAATTGGTATGACAATGATCTATGCTAATATTTTCTCCAAAATCTTGCAATACAGCCTGAGCAATAGAGTACAAATTAGCCTGATTTGGAATGAACAGATTTTATGGACAATAAGTTTAAAATCAAGATAGTGGAAAAAAATTTTTTTTAAAAATCAAGATAGTGGCCTTTAACTCAAAAATAGCACTGATGTTCCGGTGCCTGCAATGTGGTGTGCCCAGACCAAGGACTTAATTACATGTATCACGCTGTCTAATTTAATCCCTATAGCACTTCTATGTGAACAACTGTTATCCTGAGGAACGGGATGGCTCACTAATTTGTTCTAAGCACACAACTAGAAGAGGTGGCGCCACAGTTGGATCTAAGAGGTCAGACTTCATAAACTCTCTGTGGGGTAGCAGTAAGTAAAGTATAAATCACGGAAGAAAGGTACGTAGACCACACTCAGAGACTATTTCTTCACTCACAGACACTCTGTTCATGCCAGGAACACTGGCATGAAACACTCATGATCAAGTCGCTTAATCTGAAAGTAATGCCATTATTCTTAATGGTTTCTAGTAATTCTTTATAAACCTCAAAATAAATCCATGTATAGTGTGACATTAGTAACTCTTATCCTAAGTTGTAACACTGAGACATGTTTACGGCAGAATAGTTGAATGACACAAAAAATATTAAATCAACAATAATCTCACTTTTCAGAGGTAAATTCTTCAAAATCTATGTATACCTTTCTAAATTTTTTTCTATGTACAGGTATTTTTTCCAAAAAAATTTCTTTATATATAACTTTAAGATGTGGTCATTTATTTTGTTGTGGTTCAATTATATATTTATCTTTTTACTGGACAGGCTGAAGTAAGAACCGCAAAAGCTTCAAGTTCCAATAAACTTATATTTCCCTTTAAGGAAAACATCTCCAGCACTTCTTTCTTTCATAAAGTTTCATGACTCCTGCATTTTGATTTATTGATGAAGGCAACCTTGATAGCCAAGCAATAGAGGACTGACTGGGGAAGCTGTGTATGGGCCTGGCAGCCACATGGGGGAAAGACCTACGGGACATAGTGTCCCTTAGATGGCCTAGCGGGAATTCAGTCTGAGAGTGTTCCATTGTGACAGGAAACAACCAATCAAATCATCTCCAGGATAAATACGCTAGCTGATTTTACTCCACGAACCCAGATACTGAGACTACATCCAAAGGCAGTATCCAAATGTGTCGCTGAAAAAAGAATTTCCTATGTCTCATCTACAATAGGTCCGTCTCTTTTTATAACATTCACACAGTCCAATTAGAGAATTCCTAAACACTGTTTCCAAGCGTTGCCTAGGTAACATTTATTAGCAGAATGTCTATTAATAGCACCATGTCAGGTGCTAAAAAATAAGTTGATACCCATGAAGAAGTAAAGAAGATACCAAACAAAGCAGTAACTGAATCATGCAAGAAGTATTAAAGAAAAAATTATTCTGACACTTAGTAAAATGGTAGGAAAGACTACCTTGATAGGTGTCAAGGCTACTACAGTGGGGAGATAGAGATCAGGTTCAACCCTGAATATAAAAACCCAAGTAGAGATTCCCAGCCAGGAGCAGGTCATGGGCTTGGTGAATAGAAAATTACTAAAAGGAGATGTCAAGGGTAGGAGGAATTCTTGGTAAGCTGACCTCCTGTGACACTTGATGAGGGAAGTGGGGTGATCCAGGACCAAGGGGATTCACACTGGACTGACTCAGCAAATTCTTGTTGAAACTGGGCCATGCAGGCCTGTCAAGGACCTCTAAGCCAAAGGTCAAAGGCTTAGAGGAGCCAAACTAAGTCTGGTCAAGGAAACAGTATTGTCAGCAGTCAGGAAAGTTTCATGGTGTCAGTGGAACTTAAATTAAGCTTTAGAGGTGGGATAGGACAGAGACATGTAAACCTCTTCCATATGCAAAGATCCATCATGGACAAAGACACAAAACTGAGGAGAGCAAAGCACATTTGAAGCCTGGAGAGCAGAAGCAAGGACAGTGCTAGGACATAAGACAAGCAGACTCCAGAGGGATCTGGATGCTGGGCTGGCTGCAAAACAATACAGTAATTAGGTATTGGGTCTTGCTGGACATTAATCAACATTTTTATTACTTATTAAGTTTTTTAAAGTAGAACTCTGAATGATATAAATAAGAACCAGTGAAGTACAAGCTAACATGTCAGCAATGTCCATCCAAAGAAGTTAAATATACATTTATAACCCTAACCAATACAAGTCAATTAAATGAGTTTGTAAGTCTACTAAATATAACTCATGGTATAAATGCAGATTAAAACAGGTTATAACATTAATATATTTATAAATAAAAATTAAGCACACTGAAAGTTATAAATTTCTAGGACCTCAGTGCAATAGTTATATATACGAGGTGTGACAATTATGTTTATGAACCTGCCGCTGTGCCCTCACGTAGGCAGCAATGTGCTAACAACTCAGTAAGGTTTCATAACCTTGGTATATCAGCCTCTCACAGCTGTGTTCCTGTTGACATGTGGCAGTGTTTTGCTGAGTTATTATTACTGTTGGGTGTGTTTTATGTGCCATGGTGAGAATGTCGAGCTCACATCAGAGCAACAAACAAAAATTAATAAATTTCTTGTTAAACTTGGTAAGAGTGCGAGTGAAATCCAGGACATGCAAGCCCAAGTTTATGGGGACAATGCCATGAAGAAAACCCCAGCACAAATGATTAAATATTTTTCTGAGGGGAGAGTAAGCATCACAGATGAAGAAAGGTCAAGGTGGCCAGTAACACACAGAACTGGTGAAAACAAGGCAAAAAGTCATCAAATTGTATGGCAAAATTGTTGACTGTCTGTGGGAAGGATAGCATACCTACTAGACATTAATAGAGAAACAGGAAAACCTTAACTGAAAATCGTGCCAAACAACTCATGGCTCCTGCATCACGACAATGCACCAACTCACACTGCACTGTCTGTGAGGGAGTTTTTAGCCAGTAAATAAATAACTGGATAAAAACACCCTCCCTACTCACCAAACCTAACCCACAACGACTTTTTCCTTTGCTCAAAGATAAAGGAAACATCAATAGGAAGACATTTTGATGACATTCAGGACATCAAGAATAATACGATACCGGTACTATGAAGCCACTCCAGAAAAGGAGTTCCAAAATTGCTTTGAAGGGTGGGCTAGGTGTGGGTGTCACTGCCCAAGGGAAGGACTTTGAAGGTGACTGTAGTGACATTCAGCAATGGGCTATGTAGCACTTTTTGTAGCATGAGCTGGCAAACTTAATTGTCAGACCACATACATATAAAGTATCTAGTAGCAAGTCTTCATTGTAATGACAAAACAATCAGAATATACAATGTTAAATTCACCTAAGCTACTTCCACGGCTTTCCAAGCAACCACATGGGTGTTCATTGCCACTGAACAGGACGCTAGCATCCCTTTTCTACAGAGCCATCTGCTTTGCTAGATTCAGTGCAACAAAGAAAGGCAAACTGACAAGATCTTAAACAAGATGTTACTCAGTAATGTTAAGCCTCTGCTACCAAATCTAGCTTTTCTTAATAAGAAATATAATTTCTTTTCATGTGAGAAAACACTTTGAGAAGAATCCATCTTATATTGGCTTTTTCCTGCACTAAATGCCTTTTATTCGGTCTGGCTTCAATAAATACTCCACGAGCCCAGGCGTGGTGGCCCACACCGCTACTCCCAGCACTTTCGGAGGCCAAGACTTGAGGACTGCTTGAGGCCAGGAGTTCTAAACAAACCCAGGCAACATGGCAAGGCCTTGTCTCTACAGAAAAACAGAAAAATTAGCTGGGTATGCTGGCACACACTTACAGTCCAAACTTCTCAGGAGACTGAGGCAGGAGGCTCACTGGAGCCCAGGACTTTGAAGCTGCAGTGAGTTATGATGATGACACTGTACTCTAGTCTGGCAACAAAGTAAGACCCTGCCCCCGCCCCCAAAATAAAAAAACAAGAACACTGCATGAGTATCTTACTATAAACTACTTGAGCTTTCCTTGTCAAAAAACAAATTCTATGATGAAGGAATCACAAAAGCCAGCTTTCTAAATGTCTCTGCTTTGCGTTGGTCCTCTCAGTCACTAACAGAAAGCACTCTGATGTGCTTTCACTCCAGCTGAAAATGATTATTAGATGAGTAAATCCCTGGCTTCAGGGGCAACATATACTCAAAAGTAATTATATCTTTGCTCAGTTTTCACCCCAAATGAGCAATGAATACAACTGCCATGACTCTTCTCCAACTGAAGCAGATGGGAAACCATTAGCAGTCATCCTGAGGAATGCTTCCCTAACAGCACCTTACATACAAATCCTAGCCCAGAAAATAAACAGGACTTTAACTCACATAATATAGTACCTTAAACTAAGGTTTTTTTGTGTGTGAAAGAGCAGCATATCTGCAAATCAGGCGAATTGAATACATATACCTAAATCTTTCTACAGCAAATATCACAAAGGCTTTAATCACTACCATTTGCCTCATTTCTAAGATTTGTTTCTACTCTTGTTCAAAGAGCACACAAAAAGAAAATCTTAGAAGGTAGCTATAAAGAAATTACTATCAAAAATCAACACTATAAAATTAGTGGCCTGGCTCAGCGGTTAGGGTGCCAGCCACATACACTGGGGCTGGTCGGTTCAAACCCAGCCCAAGCCTGCTAAACAAACAAACAGAAAATAGCTGGGCATTGTGGCAGGCGCCTGTAGTCCCAGCTACTAGGGAGGCTGAGGCAAGATAATTGCTTGAGCCCAAGACTTTGAGGTTGCTGTGAGCTGTGACTCCACAGCACTCCACCTAGGGCGACATAGTGAGACCCTGTCTCAAAGAATAAATAAATAAATAAAATTTGTTGCATGACCGGAGACACGAATTTGGCCTCAGGCTTAACTGGGTGCACAGCTTCAGAGAATTGGCTTGTGGAATTTTAACTCCAGGCATACTAACTCTGCGCGTGTCCCAGGGGGGCCCAGGTCCCTTAAACCTCTGAAAGAATAACAAGCCGTTTTAAACTCACACTGAGTTCACTTTGTGTGCTTAATGTAGGATATGTTTATTTCTAAATATTATCCTACAAAAATTAAATAAAATTAAATTAATGTCCTATGCCCATGCTTGTGAATAAGTTTGTCTGTTTATAATACATAGAATTCACATTCCCTTCCCCTTTTTCTTTGTGTTTAAATACACAAATTTTTACCATGATCTTAGAAATCCAGATTACTAATTAGCCAAATGGACTCAAAGATTTTTTTTTCCAAATCATCCTTTGAAAATGAATTTCTTTCTTTTATTTAAATCATCCTTTAAAGATAAAGACTCAAAGATTTTGAATTTACAAGAGGGAGAACATGATTACTCGTGTGCCTAGAATACATCTAATCAGTGCACCATAAAAATCACCAATTCTGAGTGCCCAAGGAGAAAGTATGACTGAGTTATATAGGATATTTGAAAAAGAGATTTACTCATTTCAGATAGATGGAATGGCTCAGCTCTGAGGTACAGTACGAAAGTGACAGATGAGAAGAGAGATATCCAAGTTTTCAGCGCAGCTCTGTTACCCATCAGGTGTGTAAACACAGGCCCTGCATTCAACCTGCCAACTCCGCCTTCTCCAGCTTTCAAAGACAGTCTCTGCTACCTCGCTGAGCTTTCTTTTTCATATAGACACACAAATATTTATAATACAAGGAAAAGTTTTTGACAAGTAGAAATGGAAACGTAAATATTACGAAGTGGCTACTAACACTATCTGTAAGCAGAGCCATGCCAGCCTCGATAACTGCATTTGTAATTATTAGCATCATCTACAGAACCACATTTATTAGAAGAAATAGGCTTCAATCGAGTGGTTCTCTCCAGGGCTTACTAATTAAATAAGCCATCTTTTTAACAGAGGGGTCAATGGTAAGTTAGCTCAGGTCACATCAATTGTCACAAAAAATGATTAACAATTTAAGGAAGTTTTATCAGTTCACGTGAATAAATGCACATAAACAATATAAATGCAATTAACTTATAAATGCAATTAACTTAGATACAAATACAGAAGGAAAGTGACTAAAAAATGATAACGAAGATCAGAAAAATTCGGCAAAAGTTTTAAAGAACACAACAGGTATAGAGAATCATTTTCTACTCTTAACTGAATTTTGAATCCTTAACTACATTGACAACAAGTGCCAGGGAAATACAATACTTCAGGTGGGGTTCAGGAAGCCTGGGTTTCTGATATCCTAAGAAACCTATTTGAAGGAATTTTATTTTTTTAGGGTATAATTCCTGAGATAGTATTAGTTCCTCTGCTACCTGTGAGAAGGATTCAAGGGTTGTAAAGGTGCCAGCAACTCAGTAGTTAAGTTTGGTATCCACTCATATGACAGTGAATGGAAAGCCTAGAAGAGAAATGGCTGCCATCAAATCTCAGGCAAAGTCCCCATGAGAAGCGCCAATGGAATGGGAAACTTTGTCCAAGATGAATCTGGTAGGAAGGGAGGGGAGCAGTGACAGCTCTGTCTCATGCAGGCACCCACTAAATGGAATCCACAAAATCATTCGAGTGACATAATGAAAGTAAATAGCCATGATGTCACTATCAGAGTTTCCTAGAACAGTGGCAAATATGAATGACAAATGACTAAAGAGAAATTACAGCACTGTACAAAGGAAATACAAGAATTAGGTGAGAAATTGGTATGTACCTCTGGAGTTAATGATTAATGGGGTAGGACAAGGTAAGAATAGATTTTGAGAAAGAGTTTGAAATTTCTACCCCCCAAAAATGATAAAAATTAAGAACTCAGCTCTGGAGTTGGACTGACTGGGTCTGAATTCTAGATTCGCCATTTAGTTCTGTGATTGTAGGCAAATGACTCAACCTTCATGGGTCTCAGATTGTTCATCTATAAAAAGGAGGATATTAACTTAGGTCAAATCTTTTCCATGATTGTTGTTAAGAAAGAAAGGAAAAAAGGAACACGTGATGTTCAATGAACATATATTTTATGTGAGACAAAGTTCTAAACACGAAATGTATTCAATCATATATATTCTTCACAACTATGTGAAATCAATTCCATCATCAACCCTATTTTTTACAGGTGAGAAAACAGAGCTTAACCCATTGTTCAATAAATTTTATTTTATGACTCTAAATTACTAAGATAAAGGTAGTATCAAAAGAGAAGATTCACAAAAGTATGTCATTAAAAAAATCACATGTAGGATCAATGACGAAAACTGGGTCAAGAAGACAAACCTACAGGCTACCCAGAGTTGAATGATGTCTCTGAATTTTAAAAGAACATGAACAAAAAGAGGTGACATATTTAAGAAGGATAATTTTCTCTAAGGTCTAAATCCTAAATGAGATGAAGCTGACAATGGAAGGAGCTATTTCATATCTACATACAGTATTATCCAAAAAAGAAAGGGGAAAACCAATTATCCGGGCCACCCAGAATAAGGTTCTAATGCTAGCGAACGTAGAGCTCCTCAAATTTCCTCATCAGGAACGTGCTTGAAGTTTTCATAATCGTTCTCTCTCTCCCTTTCTATTAACTCCCTGTCATAATCTATATACACGCTCTATTCTTTCCCATTTAATTTAAAACTAAAACAACACAAAACACCTCTCTCCTTTTTTCCTGTCTTTTTTTTTTTCCTTCTCTTCCCTCCTCCTCAAAAGGGAGTAGGGGTATCATCCTACATTTTTTCAACTGTCTCTCTTCAACCCGATGCAATTAGGTCTCCATCCTCTCCAGTCACCTAAACATTAAGAAAAACCTTCATAATTGCAAGAAGTAATGGATTCTTTTTGAGACTCCTCTGATATGACTTTTCTGAATATCAGACATCGTTGTCCACACTCTCCTGAAATGCCCTTGCTTAGCACTTGGCTGGTCTCCGTGCCACCTCTCTAGGCAACCCCTCTGCTATTCCTTGCTTCACCTTCACCCAACTCTAAATATCAGTGTTCTGTTATTTCACCCCTCAATTTCACTCAGAGATGAGACACATCCTATTTTAATTTAATAATTCTCCATGCTTTACTTTGGGCACAGTCCCTGGTGCCCTCAACTCTCCAGAGCTTAATGCTGAAACTTTCCAGAGAACAAGTAAAAAAGAACTAATTTTGGGAAAAACAATGGTGTCACTCTGTTTAACATAATACATTGCTTTCTCATTAGGAATTCAGCTTCCTCTGGGAACCCTACTAGGCCTCGTTGATAGCACTACTTACTGGGTTTCTCAGTACATCAATTTCCCTCTCCTTTCTCCTAAGAGGTTTGATCAGACATACAGCAAAAGCCTTTGGATCTTCTTTTGCTTCCCCAGAAGCTTCTCTGTCTGCCAATACCTGTGCTGGCTGCTAAGCTGCTTCAGAGTTCTCTCTCCCGCCTCACCCAGCAGGCCAATTAGGAATGACTTCTAGCTTATTCTCTGTTGGGTTACAACAGGGCTTTCAACCATTACCAAAGTGCTTAATGCTTACAATTTCTCCTCAGTTCAGACAATGCTTACAGATCTGTAGGATCTTTGATTTAAACCCCTGAACACAGAGATAGTTAAAAACACAACTATCCTAAAAAGACCATTCTGAACTACAGACAGATTACTTGTTAGATTTTCAAAGAATTTGTTTATGCATGGAAATGTATGTCTATTTCCCTGGAACTGTGGAACCCATCTTTGGGAATCAGCCATTAAGCAAGAAAAAATGTCTTATGCCTGACATCTTTAAGGTAATTTCCTTTCTGTCTGAGACTTTTTAAGCTCAGATATTTTTCTGGATCTAGCCTAAGTTTGTATCATCTCTTCCATTTTCAGATCCTAATGACCATGGTAGATAGCACTTTCCAGTGCTTTATGATGAGCCCACAAATAAAGAACCTGAAGTCGAACTTCTCTAGCGACCCAAGCATAATAATACCTAAGGAAAGGATAAAGGAAGCCCCGGTCCTTTCTCCAAAGCTCTCCCCTTTGGGCCTGGATGACCAGGACCCTGCTCCTACCCTTCTTCTCCAACAGCAGCAGTGTCTCCAATGCAGTTTTGCACTGGATTACTCTACGCAATTGATAGCCCCAGATTATTCAGGTACATGCCATCTCTCCATCGTTGCATTTACCCCTAATGGTATAGTGTACTTTGTATGTGTCAGTGCTAAAAAGAAGGAGTGAGCATTTGACTAATGCTCACCGACACTGCAACCTACTAACTTTGAGCTCTAGTAGCATATGATTTCACCCAAGCCCCAGCTTACCTGTTATTCTTATTTCAAATTTCCATCATATTGGCTATTCTGAATTACCGTGAGACTAACATTTATGAGTAGTAAGGGAATAGGGTTAGGTCCCTTGAATTTTAGACTGAATAGTTCCTATATCACAAAAACCCAGTCTAGTCCCATAGCTTACTGCCTATGAACATGTGCTGTGTACGTGAAGCTCATTAGTCTCCCATGAAACTTCTAAAATTAATTGACAAATATGCATGAGATGGTCAACAGTCACAAACTGTTCAAAAATGCTCCCCCAGATTCAATGACATTAATGCCCCCAACACCTCAGTTAGATCCCATAATTAAGTACTTTCACCAAATTTTGGTTTTTGGCAAAATGTCTTATCCAGTTTCTAGAAAACTAAATAGTAAAAAGTAAAATAACATAATATACATAGTAAAATACATATAAATATGACTATAGTAAGATAAAAATAAGGTATATTAAAAAGTAAAATAAAGCATCATATAAGTAAGATGGTCATACAGTTTATCATCCAAATGGGACACTGTACAAAGTAAAAAGAACCACCAATAACAATTACACAAAGACAAGCACAAACCAGAACCGTCCCGGGCAAACCAAGACACGAGCTCTAGTCAAAGCCAAACAGAATCTCTGTCTTTCTCAAGAGTACATCTAAAAGTGGTTTTGATTTGCATTTCTCTGATGATTAAAGATGATGAGCATTTTTTCATGTGTCTGTAGGCCATGCACCTATCTTCTTCAGAGAAGCTTCTGTTCAAGTCCCTTGCCCACAATGAAATGGGATTACTTGTTCTTTTCTTATTAATAAGTTTGAGTTCTCTGTGGATTCTAGTTATCAAACCTTTGTCAGAAACATAACCTGCAGATATCCTCTCCCATTCAGAGGGCTGCCTGCTTGCTTTACCTACTATGTTTTTGGCTGTGCAGAAGCTTTTTGGTTTGACCAGATCCCATAATGTATTTTTGGTGTTGCTTCAATTGCCTGGGGGGGTGGGGGGGTCCTCCTCCTAAAGTATTCTCCCAGGCCAATTTCTTCAAGTATTTCCCCTGCACTCTATCCAAGAATCTTTATAGTTTCATGTCAAGTTTAAATATTTTATCCATTGAGAGTCAATTTTTTTTAATGGTGAAAGATGCGGGTCCAGTTTCAGTCTTCTACAAGTCGCCAGCCAGTTCTCCCAGCACCGTTTGTTAAATAGGGAATTTTTTCCCCCAATTTATATTTTTGATGGGCTTATCAAAGATCAAATGACGATAAGTGTCTGGGTTCATCTCTTCGTTCTCAATTCTGTTCCATACATCTACCTCTCTATTTTTTTGCCAGTACCATGCTGTTTTGATCACTTTGAGATATCATCTAACTCCAATAAGAGTGGCTCACATAGGGCGGCACCTGTGGCTCAAAGGAGTAGGGCACCAGCCCCATATACCGGAGGTGGCAGGTTCAAACCCAGCCCCGGCCATAAAACTGCAAAAAGAAAAAAAAGAGAGAGAGAGAGAGTGACTCACATAACAAATCCCAAAACTACAGATGTTGGCATGCATGTGGAGAAGAGGGGTACTTCTGCCCTGCTGGTGGGAATGCAAGCTAATATGTCCCTTTTGGAAAGACATACAGAGAATAATCAGGGATCTAAAAGTAGACCTGCCATTTGATCCTGCAATTTTGTATACACTAGGAGTATATACAAAAGACCATAAATCACTTTATTACAAAGATATTCGCACCAGACTATTCATTGCAGCTCAATTCATAATAGTCAAGTCATGGAAGAAGCCCAAGTGCCCATTGAGCCATGAATGGATTAATAAATTGTGGTATATGTATACCATGGAATATTATGCAGCTTAAAAAAAGACAGAGACTTTACCTCTTTTATGTTTATATGGATAGAACTGGAACATATCCTACTTAGTAAAGTATCTCCAGAATGGAGGAAAAAATATTCAATGTACTCAGTACTATTATGAAACCAATGTACAATCACTCACACTTTCATATGAAGAATAGATCACAACTATGGCCCAGGATGAAGGAGGGGGTGGATGGGGGTCAGGAGGGAGGTCACAGGGAAGAAGGGTGAACGGTGGGATCACAACTCAGGTGCATATTGCAAGGGCACATGTTGGATCTATTAAGTATAGAGTATAAATGTCTTCACACAATAATTAAGTAAATGAGGGGAGGGATATATTAACCAGTACAATGTAAGCATTCCAAATTATATATGAAGTCAGCACATTATACCCCATAAATGCATTAATTTATACCTGATCTACCTCTTTATGATTTAATAAAAAAAAAAAAAGAGTACATCTAAAACCTGATGAAATTAATCCAAAAAGGAGTCCATGAGTAAGTGCTCAGAAAAGACATCTGAAAGAACTCTGTTCAAAGATGAGGGCAAAGACTTAGTTCAGACTAGAATACAACCCAAATTCTATGTGAGGTTTTAAAATATGGCCCCCAAATCCTTTGATGCTCCCCACTGAGAAGTGCAGGCTACATGGCTTACCTTTAGATGAGGGGTCTTTGAACACTTACAGTGTCGGCCAAAGGACGCTGTGCCTGTTCCAGGGTGGGCCTTCAAATCCTCGCAGCCTCTACTTTCTGTACCCTGGCAATAAGGTGCAGGGTGTCTAATGCTCACTGATTTTTCTGTCTGCTTCATCTTCAATTACTAACAGAGGGGTGCTGAAGTCTCAACTGACAGTGGATTTGTTGATTGCTCCTTTCAGTTCTGTCAATTTTTGACTCACATACTTTGACATTCTGTTGTTTGCTGCGTAAATATTGAGAGTTGTGCTTATTGGGAGAACTGACCCCCTTATCATTCCATAATGCCCCTCTTTGTCCCTGAAGATCTTCTACATCAGCAGAAGTGCTGCTTTGTCTGAAATTAATATAGCTACTCTGGCTTTCTTTCAATCAGTGTTCATCAGCGTATCTTTCTCTACCCCTTTACTTTCATCTGAGTCCTTTTTTTAGCCCTTTACCTTGAGGACAGTACTTTAATGCGAGTCCTTTATATTTAAAGGGTCTCTTATAGACAACACATAGTTGGTCTTCGCTTTTTTCTACTCTGATAGAATTTCTGTCTTTTTTAGTATATTTAGACCGATTACATTTTACGTGATTTTGATACAGCTGTATTAATATCATGTTTGTAACTGTTTTCTATTCACTCTTTTTTCTCTGCCCTTTTCTGCCTCCTATGATTTTAAGTGAGCATATTACATAATTTTACTTTATATCCTCTTAGTGAATCAACTATATTCTTTAAAATGTTTGTAGAGCTTTATTCTAGAGTTTGCAATGTATATTTTTCACTAAGTCCACTTTCGAGTAACATCTTGTTTCATATGTAGTACAGGTACCTTATAGCAGAGTTCCCTTCCAGCCTCCCATTCATCTCGGTTACCCATATGCTATCATCACCCAAAACGCTGTTACTAGTACTGCTTTAAATGAGCAGTTCCCTTTCACATCGACTAAAGAAAAAGTAAAGAATTTTATTTTATCTTCATTTCTTGCTTCTCATCTTTTCCTTTCTTTTATATAGATCCAAGTATTTGACCTCTATTACATTCCTTCTGCCTGAAGAACTTTTAGCATTTCCTGTAGGACAGGGAATTTCCTCGGTTTGGGTTTGCCTGAGAAAGTCTTTACTTCTTTCATTCTTGAAGAATACCCTTTTTTGGGCATAGAAGTCTATCTCAGTAGTTCTTTAAGTTTAAGTTCTTTAAGTTCTTTTTTTATTAAATCATAGCTGTATACATTAATGGGGTACAATGTGATGATTTGATGTACAATGTGGAATGCTTAAATCAAACTGATTGACATAACCATCACCTCACTTACTTATTTTTATGGTAAGACGTTTATAATTTACCCTTGCATTGTACACACTAGATGAGATCCCACCAAATGCCCTCCCTCTACTCATTCTCCCTCCTCCCTTCACTCACCCTTCCTCCTCCCTCTGCTCATGCTCCCCACTCCCCTCCCCTTCACTCTCCCACCTCTTCCCTCTTTCTTGCTGGACTATATTTGTGATTTATCATTTGTGTGACTGTGTATGTGATTATATATTAGTTTCCTAATAGTACTCAGTACGTGGATACCTTTTCTTTCCCACTCTTGATATACTTTACTAAGAAGAATATGTTCCAACTCTATCCAGTTAAACATAAAAGGTGTAAAGTCCCCATCTTTTTTTATAGCTGCATAGTCTTCCATGGTGTACATATACATTTTTTTTGGGGGGGAGCAGAGTCTCACTATGTCACCCTCAGTAGAGTGCTGTGGCGTCACATCTCATAGCAACCTCAACCTCCCATGGGTTGATGGGAACTTGGGCTGCTTCTACAACTTGGCAATTACGAACTGGGCTGCAATAAACATTCTGGTGCAAAATGTCTTTGTTTGACATTTAACTTTAAGCTTTACCAGTAAACTTTAAACATGTAATTTTAACCCTTTAAAATGATTTTTGTTCATCTGAGTAGTATTTCTTTAAGTATTTTTTTGTTTGATAGTTTTTACTAGTAAACCTTACTAGTAAACTTCAAACGTTTAACTTTAACCCTTTAAAATGATTTCTGTTCATCTGAGTAGTATTTTCTTTAAGTATCTTTTCTTTGTTGTTTGTTAGTTTGTTTTTGAGACAGAGTCTCACTTTTTCATCCTTGGTAGAGTGCTGTGGCATCATGGCTCATAGCAACCTCAAACTCTTGGGCTCTAGAGATCCTCTTGCCTTGCCTCCCAAGTAGCTGGGATTACAGGCACCCACCATAATGCTCAGCTAGTTGTTTTGTTTGGGTTTTTTTCCACAGTATGGGGCCGGCGCCCTACTCCTTTGAGCCACAAGTGCTGCCCTGCTCAGCTAGTTTTTTAGAAATGAGGTCTCCCTCTTGCTCAGGCTGGTCCTGAACTCCTGAGCTCAAGCAGTCCACCTGCCTCAGCCTCCCAGAGTACTGGGATTACAGGCATGAGCCACTGTGCCTGACCTCAAGTACCTTTTTAAAAAGTATTCTAAATATTTAACTGCACTCTCTTTTTTGCTTGTATGCTTTCTAATGAGAAGTCTGATATAATTCTTATGCCGTTCTCCAACAGTGGATCTTTTTAACCTGTAGCATCATTCCCATTTTTTCTTTGTCTCTGTTTTTTTTTTTTTTTTTTTTTTATTGTTGGGGATTCATTGAGGGTACAATAAGCCAGGTTACACTGATTGCAATTGTTAGGTAAAGTCCCTCTTGCAATCATGTCTTGCCCCCATAAAGTGTGACACACACCAAGGCCCCACCCCCCTCCCTCCTTCCCTCTTTCTGTTCCCCCCCCATAACCATAATTGTCATTAATTGTCCTCATATCAAAATTGAGTACATAGGATTCATGCTTCTCCATTCTTGTGATGCTTTACTAAGAATAATGTCTTCCACGTCCATCCAGGTTAATACGAAGGATGTAAAGTCTCCATTTTTTTTAATGGCTGAATAGTATTCCATGGTATACATATACCACAGCTTGTTAATCCATTCCTGGGTTGGTGGGCATTTAGGCTGTTTCCACATTTTGGCGATTGTAAATTGAGCTGCAATAAACAGTCTAGTACAAGTGTCTCTGTTTTTTTAAGTTTGAATATGATATGCCTAGGTGAGGGGCTTTTTGTTTTTCAGTTTGGGGTTTTGGTTGTGTGTGTATTTATATATACTTGGTGTTCTCGAGCTGAATGGCTCTCTGAGGTTTGGTGTCTGTCATTAAGTTTGGAAAGTTTTATGCCATTACTACTTCAAATACTTTTGCTTCATTCCTTCTTTTGATATTCCAATCACACATATGTTACACTTTCTTTTTTTTTTTTTTTTAGACACAGTCTATGTCACCCTCAGTAAAGTGCTGTGGCGTCACATCTAACAGCAACCTCAAACTCTTGTGCTTAAGGGATTCTCTTGCCTCTGCCTCCCGAGTAGCTGGGACTACAGGCGCCCACAAAATGCCTGGCTTGTTTCTTGTTGCAGTTGTCATTGTTGTTTAGCTGGGTGGGGCTGGGCTCAAACCCACAAGCCTCAGTGCATGTGGCTGGCACTGTGGGCACCAAACCTACATGTTACACTTTCTGATACCATCCCACAATTCTCAGATTTTTCTAGTGCCTGCCTCCCTTTCTTCCTTGCCCTCCTTCCTTCCTTTCTTCCTTCCATCCTTTTTTGCATTTCAGTTTGGGAACTCTTTATTGACTTATCTTCAAGCTCACTGATTCATTCCTCAGTTGAGGTGAGTCTACAAATGGGTACATCAAAGACATTTTTATTACTATTGCAGTGCTATTTAGTACTATTGCTTTTGACGTCTATAAACTTTTTTATACTTTCTTAAAGTTCTCATCTCTTCGTTTACATTATGCATCTGTGCAGAGGACTACCTTCAAGGTTGTCCACTTTTTCCTTTAGAGCTCTTGACACATCAATCACAGTTACTAAATTCCCTCTCTGGTAATTCCAACATCTGTGTCATCCATGAGTCTGGATCTGAAAACTGCTTTGTCTTTGCAGGATGTATTTTTTTCTTGCCTTTTGGAAGGCTTTGTAATGTTTCATTGAAAGCCAAATATTTATGGATTTATGTTACTCTAGCTAAGAACTGGACTGTGTTTACAGTCTGCTAAATCTATAGTTACCAGAGTCTTCATATTACTCTAGTGTCCTGTTTTTGAATGCTCTTGACTTTGGGCTTTCTTTAAGACTCCTCAGAGAAAATCCGCATCCTGAAGCTCTTTCAGCTATAATCCACTGCCATTACACTGGATGCCTGTCGGTCTGGTGACACAATCTGAGTACTTTGTAATCTTCTGACGTATCTGACTTCTTTTCAAGTGTTTCTCCAGTGACAGCATTTTTTCCTCCTGACCCTCCTACTTTCTTCCCTGGCTGCAGTATTTGCAACCTGTTTCCTTGAAGCCTGGCTGCTAATAACTATGGTTTCTTCCAATTAGGTGAGACAGTTGGCTGGACAGAGTTAGAATGGGAGAAATTCCTTTCTCCGAAGATAAGGCTCTGGCAAAGTATTGTCCCTGGAGAATAGGCATTGGTGATAAGAATGCTCTGGTTATATTCTACACCGATTGCTATTTCCACCCCATGTCACAAGGGAATCTTTCCAGGATCTTCACTGTGGGAATGTGGTGAGGTTCTTGGAGATAAAGCTCAAGAAAGTGTGGAGGCCTCACTAAGACTGCGACCCTCAGTAGTTCTTATTCTTGTACACACTCAGTTTCCAGCAATTCATCAAAATCACAAAATTCATCAAAATAAGTGTGCCTACAAGTTCATGGCACTGGCAAATTGTGCTCCAAGATACACAGACCTGACTACACCCATCTGGACTCACTTGTCTCTCCAGAATAGTGACTTACCCTCTGACTTCCATTCCCTGATTTGGTTAAAAAAAAAATCACTGATTTTTAGTTTGCCCACATTTTTCTCTTTGTAAGGATGGGAGTGACAACTTCAAACTCTTTGATACAAGTTGGAACTAAGGCCAGAAGTGTCACTTCCCATGCCTTGCCATGTCCTACGTTCACTCTGAGAACCTGGTTACTATGTTCTTAAAAATCCCACACCATGTGAAGACCAGCTCTGACTTACCAGCTATGTGAGTGAACCTTGGTGGCAACGGATATTCAGCCAAGGTGCACAAGATGATCCCCCAGCAGATTCATAACAACTGCTGTTTCTCTAAATCTTGGGGTGGTTCACTTCACTGCAATATACCAGCAGGATGTTCCTAAGATACCCTCAAGGCGCTCACAACTTTTCAAAACTTAACTCATGATAAGCTTCTATCCCCATACCCCACAAAGCTCTGTGGGCAGAACACATCAAGCTCATTCTCGCCTCAGGGCCTAGCCTGAAACACTCTCATCTCTATTCATTAACTGGTTGGTGACATGTCCTCCTTCAGGTCTAAGCAGAATTGTCCCCTCCTCAACAAGGCTTCCATTTCCATTTGTCTAAAGTACGTTTATTGAGTACCCTCTCTCTCATTTAAATGCACATAACCCACCATTCTCTATCTTAGTTCTCATAGCTCTCTTTTCCTTTACACAGTTTATAATTACAGATGTGTCTGCCAACCTGATTAATTTCTGTCTCCCTCCACCCCAATGACAGGCTTGATAAAAAGAGGGACCCTGTCAGTTCTGTTCACTACAAATCCATTGCCTAGCCCAGAACACAGTCAGAGCATAGTAAATGCCTCCAACAGAATGACCACTTTTTTTTTTTTTTTTCTTTTTTTTTTTTTTATTGTTGGGGATTCATTGAGGGTACAATAAGCCAGTTACACTGATTGCAATTGTTAGGTAAAGTCCCTCTTGCAATCATGTCTTGCCCCCATAAAGTGTGACACACACCAAGGCCCCACCCCACTCCCTCCCTCTCTCTTTCTGCTTCCCCCCCCATAACCTTAATTGTCATTAATTGTCCTCATATCAAGATTGAGTACATAGGATTCATGCTTCTCCATTCTTGTGATGCTTTACTAAGAATAATGTCTTCCACTTCCATCCAGGTTAATACGAAGGATGTAAAGTCTCCATTTTTTTTAATGGCTGAATAGTATTCCATGGTATACATATACCACAGCTTGTTAATCCATTCCTGGGTTGGTGGGCATTTAGGCTGTTTCCACATTTTGGCGATTGTAAATTGAGCTGCAATAAACAGTCTAGTACAAGTGTCCTTATGATAAAAGGATTTTTTTCCTTCTGGGTAGATGCCCAGTAATGGGATTGCAGGATCGAATGGGAGGTCTAGGTTGAGTGCTTTGAGGTTTCTCCATACTTCCTTCCAGAAAGGTTGTACTAGTTTGCAGTCCCACCAGCAGTGTAAAAGTGTTCCCTTCTCTCCACATCCACGCCAGCATCTGCAGTTTTGAGATTTTGTGATGTGGGCCATTCTCTCTGGGGTTAGATGATATCTCAGGGATGTTTTGATTTGCATTTCTCTAATATATAGAGATGATGAACATTTTTTCATGTGTTTGTTAGCCATTCGTCTGTCGTCTTTAGAGAAAGTTCTATTCATGTCTCTTGCCCATTGATATAAGGGATTGTTGGCTTTTTTCATGTGGATTAATTTGAGTTCTCTATAGATCCTGGTTATCAAGCTTTTGTCTGATTGAAAATATGCAAATATCCTTTCCCATTGTGTGGGTTGTCTCTTTGCTTTGGTTATCGTCACCTTAGCTGTACAGAAGCTTTTCAGTTTAATGAAGTCCCATTTGTTTATTTTTGTTGTTGTTGCAATTGCCATGGCAGTCTTCTTCATGAAGTCTTCCCCCAGGCCAATATCTTCCAGTGTTTTTCCTATGCTTTCTTTGAGGATTTTTATTGTTTCGTGCCTTAAATTTAAGTCCTTTATCCATCTTGAATCAATTTTTGTGAGTGGGGAAAGGTGTGGGTCCAGTTTCAGTCTTTTACACGCAGACATCCAATTCTCCCAACACCATTTATTGAATAGGGAGTCTTTCCCCCAAGGTAAGTTCTTGTTTGGTTTATCGAAGATTAGGTGGTTGTAAGATGTTAGTTTCATTTCTTGGTGTTCAATTCGATTCCAAGTGTCTATGTCTCTGTTTTTGTGCCAGTACCATGCTGTCTTGAGCACTATGGCTTTGTAGTACAGACTAAAATCTGGTATGCTGATGCCCCCAGCTTTATTTTTGTTACTAAGAACTGCCTTAGCTATACGGGGTTTTTTCCGGTTCCATACAAAACGCAGAATCATTTTTTCCAAATCTTGAAAGTACGATGTAGGTACTTTGATAGGAATGGCATTGAATAGGTAGATTGCTTTGGGAAGTATAGACATTTTAACAATGTTGATTCTTCCCATCCATGAGCATGGTATGTTCTTCCATTTGTTAATATCCTCTGCTATTTCCTTTCTGAGGAGTTCATAGTTTTCTTTATAGAGGTCCTTCACCTCCTTCGTTAGGTATATTCCTAGGTATTTCATTTTCTTTGGAACTATGGTGAAGGGAGTTGTGTCCTTAATTAGCTTCTCCTCTTGACTGTTATTGGTGTATACAAAGGCTACTGACTTGTGGACATTGATTTTATATCCTGAAACATTACTGTATTTTTTGATGACTTCTAGGAGTCTTGTGGTTGAGTCTTTGGGGTTCTCTAAGTATAAGATCATATCATCAGCAAAGAGGGAGAGTTTGACCTCCTCTGCTCCCATTTGGATTCCCTTTATTTCCTTGTCTTGCCTAATTGTATTGGCTAGAACTTCCAGCACTATGTTGAATAGTAAAGGTGACAGAGGACAACCTTGTCTGGTTCCAGTTCTAAGAGGAAAAGCTTTCAGTTTTACTCCATTCAGTAAAATATTGGCTGTGGGTTTGTCATAGATAGCTTCAATCAGTTTTAGAAATGTGCCACCTATGCCTATACTCTTCAGTGTTCTAATTAGAAAAGGATGCTGGATTTTATCAAATGCTTTTTCTGCATCTATTGAGAGGATCATGTGATCTTTATTTTTGCCTCTGTTAATATGGTGGATAACGTTTATGGACTTGCGTATGTTGAACCAGCCTTGCATCCCTGGGATGAAGCCTGCTTGATCATGATGAATGACTTTTTTGATGATAAGCTGTAATCTATTGGCTAGGATTTTGTTGAGAATTTTTCCATCTATATTCATGAGTGAGATTGGTCTGAAATTCTCCTTTTTGTTTGGGTCTTTTCCTGGTTTTGGTATCAGGGTGATGTTTGCTTCATAGAATGTGTTGGGGAAGATTCCTTCTTCCTCAATTTTTTGGAATAATTTCTGCAGTACAGGAATAAGCTCTTCCTTGAAGGTTTGATAGAATTCTGGAGTGAAGCCATCTGGACCAGGGCATTTTTTAGTTGGAAGCTTTTTTATTGTTTCTTTGATCTCAGTGCTTGAAATTGGTCTGTTCAGGAGGTCTATTTCTTCCTGGCCAAGTCTAGGGAGAGGGTGTGATTCCAAATATTGATCCATTTCCTTCACATTGTCAAATTTCTGGGCATAGAGTTTCTGGTAGTATTCAGAGATGATCTCTTGTATCTCTGTGGGATCAGTTGTTATTTCCCCTTTATCATTTCTGATTGAGGTTACTAGAGATTTTACTTTTCTATTTCTAGTTAGTCTGGCCAATGGTTTATCTATTTTATTTATTTTTTCAAAAAACCAACTCCTTGTTTCATTAATTTTCTGAATGATTCTTTTGTTTTCAATTTCATTGATCTCTGATTTGATTTTGGAGATTTCTTTTCTTCTACTGAGTTTAGGCTTAGATTGTTCTTCTTTTTCCAATTCCATAAGGTCTCTTGTGAGATTGTTGATGTGCTCTCTGTCTGTTTTTCGAATGTAGGCATCTAAAGCGATGAATTTTCCTCTCAAAACTGCTTTTGCAGTATCCCACAGGTTTTGGTAGCTTGTGTCTTCATTGTTGTTATGCTTAAGGAAGTTAGTGATTTCCTGTTTGATTTCTTCCTGCACCCATCTGTTATTCAACAGAAGATTGTTTAATTTCCATGCCTTTGGATGGGGTCGAGCATTTTTGTTAGAGTTGAGTTCCACCTTTAGTGCCTTATGGTCTGAAAAGATACAAGGTAAAATTTCAATTCTTTTGATTCTGTTGATATTTGTTTTGTGTCCCAGGATATGATCAATTTTGGAGAATGTTCCATGGGGTGATGAGAAGAATGTATATTCTTTATCTTTGGGGTGGAGTGTTCTATATGCGTCTATCAAGCATAATTGTTCTAGGGTCTCATTTAAATCTCTTATATCTTTGTTTAATTTCTGTTTAGAGGATCTGTCCAGCTCTGTAAGAGGTGTGTTAAAGTCCCCTGTTATGATGGTATTATCAGATATCATATTGCTCAGACTGAGTAAGGTCTGTTTCAAGAATCTGGGAGCATTTAAATTTGGTGCATAGATATTTAGAATTGAAATGTCTTCTTGTTGTAGTTTTCCCTTGACCAATATAAAGTGACCATCTTTGTCTTTTTTGACTTTAGTTGCTTTAAATCCACATGTATCTGAAAATAAGATTGCAACTCCTCTTTTCTTCTGAATTCCATTTGCCTGAAAAATTGTCTTCCAACCCTTGACTCGGAGCTTTAATTTGTCTTTTGAAGCCAGGTGTGTTTCTTGCAGACAGCAAATGGATGGCTTGTGTTTTTTAATCCAGTCAGCCAATCTATGTCTCTTCAGTGGGGAATTCAAGCCATTAACATTTATGGAGATAATTGATAAGTGTGGTAGTATTCTATTCGTCTTATTTTGTGAGAGTCCATTGCTTAGTTTTGTCTTTTGCATCAGTGTGGAGGTTAGGTTCTGTCCTTTGATTTCTGAGTTCTTACTTTGCTGCTGATCCATTGTGGTGGTCAGTGTGCAGAACAGGTTGAAGTATTCCCTGTAGAGCTGGTCTTGTTGTGGTGAATTTCCTCAATGTTTGTATATCCGTAAATGATTTGATTTCTCCATCAATTTTGAAGCTTAGCTTAGCAGGGTACAGAATTCTGGGCTGAAAATTGTTCTGTTTAAGTAGATTAAAGGTAGATGACCATTGTCTTCTTGCTTGGAAAGTTTCATTAGAGAAGTCTGAGGTCACTCTGATGGATTTGCCCCTGTAGGTCAACTGGCGCTTACTCCTGGCAGCTTGCAGAATCTTTTCTTTTGTCTTGACTTTGGACAGGTTCATCACAATGTGTCTTGGAGAAGCTCGGTTAGAGTTGAGGCGACCTGGGGTCCGATAGCCCTCTGAAAGCAGTGTGTCAGAATCTTTGGTGATGTTTGGGAAATTTTCTTTTATAATATTCTCTAGTATGGCTTCCATTCCTCTGGGGCATTCTTCTTCCCCTTCTGGAATTCCTATAACTCGTATGTTGGAACGTTTCATAAAGTCCCATAATTCTGACAGTGAACGTTCTGCTTTCTCTCTCTTCTTTTCTGCCTCTTTTACTATCTGAGTTATCTCAAAAACTTTGTCTTCTACCTCTGAAATTCTTTCTTCTGCATGGTCTAACCTGTTGCTGATACTTTCCATTGCATCTTTAAGTTCCCTGATTGACTGTTTCATTTCCTTCAGCTCTGCTATATCCTTTTTATATTCTTCATATCGTTCATCTCTGATTTGATTCTGTTTTTGGATTTCCTTTTGGTTATTTTCCACTTTATTAGCAGTTTCCTTCATTGTTTCCATCATTTCTTTCATTGTTTTCAACATGTGTATTCTAAATTCCCTTTCTGTCATTCCTAACATTTCTGTATAGGTGGAATCCTCTGCAGTAGCTACCTCATGGTCCCTTGGCGGGGTTGTTCTGGACTGGTTCTTCATGTTGCCTGGAGTTATCTGCTGATTCTTCCTCATGAGTGATTTCTTTTATCTGTTTCCTTGCCCCAATTTTCCTTTCACTTCCTCTTGCTCTTTAAGTTCTTGTGCCTGTGGACTAAGGGTTACAGGACCAGAAAGGTGAGAAGGTTGAAGAGCAAAAAAGGGATGAAAGAAAGGAGGACCGAGTGATAAGAAAAAAAAGAAAGATACAGAAAGGAGAGGGGGTAGGGATAAGGAATATTGACAAAAAGAAGAGAGGCACAGAAAGAGGGAGACAGGGCAATATAGGTGTACAGTAGGGTACTTTGACACAACCTTAAAAAACCCCACCTTCTGGGGGTTGGGTGCCCAGTTGGGTGGTTCCCTTGAGGTCAGCAGCTCTTTGCTAACCTGGTCAGACACAGTACCCCACCTCCACCAAGTAGAGAGGAAAGACAAAAATGCTATAAATGAAACTAAAACAAGCAAACAGAAAACTTTATGGCGATAAAATTGGGTGAAAAACCAAGTGATAGCGGTAGAAATACTAGCAAAAATGAAGTTGTAGTTATTAAAAAAGGCAGCAATGGGAAATTATAATTAAACTAGAAAAATTGAGAAAGAAAAAGGGATCTGTATGGAAAAGATTGAAATTAAGAAACAAAAGAACATCAACAACGTCAAAATAAACAAACAAAAAAACCCAACCAAACAAAAAAAAAAGAAAAAAAAAATACACAACCAAAAACAAAGCAGTTTGTATATGTTGTTGAATATTGTCTGGGCAACACGTGGTCTTTTGGGGTATGAGATGTTAGTCACAGTTCTGATACGACTGGAGGCTGCTGATTTCTCAAACCCCAGCAGGTAGACACCCTAAATCTCTCTTCAGCCCACTTAAAAGGCACTTTGAACTTGTAAACTTGCTGAGCAGAAGCTTTCCCAGCTTTCTCGCTGGAATCACTGCTGAAGTGGCTATCCACTTACTCAGTGTGCCAAAACCGGTCTCACTCTGCCCCTGAGGGTTAGGGCTGCAAGGCGGCTCAGACCCCACCCTTAGGCTACTTGGTTGCTGGGTTACCAGCTCCCACCCTTCTAGCTCTGCTACCCTGAGGGCGGAGCTTGCCGGGGCAGATCACTGACAATGGATCCGTGTGACCCACCGCCAAACACTATTAGCTCCGTCTGGCTCAGCGGCTCAGACTGGGGCCCCAGACAACGGCCAAAGTTCTCCGCACTCCCACTCAGGCCCTCCCCAAGGCAGTTCAACTCAGTGCCAAGTCCAAGGACATCAAAAGAGTTCACAGGTAAGGCCTTTCTGGTTTGCAGTCTCGCTGCTACTGAACTTACAGTTGTGGGCGGGTTTAGACGGGTTGAACACACGCGACCACTTGCCGGTTTTCCACTGTTTTAGTCCTCCTCTTGGGGTCCAGAAGTCTCTCGCTGACTCCCTGTATCCTCATAGGAGTGATGATAGGCAGTTCCCACCAGCCAGAGATGCCTGGAGTCCTATCTCCCCAGACTCACGGTGCCCAGATGCAAGGAAGCTGTTACTCGGCTGCCATCTTGCTCCCAAAAACAGAATGATCACTTTTAAACAGACACTACCTCCATCCATTCCTTGTTTTGACCAGAGTTTCCCAACTTGGCACTAATGACATTTTAGGGCAAATAATTTCTTGTTGCAGAAGCCTGTCCTATACATATGTGGGATGTTTCAGAGTATCTCTGACCTCCACCCACTACATGCAAGTTGGAACTAAGGCCAGAAGTGTCACTTCCCATGCCTTGCCCACCACCACCACCATCGCCCAAGTTATGCCAAAAACATCTCAAACACCATCAAATGAGCGGTGCCTGTGGCTCAGTAGGTAGGGCACCAGCCCCATATACTGAGGGTGGCAGGTTCGAAGCCGGCCCCGGCCAAACTGCAACAAAAAGTAGCCGGGCGTTGTGGCGGGCACCTGTAGTCCCAGATACTTGGGCGGCTGAGGCAAGAGAATCGCCTAAGCCCAGGAGTTAGAGGTTGCTGTGAGCTGTGATGCCATGGTACTCTACCAAGGGTGATAAAGTGAAACTCTGTCTCTAAAAAAAAAAAAAAAGAAAGAAAGACATCATCAAATATATATCCTGGAGCAAAATCACCCCTATTGAGAACTACTAGTTTAGACCAGAAATATGCTACTTCATTAGCATCCTGGTGTAAACACAAAGATGGCAAGGCAATAATAATGAATCAGTCTGGGAGTGTGGGTATGCTCTAAACAGAAACCAATCTTATTATCATATCCTTTCCCTAGTCCTGCTCAAAAACCATTTAAACTGAACTATGGGAAAGATCCCAGGTGTCCTGACATTATCAGTTTGAATCATTTCAATACCTGGAAATTTCCACACTCTTCTATAAAATTCCTCCAATATCCAAAACTCCCTTCGCACCAGTTAGGCATAGCTGATATACGACCACAATTTTGAAGGCAGAAAATATGACTGTTTGGATAATCAAATGATCAAAAAAACCCAATAATAAAAATGTCTAACAAAAGCCAATCCATTTAAACATCGTCTAATAGGAAAGTTATTCCAGTAAAGTTTGCTCTAATAATTAAAATCATGCTTCTCACTTAAACAATCCCCTCATTGTCACTTTTGTCAAAAAGATTAGGCATTGTTTATTTATCTGCAGCACACTAAATGAAACCAGCTGTACCAATGAACCAGCACCTACTGCCTGCATTCTTCCTCTAAACTCAGAAGCCAGGGCTGAATCTGCAATTCGAGTATGCTGTGAGGGTTTTAAAAAAATAAAATTGGCACTTTCTAAAACAGTTGCACTCCTATCAGGATTATGAGAATTCCTTTCTCACAACTCCCTACATTTTATTTTAAGGAATAGGGATGCAGGAATTTCTTAGAACTACTTTCTGCTGGATGGAAGCGCCAACTCTCATAAGGGATGGGGAGAGTTATTGGGGATAGGAAGGCTTTAGCCTTGTGTTCAGTGAGCCTCTTTTAGAAGAAGGACCTGAGTGCCATGTTCTTGGGTTAAGCTGTGAATAGTGTTCTGAGTGAACTGGATTGCAGTACGTATAAGGAGAAATACTTCACCTACAGCCTGACCCTAAGGATACCTCATAATCCTGACCCACACTAAAAAAAAAGCCCCTTGGTGTCTTCTGAAACTGTGTGGGAGTGAGCCAATTCCTGGTCAGTGCCCATTCTCCGCTGATTCCTGGTCAGTCTCCATTCTCTGCTGATACCTGGCTGCCCAGGGGTTTGAGGACACAGCCCATGGTGTGTTTTGGGAGGGAACTGAACAGCAGCTACAAACATGTGAGATAATGACCATTAAGAGATGCTGAAGTAGGCACCACCCGGAACTCCAGAAGAGCTGCGCCGTGACCCCTGAACTGTGAACCATGCCCACCGGGCCTCCGCAAGCCCTGACCAGAAACTGAGGGAGCCGCACAACCCAGCGTCCTCCCTCCTGTACATTCCCTACCTCCACACCGGCCCACTCATCTGGCCAGGGACTCTGGTAGCCGTGTGCCCTCCAGAGCCCTCCTTGCTCCTGCGCAGAGCCCTTCTCCTGGCTAGACACTGCTGGAGCCTTGGGCCCTGTGTGTCAAAGTTACTGGGCACCAGGCACTACCAGAAATGTGTGCACCACCCCCTGCCCTATTGCTGGATCCAGGTGTGTGACACTCCACAGCTGCTTCCACAACCAGAACTCCCTGGATGGGGCAGGCCCAGAGGAGTTACACAGGGTCATGCCCTACAAAGATACAATGGAGTGATCCCGCTGGGGTCTAATCTTGGAGAGACACCTCCACAACTATGAGGACGGACGAGCCATGGGTGAAAAACAAACATGAGGCAAAATCAACAGAAAACTCTGGCAACATAAATAATCAGAGTAGATCAATTCCCCCAAGGATCAATGGGGCAGACACAGCACAAGATCCCATGCACAAACAAATAGCTGAGATGTCAGATATCGAATTAAGAATCTGGATAACAAATAAGATCGAATTAGAATTCCAAGCAGTAACCCAAAATATATTGCAAGAATTCAACGAATTCAAACACCAAATGATCAAAGATTTTGACACATTGAGACAAGATGTTGAAGCCCTCAAAGATCTGAAAAACACAGCAGAATCCCTCAGTAACAGAAGGGAGCAAGCAGAAGAAAGGATTTCCGACATTGAAGACAAAGCTTTCGAACGCTCCCAAACTCTCAAAGAGGAAAAGAAATGGAGGGCAAAAATAGATCACTCTCTCAGAGAGCTCTAGGATAATTCAAAGAAAACCAATATTCGTCTTATAGGGATCCCCAAAAGTGACAAACTGGCTTCAAGAGATACAGAGTCTCTTCTCCATGAGATTATGAAGGAGAACTTTCCAGACATGCCAAGAGATTCTGAAATTCAGATAGAAGACAGTTTCAAAACTCCAGCACAACTTAACCTGAATAAGACATCCCCCAGACACATCATAATCAATTTCACTAAAGTTAATATGAAGGAAAAAATTCTGAAAGCAGCCAGACGAAAGAAAACCATCACCTAAAAGGGGAAGAATATTAGAATAACTGTAGATATCTCTGATGAAACATTTCAAGCTAGAAGAGGATGGTCATCGACTTTTAATCTCCTAAAACAAAATAACATTCAACCCAGGATCCTGTACCCAGCTAAACTGAGTTTCATTTATGATGGAGAAATTAAATACTTCAACGACATTCACATGTTGAAGAAATTTGCCATAACTAAGCCAGCTCTCCAGGATATTCTCAGACATATCCTTCATAAAGACCAACGTAACCCTCAACCACAAAAGTAAACCCATCCAGGGGCACCTGTAGTCCCAGCTGCTCAGGAGGCTGAGGCAAGAGAATCGCGTAAGCCCAAGAGTTAGAGGTTGCTGTGAGCTGTGACGTCATAGCACTCTACCCAAGGGCTGTACAGTAAGACCCTGTCTCTACAAAAAAAAAAAAAAAAAAGTAAACCCACCCAGAAAATTTTGATCTAATTCCAACTTCCACAGTCTCAAAAGGATTAAAAATGTCCACCAGACTCTCGAAAGGCTTAGCAATATTCTCAATTAATGTGAATGTTTAAATTGTCCTCTAAAGAGGCAAAGGTTGGCTGACTGGATACAAAAACCCATGCCAGATATCTGCTGCATACAAGAATCGCATCTTACGTTAAAAGACAAATATAGACTCAAGGTGAAGGGATGGTCATCTATACTCCAAGCAAATGGAAAGCGGAAAGAAGTAGGCGTTGCAATCCTATTCGCAGACACAATAGGCTTAAACCAACCAAAATAAGGAAGGATAAGGATGGACACTTCATACTTGTTAAAGGTAACATTCAATATGATGATATTTCAATTATTAATACTTATGCACCCAACCAGAATGCACCTCAATTTATAAGAGAAACTCTAACAGTCATGAGCAACTTGATTTCCTCCAGTTCCATAGTAGTTGGAGATTTTAACATCGCTTTAGCAGTGCTGGATAGACCCTCCAAAAAGAAGCTAAGCAAAGAAATTTTAGATTTAAACTTAACCATTCAACATCTGGACTTAATAGATGTTCTAAAGAACATTTCATCCCAACAAAACTGAATACACATTCTTCTCATCAGCCCACGGAAAATACTCCAAAATCCACCTCATCCAAGGCCACAAATCTAACTCAGCAAATTTAAAAAAATAGAAATTATTCCTTGCATCTTCTCAGACCATCATGGAATAAAAGTTTAACTCAATAACAACAGGAATCTGCATACCCATACAAAAACATGGAAGCTAAACAACCTTACGCTGAAGGATAGATGGGTTATAGACGATATTAAGAAGGAAATCACCAAATTTTTGGAACAAAACAACAATCAAGACACGAATTATCAGAACCTCTGGGATACTGCAAAGGCAGTCCTAAGAGGGAAATTTGTAGCACTGCAAGCCTTCCTCAAGAAAACGGAAGAGAGGAAGTTAATAACTTAATGGGACATCTCAAGCAACTGGAGAAGAAAGAACATTCCAACCCCAAACCCAGCAGAAGAAAAGAAATAACCAAAATCAGAGCAGAATTAAGTAAAATTGAAAACAAAAGAATTATACAAGAGATCAATAAATCCAAAAGTTGGTTTTTTGAAAAGATCAATAAAATAAACGTTTGGCCAACCTAACAAGGAAAAAAAGAGTAAAATCTTCTAATTTCATCAATCAGAAATGGTAAAGATGAAATAACAACAGACCCCTCAGAAATTCAAAAAATCCTTAATGAATATTACAAGAAACTTTAATCTCAGAAATATGAAAATCTGAAGGAAATTGACCAATACTTGGAAGTATGCCACCTACCAAGACTTAGCCAAAATGAAATGGAAATGTTGAACAGGCCTATATTAAGTTCTGAAATAGCATCAACTATACAAAATCTCCCTAAAATGAAAAGCTCAGGACCAGATGGCTTTACATCAGAATTCTACCAAACCTTTAAAGAGGAACTAGTACCTATATTACTAAACCTCTTCCAAAATGTAGAAAAAGAAGGACTATTACCTGAGACATTCTACGAAGTAAACATCACCTTGATCCACAAACTAGGGAAAGACCTAACAAGAAAAGAAAACTATAGAGCAATATCACTAATGAATATTGATGCAAAAATACTCAATAAGATCCTAACAAACAGAATCCAACAACACATCAAAAAAATTATACACCATGACCAAGTGGGATTTATCCCAGAGTCTCAAGGCCAGTTCAATATATGTAAATCTATAAATGTAATTCGGCACATAAACAAATTAAAAAATAAAGACCACATGATTCTCTCAATTGATGCAGAAAAAGCTTTTGATAATATCCAGCATCCCATCATGATCAAACTGGTACAGAAGGGACATTTCTTAAACTCATGGAGGCCATCTACAGCAAACCCACAGCCAATATCGTACTGAATAGAGTTAAATTAAAATCATTTCCACTTAGATCAGGAACCAGGCAAGGTTGCCCATTGTCTCCATTGCTCTTTAACATTGTAATGGAAGTTTTAGCCATTGCAATTAGGGAAGAAAAGGTGATCAAGGGTATCCACATAGGATCAGAAGAGATCAAACTTTCACTCTTTGCAGATGATATGACCGTATATCTGGAAAACACTAGGAATTCTACTACAAAACTTTTAAAAGTGATCAAGGAATACAGCAATGTCTCAGGCTCCAAAATCAACACCACAAATCTGTAGCCTTTATATATACCAGCAATAACCAAGCCAAAAAAACAGTCAAGGACTCTATTCCTTTCACAGTAGTGCCAAAGAAGATGAAATATTTGGGAGTACACCTAACAAAGGACATGAAAGATCTCTACAAAGAGAACTATGAAACTTTAAGAAAAGAAATAGCTGAAGATGTTAATAAATGGAAAAACATACGATGCTCATGGCTGGGAAGAATAAACATTGTTAAAATGTCTATACTACCCAAAGCAATATATAATTTTAATGCAATTCCTATCAAAGCTCCATTGTCATATTTTAAAGATCTTGAAAAAATAATACTTCATTTATATGGAATCAGAAAAAACCTCGAATAGCCAAAACATTACTCAGCAATAAAAACAAAGCAGGAGGATTCACACTACCAGACCTGAGACTGTACTATACATCCATAGTGATCAAAACAGCATGGTACTGGCACAAAAGCAGAGAAGTAGATGTCTGGAACAGAAAGAGAACCAAGAGATGAATACAGCTACTTACCGTTATTTGATCTTTGAGAAGCCAATTAAAAACATTCAGTGGGGAAAAGATTCCCTATTTAACAAATGGTGCTGGGTAACTGCATGGCGATCTGTAAAAGACTGAAACTGGACCCACACCTTTCACCATTAACTAAGAGAGACTCCCACTGGATAAAAGATTTAAACTTAAGACATGAAACTATAAAAATACTTGAAGAAAGTGCAGGGAAAACTCTTGAAGGAATCAGCCTAGGTGAATATTTTATGAGGAGGACTCCCCAGGCAATTGAAGCAATATCAAAAATACATTACTGGGACCTGATCAAATTAAAAAGCTTCTGCACAGCCAAGAACATAGTAAGTAAAGCAAGCAGACAGTCCTCAGAATGGGAGGAAATATTTGCAGCTTACACCTCCGATAAAGGTCTAATAACCAGAATCCACAGAGAACTCAAATGTGTTAGCAAGAAAGAACAAGTGATCCCATCTCAGGGTGGGCCAGGGACTTGAAGAGAAACTTCTCTAAAGAAGACAGACACACCATCTACAAACACATGAAAAAAAGCTCATCATCCTTAATCATCAGAGAAATGCAAATCAAAACTACTTTGAGATATCACCTAACCCCAGTAAGAGTAGCCTACATAACAAAATCCCAAAACCAGAGATGTTGGTGTGGATGTGGAGGAAAGGGCACACTTCTACACTGCTGGTGGGAATGCACAATAATATGTTCCTTCTGGAAGGATGTTTGGAGAATACTTAGAGACCTAAAAATAGGCCTGCCATTCGATCCTATAATTCCTTTACTAGTTTTATACCCAGAAGACCAAAAATCACAATATAACAAAGACATCTGTACCTGAATGTTTATTGTAGCCCAATTCATAATTGCTAAGTCATAGAAGAAGCCCAAGTGCCCATCGACCCACGAATGGACTAGCAAATGGTGGTACATGTATATCATGGAACATTATACAACCTTAAAGAAAGATGGAGACTTTACCTCTTTCATGTTTACATGGATGGAGCTGGAACATATTCTTCTTAGCAAGGTATCTCAGGAATGGAAGAAAAAGTATCCAATATACTCAGCCCTACTATGAAGCTAATTTATGGCTTTCATATGAAGGCTATAACCCAACTATAGCACAAGAATATGGGGAAAGGGCCAAGAAAGGGGAAGGGAGTGGGGAGGTTTTGCTGGAGGGAGGGTAATGTGTGGGTCCACACCTATGGTGCATCTTAGAATGGGTACAGGCGAAACTTACCAAATGCAGAATACAAATGCCTACATACAATAACTAAGAAAATGCCATGAAGGCTACGTTGAACAGTTTGATGAGAATATTTCAAATTGTATATGAAACCAGCACATTGTACCCCTTGATTGCACTAATGTACACAGCTATGATTTAACAATAAAAAATAACAAATAAATAAAATTGGCAAGATCTTGGTGTGTAGGCTATTTTCCTCCTTGGACTAGGTTAGGAATAGAACATTGATTTTTCAACTTGCACCTATCCACAAGGAACACATCTGAAAATCTCACAGCACAAACTCCATTAGCTTTTTAAGAAAGAAATCCAGTTTCTCCTGTTATATATCACATGCTCTATTTTTTTTTCTTTTTCTTTTTAAGAAGGAAATCCAGTTTCTCCTGTTATATATCACATGCTCTATTTTTCCAGTATTAAATTACAGAACTCACACTAGTTGTATTATACTGCGTTGCTGCTTCATACCCTGTGACTAAATAGTGTGGTTACAGGCTTGATCTTTGAAGTGAGCTGTGATAATAAGCTCTGACCCAAGGGTGCAAAGTCTAAAAGAAATCAGAGCAGACCTAATGAGAAACAGAGAAGGGGCCTGGAGAGCACCTTCGGCAGAGCTTGTAAAATGTAATCAGATTTGCCTCTCTGTGGACAAAGTTCCCATTTTGTAGGCAGGTAACCTCTCAGGACACTGGGAGCCAGCATGACAGCCCAGGTGTCAACACTTATGATTAAAACTTCAATGAACCAGGAGTCCAGCATTTTCTATCCGAGGATTACTGACTTCTAGAATTCTTCAAACTCCTCCCGATAGTGTTTCAATGGAGTTGACCTCCGGGGCAAGCAGTAAGAACCAGGGGTTTAATCTCACATATTCTGAAAAGGTGGTTAACTGCTTCTGCCTTTCTTCTGGCTGCTGCTTGTTTTAATTAACAGCATTTCTTCCCCCTATTTCTCCTGGGGCTTTGAAGAGCTCTTTGAAATGTATTTAGTGTATTTCAGTCTTGGTTTGGTGTAGTCTCTCAATTTATGAGGTCATTTAATTCAAGTTCAATTATTCAGCACAAATTAGTAGAATGAAATGCTAAAAGAAGATTGGCACTTTCATCACATAAATCTCACGTTACATAAAGTGAGCAAATTCCTCCATTGTTCTTAATGATCTCTGAGATAACTATTTATAGCCCAGCACACAGCAAGCTCCCTCCGGAATAAGACTTTGGCATATTCACCAGGACAGAAACAGAAATAGAGGAATGACCAGAGATCAAGACAATCTTCGGGACCACTCAGTGTGAGCAAGGCCAACACTCCAACTCCAAAAGTGGGAATAGGGAAGTCTGAGAAAATTACAAGTAGCTACAGCTTCACATGCCCCCACCCCACCTCCACCCTCCCCTTATAGAAAGGAAAGAAAAGGACCCTCTCCAGGAGTGCAAAAATTCACAGATTCTGACCACACCAAGGCAAGGTGCCAAACCCTGGGCAGATTCAGGCATCTGGGGATTCAGGGCTGATCCACCAGAAGATCCCAGCACACTGAAGAGAATTACAAGTCTACCACATTTCAACTTTAGGGTTTTGGGTGGCAGGTGGTCATAACATTTATTTACAACAACCAGGTATTCACGAGTGCCCACACATGAGCAAACCACCAATACTTCCAAATTATGTTGCTGGAAGCCAATTATACTTCAAAACTCAAACATAACACTTTGGCTTAATCAGAATTTGCACAATAATAAAAATGAATCTGTTTTCTTTTGCAACAAGGCCCTCTGGGATCAACAAATTTAGTGGAGAGCCTGATGACCAAAGGGTGAGAATCTCATTATATTTGCTTGAGGGGGAAGGGGCAAGCCCCAAAAGGGAACTGTGCCCAGGACCCCACAGGATACACAGTGACAAGGAGACTTGATTTAAAAGCACATCAGGGTGTTGCTCCTGAATGCAGTCACCACTAGAAAGAGCACACTAAAATACTTCAGTCAACATCATCTTCACCTCCTTCCTTTGAAATCCCACACCATTCTATCTGACCTTTCTTCCCATATTCCAGCTTATAAAAAACATACTATATCCTGGCCAGGTGCAAAAATGGCTGTAATCCTAGCACTCTAGGAGGCTGAAGTGAGATGATTGATTGAGGCCATGAGTTCTCGACCAGTCTGAGCAGCATAGAGATTCCAGTCCACAGAAAAAAAAACAACAAAAATTAACCAGGCAGGGTGGGTATCCCTGCAGTCCCAGCTACTTGGGAAGATGAGGCAGAAGAATCCCTTGAGTCTAAGAGTTTGAGGTTGCAATACTCAACCTCAATGACAGAGCCACTGTATTAAAAAAAAAAAAGAAAGAAAGAAAGAAAGAAAAAGAAAAAGAAATATCTACATACTAACTTATATAGATTAAGTTTACTAAGGGCAGAATCCACGTATGTTACCTCTTTTTCACATACAACATAAAAAGGGCATAATTATAAACAATATAATAAACATTCATAATTAATTGAATAAACTCACAAAATAGTAACAAAATCACTTAATGTACAAAAGTCCCAGGAAACTGAGAAGTAAAAAGATGACGTTAAGGTGATAAATTAAAGACATTTTTTAAAGCCACATACTTTAAATACTCAAAGAATTATACAATATAGGATTTTTTAATCCTATATTAAATACTACAGGAATTTAGAAGAGAGAACATAATCAGGAAACCAAACCAGAACAGAGATTAGTAGTCAGAAACAATAATAAATTTCCTCACACTCCTAAATACCTATATACGCACACACAGAGAAAGTAGAAAGAAGCTGGAGAATATTGGTTAAAAAGCAGAAATAAAAACTCCCTATTCAAGCATAAGAATGTGGTAACTTTAAAGCTTTTTTAAAAATAATAAAACATATTTATGAGTTTTGTATGTTGACGTGAACATGGTCAGTCTGCCATTCTTTAGAAGCCAAGCTCATTACCAAGAGGGCCACCTATATAAGAATCTCAGTCAACTTATCACCAATGTGTGTCTCCCTATAGGAATGAGGCCCAACAGAACTCAAAAGTAATTTAAAACCTTTTAATTCCTTCTCGAGTTTCCAAACTATGGCTTATAGCAACTATTCCTAAATTAAGGATTACACGAACCTTGATAAGGGGAACATCTTGTGTTTATATCGTTTAAAGAAGAACCAAGAGATAAAGGATGGTTTGCACATAGCACAA
Source organism: Nycticebus coucang (assembly GCF_027406575.1). Taxonomy (NCBI): domain Eukaryota; kingdom Metazoa; phylum Chordata; class Mammalia; order Primates; family Lorisidae; genus Nycticebus; species Nycticebus coucang. The sequence goes on from NC_069790.1 coordinate 60,495,866, forward strand.
GAAGAAAAAGAACACTGTCATGAATGCAATGCCACATTAGTGAAGTTTGCAATTAATAAGCGTTATGTCTTGGAAACACACAACCTCCTAGCCTCAACCAGGAAGATACAGAACTCAACAGACCACCATGAAGCACCAAAACTGAAGCAACAATAATTTTCCAACAAGAAGTCCCAGAGCAAACCGTTTCAGACCCAAATTTAACCAAACCTACAAAGAAGACCTTGCACCTATACTGCAGAAAATATTCCATAACACTGAGATAGAAGGAATCCTCCCTAACTTGTTCTACAAAGCAAATATCACCTTGATACCAAAGTCAAGAAAAAACACAACTAAAAAAGAAAAAGAAAACTACAGACCAATATCCCTTATGAATATAGATGTAAAAATTCTCAATAAAATCTCAGCAAACCCAATTCAATTGCACATGAAAAACAAAAATAATTCATCACAACCAAGTGGGCTTTGTCCCAGAGATTTGAGGATGGTTCAACATCCGCAAATCTAGAAATGTAATCCACCACATAAACAGAGGCAAAAACAAAGATAACACAATCCCTTCAGTAGATGCAAAAAAAGCATTTGACAAAATTCAGCACCCTTTTATGATAAGAATGGTTAACAAACCAGGCATAGATGGGACTTACCTCAAAATGACGAAGGCCACATATGACACACAGCTAACATAATATGGAACCAGGAAAAACTGAAAACTCCATCCCTGCTTATAACTGGAACCAGACAAGGTTGCTCATTATCTCCACTTCTATTCAACATAGTGCTGGAAGTCCTAGCCAGAGCAATCAGGCAAAAGAAAATCAAGGGCATCCAAATGGGAAAAGAAGAGGTCAAACTCTTACTTTTTGCTGACAACCTAATCTTATATCTAGAACACCCCAAAAATTCAACCAAGAGAACTGATAAATTCAACAAAGTCTCAGGTTACAAAATCAATGTACAAAAATCAGTAACTTTCATATAACACCAACAACAGTCAACTGAGAATCAAATCAAAGATGCAATACTTTTCTCAGTAGCAATAAAGAAAATAAAATACCTAGGAATATATTTAACTAAGGAAGTAAAAGACCTCTATAGGGAAAACTGAGGAAAGAAATTGCAGAGGAGTTAATGGATGAAAAAATATATCCCCCTCTTGGATCAGCAGAATCAACACTGTAAAAAGGGCTATACTATCCAAAATGATCTACAGATACAATGCAATCCCCATTAAAATATCAATGCCATTTTTCTCAGGTCTAGAAAAAATAATTCTACACTGTGTACGAAACAAGAAAAGATCCCGAATAGCCAATGCAACCTTATGTAAAAGGAGCAAAGTGAGAGGTACCACCTTACCAGACTTTAAACTATACTACAAAGCTATAGTAACCAAAACAACATGGTACTGGCACAAAAACAGACACAGACCTACGGATAAGAACAGAGAACCCAGAGAAACTATCCTCATATTCTTATCTGATTTTTGATAAAGCAGATAAAAACATCATACACTGGGGAAAAGAATCCCTATCCAATAAATGGTACTGGGAAAACTGACAGCCACATGTAAAAAACTAAAAAAGGATCTGCACCTCTCACCATTCACAAAAATTCTAATTCACAATGGACAATGGACTTAAACCTAAGGCAGAAAACTATAAAAATTCTAGTAAAGAAATGTTGGCAAAACTCATAGATATTGGACTAGGGAAATAATTTATGAAGAGGAACCCAAAAGCAATCATAGCACCATCAAACATAAACTAATGGGACCTGATCAAATTAAAAAGTTTTTGCACAGTCAATCAATAAAGTAAAGAGAAAACCCAAAGAATGGGAGAAATATCTGCATGCTCTACACATCCAATAAAGGGCTGATAACAGAATCTACAAGGAACTCAAGCAAATAAGCTAGAAAAAAAAAAATCAAACAACCCTATTAAAAAGTGGGCAAAAGACATGAACAGAAACTTCTCAAATGAAGATAGTCTAATGGCCTATAAATACATGAAAAAATGCTCAACATCTCTAATCATTAGGAAAATGCGCATCGAAATCATAACGACATACCACCTACCTCCAGTAAGAATGGCTCTTATCAAAAACTCCCAAGGCAAGTGTTGGTATGGATTCAGAAAGAAAAAAGCACGTATACATTGCCAATGGGAGTACAAATTAATGCAACCTCTATGGAAAGTAGTATGAACATACCTTAGAGAATTAAAAATAGAATTCACAACTGCAAAGATGTGGAAACAATCCAAATGCCTACCAATACATGAGTGGATTAATAAAATGCAGTATATGCATACCATGGAGTACCACTCAGACATTAAAAAAAGGCAATCTAGGGCGGCGCCTGTGGCTCAGTGAGTAGGGCGCCGGCCCCATATGCCGAGGGTGGCGGGTTCGGACCCAGCCCCGGCCAAACTGCAACAGAAAAATAGCCGGGCGTTGTGGCGCGCGCCTGTAGTCCCAGCTACTCGGGAGGCTGAGGCAAGAGAATCGCGTAAGCCCAAGAGTTAGAGGTTGCTGTGAGCCGTGTGACGCCACGGCCCTCTACCCGAGGGCAGTACAGTGAGACTCTGTCTCTACAAAAAAAAATAAAAAAAAATAAAAAAGGCAATCTAGTATTTTTTTCTAACAACCTGGATGAAACTATAGACAATTCCTCTAACTGAAACATAACAAGAATGGAAAAACAAACATCACCTGTACTCAATACTAAATTAGAATTAGTTGATAACACTTAATGTGCACATATGGAAGTAAAACTCAATAGGAATAAATTATTAAACTTATTATTCATCAAATTAAATTTATTAAAATTTAAAAAATTGTTAAATCTCATCATTAAAATTAATGTTAAATTATTAAAATTAATGAATTGCTATTTAAATTATTAAAATGGAATGATTACAAAATTAAGAAAATGATTTAGCTAGCTCAATATGCAAAAAAAAAAGTGTTATGGATCTTTTTTGTTCACCTAAAAGATATGCTGAAGTTTTAACCTTAGTATCTCAGAATGGGACTATTTGGAAATAGCATCTTTACAGAGCTGATCAAGTTAAAACGAAGTCATAAGGTAGGCCCTAATCCAACATGGCTGGTGTCCTACTAAAAGAGGCAACTTGGACACAGAGACAGACACAAAACACTGGGAGAATGCCTTGTGAAGATGGAGGCAGAGACTGGGGTGCCACATCTTCAAGCCAGGAAGCCCACAATCGACAGCACACCATCAGAAGCTAGGAGGGAGGCAAGGAACAGATTCTCCCCCACATCCCTCGGAAGGAACCCATCCTGTCTACACACTGATCTCAGATTTCTAGTCTTCAGAACTGTGAGACAATATATTTCTATTTAAGTAATGCAGATTGTGGTACTTCGTTACGGCAGCCCTAGCAAAGTAACAGAATGAGGTTTATGATGAAATTTAAACTTGACACCTGCAAATCAACATGTCTATGTAAAATGCTCACAAACTGACAATCACAGGGATCTCTATAAATGCCAGGCAGCTTTTCTGGAAAATAATGCTCTGGGGGAAGATTCCTGAGATAATGTGCAGAGATGGGGCAGCAGGGATGCAGACATCCACAGGAAAGTGGTGAGGAATACTGAGACAGGGACCCCAACGCTCATCTGACTCTAAATTATGAAAGACTTTAGGGACACGCCAGACAAATTCAGCTCTAAGTCCTGCTATATGACATGTAGCTGCTATTCTTCAGCCTAACATTGTCTCCTTAATGTAGGCAAACCGAACCAGCCTGTCATCTCTTAAAACAGGTGAGCAGGCAATGAGGGCTTTCATCTCCATCTGAAGGAAATTAAACACTACATATGACCAACAGGCTTGAAAATGCTTAAGAAATGCTAACAAGAATCAAAAGAATTGAAATTTTACTTTGTATCTTCTCAGACCACAAGGCACTAAAGGTAGAACTCAAAATCTAACCCCACACAAAGGGATGGAAATTAAACAACCTTATGCTGAACGACAGTTGGGTGCAGGAAGAAATAACAGAGGAAATCATTAGCTTCCTTGAGCATAACAACAATGAAGACACAAGCTACCAAAATCTGTCGGATACAGCAAAAGCAATCCTAAGAGGATAATTTATCACTTTAGATGCCCACATACAAAAAACAAAAAGAGAGCACATCAACGACTCACAAGGCATTTCATGAAAATGGAAAAAGAAGAATAATCTAAACCTAAACCAGCAGAAGAAAAGAAAAATCCAAAATTAAATCAGAGATCAATGAAATTGAAAACAAAAGAATCCTTCAGAAAATTAATGAAAGGAGTTGGTGTTTTGAAAAAATAAATAAAATAGATAAATCTTTGGCCAGACTAACTAGAAATAGAAAAGAAAAATCTCTAGTAAACTCAATCAGAAATAATAAAAAAGAAATAACAATAGATGCCACAGAGATACAGGAGATTATCTCTGAATACTATAAGAAACTTTATGTCCAGAAATTTGACAATGTGAAGAAAATGGATCAATATTTGGAATTGAACCCCCTCCCTAGACTTATCCAGGAAGAAACAGATCTCCTGAACAGACCAATTTCAAGTACTGAGATGAAAGAAACAATAAAAAATCCCTGCGCCCATGCTCAGAGGTTAGGATGCTGGCCACATACCCCAAGGCTGACAGGTTTGAATTTGAACCCAGCCTAGACCTGCCAAACAACAATGACGACTACAACAACAAAAAAAAGGTGGGCATTGTGGGGGGTGCATGTACTCCCAGCTACTTGGGAGGCTGAAGCAAGAGAAACATGTAAGCCCAAGAGTTTGAGGTTGCTGTGAGCTATAACACAATGGCACTCTACCAAGGGGGACATAGCAAGACTCTATCTCAAAAAAAAAAAAAAAAAAGAAAGAAATCCCCTAGTCTGATGGCTTCACACCAGAATTCTATCAAATCTTCTAAGAAAAGCTCATTCCCATACTGCAGAAATTATTCCAAAAAATTCCAAAACATTCTAGAAAGCAAACGTCACCTGATACCAAAACTAAGAAAAGACCCAACTAAAAAGGAGAATTTCAGACCAATTTCACTAATGAATATAGATGGAAAAATTCTTGACAAAATCCTAGCCAATAGATTACAGCCTATCATCAAAAAGTCATACATTATGATCAAGTAGGTTTCATCCCAGGGATGCAAGGCTGGTTTATCACCAGCAAGTCCATAAACATTATTCACCATATCAACAGAAGCAAAAACAAAGACCATATGATCCTCTCAATAGATGCAGAAACAAAGACCATATGATCCTCTCAATAGATGCAGAAAAAGCATTCGATAAAATCCAGCATCCTTTTCTAATGAGAACACTGAAAAGTATAGGCACAGGTGGCACATTTCTGAAATTGATCGAAGCTATCTATGACAAACCCACAGCTAATATTTTACTGAATGGAGTAGAATTGAAAGCTTTTCCACTTAGAACTGGAACCAGACAAGGTTGTCCTCTGTCACCTTTACTATTCAACATAGAGCTGGAAGTTCTAGCCAATACAATTAGGCAAGACAAGGAAATAAAGGGAATCCAAATGGGAGCAGAGGAGGTCAAATTCTCCCTCTTTGCTGATGATATGATCTTATACTTAGAGAACCCCAAAGATTCAACCACAAGACTCCTGGAAGTCATCAAAAAATATAGTAATGTCTCAGGATATACAATCAATGTCCACAATGTCAGTAACCTTTGTATACACCAATAACAGCGAGGATGAGAGGCTAATTAAGGACACAACTCCCTTCACCTTAGCTTCAAAGAAAATGAAATTCCTAGGAATATACCGAACAAAAGAAGTAAAGAACCTCTATAAAGAAAATTATGAAACCCTAAGAAAAGAAATAGCAGAGGACTTTAACAAATGGAAGAACATACCACGCTCATGGATGGAAAGAATCAACATTGTTAAAATGTCTATTATTCCCCAAGCAATCTATAGATTCGATGCCATCCCTATTAAAATACCAACATCATACTTTCAAGATTTGGAAAAAATAATTCATTGTTTTGTATGGAACCAGAAAAAAACCTATACAGCTAAGGCAGTTCTTAGTAATAAAAACAAAGCCGGGGGGCATCAACATACCAGACTTTAGGCTGTACTACAAGGCCATAGTGGTCAAGACAGCATGGTACTGGCACAAAAATGGAGACAGACATTTGAAATTGAATAGAAAACCAGGAAATGAAACTAACATCTTACTACCACCTAATCTTTGATAAACCAAACAAGAACATACCTTGGGGGAAAGAATCCCTAATCAATAAATAGTGCTGGGAGAACTGGAAAAGACTGAAACTAGACCCACACCTTTCTCCACTCACAAAAATTGATTCAAGATGGATAAAACACCTAAATTTAAGGCATGAAATGATAAAAATCCTCAAAGAAAGCATAGGAAAAACACTGGAAGATATCGGCCTAGGGAAAGACTTTATGAAGACTTCAATGGCAATTGCAACAACAACAAAAATAAACAAACAGGACTTAATTAAACTGAAAAGCTTCTGTACAGCTAAGGAGACAACAACCAAAGCAAATAGACAACCTACACAATGGGAAAGGATATTTGCATATTTTGAATCAAAGATTGATAACTAGGATCTACAGACAATTCAAATTAATAAACATAAAAAGAGACAGCAATCCTTTAGATCTCTGGGCAAGAGAGATGAATGGATCCTTCTCTAAAGAAGGCAGCCAAATGGCTAACAAACATACGAAAAAATGCTCAGCGTCCCTAATTATTAGAGAAATGCAAATCAAAACCACCCTGAGATATCATCTAACCCAAGTGAGAGTGGCCCACACCACAAAGTCTCAAAACTGCAGATGCTGGCATGGATGTGGAGAGAAGGGAACACTTTTACACTGCTGGTGGGACTGCAAACTAATACAACCTTTTTGGAAGGAAGTATGGAGAACCCTCAAAGAACTCAAGCTAGACCTCCCATTTGATCCTGCAATCCCATTACTGGGCATCTACCCAGAAGGAAAAAAATCCTTTTATCATAAGGACACTTGCACTACACTGTTTATCATAGCTCAATTTACAATTGCCATAATGTGTAAACAGCCTAAATGCCCTCTAACCCAGGAAAGGATTAACAAGCTGTGGTATATGTATACCAAGGAATATTATTCAGCCATTAAAAAAAAAATGGAGACTTTACATCCTTTGTATTAACTTGAATGGAAGTGGAACACATTATTCTTAGTAAAGCATCACAAGAATGGCATGAATCCTATGTACTTAATTTTGATATGAGGACAATTAATGACCTAGTACATGATGGGGGGGTTGTGGGAAGGGGAGAGCAGAAAGAGAGAAAAATGGAGGGAGGGATGGGGGAAAGGAAGAACAGAGAGAGGGAAGGAGGGACAGGGTGGAGACTCAGTATGTGACACACATTTTTGGGGCAAGACACAATTATAAGAGGGACTTTACCTAACAAATACAGTCAGGGTACCCTGGTTTCTTGTACCCCCAATGAATCCCGAACAAGAAAAAAAATGTAAAAATTAAAAAAAAAGAAAATAAATTCTAACAAGATAAATGTAGACCTGCTGGAGTGAACTACCAACTGTCCAGAACCATCCTTCTCGAAGATTATAGATAATGTTGAAGTCTTTACTTTATTCAGAAAAAATAAATAGAAACTTTTTCAGCTATCTCCAAGGTTTTGGCCCAAATCTTGAAGTTAAACACTTAATGTTGATATTAACTTACATTTGGAGATCAGATAAGCACATCTTTTATGGGTAGGCACTTCCAAGTGCTAGTTTGTTTCTTTATAAAGAAATAGTATGTTTGCTTCCGTTTGAGTTGCAATTAAAAGTAGTCAGAGCATATGTGAGAACCATCTGGAATATTCTTCAAGGACCAAATCTTTCCAAAGCCTTATACTATGGAAACAGTAAAGGTAGAATGGTTAGAAAAAGAATGGCTCCAAGCTACCAGATAGACATGAGCTAAAATAAGCTTTGCCATTTACCACCCGTGTGGACATGGGCAAGTGGCCAGACCTCTCTAAGCACTGAGACTGCTGACTGGTCAAGTGGAGATGACAGTGATAGAACCTATCCTACGTGGCAGGTGAGGAGTTACTGAGACAAAGGATGCACTGCACTTTATGCAAAATAATTACTCAGGAAGGGGTAGCTGCCATGTTATTAACATTAAATATACATGTATATTTTATACAGTAGAGTACTACTGTTTTTCTTTGTAAAAGAAAATAAAAACATGGGATACAACCTATTACCCTGACATTCCAAAATTCTCAACCCACGAGACTGCCATTAAACCAACCCTTGGAGTTTTGTTTTTTCTGTTTCTCATCATGTTGATTTTTTCACTCAAACAAAAACACACACACACACACCTTCATTGTAATTTTTTTACAATTCTCTAATGAATACTACTATTAATATACTAAAATAAATACTAGTTGTTTTTAGAGACAGGATTGCTAAATTTTCTTATTTTCTGGAGAAATAAAGTCTTGCATTCTTGCCCAGGCTGGTCTCCAACTCCTGGACTCAAGTGATTCTCTAGCTTCAGCTTCCCAAAGTGCTGAGATTGTAGGCATGAGCCACCTCACACAACCAATATTACTACTTTTGACTTAGCACTTTTCCATTTCCTTACTTCCCTATCCTTCTTTATAAAGAATATTTCTTCAACTTTTTAACTTAACAACCATGAACAAAAGTATAAGACTACACAGCAGAAAAGCCAAAGTTACCTAAACTAGCACATGATCAAAACTTCTAATTATATATTTGGGATGATCCCTCAGAGAATTTTCTCTTCTACATCTTTTTATTTAATAACCTAGGTCATGATTTAAAAAATAGATAAGAATGTTTAGAGAATTATTTTCAACATCATTTGATAAAGTTATTAAGGTAAATTAAGGTTTTTTTTTCTTCTGTGGCTATTTCAGACACAGCATCAAGTTACCTACAAGCTGTAAGTAACAATCACTGAAGAAAGTACCTGTCTAACCTTAATCAGTAAGAAAGAGGGAGGAGGACAATCAGAAACATACAGGGACAAGTTTTTAAAGAATCCAGTCTATGCCCTGACCCCAGGATAACAACGGAGGGAAAGAGAACTAAGGAAGAAAGGATTGTTTTTCTATGTGTAAATATATGCAGCACTGAAGGGGTTTTGGGTCACTCGATGAGGGGGTCTTGGTGAGAGAGAAATGAATAAGCTTGACACAAAGTCTGTGTCAAGGATGGAGGAACTCTGGGAGAAGCCCTCCTGGTCTGTATTTTTTTTTTTTGTAATTACAGTTAAGTTTATTTTAAGCTATAAGTCCTAATTTTAATCATTAGGCATTCCAATAATCTTAAGAAGCTGACAAATACATAAAACAGTATTGCCTGACAAGCGACAGTAAAATTGCTTGCATTTTTCACAAGTAGTTTACATTTATAACTCCTTATATTTTCTTTTTTTTTCTTTTTATTTTATTTTATTTTATTTTTTTTATTGTTGGGGATTCATTGAGGGTACAATAAGCCAGGTTACACTGATTGCAATTGTTAGGTAAAGTCCCTCTTGCAATCATGTCTTGACCCCATAAAGTGTGACACACGCCAAGGCCCCACCCCCCTCCCTCCTTCCCTCTTTCTTCTCCTCCTGGTCTGTATTTATTATCACCAAGAAGGAAAAGTAGTTTGAAGTTCCTTATCAGACATCAGCACTAAAAAGGGGAAATTTGGAAAGTGTCAGACAGAATGTCTCCAATTTGCTTTTGCAAAATCTCAGCCCTTAAGCAAGACCTCTGCCTCTAGCCTCAAGAGACCTGTGGAATGTAGATAATCTTTACCATACTCATTAGGCCTGGTATTGCCACACCTCACATAGACGTTCTCCCTTAGAGGCCAGTTTTCTGATCTCCTACACATACACAACTCACATGCCATTCTCATGACTCTCCAGGTCTCTCAAACAGGGAGTGAGTCTTATGGTAAAGACTCATATGGAAACTATGAGTCTTAGTTTCCCCTACACAGTATTATGTCAAAGTGGATAGGTGGGAAGAAAGAGAAAGACAAGGAAAGGTTGGCAATTTTTTTTTTTTTTAACTAAGTGACTTCTGAAAGATAAAGTAAAACCTCAATTTGAAAAGATGTCAGTAAGGGCCAATACATTTGCCTTTGCCAAATTAATACTTTTATTCTTAAGGTAACATTAAACTCAATGAGAAATTAAATGCATTTTCATTCAAGGGTTCTAATTACACAAAAAAAAGAGAAAGCAAAGTTGGGCAGAAGCGTCAAACAGAAAAGTTAAATTGGACAAGTCTAAAGAACTGTCTATGAGCAGGGAAAACCAATTCCATTGGCTTTTATACTTATAAAAACAAACAAACAAAAAACTCAGGTTGGGGGAGTAGAATCTATTGTACATGAAATGAGAATTATTCACACACATTGCTATTTAGGATGAAGAGAGCAGATGCATTTTACACATGAAATATTTGAAAAACAATGAACTTACTTGCTTTTCCCTTTGTATACTGTAGCATAAGATCCTTCCCCTAACTTTTCCAGTTTTTCATATGAGTCAGCTTTTCCAAATTTCGGACTTGTTGGCTAAAAGTGGAGCAGAGGGTAAACAAAACATATTGTATCAAAGTAATTAACAATAAATATCCTGATTTTGCTGAGAATGTACAGATTCTTTGTAATCTTTCAAACAATTTTTCCTGATATACTTATTTTTAAAAACAACATAATACACAGGGTACAAATCTCAAAAAATACAAATAAACACAATGTAGAAATAAATCTACCCATAATCTAACTAGAGAACCACTCTTAGGATTTTGACATCTCTTTCTTTCAGCACTACCTATAGGCTGGTAATTGCTTTTTTGCATAAATGGGATTATACAATACACCCTGTTTTGTAACCTACTTTTTTTTTGTACTTGCTTAATATATTATGAACACTTCCATGATATTATATAATCTTCTAAATTAAGAGCTGATAAACCGTGACCCACGGGTTAAGTCCAGCCCACCACCTGGTTTTTGTAAATCTCAAGAGCTTGGAATGGTTTTTCCTTTTTTTTAAGGGTGGGGGGGATCTAAAGAAGAATAAAATTCTATAATATGTGAAAATAACATAAAAATCAAACTTTAATCCATGAAATTTTACTAGAAAACAGTCATGCTCTCATTGGCTTATTGTCTTACGGCTTTCCGGCCACAACAAGTTAACAGTCGCAACACGATATACCTGATACATCTTTCAGGAATCCTCAACATTTTTGTTATATATTGACACTCAGTTTTGTTTTCCATTTCTGGTTCTGATTTATTATTTTTGTAAAATATGTTTTCAGTCACTGTGATATTTTGGATGGGACAGAGGTAATATAGCTGATATAGTCGATAATGGTGAAAATAATTACCATCTACTCCTGTTTTAAATCATAATTATGTAATATTCAATCATATAAAGGTATTACTTCAATACCTTTTAGTGATGCTGCAAACAAATAATGAAAGATGTATCATTCAGATTTCAATAATTAATACGAATAAAATGGAACTCTTAGGTATATATAAAACAATCCTTAAGGTTTAGCTGCCACAAAATAACTCTTCCTTAAGACAGGGATTTGATCAAGGTTAAAAGCTTTTTTACAGCTAAGGGTACCACAAACACAGCAAACAATCCTCAGAAAGGGAGAATATTTTTGCATGTTATGAATCTAACAAAGGCCTGAATCTATAGAGACATCAAATTAAACCATAAGAAAAGAGCAAATAATCCTCTCTAAAAGTAGGCAAGAGACTTGAATAGAAACTTCTCCAAAGATGACAGACAAATGGCCAACAAACACATGAAAAAAAAACTCCTTTTTTAATCATCAGAGACATGCAAATCAAAATCACTTGGAGATATCACCTAACTCCAGTAAGAACAGCCGATATCACAAAGTCCCAAAACTGCAGATGCTGGTGTGGATGTGAAGAGAAGGGAACACTTTTACACTGCTGGTGAGATTGCAAACTAATACAGCCTTTTTGGAAAGAAATATGGAGAATCTTTAAAGAGCTAAAAGTATACCTTACATTTGATCCTGCAATTTCATTAGTAGGTTAACTACTCAAAAGAACTAAAATCATTTTACCACAAAGACATTTCCACCAGAATGTTTATTGCAGCTCAATTTATAACTGCCAAGTCATGGAAGCAACCCAAATGCCCATCAACCCATAAATGGATCAACAAACTGTGGTATATGTATACCATGGAATACTATTCAGCCATCAAAAAAGATGGACATTTTACATTTACCTGGATGGAGCTGAAACACGTTCTTCTGGTAAAGTATCACAAGAATGGAAAAATAAACATCCAATGTACTCAATACTAATGTGAAACCAATATATAAACAATTACATGCTCCTATGAACAATAAAACACAAATATAGTCTAGTATAGGGGCAGGGGAAGCTGCAAGAGGGAAGGAGGGAGGAGGGAGGACAACTGTCAGAAGGAGGAGGGTATGTGCACATTGTGAGGGTATATAACATGCCCCCTGGGTAAGGGGGCTCTTTTATAACTGGACGTATACCCTGGACATGAGAAAAATGTAATCTAAAAATTTATACCTTTATAATAATTTGAAATAAATTTAAAAGTAAATAAAGTCAATGTGAACAATTGGGGCAGAAGAGGTCAAGCTCTCAATCTTTTCTGATGATATAATCTTATACTTAGAAAAACCCAGAGATTCAACTATAAGACTCCTGGAAGTGATCAAGAAATACAGCAATGTCTCAGGGTATAAAATCAGTATCCACAAATCAGTAGCCTTTGTATACACCAATAATAATCAAGTTTAAAAGCAAATCAAGGACACAATACCCTTCAAAATAATTTCAAAGAAAACCAAATACTTAGGAATATACCTAACAAAGAAGGTGAAGGACCTCTACAAAGAGAATTATGAAACCCTAAGGAAAAAAATAGCAGAAGATATTAACAAATGGAAGAACATACCATGCTCATGGCTAGGAAGAATCAACATTGTTATTGATGTTTGGGTGTCTATACTACCCAAAGCAATCTACAGATTCAATGTTGATATTAAAATATCAACATCATATTTTCAAGAACTGGAAAAAACAGTTCTTCATTTCATATGAAAGCAGAAAAAACACTGTATAGCCAAGGCAATTCTTAGTAATAAAAACAAAGTCGGAGGCATCACTCTACTAGACTTCAAGTTATATACAAGTCCACAGTGATCAAAATAGCATGGTATCAGCACAAAAAAATAGAGACATAAACATATGGAACAGAATACAAAACCAAGAGATGAAAAAAATCTCTTTATTGCCCTCTGATCATTGACAAATCAAACAAAAGCATACACTGGGGAAAAGAAGTCCTATTCAACAAATGGTACTGGGAGAACTGGCTAACCATATGTAAAAGACTGAAACTGGAGCTGCACCTTTCACCATTTACAAAAGTCAAATCAAATAGATAAAATATCTAAATCTACAGCATGAAACAATAAAAATCCTGGAAGAAAGCATGGGGAAAACTCTTACTAATGTTGGCCTGGGGGGAAATTTTATGAAGAAGACTTCATTGGCAATCACAACAACAACAAAAATTAAGAAATTAAATTAAAAATTAATAAATTAAGCTGAAAAGCTTCTGCACAGTTAAGGACACAATAATTAAAGCAATAGACAACCTTCTGGGAAAAAATACTTACATGTTACAAATCTGACAAAGGGTTGATAACTAAAATCTACAGAGAACTCAAATTAATCAACAAAAACAGAGCAAACAAAACCATCTATCACTGGTCAAGAGACATGAACAAAACCTTCTCTAAAGAAGACAGACAAATGGCTAACAAACACATAAAAAAAATGCTCATTATCCCTAATCATTAGAGAAATGCATATCAAAACCACCTTGAGATATCACATAACCCCAGCGAGAATAGCCCATATCACAAAGTCCCAAAGCTACAGATGCTGGTGCAGATGTGGAGAGAAGGGAACACTTACACCCTGCTGATGGGACTGTAAACTAATACAGACTCTTTGGTAAGAAGTATGGAGAATCCTCAAAGATCTCAAAATAGATCTTCCATTTCATCCAAAATCCCACTACTAGGCATCTACCAAGTAGGAAAAAAAAAAAAAAAAAAACCTGCCTACAACAAATTTTATATCCTAACAGAATAGCTTCATAAATGAAGGGGGGAAAAAAAGTCTTTCTTAGACAGGCAAATTCTGGGTGAGTTCATCACCCTGAGACTAGCCCTACATAAAAATACTCAAAAGAGTTCTATACTTGGAAACAAAAGGTCAATATTCACCACCATAAAAACACATCAAAGTATAAAACTCACAGGTCTTATAAAACAATTACACGAGGGAAGAAGAGGAAAAACCAAAACATAACACAACATAACTCTGCCAACCCGCAAAGATAAACAGAGATTAAAAAAAAAAATCTACACAGCAACTATTACTAGATAATAATTAACAATGACAGAAACAAAACCTCACAAGTTAATATTAACTTTTAACATAAATGGATAAAATGGTCCATTTAAAAAATATGGGTCAACAGCACAGATTAAAAAAAGCATAAACCAACCATATGCTGCTCACAAGAAACTCACATTAATGATAAGGACACTTACAGACTGAGGGTAAAACAGAGGAACTAATGCTATTCCACACAAATGGGCATGAAAAGCAAGCAGGAGTAGCTATACTTACAACAGATAAAACCGACTAATTCAAAACCCACTGAAAAGAAGACAAAGAAAGTCATTCTATAATGATCCATTATATCCTCATGTTGATTATATCAACATGATCAAATCAACATGAGGATATAATCCTCCTAAATATATAGGCAGCTAACACTGTACCACCCAGTTTTATAAAACAAATATTAGTAGGCCCAAACAAGAAATAGACAACAGTACAATAGTAGTGGGAGACTGCAGCTCCCCATTCACAGCATCAGACAGATCTTTAAGACAGAAAGTTAAGCAAAAGAAACACTAGAGTTAAACTGGACATTAGACCAAATAGACATAATAGGAATGTTCCACCCAGTTCCACATAAGTAGAGCACGCATTCTTCTCATCAGCACATGGAGCATTCTCTAAGATAAACCATACTGTAGGCCACAAAGCATGTCTCAATCAATTTTCAAAAACCAAAATCATATCAAGTACCTTTTGAGACTGCAGTGGAATAAAACTAGAAATCAGCATCAAGATAAATTCTTGAAAATATTCAAACATAGGGAAAATTAAACATGCTTCTGAAGGATCTTTTTGTCAATGACAAAATTAAGACAAATTTTTTTTATTTTTTTTATTAAGTCATTTGTACATAGATCATGAATACATTTTTGTCATTATGGGATTCATTGTGTTGATTATTTATACAAATTGGAGTGCTTACATCTTACTAATTAACATAGCCTTCACCTCAATTTACCCAATTACAGTGTTAAGACATTTGTGTTCTATACCTGATAAAGCCAACTTGTATTTGCAATTTGCTGAGCTCATAGGCTCAAGACCAGCCTGAGCTAGAGCGAGACTTCTTTTTTTGTTGTTCTTCTTTTTTTTTTTTTCTTTTGGTAGAGACAGTCTCACTTTACCGCCTTCAGTAGAGTGCCATGATGTCACAGGACTCACAGCAACCTCTAGCTCTTGGGCTTCAGCAATTCTCCTGCCTCAGCCTCCCGAGCAGCTGAGACTACAGGTGCCCTCCACAATGCCCAGCTATTTTTTGGTTGTAGTTCAGCTGGGGCTGGGTTTGAACCCGCCACCCTCGGTATATGGGGCTGGCGCCCTACTCACTGAGCCACAGGTGCTGAGACTTCATTTTTAAAAATAACAGGGCTTTGTGGCAGACGCCTGTAGTCCCAGCTACTTGGGAGGCTGATGCAAGAGTATCACTTGAGCCCAAGAGTTAGAGGTTCCTGTTAGCTATAACACCAGGGCACTCTACCAAGGGTAGTAAAGTGAGACTCTGTCTCAAAAAAATAAATAAAATAACTGAAAATGTAAAAACAATACCCAAAAACCTCTATAATACATCAAAAACAGTGCTGAAAGGGGTATTAAATGCCTATCTCAAAGAAACAGAAATTAGAAATCAACCTAACATCAGACCTCAAGTGGAAAATCTAGAGTAAACTAAACCCAAAATTATCAGAAGAAAATAATAAAAGATCAGAGCAGGACTAAATGAAATTGAGACAAATATAAAAGCTCAACCAAATGAAAAGATTGGCCCTTTGAAAAGATAAATAAAATTGATAAACTGCTACCTAGAAAAACTAAGAAAAGACAGAAAATCCAAATAATCATAATCAGAAAAGAAAAAAAAAGAGACATTATAACTGATACAGCAGAAATACAAAAGACCACAAGAGACTACTATGAACACCCATAAACTCAGAATAGAAAACCTAGAGAAAATGGATAAATGCCTGGAAACATACAACCTGTCAAGATTGAATTAGGAAAAAACAGAAATCCTGAAAAGACCAGTAAATCAGTAATGACCAGTAAGATTAAATCAATTTAAAAAATGAAGTCTTCCAGGAAAAGAAAAAGAAAAAAAAAAAAAAAACAGGATCAAATGACTTCACAACCAAATTCTACTAAATAGAAGGGTGTCCATAAAGTTCATGTGCAATTTAGAATAGACAACTATTTTAAATTACACAACTGGACAACTATTTTAAATTGCACAGGAACTTTATGGATACTAGTACCAATCCTCCTAAAACTATTCCAAAAAAAACAAAGGAGAAGGATATCTTCTCTACAAAGCCAATATTGCTCAGATACCAGACTCAGACAAGGATACAAAAAAAACTACAGACTAACAAGCCTGATGAACATAGACACAAAAATACACAACAAAATATTAGTAAACCAAATCAGCAACACATCAAAATACACCATGATCAGGTGGGTTTTATTTGGGATATAAGAATGGTTTAGCATACACAAATCAATAAATATGATTCATCACATAAGCAGAATTAAAACAAAAAGTAAATAATCATCTCAATAAATGTAGAAAAAGCATTTGACAAAATCCAGCATTCCTTAACGATAAAAAACTTTAAAATACTAGACATAGAAGAAACATACCTCAAAATAATAAAGGTCATATCTGACAAACTTAACAGCCAGCACCACATTGAACAGAGAAAAGTTGAAAGCAATCCCTTCAAGGTCTGGAATAAGACCAGGATGCCCACTCTCAACACTTCTATTCAAAGTAGTACTGAAAGTCCACACTGCAGTAACCCAACAAGAGAAAGAAATAAAAGCCATCCAAATTGGAAACGAGAAAGTCTAATTATCTCTGCTTGCCAAGAATACAGTCTTATACCTAGAAAATCCTAAAGACTCTTCCAAAGATTTGATAAATAAACTCATTAAAGTTTCATACAAAAATCAACATATAAAAATCAGCAGTTCTATACATCAGTAATGATTAAAAACTAAGAATCAAATCAAGAAGTTAATCCCATTTGCAAAAGCCACACACACACACAAATACACACAAATAAAATACCCAGAAGTATATTTAACCAAGGAGGTGAAATATCTCTGTAAGAAAACTACAAAATCCTGATAAAAGAAATTATAGATGACACAAATGGGGAAGCATCCTGTGCTCATAAATCAAAAGAATATGATTAAAATAACAATACTGCCCAAAGCAACCTAAAGATTCAATGAAATCCCCATCAAAATGCCAATGTCATTTTCCATACAATTAGAAAAAAAAATCCTAAAATTCACATAGAACCAAAAAAGAAGCAACTAGCCAAAGCCATACTAAGCAAAAAGAATAAAGCTAGAGGCATCACATTACCTGATCTCAAATTATACCACAAAGCTATAGTAAACAAAACAGCATGGCATATTAAAAAATAGACACATAGATCAATGGAACACAATTCAGAATCCAGAAATAAAGCCACATATCTACAACCAGTTGTTACTTGACAAAGTCAATAAGAACATGCACTGTGGAAAAGACACCCTCTTCAATAAATGGTACCAGGAAAAATGAATAGCTAAATGCAGAAGAATGAATCTGGACCCCTGTCCTATAACACATATGACAATCAAACTCACAATGAATTAAAAGCTTAAATGTAAGACTTGAAAGTGTAAAACTACTAGAAGAAAACCTATGGAAAACCCTTCTGGACATTGGTCTAGGTGACAATTTCATGACTAAGAACTCAAAAGTACAAGCAACAAAAACAAAATAGACAAATGGGGCTTAGCTAATTAAAAAGCTTCTATACAGAAAAAGAAATAGTCAAAAGAGGCAAGAGACAACCGTAGAATGGAGAAAAATATTTGCAAACTTAGATATGACAGGGGGACTAATAACTAGAACTTACAGGGAACTCAAACAACAACAACAAAAAATCAAATAACCCCATTAAAAAGTGGGCAAAGGATGAATAGACATTTCTTTTAAAAAGACATACCAATAGCCAGTAAGTACATGAAAAAATTATCGACATCACCAATCATCAGAGAAATGCAAATAAAAAGCACAATGAGATATCATCTTCCACCAAAAAGAACAGCTATTATTAATAAGGAAAAAAAAAGATTTTGGCCAAGATGCAGTGAAAAGCAAACACTTAAACACTGTTGATGAGAATGTAAAGTAGTACAATCTCTATGAAAAACAGTATGGAGATTTCTCAAAGTACTAAAAATAGAACTACCATTCCATCCAATGAAAAGAAATCATTGTATCAAAAAGATGCCTGGACCCATATATTTATCTTAGCACTATTTACAGTGGCAAAGATACAGAACCAACCTAAGTGTCCATTAATGGATTTTTGGATAAAGAAAATGTGGTGTATATACATATAAACATATATTTAATCTATATACATATACACAATGGAATATTATTCAGCCACAATGCCTTTTGCAGCATCATCCAGACGATGGAAGGGCAGGAAGGAGGAGAGGGATGAGAAATTCTTAAGGCACACAACGTACATTATTTCAGTGATGGCTGCACTTTATAAAAGCTCAGACTTCACCATTATGCAATATATCCATGTGACAGAACTACAGGAGTGTTTCTTAAATTTATACACGTTAAAAAAAAAAAAGTTTCATAACTTTTGCAGAACCTGAAAACCAGTTCTTCCAAGATGTAAATAGCATCTAATAACACAAAACTGTGCATACTGTGGAACTCCTCTTACTCATCATTAACGCTAATAAAAAAAGAAGTAAATTAATTTACTTCTTTTAATACTTGAGATTCTCAAGTATTAATCCAGCATTCGTCTAAACCAGTGGTTCTCAACCTTCCTAATGCCACAACCCTTTAATACAGTTCACCATGTTGTGATGACCCCCAACCATAAAATTATTTTTGTTGCTACTTCAGAACTGTAATTTTGCTACTGTTATGAATCATAATGTAAATATCTTATATGCAGGATGTATTTAGGCAACCCCTGTGAAAGGGTCGTTTGACCCCCAAAGGGGTCACAACCCACAAGTTGAGAACCACTGGTCTCAACAGTGATTGAAGATTGAATGCTCTCCAAGGAAGAATGACTGTGGCAAGTGTAGGGAGAACCACTATAAAATTTACTAAGAGCTGCAAGAAAACTTACAAAGTCAAATAATCCTCTATAGAGTTGGACACTATAGTTACCAAAGGATCAATTTCTTCCCATGCTCCAAGATTACATATTGCTAATTATGTAATGAAATGGAGCACAAAAGCAAAAGTTTTTGATCAGAGCTCCTAGAGCTGTATAATATTTTCAGCATCATCTACTCTAATATAAATATATAAATATGAAAACGTCCCAGAAAGACTGATTTGCCCAAGATCATACATTGAGTTTCAATTAAATATATTTTTCCTCAAACCAAAAGCCATGTATTTAATCTTCTCTGATTTAGCACTCAGTATTTAAGGGGCAGGGGACAGGAGCACAAGTTTTATAATGAACAATGTTTTAAGAAAACCTCCTAACCAAGTAACAGGGTTTGTTTTAGATGTATGTATTGGCTTGCTAGAGATGCCATAACAAAGTTCTGTGGAGTGGATGGCTCAAACAACCCAGACTTATTTTCTCACATTTCTGGAACCTAGAAGTCCCAGGTTAAGGTTCCATCTCTCTGCTGGCAACCTCCTCTCTGTGCTCTCACCTGGCCTCTCCTTGGTTGAGTGTATTCCCGGAATCTTGGGATCTCTCCTCTTCTTTAAGAGTACCAGTAATACTGGATTAGGGCCCTACCCCAACAACCTCATTTTACTTAGTTTCTTCTTCTTCAAAGATCTTAATATGGTTACATTCTGAGGAACTGGGTTTGGAACTTCAACATACAAATTTTAGAGGAACATAATTCAGCCCATTACACTCTCAGGCTCTCTCTATACACACACACAGACACACACACACACACACATATACATACACACACACAAAGGACAAGGATATTTCAAAAACTAATATAGAAGGAAAGAGAGAAGGAGAAGAAGGAAGTGGGGTTATGAATGTTTTTCTAGGAATCTAACTAGTTTTATGTAAGTTAAACTATAGATTATAATGATGAACTCTTCAAGCGTTACTTTCATTTAGGACCACCTATTTTTTTTCTCTAAAAACCTTGTGAGATACAAATCATGCATTGAGGTGAATAAAGTAAAATTTAATGGAAAAGTACAAAGTCGCCTGACTAGTCCTGTGTGGGTTATGTTCTCATGCATTTTTCATCACCGGGAACAGCTTGTGAATGTCACACTTTACCATCGCCCTTCTGAGCCCAAGTTTTAAATAGAAATTCTAAAACCTATATTAAACTTTAGTATAAAATGATCTTCAATGGGGAAAATATTGTGTTCACAGTTCCACTCTAAATTATTTAAAATCAGAATGAGAGGTCCGTGTGTTTGCTTATGTGCTCCATTAAGAACGAATCCAACTGAAGTTAAAGAAAAATAAGTAACTCTTTGCTCCTATTAGGCCTGAACTGCTAATGCATACTTCAAGTAAGTTACCACAAACTTGGCAAGTGATTGGGAAGCTAATATTTTCACTTCCTGGAAAGGCACAAATAATTCTCCTAAAAATGATGTATTTCCCTCTTTATAAATTGCTTCGAATAAAAGAGTCAATGTAATTGTTTTAAGATAGACCATACTAAACTTAACTATTAGAGAAACTCAACTGAGGAAATTAGAGAAACAAGGAAAAAAAATTATAAAAATTTGTATTTACAAGAATTACCAAGTACAAGAAGCTGGCTAATGGTACCAAGTAGTCTAAGTAAGTGGATTTGGTTACATTAGCTGTCATGGTTAAAGTATATTCTACTAACATTGCAATGCCAGATAATTAAAATGTTGCCATATTCAACAGAAAACCACGTTATTTGCCATGTGAAGCTGATTTGTAGATATTGTGGAAATACACTATAATTCACAGATCGATTGTGTTGGCTCCATAGAGAATCAAACATGTTAATTCCTCTGTAAAAACTGTCCTAGTCTACAAAAGAACAAGCCTATGGAACAGGGGATGTCTATGAGATAATCTAAGCTTTGAGAGTTAGATTCTGACAAAGTCAGGCTCCTATTTTAAGTATGCAGAAATGGTCTGATCTGTAATTACTATGCATATAAATAAGAAACCCAAATGCTGTGTCTTTAAAGAAGCCAATAATAAAATCCTTCCTATCAAATAAGCAAAAACTAAGAATAAATCAGAGGGAAGGATCCTATTTAGTCTGATAATTAAAGTTCAGGCCTTTCATTTGTCTTTTTTTTTTCCTTGCAACTTTATTAAATGATCACATTTAAATAAAGATGCTGGATCAAACTAAGATGTAGTGAACCCTGAACATTATCTTTGGCTCTTTGATGTCAGGTGTGTGGATGGATGAGAAACAGCTTAATGGGACAACTCTTCTCTGCTTATCACTTCCTTACTTACAGTGCAGGCTTGAGATATCGCTTTAGAGACTAAGAAATACAGAGGGTTAATCAGCAATTGCTAAAAGACACTAACTGCATGGAGATGTGGAATTTAACGAGATAACGTTAATACATTTTTTTTTTAAACAGAATAAAGGTACAGAGAACCGTCAATTGTCTGGACCAGTGGAGGGCAACATTGGCATGGATAATGAAAAGTGCAGGTAATGTTCCAGCTGAACAGTGTTTGCCACCCTGCCATGAAGAAAGTCTTCCTTGCTCTGGCCTACTTCATTCTTTGTGCAGTAAAAGAATAACTAGTTAGGGCGGCGCCTGTGGCTCAGCGAGTAGGGCACCGGCCCCACATGCCGAGGGTGGCGGGTTCAAACCCAGCCCCGGTCAAACTGCAACAACAACAACAAAAAAAAAAAATAGCCGGGCGTTGTGGCGGGCGCCTGTAGTCCCAGCTACTAGGGAGGCTGAGGCAAGAGAATCGCGGAAGCCCAGGAGTTAGAGGTTGCTGTGAGCCGTGTGACGCCACGGCACTCTACCCGAGGGCGGTACAGTGAGACTCTGTCTCTACAAAAAAAAAAAAAAAAAAAAAAGAATAACTAGTTAAATTTCCAGTGATTGCTATGTGCCCAAGTTTGAGCTAACCGCTGTATATAAAGC